>NC_139024.1:71230613-72654503 GCF_964662115.1 Mustela nivalis | reverse complement strand
GTCTTATTATTTAAGAAATACCAAAGTCTAGAGCTGCCATAAATAGTGATGCCTCTGATAGGTCATGACAAAGTAAACTGAAAACCTGGAAAGCATTCTCCACTCTAGATGCCATAAAGAACATTCATGATCCATGGGAAGAGGTCAAAATGTCAACATCAACAGGAGTTTGGAAAAAGTTGATTCTAACCCTCATGGATGACTTTGGAGAGATTCAAGATTCCAGTGGAGAAAGTAACTGCAAATGTGGTGGGATTAGCAAGAGAACTAGAATTGGAAGTGGAGCCTAAAGATATGACAGAACTGCTGCAATCTCATGATCAATGATGAATAGATAAGGAGTTGCTTCTTACAGATGACCAGAGAAAACAGTTTCTGAGGGGTGTCTGGGTAGCTCAGTTGGTTAAGTATCTACCTTCAGCTCAAGTCATGATCCAGGGTCCTGGGATTGAGCCCTGCGTTCGGCTCCCTGCTCAGCAGCAGTCTGTTTCTCCTCTGCCCCTCCCCTCCAGGTTGTCCTCTTTCTCGCTCTCAAATAATTGAAGAAAATCTTAAAAAAAAAAAAAAAGAAAGAAAGAAAAGAGAATGTTTTTTGGATTGGAATCTACCCTTTGTGAAGAGGCTGTAAAGATAGCTGAAATGACAACAAAGGACTCAGAGTATCACACAAACTTAGTTGATAAAGCAGTGGCAGGGTTGGAGAGGACTGACTCCAATTTTAAAGAAGTTCTATTGTAGGTAAAATCATCTATCAAACAGCCTTGCACGCCAAAGAGAATTAATTCATAAAAAGAAGAGTGAAGTGATGTGGTAAATTTGATTGTAGTCTTATTTTAAGAAACTGCCACAACCACAGAAAAAGCATTGCTTTTTTCATTAATCTAAAATATATTTGAGGGGTGCCTGGGTGGCTCAGTGGTTTAAGCCGCTGCCTTCGGCTCAGGTCATGATCTCAGGGTGCTGGGATCGAGTCCCGCATCGGGCTCTCTGCTCAGCGGGGAGCCTGCTTCCCTCTCTCTCTCTCTGTCTGCCTCTCCATCTACTTGTGATTTCTCTCTGTCAAATAAATAAATAAATAAAATCTTTAAAATATATTTGAAATAAGTAACTTAAAGTACACGTAACAGTACTCAAATATCTCACAATAAATGTCAAGAGTTGCCTAAGATATCTCTCCTTTACCAGTCCCATCTTCAGCCTGAATTACTGCTATGGTGTCCTTTGGTTCTATAAGTACAACAAAACTGATTTGGGTATTAACTAGAGTCATATGCATGTGATTTTTTTCTACAGTGTGTGAGGAAAAATGATTTTTTCAAGGAGTAAGTCATTATTGGAGCTACTGAATACACTCGCAGAATTATTATGGCTAGAATTCAGGATGTCCATTTTACAGGCAAACATTTTCAGGGGCATAGACCAGATTCAAATGAAGTAAGTTCATAAATGCAGTTGGCCTTTTAGGTTTAATCTCTTCCTTGGCTTTTGAATATACTTTTAATATTAATTTATAATTTATATTGTAAATTGTATTCATATATACTTTAGATTTAATATACTTTTAAATTCATACAAAAACCCAGTTTTCACTTAATGAAATACTCTTGTATTGGCAGAAGTGATCTATATCCCTTAAATATGAAGATTAGTTATCTAAAGAGGACCACAGCATTTTGTTTTGACTAGGCAGGAGATGACTCCATTCAAAAGTGGTTATCAAAGAGAACTGTTTCCAAGGCTTTAAGCCTGTCTCGTGCCTTCTCTTATCTTCTAGGAAAGCCTACTGACTTACAGTTTTACACTCAATGCATTTTGATTATTTATTAAATGAATCCTGGTTTCCTGACTGGTCAGAAAACATTAAACTCATGAAGGCTTGATGCTTGTTAAAATTAAAGTACAAAAAGGAAGACCTAGATTATTTTATTTTGTGTGGCATTTTATTAAATCACATTTAAAACTGTTGTACCATAACTCAAACTTTGAAAATGTGTAACTAACATTTTATCCTGTTATTTCTAGTAATTCAAGTTTTTTTATAGCTCAAGGGAACAATCTTGACAAAGAAAATTAAAATTTCAGTACAAATTATTGACCAATATAATATCTCCAGAGATAAAATTATATCCTTCTACATATATTGAGGGAGAGCTATATATTAAAAACATGAGACAGATGCTCATTTATATCTTTAACTATTACCACAAAATTTACAAAAAACACACTGAGTAGTAAGCTTTTCTGAGAGAAAGGAATGTGAAAGGATGATTTTAGAATACTTTTAGTCATTAAATATTACCTTAAAAACAAAATAAAAGCATAAACAAATCTCAACTAAAATCCCTGAATACTCAAACAACTAAAGCAGTATCAGAGATATAGGTCTGAATGCAAATTTAGATTCAGCCTTTGACTACTTTTTTAAAGCTTTCTTATGTGCTAAAGCAATAGTTTTGAGTAACTAAAGATACATTAATTCCATTTTAGCTGCAAAAGCATTTTATATTTGTTTTGATTACAAAATTATTGTATGTCTTCTTGGCTCTGGCGCTCTGATACATTGCCCTTTTTTTAATGTACTGGGATGAGTTTCAATAATCTGTTTAATTCTCACTTTCATACATATAGCAGAAGAAAAGCATTTAAATGATGCTCCATTTTTACCTTCAATTTTATAAGTCTGTTCATTTTTTAACACATATGACACAATATATTGCACCATCTAAATTAAGATTTTTTTTCAAGCATCAAATTCTAATAATCAATAATCAGTTCTTCTTCCTTATTCTTTAAATACCTCAAAAATACATTAACATATATGTGTGCATATAGCTATATATTATAAATGTATTTATACACATAAGTATATGTATATATAAATGTATACCTGCATATGAAATGAAAATCAGGATTTAAAATACTACATAAACTCAGTTGATAAAGCTGTGGCAGAGTTTGAGAGGACTGACTCCAATTTTGAAAAAAGTTCTGTGGGTAAAATGCTATCAAGCTACAGATATAGTGAAGAGAAGGGGCACCTGCATCCCAGTGTTCATAGCAGCAATGTCCACAATAGCTAAACTGTAGAAGGAGTCGAGATGCCCTTCAACAGATGACTGGATAAAGAAGATACGGGATATATATCTATATATGTATAGATATATATATACACACACACAATGGAATATTACTCAGCCATCAGAAAGAATGAATACCTACCATTCAAATCAACATGGATGGAATTGGAGGGGATTAAGCTAAGTGAAATAAGTCAAGCAGAGAAAGACAATTATCATATGGTTTCACCTATATGTGGAACATAAGGAATAGCACAGAAGACCATAGGGGAAGGGAGTGAAAACTGAAGTGGGGGATATTAGAGAGGGACACAAACCATGAGAGACTATGGATTTGGGGAAACAAACTGTGGGTCTAAGAGGGGAGGGAGGTGGGGGGTAGCCAGGTGATAGGTATTAAGGAGGGCTTGTTTTGTGATGAGAACTGGGTGTTATACACAACTAATGAATCACTGAACACTACATCAAAAACTAATGATGTACGTACGATATGATGGCTAACTGAACTAACCAACTAACTAAATAAATAAACGGCACTGTTTCCTCAAAAAAAAAATGCTATCAAATAGCATCGCATACTACAGAGAAATTGTTCATGAAAGAGAAAGTCCGTCAATGAAGTGAGCTTCACTGTTGTCTTATTTTAAGAAACTGCCACAGCCACCCCAACCTTCAGCCGATCACCACCCTACTCATTCATCCAATATCAACACTGAGGCAAAACCCTCCACCAGTGAAGAGATCACAACTCACTTAAGTAAGTGCAGATGATGGTTAGCCGTTTTTTAGCCATAAAATACTTTTTAATTAAGGTATGTACATTGTTTTTTCAGACATAATGCTATTGCACACAATGGACTACAAAATAATGTAAATATAACTTTTACATGTACTGGGAAATGAAAAATTCATTTGACTAGCTTTACTGCAATATTTGTTTTATTGTGATAGATGGAACCAAACCTGTAGTATCTCTAAGGTGTGCCTGTATATAGTAATATATGTAATAAATACATAAAAATATATGTTAATATACATAACAAATTCACACTACTATTTAAATATTTGTTTATATATAAATGTATTACTAGAAAAAAATATATTTTTATATATAACACAAACAGGTATAGTTAATATTAGAGATAAAATGAGATCATAAAAAATAATCTAGAAAGAGGCAGGAAGAAAAAGTAAGAAAGAATAAACAATAGATGGGACAAACAGAAAATAAAGACTAAGATAACAGGTTTAAACCCTATTATATCAATAATGAAGAATATAAATGGTATAAGCACTCTAATTAAAAGGCAGAGATTATGAGACTGGAAAAAAAAGCAACACCCAAATATGTACCATCTACTAACTAGAATTACCTTTAAAAAATACAGCATAGGTTAAAATGAAAGGACAGAAAAAGATATATCACAGAAATATTAATCATAAGAAAGCTGGATGACTATATAAACAATAGATTCCTGATTAGACCCTGGATTAGAAAAAAGACAGTATGACAACTGAAAAAATTTGAATAAGGTCTTTCAATTAGTTAAAAGTTCTGTAACAAACAATATTAATTTCTTGATTTGATAATTATACTGTGGTTATGTATGATATTAACATTTGGGGAAACGAGTGAAAGGTTTATAGGAATTATTTGTGTAAATTCTACAAGTTTTTCATAATTCCATAATTAATACAAATGGAAAAGCTAAAAACATTTTTTAAAAAAACTCTGCTCTTCAAAAGACACAAAATAAAAAGGCTGAATGTACACAATACTTATATTCGACAAAAAAAGTTACATATTTGACTTAACATAAAACGACTTTTATCCATAATACATAATAATATGTAATATGCATAGAAAGGCATACCACTGAGCAACAAAATGAACAAACCACTGATATATGGAATAACACATATGAATCTCGAACACAAATTGTAGTATATCCACACAACAACATTAAAAAGGAATGAGGTAGTGATGCATGGTACAACACTGACGCATCTCAAAATAATTACACTGAATGAAAGAAGCCAGAAACACACACACAAATATATACTGAATGAATCTATTTATAAAAGAAAAAGCTAAAAATAAACCAAAAAAACAAATTAAAAAAATTTTTTTTTCTTTTTTATTTGACAGAGATCACAAATCGGCAGAGAGACAGGCGGAGAGAAGGGAAGCAGGCTTCCTGCCGAGCAAAGAGCCCAATGTGGGGCTTGATCCCAGGACCCTGGGATCACGACCTGAGTCAAAGGCAGAGGCTTTAACTCACTGAGCCACCCAGGCGCACCCCCCCGCCCCCACCAAATCTTATTTAGAGTGAAAAAGTGATCAGTGTTTGCCTTGGATTAAGGTGGGAATTGCTTGGGCAACAGTATATGCAAACATGTGGAGTTGATAAAAATGTTCTATATCTTGATTGTGGAGGTGGTTACACAGTACAGAATGTAAATTATACTATGATAAAAGTGATTTAAGACTTGTTAAAATGAAGGCTAGAAGAGAGAAGTCTTTGATTAAGTAATATACACCTTTAAGCATTCTTAATTTTAAGTTTTTCTCTTTCTTTTTCATGGGTATCTTTTATTATAGCACCATGACTATTTTCATAGCATTTTAGTACAGTGCATAGATTACAAGATTTAGCTTATATACTTTGATAATCTGAACTTTGAAAAACATGAAAGTTTGTGATTCAAAGAAACAGAGCTGAAAGGGAATGAAAATGCTGAATTAATCAGCTATTTTTCTTCTAGTCTACTACCCTACATGCCAGAAAGGAATGGCTTTCTCTTTAGTATCTGAAAGGGAGAGTCAGAATTTTAAACACTGAAAGTCCCCTCTTAATGTATGTTCCAACATTCTCCTTCCAGGCTCAAGTGTATGATGAATAGGAAAAAAGGAGTGAGGCCAGGATTAGCCTTAACGTTGAAAATCATCTCCAGTGAAAGGAGAATTAATAAGTTTAAAACTATACCAGGTCACCTGTGTGGCTCAGTTAGTTAAACACCCATCTCTTGATTTTGGCTCAGGTCATGATCTCAGGGTTCTGGGATCAAGCCCCACTTTGTGTAGCCTGCCTGAGATTCTCTCTCTCCCTCTCCATCTGCCCCCCCAAATTGTGTGCTCTCCCTCTCTCCCAAAAATAAAATAAAAATGTTTAAAACTATGCCAAAATATTACCACACTGACATTTCTGTAGAAGTCTAGGAGTCGTAAGGTAATCTTAAGACTCTAATCAATATCATGTGTGCATCAGTGTGTACCCTGGTTAAGTGTTATGCTAAGTATCTACATATCCATTAGATCATTCACATTTATAAACATTTAGCAGAGATTATTTCTATTTTATAAAGATATTGAGACTTAGATAGTTATTTAAAGTCATATACCATCGGGAGGGAGACAAACCATAAAAGACTCAATCTCACAAAACAAACTGAGGGTTGCTGGGGCGTGGGAGGGTAGGGATAGGGTGGCTGGGTTATGGACATTGGGGAGGGTATGTGCTACAGTGAGTGCTGTGAAGTGTGTAAGCCTGATGATTCACAGACCTATACCCGGGGCAAATAATACATTATATGTTAATAAAAAGAATAAAAATTTAAAAAAAAAGTCAAATACAGTTGACACATGAACAGTATGGGGTTTAGGGGCACTTAGCATCCATGCAGTCAAAAATCTGCATAGAACTTTTGACTTCTCAAAACTTAACTACTAACAGCCTACTGTCAACCAAAAGCCTTACTGATAACATAAACAGCAAATTAACACATATTTTTTATGTTACATGTATTATGTACTGTATTCTTACAATAAAGTAAGTCAGAGGGGGAAAAAATTGTTATTAAGAAAACTATAGGGGCGCCTGGGTGGCTCAGTGGGTTAAGCCGCTGCCTTCGGCTCAGGTCGTGATCTCAGGGTCCTGGGATCGAGCCTCGCATCGGGCTCTCTGCTCAGCGGGGAGCCTGCTTCCTCCTCTCTCTCTGCCTGCCTCCCTGCCTACTTGTGATCTCTGTCTGTCAAATAAATAAATAAAATCTTTAAAAAAAAAAAAAAAAAAAAAAAAGAAAACTATAAGGAAGAGAGGCTCCTGGTTAAGCATCTGACTCTTGATTTTGGCTCAGGTCATGATCTCAGTGTCCTGGGATCAAGCCCTGCTTCAGGCTCTGCACTTAGTGTAGAGTCTGCTTGGGATGCTCTCTCTCCCTCTCCCTCTGCCCATACCCTTGGTCATTCTCTCCTTCTCTCTCCAAAATAAATTAAATCTTAAAAAATAGAAAGAAAGAAAGAAAGAAAGAAAGAAAGAAAGAAAGAAAGAAAGAAACCATAAGGAAGAGAAAATACATTTATAATACTTTACTGTATTCATATGGAGGGGAAGGGGTGGGAGGATGGGGGAGGATGGGGTAACTTGGTGATGGGACACTGGGGAGGGCATGTGTTGTAATGAGTACTAGATATTATGTAAGACTGATGCATCACAGACCTGTGCCTCTGAAACAAATAATATATGTCAATTAACTGAATTTAAATTAAAAAAAAATTGATAAGAAGAAAATAGTCACTAACTGATCATCCTGTTTAAGAATATAATTAATATTTATATTCCAGCAAAAAATAAGTTTGAGCATGTTGATTATATTTGTGGAGAGAGTAAAGCGATTTTCAACTTACCTGAAATCACATGCTGTAGTAACTTCTGCTCCTCCACCTAATGCCCGACCTTGAATCAGCGCAACACTTATTAAAGGGAGTCTGTTTGTTGAAGGAAGAAAGGAAAAAATGGATGTTAATATTTTTCCTTTCTATATTAACTTACAAATATTACTCTAAAAAAACTTGAGATGCAGTAGAAACAAAATTATTGAACTGTGTTCACAATAACAAACATACCTCAAAGGATAGCGGAACCCTGTGTGTATCGTGAGGAATAACAGTGTAATTCTTAAGATATAATAATTCATACTAAATGCTATGTAAGTTTATCAAACTACCTCCCTGAATCATTATTTTTAAACTATTAACTCTATTTTTATATATTGAATATAGATAAAATATATAAAGTATATAAGTACCATATGAAATATATACCTTACATATATTTTTATATATTACTAACTGCATTTTTAACTATATATTGTAACTTTCTCCTAAATAAATGAATGTTTTTTATGTAATATACAGCTCCTACAACTCCTCAGGCACTGACAATCAAGAATAATTCAATGTGATCTTATCTTACTCCATTTTCATTGATGTCAAGATAGATGGTAAAATTAAGGCTACATCCAAAGGGAGGAAATGTGGCAGAGAAGACTAAGCTCCAAACTGTGTTATTATAAAGATTCCTACCAAATGCTTTTTTTTATTACCTATTGAAATGATCAATAAACTAAAACTATATAAAGGAATAGGTCTGTGGTAAAAATAAATCTCTTCACCTTTCCTGTATGCAAAGACCCACTTTGGAGGAGTGTGTGAGTATTACAAGGTAAATCCATATGCTTTGAAAGTATGGAATATTTTGTAGGTTCTAACTAAATGCAAAGCTGCACACCTAAAGTAATGGAAAATATATTAACACATTCTGCTTCCAAATAAAAGGGATCAAAAAACTTTAAGATTTATATAAGAAAAAGTCAAGTTAGGGAAAGGAAGGTGAAGAGGAACTAAAGCAATGAAAAAAAGTATTTTAGAATAATGTTTTGATTCCATTATTCATTCTAGTCTCTCACATATGAAGAGCACCAAAAATAGAGTGATGGTCAACTAGCCAATTAGTAAGTATGCTAAATAATATGGAATCTTAGTTTTTATAATTTTATAAGCTCTTTAGGAAAAGTGCTATGTCAAAAATTTTTTTATCTCTCCCTTCTCTTATCTTTAAATACCTATGCATACTTCACTAATATTTAATTAAATGACTATTCTAGATAGCACAAATAGATAGTTCATCATTAAAATAAATATAATTTGAAAAGCGGGTATTTTTTAACTGGTGTAAAACAGAACAATGAAGAGCTCTTTTTGTTTTTTTAAATTTCATATTTTAAAAAGAAGATACATTACCTCATCAATCTTGTTAAGGTGTTCTGCATGAACATACATAAGACCAGTCCATCCTTTAAAAAAGAATACGCATAAACACAAAGTATAAGTGTATTATATAAGAAATTTTTCACTTTTTTTCAGGATTTAGAAAGAAATGAAGCCAAAAATATAACCAACTTTTTTTAAAATGAGGTTTTTACTTAAAACTCTTTGATGCTGTCAGAAATGCAAATGATGCAGTATTAGATTTTGTTGCCCTCTTAGGACCCCTTGAGCTCAGCTCTACCTGAGGTTATTAGCAAAGACTTTCGCATGTGAGTCAGACCACATACTGCAGAAGAGTGTGAAGTTCTACTCAGGGTAAGTGGGAGAAAGAGACATAAGATACACCCATTTATTATCCCAAATTCTGATTCCCTAAGAATATAAAAATATGAAAAACAAATTTCTTAAAAGTACAGTTGACCCTTGAACAACACAGATTTCAATGGCATGGATTCACTTACATGTGGACTTTTTATAGTACAGGACTGTGAATGTGGTGAATGTGTGAATGTGTATTTTCTTCCTTATGATTTTCTTAATAACGTTTTTTCTGTAGCTTACTTTATTGTAAGACTATAGTATATAATATATATAACATACAAAATATGTGTTAATCAACTGTTTATGTTAGTAGTAAGGCTTCCACTCAACAGTAAACTATGAGAAATTAAGTTATTGGGTAGTCAAAAGTTATATGCAGATTTTCAACTGCGAAGGGTCAGGGGCCCTAACCCCTGCATTGTCCAAGGGTCAGCTGTAGTCTAAACTTACTGCCTCTTCTTTTGTAACTCTCATATGTCTTTAAACCTAGTGTAATCTAGTCTTCAGTCTTCCCTCAAAAGACTCCCCTCAAAGGTTTCAAATAATCTTCTATTTGTTAAATGACTTTTCCTTATCCTTATTCTCCTGTCTCTATAACATGGGTATCTTGCTTTGAACGGTTTCTGTATTTTGAAAGCCTCTTATAGTTTCTAGCAATACTTTCCACTCTTGATTATCTTCCTATTTCTTGGATTGTTCCTATCCAGTTTTCTTCTTTGCCTCTTCTTTTTTAGCTAAATAAGTAATTTAATACCTGTAAATTCATGTATTCCTCAAAATCCAATCCATGATTCTCTTTCTCTTCTTTACCTACAAATTCTTCCTTGGAAGTCTCATCCATCCCCATTGCTTCAACTCTTGTTTCATGCAGACTCCCAAAACCTCCTAGAAATTTCACATTCTGCCAAGATTTCAAATTCAGCATGGCAAAATCAAATGGGAGTGGAAAGAGCTGAGTTTGGATCCTAGAGCTACTACTTAATAATAACATGAATTGGAGCAAGTCTTAACTGAACTGAGTTTCCTCATCTAAAAGGAAGGAGTGACAAATAAAAAATACTTGTTCTATTTGACTTAAATGATGGTTGGAAAGATGAAAATGTACCTAGATACTCTGTAAAAAAAAAAAAAAAGGATCTTCTGGTCAATAAGGCTCAGAATTTTAGTATTTTCTTTGATTCTTCTGTTTTACAGTTCACTTCCAATTATTTACCAAATCCTTTGAAGTATTTCCAAAATAAATCACTTCATTTTCTATTTGCACTGCTGCTACCCTAGCTCAGACTTATGTTACTCCTACTTAGATTACGACAACAGCCTTGTTTCCTAACTAGAAATGCATTTCCTAACTATACTGCATCAAAGTATATTATATTATACAAGGTATTTTAAGAAATGCTTAACAAACTGAGAAGAGTGCCAAATAGAAGAAATTCATTTCAGTTGGGTCAGGGTAGTTGGGAAGGCTTTATAGAGGGGAAGGGAAGATGGCATTTGCTAGGTCTACACAGTAAGCCTCTAGAGAAGTTGACAAAATGCCTTTTTTATCCTCAGAAGCTAATGCAATTTTTTGCATATATTTGCTTTTGAAGTTAAGTGAATCAGATGAATTTTAGATGGAAAACTATGTTATTCTAGAAAACAAATGTACTCAATGAAAGGTAAAAAACCAACATAAATATAAACTTCCTAACTGAAAGCCTTTATCACCAAGGTCATTCTATATTATAAATTGAAAAGAAAAGTAACACAAGCACAAAGAGCTAGAAGGTTTAAAACTAGACTGATTTATAATCTATTAAAATCTATACAGTAGGGGCGCCTGGGTGGCTCAGTGAGTTAAAGCCTCTGCCTTCAGCTCAGGTCATGATCCCAGAGTCTTGGGATCGAGCCCCACATCGGGATCTCTGCTCGGCAGGGATCCTGTTTCCTAACCCCTCTCTCTGCCTGTTTCTCTGCCTACTTGTGATCTCTGTCTGTCAAATAAATAAATAAAATCTTAAAAAAAAAAAATCTAAAGAGTAGAGGGGCACCTCAGTGGCTTAGTTGGGCATCTGCCTGCAGCTTGGGTCATGATCCTGGGGTTCTGGGATCGAGCCCCGGCATCAGGCTCCCTGCTCATCGAGGAGTTTCTCCCTCTCCCTCTGCTTGTGCTCTCTCTCTCTGTCAAATAAATAAATAAAATCTTAAAAAAAAAATAAATCTGTGCAATAGGGGTGCCTGGGTGGCTCAGTCAGTTGAACATCCAACTTGTGTGATTTTGGCTCAGGTCATGATCTCATGGGTGTTGAGATAGAGCCTTGTAGCAGGCTCTGAGCTCAGCAAAGTATCCACTTAAGATTCTCTCTCTCCTCTTATGCTGAGTGAAATAAGTCAAGCAGAGAAAGTCAATTATCATATGGCTTCGCTTACTTGTGGAGATAAGGAATAACATGGAGGACATTAGGAGAAGGAAAGGAAAAATGAATTGGGGTAAATCAGAGGGAGAGACAAACCATGAGAGACTGTGGACTCTGAGAAACAAACTGAGGGTTTTGGAAGCAAGGGGATTGGGGGTGACTGGTGAACCTGGTGGTGGATATTAAGGAGGGCACTTATCGCATGGAGCACTAGTGTGGTGCATAAACAATAAATCTTGGAACACTGGAAAAATTTAAAAAATTAAAATTAAAAAAGAAAAAAGATTCTCTCTATCCTCTCCCTCTGCCTCTCCCCCTGCTCATGCTCGCACTCTTTCTCTAAAATAAATAAATAAAAAATTTTTAAAAATCTGTACAATAAAGCCTGTTAAATTATCTCAATAAATTAACTTTAATAGGCCTATTTTCTATTATACTAGATTTAGAGTACTTAAAATTCTGGCAGAAGCATCTAGAATTGGTAGAAATGAAAGTGAAGCAGGTATTAGACTGTATACTCTTATAATTGTTATCCCAGGGTGCCTGGGTGGCTCAGTTGGTTAAGTGTCTGCCTTCAGCTCAGGTCATGATCCCAGGGTCCTGGGATGAGTCCTGCATCAGGCTCCATGCTCAGCAGGGAACCTACTTCTCTCTCTGCTTGTGCTCACTCTGATGAGGGAGCAGGAGGCTGGCTGAGGACAAAGCAAAAGCTTGGCGCCTTGCACCCCCTCTTCACCCTTTCCCCTCCATAAGTGTAGCATCCCTCAGGCAGCCCTGACTGCCATGAACAATAAGCAAATAGTTAACTTGCAGAGCTCACAATCCTGCTAGACAGGAGTCTCCCTTGGCTTACAAATGTTCTAAATCTCACTAACAAAGACGATTGATAGCAGGATTGTGACACCCCACCAAAAAGTCTCCCAAAGATCTTAATGTTAATGGCTGGTCTAAAGACAACATTGATCCAGCAGCAAGGGCAAGGCCTCCGGCAGGCCTGGAACATCCTGGCACCTTGTAGGCCCTCACAACCTGGGGCAGCAGCAGCTCTTCCTGCCCACGGGTCCTGTCCGCGTGCTTTAATAAACCACCATTTTGCACCAAAGATGTCTCAAGAATTCTTTCTTGGTCATCGGCTCCGGACCTCAGCCCACCAAACCTCACCTAGGTTCTAGAACTTCATCAACTCTCCCTGACAAATAAAATCCTTGAAAAAAAAAAATCTCATTCAAAAGATGTTACGCTAAAAATGTTTAAAAGCAGTACAGAAAAATTTGTTAACAATACAGACTCTAGAGCTAAAATGCCTAGGTTGAATCTGGGCTCTACTACTTACTAACTAGTTTGGCTTTCAGCATGATACCTAACCACTCTGTGCTTTAGTCTCCTCACCTATAATAATAGTACCTATCTCATTAGGGTAGTTAGTAATGATTAAATAAATCTGACATGTAAAGAACTTAGTGTCTGATATATAGTAATAGAATAAGAAGTGTTATCTAGCACTAATATTATCTATTATCTATCATAAATATTATCTAGCACTAATATTATTAATAATGCTATTATTAATATCAGTAATAGCACTGGCAATCAGACAGTGAATATGCTTTGGATTTAAATGTTCCATAAAGTAGAGATTACACTGTACGGGCAGACATAACCTAGGAAGAAAAAAGATCAGATTTGTCCCCCAAAGCTACTGGGCCAAAAATGGTTAAATGCTCGGGCCCTTTCCTGGGCTGTAGGAAGAAAATAAGCCAATGAGAGATAAAACCCAGCTTATGATAGAATAAGTTGAAAAAAAGGAAGCAATGAAAAGCTAGATCTGCTCTGATGAAAGAAGGCTGGGAGCTGGAAAGTAACAAAAAAAGGTTTTAAGAACTGCTCAGACAGTGGTATTTTCATCCAGCTAAATGATACCCTGAGGCCCAAACCTATTCCTCCAGCTCTTATTTGTATGACAAAGATGGGAAGCACAATGCTCAGCCCAAGTGTCAAAAGGAGCTATTAACGTCTTATTTACTCTGAGCCAGATTTATCCTGACTGGAAAAATGCTCAGCCTATAAAAGTATCTTACTTATCTCAGAACCATAAATGAGCCTTTCTCTTTTTTCCCTAAGTGCCTGTTGTATGGATTTATGAATTTCCTCAAAATACATGGGAGGGTTTAGAGAAAATTAGAATAATTTGTCTATAAATCAATGAGGCTAAAATAAAACTGTACAACAGTAGTAGCAAAAGCAAAGAAGTCAGATGAGCACTTCATTTGAGGTCACTGTAGAAATTTAAGCAACAGAGAAATAAGGGCCAACAGTTGGCAGAAAAGTAACTGAAAGGTCAGGGAGCCAAGGAAAAATATACCTTTAAGCTCTAGATTAAGAGTGTAAAGGTTTCTAAAACACCAGACTTTTCCTCGAGGAATTATACCCATTCACTGCAGAATAAGTAGGTTTGTTTTCCCTTATCTTGAAGATTATAATTGGATTTTGATGATTTTTGCCTTCTGAAAAAAGACTTCTGATAGTCTACAAAACATCTGTAGCATCAAATCCAACTCTTATAATTGGGTTAATGCATTAGATTTTTTTTTTTCTATTTTATTCTTTTCTTTGTCCCATAACTTTCCAGGGCTAATGTGTGTATTATAGTAATCCATATCCTTGCCTCAATTTTTTTCAACCAAGGATTAATTGCCTAATAGGGACAGTTGAAGCTCTTTTTTCTACTCATAAAACAAAAAATAACAAAATGAAACCAACTTCTTAAGATACCAGCTACATTTTAAAAAGTAGACTGATAAATATAATAAAATTTTGATGGTTACTAACGCTATTATGAGTCCATCAGGGTTTCACTGTATTTACTTCTATTTATATTGGGTAATTTTCACTAATAAAGTATTTTTTAAACTTTGAAAAAATACACTGGCAAAAACATCAACATAATTATCTCTTTTTTTTTTAACTTATTTGACAGATGGAGATCACAAGTAGGCAGAGAGGCAGGCAGAGACAGAGAAGCAGTCTCCCTGCTGAGAAGAGAGCCTGATGCAGGACTCAATCCCAGGACCCTGGGATCATGACCTGAGCTGAAGGTGGAGTCTTTAACCCACTGAGCCACCCAGGTGCCCAACATAATTATCTTTTCCAAAAAAAGCCATTTAATAATCACTTTCAAATATCTTATTATAATCAGAAGGGACTGTAATCCAATTAACTAGAATCATCATCTATTCTAATTAGCTCATCATCCTCAGAAAAGCAAATTCACCATATAAGCAAATGCTAGTGATACATCTGCAATAACAAAGAGTAAGTGTATTAGATAAAGAAAAGCTTCACTTAGAGAAAGGCTGTTCATAACTCAATGTTAAGAGTCTCAGAATACCTCAGCTGTGTGGGGCAAATGCATTGATACATACAGCTGCAACTCATACAGATGCGTGAAGCTCAAAAGTCCTGAGGCCATTTTAAATCTCAGTTTTACACACATTCATGGTTCTTTCACAGGCATATAGAAATCAGTATGATTCTACCTGCCATATGATCTAAAGAGACAGAAACAACCTTTTAACTAGAAGAAAGCAAAATAACCATTCACTTTTTTAGGGTATTTTCCTACCTGACTTACATCAGACCCAAAATAATCTCATATAATAATCATATTATAATAGCAATAATATTGTAATAATCTCATTATATCTATCCAGTATCTTTTATGAACAAAGTAAGGTACCTAGGAATTCAATCATTCCAGAGATGAAAAGTTATAATCAAATAACTTGCAGGTCATATAGCTAATTTTGCCCAAGGTCATCTTGGGCAAAAATCCATATAGTCAAATCTGCAGCTTAATGCTCTAATCATTTGAACACAGAGCAAATTTTAAGTCTAGTGGTGCTACAATGGATCATCTTCTGGATAATGTTTATTAATACTTATATCTTTGAAATAAAAATAAGAGCTAACTTTTTCAGACACTATCCTAGTATGCATTTTATATACATTATAGCATTGTGAATAGCTATAATCCTCACAATAGCTCTATGAAATACAGAATTCTCATTTCTAGATTAGGAAAATAAGACTTAGAAAGATTAAGTGGTTTGCCCAATCACTTACCCAGAAGACATTGAAACCAGAGTTCAAATCCAAGTCTATCAAAATTACCAAAAGAGAGCGCTTTCCTCACAATTTTATGTAAATACAGATTATATACGATATAGGTCAGTATGACTTATGGAGTACCATTTAAACCTTATTACATACATACATCCCACACCAATAATTAAATGGCTATGAATACTTCTAATTTTTTTCCTTTTTCTTCCCTTCTTTATTTGCCTTGGGTATATGGGCGGAAGTTCCTAGGTTCCTTGGAGGATAATGGAAGACAACTAATAATGGAAGATAATTAGGATTCCTTTTCTTTCAGGATAATTCAGAAGCAAATGTTTTAACTGTTACCATTTGCTGAAGCCTACTATGTGCCAAAGCTTTGCTGGGTACTTTATATATGTACCTCATATAAAATTCCTCATCACGAGATGCTAAGGGTCTTCCACTTAAAAGAATTCAAACTCTTGCTGGTTTTAATGGGCTTTAGTGATTGCTAATCTTTTTGTCCCTCCTCCCCTCACCCTGCCCCCACTATTTCAAAGTATTTGCAACCTCATCTTTGAGAAGAAAACCAAAACCTCTGATCCTCGGAAAGCTCTTAAAAGAGTAGCTATCATATTAACCATATGTAAAATATAAATATCTCAGTCACAGATATCTGATAAACATATGGAATCTAGTGCATAATTTATATAAATACTTGCCTCTGGAGTTGCTAATGCTTTCACAGCATTCAAATCAGATCCTGAGGAGAAAGTATTTCCTGCCCCACGGACAATGAGACCTTTCCCCTCTGTCCAATTTTCCAATTCAATCACTCTTTCCAGAAGTTGTAGCATCATAACACCTGCCAGAGAGATGAGGGGGAATCAAAGCACATAAGATACTGGAAAAAGATAAATAATTTAGAAACTATCAGGAGTCAGATAGGACTCTTAGATCCTACATTTTACAAATATAAACTGAATGTCTCTCAAATGTCTATTGTGGTGGTACCATGGGGTGTACACCAAAGAGGTATCCTTGACAGTCCCTACTTTCAAGTTTACAATATGTTAGTAACCTCTCTCTCTTTCTCACTGTCATAATTAAGAAATCACACAAATACATGGTTAGGCAGAAAATGAGAATACATCATACATGTCCTAGGAATAGGAAAATTAGAATGAAGAAAGGGTATGGTGGTAAGAAAAAATTATTTCTTAGGTAAGAGCCAAATATAGACCTGACTTCACAGTAGTATACATTATCTTAGTTAACAAGCTCAACAAGGATTATAAAATAAACAAGCTCATAACAAGAGTGATGCCTATATTCCTAGCTCAGATATAGGTCTGCCCCAGAAGACTGAGATATTAACAATCTATTGGGTATATGGTACATAAAACAAAGATAAGATTCCTACTCTACTCAAATAAGAACTATTATAAAAGGATGTTAGGTAAGGGACAGTACATATCATCTTGTTCCAGAGTTGACAAACTACGCTCTAACCCAAGGCATGCTATGAAAAGTACATTATAGGCCGCTAATAAGATACCTACCAACTACCAATTCTATGATTTACAGATTAAATTTTTACCTTAGTATCATCCCAAAATTCTACTGGAGTTTCTTTATAATGGACACATTTAAAATGGAAATAGCAGGAACTGTAATTCTTATACATGGTGATCTTCCAAGTTCACAAAGTTCATAATGCTATCAATGATTCAGTTTACTCTTTCCTCTGCTTAAGAAAATGCTTTAGAAGCCAATATAAAGATCATGACAGAGGATTAAAACCTGAAAATAAATCTGTACCACAAGGTTCTAAAACTTACTATATAAGCCCCATTAAACTATGTACACTACTTTGGAATATAAATCCCATGATATCAAGAACTATTATTCTTTTTGCCATTTCCTGAAGTAGCCAATAATGAAGTGGTTCTACAATAATGTTAATGCTATCGATTCACAAGTAACTAATGCAGCTATCCTTTCTAATGGCTAATTATGACCTAATTAAAATAGTAGCCCTACCCAAGGATGTCCTAGATGTTTTAGAAATATAGTTCTTGCTCTCCACAGATTTATACAGTCTAGTAGCTCTTTACAAAAACAAACAAACAAACAAAACAAAACAAAAACCACCGCGCATTTAGGCTAAGAATAAATCTATATAAGTAAATATGGTTCTTCAATCATCCCTAATAGTTAAGCTTCTAAAAAAGTAATGTTGGTTTTGAGTATGAGATATCTGTACCAGTACTTAATCTTTAACTCATCTTTTTAAACTTTGTAAACTAAGCATAAAAGTTGGAAGGAACCTTAATGGAGTACCTGGTTGGGTAATTTTCAAACCAGGGCCGTGGGGTTGCCAGCTCACTCATTTTCTCCCAGCTAACTCAATCAAACACCATTACCCAAATCAAAGCATCGCTGTTCATATTTGGTTTAAATATTAGCCATGAAATTAATATTTAGTAACATTTGAATGCTACTAATATAAATTATTTATAGCTACTCAGTAAATTAAAACTATTATTCTAGTCTAATTTTTGAGAGCAGTCTTACCTTTCTAATTTTACTTACCCTAAGCTAATATTAAAATTGGGTTTTATTCTCTATAGCAGCTTAGATGTAGTGTTATTCTTTAGCAAAAGAAATGTTTTATAATATACTGGCTTAAAGTATATTAAAATTAATTTCTCCTGTTTCCTTTTTTTATTTTACTTTTTAAAAATATGGCTACTAGAAATTTATTTTACATATGTGGATCACATTTATGTTCACATTATACTTCTCTTTTTTTTTTAAGATTTTATTTATTTGACAGACAGAGATCACAAGTAGGCAGAGAGGCGGGCAGAGAGAGAGGGGGCAAAGCAGACTCCCCGCTGAACAGAGAGCCCGATGTGGGGCTCAATCCCAGGACCTTGAGATCATGACCTGAGCCGAAGGCAGAGGCTTTAACCCACTGAGCCATCCAGGTGCCCCTGTGTTTGCATTATACTTCTATTACATAATACTAATAGACAGAGAGAAAGAGATCTCTGAATTATGCTGAAAGGAAGAAAAGTCATCTTTTGTTTTAAAGACCCACCACTGATCATTTACAAAGTTTACGGTCTATTGACTTTTGCCTATAGGTATGAAAATTTTTTATTGAGACATTTTTAAGCCCAGTATTTCAAATACTATAGTATATAATTTACCCCCCATGATTATGAGTGCATAACTGAAAAACAGAAATTGTCAAAGTCATCCTAACTGGGTAGTCAGCAAGGTTACTCATTAGCGCTTGCATAATATTATCAACCACCCATGAGGTACATCACTGACAAACAGAAACTGCCAAAATCACCTTGAAAAAAGTAGGAGTGCTAGACAATCAGCAGTGTTACTCATGAGCTCTGTCATAACTTAGTAGTGTAATTCAAATTTGAACTTTGGTGTTAACTTACAAAGTACCACATGTCCTGGACTTTTGGGTCCCTTAAATATGAAATTCATGCATGCCCAAGAATGCTACCTAGCAAATAGAAGGTATTTCCCAGTATCTAAGCGTCAGGAATGAGGCAACACATAGGCAAGGACAGTGTTTTCACTGATTATTGGAATTACATGGTTAAAATGACAGTCTTATTTCAAGTCACAGAAAAAACATTTTAACTAATTTCTTTTTTCATTTAAAGGTTTCTCTCTTCTGTTTTCAAAAATCTTTGAAAGCTCCTTCCCCTTGTCTCCCAGGGACATTAGCTAAACATAAACAAATGAAGTCATTACCTAGTCAGTAAAAGTCAATGGAAAAAATAATCAAGATTAATTTGCAAGTTTCCTTTCTATCAACATCCACATTAATGGATTTTTTTTAAAAAATTAAAATACAATTAGTAAAAAATGTTCCTGGTTCAAGTGACAGTTTTGAGTATTGAGTGTGAGTATGCATATTGTAACAGTATCACAACTTTGAAGAATTCTGTCACCAGAGTAGAGACAAAAATCATGTGATAACAGCTTAGATTTAGTGTCATTCTTTAGCAAAAGAAAAATCTCTATACCTGAGAAGGCATTCATTTTACTTGGATTATTCAGAGTAAGAATGCCAATGCCACTGTCTTCCTTCTGAAGGTCAACGGATCCACCAGGAAACTGCTGAAGTTTTTTTTTTAATTCTTCCTCATGGAACCCATGAGATGTATTATAAAGTGATACTCCCATCTGATGCAGTAATTTTTTCCTTACAGTCAAAGATGATGTCTTCAAAAGATTTCCAGCCATTTCTGGAAAACAGAAAAATATGCAATAGTCAAAGTGAACAGTTTTCTAATATTATATTTAACTGAGACTACTTCCCCACATTTTTTTTAATTTTTATTTTTTTATTAACATATAATATATTATTAGCCCCTGGGTATAGGCCTGTGAATTTCCAGGTTTACACACTTCACAGTACTCACCAGAGCACATACCTTCCCCAACATCCATAACCCAACCACCCTCTCTAACCCTCCTCCCCTTCAGAAACCCTCAATTTGTTTTCTGGGAATAAGATTTCTTATGGTTTTGCTCCCTCCCCATCCCATCTTGTTTAGTTTTTTCCTTCCCTACCTACCAATTTGCCTCTCAAATTCCTCATATCAGGGAGATCATATAATTGTCGTTCTGTGATTGACTTACTTCACTCGGCATAATACCATCTATTTCCATCCACATCGTCACAAATGGCAAGACTTCATTTCTTTTGATGGTTGCATAGTACTCCATTGTATATATGTAACACCTCTTCTTTATCCATTCATCTGTTGATGGACATTTAGGTTCTTTCCATAGTTTGGCTATTGTGGACATTGCTGATATAAACATTGGGGTGCACGTGCCCCTTCGGATCATTACATTTGTATTTTTAGGGTAAATACCCAGTAATACAATTGCTGGGTCATAGGATAGTTCTATTTTCAACTTTTTGAGGAACCTCCATGCTGTTTTCTAGAGTGGCTACACCAACTTGCATTCCCACTAACAGTGAAAGAGGGTTCCCCTTTCTCTGCATCCTCACCAGCATCTGTCCTTTCCTGACTTGTTAATTTTAGCCATTCTGACTGGCATGAGGTGGTATCTCATTGTAGTTTTGATTTGTATTTCCCTGACGCTGAGTGATGTGGAGCACTTTTTCATGTGTCTGTTGGCCATTTAAATGTCTTCTTTGCAGAAATGTCTGTTCATTTCTTCTGCTCATTTCTTGATTGGATTATTTGTTCTTTGGGTGTTGAGTTTGGTAAGCTCTTTATAGATTTGGGATACTAGTCCTTTATCTGATAGGTCATTTGTGAATATCTTCTCCCATTCTGTCACTTGTCTTTTTTGGTTTTGTTGACTGTTTCCTTTGCTGTGCAGAATCTTTTTTATCTTAATGAAGTCCCAATAGTTCATTTTTGCTCTTGATTCCCTTGACTTCGGTGATGTTTCCAGGAAGAAGTTGTTGCAGCTGAGATCAAAGAGGTTGCTGACTGTGTTCTCCTCAAGGATTTTGATCAATTCCTGTCTCACATTGAGGTCTTTCCATCCATTTTGAATCTGCATGTGGCTGTCCAATTTTCCCATCACCATTTGTTGAAGAGACAAGTCTATTTCCCATTGGACATTCTTTCCTGCTTTGTGAAAGAGCAGTTGACCATAGAGTTGAGGACCTATTTCTGGGCTCTCTATTCTGTTCCATTGATCTATGTATCTCTTTTTGCTCCAGTACCATACTGTCTCGATGATGACAGCTTTGCAATAGAGCTTGAAGTCTGGAATTGTGATACCACCAACTTTGGCTTTCTTTTTCAACATTCCTCTAGCTATTTGAGGTCTTTTCTGGGTCCATATAAATTTTAGGATTATTTGTTCCATTTCTTTGAAAAAAATGGATGGCATTTTGAAAGGGATGGCATTAAATGTGTAGATTGCTTTAGGTAGCATAGGCATTTTCACAATATTTGTTCTTCCAATCCATGAGCATGGAATATTTTTCCATTTCTTTGTGTCTTCCTCAATTTCCTTCATGAGTACTTTATAGTTTTCTGAGTACAGATTCTTTGCCTCTTTAGTTAGGTTTATTCCTAGGTATCTTATGGTTTTGGGTGCAACTGTAAATGGGATTAACTCCTTAATTTCTCTTTCTTCTGTCTTCTTGTTGGTGTATAAAAATGCAACTGATTTCTGTGCATTGATTTTATATCCTGACACTTAACTGAATTCCTGTACAAGTTCTAGCAGCTTGGAGGGAGTCCTTTGGGGTTTCCACATATAATATCATATCATATGCGAAGTGATAGTTTGACTTCTTCTTTGCTGATTTGGATGCCTTTAATTTCTTTTTGTTGTCTCATTGCAGAAACTAGGACTTCTAGTGCTATGCTGAATAGAAGTGGTGATAGTGGACATCCTTGCCGTGTTCTTGACCTTAGCAGAAAAGCTCTCAGTTTTCTCCATTGAGAATGATATTTGCGGTGGGTTTTTCGTAGATGGCTTTGATGATATTGAGGTATGTACCCTCTATCCCTACACTTTGCAGAGTTTTTTTTTTTTTTTAAAGATTTTATTTATCTATTTGACAGACAGAGATTACAAGTAGGCAGAGAGGCAAGCAGAGAGAGAGAGGAGGAAGCAGGCTCCCTGCTGAGCAGAGAGCCCGATGCGGGGCTCGATCCCAGGACCCTGAGATCATGACCTGAGCTGAAGGCAGCGGCTTAACCCACTGAGCCACCCAGGTGCCCCACTTTGCAGAGTTTTGATCAAGAAAGATGCTGTACTTTGTCAAATGGTTTTTCAGCATCTATTGAGAGTATCATCAAGTTCTTGTTCTTTCTCTTATTAATGTATTGTATCACATTGATTGATTTGCAGGATGTTGAACCAACCTTGCAGCCCTGGAATAAATCCCACTTGGTCGTGATGAATAATCCTTTTAATGTACTGTTGGATCCTATTGGCTAGTATTTTGGTGAGAATTTTCGCAACTATGTTCATCAAGGATACTGGTCTGTAATTCTCTTTTTTGATGGGGTCTTTGTCCAGTTTGGGGATCAAGGTAATGCTGGCCTCATAAAATGAGTTTGGAAGTTTTCCTTCCATTTCTATTTTTTGGAACAGTTTCAGAAGAATAGGAATTAATTCTTCTTTAAATGCTTGGTAGAATTCCCCTGGTAAGCCATCTGGCACTGGGCTCATGTTTGTTGGGAGATTTTTGATGACTGCTTCAATCTCCTTCCTGGTTATGGGTCTCTCCAGGGTTTCTATTCCATCCTGGTTCAGTTGTGGTAGTTTATATGTTTCTAGGAATGCATCCATTTCTTCCAGATTGTCAAATTTGCTGGTGTATAGTTCCTCATAATATGTTCCTGTAATTGTATTTCTTTGGAGTTGGTTGTAATCTCTCCTCTTTCATTCATGATTTTATTTATTTGGATCCTTTCTCTTTACTTTTTGATAAGTCTGGCCAAGGGCTTATTAATTCTTTCAAAGAACCATCTCCTAGTTTCATTGATTTGTTCTATTGGGTTTTTGGGGGGTTTCTATTTCATTGATTTCTGCTCTGATCTTCATTATTTCTCTTCTTCTGCTGAGTTTAGGCTTTCCTTGCTGTTCTTTCTCCAGCTCCTTTAGGTGTAGGGTAAGGTTGTGTATCTGAGACCTTTCTTGTTTCTTTAGAAAGGCTTGCATTGCTAAACCTTTTCCTCTCAGGACTGCCTTTGCTGTGTCCCACAGATTTTGAACCATTGTGTTTTCACTATCATTTGTTTCCATGAATTTTTTCAATTCTTCTTTCATTTCCTTGTTGACCCATTCATTCTTTAGCAGGATGCTCTTTAGCCCCCATGTATTTGGATTCTTTCCAAATTTCCTCTTGTGAGGAAATTCTAGCTTCAGAGAATTGTGGTTTGAAAATATGCAGGGAATGATCCCAATCTTTTGGTACTGGTTGAGACCTGATTTGTGACCCAGGATGTGACCTATTCTGAAGAATGTTCCATGTGCACTAGAGAAGAATGTGTATTCTGTTGCTTTGGGATGGAATGTTCTGAATATATCTGTGATGTCCATATGGTCCAGTGTGTCATTTAAGGACTTTATTTCCTTGTTGATCCTTTGTTTGGATGATCTGTCCATTTCAGGAAGGGGGCTGTAAAGTCCCCTATTATTGTATTATTGTTGAAGTGTTTGTTTGATTTTGCTATTCACTGGTTTATATAGTTGGCTGATCCCATGTTAGGGCATAGATATATAAAATTGTTAGATCTTCTTGTTGGAAAGACCCTTTGAGTATGATATAGTGTCCTTCTTCATCTCTTAGTATAGTCTTGGGCTTAAAATCTAAATGACCTGAAATAAGGATTGCCACCCCAGCTTTCTTTTGATGTCCATTAACATGGTAAATTGTTTTCCACCCTCTCACTTTAAATCTTGAGGTGTCTTTGGGTCTAAAATGAGTTTCTTGTAGACAGCATATTGATGGGTTTTGGTTTTTTATCCATTCTGATACCCTGTGTCTTTTGATTGGGGCATTTAGCCCATTTACATTCAGGGGAACTACTGAGAGATATGAATTTAGTGCCATTGTATTGCCCGTAAGGTGACTGTTACTGGATGTTGTCTCTGTTCCTTTCCGATCTACTACTTTTAGTCTCTCTCTTTGTTTCGAGCACCTCTTTCAAAGTTTCCTGTAGAGCTGGTTTGTGTTTACAAATTCTTTCAGTTTTTGTTTGTCCTGGAAGATTTTTATCTCTCCTTCTATTTCCAATAATAGCCTAGCTGGATATAGTATTCTTGGCTGTATGTTTTTCTCACTTAGTGCTCTGAATATATCATGCCAATTCTTTCTGGCCTGCCAGGTCTCTGTGGATAAGTCCGCTGCAAATCTAATATTTTTACCATTGTATATCACAGACTTCTTGTGCCGGGCTACTTTCAGGGTTTTCTCTTTGTCACTAAGACTTGTAAGTTTTACTATTAGTTGATGGGGTGTGGACCTACTTTTATTGATTTTGAGGGGGGGTTCTCTGCACCTCCTGGACTTTGATGCTTGTTCCCTTTGCCAAATTAGAGAAATTCTTTACAATAATTAACTCCAATATACCTTCTGCCCCCCTCTCTCTTACTTCTTCTTCTGGAATCCTAATTATTCTAATATTTTTTTGTCTTATGGTATCATTTATCTCTCAAATTCTCCCCTTGTGGTCCAGTAGTAGTTTGTCTCTCTTTTGCTCAGCTTCTTTATTCTCCGCCATTGGTCTTCTATATCACTAATTCTCTCTTCTGCCTGATTTATTCTAGTAGTAAGAGCCTCCATTTTTTATTGGACCTCATTAACAGCTTTTTTGATTTCACCTTGGTTAGATTTTAGTTCTTTTATTTCTCCAGAAAGGGCTTTTATTTCAACAGACACGGTTTCTCTATTATCTTCCATGCCTTTTTCAAGCCTAGCTAGCACCTTGATAATCATCATTCTGAACTCTAGATCTGACATATTACTAATGTCCATACTGATTAGGTCCCTAGCTTTTGGTACTGCCTCTTGTTCTTTTTTTTTTTTAAGTTGAATTTTTCCACCTTGTCATTTTATCCAGATAAGAATATGTGAACAAGAGAATAAAATACTAAAAGGGTGGCAAAGACCCCTGAAAAATGTGCATTAATCAAATCAATAGAGACCCCAAATCATGGGGAGAGAAGAAAGGGGGTAAAAAGAAGTTCAAAAAATTTTTTTAATTTAAAAAAAAACACATATATTTAAGACTGGTGAATAGAACAGAACTACCTACTTGATTTTGGGTATATTTTGGTCTCTTAGAAGAAACTACCTCCCAAAATTTTAATGAAAGAAACACACACACACACACACACACACACAGGTAAACACAATGAAGAAATGAAATAGGACTGTAAAGATGAAAATTTTTTAAAAAATTCTAAAAAAGAGTTGAGAAGTTGGTTGGAAAAAGAACGTGGAGAGAATTTGCTCAGGCTGGAGACTAAAGCCCTGTGCTAGATTTTGGGTATATTGATCTATTAGAAGAAGTGGTATCCCAAAATTGTTTAGAAGAAAAAAACCCTATATGTATACAAAAAATAAAGTTAGATACAATGAAGGATAAAATATGACTGGAATAATGAAGGTTCAAAAAGATTTTTTTTAATAAGAAAGGTATTGTTAAGATAAACTAGTTAAAAAACATTAAAAGAGGAAAAAGTAAAAGTTTAAAAAATTAGAATAAGAAAAAAATAAAATAAAAACAATTAACTAACTTTGCAAGACTAAAGAATCATGGGGAGAAAGCCATGAATTCTGTGCTTTGCTTTCCCCTCCTCTGGAATTCCACTGTTCTCCTTGATCAGTAAGTTTGATCTTGGCTGAATGTTCTTGCTGATCTTCTGGGGGAGGGGCCTGTCATAGTGCTTCTCAAGTGTCTTTGCCAGAGGCAGAATTGCACTGCTCTTGCCAGGGGTTGGGCTAAGTAATCTGCTCAGGTTTGCTCTTGGGAGATTTTGTACCCTGAACACTTTCCATAGAGCTCTGGAGGATGGGAATGAAAATGGTGGCCTCCCAATCTCCGGCCCAGAGAAGCCGAGAGCTGGGGGCCCCACTCCTCAGTGCGCCCTTGGAGAAAAACCCTCAATCACTCTCATCTCCCTGGTCTCCAGCCACGCTTCAAGCTCACCCGGCCTGTGCCTGAGCATTTCTGTCTAGGCACACAGTCCCATTTGGAGTCTTCAAACCCAGCAGATTCCTGCCTCCAGAGAAGGAAGATGAGTCTCCCCGGATCTGCCACTTGTGGGGTCACTGCTCAAAAAGCAGTGGCCGACTGTGCCATGGGTCACAGTTTAAGGTAATCCCAAGATGTCCCAAGCTGAGAGCTCAATCTTCAGCTCTGTCTCTGTAGCAGGCTTCCCCGCTCTAATACGTGTGAGCTTTGCTACACTCAAGGCACCCCTGATCCTTCTGTGACCCCATGGGGCCTGAGACTAGGCTGTTGTCGCAAGAGCTCCACCCCCGCTTAGCCCCTGGAGTGATGTCCCTCAGTGGAGCAGACTTTTAAAAGTTCTGATTTTGTGCTCTGCTGCTCTGCTGCTTGCCGGAAGCTGGCCTCTCCCCCCAAGGTCTATCTTCCCATCACTTCGCATTCACTCCTCTGCAAGTCCTACCTTTCAGAAAGTGGTCGATTTTCTGATTCTAGAATTGCTGCTTCAATCTAGAATCTTCTCTTCAATCTCTTGTTTGATTTGTAGGTGTTCGGAACGGTTTGATAACTATCTAACTGAACTCCTGCATCCTGATGCCCTCTCAGCCTGCTACTCCTTGCCATCTTGACTCCTCTCCTATTTCCCCACTTCTTAAAAGCACTCTGAGGAGAAGGTGGGTATGGAAATCTTTCCCTTTCCCCTCCTTCCCAAACCAAATAATTCACAAAGTATACCATTTCAGTCTATCACTGAGAGATGATGATGTAGTTACGGTACATTACTGGGATCAATACACTGGGAACGTTTACAAAAATGTTGCTATTCTGTGTTTAGCACCATCTCCTGCCTCCTGGAAAGTCTTTCTCATGATAGAAGCTCTTCTTCCTCCAACTCTTTAACTTTTGCAAAATCAAAGAATAAATTCAGTCCAATGTTCCCTTGGAAACAGTCTCTATGCAGGAATGCTACAGAAGCAATCCTACTCTCTAATAGAGATTTTATTCTCAGCATTATTCTTGCCTTCTGCAATACTTTCATAGGAAACCTGAAGAATATGGGGAAAGAAATAGGAACATGTGCATGGTTTCTTGCATTCACCAGCATTTTGTCACTGTTCTCTTCTCACTGTATATATACATCCCAGATAATCTCATCTCTGCCCATAAAAATTTTTGCCCTCTGTAAGCATTTTTGTTGACATAAAACATACTTTCAAAACAGTATACAAATCATAAGTTAATAGCTCAATGAATTTCACAAGGTAAATACACTCAAGTCAGTAACACCCAGATCAAGGAACAGAACGTAGAAGCTAAACAAAATGATACAAAGCTCAAAGGTCTGTTGTGTCTTCTCTCTGTCACAACTCCTTATAAGGATAATAAGTACCCTAACTTCTATACCCTAGATTAGTTTTTTGTTTTGAATTTTATACAAATTGAATAGTATATATTCTTCTGTGCCTGGTTTCAACTGTGTTTGTTACATCCATTATGGTTATTAAGTGTAATTACAGTCTAAATATTCTATTCCTCCCATTGTTGTGTTTTATTATATGAATATACCACAATTTATCTATTGTAATAGATAGATATACTTCTGTTGGCTATATCTAAAAGTGGAATTATTTTGTCTGGTTGCAGCTGACATATTGATTGTTAAACACTGAAGAATTTTGCAAGTTCGTTTTTTAAACCATTGGGGGCTTGAAACTGAGCATGGTGGGAGTATCAGCAAACTCTACATATCAATATTCACCTGTCTCTCTCCCCTCTTTCCTCTCTTCCTTTCTCTCTCTCTCTTTCCCTCTCTCTCTCTCTCTCACACACACACACATACACACATACACACACACACCCACAGCTGGATTTCCATTACTGAATCTGTTCATTTGTTCAACTTGAAAAGATACCAAAGAGTTTTCCAAAATGGCTGTACCAATATATACCAGTATTTCCACAGCTAGTGAATGTTCTAATTGTTTCACAATCTTACCATCACCTGCTAACATCTTTTTCTTTCTTTCTTTCTTTTTTTTTTTTTTTTCATTTTAGGCATTCTAAAGAGAAGTATGTCATTGTGGTTTCACTTTGCTTTTCTATGATGTCTAATGAAGTCAAGCTCCATTTTCATATGCTTACTGGTTACTTGTATATATTTTCTAAAGTATCTATTAAAGCTTTTTGCCCATTTTTTCTATTATTTGCCTTTTTATGATTGATTTGTTGGAATTCTTTAGTCTGTAGCATTTATTAAAACACATAAAACAACAAATCCCACATTACCATCTCCAGTAGAAACCTTATACCTGCGTACTCCTAACTCAAACAGAAATCTCCTTATTCCTCACCTCTAGATGTACACAACCTTCTCAAAAATCATCATCTAAACCTGAAGTCATACTTCTCCTAAAACCTGTTGCTCCTTCTTTATTTGTTCCCTTAAATATCTGTAATATCACCAACCTGCAGGCCACAGAAAAACATGTCTCCTTCCCCTCCTTCATTTCTCATATGCAACCTACCTGTAAAATATCTTTTTCCTTATCTTTCCCGTCCTTTATTCCTTCTATTATCAACATAGTTCAAACCTCATTATATAACATATATGTCACCAATTAGTTTCACACTACTCCTTAAAATGAGAGCTATCTCTGTAATCTAGTCAAATTATTCCAAACGTAGGGTTTTTCAGTAGCTTTCTAATAACAAAAGGATCAAGTCCAAAGCTCACTTTGATTGGGCCCTTATTGGTAACTTAAGTCTCTCCTAACATCTCTACACATAGTCTGTGTGGACACCAAACGACTAGAATTTCACAAATTTACCTTGCTATTCTATATTATTACATCCCCATATAATGCCTTTCCTTCCTCACTGACCTGGTAAGTCCCTAATCATCTTTAAAACCTAAATTCCTAAATTTGCTCTTATAAAGTGATTTCCTAAGCAGAGATAATTATTCCTTTTATTTATTCTATCTCAATGCATTATATGATTACATTTTAGCACATTTTACACATCATTTTAATTTTATTTTTCATTTGTCTTTCTCACCAGACAGGAAGCTTCCTAAGAGCAGTTCTCTGAAGTACATACCCTTTGTCACTAGGACCGAGTATAGTGCTCAACACAAACAAGGTATTTAAATGCTTAATGAAGAAAATAAATCATCAGGTTGCCAAATGGAATGTCACAAGTTTGTTTTTATACCTTTAGAAAGATCTCTAATATGTGAGTTATAAAATGATATCAGAAGCAGGTGGAGAACAGATCATCTAAAGATTACAATATGATCTCCCTTCTATTTTAAATTGTTTCACCTTCAAAGGGACATTCTTGTTAAAGTGACTCAGCAGAATACTTGTAACTGTGAAAGTATCTAAAAGTATTACACAATGGAACGCAATCCCCTAAACAGATATACTTTAAGAACTTAAGAACAGTATTTCAAAATTTTCTCATTAAGATGACTTTGAATACAATATGGAGGAGACCAAGATGTTCCTTAAACTCATCTAAAAAAAAAGTAAATAAAATATAATTCATATTAGACACAGTATGACCTAATGTGCTGTGATACATAGGAGAGGGTTTAACAAAAAAGAATGGTAGTGAGTTAGATGCTTGTTGTCTTTGAAAACAATATCCAAGAATAAGACCTTAATGCTATTCCTCCAATAAAAAAGGTGCCAGAAGTGCTGTGACTTTCAACTGCCACAGCTTTATTCTTACTAACAAACTCCTTATGGTCTTAACAGTTAATCCTCTTTCTTCCTACTGGAAGGGTACTCACTAGTATACATCAAGGCTAACAAATTGACATTTATTCTACATTATATGAGCTTAATTTGTCAGAAAACAGCCTCATATTTTAATACTCATGGATGGAGAGGCAATTTTTTTCCATTTTATTTTATTTTATTTCTTTTCAGTGTTCCAGCATCCAAGGCAATTTTTTTAAGTTTAATTCTGAAATGTTCCAAGATTTTTAAAAAATAGGAAAAAAAATATAACGAATACCCATTCCTCATTTTTAGTAAATGTTAACACTTATTCATATTGCCTTCAGCTCTTTCTTTTTATTTTTTTAATTTTTTAAAAGATTTTATTCATTTATTTATTTGCAAGATAGAGAGAGCCTGAGTGGTGGGAGAGGGGCAAAGGGAGAGGGAGAGAGAAAAATCTTAATCAGACTCTGCACTGAGCATGGAGCCTGACACAGGGCTCATTCCCAAGAGTCTAAGATCATGACCTGAGTTGAAATCGAGTCAGGCACTTAACCGACTGAGCCAGTCAGGGGCCCCCAACTCCTTCTTAAAAACAACAACTTTTCATTTCTGAAATTCTCTAACATTCACAAAAGTAGAAAGAATAAAATTTTCCAACATTCACAAAAGTAGAGAGAAGTACAGAGAATTTTTATCTCATAGCTTGAAAATCATCAACATTTTTGAAAACTTGTTTCATCTAACTGCCATCTCACATACAACACATACAATCCTTCTTTTGCTTCCCCTCAGTATTTTAAAGAAAATTTACAGGATAACTTTCAAATGTCTAAACACAAAAGCTGAGATCTTAGACCACTGGCAATCTAAGTAAGAAGCCCTTTCAGGCACTTCCTAAAAGATATTAAGAGCACCTCAACTGGGGCTCCTGGGTGGCTCAGTTGGTTGAGTGACTGCCTTCGGCTCGGGTCATGATCCTGGAGTCCTGTGATCGAGTCCCCCATTGGGCTCCCTGCTCGGCGGGGAGTCTGCTTCTCCCCCTGACCTCTTTCCTCTCATGCTCTCTCTCTCTCTCAAATAAATAAATAAAATCTCACACACAAAAAAAGAGCACCTTAACTATAACAAGTTCTTTGAACCCAGAAGTTACTTGACCTAGAAGTGGAAGTTAGCACTCTGGAACTTAGTAAAATTTTTCTTAGAATCTCTGTCATTTATATTCAACTTGAACATTCATCTGTCCATGCAAAAGCTTTCAAAATTATTTCTAACAACTCCTGGGATTATTCCTAACAGGGTTAAGATTTCAAGGATCCTAACCAGAATCAAATTCTTTTAGATTTTTATCAATTCATTCCTAAAACTTATAGGAAAAGAGGACCAGGGAAAGAGGCTCTACTTATTGTAGTTTAGGCTATAGTAGATCTAGGCATTGTCTCTGCATTCTGGAATAAAAATGACTAGAAATTTAAAAGAAAATATGCAGGTTAAGTGGAAAGGATGCGAAGTGCTCACATGCATGGAAATAAGCAGACAAGTGTTTATTTAGAACAGAACATGTCCAGGGCATCTGGGTGGTTCAGTCAGGTAAGCATCCCACTTTTGGTTTCGGCTCAGGTCATGATTTCATAATCACATGATCTCATGACCTCTTGGGTTGTGGGATTGAGTCCCGGGTTGGGAGCAGGGAGTCCTCTTAAAAGATTCTATCCCTCTGCCAACTTCCCTCACTCCCTTCCTCTTCCTCTCTCTTCCTCTCTCTCTCTCTCCCTCTCAAAAAAACCCAGACATGTCCATGCTCCTTTCCTCCCCTGCCCAAAAAGTGACTATTTGTCTGTGGCTATAGTTATTAACATTAACCTATCAGTAAAGAATAATAAAAGCACAAGGGGCCCACTTATGGACTATAAGTAATACTGGTCTGAGTCAAAGTGACGAAACAGTACCCAGTAAGCAACCAAAGTAGTCAAAAGTTACAAGTTGCAAAATAAAATATCTAAGTACTTAAAATGACGTTTAATACCTTCACCTGAGGCCAATTTTAAACTCCTTTTCCAAAACTCATATAATATGCTTACTTCTATACCACTCTCCCATCCCACCACTAGTCCTATCAGATTAGAAAATGATACAATTAAGATGACAGATTCTATAGTATGAATTAGTTTTAACACATGTAAAGCCTCTTGAAGATATTGAAACCTAAAGGGAATGCTTATCAAACATAATCCTGTATTATTACAGGAAATCTTCGGTTAACTTAGGAGATATTGCAAGATTTCTGAAATAAATTTCTTTTTTTTTTTTTTAAGATTTTTTTTATTTATTTGACAGAGAGAGAGATCACAAGTTGACAGAGAGGCAGGCAGAGAGAGAGGGGGGAAGCAGGCTCCCCACTGAGCAGAGAGCCCAACGCGGGGCTCGATCCCAGGACCCTGGGACCATGACCTGAGCCAAAGGCAGCGGCTTAACCCACTGAGCCACCCAGGCGCCCCATCTGAAATAAATTTCAAAATGAACAAAAGAATCCAATTATAACAAAGAAATACGTAATGATGCAGAACAAATGCAGAATAAATTTATATTATAGATGTTCCCACCCCCTGTATTAGTGTAATAAAAGGTACTTGATTGGTACTACATAAAATTATTGGACAGATAGGAAAATTACATGATACCGTAAAACTGAAGAAAATGAGGCAATCTCTAAACGTTGACAATTACTACTACATGCTATTGGCATTGCTGTAAACAATCATTCATTTGAAATAAATCATTTTCCTGAAAATATTACTGCATGTTATTGCCTATATCTACCTTATTTCTTTCCTTTTCATAGCCCCAGTTCTCAAAACTTAAGCCTGATTCAAAAGCATAGGTGCCTGCTTTTCCAAAGGAGAGTAAAAGCTCTGTCTATGGAAAGGAAGTACCTCTATAATTATGGTCATTAGTTATCTAACATCACTAAAAATAAGCTATTCTGGTCAAATGAACTAATAATCTTTAACTGAAAGCAAAACTGTCCTGGACAAGGACAAATCCTTTTGTTGAAAGTATTCTTGATCTCAAGTACATAGAACTGCAATGTTAAATATTTCAATTAATTTCAATATATTTTCATTTATTTTTAATAAGTGAATTGTATACGTCAAATGTACACCCACAGAAGTATAAATCTATGTACACATTTTCAAAGAGATTGAAAAAATTTAAAATAAGGTGGCTTCTCAGGACTTGAGCATGAAACTGAAGAGGAAATAAAGTAATAAAGGTAGAAAATTTAGGTCTATGGGAAGTGGGACTGGGGAGGAAAACTTCAAAAATAAAATGTTATTACTAAGTATGAAGTGGTTGTGAAAAAACACAAGGATTTGGAGGCTTCCTAGATTATCACCCATATGTAAATATCAAGTTGCCTCAAGATCTCTTGAGCTGGCAAAAGAAGCCTATGCTAAAAATCTCAGGATTTATTGAGAATGACAAGGATTGGGGCTTGAAAAAAATTTAACAAAACCAGGATCTTCACGACAAGATGTATTCATGTTCATAAGCTCCAGCCATGTGAATAATTTCTCATCTCCAACAGAGGAGGGATAGAAGCAGAAAAATGTTCTTTAGCCTAGAAAGTTAACCTATAGCCTTCACAGTTGTGATAAGGATCAAATCTGCACTGATAGCTACATTCTTTTTTTTTTTTTGGTAGCGACATTCTTAGGGTGTCTCGAGACTGCCCAGATCTCTCACTGATAGTTAATGTTGAATTTAATGATAAGCACGAGAGAAACCTTGCCACAGAAGTTTTATGACTACAAGCAGAAATTCAAAGAAGACATTTATGATCTAACACACCTGCCCCACATGTCTCCTCCTCCTTGAGCACTAAGCATGTAACCACCAACTTCATAGAGTAAAAGTGTAGTAGCTCTTTCTGCCCAAGGGTCCCCAGTCAGTGCTACTTAAACTAAGTTACACCATACACAGCTCAAGAATTCTTTTTTGAACATTATGCTCCACCACCAGGCAAACCAACCACTGGTTTTTTTCACTCCCCTTTCATTACTCTTAGACCCAAGTTCAGGAGTCAATGTCCATTGGAAAAATAGTGAAATATACCAAAATGTACCATTCAAAATGAGTTGTAATGGGAACAGCCATCTTTCAGTAATTTGCCAAAAGATCAACACAAAGGAAAAGAGGAAAAGACAGCCACAGTCCATTCCCTAGGCTTTTAGAAAACCTGGAGTTGCCTTTGGCCACATACATGCAAATCTTTAAGAAAGGTCATATGGTAACCATCAAGGGGATGGGCACTGTTCAAACAGGAAAGCCCCCACAGATGTTACCATAGCAAAACTGGAAGAGTCTACAATGTTATCTAGCATGCCTTTGGCACTGCTGTAAACAAACAAGAGCAAGATACTTTTTTTTCTAAATTTTTTTTAAAGATTTTTTTTAATTTATTTATTTGATAGACAGAGATTACAAGAAGGCAGGCAGGCAGAGAGGCAGGCAGAGAGAGATGGAGAAGCAGGCTCCCCACTGAGCAGAAAGGGCCCAATGGGGATTCGATCCCAGGACGTGGGATCATGACCCGAGTAGAAGGCAGAGGCTTTAACCAGGCGCCCAAGAGCAAGATTCTTTCTAAGAGAATTCATGTATTGAGCACATCAAGCATTCAAAGAGCCAAACAGCTTCCTGAAGAATGTGAAGGAAAATGATCAGAAAAAGAAGGAAGCCAAAGAGAAAGGCGTTTGAGTTCAACTGAAGCATCAGCCCGCTCTACCCAGAAAAGCACATTTTGTAAGAACCAATGGACAGAAGCCTGAGCTGTTGGAACCTATTCCTTATGAATTCATGGCATGATGTGTAAAAAAAATTTTAAAAATCTCAAGACTGTTTAAAAAAAAAAGGAGTTGTGACACCTTCTTTGCTTCTCTAAGGACAAATTTTGACAATATTAGCAATTAAGATATTTTAAAACAGGATAGTAGTCTTCATCAAATTATTTAAAATAGGCAATAATTCCTTTCTAAGAAATAAAAAAGGACTTGAGAGGTACCTGCCTGGCCCAATTGGTAGAGCATGTGACTCTCAATCTCAGGGTCACAAGTTCAAGCCCCACAATGGGCATGGAGCCTACTTTAAAAAAAATAAAAATAAAAATAAAAGGTTGAATAGTTCCTTTGCATGGAAATGACACCTATGTATATAGGTTTTGATGGCCAAGAAATTCACAGACTGGGATCTTAGTGCATAAACATACATACATATGATAAAAGCATTTGGTAAGATATAATTGGTAACAATTAAATGGTATTTATTGAGTTCTGACTAGTGACTAGTTGCTAACTGTTTCAAGAAGAAAAAAAAAGTAACCTTACCCTAACTTACCCTAACCTTATCTAACTTAATTTTTTTTTTTTAGTTTTATCAAGGAAACAAAAAGATGCACACAAAAAGCAAATATACTTCAACTATCTAATCAAAACCAGAATAAAGTTCCTCCTTTTAGTAAGCTCTGTTAGAGATTTACAACATACTTAAAATATAGTCTTGACATCATAAAAGGATTTTTTTTTCCTTCACCAGTAAACTTTCATCATGAAATCTAAGCATTTTCCAGAGCACCTAGGTGGCTCAGCTGGTTAAACATCTATCTTCGAGTCAGGTCATGATCCCAGAGTTCTGGGATCAAGTCCCACACCAGGCTCCCTGCTCAGTGGGGAGTTTGCTTCTCCCTTTTCATCTGCTCCTCCCCTGCTCATACTCTCTCTCTCTCTCTCAAATAAAATCTAAGAAAAAGAAATCTAAGGATTTTCTATAGGCAAAAAAGGATCCAATGACATTAAATCACCTGCAAAAAGTTATGGTATTTTATTTCCTTCATTCTTTCCAAAGTTTAAAATTCTAAGGAGAACCACAACAAAAATCAGGCAATATTCCAGGTCTCCTGGACAGTAACCGAAAGAAAACATAAACTCAGGCTTGCTTTTCTTTGTAGTGCCTTATGGCCAAAATATTGGCAGAGGGAGCCACCCTTAAATACTCTCATCTTACATATTTTCAGAGTGTCATTTCTTCAGAAGATTATGTTACTGCTTATCTATTAGCATGATTGTATAGTTCCACTCCCCTCCATGAAACAAATCTAAAAGAAAAAAAAAAATAAAGTCCACATTTCTTTTTCACAATTAAAGCTTACCTTCTGTCAAATTTTAAAACAATAAAAATGCTCTCAACCAAAGTTCTCACTCTATTTTTCTTGAAATAAATACTTATTTTTAAATAAATTATCAATTTATAAAAACCTTTAAAACTTTAGACATAATTCCATGTAACTCCATAGCTAGAACCACAAGCCTTTTGAATGGACAGTAAAATATTTTGTACATATGCTATTTAATTAAATCAAAGTATTTATGAGATGGTTATAAAACTATACACACTATTGTTCATATACTACTTCTAGAAAGTATTATTACATTTATTTCCTGATTTGAAACTCAGGTCATCTGGCCAGTATGAAAATAAATGAAGATATTATGAAGAAAGCTATTGCCTGAGTCACCTAACACACACTAAAAAAGTTAGGTTTCAGAAAACACGTGTTTTTTTTTTTTCTTAACCTAGGTAAGGGATACACACTTATTTTCTTTGTTGTTTCTTTATTATTGTTCTTTAAATTCTTCTTATGCATTTTTCACTATATGTATGTATACAATATTTCTCAATTTTTTTAAAAGATTTTATTTATTTATTTGACAGAGAGAGATCACAGTAGGAGAGAGGAAGGGAAGAGATCACAGAGAGAGGAAGGGAAGCAGGCCCCCCGCTGAGCAGAGAGCCCGATGTGGGACTCTATCCCAGAACCCTGAGATCACGACCCGAGCCAAAGGCAGCGGCTTAACCAACTGAGCCACCCAGGCGCCCCTCAATTTTTTTTTTTTAACTGAAGGATATCATTCCAAACTTTGGGGGCTGCCTCTGCCTTTACCAATAATCTCTCCCAATCTTCTAAATGGCCATTTTCAAAACTAGTTTCCTAAATACTCTTTCTCTACATTGAAGATAGCAAACAGAGAACACACAGCCATAAAGATACTATACTAAACAAAGAACACAGTGGCCACATAGTCTGGCAGGTCTGACAACTACTAAAGAGTCCTTATTGAAGTACCTTAGAGAATTAGAAATGAAGCTCCTCCCTCCATGACAATAAAAAATTTTTAAGGGCAGAACTGCATCTTATTCACAGGCTTTAGCACACAGTTTCACATTTAATATTTGTGGAACTAAATAAACCTTAATATGGTTATTACTGTGTAGGCACTACAGTACCTACCCATCATTTTCTAAACTATTATGTTAAGATCTCTATTTGCAAAATAGAAAAATTTATTTCACTGTTGGGTTTCTATGAAATCCAAGTCCAGGATATGTAGCTACAAATGTGCAAGAGTATGATTTTCCTTTCGTGTTTACAAAATGGCTTTGCATACAACACAATCTTTATTGTTTCACTAATAAAAAATATCAATACTTTTTAAGAAGTGAAGTAATAAATAATAAGACATCATTCTATCTATAATATGTGTAGTTGGCAATACATATTTTACAAGGATCTGATTGGTAATCTTCTTTGTTCTTTATGTAAAATTTCTCTTACAGGAGGAATCTTGGGTCAGGTCTAGACTGTTACATTCTCTAACTTTCTTGGGAGGAGAGACAATTGACCCAGTGGTACTGAGGTTAACATTTAATAACTGTTAGTGGCAAACTTAAAGAGGGAATCTGAGATTTGACCTACTTTGCCTCACTTTCTCTTCTTCACCTTCCAAAGTAGGGGTTTTGAGGCAAAAACAAGTAATTCAGTGTGTGGTTTTGCATACTAATCAACAAAGTGAAACTATCTGCCCTGGAACTACAGTTCTGTTCTCTTAGTTCTGTTCTCCTTTTTGTCTCTATGTCTGTCTGTCTCTCACTCTAAGAGGCTTATGTGGTAAAAGGAACCTGGGGCTGCCTTTATCTTTTTCCATTTAAAGAAGATCAAATAGAGTAGGGCTCAGGGTTCCTTATGCCTGCTTCCAGTCTAGGAAAATAAGCTCTCAAGATCACTTAATCAGGTCAGTTCACAAAACTGGAAGGTATATATACAGAGCTTAATCAGGTCAGTTCACAAAACTGGAAGGTATATATACAGAGCCAGAGCCAAAGATAATACATCCAAGCTCTTTCCTGGATATTCTCTAAGCGTGTCGTGTTCCTGGAGATATCAGACATAGAATAGAAACTCAATGGAAAATTCAACTGAGGCAGAGGTTCTGGTCTTCTCTATATTTACCATGCCTTCAACATTTAAAAAGGTGCCAAAATAAACTTAATAAGGACTTTGATGGCTATTTTCAGAAACTAAATTTGGCTGTTTCCCACAGTATTCTGTTTAGGGAAAAGAACAAAGAAACTAGAAAATAAACTAGAAAATAAGAAATAAAACTTACAAAATCATTAGCATTTTTTATCGATAGCCTTTTTAATTACTGTGGAATAACAAAATCAATGAACAATATATCTTCTCTCTTATAAGGAGCCTGTTCTGTCCTCATATATTACCTCTCCAATATCCAACAACAGAAGGGCAATTAGTATATATGCCATCAGGTCTATTATTTCCTTATCTTTAAATATTACACAATTAAACATACATGTAACTAATATTTTTGCCTCACTAGACATCTTTGATATGCTGATTTTTCCAAATAAATCTTATAATAAATATTTCACATATCCTTCTGTTAATTCCATTTTTTTCTCTTCTTCCTCATTCCTATCCCCCTTCCACTACTAACTCACCCTTCTTTTCTCTCTTCTCATGTTCCCTTGTCTATGCCACAGAAGAGTACCACAAAAACTTGAGGGTACTGCTTAAGCCTCCTAGGTTTGCTGACCTCAAGTTTAGAAATCCAGTTCTAGAAATATGATAATCACCTATTTATGTATACTTTCATCCCAATTTTAAATTCAAAGGCCAAATCAGACAAGAGTTCAGTGCTAAGGAGATGACAAAAATATCAGCCACTAATAAACTTCTATAGTATCTGAAAGTACACGTGAACAAACAAGGCTGAGATTCAGGTTCTGTGTAAGCATGTGGTTAAGCAATCATCATTTCTGGACTCTTCCAGAATCATAAGGCAATGAAAAAGTTCTGAGGAATTTACGTTTTATAAACATTCTTCAGGACAAAGCATTATGTTTAAATTTTGTCATGCAGGATGCTTTGCTGTTCTGCCACAGTCACATCAGCTAAATAAGCTCTTAACCACGCCACTGGAAAAGGGAAAGAGGAGAGCCCTATGGACATCTACGACTACATGTGTTACTCTCCTGTTTTTGTTAAAGTTCTGCAAAGGTTTTTAAAGAGTTCCCCTCCTTGCAAGGTGAATAAGCTGCATTTCTCATGAAAGCCATATGTAATCCATTTTACCATAAATCAGAATTACTAAATCCAGAAAATTAAAACAGATGCATACTTACTTAACAAGAAAACTATTAACCTGAGGCAAGTGGTAAACAACAAAAAATAAATATTCTAGACTGTCACTACAAAACTTTTTCAAGTTTTGCTTTCATTTTAGACTGTCATCATACAACCAACTTTTCAAGCTTCATTTACATGCCATCATACACACCCCCCTTCTTCATATAGCCAAAATGAACTTTTCTCGTTTTTCAAATCCTTCAGGTTTTTGCTCCTCACTCATCACCTATATAATTGTGATACCTCACCTGTTACACTTTTCCTCATAGGAACGCCGCCTCATCTCCTTTAGTTCTTTAGACTGCATAAAAATACTGTCCGCTTGCACAGTATTTTTATTAAGCCTCATGTAATAAATTTTTAACTGAACATCCCCACTGCATTTTGCAAAGTAAGAAGGTCTTTACAATGCCTATAGCAGTGCCTGACAAATAATATAAATCAGTAACAATCTGGCATACAAGTATTAAGAATTCACAATGCCACAGGAGGCTTGAGACTCTGTCCACAAACCAACTCTCCACCTGCCCTATTTCTTACTCCTATCACTCACCCTGTTTCAATTCCATCCGTCTCTGCTAGCTGGCTTCTCTTCCCAGAATGGAACCTACTGTTACCCACTTCTCCTTCAGGTCAGGCAACAGGAGGTCAGCCGACTTACTACTCCTCCCATTCCCAGATTTCGTAATTACAACTCCCCCCTCCCCGTAATTTCCTCCAATAGAGTGCTTCCCCGAAGGGATCCTCTGTGCAACTCGCCATCGTCCCGTTTATCTCTACACGTCCAGCTCCTGGAGCAACAGCTGGTAAACGTGCGGTCCTCGGATAAAAAATGGGGAAAGGAAAGGAGGAGGGAAGGGGGTCGATAGAGATTGTTTTCAAGTTCCTCATCAGCCCTTTCAACCAGTCATTTAAGTTCTCTGCGGTTCCAACCCCCTGTATTTGTGACTCGTGGGTGGTTGTGGGGAGCATGAAAGGATTATCGAGGCGCTGGAGAATTTCAGGAAGGAAAGAGCCCACTCCAACAAATGATCTGGACATTGTTTGTTGTTGAAAAGTCGAATGCACCCAACAACTAACGTTAAGTGTTAATTAAGCAAAGTAACACAGAGAGAGGACAAATTCACAAGTCCTGGGAGACCTCACCCGCGCAGCACAGGACCTCGAAAGTATTGAGAATTTAAATTCGTGTGCTGAAATCACGCCTCCCTATTCTGAACGCATTCATCTGGGCGGTGGGCCGCGCTCCTCACAACAGTGTGAGTCCCTTTCCCGCCGCCCTCATTCACCTCTCCAAGTCCGCGCGCGGCTCTGGGCACTGCGTCCCCACGCCCAGCAGAGGGCAGTGGGCCTCCGCGATGGCCTCCCACGGAACGCGCCGCGGAGCCCGGGCGGGTCTCTGCTCGGAATTCGTGTGGGGAAGCGCTAAAGTCCACTACACAGCGACGAGCTACCGTCCTCGCTCGCAGGGCATTCCAAGTACGGTCCTGCGGCCACTCAGTCCCTCACGCCGCAGGGCGGGCGGCTACCCCTTCCGCTCCCCCCAGACCTTCTTCCGCTCCCCGCTCCCTTCTTCCGCTCCCCCTGGCGTCTCTTTCCCTGGCCGGCGCCTCCCTTCGTTCCGCCGCGAGCGTTCCCCTGTGTCGAGTTCCGGGGCCTTTTCGCGGCGTCTTTACCTCGCTCGCACGCCTCCTTTCCCGGAGCCCTTTTCCGTGGTCCCGCCGGCGCCGGCGCCGGTGCCTGATCGCGGAAATCCCGCGCTGCGGCGGGCCTGGGTAGACCCTCCCTTGGGTCGTGAGCGAACCTGGGGTGAATGGACCCGCTTGGCGTTTTCGGTTCTGGGACACAGAGTTAAGGGCTGGTCCCGCGAAGCCTGCAGACCGCGTTTATTTTTCAGACATTCATTCTGTCTACGTGGGAAGAGTGGAGGGCGGAGGAAGCTGGGTTGGGGCATTTTGAAACAGAAGGGGAAAGGAAGGTACCAAAAGCTTTTACTTCTGGAACGTTTTTTTCTGCCTTACTGAACGGGGGAAGTATTTGTCTTTTTTTTTTTTTTTTTTTTTTTTTTTTTTTTTTTTTTTACGATTACTCAACATACGTCCTGCGTGTGGTATGATTTTTGGAAGGCTCAGAAGGCCTAGAATTCTGTGCCCATACCTGTGCCATGGAGCAAACAGGACTGTCTTTGGAAGACTGTCTTTGGAAGACAGGCCATTTTCCCCTGGGATTGGGATCGTTTTGTCTACAGGAGTTTCAGAAGGTATAGATCTTAGTAAATAAGGGAACGTCTGGTGGGAGGAACAGAAAGTACCAAGAAGAGGAGATGATAAGCAAGTTTTAAGGTATGGAGAAGTGGATAGGAGGGAAGAAATGAGAACCAAGTTTGGACCGATGGGAAGAAGTCCAAATATTGAAAGTATTTTATTTCAGTTTAATATGAAATGAGCAGCCATTACACCTTGGAGCAGGAAATAAGCTTGATTAAATGGTGATTTGGGAGAATTAGTTTGTAGAGTGGGGGTAACGAGATGTATTGTTTATGCCATAAATTTGTATGTGGATATATGGTACTGCACAATAGGTGTATGGGACTGCAGCTCCAAGGATGGCAGCCTTGGCTAAAGGTTTGACCTTTAACATTTTTGTGTAGATTCCCTGAGGGTGTCTTTCTTAAGTTCAAACAAAGTATTTCTTTAGGGATGATACTATCTCATGCCTTGTCTTTTGCCAGCATTCAGTTGCTAGTTGCTAGTTGTGAGAATTTACCAGCAAGCTGAGGAGATACAATGTTTTAAACGTTTTTAGAAAACACGTACTATCAAAAGAGGTCCAAAGCACCTTAGGGATTTGGAGGAGACAAAGGAGGTCGGCAACTAGTGAAAATTCAAGGAAAGTGGCCCAAAAAGAGGGCATTTATGCATTTTCAGTCCTATCACTAATATGCTAACAGATAAAACAGCATTTCTTTTTTCAATAGTGCTTAAGCAGTACCTTTTTACCCACAGGTGTGCAAGTGTAACAGGAGGGAATGGGAATTTGCAGTGAGGTGTCTGGTGGTGCTGGGTAGTGTAACTGAACCAACATGAGTTTTCTCTTTGGTGAATTAGAAACTGCACATGTTGAATTGTCACACAAAGAGAACTTATTTGCAGCAAATGAGATCGTGGGGAATGGCTTCCAAAGCCATTGATTCCCTGAGAGAGAGTAAATGGATTCCTTTTGTTTAGGGTTAGGATGAATATTTAGACAGGGAAGCCTTGTCATCCTATGTACAGGCAGGCATAAGGTCCTGTCTGAGCCTAATAAAACATGCCTATACATACATTATGTGTTATGCAGATAAGGCTGAGGCTTATTCCTGGGTGTAGATTAGTATTATAATAAGGTAAAGATCATTGTAGGTCATTCTAGAGGTCACCCCATGATCCATCTGTGTAGGCACAAACCAGATTTAGCTTAAGTGGTGTGGGTGGTCTGGGCCGGTGGGATGGCAGGAGGTCTTGTGTGGGCAGTCCCCATCCCCTAGGGAGAGTTTCCTTTGCCTGAGTGGAAAAGAAAGCTGGAAAGAAGAGCTTAGGGAGAAATATAAGACAAAAGTTAGTAAGTATAAACAAGTGGGCACTAAAGTCCAGGTCTTGGTGTCAAGCCCATAAATTGGAACATATTTTGAGGTTAAACCACAAAAAAAAAAAAAAAAAAAAATTAACAAAGGTTAGTAAGTACAAGCAGGTGGGAGCTGGGAGGGCTGAGACCAAAATATCTGGTACTTGCTTCCCATCTCCTGTAGAAAAAGGGAAAGGTTTTCTACTTTAAGACTTAGTCTTTCTAACTTTTTTTCTTTTCCAGTAGCATTCTGATTGTTCATCTGTATGTATAGCATTTCAGTGTACTTGCACATACCATCCTAGTGTCAAAATACATTTTACTCTAATAATGGTGTGCCGTACCACAAACTAAAAGGTAATGCACTGTAATATTAGCAGGTCGTACTGAGTTATTTTTTTAACTACTGGCTCAATAAGCAAATATTGGATGATAATTTCTTTAATCGTTTGCTTTTTTATGAAATACATATCTAGGTATTTTCCCCTTCCTTCACTAGACTGATAAACTGCTTTCTTCCTTTTACTCCATATCATGTTTTATAGTCAAAACTTTTCAATACAGAGATCATCCACTATCTAAAAGTTACCATTAACCTTTCCTAAGGCAAAATGGCATAAAGCAAAGAAGAAATTACTGTTAATTTATGGAAAAATTTTTGAGCAACCCCAGACCCAAAATAGAACCTCTTGTAGGCTTTTTTGATACTTAGAACATATCTTGTTAACAGATGCACAATATAAATTGAGATCAAGCACATCATGAGGGATAGAAGCAGAAAAACGTTCACCTTTAGTCCAGAAGGTTGACCTATAGCCTGCATAGTTCTATTAAGGATCAAATATTTACTGGTTGCTCCATTCTTAAAGGCCCTTATGACTGCCTGAACATCTCACGGATAGTTAAAAATCAAACTGAGTGATAAGCACCACAGAAATCTTACAAAAGTAGTTTTATGATTAGAAATTCAAGGAAGACATTTTATGATCTAATACTCCCTGCATGTCCCCTGCTTCTTGGGCATTAAGCATATAACCATCAGCTTCATACAGCAAAACTACATCTCTTTGTGCCCATGGGTCCTGTCCCCATGCCATAATAAAAACACCTTTTGCATGAAAAATGTCAAGAATTCTATCTTGAGAGCGCCTGGGTGGCTTAGTTGGTTAAGTGTTTGCCTTCAACTCAGGTCGTAATCCCAGGATCTTGGGATCAAGTCCCATCTTGGGCTCCCTGCTCTGCAGGGAGTCTGTTTCTCCCTCTGCCCCTCCCCCCATTGGCTCATGCTCTCTCGCTCTCTCGCTCTCTCCCCGTGTCTCAAATAAATAAAAATCTTAAAAAAAAAAAAAAAAGAATTCTATCTTGACCATTTGCTCATGGCCCCACATCATCACAGATGTTCACAAATACAGTTCAAAGATAAGGCAGCTTGATGCTGAAATGTGGAGTATAATTCCCAGGGAAGGAGATGGCAGTGCCACTCTTGTTGCTTAGGGTGCAGGCTTCCTCTACAATAACTTGCTGCAAAACCAATGCTGAATACCATTTTTGTTTGCCTCACTTCCTAAATAGTAAGAGAAACTCCCTGGTATCCTCCCAGCTATTTTTAAAAGAAGGTTGGCATTAGGAAAAAAACCTATCACATAGATAAAACTGCTAATATTTGAGAATATTTTTAAAATATAGATTGATATATTCTATCTATGGGAATGTGTATCTAGTTATATATATGTCCACATTCATATATGTATGTATATACCTATAGAATCTATTTAATATTTAGCAAAATAAAATACATACAGATTTCTCCACATTGGTAAGTATTTTAAATTGATGTTTAATGATTTGTTAATATTCTCTCACTTTTTAAAGATGTGCCTTTTATAAGCAGCATTTAATTCAATCTAAGAGTTTTTACCTTTTAGGGGAGTTTAAATCATTTACATTCATATAATATATACTCTTTACTCTGAAATTAATTTCAGAATATTTAAAATACATAAAATTTTTGAACTCCATTAAAATGGCAGTATCAATATTTGATTTGGTTACTTTTTTGAAAGCAGTTTTAATCTCCAACTATAAATATTTCAAATGATAGGGAAACGGAAAGCATTTTTACTGAGTTGTATTTACTCTTAAGCAGATAGTGCTTGTGTGGTAAGCAGAATAATGGCAACACTCAAGTCCATTCATTTCTAATCCCTAGAAACTGAATAAATTATCTTGGCAGGCAAAACAGACTTTGTAAATAACTAAATTTAGAATCCTGAGATAGAGGGGCGCCTGGGTGGCTCAGTGGATTTTTTGCCTTTGGCCCAGGTCATGATCTCAGGGTCCTGGGATGGAGACCTGCATCCAGCTCCCTGCTTGGTGGGGAGCCTGCTTCCCCCTCTCTCTCTTTGCTTGCTTCTCTGCCTACTTGTGATCTGTCTGTCAAATAAATAAATAAAATCTTTAAAAAAAAAAAAAAGAAAGAAAGAAAAGAATCCTGAGATAGAAAGATTACCTTGGATGGTCTACATAGTTCTTGGCCCAAGATAGTCCAAAAATTCATAGCCAGAGTGAAACTGTGCCTTTTAGGTACAACAAGACTACCCAACTAAACAGAATGCCTGTAGCAATTCACTTTGTTCTTTGAACCTAATAGTCAGAACCCAGAAAGTATACTGACCAACTAAATCATTATGTATGAACTTAATCACATCTGAAATTTGAAGGCACTTAATTGTTTCTCAGCTGTTATGGAAAAGACCCTTTTTAAAGTATGGTTTCATTCCTAGATTCACTTAGCTCTGGAGTAAGATATTTGAGAGCCATATGCTTTGCAAGATACTTCAGCTAAAGTGTAGATATTTCTTTTCAAGGAGATGTTCAACAAAAAAAAAGCTTAATACAATTTTACTAAGTGTCTTGGAGACTTCTCCTAATAAGATGTCAATATATGGCGGACCCTAAAACTCTCCTATAATGCTAACAGGAATGTTGCCACCATACTCTCTGTTCATTTCTTGGTGGTTATGTGGTCACCACAATTGCCCATTATTATCCACTTTGGGGTGGACAAATGAGCCAGGCTTTGTTGAGTCTTTTGTGTGAAAAAACAGAAACAAAAACTTACAGACAATGAAAGTCAATAAGCTATTGAAAAATGATTTAATACCAGAGAAGGATACACTAGGAGCTAGAAGAAGGATGTTGCATACTTGGGGAAAACATGTACCACTATCAAAATAATGTGGAGGTCCTCAAAAAATTAAAAATGTAACTACCATTTGATTCAACAATTTGACTTCTAGGAATACATCCAAAGGAAACAAAAACATTAACTCAAAAGATATTTGCACCCCCATGTTCATATCAAAATTATTTATAATATTCAAGGCAATATTAGGAAATGACCTAACTATGCACTGATGGATAGATGGATAGAGAAGTTGTGAATATAGACATACATACATAATGGAATATTATTCTGTCATAAAAAAAGAAATCCTACCATTTGTGACAACATGGATGGCCCCTAAAGACATTACGCTAGGTGAAATTAGACAACAAAGGACAAAGACGGCAGGATCTCATTTATATGTGTAACCTAAAAATAAACCAAACTCAGAAAAAGATACTTGTGGTTACCAGAAATAGAAGATGGGGGAAGGAAAAAAGTGGTCAAAAGGTACAAACTTCCAGCTTGCCTGGCTGGCTCTGTCAGTAGAGCACACAACTCTTGACCTTAGGCTTGTGAGTTTGAGCCCCACATTGAGTGGAGAGATTACTTTAAAAAATAAAATCTTGGAGCACCTGGGTGGTTCAGTCAATTAAGCGTCTGCTTTGGCTTAGGTCATGATCTCAGGGTCCTGGGATAGAGCCCTGCGTCAGGCTCCCTGCTCAGCAGGGAGTATGCTTCCGGCTCTCCCTCCGCCTCCTCCCAGCTTCTCAGGCTCTATCTCTGTCTCTCTCGAATAAAATCTTCTAAAAAGAGGTACAAACTTTTATAAGGTACGTGGATACTAGGGATCTAATGTCCAACATGATGATTACAGCTAACACTGTTATATAGAAGAAAGTAAATCCTAAGAGATGTCATCACAAGGAAACTTTTTCCCTCTTTTTTTCTTCTTTTTATTCTATCTGTATGAGAAGCTGGATGTTAGCTGAACCTATTGTAGTACTCACTTCATTTCAAAATATATGTAAACCAAACCATCATATTATACTCTTTGAACACATACAGTGATGTATGTCAATTATTTCTCAATAAAACTGGAAAAATATAACTAAATTAATCTTGTGCATTGTTGGTGGGAATGTAAACTGGCACGGCCATGGAAAACTGTAGGAAGTTTCCTTACAAATTTCAAAAAAGAACTATCATACGATCCAGTGATCCGCTTCTGTGTATATATCCAAAGGAAATGAAAATAGGACCCTGAAGAGATATCTGCACTGCTTGTTCATTTCAGCATCATTCCCATTAACAAAGATATTGAAACAATCTAAATGTTCATCAGTGGATAAATGGACAAAGAATTCATGCACATACCACATCTACATAGCATGTACATACATACATACAATGGGATCTCACTGAGCTATGAAAAAGAGGGAAATCCTGCTGTTTGCAACATGATGGAAGGATCATGAGGGCATTATGCTAAGTGAAACAAGTTAAAGAGACATCAATGTTGTATATCACTTACATGTGGAATCTAAAAACAATCCAAACTTATAGAGACAGACTAGAAAGATGGTTACCAGAATCTTGTGGATGAGGAAAATGGGGGAGAAACTGGTCAAAATACAAAATTTCAGTTATGTAAGAGGAATAAATTCTGGAGATTTAATGTACAGCATAGTGACTATAGTTAATACTATGTTGTATACTTGAAATTTGCAGAGAGTAGATCTTAAGTGTTCTCACTACACACACAAAAGATAGCTATGTAAAATGATGGATACGTAATTAGTTTCATTGTGATCATCGTTTCACAACATAGATGCATATTAAAGTATCACATTGTATACTTTATAAAATTTTATTTGCCAATTATATCTCCATGAAGCTAGGGAGGAAAAAAGAAAAAGTGACGTAAAGACATCTTCAACTATTACTGCTGAATTTCTATTTCTCTAAGTTTATTTATTTTCACAATTTTGTTAAATTTTTCTTAATGTATTTTGTGGCTTTAATTTTAGGTAAATATATGGTTATGAGTGTTATATTTTCCTAAGGATGACACTATTACCATTCTTAAAATTCTCTATCTATCTCTTGTAAGATTTTTTAAAAGACCAATTTGTCTTATGTTGGTATAGGCATTTCAGCTTTCTAATTATTGTTTACGTGATATATCTTTTCCATCATTTTACCTTTAACCTATTTGTGTCTATAAATCCAAATGTGTCTACCCTAGGCAGCATACACTTTGTTCTTGTTTTTTTCATCTAGTGTGACAATCTGCCTTTTTATCAGATTGTTTAATTCACTTACATCTCATGTTATGGATATAGTTGAGTGTTGTTTATTGTAAAATAACAATCTGCCATTTTACTTTCTGTTTTCTCTCACATAATTTTTATTCCTTTATTTTTTCTTCTTAGCTTTCCGTTAATTAATACTTTCTAGTTTTACATTTTTTTTCCTTTTTTCATCGTTGTGGTTATTTTCTTAGTGGCTGCTGTAGGTCTTGCCATATACATTTTAACATATCAAGGTCTACTTCAGATTTATACTAACTTAATTCCAGTAACGTACAGAAATGTTACTTTTTTAGAGTTATTTTTTCTGCTTTTTGGTGCCATTATTGTTATACATATTATATCTGTAAATGTTACAAACACAATAGTACATTGTTATAAGTGTTGATATATATAATTGTATGACTTTGAAAGAAGCTGAGAGAAGAAAAGAGCAAGTACATATTTATAGTGCTTATTATATTAACCTTCTTATTTATCACTCATGGTTCCCTTCATTTATCCCATACATTGATGTTATGGGGTCCATGTGGGGTCATATCATTACTTCAATACAACTTTGTTCCCACCAATCTCCTCTTTGCTGTTATTAGCAAATACATTACATTTCTCTATGTTATAAACCTAACAATACACTTGTATGTACGTAGTTTTATGTAGATGCTTTTAAAATCAAAAAAAGAAAAGGGAAGAAAGAAAGAAAGAAAGAAAGAAAGAAAGAAAGAAAGAAAGAAAGAAAGAAAGAAGTAATATACATTTATAGAATGTCTTACAATTACATAATTGTTTTACCAGTGCTCTTTTTCTTTGCTATTTGTCATATGATTTCCAGTTACTGTCTGAGGTCACTTCTTTCAGCCTGAAGAAGTTTTTTTGTTTTTGTTTTTGTTTTTTGTTTTGTTTTGTTTTGTTTTGTTTTTAGTATTTCTTGATAGTTGGGTTCTCTTACAGTGAAATCTTTTAATTTTTGTTTATTTGACATTGTCTTTATATTTCAGCTTCATTGTGCTACTTCCAGATTTCCTCTTTAGATAAAGATGTCTTTAGATAAAAATGTCCTTCAACATTTGATGATGGTGTTTCTCTGTATAACCCTTTGTGTTTTTCCTACTTGGAGTTTGCTGAGCCTCTTGGATGTGCTGACTAATTTTTTTATCAGAGATGGGAAATTTGGGTATTACTTCTTTGAATAAGTTTTTTATGATTTTATTTATTTGTTTACTTTTTTCTTCCTCTCCCCTCTCTCCTGGTTATTCCATTGTAGGTATGTTGGTGGGATTAATGTGTCATACATACTCTGAGGCTCTATTTTTCCTTCATTCTTTTTGTTCTTGCAGGTTTTTAAAAAAATTTTTATTTATATTCTAGTTAGTTAACATACAGAACAATATTGGTTTTAGGACTAGAATTTAGTGATACATCACTTATATACAACACTCAGTGCTTGTCATAACAAGTGCCTGCCTTGGTATCCATCACACATCAGCCCATCCCCCACCCACTTCCCTCCATCACCCCTCAGTTCTCTATTTTTAAGAGTCTCTTATGGTTTGTTTCCTTCTTTCTCTCTTTTTCTCCCCCCTCAATATGGTTATCTGTTTTGTTTCTTAAATTCCACATATGAGTGAAATCATATGGTATTTGTCTTCTCTGACTGACTTATTTTGCTTAGCATAATACACTAGCTCCAACCACATGATTGCAAATGGTTAAGACTCCATTCTTTTTTCTTTTTAAGCTTTTATTTATTTATTTGACAGACAGAGATCACAAGTAGGCAGAGAGAAAGGCAGAGAGAGGGGGGTAGGGGGAAGCAGGCTCCCTACTGAGCAGAGAGCCCGATGCAGGGCTCGATCCCAGGATCCTGAGATCATGACCTGAGTCGAAGGCAGAGGCTTTAACCCACTGAGCCACCCAGGCACCCCAAGACTCCATTCTTTTTGATGGCTGAGTAATTTGTGTGTGTGTGTGTGTGTGTGTGTGTGTGTGTGTACCACATGTATGTATGTATACCACATCTTCTTTACCAATTCATCAGTGATGGACATTTGGACTCTTCTCATAGTTTAGCTATTGTTGATAATGTTGCTATAAACATTGGGGTGCATGTACCGCTTCAAATCTATGTTTTTGTATCCTTTGGGTAAATATCTAGTAATTCAATTGTTGGATTTTTAACTTTTTTGAGGAACCACATACTGTTTTCCAAAGTTGCTGCACCAATTTGCATTCCCATCAGCAGTATAAGAGAGTTCTCCTTTCCTCACATCCTCACCATTATTTTGGTTACACACTTATATTGTTTTCAAGAGCACCTTTAGATTTGAGCTTTCTCGTGCTATCTTTTAAATAAAGTTACTTCCTGGGCGCCTGGGTGGCTCAGTGGGTTAAAGCCTCTGCCTTCGGCTCAGGTCATGATCCCAGGGTCCTCGGATCAAGCCCCACATCGGGCTCTCTGCTCCACGGAGAGCCTGCTTCCTCCTCTCTCTGCCTGCCTCCCTGCCTACTTGTGATCTCTCTCTCTCTGTCAAGTGGATAAATAAAATCTTTAAAAAAAAATCTATAAATAAAGTTACTTCCTTTGGCAGACCTACAGAATTCTCTATTCAAAGATCTACCTTTTTCTTCTAAGAAAAAAAAAATCTCTGAGCTGTGAAACTGGGGTAGAGACTTTTCTATGTATGGTACCCTTCCTTTAGGAAGAGGTACTGAGTATAGGCAGTCATTTCTGGCCCTCTTGTCTTCCTCTCCCTTGATGGAACTTTCACCCTACAGAAGAGCTGGTGTAAAGGAAATCAGGGTCTCAGTCTAACATACACACTTATGTTAGAGCCTCTATCCTATGAATAGGGGCTAGGTCAGACAGGAGACTCTTACTTCTCATGAAGTCACCTGGAATCTAAAGGATGGAAACAGACTGTGATTCAAATGCTCCAGATTCTCATTATTCTTACTGAGTTTTAGATTTTCTTGAGTAAATGTATATTTATTTATTGTAGGCCCTTATGCCAATTTCTATATACATTAAATGGTTGTGGCTTTTTAGGGCACCTGGGTGCCCCAGTGGGTTAAGCCTCTGCCTTCAGCTCAGGTCATCTCAGGGTCCTAGGGTGGAGCCCCTCATTGGGCTCCCTGCTTAGTGAGGAGCCTTCTTCTGCCTGTGCCCTGATTTCTGTTCTTTCTCTCTCTCTCCTCCTCTCAAATAAATGGATAAAATCTTTAAATATAGATAAATAAATAGTTGTGGCTTTCTGGAATAATTATTACCAATTATGCTTATTCGGCTGTAGAATGATTCCATAAAACTCCTAGTGCTGCCATTCCAGAAATGGGACTCTTAAAATTGGTTACTTTAATTAAATTGGGAAGAGAGAACTAAAATGATCAAGAACTCAAATGGTAGTGGTGAAGTGAAGGCAAAGGCTATAAACTACTCTTTTAGAAGTTTTGATGCAAGGTAGGGTAGCTCTAAAATTATAGAAAAGAACTACAGGGGTGGAGAGGTTTTTTTGTTTTTTTGGTTTTTGTTTTTTGTTTTTTAAGCTTTCCCTTGAGTAAACATGGAAGGAAAGATTAATTGGAAAAGCCATTGTATATCTTTTGATTAAAAGAAAAGGTATAATAGCATGTCTTGAGATGAAAGACAGGAAACTTAAAGAAGTTATGAAATCTGGCTTTGATCTTGCTAAAGCATTGATTCTCATGTATGTGCAAGGGAATTGCATGATAGAATTTTCCAGTGCCTTTTTTTGCCTCCCTCAGAAGCAGACCGTAATCTAAGGGCTCAATGCAAGCAGATTATTGAAAGTTACAGGTACACAGATGAGATGAAGTGAAGAGGGACGAGAAGGAGGCGTCATTAATGATGCTACCACAGTGGGAAAGTAGAGCCTAATCCCTGGGAAGCTCTGGAAAATAATGCAAAAGCCATGTACAAGAATTCTCCCTTCCGGGGCGCCTGGGTGGCTCAATGGTTTGGGCTGCTGCCTTCGGCTCGGGTCATGATCTCGGGGTCCTGGGATCGAGCCCCACATCGGGCTCTCTGCTCCGCAGGAAGCCTGCTTCCCTCTCTCTCTCTCTCTCTCTCTCTCTCTCTCTGCCTGCCTCTCTGCCTACTTGTGATCTCTGTCTGTCAAATAAATAAATAAAATCTTAAAAAAAAAAAAAAAGAAAAAAAAAAAGAATTCTCCCTTCCAAGGAAGGAGGAGAGCTATAGATAAATAAATAGTTGTGGCTTTCTGGAATAATTATTACCAATTATGCTTATTCGGCTGTAGAATGATTCCATAAAACTCCTAGTGCTGCCATTCCAGAAATGGGACTCTTAAAATTGGTTACTTTAATTACAAGCTCTGGAAAATAATGCAAAAGTCATGTACAAGAATTCTCCCTTCCGGGGCGCCTGGGTGGCTCAATGGTTTGGGCTACTTTCCCACTGTGGTAGCATCATTAATGACGCCTCCTTCTCGTCCCTCTTCACTTCATCTCATCTGTGTACCTGTAACTTTCAATAATCTGCTTGCATTGAGCCCTTAGATTACGGTCTGCTTCTGAGGGAGGCAAAAAAAGGCACTGGAAAATTCTATCATGCAATTCCCTTGCACATACATGAGAATCAATGCTTTAGCAAGATCAAAGCCAGATTTCATAACTTCTTTAAGTTTCCTGTCTTTCATCTCAAGACATGCTATTATACCTCACACCAATGAATCACTGGTAAGTGTCTCTGCGGGTATCAATTTCTGACCATTTTGGCCTAATGTCAGCTTCAGCAAAGTGGATTCTGGTAGCCTAAAGGTAGCTCTTTGACAAAGATGCATAAATGAAATGTGGCAAATTATGCTGGTATGCATGGAAATTAGGGACAATGCATCAACAGTGCCTACTACACAAGGGAGTTTTTCAAACCCACTTGCCTGTACTCTTCTCTTTCCTCAGCTACTACCCTGAATTCTGATTACCCTTGAATTCTGCTTACCACTATTGAGAAAAGGTGTATATAAACATGTCATCAAGATGCTGCAGGATTTAATAGCCTCAGTATATTAGTTAAAGGCCACAGAAGTCAAATGAGACAAAGTTTCCACTGGGACTGAATAAGACCATTGTGAGACTGGGAGACTGCGGGGGAGGGGGGAAAGAGAAAAACACTTTTTGAGATTTCTTCAGTGAATATGATTGAGTCCACAAAAAGGACATAAGTTTCCTGAAATTGAGATGAAAATTGCAAGAATTTTAAAAGATCCAGTCAGCACTATCTTGACATGTGGTACCATTAGACATTAAAAGGAACAGAAGCGAAGAGTGTGAGTGGAACAGTAATCACGATGTATGGGTTGTTGTGAGTTAGTGTGAGGCTAAAGAGACCGGGGCTCAAAGATGCTAGAAAGAAGAGCAGAACTGAAATGAGCATGGGATTAGGCTAAATAGAGAGGTAAGGGAAGACAAAAGACACCCTAATGTACTGAGACTCCAGAAGGGGAGGGGAAATCAGAGGTTATCTGATGGCAAAGCTTAAGTGTAAGGAATATGGGAGGAAACAGATCTGGCACAAAGAATCTAGATAGAGGTAGAGCCTTGAGATTTAATCTTCAAAGTGGAAAATTCAGAGCAGTCAGGCTGAAGTGGAGACAAAATTTTTTGGAAATATGGAGCTTGAGAAATTATAAGGCAAAGAAAGCTCTCTCATGAGTCATTTATGTGTGTAATGGCAAGGGTTCAAAGGAGGAAGAAAATCCTTGACCTAGTATTAAAGTTATAAAAAGCAGGGCACCTGGGTAACAGGCCGGCTTCTCCCTCTCCCTCTGCATGCTACTCCCCTTGCTTGTTCTCTCTCTTTGTCAAATAAATAAAAATGAATAAAATATTTAAAAACAAGCAAATAGGGGCACCTGGGTGGTTCAGTGGGTTAAGCCTCTGCTTTCAGCTCATGTCATGATCTCAGGTTCCTGGGATCGAGCCCCATGTCTTTGGGTTCTCTGTTCAGTGGGGAGCCTGCTTCCCCCTCCCTCTGCCTGGCTCTCTGCCTACTTGTGATTTCTCTCTCTGTCAAATAAATAAATAAAATCTTAAAAAATAAATAAATAAAAATAAATAAATAGAATGAAGTTATAAAAAGAGATGATATGAGATGTTTTGTAACCTGAAGATACTACAGTAAAGATCTGGAAAGGATGGCATAATTTTTCAAAGTCGCCCATCAAAATTATTTTGGTATTTAACACACAGATGTAATATTTTATTTAGTATTACAACTTTGGTCTTTCTGACTCACACAGAAGAAATTCAACCAAAAAGAAATTATTCTTCAGTCTCAACCATTATTTTAAGATTTCCTACTGGAATGATAACCTTTTAAGTTGTATAGTAAGCTCCCATTGAGTAGAATTAGACTCTCACCTGAGAAATTTAGTTGAGAGTTGACAATTCACGCAGTGAACATTCTGTTTCCATAAAGCATTTGCTCCAATACGGAAGCAGTAGGTTCAATCTTTCCTCTACAAATGTATGTTGGGAATGATTTTTAAATTTTAAACTGTAGCTGTCCACAAGTTAATTACTTCAGAATTACCCATTGAACAACCAATTACTAAAGTGAAGCCTGTATTTCAAGATGATTTTAGGGTCTTTTATGTCCTAAGAATCCCTGTCCTGGGCACTGAGAATCCCATGGCGAACAAAGACATGATTGCAGTTGTCTAAGAGGACAGCATGACAAACTGGAGCAGATAGTCAAAATGTTATTACTGTGGAGAAAAAAGAAATAAAGAGGGATTTTTCCCCCCTACTTAAATTTTTAGTTTAATTGTCAGTAAATAGACGAACATGAAGATTAGAATGACAAAGCAAATGATTTTCCTTTCAACATCTACCTGAACTCCCAGTGAACAAACTACACACAAAGTTTTACTTAATGATTTACAAACACACAAAAAGTAATTTTGGGGATGCCTGGGTGATCAGTGGGTTAAAACCTCTGCCTTTGGCTCAGGTCATGATCCCAAGGTCCTGCGATCAAGCCCCACATCGGGCTCTCTGCTCAGCAGGGATCCTGCTTCCTCCTCTGTCTCTGCCTGCGATCTCTCTGTCAAATAAATTAATTAATTAAATCTTTAAAAAAAAAAAAAGAAAGAAAGAAAAGTAACTGTTTACTGAGCACCTACTATATACCCAAGTCGTTAATATACATAAACTCTAACTGGTGATTGCACCAAAGTAGGAAATTGCTATTTTTCATAGAAACTTGAGTTTAAGCCTTCACTCCCCCACCCCAGTCAGTTTGCCACCTCTAAGTCTCCACTGTATGGAAATCCTCACAACAAATCTTAAGAGAGGTGTCACTGATTTCATTTTATCGATACGGAAACTGAGATCAGGTGGTTAAATAAATTGCCAAAGGCCTCACAGCTTCTAAATGCAAAAGTTATAACTCGAACCTAAATTTTGTGGGTTGTTTTCCTTATGGTGCTTCAATAATTGTTATGTTTCTCTTTTCTATCTATACTGCATATTGAATATACTGAATATTTTTTTTTAAAAATCCCTTCTTCTTTGGTTTCTTACACATTTTTAGAGCTTCTTCTACCTCATTTTTTTCTTTACTCAGATTTATGTCCGAGGAAAAAGAAGAAAGGTTATTTTAAGAATACCCACAGATCGAGCCCTGCATCGGGCTCTCTGCTCAGCAGGGAGCCTGCCTCTCCCCCCTCCTCTCTCTGCCTGCCTACTTGTGATCTCTCTCTCTCTGTCAAATAAATAAAAAGATTTAAAAAAAAAAGACGGCTGGCAAACATTTCTGGCTGGGTGATTACACAGCCAGGCTGACATAGAGGTAGGGAGTGAGTAGAGCATTCAAAACTGATATTTTCAGCATTAGGTTCAATATTCTTAATTCCTGTTTTATATTCCCTGTGCAGGTCCTGAGCCAACTGGTCCTCAAATTCCTTTCTTGGTCTGGGTCTATTTTGCAAAAGAATGAACTTCACTGCCAGTTGGCGTATTGCCAGTGTGGGACAGCAGAGAGAAACTGAAGGGTGAGAGACGCCAGAAGACGTGCTCTGGCTCCGTCTCCTTGATAGCAGCGCCTTGACTGGCAGCAGTTGCATTTCTTAATGGAGTTCCAGCTCCAGAAGGGTGACCTGGCCCCTGTGCTAGGATAGTGCTGCCTCTGTGTTTTGTCCCTTGGGCTGAGATGGGGGCAATGGTGTTTTGCCATCATTGCTAGCCTCTGGATGGCCTGGCTGTCCTCTTGGGCTTCTCAGTTTTTCATCTCCTGTGTAACCATTCCCCTGCAATAAAGCCATGCTATTTTATTTGTATTTATTTATGTATTTTTTAAGATTTTATTTATTTATTTGAGAGAGAGAAAGAGAGAGCATGAGAAGGGAGAGGGTCAGAGGGAGAAGCAGACTCCCTGTGGAGCTGGAAGCCTGATATGGGTCTCCATCCTGGGACTCCAGGATCATGACATGGGCTGAAGGCAGTTGCATAATCAACTGAGCCACCCAGGCACCCAGTCCTGCTGTTTTTTAAAAACCCAATCCTGCTAAAAAAAACAAGCAAATGAATAAACAAAGAAAAAGCAGAAACAGACTCATAAATCTAGAGAACCAGCTGATGGTGGGCAAAGGGGAAGAGGAGAGGGAGATACAGTCTTCCAGTTATGGGATGAGTAAGGCAAGGGGCTAAAATGCACAGCATAGTCCACAGTATTATAATATAGTCCATGGTATTATAATATAGTTCTATAATATAATCCATGGTGTTATAATAGTATTATCGTATGGTAACTGATGGTAGCTACTACACTTGGGGTGAGCATAGCATAACAGAGAGAGTTGTTGAATCACTCTATTATACACCCAAACCTGATGAAACATTGTGTGTCGACTCTATTTCAATTAAAAAAAAAAAAAAAAGAAAGAAAGAATTCAGGTAGTTTTTGTTTTCCTGATTGGATCTTGACACTTACCCCAAATACTTTATACTTCCTTATAAAGACCCATGAACTTTTGATGGTATATTTAATAAGTATACATTTAATATATATACTCTGTGCACTTGTGAGTGTATATTTAATAAATATCTTCTTAGCCAACCTCTGTGTTTCATGAGGGCAGAGACCAGGCCTGTCTCCTTCACCCCTGTAATGTAGTAATTGCCAAGTGAGAGGTGTTTAATACTTACTTGTTGGACAAATAAATGGATAAATAAGATGCAGCATACAGTTTTTTCTCTCTTCAAAGTATCTGTCATCTCCTCACTTATTCTCGCCCTGAAATAACAAGGTAAAATAACAACAAAAGTGGCTGTTCTTCTGCACATTCTGACTCATCCTCACATCACTCAGGAAAAGTCAACTCACACACAAAAATTAAGTAACATCTGCCTAAATGGTTAACAGAAAAGTGCAACACTTGTAAGTACCAAAGAATAAAAGAAAAACTTCGTGAAACCAACTTGAGAAGCCAAAAGTGGGACATTAAACCTGATTTGGCTTTATAAAACCAGAGAAAACCGAGTGAGTGCTGAACCAGTTTCCTTTTAAATGGAAACTTGTTCTTTTCTGTCATCTTTTTCTGCCAAATGATTTGAATTTGAATGAATCATACCAATGACTCAAATGTTTTGGAAGGCATTACTATTTATCAAAGTCAGTAGGAGAGAAGGGAGAATTTATTTTGAGAGTTGAGAAATCTTAGTATGTATTATTCTGTAAGAGTACAAAGACGTGTGCACTCTTTACAAGTCACAATTTGGGCAGGTCCTATAGATTTTTCAGATATTTTTTCATGGAAGCAGAGCTGGCTGTGTATCTTCTTGGCTTTTATGGACCACTGTCTAGCCTTCTTTTCCTTCTTTATGAGGACAGTGGGAGGGCAGCACAGCGGGGGTGGGAGGAGGAGAGAGTTAGGAGTTCAGTCTTTTGCTTGCCGTGGTTTTGAGAAAATAACTGAGTTTCTGCAAAAAGAAAGTGGAAGTGAAGCAATGCTTGAAGGAAGCAAAAATCATTTAGTTAGCACCAAAAAGCAATGAGCTGAAAATGATCTCTTTGTGCAAAAAATTGCACAATAGTAAATATTTCTCTGGAAACCAAATTCATTTTTTTTTAAAGATTTTATTTGTTTATTTGACAGACAGAGATCACAAGTAGGCAGAGAGGCAGGCAGAGAGAGAGAAGGGGAAACAGGCTCCCCACTGAGCAGAGAGCCTCAATCCCAGGACCCCGGGATCATGACCTGAGCGGAAGGCAGAGGCTTTAACCCACTGAGCCACCCAGGTGCCCCTGGAATCCAAATTCTTTTATGTAATGCGTCTTAAAAGCTACTCTGGAGTGTTCTTATGATAGACTTAAGGGATAGAGAAACTTCCAGCTCTTTTGATGTAAACACAAAATTAAAATAGGTACACTACAGATAGCCCAGAGAATAGCATACCCACAGCACAGCATAACAAACAGCCTTGGTATATAGCCACAGAGGATCCATTTAAAACAGGAGGCATGAGGCAATTGAAGAACAGCAAAATAAACAAACAAATAAATAAATAAATATAAAAATAAAATTTAATATTTTGTTGTTTGTTACTATTTTCAAAGGATTTCCACATATGCTATCATAAAACTCAACCAGACAAGCATGGCCCTGCTTTACCTTCTAAAGTAATCAAACAACTTTTGAGTATCTAGAGCATAGTAGACAATGGCAATTCAACTTTTTTGGCTGGTATATGTATAGACATATACACATATATATACCACACATAGAGTTTTAAAAAATATGTATCTTTCAGATAAAGGCATGTTACTATGTTTACAGGAAAAATTCTCACCAGTAGGTTCATTAAGCGACATGATAGCAACGATAGAATGTGTTGGAATCTTTGATCCTTTTCAACTTGAAGATTTCATCACAGAGTGGTTATAAAGATTAGATGGAATAAGGCGTGTCAAAATTGCCTTGTGACCTAAAAGTGTCTTTCCAGGTGTCATAAAGGATTAACTTGGGCCCTGAGATTTGAGGGAAAAACAGGCCACACTGTTCTCCTGAAAGGAATGACTTGGAGTCATTTTAACTGTTTGACTTTTGTATATCTGAACCCCTCTGACTGCAGCATGTGTCTCAGTCCTGCAGCTCTGGAGAGGGACGAGGGGAGTTGTGCAACATGTGTGGGTGAGAGGCAGCAGCAGAGCTGAGTGGAAAAGAGGGAGGAGAACCAAGATTTTATTTTTAAGTAGTGGCTTATGTTTATCCCTTGACCCACTAAGCAGTGAGATGTACCCTCCTCTGAGTTTGTGCAGTATTTTGTCCATCCCTCTTCTCATGTGTGTGTAATATCCTTCTTCAAAAAAGTATTTTATTTTTAAGTAATCCCTCCACCCAGCATGGAGCTCAAATTAACAACCCTGAGATCAAAAGTCACCTGTTCTACCTATCGAGCCAGCCAAGTGCCCCAAGAGCATGTACTATCATGATGGCTATCTCTCCCAACAAAACTGGGCATCTTGAGGACTGAATAAATATTTGTCACATGAATAAAAGAGCTGTATCAGGCACCTGGGTGGCTCAGTGGGTTAAGCCGCTGCCTTCGCCTCAGGTCATGATCTCAGGGTCCTGGAATCGAGTCCCGCATTGGGCTCTCTGCTCAGCAGGGAGCCTGCTTCCTCCTCTCTCTCTCTCTCTGCCTGCCTCTCCATCTACTTGTGATTTCTCTCTGTCAAATAAATAAATAAAATCTTTTAAAAAAATTAAAAAAAATAAAAGAGCTGTATCAAAATTCACTTTTTTCCAGACTAACCAACTTTTTTTTTAAGATTTTATTTATTTATTTGACAGAGATCACAAGTAGGCAGAGAGGGAGGCCGAGAGAGAGAGGAGGAAGCAGGCACCCCGCTGAGCAGAGAGCCCGATGTTCCTGGGATCATGACCTGAGTTGAAGGCAGAGGCTTTAATCCACTGAGCCACCCAGGCTCCCCAAGACTATCCAACTTTGATACCCACAGCCAAAATGAATAGTATTTAGTAATTCCACCAACTCTTGACTACACATTTTGTTTTCTTTAAAATTTGATATGAGGAGGTGGTGATGCAACATGGGGGCTTAAGTGGGTAGGAGAAGAATCAATGAAACAGGATGGAATTGGGAGGGAGACAAACCATAAGTGACTCTTAATCTCACAAAACAAACTGAGGGTTGCTGGGGGGAGGGGGTTTGGGAGAGGTGGGTGGGATTATGGACATTGGGGAGGGTATGTGCTTTGGTGAGTGCTGTGAAGTGTGTAAACCTGGTGATTCACAGACCTGTACCCCTGGGGATAAAAATATATGTTTATAAAAAATAAAAAATTTAAAAAAAATCGGACATCTTTAAAAAAAATTTAAAAAAAATAAAATCTTTTTAAAAAAAAATTTGCTATGCTACATATAAGCAAAAATGTGTTTGCTTGTACAGTCCTTGGACTTGAGGAACTACAGATGCACTGAAGGAATTAGAGTTATAATGACAAATCACCCCAAAGTAGGAAATCATGGAACACCTGAAACTGGGGTAACATGTGAGTCTGAGTCTTAAAGGGTAGTAGTATTTTACTAGGTTAAAGTGTGGAGAAAAAGGCATTTCCGATAAGGAAGAGGATGTGCAAAGATATGGAAGGATCCAGTAGTATGGTTCATGCAAAGCATTAGAAATGAAGCTCTTCAGCCGAAGCAGGGAGAATTACAGGACTCCTTAATGCCCACTGAGCTGCCTGCCTTTCTCCATTTTTCTTGATTGCAGTTGTTGAGGATTTCAGAGGGTGATAGATTGAATTACCGACCCTATTCTTTATTTCTCCCTGTACCCACCCCTTTGCTATCTCTTTTTAAAACTTGTTCAAAAGCCTAGCCTTTCCCAGCTCCTTCACCTTGTCCAGTGTGGTAAGAGTAGATAGAAACCAGGCAGAACTTGAAATGCACTTGAGAAGGAGGGTTTGCCTTTTTGAATTTTTGCTCTTCTGCTCTTACTATGGTGAGAGCTTCCTGTGGGTAGCTGCTGCCTCTTTTGCCTGAATTTCAAAATGAGCACTCAGCAGAGCCACACCATGTGACCAAAGGATCCAAGAGTGAAATCTGTGCTGATTGCTATAGGCCACTGAGATTTTGTGGTTCTGTTCACGCAGTGTTGTTGCAGTACTTAGTTGGCCCGGAGCATATTAATACCTCTTTTCACAGCCTAATTTCAGAAGCAATTGAGAGAGAAGGAGGGCAGGAAGAAGAGTGGGCGAGAGACAGGGAGTGAGAAAGGGTGGGGGACTGGGAAAGAGCAAAGGAGCAGATAGAGAGGAAATCTCTCGTTTATTATGAAAATCCTGCCTTGAAGGATGAGGCTTAGAGGTCTTTGAACCCTGGCTTCATGATACAGACCCTAGAGTCACACAGCGCTCCTGCTCCAGCTGCAGCACTTTGTGCACACAGAGGCTGAGCCTTTCCCTTGAAACTCTGCCAGGCCAAGAAAAGCAGAATGGCTCTATTTGGCAGGCAGATCCCAAAGGCAGAAGGAGGGGAAGGATGAAATACCCATACGTAGAGCCCAGTCTCAGGTTTACCCACAGGATAATTTCTATCAATAAAAGTGCCTGATGAATGCCGCTTCTCAGCATTCTGTGAGAGTTAAATTAAAAAAAATACATAAATAAAGCACCAAGAGAGTACCTGATTTAGACTGCTCAGCAAACTTACTTGCCCAAGTTCTTTCCCTACCCTCTCCTGCCTATATATCTATTTTTTCCCTTTTCCTTTTGATAGTCTTCCTGTCCCTCCATCTTTCCAATTCAACTCTAAATTAATGATAATATATACTGTGTTGTATTTTACCAACATGTTCCTCAATTTACAGACTTAATGTATGAAGCATTTATTTCCTTCTATAGACATAGATCAAACTAAATTAAATTCCTTTCAAAAATGGGTTTGGGTATTCAATTGATCTTCATTGTGGGGTCATTTGATCTTAACTATAAAAACTTCTATCCCCTCAATATGTTAGTCAGTTTTCTTACAGGTCTTCTATTTTTCACTTGTGGTTTTGTTTTTATAAAGAACACATTTATCCTAATTTAATGTGTGTCTGAGCTTATCATGCTTTCAGTTTCAAAATTTTTCAGATTACATACTGGAACAATATGGAGGCGCTAAACAACACTGTTGTGTTTCCATTTTCAATGCTCATTTTTTTTTATTTTTGGTGGAATTTAAACACTGATGTTGAGAAATTGACATGAGAGAAATATTAAAAAGCTCAGCATTGGACCTAGGTGATGTAGTTAGTAGCAAGCAAGTAGGAGAGGAGAGAAGAGGAAAGGAAAGGAAAGGAAGGAAGGAAGAAGAAAAAAAGGAATACATTTAAAAGCTGTTACGTGCCAGGGTAATATACGCATGAAAGAAGTGAATAAAGACTGTTAAGAGAAAACAAAGAGGCACCAGTCCCACTTGCCTCAGAACCATGAGAGAGAAACAGGAGCAGAGGTAAGGACAGCCTACAATGTGATGGGAGTGGAGTACAAAAGCATTTGAGGGGCGCCTGGGTAACTCAATGTGTTAGGCCTCTGTCTTGGGCTCAGGTCATGATCTCGGTGTCGTGGGATCAAGCCCCGCATCAGGCTCTCTCTGTTCAGCAGGGAGCCTGCTTCCCTCTCTCTCTGCCTGTGTCTCTGCCTACTTGTGATCTCTCTCTCTCGGTCAAATAAATAAATAATGTCTTAAAATATTTGTTTGAGTCCACTATCTAGGCAGTCTCTGTGTGAAGATAACAAATATAAAACTTCTGTAGAAGTCACAAGTTTAAAACCTTACATATTAAAATGGTTTAGGAAGACAAAACACACAGTATGAAGACTTCAGTCTATCATCAACACAGATTTTGAAAGCTCTGTACTAAGGCCAAATATTTCCTAAGATTTGGGGAAAGTATATTTTTGTTTTATAGATTAGTTTTTTTTGAACATTCAATAGATACAGCTTTTTTTTTCCCCTTTTGCACATAACTCCCCTGTAGAAGGCCTGCAGCACCCTAAGCATTAGAAAAGGGAAAGGCAGAGCTGTTCCTCCTTCAAAAGCAATAACACTTGCTTCTCTTAAGGACCTGCTTCTCTGATCTTCCCATATTTAGTAAAGTGAGGGCTAACAGAGGAAGATACATTAATAACACTGGCAGGTTTATGTAGCAATGCCCAAAGGTGAAAAATAAAGAAGTTTGGATACAGTGTGCATTTTGGAGGAAATTTTCTAGATGTTTTTCCTGGGCTATTTAGGTTTTTTTTTGTTTTGTTTTGTTTTTTTTTTAAATGTACTCCTGACAGTAGTGAATATTAATTTCCATCGTATGGGACTTGTGACTTGATCTGTCTTTGATCCATGTGGCAGGCTTGGGTTTATTCTGGCATCTTCAAACGGCTTCAGATGATGGGGTAAACATTTTTCTTGCCCCTCTCTTAAGCACTGTGGATGGAGGGAAGGAGGTGTGCACTGCTTTATTTCAATGAAGTACATGCCTTACATTTCCTCTTGTTTGAACAGAAAGACTTGGAGCCATCATGCCAGAATATCCAGGTGGGATTTAGGACAGAACTCAGAGAATCTCACCTCCTAACCTGGAGACAGATAACTCAATAATATCGTTGTAGTGCATATCTGATGCCCTTTGGAGTTTTAATCAGTTTTTCTAGCTGTTCTTGGTTAAGAGGGCTAGTCTACAATAAAATGCTTTACCAATTCCAGAAATGGGAATACTATATAAATACTAATAAATATGGACAAAAAATAACTTTTTATTTTGATGAATCTTTCAGCAGGAATGGATATTGAACTTTATTGAATTTGTTTTTGTTTCTAGCGAGATAATTATATATTTTGGCTTTGACTTATTGATTGAGTCAATTAAATGAATATATATTCTAATATAAAACTATTCTAGTATTTCTTAATTAGAGTTACTTAAAATAAGTGTATTACTTTCAGCATATGACTGAATTAATTTTGCTTAATTTTTATTTATGGCTTTGAGAATGTATGTTTATAAAGACTCACTTTAATTTTTAAGTGCAAGTTTGATTTCTTCAGGGATGAAAATGTGATGAAATCCCTTTGAGTTTTAAATTTTTAAATGATTTTTTTGGTTCATACTTCTATTATTACTTTGGTTTTATTGCATTATATTCAGAGAACATGCCTATGCCACTTATGTTTTTTGTAATTTGAAACTTCCTTTGTGACTCAATGATCAATTTTTGTAAATTTTCCATTGTTATTAAGAAATAAGTTGTATTTGGGCGCCTGCGTGGCTCAGTGGGTTAAAGCCTCTGCCTTCGGCTCAGGTCATGATCCCAGAGTCCTGGGATCAAGCCCGCCTCCCCCCCCTCAATTGGGCTCTCTGCTCAGCAGGGAGCCTGCTTCCTCCTCTCTCTGGCTGCCTCTCTGCCTACTTGTGATCTCTGTCAAATAAATAAATAAAATCTTTAAAAAAGAAAGAAAGAAAGAAGTTCTATTGTTTATAGGGCACAAATTTGGGGAAATTGATACATTTTATTAATTATATCATCAGATTATCTAGAGATACAATTTCTGCCTACTTTATCAAGGACTGAGAAAAGTACGTTATTTTCTATTAAAATAGTGTTTTGGGTGCTTTTCCTCTTAGTTAGAGTAGTTTTGAAGTTTTGTTGTTTGTTTGTATGGGGAGAGGATGCCTGGGTGGCTCAGTCCATTAAGTGTCTGCCTTCGGCTAAGGTCATGATCTCAGAGTCTTGGGATTGTGTCCTGTGTTGGGCTGTCTGCTCAGTGAATAGTCTGTTTCTCCCTCTCCCTCTACTGCTCCTCCTGCTTGTGCTCTCTGTCTCTCTGTCAAATAAATAAAATCCTTCACAAACCTGTACCCCTAAAACAAATAATACATTATATGTTAATAATAAATAAATAAATAAAATCTTATAAAAATAGTTTTGATATCATCTATTTCAATGCAATATTTTTTAATACATACAGATTACTCCTTAACCTATAAACACACATGCTGTTCCTTGTGAATTTTATCAATAAAAAATGACTGCCTTCATCCTATTAAATGCAATTTCCTTGAACTCTTTCCTCCCTGCTAATTATATCATCAATTCTGCATTTAAAATTATATCTGTCTAGTATATTGTTTATGAGCAACCCTGTTTGAGTTAATTAAAAATTTTTGGAAAAAACTCTGATGTAAATTCTTTGTAGCTCAAGTTTCTTTCAATAGGAATTAAAGTATTTTTTTATTAGACTTGTAATGCTCTTTCCTTCATTTTGAAACTGGTACACCAAAAGTTAGGTGATATACTGATGAACAAATTTGAAATATGTATCTAAGAAGCATGTCTTTATGATGAGCTAAGTAAACTATGTGGCGACTCTGAACATGTAGATGATTACAGAATGATCTTTATTAAAAGATAAAGAGTTCTGAGCAATAATTTTAGGTTACTTTAAAATTACAATAAAATATAAAAAATCTCTGATTACCTCTACTTGGATTTAAACCAAATTAAGTATAGTAACATTAGTTGGGTTTTCTAGCAAATTAAACTGATGACCACAGTGCCTTAAGTGGAAGAGAAAAAAAGAAAAGAAAAGTTAAACAATCAAGGATTGATAAGATTTCCTGGTAGTGGGACACCTGGGTGGCTCAGTGGGTTGGGTATCTACCTCAGGTTCAGGTCATGATTCTGGGGTCCTGGGATTGAGTCCCCCATCAGGCTCCTTGCTCAGTAGGGAGCCTGCTTCTCCCTCTACCTATCACTCCCCTGCTTGTGCTCTCTCTCTCTGACAAATGGATAAATAAAATCTTAAAAAAGAAAAAAAAAATATTTGCTGGCAGCACAAACCTGGTATTTATCATGTTTTCTTTTGATTAATCATAAATGGCTCCTCCAAAATGCAAAATAACAGAAAGTACACTATTTACAAGATTCATGATGTTGGTTGCTGCATATGTTGTACCCTGTACCAGTACCAGTTAGGATTCTTATTCTCCAATGTCATAGTACAATTATGCACTTCGACCACCAGCATATTGGGGTTCCTATTTATTCACAATCTTTTTTTTTTTTTAATATAATTTTTTATTTTTTATAAACATATATTTTTATCCCCAGGGGTACAGGTCTGTGAATCACCAGGTTTACACACTTCATAGCACTCACCAAAACACATACCCTCCCCAATGTCCATAATACCACCCCCTTCTCCCAAACCCCCTCCCCCCAGCAACCCTCAGTTTGTTTTGTGAGATTAAGAGTCACTTATGGTTTGTCTCCCTCCCAATCCCATCTTCTTTCATTTATTCTTCTCGTACCCACTTAAGCCCCCATGTTGCATCACCACTTCCTCATATCAGGGAGATCATATGATAGTTGTCTTTCTCCGCTTGACTTATTTCGCTAAGCATGATACGCTCTAGTTCCTATTTATTCACAATCTTGCCAACACTTTATATTATCAACTTCTAACTTTTATCTATCTTATATGTGTGAAAAGTTTAAGCATCTTTGATGTGTTTATGGCCCCTTCATCTCCTTTGTGTGAACTGTCTAGATTCTTTCCCCATTTCCTAATTTTTTTCTTTTGTTGATTTGTAGGGAAACATTTTATATTCTGGATATTAACCAGTTATCAATCATGCATTGTCAGGAGCTCAACAGATCTGGGAGAGTGAGCTGAGCTATCGTGTATCATAGAAACCAATTACAACAGGAGCCCCCAAATGAGAAAGACGGGCATTTAATGACTTACTGCCATGATAAGAGCAAGAGGCTACAACTGGAGAAAGCACTGACTCCTCACCTCCCTTCTATTTCTCCCCATGGAAAGGTGCATCAAATAAGGGGCAGGTAAATCAGCCTAGACATGGGAGTCGTCTTCCTGTGGAGGGAGAACCAAACGAAATACTCCATCAGTTTTATGAACCTTGGATGGGCAAAGGCTTAGGGGGAAGGGGTGGGAGTAGGAATGTACAGGCAGATGGAGACAAGTGTCTTCTCTCTTCCCCTCCTCTCCCTGACAAGGTGGTCTCAGCAGAGGTACCTGAAGAAGTTCTCTACCCGAGGCCTCAGATACAGAGACCTAGGAATTTAAAACAAATATTCAAAGAGCACTACCCCATGGAGCCTGAGTGCTTGACTGCAGCTCCCTCTGGAAGCCACCGAGGCCACCATGTGCAGGTTGCACACATCCGGTATGGGGAAGGCAGTTTCCTCCATGAGGTCTGTTGGGCACAGCCTTTGTAATCGCCTGTGATCAGAGCTGAAAAATCGCACATAGCATTTTAGCCAGGAGCTGGACTCCTCTTCTGCTACAGATGTCTTGTCCCTGTATGTGGTTTATTTTGTAACTCCTTAGAGAAGTCAAACTTCTTTATTCTTTTTTTGTCCCAAAGTCATAATTCTTACACATTCCCTTATCATATTTAGGAGTTTTAATCTGATAATGATTTTTGTGTATGATATAAAATATGGCTATAGCTTATTTTTCCATATTTATAACCAATGATTTAGCACCATTTATTAAGTTGTCCATATTGTCTCTGTCAGTTAGCAATGACGTGTGTCATATAAGAGCTTTCTGTTTATGTGTGCTTCTGTTTCTAGGCTTACTATTCTGTTCCTCTGGTCTTGTGTTTCATCCTGAGCCCACAGAATGTTTCAGTTATTATTGCTTTATAATAAGCATTGTTTATAATCGGGCAAATCCTTCCACCCTGTTCTTTTTCAAATTTGTCATGGCTGTTCTTGGCCATTAGCTGTTGTATACACATTTTCAAGCCATTTTGTCAAGTTGCATAACAAACTCTTTTGAAATGAGTTCATATTAAATGTATAGGTTAAGATATGAAAGTGAATATCTTTACTGGAATGACTGGCCGGTTCAGTTGGTAGAGCTTGCCACTCTTGATATCAAGGTTGTGAGTCCAAGCCCTGTGTTGGGGATAGAGTTTACTTAAAAATAAAATAAACATTTTTACTATATCAGAGTCTCTTCTGCATGTACTTGATTAATATCTTAATATCTTCTAATAACATGTTCTTATTTTCTCCACTAAGCTTATACATTTGTTTTATTAGGTTTTTTAAAAATTCACTTTATTATTTTTACTTCTCCTTGGTATTTTTATTTGTTCAGTCAATGTTATGAATGTTATCTTTAAAATTATCATTTGCAATTGTCTTTTTAATGGAGAGATATATATGTATATGTATAATTTCATCTCCAATTACTGTGCTTTTATCTGATTAAATCAGGTAATTTTCTAGGGATTCTTTTCTTTATACAAACATTGTTTTCAAATATGATGTTTGGTTAATTTTGTCTCTTTCTTTCATTTGTCTAACTGATTCCTATGGTTTTCTTTATGTTATTCAATATGTTGAATAATAATGAGCACTGGTGAGCACCAATAATGAGCATTGGTGTCTCAATCCTGATCTTAATGTGAATTAACCAGACATTTTGCTAGCCTGTATGGTAAATTTCCATAAGTTATGGTACATCCCTTTTATGAGTAAAGAAGTTTTCTCCTATTCCTAAATTGCTATGAATTGTGACAGTAAATGCTGAATTTCATTAATACTTTCTTCTCCATTTAATCAGATTATCAGTTATCTTTTCTCCTTCAATATATTAAAATGCTGAACCCATGGTAAACTTTGAAACGCTGAAGTGTTCTTGCATTCTTGCCTGGGATTAATCCAGTTTATCATGATGTATAATTTTTAAATGCATCATTAATTCAGTTTCCTGATTTTTTTTTAAAGATTTTATTTATTTATTTATTTGAGAGAGAGAAAGAGAGAGACCACAAGCAAGGGGAGCAGCAGGCAGAGGGAGAAGCAGACTCCCGGCTGAGCAGAGAGCCTGGACAGTGGCTGGATCCCAGGATCCTGGGATCGTGACGGAAGCTAAAGGCACCCAGGTGCCCCAGTTTCCTGATAGTTCTACAATGATTTTTGCCAGAAGATTTCCTTTCTTGTTCTGTCCTTCACTAGTTTTCATATTAAATTTTTCCTGTTTTCTGTATATCTTTTTTTTTTTTTAAGATTTTATTTATTTATTTGACAGAGATCACAAGTAGGCAGAGAGGCAGGCTGAGATGGAGAAGCAGGCTCCACTCCCTGCTGAACAGAGAACCGGATGTGGGGCTCTATTCCAGGACCCTGGGATCATGACCTGAGCTGAAAACAGAGTCTTTAACCCCCTGAGCCACCCAGGCGCCCCTGTTTTCTGTATATCTTGATTTTTATGTTTCTCTTTTTTCACCATTTTGAATTTCTTTTGGATTACTGTAGTTTTTTAAAAAAAACTTCTACTGCCTCCGCACCACACACACTGACTTGGAAATTATAAATTCTATTTCTCTTAGTTTCTCCTTTGAAAATTATAATAAATATTATACAGAGTTCTGATTAAGTCTCTCTTACTATGTAATTATCCACTATTTTTGTTAAATTTTTTTTGTGCTCCCTGAGTTAGAAATTAATATTATTGTTTTATGCAAGTTTTTAAGAAAAATGTATTCTCTTTATTTTTATCAATTTCTTCATCATTATTCCTTCTCATTTTTTCTGTGACTGTTTTCTCGTTTTTGAAATTTACTTTGGGATTCCTGTATTGAGGGTTTATTGGAGAAGAATGAATCCATTTTTTGGTTGTTGTTCTAATATGTTTTTATTTTGTTCACATCCCTGAATAGTAACTTATCTGTGTCTGTAATGACAGGTTGAAATTAATCTGTATCAGTCCTTTGAAATGTTCTGGTTACCATTGTTGAGATTGAGAAGTCTGTAGTGAATCTAATTATTTCTTTGTAGGTAATCTTTTTCTTCTGACTGCTTTTAATATCATCTCACTGTCTTTTCTTTTCTTTATTTTTACTGTGATATGTTGTGGAAGAATTTTCCTTTATTCTGATTATATGGATTTGTTCTTTATTAATTATAAACATTTATTAATTGTTATCTCTTGAAATATTTCGTCTCCCTTTTCCTATTTGCTTCTTAAAGAACACCATATAAATACACATATATGTATTTATGTATATAAATATAAATGTGTGTATATGTATGTGTACATACATAATATATACACACACATATATGTATGTGTATACATACTTATATTTTTTCTCATTTTATCCTTCATGTGTCTTAATCTCTCTCATATTTGTTTTTATTTTTGTGTGCAATTTTTTAGAAAACTAATTTGGATCTGCCTTCTATTTCCCCAGTTTTTCTTATAAGCTACATGTAGTCTGTTATTTAAAGCACTTGAATGTATAAATTCAATGATTACATTTTTTATACAACTTCTATTTGTTTACTTTTCAAATCTCCCAATATTTGGGATTAAAATATTGGGTTAATTTCTTCATTTTTATTTCTTTCTACTTCCTCAAGCATTTAAACATTTTAATTTTGTGACGTTCATCATTCTGAGATGTGAGGTCATGTTTGGCCTTATTTTATCTGCTTGATTTTTAGACTTATGAGAACTTAGATTAAGTGTAAGCCCTTTAATGAGGATGTTCTGCCAGGTACTCAGAACTCTGCCAAGGAGGACAGCAGCAAATTTATTTCTCAGCTTGGCACTTCCGGATTCATAGAAGTAGTTTAAATTAGGTCCCTAAAGCTGCCCAAATCATGCTTGTGTTTACAGATACTCAAGGGAGAATTTTTCCTCACTCACAGCACAAATTAAGACAGATACAGTTTCTAATTGTACAGATTTAGCCTTATTTACCATTTTACAGAAGGCATAAGCCTCCAAAGACCACAGGTTCTTTTTTTTTTTTTTTTAAGAATGAAATGAAATGAACGTCTTCTTCCCTTGTAAGTGTGTCAGGAGTCAGTCTATAGGTAAGGAATTTGATTTGGGTGGCAGGCAGCCTTCCTGTTCTCCCTGAAGAAACATTGCATATGCGGTCACTGACGAGACAGTTATCTCAAAGCTTCTTGATCTTGGGACTATATGTTATTTGGACACACAAGCCATATGCAATGGGAACTCATTTCCTTTAGTAAAACTCAGAAGTCAATATGATGAAACATGGGTTCTTTTTCCTTTCTCTACTGCAGCCATCATTTGTATTTTTTTTATTATTTTTTAAATATTTTATTTATTTTATTTGACAGACAGAGATTACAAGTAGGCAGAGAGGCAGGCAGAGAGATAGAGAGAGAGGAGGAAGCAGGCTCCCTGCTGAGCAGAGAGCCCGATGCGGGACTTGATCCGAGGACCCTGAGATCATGACCTGAGCCGAAGGCAGCGGCTTAACCCACTGAGCCACCCAGGCACCCCCATCCTTTGTATTTTAGAAGTGCTTCCTGTGAAATTTTTAAAAATTGAATTTCAGGAAAGAAAATATCATACCCAGAAAAAAAACCATACGTGTAGGGAAATGCGTCTGTGCCATCTGCCTTTAAATTAATCACCAACTCTTTTTGTCTAGATGAATGTAGCAACTTGTATTTTAAAAGGCAACAAGACACAAACAGAAAATGTAATTGACCCCTACTTTGAAAATTAATTAAGTGAAATATTATCTTTTATGACCTTTCAGAAGCCCGAAGTTTATGGTCTTTTGTTCATCAGCCTCCAAGATTTAACTCAAATTATGTGGTTGCTGAACTGGAGCTGTTCACCACTCTCATGCCACTGCCTTCTCTCCCTTCCTGTTGCCTGGTTTATAATGGCTTCTGATTCCTTGTTCTGTGATATATTTCTCAGCAAGACCACTCTCTTTTTTTACTCTACCCTGTACAATCTCTGCTCATCCTGTTCTCCTACACAGAAAAATCTCCCATCTTTTCACTGTCAGTTGAAATGCTACACTGTCTGACTAATGCCAAGTTGCACATTGAAATTTTACCTAAATATGTATACGGAAATTTACCACTCTACCTTGTGTATATCACATAACTTTACCTTTAGAATTCTATTCAGGCTGTTGATTTTGTTTACTTTTTGTCTTCATTGTTTTGAACTTATTTATTAATTGCTTTATCAAATTTCATAATATCTAACATATTATGGATAGAATAGGTTCTTAATAAATACTTCTTGCCAAGAAATAAATCATCGTAGTTCATTCTAAAATACATTTTGCAATGATGAAAGAGTTGAACCATTATCAATATAAAAACTTATAAATGGGATAATAAGGACAACAAAAACATACTTTTCTCTCTTGGCTATTGGAAGCCTTTAAGGATTTTTTTCAACAAAGACTAAATTAAAGAGAGTAATGTATACTCTTTGGGTTTAATTTTCCCAAGGACTATATTTATTGGTAGAAATATAGGTGGTGAAAGGAAAGCCCCTTGCTACCTATAGTATTTAATCCATGTGTGTAGGAGAAACACAACACAGCACACCTCCCCTGAGAAGCATGTTGACCATATTGGTATCTGCAAACTCATCAGAGACAGCCTCTGTCCCAGTCAACTTTCTATCCCCAGCGCTGAAGATGGCTTCTGTACAACAAAATATTTAACTTTGATTGAAGTAGAATGATTTTGCACTTGGTGATGAGGCAACAACTCTTTCTCCTACCTGGCATTTTAATTTTAGTTTTTTAAAAGACCTTATTTAAATTCCAATCAGTTAACATGCAGTGTAATATTAGCTTCAAGTGTACAATATGATGACTCAATACTTTGATACATTACCCAATGCTCATCACCAAAAATGCACTCCTTAATCCCCATCACCTATTTAAACCACTCCCTGCATTTTCCCTCTGGTAATCATCAGTTTGTTCTCTGTAGTTAAGAATCTGCTTCTTAGTTTGCCTCTCTCTCTTTTTTTCCCCTTTGCTCATTTGTTTCACTTCTTAAATTCCACATACAAGTAAAATCATATGGTATTTTTCTTTCTCTGACTTATTTCACTTAACATTTGCTCTCTAGGTCCATCCATTTTGTTGCAAATGGCAAGATTTCACTCTTTTTATGCTGAGTAATATTTGAATACTCCTGAGTGTGTGTGTGTGTTTGTGTGTGTGTGTGTTTGCGTGCACACACACGTGCGTATATATCACCTTCTTTATCCATTCCTCAATCAATGAACATTTGGGCTGCTTCTATAATTTGGCTATTGTAGATAATGCTGCTATAAACTATAAACATAGGAGTGCATATATCTTTTTCAAATTAGTGTTTCCATATTCTTTGGGTAAATACCCAGGAGTGGAAATACTGGATCATATGGTAATTACATTTTTAATTTTTTGAGGAACCTCCATACTGTTTTACACAAGGCTGCACCAGTTTGTATTTTCACCAACAGTTCACAAGGGACCCTTTCCCTCCACCTCCTCTTCAACACTTTTTCCTCTGTTTTTGATTTTAACCATTGTTATAGGTGTGAGGTGTTGTTTCATTGTAGTTTTGAATTGCATTACCCTGATGATGAGTGATGTTGCATATTTTTTCATGTGTCTCTTGGCTATCGAGATGTCTTCTCTGGAAAAATGTCTGTTCATGTCTTCTACCCAATTTTGGATTAGATTATTTGTTTTTGTTTTTGGTTTTTTTTTTTTTTTTTTTTTGGCATTGAGTTCTATGTTCTTGATGTATTTTGGGTATTAACCCTTTATTAGATAGGTCATTTGCAAATATCTTCTTCCATTCCATAGGTTGTCTGTTTGTTTTCTTGATTGTTTCCTTCTCTGTGCAGAAGGTTTTTATTTTGTTATAGTCCTGATAGTTTATTTTTTATTTTCTTTTCCTTTCCTCAGGAAACATTTCCAGAAATAAGTTGCTGATATGGCTGATGTCAAAGAAGTTACTGCTTGTGTTTTCTTCTAAGATTTTGATGGTTTCAGGTTTCACATTTAGATCTTTAATACAGTTTGAATTTATTTTTGTATATGGTGTGAGAAAGTCATCCAGTTTCATTCTTCTGCATGTCACTGTCCAGTTTTCCCAACACCACTTCTTTTTTTTTTTTTTTTAAGATTTTATTTATTTATTTGACAGAGAGAAATCACAAGTAGTCGGAGAGGCAGGCAGAGAGAGAGGGAAGCAGGCTCCCTGCCGAGCAGAGAGCCCGATGCGGGACTCGATCCCAGGACCCTGAGATCATGACCTGAGCCGAAGGCAGCGGCTTAACCCACTGAGCCACCCAGGCGCCCCCCCAACACCACTTCTTGAAGAGACTGTCTTTTTTCACATATGTGGAATTTAAGAAACTTTTAAATATAGAGAACACCAGATGGGAGAAGGGAGGAATGGAATGGGTGAAATAGGTGAAGGGGATGAAGGGTACACTTATTGTGATGAGCACTGAGTCATGTATAGAGTTGTTGAATCACTATATTATATACCTGAAACTAATATATCACTATATGCTAATATACTGGAATTAAACCCACAGACCTAAGCGTGTGTTTCTTTCTCTCCCCCCCCCCTTTGCTCATTTGTTTTGTTTCTTAAATTCCATATGTGAATGAAATCATATGGCATTTTTCTTTCTCTGAGTGACTTATTTCACTTAAGGATTTCAGAGGGTTGCAGGGGTGTCCTTGGGAAAGGCTTGTGTGGAGGGGAGGGACTCTTAGGTAGAGCAGAAGGTAACAGGTTTCTCAAGGGACTCTGTGTGGGGCTTGTCTGGGATGTGGGTTGTGGTCTGGCTATAGAAGAATATGATTTTTAGTTGTAGTCTCTTTTCTGAGAATGTGGGGCACTGTGACCTAGAAAAACAGAGTTAGGGCAAGTACAGATACTTGTGAGTTTGGTATATAAGCTTGGCTGGGGAGGGGACTTTGAACAGAACTCTTTTATAACCCTTATCCTTAGCTCAGATGTTTACATATGTTGTATCTTGGAAGGAAAGAGGAATTTATGCATAGGTAAGGCAGGATCTATTCACTCCACAGCTGTTTTAATACAGATCCAAATCACTCGCCAGTCAATAACCTTGCTCTTGCCTTTCAGCCAAACCCATGATGTGAGATTACTGATTCTAATGCTTTGCAAACTGTGTTTGCTACACTAGATGCCTTCCTTTTTTTTTTTACAGACAGAGATCACAAGTAGGCAGAGAAGCAGGCAGAGAGAGAGGAGGAAGCAGGCTCTTTGCTGAGCAGAGAGCCCAGAACCCTGGGATCATGACCTGAGCCGAAGGCAGAGGCTTTAACCCACTGAGCCACCTGTGCGCCCCACTAGATGCCTTCCAACAGAAAACTGTTTCTCCCCTGACAACAGAACCTCCCCTGAAGAGGTTCAGATGGAGAAGTTTCTCCCCTCTTTCTCACATGGAGGAAAGGACCAGAAGGAATAATTTGTTGGGTCAACTTTTTGTAGTTCCTTCCAAGTTACATTATTTGTTATTTTTTGTTAGTCTATATTTTCTTCATTTTTCATGTTTAAAACACAGCTCCTGAGGAAAGCTGTCATCTTATGCTCACAATATGGGTTCAGAATGAATTTAGCCTTATAAAACAAAGGAATTGACTTAGGTTTAAGGTTTAGTAGAAGAAAAGTGTTAAGACAGGATAAATGGAAACCCTATAATAAATAAAGAGAAAATAGTAGTTATGTGGTAGTAATACAAAATGAACTTAGCCAAAATTGCCAAATGTAATATGGTAAGGATGACAAGATGTCTATCTCATCAACTGCTTTACTCAGTAATATTGGCACAATCCACTTGTGCTAAAAGCCTGGGATTCATTAGTGTGCAAACTAATAATGTTCCATTTCTTCATAAAGCTTACAGTCTAGTGGGGCACCTGATAGTGAAACAATTAAGATATTTTTTGTGGTAGGTGCTGTGATGGAATAGTACACAAGGACTGGTTGAAGCCTTTCACTGAGAAACAGAGAATGCTAATTCTACCATGCAATCTCCAAGGAATGTGCTTTTCTTTCACTTCAAGTTATCTCAACTGTAACATCATTCACAGAATTCTTTTAGTTCAGAGCAGTAGGAACCAGTTGAGAGTAGCATAAGCAACCCAGGGAATATGTCAGAAGACAATGAACATATCTCAGAAAATCAAAGTAAAAATCAGAATACAAGAAAGGAGGGAAGGAGGCAGACCCCTTGATCCAGTAGTAGGAGACCATTAACATTTTTTGTCTAGATCTTCCCTGCCATTTTAAGCATTCAGCTGAACTAACTCCCAGGATCCTCTCCCCTTTTCTGATTGATCAGTTGTTCTGGGCCAGTCCCAGCCTAGCAATAACCAATATGTGGCTGGACCAGCCCTGTGTTTCTTATTACCGTTGCAAGATCCCCTTCAACAATGACTATCAGGAAAATTTGGAAGAACAAAATTTTACTACTGATAAATCCTGGGAGGGACATGACATACCTGGGCCACATAGTGATATTTTTGGGAGAGAGAGAAAGAGGGGTCGGGGAGGAGAGGGGATGCATGGGCTGGGTTCTGGTTTTACAACCAGCAAGAGTGGGAGACTAGGGTTTCACTGTCTCAGTCTTCACTGGTGAAAATAAAAGTTAAGGGTGGAGAATTTAAAGCATGAGAAAAGAAAAAAACAAGTGGCCTAGATGGATAGTTATTTTTTTTTTTTAAATTTTATTTATTTATTTGACAGAGAGAGATCACAAGTAGGCAGAGAGGCAGGCGGGGGGGGGGGGTGTAGCAGGCTCCTTGCTGAGCAGAGAGCCCCATGTGGGGCTCCATCACAGGACCCTGTGGTCAAGACCTGAGCCGAAGTCAAAGGGCCCAACCCACTGAGCCACCCAGGTGCCCCAGATGGAGTTATTGAAGTCAATCAAGATCTGTAAAATGAAGGAAGTTCATAGAGGGGCAGGGTGTGTGTGATTCATTTTCTAGTTGTGTAGCTGAAGACACATGTATTTGAGATAGCCATCTTTGAAATGGATGCTTCTTTGAAGGGAATGTTTCAGCAATCAAAGCTTAAATCAGGCACTTGTGTTAAAAAAAAAAGAAAGAAACCCCACAACTATCAGGGTTTATACTAGAGTTCACCCTGTGCTACCACAATATCAGAGTTTAGGATGAGGACACTAACTGCCTGAGTGGCTGATATACTAAAAGTCAGGGGCAGGGCTCTGTTGTAACCCAGACTTTGCACATCTAAAAAGGATCAGAGTAGCAAATCCTATAATAACTCTATAGACAATAGCCTGGAATTGAGTGCATAGTCACTGTCTCCCATCCAAGTACTAACCAGGCCCCACCCTGCTTAGCTTCCAAGATCAGACGAGATTGGGCACATTCAGGTGGTATGGCTGTAGACTCATTGTCCAAATTTAAAGGTCCAGACATAAAAAGGGATCAGTGATCTCAGAGGCCTTGGGAATCTGTTAAAGGATTTGTGTAATATTGTGAAATATTTCAACACCTTGAGCCAAAGGTGTAGTGTGCAGTAAGTTTGAACAGGTCCTGAGTTGGTAGGTTATTCATCTAAGGAACAACTAAGGGAGCCAACCTCTTAGTCCTGAGGTCAGTTCAGTTAAAGGGTTGTGTCTCATTTTAGGAGGTGACAATGCAGGTGACTTTCTTAAGTTATTAGGCCAATATTGTGCAAGGATTTGCACCAGACATTTAATAAGAGGCACCAGGTATTTAGTAAGAGTTTCTATGGAAACAAACAAACAAAAAACAGAGGTTAGTAATTGGAGCACATGATAATCCCAGTTTCTTACTTTGTAAAGGCAGCCTGTTAAGATTTCTAGATGTTGGGGCACCTGGGTGGCTCGTGGATTAAATCTTCTGCCTTCGGCTCAGATCATGGTCTCAGGGTCCTGGGATCAAGCCCCGCATCGGGCTCTCTGCTCAGTGGGGAGCTTGCTTCCTCCTCTCTCCCTGCCTGCCTCTCTGACTACTTGTGATCTCTATCAAATAAATAAATAAAATCTTAAAAAAAAAAAGATTTCTAGATTTTGGGCTCAAAGCACCTTCAGATGCGGTGAGGACTGATAGACTTTCTTGGCTTAGAGTTTGAATGTCTCTGGTGATCTTTCTGAGTGACCCACACAGCAACTGTGTGTGAAGCCTGTCCATATATGAGCTGTTTTGGTGATTTCTCTGAGGTTTATATAAAATTGTCCCACTGTAGCTTGCATGATTTCAGGAAAAGGAAAGTTGTAGTTCTCAATGATTCTAAGTCAGAAGGTGGGGGAAAGGAATGGAAATGTTAGTTTGGAGAGTTATAGTCGGATATTGGATGATATGAGAAGAATTCAACATTCAGTTTAGTTTATAAGTAAAAAGTAAAACCTCAAAGACAATTAAGAGAATTAGAATCTTTTTTTAAAAAGAGATTTTATTTAAAAAAAAGATTTTATTTATTTATTTGACAGAGAGAGACACAGCAAGAGAGGGAACACAAGCAGAGGAAGTGGGAGAGGGAGAAGCAGGCTCCTGCTGAGCAGGGAGCTTGATGTGCGGGGCTTGATCCCAGAACCCTGAGACCCTGACCTGAGATGAAGGCAGACTGGGATATGACTCAATGCGAAGGCAGATGCTTAATGACTGAGCCACCCAGGCGCCCCAAGAGGATTAGAATCTTATATTCACAACGTGTACTATAGTTTCCATTGAAACACACATATATATTTTTCTCTCTGTAGTCATCCCTACTTCTATCTATCAAAGAAACCACACCAAGGACTGGCCATCAGATTTCACCTGCAATACCTAAAGATTTGGGTAAATTCTCTCTTTTTGAGATCTTCAAAATATCCTGAGTTTCCTGGGCCATAAGGAAATGACCTGCCTTGCACATCTGGTAAGGCTGCCAGGAATCCTGTAAGTAAGGTGTCAGACTGGCTTTTCCAAGGGGATTTACTGGCTCCATGAAGTCAATCTTAGATCTTTAAAATTGTCTGGTCATATCTGAGTATATGCACATGTTTCAAACAAAAAATAATAAAAATTAAAATCACCCTTATTAGTTCATTCATTGTCATGTAATTAACTGGTGTTGATCTTGATCTTTTGTCAGTAGTTTTAGAAGTCATCAATTTCTCCATTTGTGTCCTACAAATTCATACCCAGTTTAGTGGTGTGATCTGAAAATTATATGAAACCTCTACTCATTAGAGTTCTTTTCATGAATCTCCCTGAAGACAAGCACTTTTCCCAAAGCATCAGAGTAAGACAATAACTGTGAATGGCAAATGTCTTAAACACGTCTATGGTTAAAGATCTTGTGCAATTCATTATAATGCAATTGACAAGGAAATTCAGGTATTTCGTTGACCCGCACATTTTAAAATAATAATGGAATTATGAGTGATAACATTACATAGCAGATTTTTAGAAATTTCATATAACTTCCAAAAGACTTTTATTAATAACATATCCATACAAGGATATCCATAAAGAAGGTTTCCCATTATTTTTAAAATAGATTTTATTTATTTATTTGAGAGGGAAAAAGGGAGCATGAGCGGTGGGGAGGGACAAAAGGAGAGGGAGAAGCAAACTCCCCGCTGAGCAGGGAGCCTACATGGGGCTCCATCCCAGGACCCTGAGATCATGACCTGAGCCAAAGGCAGACACTTAACTGACTGAGCCACCCAGGTGTCCCTTCATCAAGTTCTCCATTATTTTTAATGTAACAATGCTTCCTATGTAATTTAAGATATTAAGGAAGCCTAATTGCTTTGATATCTCTTTTTTAAATTAAAGATTTTATTTATTTATTTGACAGAGAGAGAGATCACAAGTAGGCAGAAAGGCAGGCAGAGGGAGAGGGGGGAAGCAGACTCCCTGCTGAGCAGAGACCAGATGTGGGGCTCCCTTACAGGACCCTGTGACCATGACCTGAGCCGAAGGCAGAGGCTTAACCCACTGAGCCACCCAGGTGCCCCTAATGTCTCTCTTTTTATAAGGAGAGAGAACAAATCTTTTGAGATGTTTTAGGAACTCTCTGCAAATTCCCAAAGGTAGTTCCAGTTAGGGTAGTTTAATTGATTTTATTTAGAATTTGAACTATTGATAAGTTTGTAAAAAAAAAAAAATCAAAAGGTTTTAAAACACTTGATTGAAAAGAATCACAGTTCACTGGAAAACAATACTTAGTAATCTGTTCAACCAAAGTGGTAATTTAAGACTTTGCAGGCAAACACAGAAAGTTACATAGTTTTTAAAATAACAAAAACCTTTTAGCTCTTAATAGAGAAGACTCAGTTTTCGCAAGTAACCCAGATAAAGACAGTGGTGCACAAACTTAACTGAGCAGAACTCAAAGGATGTAAATCACCAAAGAGGTTTGGTAAGTAGATGTATCATAAAACATAATTGTTGAAAATTTCACTTTGTAAGGGCCTATTCAGCCAGAGTGGCCCCACCTCAGTTGAACAGCCATTTTGTTGTTTATACAGTAAAACTTAAATTGACCCTGCCCCCCGCCCCCCTCAGGGGAACTTATTTAAAAGCAAGTCCAGGAAACCAGTCCCAGGTAAAAAAGCCCAAATACAAGGGTGGGTCAGGTCAGGTGGAAATAATAGCCTGAATGCAGGGATGAGTGAGGTCAGGTGGAGACATCTAATCAGTAGAGCACGCATACTGTCTCCCTAGCTACCAAGGAGTTTCGGCCCTGCCTTTTGGGTGCCCAATTCTCACCAAGGTGATAGGCTGGTTCAAAGTCTACTATAGGGTAAATTGTAATTCAATTGGTCACTTATGTGTGACCTAGCATGACTGTGCAGCTTTCTCTGTGTGTTACAATCTCATTCACCACCTGTGTGTGACACAACCTCATGGCCTTTGCTCTATAAAAGTTAGTCTGTGAGGCAGGGAGGGGTCGTGCTCTCTGTAAGAGGCGTGGCCCCAGCCAGTTGGTTTGATTCTCAATGCTTGGTGCAAAATAAAGCTTTACTTGACCTTCGCTTTGTATCAGTCTTGCTCCTTTAATCACGGACCCATTATTGGGAGACCCAACACTGGGGACCCAACAACTTGAAAACATTTATCACACTTACATTTATTTACTTGTTCCTAAGATCCTATCTAGATTACTTATAAAAATTTTTATGAGGCATTAACATAGCTAGCCAGAATTTTATAACAGGTATCAATGAGTTTATTTGACTAAAAAACCCAGATAGAATAAAAGTTCTGTCTACATTATATTTAATGATGATCTCTGAAGACATGCTTACTTTAATTAAACAAACAAACTTAAACTAGCTTTTATTTACCAAAGATTATCTCAGATCTCATGAACATGAAACACATTTAGGTTAGTTTCTATTATATTTATGAGAGTTTAGAAATATTTAATTTGATAAGTACTTATTTTTATTTAAGCCAGTTAAATAGAGCTTTTTCATAAATTAGTTTTGGCAATACCATCCAGAGGTAGAGAAGGGGTGGGGGAGGCACATATAGATAACACCTCTCCAGACATACATAAACACACAGACAGACACCGAGACTCTATACCTTTCCCTCCAAATTGTAGCCAGGAATCAGGTATAACGATATAAAACTCACCGGTTTATAAATAACGGTTGAATTGAAATTTTGTCTTTGGCAGATAGAACAAATTAAGGTTACCTGCTCCAATGGCTAGAGCTTTTAAGAAATATCTGTGGAGAAGACTCTAGTATCTGTCCTTGACAACTAATCTTAGGGAAAAAAAAAAGATTTTATTTATTTATCTGAGAAAGAGAGAGTGAGAGAGGGGGAGGACAGAGGGAGAGGGAGAAACAGGGGGGTAGGGCCTCTTGTTGGTTTCGTCAGTCCTCATAAAATGTAATGGTGCTGCCTTGTAATTAAGAGAAAGAGCTTGTGAAAATAATTTTCTAGACTCAGGGTCAGATGAAACCTCTTTGGAGTTGGAAATGAAGACTGTGTCCCTTGGATCACTGTGGTTGTGGGAATGTGCCATTGGACTGTGCCAGTTTTGTGCCACAAGAAGTGGGTCTCATCTTAATGTCTTCCATGCACTGTGAGCCTTAACAGTGACTATGATGGGGGGATGGGCACAGTGCCAGGCATTAAATATCCAAGAGAGGAAAGGGTGGGGGGCCCTGGTACAGAAATATTGCCCTAGGGTCCTTTGCCTTTCCATTTCCAGGAGATCATCAAAAACCCTGTCAGCTTTTCCTTTGGTGGCTGGGACACTTCTTGAGGCCTGTTGTTGAGCTCTACCCCTTTCAGAGAAAAGTGGAGGGGACTGCAGAGCTCTGGTATGTTGGAGGAAATGAGCATATAGCCTGGGTGGATCTTTGAGAAGGCTATGGATTTTAGGGTCTTTAGTGATACTGGCCAGTAGACACATTTTGGCAGCCATGTGCAACATTTCAGAGCCCATTCCCAACCAATCACATGAAACCCCACAAAGACCAATAAGCTCCTCACCTACTTCCTACTGCGTAACATCTTTAAGAAAAGTTTAAATTTCATAGATTCTGATCTTACTTTCTACTTCTTGATTCTCCCCTGTTGCCTTATTCCTACTTATGGTTATCAGGAAATTTTGACTGAGGCTACTTTGTAGACAGCCACTTTCTTTTCCAGGGTGTCCCAGTTAACCTCTAGAACTGGGGTCTGATCTGCAAGCAGGATATCCACATGGTCTTTGGGGAAAGCCCCGAGGCCTCCAGAGTACAATATTAGAGTTCTGACACATTGTCATGCCATGGCAATACCCAGGAACTCCCAGGAAGCTTCTATAGGGTTTTGCTTTATTAAGGAGGTAGTATACCTCTATGTCATTCTTTTTTTTCTTTTTTAAGAAGATTTTATTTATTCACTCGACAGACAGAGATCACAAGCAGCAGAGAGGCAGCCAGAGAGAGAGGGAGAAGCAGGCTCCCCGCATGGCAGAGAGCCCAATGTGGGGCTCCATCCCAAGACCCTGAGATCATGACCTGAGCCAAAGGCAGAGGCTTAACCCACTGAGCCACCCAGTCGCCCCCCTCCATGTCATTTTTAGGAGGCAGTAGCACCAGATGTTCAGAACATTTATATTTGTCCACTAAGTTTTTCTTAGCAACACTGTGCCAGAGATTAGACCCACAATTTTCCATTGGATCAGGGGACAAAGAGTGTGTTGAATGAAGTGGTGACCCAGGGACCATAAATGTGTGTTTTATTTTTCCTCTGGTGTGCCAGTGGTTTCCAGTTGCAAGATTATTTTCACTCTTCTGGGTTAGGACTCATATTCTCAGTACAACCCACTGACTCAGTAGTCACAGATGAAGGTCTCCCATCCTCTTTAAAGATTTTTATTTATTTATTTATTTATTTGACAGAGAGAGATAGCGATCACAAGTAGGCAGAGAGATGGGCAGAGGAAAAGGGGAAGCAAGCTCCCCACCAAGCAGAGAGCCCGATGTGGGGCTCGATCCCAGGACCCTGAGATCATTATGTGAGCCAAAGGCAGAGGCTTAACCCACTGAGCCACCCAGGTGCCCCTCTCCCATCCTCTTTAAAGGGGGGAATCCTTTTCTCTTGCCTTTAGCCCAGAGCCTTTTCTTGGGGGGTGACAATAGACTAGCAGTCCAACCTACCCTTCTTAACTGTCCTTGGCCTTGAGGCTTGGAAGACTCTCATGACATGAGTCATCAATTAAAGCTTTTATAATTAGTGGTCTACATTCTTATGAGACTGTGAGGCCTTGATCACACCACTCTGGGGGAAATTGTTGGGTTATTATGGGCATCAACCCTTTGGCAGACAAGACACAGTAGAGGCACCTTGCCAAAGTACATAGCAGCATGAAAAGCTCCCAGCAAGAAGAGATCCTTTCCCAGACGATAATAACCATTGAGTTAAGCAAGCTGCAGGTAAAGGACATTCCCCCTTTTTAATTGCAATGGTAGGAATACAGTCCTCCTGATGGTGCCAATTGTTTGGTTCCAGGCTCAGCCTAATAATGAACTCTGTTCTGGCTGGATCAGCCCTGTTCTCATCATAACTGCAAAACCCTTTCAGCAATAACCACCAGAAAACTTTGAAAAAGGGTTTAGGACTTGCGAGTCCTGCGAAGTGCATGAAACACCCCAAATTACACAGGGACAGAGAGGGAGAGAGGATGTATGGGATGGGCCTGGGATTCTGGTTTTACTGTTGTTGGGGTGAAGGCCTAGAGTTTCACAAGCTCACTCTTTATTTGGTGAATTTAAAACATAAGAGTGGGAATTTAAAGCATGGGAAGTGGAAAAAAAAACAAGTGGCCCTAATGGTTAGTTATTGAAATCAACAAAGATCTCTAAAATAAAGGAGGTTCAGGGTGGGTAGGTGGCCTGACTCATTGTCTAGATGTATGGTTAACAAAGTGTTTATTTGAGATAGCCATTTTTGTTGTGGATACATCTTTGACGTGGATGCCTCCGCTAACAAAGCTTAAACTAGGCAATTGCATTACAAGAAGAAAAGAAAAATATCCAACTGTCAAGATTTACACTACCCCAGTTTGGCTCTAGAATACATCCTTGGATCAAATAGATTTGGCTATGGTGACAATGATATTTCTACAGATACAGACATTATGAGTCCTGCCTTCCTAAGGTAGAAGCCAGAAAACTTGCACCCACAAATTTCTTTGCAACTACAATACGAGCATAAGAACTAAGATTGACCAGTTAGATTTATGCCTTATATGTATATATATATTAGTAGCAGAAACTTTAGAAACTTCTACAACACCAGTTATTCCTTGTTGAAAGAGATGTCAGATCTGACTGTGGTGTTAGATCTATACTGAATCATTTTTTAGGTCTCCAAAGGCTCTCCATTCCCTTCATTCCCTTCAGATTAATACAGTGTCATTACATGATCATAATCTAGGGGTTTCTAATCTGTATAGTGTGGCATTGCATCAGTTCTGTTACCTAATAGAAAGGAGTTATTAGCTTGCATATAATACATTTTATTTTATTTTAAAGATTTTATTTACTTATTTGAGAAAGAGAGAGCAAACATGAGCCAGGGGTGGGGCAGAGGGAGAGGGAGAGAAGCAGACTCCTTGTTGAACGCGCAGCCCAGTGTGGGGCTCTGTGCAGGGCTCCATCCCAGGACCCTGAGACCATGACCTGAGCTGAAGTCAGCTGCTTAACTGACTAAGCCATCCAGGTGCCCCCTGGAAGGCTCACATTTTAAGCAACATCTCAAGATACAACATTCAAAAGCAAGCAACATTTTCAACTTTTTTACCCTTGTTAAATTAAATATAAATAATTATCTTGGCTTGTTAGTATTCCCTATTCCATGGGTACAAGTCGGCTATGATTGGGAGAAAACTGTGAAGTGATCATGTTTCCATACATGCTTTATATCACATGTAGATATATTTTTTTAAGATTTTTATTTATTTATTTGAGAGAGAGAGTCAGTGAGAGAGAACATGAGCGAGGAGAAGGTCAGAGGGAGAAGCAGACTTCCCATGCAACTGGGAGCCCGATATGGGACTCGATCCTGGGACTCCAGGATCCTGACCTGAGCCGAAGGCAGTCGTCCAACCAACTGAGCCACCCAGGCGCCCCTCACGTGTAGATATTTTTGAATTTATAGATTTTTTTTTTTTTAGATTTTATTTATTAATTTGACAGAGAGAGATCACAAGTAGACGGAGAGGCAGCCAGAGAGAGAGAGAGAGGGAAGCAGGCTCCCTGCTGTGCAGAGAGCCCGATGCGGGACTCGATCCCAGGACCCTGAGATCATGACCTGAGCCGAAGGCAGCGGCTTAACCCACAGAGCCACCCAGGCGCCCCGAATTTATAGATTTTTATATTCTATGCCCATTCAATGGATGGTACAGTTTAAAGTTTACTGAACAGTGAGTTAGAGCTCCCCCTGTTGTTGAGAAAGTTATCAGAGCATTCCGGAATTAATGGTGACGTACCACTGTCCCAAGGTCTCGCTTCCTACCTTGAGGTGATTGATGAATTAGCAGAGCAGCAGGCCTGTCTTGTTCTCTGAATTGCAACAACAACAGTGGTTAACGAACAAAAGGAAACAGAAAGAACAGTGGTAACAGCAGGAAGAGTAGTAATAGTCTCTCTTCCTAGTGCTATCTCTCCATTCTGTTGGAATGTTCACGACTACTCTTTCCTGGAGAGCTGAGTGTATCTGCTTAGATAAACAACGTATGTTTCATATTCCGTCTTCTCCAGGTCAAAGGTAAATAGAGGACAAATTTGTACAAAGGACATACTGTACGGGAGGCTGGATGAATAGCTTGTGAAACACATTCTCACTTAATAAGGTAATTAAGTCTTAAGAAATTTGTTTTTTCCGAGCACTTGGCCAGAAACCAGAATAACAACAATTTTTCAGGAAAAGTCTCTGGTAATTTTCCCAGTTAGAGGGATTCTAACTGTCTCCCATCCTCCTTATTGTACAGCTACTCATCAGGACTGTGCAAGTCTGAGTATGAGGTTCAGTACCGTTTGTGAACTGGTACAGAGGCAGTTCTCAACAGAATGGTGACCTAATGTTCCCTAAGTCAACTTCTTGGCACCCTGCTCCAAAACTGTTTCTTGTGTGAAATACTTCGGAACTCAGTGAAATAACGGGTAAAGCCTAACAACAGTTATTATTCTACTGGAGGTTGAAATTAAAAGGGATAGAGAGATTTCTTTTAACAAAATCTAAGGCTACTAAGAAGAAAGGAGGAGTAGGTGGGGAACTAATCTTTATTGATGCCTTGTCTGTGGTGCACTGTCCTAGGAGCTTGGCAGTTTATTACATTAAATCTTCAAAAAGATATTGCCCATAAAAATTATTTTCATATTTCAAAGAGGATGAGACAGTTTCCTAGAAGGAAATACTGAAATAATCCCTCCCATTCCTAGAAAGGAGCAAACATAGAATTCAAAGCCAGAGACACCTGATTTTAAAAATCATGCTCTTTTTACCATGTGGTTTTCTTCAGTTTTGTAGGTTATTATTTTTTTTTAAGATTTATTTATTTGACAGAGAAAAATTACAAGTACACTGAGAGGCAGGCAGAGAGAGAGAGAGAAGGAAGCAGGTTCCCTGCTGAGCAGAGAGCCCGATGCGGAACTCGATCCCAGAACCCTGAGATCATGACCTGAGCCGAAGGCAGCGGCTTAACCCACTGAGCCACCCAGGCGCCCTTGTACGTTCTTTTTTATTTTATTTTATTTTATTATTTTTAAGTAAGCTCTAAACCCAATGTGGGGCTTGAACTCATAGCCCCCAAGATCAAGAGTCACATGCTTTACTGACTGAGCCATCTGGGAGCCCTGTTTTGGGTTTCTTTTATAAACTTAAAAGTTCACTTAAAATTAATTCTCAGGGTTTGTAAATTACCAACTAACTAGGAATTTCCCATATGAAGCAGAGGAAAATGAAAAAGCAATATTTCTAAGAGCTGCATTCTAATGTCTGACATCCCTGGCATTCATTCTTGAAAATGGAGAGAAAACTTGAACTTACCAGTCTTTAAGATGTTGGAGAAAGACATATACAATAGTATACAATTTACAACATATTTCTAACTTATTAGGAACAACATAGTCTTGTTGTATACAATATACAACATATTCCTAACTTATTTAATATTTCCATTATATACAAATGTCCTAGCGACACCTCTCTTTTTTTTTTATTTTTAAAGATTTTATTTATTTATTTGACAGACAGAGATCACAAGTAGGCAGAGAGGCAGGCAGATAGAGAGAGAGGGGAAGCAGGCTCCCTGCTGAGCAGAAAGCCTGATGCGGGGCTAGATCCTAGAACCCTGGGATCACCACCTGAGCTGAAGGCAGAGGCTTTAACGCACTGAGCCACTCAGGCGCCCCCCCTAGTGACCTCTCTTAGAATTTAATTCAACACATCAGACAGATTTTGATATTCTGTTCTTCGCTGGAACTAGTAAGATAAATTGCTTGAAATGCCTTTTATGAAAAGAGGACAGACACAAGTCAGAAATTGTCTTTGAATGAAAAATTACACTTTACAGGGCCAAGAAATCTCTGGACACTATACTGTGACTGAGTAAGGAGTACAAGGCACTAACTATAGTGTGGTGTGGAAAGTATCACACATTTTTACAATTCTGTAGCTATTTCCATGACCAAGAATGTGATGTCTTGGAGCCATCACGCCACCAGGAACCCCTCATCCATACACTAATTGGCAGGACAAATGTGTATTGCATCACAGTGACCACATGCCAGCAAATTTTAGGTGCAAACTTCCTAGCAGGAGGGAAAGGACAGTGCAACCCCTCTCACAGATGACTGGTTCATCACCCTGTCTCCCGAAGCTCATCATTACCTACAAAGGGTCCATCTCTGATAAAGCCTGGGATGTGTGTAATGCCAATCATATTCCCTGTCGATGTGCAACGTTCTGTCAGAGAGCTATTTTGCCCATGTGACATCAAACAGATAGGTGTTCATTCATTTTCCCATTCATTTATTACATAAAGTTTTCTTTTCTCATTTGGATGCTTGATATCCTTTAAATATGATCCAGAACTTAGTCAGAAATGAAAAATGCTCCTTTCTCATACAGCTCAAATTACCAGCATGATATTACCACCACCTGGCTCTACATAATGGGACTATCAGTCATCCTGCTGCTTCCCTCACACAAGGAAGATGACAAACTTCTACCCTTTTTCTCTGGAGGAAGGTCTAATCCACAATGTTCTTCTATTTTTACATCTACAAAAACCAAGTCTAGGAGACAGAGGAGCTATTTAGGATATTTTAGATCTGTTGGCCATGTTGGCTCGAGGACATCTGAGAGGCCTAGCCTCCAGCACGCAAGCCGGGCTCACTGCTTGTTTCTGACACAGCTGTCTGCTTAAGTCAGGTGGCCCACTAAGCGTGTGGCCTCTTTCAGCTCAACCAACACAAAATTCGCCTTGAGTCATTATGTCGCTATCAATCTCAGAGACTTTTACCCATAGTACAGACTAGTAATTTTTAGCCGGCAACTCACCAACTAACATATGTTGTCAGCAAAACCTGATATGACTGTCATTAATATTAGAATTACAGAGTTTTAGAGCTAGAAAGAAACTTCTGGATCATTGGCGTTCCTCTCCCTATTTTAGATAGGAGGAGAAAGAGACCCGACTACGTGTTGGTGGAGATACAAGGTTCTCCCATGAAATAAGATGAAGTTGTAAGATTTTATATGGAATAAGGCCATGAAATTCTTTGGTACATGACTCTGAGTGGTAGGCAAGGAATGATGAAAGACGGAGACAGGTTTTCCGCACTATAAAAATGTATGCGAAGAATTGTCATTGGTCAAAAAACAGCTTACAGTGAGTTGCTGAGCAAGAGGTGTGGCGTCTTTGTAAGGAAGGCCTTTCCTGCCAGGACCTGGCTGCCAGCTTCCCTTGGTAAACCAACACTCTCAGGCCTTCTTCCTGCAATTGATTTGAGTCACTCCTAAGTCCCGATCTAAAAACTCTTCTTCTAGACTCCAGGGAACTTCTATTCAAAACCAAGAACCACCCCCACTCCACACACACACATTGATATTCTGTAAATCTGAAATGGGCAAAGATTCCTAGCTCTTATTTCCTCAAATTCTTACCTCCTCCCCACTCCCCCAAAGTGGTTAGCTTTTAAATTTCATTCTACTGTTATTCAGTCATTCGTTTGTTTGTGTGTCTTCTTCCATTCATGCATCCCACACTTATTAAATACGTGCCTTATATAGTGCGCATTCCACATTCTGGATGAGATATAAAGATGTTTAAGTTATGTTTTCTGTTCTGAAGGATTTCACAGGCATGTAAAAAGATAAATTATGAAACCAGAATACCACAACAATGGCAGAATTGCTGTGGGAGCATAAAATAGGGTGTTACCTACTATTCGTGGGAACATCTGAGACAGAACTTGAAATAGGAGAGAAGTTGTCATTGGTCAGAGGGAAAGAAGGAAGATCCTTGAAAGTAATAGCATGAGCAAAAGCAAAGTTATACAAGGAACCTATGATGTTTGGGAATTGGTGAGCAGTTTCATGTGGGCAGAATAAAGAGTAAATGTGATGTGATATTACCAGAAGTTGTTGGACTGGATGGATGCTGGAAAAAAGAAGCACCAAGGTTTCTAGCTTAGGAAACAGGATAGATAGCGCATATAGTAGAATATCTTTGCCAAGTTCAAAATATGGCACAGATTTCAGTTTGAGACACTTGAGAATGTGTAAAGCCAAGTCATTTGTAAAACAATTATTATTCTGCCTGCTCAGTAGTTTTAAAAAACTGTTTTTCACCAATATAGATGGTCTTGTTTTGTTCTCAGTAATCAGGAGATAAAGGAATACATAAATATAGGGGCGATACTAACTTAAAAAGAGAAGACTTTATTTCCTGTTATTGATAATAATCCTGAAAAACTGGACCACCTTTTTACTGCACTTTATTTATTCATTTATTTTTAAAGATTTTATTTATTTATTTAAGAGAGAGCAAGCATGAGAGAGAGAGAGAGAGAGAGAGAACATGAGAGGAGAGAGGTCAGTGGGAGAAGCAGACTCTCTGCCGAGCAGGGAGCCGGATGAGGGACTCGATCCCTCGACTCCAGGATCATGACCCGAGCCAAAGGCAGTCGCTTAACCAACTGAGCCACCCAGGTGCCCCTGCACTTAATTCATTAACACTAGAGTTTTTGTTAGAAGTGTGGCCTACCTTTCTAGTATTGTCCATTTTTTAATTAATTGAAACAGTTACACACCTAACTTACAATACTAGTTTTTAAAATAATTGAAATTAGAATGGAAGCAGATGTATAAGACCTGAAGAAAGTAGGAAAATTGGGCGCCTGGGTGGCTCAGTGGGTTAAGCCACTGACTTCGGCTCAGGTCATGATCTCAGGGTCCTGGGATCGAGTCCTACATCGGGCTCTCTGCTCAGCGGGGAGCCTGCTTCCTCCTCTCTCTCTGCCTGCTTGTGATCTCTCTCTGTCAAATAAATAAATAAAATCTTAAAAAAAAAAAAAGAAAGTAGGAAAATACATATCACAAATAAATTAGATCACAAGGGCAGAAATACAGCCAATGTATTTTTTAAAAGGTAACTGATTTACATCACAAGTGATTTGGCCTTCTCCGTCGTCTTCTTCTTTTTCTCCTTCTCTTCCTTCTCCTTCTTCCTCTTCCTCTTCCTCTTCTTCTCCTTCTTCTTCTACTCTGAAAGTAAGTGAGGTGGTCTTCTGCTAATTTGGTTCAAATGTCTATTCTTCTATGACTGTATCTATAGATTATCTACATAATCTATAAAAAAAGTGTTGTGAATTATTGTAATAGAATAAGATAATATATTTCTTATATGTTTTCTTTTTTAACTTTTTATCTTAAAATATTTTCAGATTTGGGGTGCCTGGATGACTCAGTCATTTGTACATCTGACTCTTGATTTTAGCCTGGGTTGTGATCGCAGGTGGTGGGATTGAGCCCTGCATCAGGCTGCACGCTCAGCAAAGAGTCTGCTTCTCTCTTTCGCCTTCTCCTTTTGCCCCACACACTCTCTCTCTCTAAAACAAATGGATGGATCTTTAAAAAATAATAAAATGAAATAAAGTGTTTTCAAATTCATACAGAAGTTATAAGAGAAAAAAATTTAAATAATGTATGTCAACACAGTATAGTTAACAAATTCAGTAAATTTTGCTTTGATACAATAGTTTTTATCAAATCCACAATCTGTATTACAATTTTGACAATTTTCTCCTAAAGTTCAGAGTATTTTTTTTTCCTTTGGTAAAAGACTAGAGTAGGATCACACATTTCAGGAAGTTGTCTTCTCTCGGGAAGAGTTCTCCCGCTAATGACATTGATATTTTGAAGAATACAGGCAAGTTATTTCACAAAAAATTCCTGAATTTTTAATTGTCTGGTATTTCCTCATAGTTAAATTTAGGTAATGCCTTCCTGTCTAGAATGCTACAGAAGTGATGTGACTCTTTCAGGGTGTTGTATCTGGAGGCACATGATGCCTATCTACTACTCCTTACTGATGTTTTTTGACCGCTGGTCAGTGGGTTGTCTGGTTTCTCCACTGTCCAATTACTAATTTCCCACTTGAAACTCATAAACAATATGTGGAGAGACACTGTGAAACCATGCAAACACTGATGATGATGATCTTTATCAAATCATCCCCTCCCCCCACCTTCATATCTATCCATTGATTGTATACACTCAAACCAGTGTATACTACAATAGAGGCAAAATGATGATTTTTACAACTCCAGTATTCTTTTCAAGGTTACTAGTTCTTGTCTGACTCTAAGGAATAGTCCTTTAATCTCCTCTATCTATCCCCATCCAGACCATCAATTCCTGTTTTATTTGCTATTACTGTCCTTATTTACTTAGATAATTAAAACATCTCAGACTGCCAAGGTGGAAGTTTAATTTCTGGCATAGCAATGGCTTCCAGGCACACCTTGTACATTCCTTGCCCCAACCCTGGAATCAGTTATCTCCCTTTTATTAGTTTTATGGAGCCATTTAAGAGTTTATGTTTTAACATTTAATATAAACTCAAAGATTTATTCTGGCATTCTGGATATATTCCCTATTTTTGCTTGCTATTCTAATGGATAAAAATATAAAAATACTCTCTTTTTAACAAATGTGTGGCTCATTTTAAAAAATCTAATAACACTTCCATGGATTTCAAAAAAATCAACACAATGGGGTGCCTCAGTGGCTCAGTCAGTTGACTGTCTGCCTTCAGCTCAGGTCATGATCTCAGGGTCCTTGGATTGAGCCCCACATCAGGCTCTCTGCTCAGTGGGAAGCCTGCTTCTCCCTCTCCCCCTGCCACTAGTCCCCAACCACCCCCAACTTGTGCTTGCTCTCTCTCTCTCTCAAGTAAATAAAATCTTAAAAAAAAAGAAACACTAGGAAATTTGTAACAGAACTTGTAATCAGATAATACAATGCCAGGTGAGAATATTTTCTTTGGCCTGTAGGGCATGTTCATAAGGACAGAGGTGCTAATTAAACAATTAAGTATTGCTCAAATGAAGGGAATTACTGTAAAATCTGTACTTGTCCAATCAGTGTCTACTATCACTCAGGACACCTGTCACTTTTGGCTATAGCTCTTGGCACTCTGCTGCAACCTGTCAACAGTACAGATTTCCTTTCATCACATATATTTTTTAAATATTTTGTTTATTTATTTGACAGACAGAGATCACAAGTAGGCAGAGAAGCAGGCACAGAGAGGAGGAAGCAGGCTCCCTGATGAGCAGAGAGCCTGATGCTATGCAGGGCTCAATCCCAGGACCCTGGGATCATGATCCCAGCCGAAGGCAGAGGCTTTAACCCACCAAGCCACACAGGTGCCCCGACATGTTATTTTCTTAATATGACCTTTTTATCATATGATTCAACAATGACTTTTTGTTTCTCAAAATGAAATACTATAGGGGCACCTGGGTGGCTCAGTGGGTTAAAGCCTCTGCTTTTGGCTCGGGTTGTGATCCCAGGGTCCTGGGATCGAGCCCCGCATCGGGCTCTCTGCTCGGTGAGAGGCCTGCTTCTTCCTCTCTCTCTCTCTCTCTCTCTGCGCCTGCCTCTCTGCCTACTTGTGATCTCTGTTTTTCCAATAAATAAATAAATAAACAAATCTTTAAAAATAAAAAGTTAAAAAACATAAAAAATGAAATACTATATATTCACTGATCAAGAATATCTTGTTTATACATTAATAAAAGAAAGAACAAGAATCGTATGATACTCTTGATAGATGCTGAAAAAGCATTTGACAAAGTACAGCATCCTTTCTTGATCAAAACTCTTCACAGTGTAGGGATAGAGAATACATACCCCAACATCATAAAAGCCATCTATGAAAAACGCACAGTGACTATCATTCTCAATGGAGATATTCATTGGAGATATTCAAGGGAATATCATTCCCCTAAGGTTAGGAACATGGCAGGGATGTCCACTATCACCACTGCTATTCAACATAGTACTAGAAGTCCTAGCCTCAGCAATCAGACAACAAAAAGAAATAAAAAGCATTTGAATTGACAAAGAAGTCAAACTCTCACACTTTGCAGATGACATAATACTTTACATGGAAAACCCAAAAGACGCCACTCCAAAACTGCTAGAACTCATACGGGAATTCAGTAAAGTGTCAGGATATAAAATCAATGCACAGAAATCAGTTGCATTTCTACACACCAACAATAAGACAGAAAAAAGAGAAATTAAGGAGTTGATCCCATTTACAATTCTACCCAAAACCATAAGATACCTAGGAATAAATCTAACCAAAGAGGCAAAAAATTTGTACTCAGAAAACTATAGAATACTCATGAAAGAAATAGAGGAAGATGCAAAGAAATGGAAAAACATTCTGTGTTCATGGATTGGAAGAACAAATATTGTGAAAATGTCTATGCTACCTAAAGCAATCTATACATTTAATGCAATCCCTATCAAAATACCATCAGCTTTTTTCAAATAAATGGAAGAAATAATCCTAAAATTTGTATGGAACCAGAAAAGACACCAAATAGCCAGAGGAGTGTTGAAAAAGAAAACCAAAGTTGGTGGCATCATAATTCCAGACTTCAAGCTCTACAAAGCTGTAATCATCAAGACAGTATGGTATGGGCACAAAAACAGACACTTAGATCAATGGAACAAAATAGAGCACCCAGAAATGGTCAACTAATCTTCAACAAAGCAGGAAAGAATGTCCAATGGCAAAAGAGAGTCTCGTCAACAAAAGGTGAAGGGAAAATTGGACAGCCACATGCAGAAGAATGAAACTGGACCATTTCCTTTCACCACACACAAAAACAGATTCAAAATGGATGAAAGACCTCAATGTGAGAAAGGAATTGATCAAAATCCTTGAGGAAAACACAGGCAGCATCGTCCTTGGTCTCAGCCACAGCAACTTCTTCTTGGAAACATCACCAAAGTCAAGGGAATCAAGAGCAAAAATGAACTATTGGGACTTCATTAAGATAAAAAGATTCTGCACAGCAAAGGAAACAGTCAACAAAACCAAAAGACAACTGACAGAATGAGAAAAGATATTCACAAATGACCTATCAGATAAAGGACTAGTATCCAAAATCTATAAAGAGCTTACCAAACTCAACACCCAAAGAACAAATAATCCAATCAAGAAATGAGCAGAAGAAATGAACAGACATTTCTGCAAAGAAGACATCCAAATGGCCAACAGACACATGAAAATGTGCTCCACATCACTCGGCATCAGGGAAATACAAATCAAAACCACAATGAGATACCACCTCAAGCCGGTTAAGAATGGCTAAAATTAACAAATCAGGAAATGACAGATGTTGGTGAGGATGCAGAGAAAGGGGAACCCTCCTACACTGTTGGTGGGAAATGCAAGCTGGTATAGCCACTCTAGAAAACAGCATGGAGGTTCCTCAAAAAGTTGAAAATAGAACTATCCTATGACCCAGCAATTGTATTACTGGGTATTTACCCTAAAGATACAAATGTAGTGATCTGAAGGGTTATGTGCACTCCAATGTTTATAGGAGCAATGTCCACAATAGCCAAACTATGTAAAGAGCCTAGATATCCATCAACAGGTGAATGGATAAAGAAGATGTGGCATATATATATAGTGTACTCTCTCTCTCTCTCTCTCTCTCTCTATATATATATATATATATATATATATACACACACATCCACTATGGAATACTGGAATATTATGCAGCCATCAAAACCCCCAAATCTTGCCATTTACAGTAATGTGGATGGAACTAGAAGGTATTAAACTAAGAGAAATAAGTCAATCAGAGACAGAAAATCATCATATGATCCCGCTGATACAAGGAATTTGAGAAACAAGATGGAAAATCATAGAGGAAGGGAGGTAAAAATGAAATAAGGTGAAACCAGAGAGGGAGACAAACCGTAAGAAACTCTTAATATCAGGAAACAAATGGAGAGTTGCTGGAATGGTGGGGAGTGTGGGGGATAGGGTGACTGAGTGATGGGCATTGGGAGGGTATGTGCTATGGTGAGTGCTGTGAATTGCGTAAGACTGTTGAATCACAGACCTTTATCCCTGAAACAAACAATAAGTTATATGCTAATTAAAAAAAAAAGAGAAAACATTTTTGGCTATATTAAAAAAAAAAAAGGATATCTTGTTAAGTTACATTAGAACACAAAGATGCAGTAAGTTTAGGAATGGATTAATGTACCCAGATTCTGAGACAAGCTATTACACAATGAAATGAAATTGCAGTGTGACCAGTTTTCTTTCCTTAGTGCATTTGAAGGTTATAGAGGTCATATTGTAGTACTTTAAGTAGTGTAAATTATTTAGCTTAAGATGCACATCTGAGTAAAATCCTATGATAAACAAAGGAGCAATTTTGAAATGAATGTTGGGTTTTACCCTGAGTACTATTTTTCATTCTAGAAGACTTTTTGTCTTTCTGGACCTGTTTCAGAGAAAGCAAAAGCCAAGAATTATCTTATTTCCTTTGTAGTATTTTTTTTTTAAGATTTTATTTATTTATTTGACAGACAGAGATCACAAGTAGGCAGAGAGGCAGGCAGAGAGAGAGGGGGAAGCAGACTCCCTTCTAAGCGGAAAGCCCAACACGGGGCTCAATCCCAGGACCCTGGGATCATGACTGAGCTGAAGGCAGAGGCTTTAACCCACTGAGCCACCAGGTGCCCCTCCTTTGTAGTGTTTTAATCAGTATTTCTAGAGAAACAAATATGATGTGGTATGTTATGGTGTGATATGCTAAATATTGGATACCCTTCAAAGTCTTTTTCAATCTTTTGATGTCATCAACATCTCTGGGGATAGTTTAGAAGACCCAGGGCTTCTACATCACTAGTTGAGTTATAAATTGAGTGAGACCTCATTGATGGTATATACAGTGGTTTTCAGGGTTACCTTCCAGATTATCCCAACATGTGAGAACATGTTTTGTGGCAATAGAGCATGTCTCAGCATGCTCGTAGGCAGAGAACACAGGATTGGGAGACAATTGGGGCTCTATTTGAGTTTTGACCACTCCAAAGGTGTGTTAATTTAGGACATTTAAAATTCACAAATTTTACCCTCTTGGTGTATTAAGTGGGGGTGGATAATAACCACTTCATAGGATTATTTTGGGGTTTAACTAAGCTAAAATAATTAAAGAGCTTTGAATATTTTGAAGCATAACCTATGCTTCATCTTCTTACTACAATACAATATATTCATTCTGTAAATTAAAACAAATCAAACACACCAACCAACAACATAACCTACAACCAAACAGGTATAAGTTACTCTGAAAACAGAAGAATTGGATTACCTGAAATCTAAGATATTATGGTTTTTACTAAGAGAATAAATAACAAAAGGAGATTAATAGGTTAATTTAGAATTTGCTTACTAATATGTACTATGTTGACTTAAAAATAATTTAGAAGAGTCAAACATGGGGCACCTGGGTGGCTTAGTCGGTTAAGCATCTGACACTTGATTTAGGCTCAGGTCGTGATCTCATGGTTGTGAAATCAAGCCCCCACCTCAGACTCCAAACCTGCTTAAGATTCTCTCCCCCTCTCCCTCTGGCCCTCCCCCACCCTCCCGCCACCTCCATCATGCTTTCTCTCTCTCTAAAAAAAGAGGTGGGGGGTGAAACAAGGAAGAGAGACAACACACATGGTTAAGTTTGGATTTGCTCTACTTCTTTTTGTTCATTTTTCCCCTTAAGCTTAAAAATGTAAATTTACTGACTGACTTTTTCCATTGGATTTTGCTTCATGGCAAATCACACCAAAGGTTAGTGTTTCAAAGCAACAAACATTTATTTGGCTCATGAAATTTTGTTTGGATTTCACTGTTTGGAGTCTAGGCCTTACTCAGGTGTCTGCAGTTAACCCAGGTTAGCCTCAGTGGACATGGCTTGGCTTGTCTCTTGTCTATGGTCTATGTGATCTGTCATCTTTGACCTGACTAGCTATATGTGCTTGTTCTTCTGGGCAAGCTATAATACACAGGTGCTTGTCAAACTTCTGCTGCTCATGTCTCCTTTACTAATGCCAAAATCAAAGGTGAAAAATAGATTATACCCTTTGATGGGAGGATCTGTAAAGTCAAATTGCAGTAACATGGATTTATGGAGAGAAAAAAATTGTGGCCATTTTGAGAATCCATCACATTGATCTACATTTTAATATAAATAATACAAAATTATAAATAAATTGTTAGTTACAAATACTTGTTTTTTTTTTTTAAAAGATTTTATTTATTTGACAGAGAGAGAGAGACAGGGAGAGAGAGAGCAAGCATATGCAGGGGGAGTGGCAGAAGGAGAGGGAGAGGCAGGCTTCCTGCTAATCAGGGAGCCTGATGTGGGGCTCAAGCCTGGGATCATGACCTGAGCTGAAAGCAGATGCTTAACCAACTGAGCCACCCAACTGTCCCTCTAGTGTCTGTTAACGGCAGCTTGCTCTTCCTTTTGGAAACTGTCCCTTCCTCATCTGAAATTCAAAGGGGTAGAGGGTAAGCTATACATGGTTTTCAAACTGTACCAATTACCATCTCTTAAAAATCTAAATCTCAAGTGAAATCACACAAGTACAGAAAGCCCTAAAAAGACCTTCTGAGGGTTTCTCTGGATGACACCTGCCAGAAATAGCCCATTTCCTGTATTTCTTGGAACGTAATTTTTTCAGCATTTCCTTCAAATTTGTGAATTTATATCTTCAAAAATGTTTTGCTTTAAATATACACATATATCTAACATATATGTATAATTGGCTCGATTCTATGTAAATATATAAAATTATATGTAAAGTAGAACATTTATGAAGATAACATTTATATCTTAAGGAAATAAACATACTTATTTAAGTTTGCTAAAATTTTAGTTTTTTTTCACCCACTCTATGCTTAATAATAAATTAATATAATTCATTTCAAAAAGGGATATTACAAGCCCTGAATTGCAAAACCTCATGGAAGGCAGTACATTCTTTCATTCAACAAATATCTACTGAACATCAACCATGGCCAAGCCCTGTTTTATGGGATTAGATATTTCAGTGGACATAACAGACAGGAATCCTTGTCCTCCTAGAGCTAACATTCTGGAAGGAGATTATACCTTTGCAGTGGCTTTAAGAATTCAAGAAGATGTATGTCACTGAGCCCTAAAATGTTCAAGGAAGGCTTCATGGAGGAAGTAATGATAACTATGCCTTCAACTGAGTACGGTTTAGATAAAAAGAAAGAAGACATTAGACTACAGTAAATGTATCCCTGGAATTTGGTCTGCATTTTTATGAATTAAGATGCTAGTGTTCTAGTTGATTTTGGTAACAACAACAACAACAACAACAACAAAATCTGAAATCTGCATTTAAAAAATGCAAATAACCTCAATCTTGATTTAAGTCTTCCAAATGGCTTCCCATTGTTTACAGGATAGGATCCAACATTCTTTTTTTTTCTTCTTAATACTTTATTTACTTATTTGAGAGAGAGAGTGAGAGAGAGCATGAGAGGGTAAAGGTCAGAGGGAGAAGCAGACTCCCTGCAGAGCTGGGAGCATGATGTAGGACTCAATGCAGGGACTTGATCCAGGGATGGCTCCAGGGACTCTGGTATCATGACCTGAGCTGAAGGCAGTGGCTTAACCAACTGAGCCACCAAGCACCCAAGATCCAAATTCTTAGCAGGCTTCTTTAAGATCTGGTTCAAGCCTACCTATATTGCTCCTTCTTTACCCTCTCTTCTCTCTGGTCAATAAACTCTTGGTCAACAGACTCTGGTCTTTGGGTCAATAAACTCTAGACCCACAGACCTACATTTAATTAGTATAGCTGGTTAAGCTTCATCCCAAGCTTTATGATCACTTTGCCTAGAAAGCCCTTTTCTCATCAATTTTGCTTAACTAACACCTACTCATCCTCCATTTCTTAAACAAATGACTTTTTTCATGAAGCTTTTACTGATGCAACAGTTATGCAAGATTCCTTGTTATGTACTCTCAACATTCTATACTTTTCTTTCTGAGGAGTTAATAGACAAATGACACTAGACAGTCTCATGATTGGATTTTCTAAAAAAGGACTTTCCAGGAGAGAGTATAATCTTTTCAATCTCCTTAGAGGCATGGGGCAAGAGAGGATGCTTTCTTAGGGTACCAGTGAAAGCTCTCCTTTCCTTGGTCCCTTCTCATGGGATGACCAGCATGTACCTCACAGCTGAATGCTTGCTGAGTTGCAGGATCTGCTGTCCCATTCTGTGCCTCTAGGGTGTGCAGAAATATTTTTAGAGTAAGGTGGAATAGTGGATATATAGGGAGAAATCAAAAAGAAACTGATTTAAAGAAGTTAATCAAATCTATGGTGGTGAGTGAGATTCCCTGGGAAAAATAAATATGTATAAAAAGAAGAGAACTAAAAGCCCCATCTACACTTAAGGGAAGATTAGAGGAAGAGAAAAAGCATACTGAATGGGAGAAGCCAGAGGTCTAGAAGGAAAATAGGGAAGCTCTGTGTCAAGATGAAGGGCAAAGTCAGTGCTTTAAATGCTCCAAAAATTTGAGTATAATTTTAGAACTTTTCAAATTATTTCCGACAAGGAGATCATTGATGACCCTGGGAAAAGATAATTTTATGAAGTTAATGTGGCTTGGAAGCATGGGGCATTTTGAGCTGGGGATGTTTTAGAGAGAGTATATTTAAAGACTTGTGAGAAAGAGATTATAGAGATAAAAATATGTAAGATACATCAACAAGCAAAGGGAAAATTCTTAAGGGAGTAGGAGGAGAGCATCCAAGGCATAGGAGAAAGAGCCAGTCTTTGAGATAGGAGGAGTCAAGGCTGGCATGGACATGGGGGAAAGATGATCCAGTTCTTGCCAAATGATCTCTTTTTTTTGTTATTGTTGTTGTTGTTAAAAATGAGGTGAGGCAATTGTTGGGAAGAAAGAAGGCTTGGGAAAAGTGGAGTACTGAAATGCTCATAGCGCAATGGAAGAGAGACAAGAAGAAAATCGGAGCAATGCCAGGCACTGAGGTCCAAGTGGACTTAATGATTAACCTATGTGACAATATCCAAACCTGTATAGGCATAGGATTTCCTCTCGTTCGTTCAGCCATCCCAAGAGACCCAAGGAAAGAAACTATAGGATGACTATAAATCTTGATTTTTCCAAGTGAATGGCATGGCTAGGCACAACAACATGACCACTTCTTTCTGCTCCTATGTTTGTCATTTAAATCACAGAAGAAATTCCAAAATTTAGAAAACAGAAGAAAGAGGAAAGAACATACCACATAGCATAAACAAACACACCAGTGAGACTTCGCTATAATTGTCTTTATAATGCATGTTTTTATTTTCTATATATGAAAATGACTATATAATGAGGTGGTATTTTTTCAAATTTAAAATAATCTTTTTGGGGGCATCTGGGTGGCTCAATGGGTTAAGCATCTGACTCTTGGTTTCGGCTCAGGTCATGATCTCAGTGTTGGGAGATTGAGCTCTGGGCTGGGTATGCCAGGTGTGGAGTGGGCTTGAGATTCTCCCTCTTCTTCTCCTTCTACCCCTCCTGTACCCCTCCAACTTGCACAATTTCACTTTTTAAAATTACTAAATTAATTAATTAATAATTAACCTTTTACAATGATAAAAATTATGTATCAGGGGTGTGGAAATTTCAAGTTAGAGGTTCAAAGTACTGGAAATGATTGGCAAGGGGCTCTGAACTCTAATCTTTTTTTTTTTTTTTCATGATGTGCCAAGTGGCCTATATTATCAATTATATACCTCTCTTATGGTCACTTCAATAGTTATCAAATGTCTTTTGCCCAAACATGATCCTGTATGTTTTTAGCAGATTTCCAAATTACTCTGTTAGACCAGAATTTAAAAGCAAAATATTCCTCATATTCGAAACTACTAAGTGATCATGCAAATATCATCTCTTTTAGAAATGTTTAATTAGAAAAATTATTTTTACATTATAAGGTAAAAAAGATGAGTGAAAAAATCAGAAAGTTTGCCATTTTAGTTTTTCATTGTGATCTAGTGAGAAAAAGGCCTATGGGCATTTGTTGATGTTTTTGTTAAATTTTTTTAGAAAATATATTTATTTATTTATTTATTTGTATGTTTGTTTATTTATTTATTTATTTGACAGGGGGAGAGAGAGAGCACAGGTAGGTAGAACGGCAGGCAGAGGGAGAGGGAGAAGCAGGCTCCCCACCAAGGAACTTGATGCGGGGCTCCATCCCAGGATCATGACCCGAGCTGAAGGCAGTCACCTAACTAACTGAGCTACCCAGGCACCCCATTTTTGTTACATTTAACTCAAATTTAGACAAGGTTCTTAAGTCCTTCCTAATGTGATCTTTTTCCTCTCAGTTGTCTCTCTAGCTGCCTAGAGCTACATATTAAATTTAACAGCTCAGGAAGAGGAGTTCTGTACCCCATTCGTTAAAAGACAAATTGTATTATTCCTTTGTCTCCCACTTGTGCAAACAACATTCTCTTATACGCTTGGTCAGCCACTCAGTGCCAACAGGCTTTTTCTTTCTCTGTCTGACACGTCTTAGGCTACTGATTGACCTTCTGGCCTGACTTGGCCTTTTACAAATCCCTGCCTGTTACTCCTGGGTCTTGAATCTCATAATTCTGCTTTCACCATCCCGGTTACCTCTGTGCACTCACCATGAGCTTTTCTTTAAGTACCTCACTACCCACGATGTTAAGGACAATGGGAGGTCCTCCCACTTGTATCACTTTAGATGAAAATAAAATTGTGTCTTGGATACTATCTTGGCATTTAGACTCTCTCCCACAGGGTGGTATGTATATGTGTTCATGGGTTGGACGGGGGAAGGAAGACATTGAGAAAGACATTGCTTTCATTGCTCTTATTATGATTTTACCTTCTGCCCACTCAATTCTCATCTTGCTCTGCTCTGAGGCCGCGTGGAGAAGTGAACATTGACCTTTTTTCCTCCCTCCTTCCTAGTCTGCTAGGAAAAGAGCAGACTCCACACAGATAGCTTAAGCATGTCTCCCTAAAACTCTCCATTTCCAAAAAATTAAAAAAGAAAAGAAAAGAAACTCTCCATTTTTGGCAAGAAGGAAATTAACTTTACCTGTGATCAAACCCCAAGCTCTATTCTATGCCTACATGTCCTGAATGTTCCAAATCCCTAAGTTACTTTCATACTCTAAATAATCCAGATGAAAAGGAGAGAAATTTACTTTTTTTGAAGTTAGATTTACTGAATCGGCTATCTTTATTTGAATTAGCAAGATTATAATTCATATCAGTGCTATGCTTATGGATAGAGAGAACCTACCTGACGGGCTTATTGTCGCTTACAGTTACATTTCAATTTCAGGGTTATGTCTGGGAACTCTGAAGTCCTTGATTTCAGAAGATACTCACTGACTTATATAAAACCTGAAATACAGTTTTGTGGGAGGTGGCTTGGATCCTGTTCCTTTCCTCCTGTAACTTTAGAAAACAATTTTTTCCCAGTATTTCAAGGTTCTGTGAGGAGGGAAGTCCTTCTGGGTATAGTTTTCTGGGGGGTCTGAGATCATGCCATGTTCAGGTGCTACAGACTCCTGCTGCCCAAACAGAGCCAACGCTGGTTCAGAGTCCTCCTCACCACTCATTTACACAGTCTAAGGATCAGGCTCATGGTAATCCTGAAAGGGAAAAATGAGGGCACAGCCAGAAAAAGGTGGACTTTGGCTGACTTATGCCTCCCACCTCTCAGCCAGGTTCTTGACCTCCAGCACTTGCTTCTGACATTTTCTTATGTTTGTTCAAGAAAAAGACTGAAGGAGCAATGATGGAAGTTTCTATCATCTTCCGTGTCTCAGAAATAAAATGAAAAGGGGCGTTATCTCATATTAGCTTTAGATTGCTTAGTACCTGGTTTTATCTAAAATATATGAAAGTCAATGCGAGCTGTATATATTTTTTAAATTTCACTAATGTTTTATTTAATCTAATATGTTACCATATCAGTAAGTAATTAATGCCAAAATTATTAATGGGATATTTTATATTCTTTTTTTGGTAACAAAGCTTCAAATCTTGTGTATATTTTCTGTGCACACCCTTAGTGGTTTTGTCAAAATGAAGGCAAGAAAAGTAAGTGTAATGGAACTTACGATAATTTATTAATTGATGTTTGTCTGTATTTTAACATTCATCACAACAGAACACTAGACACATGTAACCGTAATTGAATTTTGCCAACTTCAGTTTTTTTCATGTTTCCAGTTGTTTACAAAACCATAGTTATAGGGGTGGCTGGGGTGCTCAGTCAGTTAAGCATCTGACTCTTGATTTTGTCTCAGGTCATGATCTTGGGGTTCTGAGACTGAGTATGTACACACACTAATGCTGTCTCTCTCTCTTAGGAAAAAAATTGTAGTTATATGTATATTTTGCAGTTTTATTGTTATGAAGGTATCTGACACGTAGACTATGGGCCTCCATTTGTGCTCTTGGCCCAAGCCCCATAAATATTAGGGGTAGGATTGATTACCTTCTCTCCACCATATGACCAGGTACAGTAAAAACAAGGAGGATGCTTCAGCAGTCATAGACTCCCTCTGTGCTAGCATTTACCACTGTGCTTCTTATTCCTAAATACCTTCCCATGTTTCCTCTATTATTTCCAACCTTTCCCTTTCAGTGGAACAAGTATTTATTGACTAATTAAGTTAGTGTGGTGTTTTGCAATCTGCAAGGTCTTTCACATACATTGTCTGCTTGGTGTATGAAATACTCTGTTAGTAGGTAAAGCAGGTAGCGAAACAGGTTGAGAAAGTTTGAGTGATGTCTCCAAAGTTTAGCAACCACTCACCCAGGGCTTCTCATTTAAGTTCTTGATCTTTCCACTTCATTTTGGATCTTTTGGGAACCAGGAGAAGAGGGAATTCTGGAAGCATTTTAGGCAGAGCCAACAGCATAAGCAAAGAAACAGACAACAGTTGCCCAGTTTGGCTAAAGCTCATTGTCCATGTTCAGGAAAAACAGAAAATATGGGAAAGAAGAGCACTGTGTAGATGAAGCTTTGGATGTCAGGTTTGGGATTTAGTTTTACTTTGATGAATGTGTGCTACAGATTTTTTTAAGTAAGCTCTATGCCCAACTAAGCTCTATGTTGGGCTTGAACTCATGACTCTGAGATCTAGAGTTGCTGAATATGTGCTCTATTTTTTAAAGAAAGTAATTGAAGTAAAGAAGTCTTACTTTTTTTTTTTTAATTAATAAAATACTGTTTGTTTGCTGTTGAGAGCAAGCTGAGTTTTGCTTAAGTAGGAGTGGGAGGAGACAAAAGTAGTGCAACTTGCTTCTGCCAATAACAAGTTCCTGAGGCCCACATCGTCCTTTCATCTCTAGTGTGGGAGGGAAGCACATAATCCTGACCAGCTGGCTCCTCAGTGTGTACAACCAGTCATGAAGGTACCAAAGTTAGAGAGGATGGATGGATCTGTTCCGATTTCACCACCATTTTGTAGCCACATACCTAAGTGAATATGAATCAGCCTCATCTTTGTACAAAGGACAAGACATTTTCCTTTTCAATTCATATGTAATCATTTTATGGACTCCTTATTTCCAATGCAAGGGAGGATTATATGTTTAGACTTTTAATTTTCAACACAGCAGTCAGAGCACTCCCTTTGAAACGTGAAAGATCCTATTATTCTTTTGTTTAAAACACTGTAATAGCTTTCTGTTCTACTTGGAATGAAAGCATAATTCTTTAAAACATTTTGGAGGGCTTTACACAGTCTGGTTCCCCATTACCCTCTTAGTCTATTTTTTCTTTCACTCCCTCTCTCTTCCTTATTCTTCTCCAGCTACTCTGGCCTTTCTGGTGTGCCTCCAACATACTAAACACACTGCTGTCTCAGGACATTTGCACTTGCTATTCTCTCTGCCTAAACAACTCTTCCTCCAGATGCCTACAAGTTCAACTCCTCACCTCCTTATGATCTTCGTTTGAATATCCTCTTCCCAATGGGGATTCCCGAGTCATCCTATTTAAATAGAGTCTGCTTTCTATTGCACTCTTTTCTCTTTCTCTTTCATTTTTCAACATACTTCTTATCACCACCTAGCATCCTATGTCTTTTATTTATAGTTTTGTTTCTTGTCTCTCTTCAGCCACTTCACTGTTAGCACCAAGGGAAGAAATTTGATCAGTTTTGCTATAACACCTATAACAGTGCCTGACACATACATGTCCTCAACAGATATTTGTTGAATGAAAAACTGAGCTCTTTTATTCTATGGTGATTGAGCATAGAATTTCTTTGGATCTTTTAGTTTGTTAAAAAAACTACTCTCTGTGTTCTTCTGATGAATTTCTATAAACCTAGATAAATTCCTTCTTCCTGCTAAGTATCTGAGGTTAGGGTGATAGAGGCTTCATCCTCTCCCCGCTCCACCACCGCCACCAGGACTGACAACGTCAGCAGGGTTTTAGTCTGACTGAACAAAATGACGTATGTTTTCGAGGTCATAGAATGGGCTTGTTAAACCTGAAACTTGGAAAAAAATCTTCTGCTGAGTAGGACGTGGGTACCATCTGTGGTCAGAAATATTATTCTCCAGTCTGTCTAGTTTGTTATTTTTCTCTGATTCTATTTAATATGTAATGTATTTAATTTGTGCTATTACAATATTGTTTTATGCTCACTGACTGCTAACTTTAGAAATGTTTCAAATCATGTATGTTTTTCTTTATAACCAAGTTTTAATACTTAGGGATGAAGGGCCAGGTTTCTATAATGTGTAAAATGGTGGTGTGCACAGAAGTTCAATAAATATAGGTTGACTTGGTATGGTAATGACAATCTTAATTATGAGAGGCAAATAATGCCCTAGAAGTTGTAATCATAATCCATGCATATCAGTTATACCAAGATTTTCAAGATCTGTATCACAAACAAATCGTGTATATTCTTAAAATATCATGATATGTGAAATCAGAGAATGGGAGAAAAGGAATAAATGAAAGGATAACTTTCTATTATATTGTTTCAGTGTTTCTGTTCAATTATTTAAACATTGAGAGCATCTTTAGAATGTTCACTAATTTTATTCATCCTGGTATGTCTCGCTTCCATATATTGTTATAAAATTAATTGGTATAGTATTCAGAAGAACAATTTAATGATTCCTTCAAACCCATAGATTCTGTCCCTGCTTCGTCAATAAGGAACTTTGTAAGAAGGGCAGAGTTCCACTGGAGAAATGGAAGATCACTGTTCAGCTCTGATCTGGAAGCAAAAGACAAAGAAACAATGTTGCCAAACCCTAGATCTGAATCTATTCTTAGGTCTTAAAACTTCATAGACTCCAAACCAGTGTCACTGGTAAGCCATTCACTTCCTCTCTGCCATGCCTCTTAGTTTCTAGGGCATCTCAAGGCTTTTGAGAAATAACACTGTGCCTCAGAAAATGTTCAAAGTCCTTGAAACAAAGGCTATTTATTAGAGATTATTTGACCTCAGTTTTTTATTAAAAAAATGATTCTTAGAATTTCTGGACATTGTAACAAAGAAACAGTTGACATAAATGATATCCTTTAGCTACTATCAAACAGAATGGAAGCATCTGTTAGTGGATTTTGACAGCCCAGTGTTATCTGTAGAGTTTATGCCGAGATTAGTGGTCTGAAAATTGATTCTGTCATATTGTGGTAGTCCTGAGTTCCTAGAGATAGTTAGGAATCAATTAACTAATCATTATTTGTTAGTAATTAATTAATTTAACTAATAATTTTCATTTGGTAGAACTTTAGACTTCTGTAACTTGTTGAAGGCTATTGTCATTTTCCTCAGAGAGATATAAAGTGACTCCCTTATTCTAAAATTTTCATTTTTATTTTACCCATTAATATACCTAATGAAGTATTCACACTTTAGACTTACCATTCCAACCTCATCTGAAGCCTCCCCACCAGGCAAGCTTGTTTACTCACTGTTCACTAAGCTTCAGTGGAGGCCTCTAGAATTCCTATTGCCAGACCTTTGCAACAAACTTGCTTTGCCCTTAACATGACCTATGTGCTTTGGTCCAGTCAAACCCAACGTCTATCATGGATGTTCTCCTGACTGGGCCATGCTCCAGATTTGATCTTGCAGACATTTAATTCCCTGGAATACTCAGAGTCATGAATTTGATGTTAGACCTTATCTTTTATAACAAGTGAAATAATGGGCATGAGCATGTCTCCCTAAATCCCAATTTCTTTTATCTCTTGAATGGTAATAACACCATAGTCACAGAGTCATTGTGAAGTTTAAGCTTTTTAAATGTTAAAAAGTTATGGAAATATTAGGGATATCATAATTTCTGCTCAGTATCATGTATTATTTTTAGTTATCATTTTATGTATAAATATCTTATTTCAGCGTTCCCATCCTAAATCCTCTAGACTGCTGTATAGTTTTTATACTTTGTCTCCTTAATATGCCTGGTCAGGTATCCTTTTTATTCTACATGAACAAAAATATCTGTCAATTGATTGCCTGTATTTGATACAGTGATGAAATGTTTCCATAGCATTTCACATTCGATACCTTATTTATTATATAGTGCTTAATTCATTTTTGTTGTTGTTAACTATAGTGTGTTTGGGATAATTTGAAATAATCACTGTGACAAAGAAGAGTTATATTGTATATATTTAAAAAAAATATGTATCCCTCCTTTTTGTCTCTACTAGAAAACCAATGTTGGATTTGGTGAAATGCCACCTGTATTCCCTGTTTTAATTCACATAAATTAACTTTCAAAGCTAAGATGCTGCCTTGAGTCTCTGTAGAATGACTTGTAAGTCAGGCTCTTGGGGACTGGCTGTGTATCAAAACATGGTGGCTTTAATAAGAGCCTTCACATAGCTAATAAAAGTGGAAAAGCTTGAGGTGGGGTAGAACAAAAAGAAAAGATGCTTTGTTTTAGGGACTTTGTTATTTTTTTTTTTCATCCAGTAATGACAGGATATCTGTGGCTGCTTCATAGATGCAGACAAATGAAGTAGCCAAGGTATAGTTTCATGGGTCTCTAGGGCAAATGTGACAATATGGAGCAGAGCCAGAAAAAAACATTACACAGCCAAATACATTACTTATATAGGCCACTATTTGGTTATTAATACAAAGTTGAACAATCTGTTCATATAACATTATCACAGGTGTTTGTTAAGGCTTTAACGTTGAAGGAAACCTTGAATTTACCAAGTATTCTATCCTCCTCTCTTATCTTTGATAACTGCTACAGGGTTGAATTTAGTTTTGTGTCTCACTGTACTTCCAAGGGGAGAAAGAGGGTTGGGCTTTCCCGAAAAGGAGGGGGGCAAAATAACAGAGATATTCTTTCCTGGACTCCCAGTGATTTTGAATGTTTTAGAGTATTTAATCAGGACAAGAAGAAGGAATTTTAAAGTCACCATAAAGGGGCACCTGGGTAGCTCAGTGGGTTAAGCCACTGCCTTCGGCTCAGGTCATGATCCCAGGGTCCTGGGATCAAGCCCCACATTGGGCTCTCTGCTCCGTGGGGAGCCTGCTTTCTCCTCTCCCTGCCTCTCTGCTTACTTGTGATCTCTGTCTGTCAAATAAATAAATAAAATCTTAAAAAAAAAAAAAAGTCACCAAAAAAAAAAAAAAAAAGTCATAGAACCCTACCATTGCTTGAAGAACAAGGGGAAGATAGAACTATTGGATAAAACATATTGTGCTATTTAGAAAAAGAACTTTTATCAATTCAGCAACATCACAACTTTCAAAATATTCATTCATATTTACTTAGAAATACTATTCCTGTTAATATTTCAAAAGGAAATATGAAAGAATAAAAGCTTTATTCACCAACATATTACCTAACATAAATTAACAGTAATATAACTATTAAAATACTACTATTAAGTGTGATATTTATAATAACATGCAATAATGTTAAGAGAATAAAGATAAAATTATGTTTATATCATATGATTAAAGCTTTAAAAAACAAAGTGGTATATTATGTCATTTATATAATATATTATAGCAAAATACACCAAAATGCTAATGAGGTTATATCTAGGTATAGACCATATCAAGTTAACTCTTCTATTTTCCTGTGTATTATATAAGGACAAAAACAATTTAAAAATCAGAGGCTTAATTATTCCTGTTGAAATTAAGGGAAGTGATTTCTCTCCCTTCCTTTTTCTGAAAGCATTTACTTTAAAATTCTTGCATTGCAAATACTTTCTCTTCTCTTCGAAATAGAATTCCTTCTGAAGTCTGGGTAAGACTTTTGTCAGGAAGTCTCTCTCCAGGATCTGAGAACCATCTCTTTAAAATGCAAATGCAAACATCAGACTTTTCCACTGTGTGAGGACACGGTGAGAATGAACATACCTGTCTATGGACCAGGAAGTGGCTTCTCACCAGACACACAATCTGCCAGGTTCCTTTATCTCGGACTCCCCAGTCTCTACTCTGGAACTGTGAGAAATAAATGTTTGTTGTTTAAACCACATCTCCCTTCCCACCCCAAAAGAAAACGTAAACATCAAAGAAGATAAGTGGGAGGGCAGGAACCTAGCTGTAATAGGCACCTTGTTCCAAGCTGGAAGACTACTTTCTATTCTAAAAACATAAGTTTGATTTTCCTGTGGATAAGTTCAGTTAGCTGGCCATTTCAATTACCAGGTGAATTTAGGGCTAATCATGTGTGACTAATGGTGCTGTCCAGTCCTCTTAGTAAGGACTAGTTATTGTCATCTTGAAAACATCTAAATAATGGGTTGAATCAGCTTAGATATATAAGGGGGCTGAGATTCCTTTCTGTGTCTGCAATCTCTTAGCAGATTATCTGTGATGTGCATTACATTCTGGTTCAAGGCTTATTCCATAATAAAAGTGCTTTCATTCTCCATTGTTGTTTTGGGCTGGGAAAACATTGTGTTTTAATTATATTTCTTCAACAATGCCAAATTTTCTATAATGAGCTTTATTACGCTTGTGGTGGAAAAATATTTTACTTTATAATTTGCTTTTATTTCCCCAAGTGATTACTTTTTTGATCTTTTTATTATTAGTTTATAATTACTTTGTCAGTTTACCCTACTCTAAGCTATAAGTTCCTCTGTGTTCCAAAATCTTTTGACTTGGACACTGTTCCATTTTTTTTCTGAGCTTCAAGTTGTAGAGTTTTAAGCCTGAAAAATACGTATCAGTATTGTCTTACTACAACTAGGAACTCTGTCAGTCTCCCATGGAGATCAACTTAAAACCTTCCTTGCTTTTCAAAGCATCCATTGTCTACTCTTGCCACTCCTTTTCACCATTGTACTGGATGATATCCAAGTCAATTAGCCAAGGAAAGGAAATAAAAGACATCTGGATTAAAAAAGAAGTATAACAATGACTATTTATAGACACAGGCCCCTTCCTCACACCAGGCACAAAAATTAACTAAAAATGAATAATAAACTTAAATGTAAGAGCTAAACAAACAGCATGTTTTGAAGAAATATAGAAGTAAGTCTTTATGACCTTGTATTATTAGGCAATGTTTTTTAGATATGACACCAACCATTAGTGTCCAAAGAAAAAAAAATCTCAATGGATGTCATCAAAATGAAGAACTTTTGTGATTCAAAGGACACCGTTAAAAAAAATACAAAGACAACACCCAGAATAAGAGAAAATATTTGTAAATCCTATATCTGATGAGGAAATTGTATCCAGAATAAAGAATTCTTAAAAGTCAACAATAAAAGATAGCATATTTAAAAATTGGGAGAAGATTTGGACAGTTCCCAATGAATACATACAAATAGCCAATAAGTACATGAAAAGATGCTCAATTTCATTAGTCATTAGGGACATGCAAGTCAAAACCTTAATGAGATATCACTTCACATCCAGGGATGTGAATTCAAAAAGCATTGCTAAATTTAAAAAACCTGACAATACCTAGTGTAGCCAAGCATGTGAAGAAATTTTAGTTCTTGTATATTGCTGGTGGGATGGTAAAATGGTGAAGTCACTTTGGAAAAACATTTGGCAGCTCCTCAAAATTTTAAACATAGACTTACCATATGACCAGAAAATTCCACTTCTAGGTATCTATTCAAGAGAAATGAAGCACATATTTTCATGAAATCTTATATCTGAATGTTCTTAGCAGAGCTATTTATAATAACCCCCAACTAGAAACAACCCAAAAGTAGATCAACTATTAAGTGGGAAAAAAGTATACACGTACAATGAAGTATTATTTAGCAATAAAAAGATGTACTGATACATGTTGCAATGTGAATGAACTTTAAAAGCATTATGCAAAGAAAAAAAAAAAGCAGCCAGTTAAAAAAGCCACATATCCTGTGACTCCATTTCTATGAAATCTCTAGAATAGCCCAGACTCTAAAGACAGAAAGTAAATTAGTAGTTGCCAGGTTGTGTGTGTTTGTGTGTGTTGGGGATGAGGTGGAGACTAACTGCTATCAGTGTAGGATTTTTTTGGGGGATGATGAAAATGTTGTAAAATTAGATAGCGGTCATTATGGTACAACTCTGTTAATAGACTAAAAACCGCTGAATTGTACATTTTTTTTTAAAGATTTTATTTATTTATTTGACAGAGAGAAATCACAAGTAGATGGAGAGGCAGGCAGAGAGAGAGAGAGAGAGGGAAGCAGGCTCCCTGCCGAGCAGAGAGCCCGATGCGGGACTCGATCCCAGGACCCTGAGATCATGACCTGAGCCGAAGGCAGTGGCTTAACCCACTGAGCCACCCAGGCGCCCCTGAATTGTACATTTTAAAGGATGAATTATATGGCATACGAATCACATCTCAATAAAGCTATTATAAAATACAAAAGAAATTGCCCGGGGAAGACTGGTGGTTCTGGCCAAGATGAAATAACCCAACCCTTTTCAGGTCCTTCTTCTTTAAAAACTCTGGACATATCACTATAAACAAATGCCAGAAGTCTCTGAAAGCTGAGATGAAGACAGAGACTTCATCCAGTTACCCTAGGATGTGAGGCACAATACAGGGTTGGAGTCCCTGGATTTTCCTTTTGCCTTCCATAAATTCTAGATGGGGCACTGGAGAAGCCTACAACCTGAGCCACAGATAGGTCCAAACCAAAAGAACTCCAAGTCTATTCACCCTGATCAAAGAACCAAGAAAAAGACAACCTAACAGAACAGAAAAGCTTTTTGACAATACCTACCACTACTTGAAACAAAATACCAATACAATATTCAATACTCTGTCCATCTCACCCATAGCACACATTCCATGGGTTTGGCAGAGATGAGGGAGGAGATAATTCTACCTCCTACTTGATGAATATCAGCCCCAGTGGACTGATATTCCTGCCAGGGCAGTGTTAGTGGGGTTTGGCAGGGAGCCAGTCTCCATTCCCAACCTGGCATTGATAAAATAAAAGAAGAGGAGCAAGCTGGGCTGGTCTTCACTCTGTATTCCCACCCACGCCATTGTCATCAGGACCCAGTGGAAGGGGGGCCTCTGCCCTTGCCTGGCATCAAGGTGGATCAAGGTGGAATGTGTTGGGCTGGGTGGCACTCTGGTTTCCTCCACTCTGGTGCAGCAGGGAAATGTAAATTAGAACCACAGTGAGATATCATTACATGTCTATCAGACTGTCTAAAACAAAAAGCATTAATTACAAACATTGGTGAGGATGGGAAGAAACTGGATTTCTTACACATGACTTTGGGAATATAAAATGGCACAGCCACTCTGGAAAACAGTCTTCCAGATTTTGCAAAACCAAATAAGCACTTCTCCAATGACTCAGCAATTATACTCTTTGGAGGCATTTACCCAGAGAAAGTTTATGTTCACACAAAAACCTGTGTAAGAATGTTCAGAGTGAATTTATATAGTAAAATACTGGAAACCACTCAACTGTCTTTAAGGGGCTGTATGGTTGAGCAAACTCTAGGACATGCAGACACTGGAATTCCACTCTGCAATAAAACTAATGAAATAATAATATATGCAAATAGGTGGGTGGATCTCAAAGACATTACGTTTAGTGAAAGAAAGTTAATTTCACAATGCTACATATTGTATGATTCCATTCACATAACATCCTCAAAATGATAAAACTACAGAGATGGACAGATGAGTGGTTTTCAGCGCTCAGGGACAGGGGGATTATGGGAGATGGAAACAAATACAAAGAGGTTGCACAAAGGAGTTCTTTGGTGATAATAGAAAATATCTGTATCTTGATTATAGTGGCAATTATATTAATTTTTACATGGCAAAATGCATAAAACTATACACACGCACACAAATGTGGGTTTTAAAACAGTCATGTACCAATGTCAATGACTTTATGCTACAGCTTCATAAGATGTCCTCATTGGGGGAACTAGGTAAAAGGTGCATGGAACTCATTCTATTCTCTCAGCCTCCCATGAGACTATTAATATTTCAAAATAAAAAGCATAAAAAAACTGTTTTCTACTGGCCCACAAAATGAAAATTTAAAAATCTGCTTTTTTTGTGTGTGACTATTTTGTTGATTTTGTGTAATCCCAGAAAGCACAAGATTTTCATCCACAATTGTTGATTGAAAAATTTGGTAACTCTATGCTGGGGGAACAAGTTACTGTCAATATTGCAGTTCCAAGAAATTAATCTGGATATGCTGCTAGAAGAATTAAGTGTGCTAAGGTTGTTCACTGCACTGACTGAGGGAGTGGAAAAGCTTAAAATTGAGAGCTCCTCATGCATCTTCAGGGACTTACACAGCCATTTTTTGGAGAAATTGTTTTGCTATTGTAGCAACCTGTGTGTGTGGTTTTTTTTTAGCTTTATGTATTTGTCAGAGAGGGAGAGAGCACAAGCAGAGGGAGCCGCAGACCGAGGGAGAAGAAGGCTCCCTGTTGAGAAGAGCCTGATATGGGACTTGGTGCCAGGACCCTGGGACCATGACCTGAGCCAAAGGCAGGTGCCCCTCTGACTGAGCCACCCAGGCGTCCCAATCTGCATTTGCTTTTTAAGATTTAGGTTATACCACCACACCACCCCAGCCAGGCAAGTCATTGATTCCAAAATAGAGCTTAAGGATTTCTAACAATTATTCTCATTACATATTTCGTTTACAAGTGCTTGATTTCTTCTAGTTCTACTTTCTGCCAATAGCAAGTAAGTATCCCCTAAGTCTGTACTTGTGTGTGTGATTTACCATTTTTTTCCACTGATACATTTAAAGTATAATAATTTTAAATAAATTTAGATTTCCAAAGGAAATATATTAAATGATTTAATACAGGGAGTTTGGATCACAAGCTGGGTATTGGGTAAAATAGGAAAGATAGTTGAAAATTTTAAGTACAACCAGAGTCAGCAGTCAGCCTTACCAGTGAAAATGATGGTAAAAAGGATGGTAATAGGTAGCTGCCATCTAAAAATAGTGGGATACATTTAGAGGCATATTTAAAATATAAGCTATAATATTGTAACACTGCCAGATGTCTAATACTTTAGATCTTCTAATGGATAAAACCCTGAGAGTAATTGCATAAACCATCATTGTTCTTTTGGGTGACATTAAAAATGAACTATTTAAATAACCAGAAAATTTCCAACAAAGGAAACAAAAATATCGGCTGGTATGAAAAGCACAATTAAAAAGACAAAATTAGGGGCACCTGGGTGGCTCAGTGGGTTAAAGCCTCTGCTTTTGGCTCAGGTCATGATCCCAGAGTCTTGGGATCGAGCCCACATCGGGCTCTCTGCTCAGCAGGGAGCCTGCTTCCCCCTCTCTCTCCACCTGCCTCTCTGCCTACTTGTGATCTCTCTATGTCAAATAAATAAATAAAATCTTAAAAAAAAAAAGACAAAATTACTTGATGGTCAATTTAAAGAAAAACAAACAAGCAAACAAACAAACAAAAACCATGGAAAACTCCATGCTAGGGTTATGGTCAAATCTTTTGGGATCTTAAAAAGAGATGAAGAAGTTACCCATACTGAGCGGCACTCAATAGCTCTAACACTTCAGAAGAATATCTTAGAATGTACTAGTTGAATGTACTAGTTGAGAGAGAATGTACTAGTTGAATGCTAACCTTGCTCTTTATCTTAAATTGGAAAGCATAGACACTATTGTGTGTATGTGTGTGCAATTTGATCAGTTATTGACTTTTCCCCACTAATTTTAAAAGAATGCTTTATAGTAAAATACCCAGTAAAAATCATTTTTAAAAATGTGAGTACTCTTTTTAAATTTTTTTAAAAAGATTTTATTTATTTATTTGAGAGAGAGAGAAAGAGAGCACACATGCTCATGCATGCACACCCTGAAGAGACAGAGGGGGAGAGAGAGAGGAACAAGCAGATTCTGGGCTGAGCAGAGAGACCCACGGTGAGAGGTGGGGGGTGAGAGGGCTCCATCTCAAGACCACTGAGATCATGATCTGAGCCAAAATCAAGAGAGGAATGAAGAGAGGGTCACCTAAACTGACTGAGCCACCTAGGTGCCTGGAGAATTCCTTCTAATGAGCGGAAAGACAGATATTGATGGAGACACGCATGGAAAAATCTATGATGCTGATGTTGGTGGGAAAAGTCACCCTTTTGTTGTAAATTTGCAGAAATAATTATTTAGATGCTTATCATTTTAGATAAATTTGTAAAGAAAATGGGAAATGAGTTTGAAAACTTGCTATTTGACATAGCTATGTGCTGATTTAGGCAGAGAAAAATGCGCATCAAACTTTCAATTTAGTGGAAAATTAAAATTTTAAATTTAATTTCTCTTTTTAGTGGAAAATTAAAAACATTATCACAATGGCTAAAACACGGCTTAAAATGATGAATTGTGGTTTTGCCTAATGACAAACAGTAATTCCCAACATTGGCTTATTCAGCAAAAACACTTGAAGGGTGAATTATTTGCAGAAGTGAAATTGTGAAAGCTTTCACTGGGTGTGACAGGACATAGCAGATTTAAAGTGTGAGAGTTGTCATGAGTTGACTTTCTTGACAATGAAATTTTGCAAACTTAATTCAATTATGTGTGATAAAATTTAGCCCATATAATGTAATTTTTTTTTTTCTTCGAAAAAGCCCTGCAGGATGTGAGGGCCATCTGGCTGTGATACCCGTCATCACATTGATCACCAGGGTTGATTCTGCTGATCCGGCGGGCTCACCCTTGTCCCCTTCTTCCCTCACCTCTCCCCACAGGTCCTTCCTGAAGCTGTGTGCTCAGTGGACCTGTCTTCAGTTAAGGGTACAGGAGTAGGTGCACTCTGAACCCCCCAACAAGCTCTCCAGGTCCACTTGTAGGAGAAGGCAGGGTAGTCAAGCTTCTAAGAGTCCACACTCATTCAAATGAGAGGCTATATGTGGCAATCTGCCTTTTCAAAAAAAAAAAAAAAAAAAAAGCCAAAAAGCCCTTCAACTATTTTCCCCTTAAGACAATAAAAAAAGACATCCTCACAATATTTTCTATGACACGAGTCATTTGACTTTTCACCAAAACGATACTTAAACTTTTCACCAGCAAGCATCTCTTACCTTATTATGCTTATAAGGTTTGCCCAACAATGAGAAAATCTATTTTGATTTGTATGCACGTTTTTAAATGGAGTCATGGTCTCAAAATGTGATGACACTATGACAAGAAGAGAAATTACTTTACATGTAAAATCAGATTGCCTCAATTCTATAAAAGAAGTACATTACCAGCTGTGATTTAGTTGGGAAGCAGAAAGGAAAACCTTTTGTTTTTCCTGTAGCAAACAATGAAAGCATTTAAGATTTGCCTTAATTTATTCAACAAATGTTTATTGAGCCTACTATTTGCTGACATCTTTCTAAGTGCTTGGCACAATCAGCGAATAAAGCAGAAAATACCCTTAAGAGCTGAAAAATGTTCATGTTACAACCCTCCAAAATTCAAGAATTGTAGATACCAGCCCAGACCTTGGGATACCTATTTCTTTTCTCTGCTATTAGAGAATTTTCTGACACATGTCAAAAGGACGCTGTTCTAGATGCTCTTTTGCTTCTGTAAGCACCTAGGTAGTTAATTTGAGATTCAGAAGGCTACTTGAGTGCAAGCGGGAAGAGTGAGCTGCTGGAATTGGGGGACCTTGAGGGTTCTGTGTGTGGTATAGATCCATCTGGGGGAATCACCTCTCCAAGGATAGACTAGAATAGGCCATGGCCAGGAACTTCATCTTTTCAGACCTTGGCCTCTTCCACTGGATGGCAGTGAAACAATACAAATATTCTGCTCTCAGGCTACCTTTTCTTGGGCTCCATGCAGCTCATCTCCTTTCCATTCAGACAGAGCTCAGAGTAGCTGATTACATTTTGCCTTTAGTTATAAACACACTGCATTTCTTTGAGACAAAATTCTATTCTCAGATGCAACTTGGAGATTCCCTATGCTCACCCACGTCATGCAGACAATTTTCTGTGATTTTCTAAGTTCTAAAAATGGGCTGACTCTTTGATTATGTGCCTGTTTTATATTAGTATTGGAGAAGAACATCACTTTCCATTTCTGGGATACCTCATTTTGCTCTCATGGTCTATTACATGAAGGTGTGGGTGGCTTATTTTATGAGCTCTCTGGATAAGGTTTTTAGATTCTGCTGATACAGTCACAAGAAAACATAAAACAAAGGGGGAGAGCAAAGGATATCTGTCCACATGTCATCCTCTTTACCTGTCTTTTTGAATTCCTCAAAGCAAGGACTTCTGATGGCCACCCATCAATTCTAGTTCCTCAAAATATTCTAGATGAGAGCCCAAGCAGTACTGACTCCCCATGTATTTCAGCTTTGTGGTGGTTACACTGCTAGCTGCCTGCTAGCAATTGGTGCCTCCTTCCCTTGCTGTCCAAGTCTCCTTAGCTCCCAACTTCAGTAAAGATTTTGTGTGCGGCTGAAGACCTCTCCCTCTGTTCCTAGTCCCAGTGGGAATGTCCCAGCCCACCTTGAGCTGCATCTCTTAACCTCCTTACATGCTGGTCCCCAGAACAAGGCTTCTTGATCTAGTATGTTGCTTTTGACAATTTCCTTCCCTGATCATTTCATTCCTACCCTGGCCCTGGCCTCAGTTTCAGGGTCTTAGCTGTCTTATGAAGAATCTCCTTGAAGATGACCCCTTACCTGAATCCTAAGCATGAGGCACCCTGGAGTCTGATGTCCTGGGAAAACCTAGTGGTTGCTTTTGCTGAACTAAGTCATGAATTCATCTAGCTTTGGCTCCCTGGGCTATGCCCCCACTCGCTTCTTTTTCTAACAAGGTGACATGCTTAGTCTTAGCTCCTCTCTCCTTGCCTGGGATCTCCCAGGAAGAACCTTTATTCCCCATAATTTACCTCCCAAATTTTAGCATATAGCAACTATTGTTCCCTTTTACTCCAACATGTAACTTCTTTTAAAAAATAATGTAAATGATTCTCTGGCATTCATTGTGCATTAACTATTTCACTCTAGAGATCATTAATTTAGAGAATCTGTTAACTGAGTTAATTGTAACACAAAATTTTGTGCAAAGCTTAAAATATATAATTGAGGTTAGACAGTTTAGCATTATTTTGAGGCTGAATGACGTTATATAGAAAGAAAACTCTGCAGATCCCAAACAGCTACATTGAATTTGTTTAATGATTTTTATAAAATTACATAAGTACATAATTTAATTGGAGAATAAAGCCTCAAAAGGAAATTGGCAGATACAATTTATTTTGGAGTAAGATTATAAATTAGAAATAACTGCAAGTTCCAAGGGAAATGTTCTCATTTATTCTTGAGTACATTTAAGCCATATAGTATGAAAATTTTCTGTGATTGTTTTGAAGGGTGAGGAGATCAGGATTCACTTGGTACTACAGATGAGGATTGCTTTGGCTACTTATCAGTTTACCTTCAAGATTTTGGCCCACATACAAAATTTACACAATTTCAGAGCATAGGCACCAAAAGAAAGAAACATATTTTGGTAAAGTGAGCCTTCTTCATGACTTTAATAATCTTTTTGAAACCATATAAAAATGAAGAACTTTGGTTAAGAAGACTGAAAGGCAAAATTAGGAGAAACTCTCAACGAAATCAAAATAAACAACTTGCCATGCATAAAATGTATGTGAAAAAGAACTTCACTCTTTGCTTCCTCTTCCTTTTTTTTGGAAAAGAGTCGGAATGAGGAGTCCATAGAACCACCTATTTATTTCTCAGTATTATCTTGAGAAATATTTATTATCTTGGTTATTTAATTTTTCCATCTGAAATTAGAAATCACAAAGGCTGCCTTGAAGTTTGTTGGAAGAAGTCAACAAGTCAAGGTATGTAAGTGTGCTTTGCAAACCATCAAGTCATAGGTGCACGCAGGCATACAGGGAGGCAAGACACTGGTGTTGGAGCCTACTGTGGTGACCATCCTTATAACCTTGGCCATCATACAGACCTCTGAGTTTCAGGATTGTTTCATATGACTTTTATGATCCTTGCCATTCTAGACTTTATTTCTAGACTTCATCATAGCTTCATATAAGCAGAACTTCTTTTCCAGAATTTGCCAATCATACATGTTGGACTCAAAAGATCATTGCAATATGTGTAAGATTTTTTGACTTTTTTCCCACTGGAATGAAAATTATTTTCTATGATAAGAAAAATTCCTACAGTAAAAAATGTTGACTAGACACTTGCCTGAAAGCTGCCTCCTCCAACTTTGTTTTTTGTTTGTTTTGTTTTAATTTTTAACTTTATGAAGCCCATTTTTTGAGAGAGCATATTCTGGGCTCTATCAAATAATAAGTCATAGTTGTATCTTCTAATAAAGATACTTGCTACTTAAGAAGAAACATGCAGAACTTGAAGCAAAATAACACTATAATAGAAATCTGAGTCTACCTAAAATAATTAAACTAACTTCACATGTAAAGGCAAATTTCAGAGGAGTACGCTTTTTTTCAAACAAAAATTAATCAGATTCAATAAACGGTTTAAATGGGCAGAGTGGCTATCAGGGTATGAGAAGCTATTTGGGGTTACGTGTGGCTAAGTGCAGGAATTCATGCAGGCTTTTAGATTTTATTATGTAGAGATATCTTAGGAGAAGCTAGGCTGAACTGTGGACATATTTGATTTTAGACTTCATAAAATTTTAGCTTTCCTGGAGACTGCTATAGGAAAGGAAGAAAATAAAAATATTCTCAATGTATAGACATGCCACAACATGTGTCTCCACACCTATTTAATTCAGTAACTTCCAATCACTGGAGGAGATTCTAATATCAAGTATCTGTTTGTCAGGAAATGTGCCTAAAAATAATTTTAAAAATCTCTGCAGGGAAACATATTCTCTTTCTTAGGTCCACATATTTTCTCAAGATGACATGGAGTCTGGTTACCTTCTCTCTGTAGAGGTAAATCATGCATGATATAGCTAATCATCTTCATTGTCTATGTAAAAACAAATGAAAGTTAAGGTTAATTTTCAATAATTGAATTATGCAAACATAACTTACATCTTTATATTTGGCTTTGGTGATAAGGCAACATAGAGAACTCGTGCAAGGGTTGTGTGCGAACACACACACACAAGCACACATGCACGCACACACACATGCACAAAAACTCAAGAACTTTATCTGCCTTGTTCTTATTCCTTTCTGAGATCAAATTGCTCACTTGGAATAACATAAGAGTTTCCCACCAAAAAGTCTGCTCAGCAAAGCTTCTATTAATACAAGTGTTTCTAATCAAATATTTCTGAAATGTTTACAAATGTCTTCAATCCAGCATAATGAAGGGTGTTTTTGGGAAGAAAATGCCCATCCAAAGTAGAAAAACTACCAGTTAAAATTCACAATAATAAAAAAATATTTTTGAAGGATAATTTCCATTTACCTGATAGGTTTTTCCATAAAAAATTATAAAATATTTTAAAAGAGAAAACAGAATATTTCAATAATCTTTGCTTTAGTTTCTTCATCTTAGCAATCAAGGAGTTGGACTAGATACTAAGTTTTTTTTTTCTAACTCTAATATTCTATGAGATTTTAGTCAACATAGGAAGATGTTAAAATGTTTCATTCAAATAGTAATAGAAAAGGTGACTTAAAATTGTATGCCTGATAATATAACCCTTTTATTTTACAGGTAATAAAATTAAGTCCCAGGGAGGTAACATGACTACCCAATGGTGCTCATCTGTTTGGGCATCCATCAAAGTCACTGCTTCCAAATCTCTTTAATCATCAAATGTTTGCTTTCTTTTTGTGGTTGTTGTTGTTATTGTTTTATTAATGACTCCAGATCCTCCTCTGAACCCCTGGAAATTCTGCTTTAGTAATTATGGGATGAGATTAGGAAATAGATCCTCAATATTTTGACTTGTAGTTAGAGGTAGGAACCATAGATCCACATCAGATTACCTGGGATACAGTGATGGAGGGAAGCAGGTATGTTGCCCAATTCTTGGGCAGTCTCTCCAATGTAACACAGCAGCAACTTCCTCATGGGTCCATCCTTGCACACCACCACTTCCCTTTCCACCCCACCCTTCTAGATGAAAAGCATATGATGTAAGTGACATCACTTGGTGTCTAGGTTACCTTTCTCTGATAGGGTTCCTATGGAAAAGGTTATTCCTGAAAGAAACAAGAATTAAAAGCATGGCTCTAAACGCCACAGAAATAGAAACAATTTTAAGAGAATATTATGAAAAACTATATTCCAATAAACTGGACAACCTAGAAGAAAGGGGTAAATTCCTAGAAACATATAAGCTACCAAAATTGAAACAGGAAGAACTAGAAAATTTGAACAAACCAATTACCAGCAAAGATATTAAATCAGTGACCAGAAAATTCCCAACAAACAGAAGTCTAGGACCAGATGGTTTCACAGGCAAATTCTACCAAACATTTAAAGAAGAGTTTATACCTATTCTCCTAAAACTATTCCAGAAAAGAGTGGGTCTCTAGCCCTTACTTATCATCTTCTCCAGCTTCATACTCTACTCATTTTATTCATCTCAACTCCTATAAACTCTCCTTTTTGGAAAACATGAATCTGTCTATCATCACACAACAAACAGTCTTGAGCCTTTTAAGGCAGTCTGGGATTTAGAAATCATTTACTTTACCTCAGATCATGATGTATAATGCAATGAATTTCTCTTAATTGTTAAAATATATCATAAGAAGAAGGTCTTTGAATACTCATGTCACTAGGCTTTCTCAACCTTTCTGGTAATAAAGAAAAGCTTAAATAGAATTCATATCTAATACCAAAGTTGGTTTTATAGAGAGACAATGGAAAGCAAAGTTGCTTCTAAGATCTTACATATAAAAATCCAAGCACTTCAACATTCATACTTCCTTCAGTTCTCAATATAGATCTTATGTGTTCACTGGATGCAAATTATGGCCAAAATACACATTTCTGTTCTTATGCTACTCATGGATGCCAAGGTTTAGTTTAAGGCTTTTTTTTTTTAAATGTAGAAACTGTAAGAAATATATTATAATTCAGCTTTCAGTCAAATACCATTCTTAATATTTCTTGTTAATTAAAAAAGCGAATTAGTTTTTGTCTACTAATTTTGTGGAAAAGTTAAAAAAAAAGAAAAAGGAAATGACTTACCTCTAAATATGCCTTCAAATAAAGGAGCTTAACTAAAAGCTATATAATTTAACAGAAAATTAGAATTCAACATAACTGAATTTCTTTTCATATCCTATTTAAGGATTATGTGTTACTGAAGTTGACAAAATAAGATCATTTTTAAGTCCTGTTATTTCTAAGGCTGTCTCATAATATGGCTCTGGGGATCAAGTACTCAGTTAAAGCCATAATAGACTACCGAATGATATACAAAAGATTTTGTGAACATTTTATGTTTGCTTTAGAAGCCTGAACTATTAAACCTGTGACAATTTTATTTATTTAAGAGAGTAACAAGGAAATCAATGGTATTAGTACATCCTTATGTCAGTTAAGAAACTATTTATGAGCTGTATTTAGAAATCTACCAAATGTTATTAATGTGTATAATTCTTATTTTTCAGTGTAGTTGGGGCCCAGAAAGTGGTCAGTTAATATAATTACCTCAAATGCCTTAAATGGATACCTATTAAAAGGTATACAAAATATAAATAGTACTGTATATTTTCAAAAATTTTAAATAAACAGAAAGATACATTGGTATACAGGTTATAATTTCAAAGTCAACACTAGCACATATGTTTTTCTTATCTAAATACATACTAGGATACTTCTCATTGTAACACATGCATCTACAAACACATGGCCATGCACATAACCTTGCTTTCTGCCACTTGCAAGAAAGTTAGAATATACAATATAGTACATTGTTTCAACTTAAAATCATATTGGCAAATTAATGAGGATGGCATTAAAAAATTCTGATCTAAGAAATCGAAATACAGGAAGATAATTATTCCATAGATTAAAAACACTGAAGACTGATGGGAAGTTAAGATTGAAATCATTTGTCCCAGTGATCTTGAAAGACAGAGAAGAGACAGGATTGGCTGTAAACACTCGGAATGCTCTATTTGGCAATTAAAACTTTTGTCATCTAGCAATCCAGGCCAGAGACTCAGACCATTGATGCTGTGGATCTCAAAGAAATGGTATAACTGGGGGCAGTCCTCCGCACGGCAGGGGGCGCTGATGGAGATCTCGAGGCCCATCTGGAAGGGAGACGGCGATTTGCTGGTCTAGCGGGTCGGGAAAATCCTTTTCCACGCGAAGATTTCACTGCCATGGATTCCTAAGAGACAAAGGAAGACCTCCATCTCACTATACAAGCACCAACAATTGATAATATATTAATATATTAATTGCTTAATATATATTATGGATCCCAACTTCAAGGGTGATGGACTAACCTATTTAGAAGGAAGTAACGGCACGGATATCTGAAGAAGGTGATTGTCTACTATTTGTGGTCTTGAATCAAAAGCATCTCACTTTTAATGAGGAATATGGTATTTGATAATCCTGTAGATCTTTTCACATTGCCACATTTTAATACAATTGATCTCTTTTTACGACTAATTATGAGTTCAGGATTCAAAAATTTGCGTTAGATAACTTTGAAGATGGAACTGTACGTGTTTATTAGTGGGACATTAGGATGGTTTAGTGTTCTTAAAAAACAAAAAGATAATATTTTATAAGAGAAACCGTGCTCATTTATGTCGTTATTGGCACTTTCAGAGGTCATAAGCAAAAGGCACACAGATCACCGAACGATTTATCTGATGCTTTTTTTTCCCCACCAAGAACCACTATTACTACTTCTCAAAAGTTTCAAAATTGTCACTAAAATATTTCAAAATATAACTTGTTAATACACAATCATTATCTATATTGGGCATTATTGGATGACTTAAAACCTTTTCTTTCCTGTCCCTTCCTTTTCTTTAATATCTTCTTTCTTTTCTTTCTACTTTAATGGAAGAAAAACATTCTTAGACCTTTGTAATTAAAAAAAAAAAAAAGTTTCCACTACACATTTTATACCAGTATTATTATCGACTTTCCCAACAAAGCCGGTGCTCTTTCATCTGAGATGGGTAGTGAGGATGGCCTCTATTTCTATGACAATAACCTAAAATTTCTTTTTCTGTCTTTGTAATCTTATTTTTTTTTAGATTTGCTCCCACAGGTGGGGGAGGGGATGAAAAACTACACTTAAGAATCTATGGTAGAGGACCCCCACAACCAATGCAAAAATGTAGCTGATGAGTATTTAGCCAGTATCCTATACGTGTTTCCATTTGTCATCTGAAGCTTACAGGCCTCCCAGGTATTTATGGACTCAAGTAAAAAATGGAGAAATACAAAACCAGGGTAATTACTTGTACCTTGTACAAACAGGCAAGGTTTCTGGTAAAATGGATAAAAACTGATATTTTTATGAGGTTGAAAGCCACATAAAAAAAATTTTTTTTACACCAGAAGAAGGCAACCTGCATAGCTTAAAACTATATTGCATACACACTGAATTTTGCAAAAGTATGATTTTTTGAAATATTAGCTAATTATAACAACCTGTCACCATGTAACTTTTTGTAAATTATGCATAAAAAGGGATTGTTGGATAGCTCTTTGTTATAAATATCAATCTCTTCAACTGTCTTCTTTTCCTCCTATAGCTAGGGAAAACTATATCCTTTTGCAAACAGACTGGAACAAAAAAAGAATAACAGTTTATTTAAATACTTTTTTGGGTGGGGACAATTTTCATGTTAGGAATTTACACCAATAAGAATGGCCTTAAAAAGGGCGCCTGGGTGGCTCAGTGGGTTAAGCCGCTGCCTTCGGCTCAGGTCATGATCTCGGGGTCCTGGGATCGAGTCCCGCATCGGGCTCTCTGCTCAGCAGGGAGCCTGCTTCCCTCTCTCACTCTCTGCCTGCCTCTCTGCCTACTTGTGATCTCTGTCAAATAAACAAATAAAATCTTTAAAAAAAAAAAAAAAAAAAAGAATGGCCTTAAAAAATTTTAAGCTATAATATTTTATTTCCATGTACTGCCTTCTGCTCCACACAAAAAAGAGAACTTTATAAAGCATTAGTTTACAATGTGTTAGACCCATAGTCACATCCATGTGACTAATCTCATGAAAAAAAACCTGAATCAAATGTTGGGAATGACTGAACCAATCATAGCCAACAACTGAAAAGTGCAAGAAACTATTTTAAAAACATTTGTAATACTCTTTTAAAAATATAAACACTAAAAGAATAAAATTCTATAAACCAATAAATGCACATTTGGAGTGTTTTTTCAAGAAAGAAACAACAAACATTGAATCTTCTTGAGGCTCTTGGTTCTACTTATTTTTTTTTAATTTTTTCAATTTATTTATTTTCAGCATAACAGTATTCATTATTTTTTCACCACACCCAGTGCTCTACTTATTTTATTTATGTTGTCCCATTTCAAAATTTTAAAGAAGTTATAAGGTACTATTCGCAGTCTTAAAAATCATATTTTAAGAGGTTCGTGTTAACAATTCTAAAATTTATACTTATTCACAAATAAAGGATCAAGAAATTAAGAAGTCATCAAACCATGTGCCTACATTCTATTTATATAAATGGACTATTGACTGAACTCTGAGTCACTGCTGCATGTAGACACAGTCCTCTCAATGCACATTAATTGCTTTCTCACCTCTGTTATCTTTCTCCAGTCTACTCCTTGCTTCACTTGGTGTGCTCCACACATAGTTGGCTTTTGCTGAAGCTCTTGTTCTAACTGAACTATTTCTAAATGCTGACTTAACGTGGGCCCACTGCTGACATCAGCATTACATCTGGTCCAGTTATCCTGGAAGCATTTAGAATTTTGCACTGCAGATCCTGTGGATGTCTCATAGGTTTTCAGCAGCTTTTCCACAACACCGTAATTTGACCTAGGATCAGCTGATCTTGGCCGACCAGACAAATTACTGGGTCTCCAGTCATGCTCTTGGAGCATATTGCGGTAGCTGCTGGGGCTCATGTGTTCCTGCATTTGTTTAACGAGGCCTGTTGTGGATATTGTGGTGGGATTGTCAGGCACATTTTCTCTGGGCGCAGGCACGTGGACACTGGTTTTCAGAATATCAGACACATTGTCATTTTCTGAGATGTTACCTGTATGAGTAATTAAGGTATCACAGGGCTTAAGATCTTCAGATGATTCTGAGTAGCTTTGATTTTGCTGTATTGCCCGACAATTTCTATCTGTTCTAAATACGATTCTGTTAAATTCATCAGTCTTAGCTGCCAGTTTTTCATTCCTAGTTGTCTTCTTAAAGCCACAGCTGAAACTTTTAAGTGGGCCACTGCTCTCTGTCACCAAGGAGCTATAGTCACTGCTTATATGCAGATCGGGATGAGCTTTAGTAGGGTGATCTGGAACCATCTTTTCACACTTTGGCTTACTGGGAGTCAAGCAGGTTTTCTGAAACCACAATGGAGACGGACTATATTTTGCACTGATCCCAGGGTCATACGACCACATGCTAAGTCCAACATTTTCATTACATGAAGGCTTGTTACATATTTTGGCTTTGGGGGCCAAAGAAGAAGACACGATACCATCTTTCAAAGTCTTGCCTTCATTTAGACACAGGATAGGCATCTCATTGTGCCTCAAAAGGAAACCAGAACTGCAGTTCCTTTCATCTTGACCCTCTTGAGCCACCTGGCTGCAGTGATCTAAACTTTCCTTCAAACTTTCATGAGCTTTTTCGGAATAGGAGCTGGGAAAATTTCGAGATGTGCTTCTTGGAGGAGGAAGTGGTGGAATTTCATTTCTTTGCAGATCAGTTCTTTCAAGTTCACATGTCTTCAGAGAATTGCTTTGGAGCACATTGGTACTTAGGTTCTTCCTATTTTTCTGCTTTTCTTTTTCTAAATTGAGGGGAAGAATGCCCTGGCCATCATTGACCATGTGGTCTCTGTGAGGCATATTAATTACATTTGGCATTTCCTGAAGAAACGAATCTGACTTCATCCTAAACAATTATAAAACACGATGTATTAGTGATAATTTTATTTAGGATGAGTTCTCAAAAGAAACCATGGCTTAAGCAATGAATTTCTGCAATAAGAAAAGGACTCCCAACATCCTCAAACAGCATTTTCATATAAATTCTCTAGTCAGAACCTCCAAGTCCTTTTTCTTGAAAGATAAAGCCCACCTCCCAATGTAGCATTCATGGTCTACATGCTCTGACCCAAACTATCTTCCCATTATATTCCCAAACTGTCTCTTACACTCAGACTAGACTGTGGAGTCTTTGGGGTGTCTGCCACTGGTCTTCCCATTTCTACAGGTTCCCTTCTACCATTTTCTCATCTCTGCTCTGCCTACTGAATGCCTAGTCATTATGTCATGTGAGTTCAACTTCCTTCTCTTGGATTTGAAATGACATTCTAAACTAAGCAGAGTGACAGAAATCTGAATACAAGCTCAGTGAAACATGAGTAATACCAAGTAGAAGGTGTCATTTGGGCTTGAAACAAAAGTAAGAAGGGGTGGGGGGTGGGAGGTTGAGGGAACAAGGCTGTGAGTATTAGGGAGGGCATGTATTGCATGGAGCACTGGGTGTGGTGCAAAAACAATGAATACTGTTAACTCTGAAAAGAAATAAACAACAACAACAACAACAAACAAAAAATCTCTGAACAGTCAATTCTGTTGGTTGGGGAAATAATGCCTCAGCAAAAAGTACACTGAAAGAATAGTTCTCGATGTCTAAATGGGACTTTTGGGGTGTGATCCTCAGTGCATGTCGTTCTTATGTGTATAGGAGAGTAAACAAAGTATTTGATGAAGATATGAGCAGAATGTGTTACTTATTACCACTACCCATTGAAATCCAGTTATCTCTTCCATTTGGGAACATGGGCAACTAAATTTCCAGGCTCCCAGTTATAGGGGTGAAACTACGAGACCAGAGAGCATGAATGATGTGGGTCATTTCCAAGCTAGATTATTAAATTGCTGGTGTAAGACCTTCCAGAGTTCTCCACCCCCATTTCTTCTGCTGACTTGATCATGGAAGCCCATGTTAGACTGAGATGTGCTTTCGAGCCTGAGTCTCAGTGAGTAGAACAGAGAAGATTTTCCCAATTTAATTCAAGACAAACATGTAGCTTCCATAAACATTAAACATTTTTGCTTTAAAATTAAAAAAAAAAATTTGGGGGGTGAATAAAAGGGCATATAGGCAAAGTGAGCTACAATAAAAAATAGGTGGTTCTTTAAGGACAAGAGAGTACTTTGGTATAGCAGGATCATAAAGCAGAGTGGGAAGGAGGAAAGAAATATTAGACTAAATTGTAATGTAAATGTAATGAATTAGTATTACATACTAATTCAAATACAATATTTGAACTATCCTTCTGAAGTGTATGGTGTCACAAGAACTTTATACCAGTTGTGGTTTGTAAAAGAAAATTGGCAAGTGAGTCTTTTCTAAGTTCAATCAAAACAAAAAACCTAAATAAAGCAACAAGATAAATCCACAAGTTAAATTGATCATACTGATAAATATAAATCATATTTATATATCTTCAGCTTGTAAAATGTTACAAGATAGAATACAGTAAAGTGCAGATAAATACTCAGTAATGGAGAATGGTAGGCAAAAACAAAATGGCCAGGTAGAGGGCAAAATTATGTATAAAATATGGTTGAATAAAAAAATCTATTGTAAGTCAATACAAAAATTCTTTCTGAGCTTCCTAAGAGCTAAAGAGAACTAAGGGTATTCCTAAGAGCTAAGAGAAACACTGCTGCTGTTTCTAAGAGGAACACACTCCTTCACTAGGAGATGACTGTTGATTCTAGAACAATCCATCTTTACTTACCTTGTAGAGAATTCCAATTTATTTTTTTAATTTGGTGAAAACTTACTTTAATAATTATATAGGTGTTTCTAAAATGAAATAGCACCATTTACTCTCATCGTATGTCTGTGTATGCATACTTACAATAGGTTGTTCTGAATTATGTATGCTTCCATTATATACATGTAAATGTAGAGAAATAAATGACTTAAGTATTAAATACTCCACTAGAACATCATTATATAATTAAAACTCCACATCGTTAATTCTTAAGATATTTTAAATTGGATTAGCGCCACTGTGTACTCGTCCCCCAGCCAACACTCAAAATGAGAAAGAGCTGCACGAGAAGATACTTGTTACAGTATTCGGGAGAGTGTCCCTTAACCAAACACCAAAAGAGTGCAGTATTCCTCACAATCCAATTATGGAGACAATGAGAAGATTTGGTTTAAGAATTAGTAAGCAGAGAAATATTCAATTAAAGTTTTTATCTCCTATCTAAGATAACCCTTTAATAACTCATGGTTAATTCACATGAACCAAGTATAAAGAGGAGGCAGTTTAGATTCATTCACTGAAAATAATATTTGTCTTGATTTTCTGATAGAAAATAATCATAGATATATCAGCCCACCTTCTGTGGTTGGACCGCTTTCGGATTTCCTCTTGAAAGCTGCATAACTCTTCACTAACTTTGGCAAGTTCTTCAAGAGCCTTTATACATACAAGCAACAGCACGTTAGCGCTTTGAAATGTAAATATTTCTTTAGGAACAGTTCTAGGCCAATCACAGTCTTACTTACCAAGTTCAGGGCCCCAGAACACCTCCTGCTCTCTTCCTTCCAAGTCCTCGGACCAGGGCAGGCCTCACAATCTTTTTGGTTCTCTGTGGCCAAAGGTTCCATAAACCCTACTTTGGATTTTTTTGTTGCTTTTTGTTCCTTACACATTTGATTTCCCTCGCAGAGTAAGCTCTGCTCTGTTTTATTTTCTTTTTCCAGACCATCCCTGTGATTTATCCCTGTAAATTCACATCGCCCTGAACTAGGGTCATTTGGAGATTCCAGCACTTGATCTCGAATTGCTTTCTCACCATCATGACTGATGATCTTAGCACGTTCATTCATGTTGATTTTCCTCCGAAGCTTTACTTCATGGCAAAGCTGCAAAGAAAACAAAGATAAAGCTTTTTTCTCCTCCTAATTTACTTGGTCGATATTTTTCATACCAAGCACACTATTTTGAGTTCTCTTTGCCATATTATGATATACTAACTAGTGTTAATGCTCATGCTTCTGAGGAGTGCTTCTAAAATCTGATCAGTCAGGGGTGCTTGGGTGGCTTAGTCATTAAGCATCTGCCTTCAGCTCATGTTTTGATCTGGGGATCTTGGGATTGAGTCCTGCTTCGGGCTCCCTGCTTGGCAGGAAGCCTGCTTCTCTCTGTCCCACTCACCCTGCTTCTGTTCCTTCTCTCACTGTGTCTCTCTCTCTCTCTGTCAAATAAATAAATAAAATCTGGTTTAACTGATACTAAAGTGATGTTTTAAAAATATATGATTCTATTTGCAGCTAACGGCGAAGTGTCTAAGCAGTTGACAGTATCATGTAGTGTTCCAGTTCATTCCACCCCCCAAGTGGACATTGTGCAGATGAAAGATGTTTCCATTAGAAGATATGTTGGTGTTACTAAGGTATTGCTAGGTACCACTGAGATTTTTTTTTTTTAAGAAGAGATTCCCCCCCCCCCCCCCACCAAAAAAAAGCTTTCTCAGGTACCTGGGTGGCTCTCATTCAGCGTCTGCCTTCAACTCAGGTCATGATCCCAGGGTCCTAGGATTAAGCCCCGCATCGGGCTCCCTGCTCTGCGGGAAGCCCGCTTCTCCCTCTCCCACTCCCCCTGCTTGTGTTCCCTCTCTTGCTGTGTCTTTCTGTTAAATAAATAAATAAAATCTTAAAAAAATAAAAAGATTTCTTATCCTGATTAAAACACACGTGACCGGTCCTTTATGATACGAGAACTCTAAGGCTTCCATCATTTATTAGTCTATGTTAAAGTGGACTCCAAATTATCTCTTAATGAGAGTTTAGTTTAACCTGTAGTCACTCACACAACTCACCCCTAAATATAGGAAGTAAGTAGCCTTCCTCTTTAGGCTTGAGCTGTGGGAAAGCTTGGCAAATTTCAAAGGAGTTTTTCGGATAACTATTTAAGCAAATGACTACATTTTATGGCCACAACCTATATCTATTCAAGGAAGACAATACTGCTGTTCAATATTTACTCACATCTCAGAGAGAAGCACTATGCTGAGTTGGTGGCTGAAGTCTATACAGTATATATATTTCCAGAGATTCACATCTATCATTGGATGATCTCAGGACAGCATCAAATTATAGCCATGGAGCAATCATTTTTGTCCTCATAAAATTACTTGCTCTGAGCTCTTGTGGGCATTATGATTTGAGCTGACCTTGAGAGACTGGATACAAAGCAACCCTCAAAACTTTATGTTAAATCTAAGGATGCTTATGGTGACACTGTCTGCTTTTTAAGGAGCTATGGGTAAAAACAAAATTGCCTTATTTTCAAAATCAGGGACAGAAGTATTATGCCTGGGAAACAGGTTTGCCTTTGTCTCCTGAATACTGAGAAACATGCAGCTTCTAATTTTTATGTTACTACAGAGATAGACTTGCTACATGTAATTCACGTAAGATCCTTTCTCCTGCCTTCAACTGATCTTTTTGTTCTGTTTTGTTCTGAAATACTGTAACTTCTGTAAAATTTTACATACCATCTTAAATTCTCTTAGGATTTAAGTGAGGTACGGATAAGCAACAATACATTATTGATAGAAAACAAATTTATTTTGTACAAGAAAATCTGTTTTACTCCATACTCAGCACTTGTTTATAGTTCTCTGATCATTTGAACAAAGGTGACAAGCAGAAAAGACTGCAATGTGATTAAAAAAAAGAAAGAAAGAAAGAAAAAATTCCAGAAACCAAGACCTCTATTTAGGGTTTCTTTCTTTCTTTCTTTTTTTTCTTTTTTAAAGATTTTATTTATTTATTTGACAGACAGAGATCACAAGTAGGCAGAGAGGTGGGCAGAAGGAGAGAGGAGAAAGCAGACTCCCCGAGGAGCAGAGAGCCCGATGCGGGGCTGGATCCTAGGACCCTGGGATCATGACCTGAGCTGAAGGCAGAGGCTTAACCCACTGAGCCACCCAGGCGCCCCTATTTAGGGTTTCTATCTGGATTACTCCAGGTTTCCGAATACATCTGGGTTTTGCAATAGCAGTACAATGATTGTGGATAGTGGCTGAGCAAAGAGCCATTAGCATCTATCTTAACACTCAACACTGGATCCTCCCACTGGAAGATAGCTCTTGGAACCAAATCGCATCTGCACATTTGGGAACCCACAATTCTCTAGTACATGGCTTAATAACTTGTGTCTGACTTAATATGCACAACTTAGTGATATATGTTAAACAAATACAGTCTATTATGCTCACAGAATGTTATAATTATTTTCAAATGTTGATGTTTAATTTTAGTTTAAAAAAATTCTGGATTCTCTGACATGCGAGGATACTTTCTTCCTGTTTTCCTCAAATTTTTCTACCCTCATTTGTAGCCTGTAAGACAGACATATTAAGGGTACATTCTTATGGGCTACAAAGCTGATAGTGGAAAAGAAATATGTATTAGTATGATAAAGGGAGTACAATGCTAGTATTCAGGTATGAAAGAACATTATCTATGGGTATTCTGGGGAAACACATTATGCAAACATACTCCCAGTAGTGGGGCTGTATATTTCTGGCAAGACACAAATAGCACCATGGCTACTATCCAAGATGAAGAAAAAATATTACAGCCTTCTATCTCCTTGATGCAGAAAGAACAGTATTTCTACAAACTATCATCCTATGTTTAAAACACGTTTAATGCCTGCTCATCAAAAAAGCTAATATTTACCATAGATAGAATCTTCAAAGTTGTGAGAATAATTATTTGACAATACAACAGTACAATGTCTCACCAGACAGCAGATTATTTTAGTTCTATTGCTTAAACAATTGGCTAGACTTATCCTGACTCCTTAATTTTTAATTTTTTTTTTTATTTTTTTGCTTAGATGCTTGAATTATCTGGTCTCCCAAACCTTTGGGAGGCAATGACCCATGACTTCAGGTTTCTGTTTGAAGTTTTGGATTCTGATTTGACTTAGACATCTCCTTGTTTTCATCCACACTTAGTCTTTGGATAAAGAGGAGTTAAGAGAATAAGCAAAACATCCTTTCCAAACTATAGAGGTATGAGCAGTGGATTCTCATTTCAATAGAATCACAGACTACATGTCTGCCTTCTCAGCTCTGTTACAGGAAGAGTTGAATAGTTACTTTTTAATTTTTCCTTGTAGTGTGCCGATTTATATTTTATTCACAAGCAATTACACGGCTGTTAATAAGAAAAATATTTATACTGAAAACACATAAAGCACCAGCTTTGATAGCCTGTGAATAAAGGCCAAGGAGTCTGTTAAAAGTATCACTTTGGCAACATGCACAAACCACATGACAACATGGATGGCATTAGAAGAAAGCAAGATAAGTAGAAATAATTTTCAGTTGAAACCAGCTCAAAAATACATCAATGTAAATACTTGAAGGAAATATTCCCGGGCCAACAGGGAGGGATGGTTAATGGGGATAAAATGACTATTTGTGTCAGAGTCATGACATGTTGTTTTTCATAACCCTTTTCTTAACAAATGTGCCAATAAATGTGGCACATTCTGCCAGAATAAATATCATGTCCACCGCCATTTTGATATACGACACTCCTTTTGATTATGCTGAATAATCTAATACGTAATTTCCTTTAGTAGACATGATTCATAAATCATTTCAAAGATCTGTATTTTAAAGCCCAATTGTAATTTTGCTAATATATGGTCCACCAATTGCATTTTTCTTACATTTTCCTCCTGGGCTTTGTGCTTAAAAATTCATGCAAAAACAAAAACAATAACAAAACTCATTTTTTTTAAACAACTCGTTTTTGATACCAAGTCACTTTAGTGAGAAAATAATAAATTGCTACATTTTAGAGTAACATTTAAGTTCTTAATTTTCATGCAGGGGTATATCTATCTATCTATCTATCTATCTCCACCTAGTCTCTTCAATACCACTGGATAAGGTTCTGCTATTTTTGGTCTAGTAAATGTCATTGAGACTCGATGTGCATCTCTTAGGTAGAATAAGGAAAACAAATAGTCTCCAGTACAACAGAATCTCAAACAGAATTTTCATTCTGAGCGTTCAGTTTCAACGTATTCAAAACAAACCAATTTGTACCTCTTCTATCTTCTTCTGCATGATTTTCCATTGACTCTCCCATTCCTTCCTTTCGTTGTCAAACTGGTCCAGTAATTCCATCTTCTCCTTGTGCCAGTTAGCCTCTGTGTTCTCCCACTGCTTATGCAGGTCCATGGCAACCGTGTGAGTGTTAGTGAAGGGGTATTTCTGCTTGTCTCTGCCTTCTCAACTGTTTCTTGGAAGCTTGGAGTTGTTTTATTCAAAGCAGTCTCACTTGCCTTTAAAATAAAGCCTAATATAAACATAAGGAGGAAGAGTTCCAAATCCATTTGCTTTTGGAAACATGTTATCACTTTGTTAAGAGCCGTCGACATAAACAAACTATAGGAAAACCGTACTTAAGACAGAAGATGATTAACAATCTGCTTAAGAAGAACTAACACAGTTGGGACACCTGGGTGGTTCAGTCGACTAAGTCACTGACTCAGGGTTGTGAGTTCAAGTCTGCACTGGGCTCCATGTTGGAGCCTACTTAATTAATTTAAAAAAGAAAGAAACAAAGAAAAAAAGAATTAACACAGTCAACAAGTAAGTATTGTCCAGGGTGCCTGGGTGGCTCAGTGGGTTAAGCCGCTGCCTTTGGCTCAGGTCATGATCTCAGGGTCTTGGGATCGAGTCCTGCATTGGGCTCTCTGCTCAGCAGGGAGCCTGCTTCCCTCTCTCTTTGCCTGCCTCTCCATCTACTTGTGATTTCTCTCTGTCAAATAAATAAATAAAGTCTTTAAAAAAAAAAAAAGCACTCACTTAAAAAAAAAAAAAAAAGTAAGTATTGTCCAAATGTTTTTTTCCCCCTTTCTCAAATGGGTTTTCCCCCCTTTCTGAAACAAGTCAGCAAAATTATATTTAAATGCATATGTAAGATGTAAGCATTCCTTTAACCAACCACCTAATCTAAAGATGGAATTTTTGTGTGACTATCAGAGTAGAAGTATGAAATTCCACTGGGTGGTCTGTCCTATCCATACAGCTGTGGTAGATTCTGCTGCAACAGAATTACTCCTGTTTTTGATGCAACCGGACTGTGTGTTTCTGTGAATTGAAGTCCTGAGTAGTACAGGATCACAGTCTCCGTTTATATTCAGAGTCGCAAGCCCACGACAAATGTGAGGACTGTAGTGATAAGACCCCTGAGTTGTTAGTCAATCTGGGTGGGACTGACATGGCAGCAAAAAATGAAACTGAATCATAAAAATATGTTCATTATTTTAGTTCATCAAGTAAAATGTAAAAGCAGCAAAGCCATCCTGGGAACCACATGCTCTGATTTTCTTCTAAAGAACCATATACCACAATCTGTTTAGCCTATTGAATACAGAGCACTGAAGAAAACACTGCTCTGTTTGCAAGGATATCCTTGATAACATTAAGCAGTGACTGAAATAATTAGATTTCTAGCATTTCCAGTATGTATATTTAGGCTTTGAAGATGCAATTTATTTAATTAACATTTATTTATTTATTTGGATGGCATGTGTGTGTGTGTGTGTTTGATTGGAAAGGGGTAGGGGGAGAGAATCTAAGCAGGCTCCATGCCCAGCATGGAGCCCAACACAGGGCTTCATCTCATGACCCTGAGATCTTGACCGGAGCTGAAATCACAGGTTGGGCGCTCAACTGACTGAGCCACTCAGGCACCCCTGAAGATGCAATTTAAAATACCAGATCAGTAATTCTGTTATATGTCATCTAAAATCTCTGAGATTTATTTAAAAATGGATGCTACTTAAAGGGTTGTTACAAAGATTATATGACACACGATAGGCAACATCGTTTGAGAAATCTACACATTTTCCCTAGTTCTTCCTTAAAAAAATCATGGTCTGATTTCCGTGAAAAGCAATTTCGATTAAGAAGGGCATATGGGAACCTGGCTGGCTTGTTTGGTGGAGTGTTTGACTCTTGGTCTCAGTGTTGTGAGTTCAAGCCCCACGTTGGGTATAAAGTCTACTTAAAAAAAAAAAAAGGAAAGAAAAAAAGGCAGACTGACACTTTTTAGTGGGTGGAAAAGAGTATTTAAAATGTCTGAATCACACTGAAGATAATGATGGCTATTGGAAGTCTAGCTCTTTGGTTATCTGGGTCATGACCGAAATGTGTTAATTTACCAGGTGGCTGCTAATGCTAATTACAAGCACAGTGACCCCAAAGTCAACAGCTGTTTGGGTATCAGAGCTGTGGCATGAAGCCGACATAACTACTTAGCAAGCCCCATTTTGTAGTGGCAGAAGATGACCGTGTATTTCGCGTCCCAAATGTAAGATAAACATTGAAGACTAATTTCATTTTTATCAGACTGTTCTGAACATGCATATCCAAGGGGTAAACTGCTCCAAAGATATTTTTTGAGCCGCAATCTATCAATAAATTATAATAGACTAATAAGGATAAAAAAGAAATGAGTGCCCTAGACAGGGCCCTACCTTCAAAAACAGCCCATAAATATTGCGATCTACATTGTCATTCTCATAAACAATTTGCTACAGAGCCTTTGTCATTTTTACCTACTTCTTTGACAGTCTTAATACTGTGACTAATTTAGTCAAGAAAAGAAGCTAATTTCAGATCTGAGATGCTCCCATGTCTCATTTTATCCACTCAGCCATGCTGTTTTTCTAGTCTCATGTTCCATCTCCTCTGTCGATCCTTTTGTCCTTTTGCTACCTTCCACACCTGTGAGCCAGTGACCAGTGACCACAGTACTCAAAGCAAGTTGCCTAAAATAAATACGTCAATGAAGATCTAACAAAACGAAGATAGTAAAGCATATACACAATCTTGTTTTCTGTTTGTTTTGGTAGATCGGTCATTAATCTTGATTACCTAGTAATCTTTTAATTTCATCTACTAACTATTCACAGGAAATGCACGGTGCCTATTTTTTTGACTGGCAGACTGCTTCGAAGCTATATGTAATTGATTGTGAGCTGAAACTCTCTTGCTTACAATAGGTTCTTAACACTGAGGTTTCTTAGGGAGAGTGGAATGGTTTAAGACCTCAAGAAGTAGCTGCAAAGGTATCCAAGAAAATTATAGAAAGGGAGCAGATTAATTTCAAGCTACCTGGAAAGAAGGTGTTATGACAGCCCATGTTTCGTCCTGTTTCTAAGCACAGGAAATATTCAGAAATCTTCACAAAGTTTCTCCTATAGTTACATAGCAAATGGCCCCAATTTTCTTTCCCTTTTCTAAACTTTTTTTTTTTTTTTTTTTAAGATTCTATTGTTTTGTGAGAGAGAGAGAAAGAGAGAGAACAGGAGCGGGGGTGGGGGGAGAAGCAGGCTCCCTGCTGAGAACCTAAGGCCCTGAGCTCATCATGACTTGAGCCCAAGGCCTATGCTTAACCAACTGAACCACCCAGGCGCCCCTCCAATTTTTCTTTCTATTGCTAACTCTTCTTCCTGAATCACTTCCAGACCAAGGCTAAAAGGTGTCAGGTTATTCTTTTTTTTTTTTTTTTTTGGAATCTACCTGAAGGTCATCCAGGAAAACTACTTCAGGCTTGCTTTTTGTAACAGCATTATACATGAACCCAGGTAATGTTGCCAAAGCAGACCGAATCCTGCACTTAACTGCAAACAGCCAAACTCATCACTTACTTTGGATGAGGGCCAATCTACAGAGCTTCCCCTTTCCATGGCCAGAGCAGTATCCAGTGCCAGGAAATGTAATGGTTATGGATCAAAAGCAAGCCTTTGAAAGAAAATTCCTATAGAGCAATATCTGTGCCAAATTTTGTGGGAGGATTTATGTTGTCTTCCTAGCATCTATGTCATGTCATAAATGTCAAACGTAATATGACTGAATTTATTGCTTTCCCCTCCAGAAATACAGTGGCGTCCATAGAGTAGTCGTGAGGATTACATGAACAAAAGAGGGAGAAGGCTTAATAAAAGTGCCTCACATGGTTTTGAATCCGAGTGGGTGTTCAGTAAATGCCTGTTTCTTGGTTTTTTCCTTCCGTCCTTCCCTTTTTCTTTTCTTCCCTCCCTCTCTCCTTCCTCGCCTTCATTTTTCCTTCTTTATGTTTTCTTTCTCTGGAATAAAACTTACAATTTTCACCTTTATTTAATTAGAAAATTAATAGGAACAAATCTAATTTTGCAGACTCTCATATTTTCAATGACGTTCTTTTGCCATCAGTATTTTTCAAATATGTTAAGAATACATGGCAAATTGAACATTTAGGCAATTTTTTTTATTGTAGATAAAAATTTGAATAGACAAATCTTATATTAAACTGCTTTTATTATAATTCTCCTTAAATATTAAAAAAAGTCCAAGTAATAGGGCAACTCTGTAGGAACATAATGTCCTCTCATGAGAAGTTACAGGGTGAAGTGGTTCAAAAGATTTTAAAACTCCGTTTCAGTGCTCTCTAGTGAGGCCAATATAAAAGTTCTCTTTGTTCCTAGTTGTCATACTTTTCGCCCATGGATATTGGCATCTACGTGGGAGAGGAGGAAGGATTTGAGCCATCTGCATCCCTCTCTGTGTCTCCAACTCTGTATCATTTCGGTTCATGCAGAATTTCATTCAGAATACAAATTTATTAGAGCAAGTATAAAAGGATCGAGTGAACTGCATTAGTCACGCATGTGTTCTTCCCTCGACAAGGCTAAGGTAGCATTATATAATCTATGTAACCTACTTCTGAGTCCCTGAGGCTAAGGCAGGAAGCCAGAATTGTTGGGTTGCGAGTGGGTAGCCCAAGCATGGTGATGGGTGAAAAATAGTTCTGCTTATCTTCTGTCCTATAAGCAAGCAGCATTTAAGAGAAACTTAGGAATCTCACAAAAAATTAATTTCCCAACTCAGTCTCAATTTGGTCATGGTAACACATCTTTTTCTAAGGAGAGCTCCAATCTTCCTACAGTTTGGTCATTACCATTTTAGCCACCATCCCCCTCTCCCCCCACTGGAAACTGGACATCAGCCAGACAAATGAAACAGTGTTATGGGTGCTGACCCTATGGCTACTTCTCTCTTCTGAGATTTTTGTTCTGAGTATTTGTTTCTTGCTCTCCTATTTCTTTTTTCTAAACATGCTACTTTTCATATAAAATCAAAGGTTTGGGGCGCCTGGGTGGCTCAGTGGGTTAAGCCTCTGCCTTCGGCTCAGGTCATGATCTCAGGGTCCTGGGATGGAGCCCCACATCGGGCTCTCTGCTCAGTGGGGAGCCTGCTTCCCTCTCTCTCTCTGCCTGCCTCTCTGCCTACTTGTGATCTCTCTGTCTGTTAAATAAATAAAATTTTAAAAAAAATCAAAGGTTTTTCATTTGTAGGAGGTTACAAAGGAATGTAGGAATGCCACACACAGTAGGTACAATCAATCTCACAATTCCTAGAAAAATCATTGGCCCTAGAAATGCTTTGCTTCTCTTTAAGCTTGAGGGATGAGGAATTCCTATGCCCACACCCATTGGCGTTAGGCACCATTAGCCTCTAAGACTCTCTAGCTCTTTCTCCAGGCTGTTACAAATCACTTGCATCATTTCAACAAATTAAGACCTTACTCCTCCCCTATTGTTGAAAGATGCATCTTTCAAAGACAACCACGATTTGATTTCATGCAGGGCAAAAGGGAGTATTTTCTCATTGCTGTTTCTTGTTATTTCACCATGTTCCTCATGTTTCAAAAAGGCCAAAGCAATAATGCTACATGCCATTCTGAAGAAATCCTTCTTGCCTTCTCATTTGATTACCTTCTCTTTCCTTGTTTTTCTTCAGTTATACACTCATGCTAGAAAACATCCAGGATTAAAAAAGAAAGGAAAAAAAAAAAAAAGAAAGAAAGCTTCCAAGATAGACATGCTGATTTTACTTTTCTTAACTTAGAAAACTTTCGAAAGGAACTTCTGTCATGGATAAATAAGTATCCAAAATTCATCAACTTAAACAACAGAAGATGTAGTGTAAGATTCCCAGCTAACCGCAGATTCACGGGTTATGAATGGCACGCACTTCCACTCAGATTACAAAAGCACTAGTCATGGAGGGAGCAAACCATCATCTTGAATGAACTACATTTACTTTTCGTTGTAATTTTCAAATACCAACAATCTCCAGGAGTGTGAACTTTACTCTGTAAATGTAAACAGTCTTCATCCTGATGAAAAACAGCATTCTCATAAATACATTTAATGAAATTCCACAGTAGGTGAAGTAGTGCTCGAAGTACTGAGAAGCAGTGCTTGAAAAAGACCGTTTCAGAGGGTGGATGTCGCTGTCAGCCCTGAGTTGGGAAATCCACCCACAGCAGCTGAACCTTGCTTCCCCGGGAGTCAGTAAAATCCGCTACTCCACCCCGCTCACTGTTTTTAAGCCCAGACACAGACACTGAAAGAGGCAGATGTTGAACTAACCCTCCCCTTAAACAGTGTTCAGAGTTTAAGTCATATCAGCAGCAGCCCCTCTATATTTTGCCACAATGAGTCATTTGATAGAAAGAAACATACCTTTTTGCTCTGGGGAGAAATCCTATGGATGTCCCACCACAACTAGCAGTGGAAGGATAGCTAGGTTTTGTTGTTGTTGTTGTTGTTTTAAAGACGAAAGTCTCAGCTCAGTGTATCTTGCTTCTTTGCAAGAAATGGGAGTGCAAAATCTATCCAACCATTCAACAGAGCAGTACTGACAAGTCCCTTAGAAACCTTCAGCCCTTTCACAAATCAAAAAGCTGCTCAGCTCGGTGTCACAGCAGCTGCTGAGACGACTGTGACGTCAGTTACTTGGAGGCGGCCTTCAAGCCAGTCTTCCAACCAGAGCTCTGTAACTTTAGAGCGGCTCATACTCTGGGTAAACAACTCCAGGTCCAGGACATTTTTAGCTTTTATAATGGAGCCCAGTATTTTCCAACTTGCCAAAAGAGCTGGTGTTAATATCACACAATGACAATGGCCAATTTTAGATTTCATTTGGGAAAGTCAACTCAGTTTTTATAGGCAAGGATTATCTCCTTGCATACCTCTCTCTTTCCCTTTTTCAGCTAGAGTCAGAAAGCCTTCTTCAGTGCCTTGACAAGTAGGTGTCTGTATGTGGCAGAACAACACCGAGAGCCATCTCCAGAGATGTGTGAAAACGTATCAAACGTCTGACTTTAAATAAAGGGGAAGCAGGACATAGGGAAAGACCAAAATCGTATGCTTCACGTTTCTATGACAGCTTGCTCTCTGTAATGTCTGTGATGTCTTCCCGCCAGAAGAAGTCAGATACCATGGGAAAGAATGATATTTATCATGGGAAGAAAACAACCACCACCACCACGAGATACCCATGTGCTTGCTTTCAGCTGAGGTGTACAGCAGCCCAAGTATATGGAGGGGCCCCCTAGACCATGGCCAAATCAATCTATCCTGGAAATACTGGGAGAGATGCCTTCTCGGCAACATTTCCAGGTTGTGCACGAACTTGTACACGCATGCCTCTGCTCATGTTCTGTTTAAATGAGTTATAAGAAAGTGTCTAAAACGGTTTTGTGTGTATTTCGGCAAATAAGCCTGTTAAAGGTTTAAATACTAAGGTCTTACTCTCAAGTCTGAAGAATTTCCTGCGTGGTCATTAAAACATTACACATTCACTTTCACACTTTTTTTTTTTTTTTTTTGCCTGGTTCCAGATTACTAGGAATATTTTGTGGGAGTATTTCGTGGGAGCTCAAAAGTTCAGTAATAATAACCTGCTCATGGTAGCACTTTAGTGCAATTGAAGGAAATCATGCTGTGTTTCAAAAGCCTGCCATCATTTCAAAAGCAATAACAACATAATTGTTATAGCAATAGTAACGATTACTCAGGGAGAGACAGCTCTCTGCAAAGCTCTGCACTAAGTACTTGGAATATATCTTTATCCTAGTTCACGGTCATAGCAAATGTATCTGTTGATATTATTCACCCAGTCTTACTGATAAAACCCTGAGATATAAAGTAATTTCCCAAAATTCATGGAAAGATGCCCATGTGGAGGAGTAGGGTTTGGAACTTGTTTCTTTAACTGGAGGCCGGGGAATTTTGTCATGGAGATCTTGGTTTCCATCCTACTGCCACCACTCATCCGTGTGAAATTCTGAGTGTGTTTCTTCTGTAAAGGGATACTTATATTTACTTTCTGAGGTTGTTGTCAGAGTGTGAGGGGAAACTTTTAGTGCCATGCACCTCAAAAAAGGTAGCATATTCCTGCCTCTATCCTTACCAGGACAGGAGGAAAATCCTGGAGTGGGGGAAAAGGATTGCCCCAAAGCACCTATACAGAATTATCTGGTAACATTTCTGCTCCTACAACTTTTTTCCACTCTGAATCTCTTCATTTCCATGTGTCCTTTGTAAATATAATTAAGACTGGTTTTTAAATCCTATCGGAACTTCAGATAATATGTGGCTAAGTTATGGTAGAAACGATGTTGGGCTATCCTCTGTACTGTCACTTAACAGGATCAATTCCAATGCTTTCTTCATGGAAGTCCTAGTAATTATTTATCATAGGTGCTTCATCTGCTTCTTGTCATGGTAAAGCTCACCTGAAATTATGCAGAACCAAACTAGGAATTTTGACAAGAATTTCGCTCCACGTCTATCATTTATTCTAGTGTTTCCCAACCCTTTTTGTTGAATAATTTTTATATGTATTAGCTTCAATTTCCATGCCATATACACACATATATATATAATGAAAGGACAGGAAGTCAATGAAAAATTCAGCACAGGTGCTTTTGAATCTTTCCACGAAAAACATTTTTAAAAATACTCTAAGAAAAGTTCCTACTGTTAGGTACATAAAAGACCAAGGCTGGTATACTCAGCCCCTCAGGGATATCTGGGTACCTTGAAGTGCCTGACATTTTCAAGCTGATGTCAAGAATGGCTGAAAACTTTATGGCAAAAGAGCAATTTGTGGTATAATTTAGATTGCTTTTAAACCAATTTACATATTTATGCCTTCAAATATGAAATTGACCCAAATCATTGCTCTGTCTCTTGGAGAAAATTTGGAAGAATCATGCAAATCTGGTCCCATACTAATCTTATCTCAATGTAGAACTAATATGTGAGGACATGAATAAAATAGCATTTCATGTCAAGTAAATGCAGCAACACCAGTTAGGTGTCGAGAGACAAAAAGGAAAATCCCCAAAAGGACTTAACAAGGTCTATATGCATAATAATTTTAGACCACAGATGATAACATTTTGGAAAGGGTGAAACAAGAACATTGAGTGCATAAATGTCATGGCAGGTGTTTCTAGATGTAGAGAATTTTAGAGCCAGAAAGGACCTCTGAAATCATCTAGCCAACCCTCTCATTTTACAGCTGAGGAAGAAGGCCCTGACGGTACGTCATCGGGTCAAGGTCAGAGAGCCACTTACTAGCAGTGCCGGGAATAGAATCCCAGTCTTCTCATTCTTGGTGGAGTGCCTTGAAGTTTAAAATGCCAAGGAGTTCAAGGGAAAAGGATTTGGGGCATGAGACATTGATTTCTGGCCTTGTCAACTTCTAAATTCTGTCTTCTTCAAAGTCCACATGAGGGAGAGGCTACTCCATTTTCCGAGTATAACATAGGAGTCAAATAGAGTATTTATCTTAATGACTGCCTACCTACAGAGGCCTGTGTCCTGAGATAATCTGCATCTTGGGTCCAAATGCAAAGATAAAGGATTTTAATTTGGTGGTTGAAGAAAATCTGGGAATAAATGTTCCAACTTTGCCTTTAGCAGGCCAGCACACATTTAATTTATAGTTTTCATCGAATGATGATCTTGAAGCCTTGCAAAGCAGTCATTTATTTAATTTCTTTATGCTACGGAACTCTGGCTGTGTATGAGGCTGGGTGGCTTCTGACTTCTGGTATGCATACTTTTTAAAGTCCCTTTTCTTTTACTCTTCAAACATATTTACCAGTTGAAAGGGTATCGTATTTCTATTTTCCTTGACAAGGAAATGGGAACAATTGGAAAGGGGATGAATTTGAAAAACTGAACTCATTCTTATGCATATTAAAATGTAGAGACTATTATAGGGCATACACTTAAAATAATCTTTCCTTCTGGAATAATGTCTTTTGCAATTTTCAAAATGTTTTATGATACATGATATTGGTTGTTTAGTAGAACTCTCTTGACCTTTAAATTCTCTTTCATTCTTTAGGGAGAAGTCTTGGGCACTCAAATTAATGTTCCGTTTAACAAATATTTGTGAGCACCAACTCTGTACGAGGTAAACTGTTGGATCCTAAGGCCCAGAAGAAGAATAAGACAAATCCTTGTTCACAATGAGCTTGGTCAATGTTGATGATTCCTGAAAGGTAACCTGTGGCATGACTGCTCACATCCTGAGTAGTCCACTACCCCAAAATAAACTTATAAACAAATGTGAAGAGACTCTCCTCCTAGTCCCTACAGCATTCCATCAAGGGGACCCATAATTTAGTGTTAATTCTCAGCCTTGCTGTACCCTGCAATCACTCAGAGAATAATTAAAAAAAAAAAAATCATGAAAGCTAGAACACTCCCCCAGACTTTGGAATCAGGTGATGAGGCCAGGATTTTTACAAAGTTCCATAGCTAGTTCTCTCAAATTGGTCCTGTGTTATTTCAGTCCAAGAATGACAGGGTTTGGATTCTGTCTTAGCAAAAGCAATATAATTTTGATACTTAGAGAATCTGTTTTGGGTTATAAGATTATGAGAATCACACACACAGTATTAGGTTGTCACATATTTAGACTGTTGTGTTTCAGCAAATGTGCTCTTTCCCCAGTTCTGGATGTTTTCCCCCTAGAATCATGGGATGCTGGCTTTCTCTTCTATTCTGAGGGTTGGTGGCATGTCAGCAGAGGTTTTAGCCAAGCATATCTGTCATGGGGCTTATGTACAGGCATTTCCAGATGACAAAAATATTCAAAAGAAACAGTTTTAAACTAACTGTTCTGTTTAAGTATTGGTCTGTGTTCTGAAGAAATAAAACAATAAAGCAATAAAACATTTTAGGATTATGGGCTATTTAAAATTAGAGATAGATCTGGCTTACTGTTCTCAAATTGGTTTTTAGCACCTCATTATATTATTTCCAGATTCTTGACTTGGGAGCTTTGGATAATGATGAGAACAAAATCTAAATAATAACCAATAACGGGACCTATTGTTCTAGAGTTACCGCTTATTTCAGAAAAGAATCTCAGGAATGCTGGTCTACCACAAGAGGGCCACCCTGAGTCATTTCTCCCTGGGAGGAGTTCCAGCTTTAAAGCAGGGTGGAGATGCCCCTTAGCCAAAGACAGAGCAAGAAGTCCCTACTCCCTTTCCTTTCCCCACCCGCCTTCCTTGGGAGATGCTGAGCCAGCCCACCTGTGTCTTCTACCAGAAATGTTAGCTTTATCACCAATAGGTGGTAGTATTGTATTTCCAGTTTGTAACTGTCTAATAACATTTCATTGACAGAAGAAGCAGTTACTGGCAGGTTCCACCTTGGCACATAAAAGAAGAGCCAGCACATAGAAAGGACTGGGAAGAATAAGTAAATATAGGTAAGCTTTGATTGAAGCTTGGGAAAAGAATCAGTTCCATGGGACATGAAATGGGGAGAAGGAGGGGTGATGAGAATGGGAGATTGTTTGGATGGTGCCAAATGGATGGGCTGGTGCCCAAGTGAGAAGAAATATGTCGTCATGAAGGGGGAAGACTATGGTAAAGGCTCTAAAGATGAAGGTACAAACAGCGAGGCCCAAAGCCACAGTTCCAGGCAGCCCTGTGAACATTGTGATCAGAGCACTCTGCAGAGCCAGCCAGACCCATGGCCCACACCAAGGTCTCTCAGGAAATCCACGAGAGACGCAAACACAGTACCCCCAATGGCTGTCCTTGGCCTTAACACCATATTCTTTTATTGATGCTGTTGCCATTGAAATATTTTGCACAGGAAGATTCCCACAACTTCATTCTTTCTTATCTATTCTGAGTTTACCTTGCTTTTTTGAATCCATCTACTTTTTATAAATAGCAGGACTTCAAACAGAGAGCTTATAACATCCAAGGCTGGGGGATCCTAACTTTCCATCAGTTACCTCCTTTGGGGGCTTCACGTGGATATTTTCATTATATGGAGCCTAAGCAGTTAGAATAAGGCTAAGACCTTCCATGCAGTGGCCCTGGTGCCTCAGCAGATATGCTCCCCCGCCCCCACCCAGGTAAAGTTGCTCAGATTCCTAAGAGTCATCTAAAATCCAGAATAAACTGATTTTGCTGACTTGTTAAGTAACATTCTCCCTCTGAAGTTCTAAAGAACTGATTTAGGCTGCCACATAGGTTGTTCTATTTAAAAAGTCAAGCTCTGTTTTGTGTGTCCAGGAATTCACGATTCAGAGGAAATGACATGTTTTGTGCAAAAGCTGCACAGATTCGTGAAAATACAGAAAGGAAATTATAAACTAGATGTTAAACACAATTTTCTGATTTTAAGAAATAACAGACTCTATATCTTTCAAAAAAAAAAAAAAAAAAGCTCTCGAATTCTCTTCCCTTATAAGCTATTTGAGGCCACTGGGCAAACAAATGCACTTCTCTCTGCCCCTCACACCCTCTTAATTTTCAAACGCATAGATAAGTCAAGATAGGTACTTTCAACATGAATTTGAAGAGCTGACTTGCTCGCTTTCACGGTACATTATGTTGGACAACCTCAGAAAGGAACAAATGTTATTTGTTAGCCTTTGATAAAATCACGTACAGAAGGGCATATGGGTGGCTCAGTGGGTTAAAGCCTCTGCCTTCGGCTCAGGTCATGATCCCAGGGTCCTGCAATGGAGCCCCACATCCGGCTCTCTGCTCAGCAGGGAGCCTGCTTCTCTCTCTCTCTCTCTCTCTCTCTCTGCCTCTCTGCCTGCTTGTGATCTCTGTCAAATAAATAAATAAAATCTTAAAAAAAAATCACGTCTTGTTTGTTGACATAGATACATAAGCAGCTCAGCTCAAACACTCAGCTGGGACCACAGAAAATCAACATTGAAGGACAGCTTTTCTCACTTTCCAATATGCTCTATCACTTCCTCTTCAATCCTTACCTTCAGTTAGAGCATCTGACCCAAAGCGTGACTACCAGATGAAAGTGGGCTGGAGTTCTATCCAAATATAGCTACAAAGAGTGTGTGAATATTTGGAATTAGGACTTCGCTACCAAATTGACATACCAAACTTCTCTGGCAGCTGATTAAATAACCGTGTCGCAACTCTGCCACACGGCTTGAAAGGAAGGTTGCAAAATGCAGGCCAATACACATTCCAAGCTCAGCACTGAATTTTCCCTTGTTTTATGAGTTTGAGTCAGTTATGCTTAAAAATAGCCAACTAAATTTTTTTTTTTCTTAAATCCAGGCCAACTTACCAAAGACACTCTTTCCTAAGCTCAAGAATGTGCATGCAATGGAATTGTCTACAATAAGGTTTGCTTGTTTGAATTTCTTGTCAGTGTCATGTTTAAATAGCACAGCTTCAAAGGTACAAATAGGAGAAAATTCCTCGTCTCAGTAGTTGGGGGACTTTGTTCTCTTGATGAACAAAAAAACCTGGGCCTTCCTCTTTTAGAACTAGCTTTGTACAACAAAGATAATGCAAGTAACAGGATCAAAGGGAAGGAGAAGAAGCTACAGGGGATGCTCTTTCTGAGGTCTCGGGTACCATCTCTGTTAACAGAATATAGATGTGGTTAACATCTATAGGGAGAGTAAGAGATGGTGATGTAGGGATGCTATACCACAGATTGTGGGCACTCACAGAACAGCCTTAAGTACCAGGGAGAAGGCAGCAAGGGATAAGTTTGCTTTGCACTTCCTGGCAGTTTGCTAAAACCACCTCCTACATACTTGCTCCCAGCAGTCCCAAGAGATAGAAGCAGGTCTGAATTCCCTGATGCTGAATGCATGTCTCACTATACACTACAGTGTGGGAGAGGTGTGTGCTTGCTTATATGTGGGCACAAACGGGAAAGTGGGGGTATGTATCAGGTAGTGGAGAGTTGGAAAACGTCTCCCTGGAACTCAACTATATTGTAAAGTTGCCTGCTTAACTTCAGAGAAGCTGTCAGAGTGACCCCAATTCTCTCAGAACGTGGGAGCAGTAACCAAGTCAGTCCTGTTTCCCCTCCTCAGTTTCTTACTGGGGCTCCATAGATGGAGTGCCTGAATTGAATTCTTCTCTAAAACCAATGCCTTAGAAGTTCATAGGTGAGATTAATATCCCTGTTGCCAGGATGACTTCAATTCCTAACAAGAGATCTAAGGATGCGGCTGGTGTTTTGATCAGCCTAGACCTCCTTTGGCTAGCCTCTCCTTTCTTATTCAGGCCACCAGATACTGTGGAGATATATGCAGCACACCTGTATGTAAGCATATAGGCATGTATGTATCTATGCACGCATGCATATATGTATTTATTGTTTCATTCCATGCAAAAATGTCTTGGGATTTTACTGTTTTCTTAGGGAAATCCAACATGCTTTCAGGTGTCCAATAAAAATAAGCTGCAACTATGAGCCTTTTTGTTTATTTGTTTTGACACTTCACTAAGAGTACCTGTTAGAGTTAGCTGTTCACATGTTTGTCCGGGTCAACGAACCAATTGAAAGTGCTAGGAGAGTAAAAACTGAATTTCATTTTGTCTGCACCTAACAGCCACCTCCTTACTTGGTTTGTTAAATACACAAGGGATGAGGGTGCCTGGGTGGCTCAGCCGGTTCAGTGTCTGCCTTCAGCTCGGGTTGTGATCCCAGAGTTCTGGGATCGAGGCCTGCATTGGGCTCCTTACTCAGTGGGGAGCCTGCTTCTCCCTCTGTTATTCTGCCTCCCTTTCTCTCTCTGTCTCTCATGAAGAAATACAGAAAATCTTTAAAAATAAATAAATAAATACATACATACATACATACATACATACATACATAGGGAACCATGTTCTATATTTCTGTTGCATTCTCACACCTCTCGTATATGCCTTCTCATCTTGGTTTGGACACCAGTCAGCTGGCACGTATCGTTCCCAGAGGACTTGTGGCACACCACATGGGAAGCTTTGTGGAGTAGATAACTGTGTGCAAATCCACCAACTGCTGGATTGTCCGTATGTGCGTGTGTGTGTACACATGTGTGTGGTCATCTCAACACTCTAATTGGGGGTGTGTATGTGCCTACACTTGCGGGTGTGCACATGACCCTGCACCCGCCCACTGTTCATCTTGGTCCTGCTTTCTGTCCTGTCCTCTTCCCATTTGTCTTCTCTGCTTTTGTTGGTTTCGAGAACCTGTGCTAATACAAGAGAGTTTTCTAACACGGCATCACTGTGGAATTAGAGCTGCCTTGTCATTAGAGGCAAAGGCCATATAGTAAAGATAGTAATGCTTTGGAGAGCATGTGGACATCCACTGAATGGCGGAAGCTTTAAGGTCTGCTGAAACCTAGACGGCTCAGGATTCTATACCGCTGGCCTCACACAGTTGGCTGCAGCCTTGCATCAGGCTGTGTATGCATATTTTAGACAATTCAAACATCTAAAGAAATGGCTCAAGGGAGTTTTAGAAAATACAAAAGCCTGGATTCAAAAATTCAGTGTCAGTTGGTGAGGTGGGGGGCTCAATTCTAGAAACATCCTAGGAATTCTGATATGCTTTTAGGACTAGAAACCACTGATCTAGATATTGAGTTCTTGATTCTTTTCATGAAAAAGAAAGTTACAATTCTGAAACCTGTTTCTTAAAGTCACACAGGGTAGTGACTATCCATGATACTTCTGAAGTGAACACATTCACTGCATACCATGCTTCATCAGAGGGACAATATTAACCATTTGGGTGGGACAATTATTTGAGATTTTGATTCCTTTCCTCTTACTGCCATTAGAGCTTCCCAGTTACTGTGACCACCTACAACACCTCCATAATCCACCAAATGTTCCAGGGGTAGCTGAGAATCATCACTTAGGTGTGTGTGGCTTCAAAGGCAATAAACATTTCAGATAAATTTCAGCCATCAAACACCGACTTTCAGTTCTGTTACTAAAATGGTCCCCCTGAGATGGCTGTCTGGAGGCTTAATCAAGGCTCTAACAGACAGACTTTGATTTTTAAAGTAGTTACCTTCCCTGAGATCATTTTTCTTTTTAAACAGTGGAATAATTGATTAAATACGGTGCTTAAATTATTTTATTTCTTTTTGCCATATAGTTCTACCTAGCCTTTTGAATCTCTAAGACGAAAAGCCAAGTAGATAGTGACAGATTCCAACTGTTGGCTAACTCCTCCTCCTCACTCTTGGTCTCTCTTCCCTCCAAAACAAAGCAAAAGCCAAAAAGAAAAATGTAAAGAACAACACGGAGACTAAGAGCAGTTTTTTTTAAACGGAATTCTCAACTATTGTGAAGTGTTTTTTTTTTCTTTTTTTTTTTTAAATGACTACTCAAAGGGAAATGGAGGTACTAGGGGATGAGGGTTCAAGAGATCATTACCAGAACCAACTTTCATAGTAGAGCAAAGGTTTTCCACATATTATTCTTGATGCTGAGGTGCAAGATACCTTACTTTATTTATTTATTTATTTATTTAAAGATACCTCACTTTAACCACAGATTTTCATATCCACCAGCCAAGCTGCAAAGCATTTCTGAGTGCTTGACTTCCATGAGTGCTGCTATTTCTGAATCTTGATGGCAGTGGTACATTCCAGTTTTCCACTAGGTACACTGTCAGCAAGATGGACAGAAGAGGACATTTTGGATACATGGAACCTATTCAGGCCGCTTTAGGGATGAAGAGAAAGGGAGATGTTCGGGTTCACCAAAGCAAGTTTATACCTAGAGAATAACTCCCACTGGAACGATGTTACTGGCCTTGGATTTCAACTTGATGAAATTCTAGAGAATGACTATTTTTTCCTTACTATACCATCTGCTCTGGAAGCAGTTCTATGCGATAACCTATTAGAGAGGCCAGAACTCCAGGCAACACATCTGATCAGCAACAAATGCCCAAGTGTAATAGGTAAATGCAGAAATGGCTGTTTTGCTTGGAGCTGGTCAAATGCAGTAGGAGGGCTATAATCACTTTCTCAATGAACTAATGCGTAATTCACTCTCATGCTTCCAAACACATCTTTCTAAACAGAATACCATCAGCAAGCATCACGACAAATTGCTTACTTTCCATGATGGTCACATTTCATTCATTCACCATAATTTTTGCTAACATTTATTGGATATCAAAACTATCTTGTTGGTCTAATGCAACCAAGCAAAGATACTTTATAAATCCATCTTTCTATGTTTTGAGATGTGACCATCTTGTGAATGTCCAGCTTTTCAATTACCCTAATAATCAACTACTGAGAAATAATTGAAAGATTTTGGCATTTTTTAAGTCATAATTAGTTAGCAAGAAGAGTACAGACTAAGATATAAAAGAAAGAAGCAAAAACTGAAATGATTTATATAAAAAGTCATAATTACTTCCTTACCTGAAATATTTTAATGCTTGGGCTTCTTTTTGAATTTGGTAGTGGTAAGATGGGTCTTTTTAAAGAAATAGGCAGTCTTCAGTGTTTTTATAGCATTGATTACTACAGAAATTATACTTCTTTTACTTCTTGTCTTGAAGGGTGGACAAAATAAATAAACTGAAAATACTACAATGAATGGTAAATGATGAAAGATTTACAGTACAAAAAACAGTGTAAAAAGAAAGACAAGTTTAAATATCGTTGTGTAAGAAAGTGATGAAAATAATACAAGAATGAGAATAAGTAAAATGATAGGCTGGAACATCTGGGAAGGTAAATGCAGAGACAAAGAGAAGAGTTAATTAATAATAATTTTTAAAACTTAAATTCATATTAACTAATCTAAGCATTCATTCAATTTAAGATGAAGAAGAACCCTCCCTTAAGCCTGCATTTACAAAATCTGAAACCTATTAATACACACAGTTCTTTCTCTCACTCTGATTTCTATTTTTTTCCCTGATGGTATAATTGAAAACCCACATGCTTCAAGTATTCAAAAATCTGCTACAAGGAACCTGAAAGCCAACCATTTGACATTTGAGAAACAATAAGCCTTAATATTTCAAAATTCAACAAGTTTTATCACAAAACTTTTTTTTTCATAACAAAGCAGAGCAACATGCAAGGTAAATAAGCAATAGGGTTGCGATTTTTCTAGTTGTGACTAACAGGCAGTTAATTTAATATCATGCTTCTGTGTATACAGTGATCTTTAAATTTAAATCTCTTGCGTGTCTTAAAAGCCATGCACGCTGTTGTACTTCCGTGTGTTCTCCAATGGATACAGGACAGGAGGCTTGCCAGAGAGGTAGCGCTGCCTGCTGTGTTTTTACAAATTCTCTCTTATGTGGTTAATTCTGACAAAATGCATGGGTCTTTGGCCACCATACCTGGCTAGAGCAGCTCAGTCCAATTCATCAGTTGTGCCTCTACAAATTAGGATGAAGGAAAAATGCTGGTTTTCCCTGTTCGGGAATAGTTATTACTATTTCTCTGAATCAGTGTTGGATTAAAGTTAAAGTATAACACTCCTTCCCCAGTTTTGACATAGAGAGATGGCAGTGATTTTTTTTCCCCCCTAGAAATAACGATCCTGTTACTTCCACTTGTAAAGGAGTGACTTCTATTTGTTCCTTTTGGTAGGGATCTAGACACAGTATCCTCTCTTCACTGTTGGCTTGTACACTTGCCAGTAGTTACACAATAATCCTGGATACTTAGTAATCAAACCACCTTTTTAAACTCAGTTTCAATCTTGGTTCAAAACCTGCAAATACATAATTAAAGATTCCCATTTGGGATCTTCTTACAGCCTGATCCATCAGAATCGGTCGAGTAATACTGAACATATCGACACATAATAATATATGTTTAAGATCCTTTAATCTTTACACAAAAACTGATGGTGGGGATGTGTGTAAATTTCCTTTTTAACCAAAACAGAGGGGAGGGAGTTACTAAGCGGGTTCCGAAAACCCGAGGCCTGAAGAAGGACAGTGTGAGAGAACACGTGTGCTGTGGGGCTACGAAGCCCAGTGAGGCTCTGCGCGGGGACCCTGAAGCGGGGCGTGGAGGTCGGTGCGCGGAGACGCCCCAGCGGGGAGCACGAATCCGCGGACCAGCCTGGCCATCGCCGTGGCTCGCAATAGGCAGAACTGTACCTGACTCACGGATATGGGCTCCTCGGCGCCGCGGTCGTCCGCAGACTTGGGCACCTCGAGGCGGTCGATGAAGGTCTGCAGCTCCTTGCGGAAGGCTTTCATCTGCGCGTTGATGCGGTAGAGCAGCTCGTGCTCCCGGATGCGGCTGCCGTCGTCCTCCTCATCCATCAGTCCGAACAGGTCCCCGTTGGCCACGTAGATGCGCGCCTCGGTGATGATGGTGCTAGTGTCGGCGATGAGCCGGTCGATGGTCTTGCCCAGGCGCTCGGCCTCCGAGCGGATGTCCTTCATCTGCTGCCGGTCGGAAAAGCTCTTGGGCCAGGGCCCGGGCGTGGGGTAGAAGGAGCGGGTGGGCGTCAGGCAGCGGATGTTCCGCACCTCCTCCGAGTCGCTCTCGCCGCCGATGGGCCCCTCGCGCTTGCGGTGAGGCGGCCGCGAGTCGTCGTCGCTCTCCTTCTTGCCCGCGTCGCTCTCGGCGTCGCTGTCGCGCGGGCTGCCGCGGATGCCCAGGTGCGAGGCCAGGTCGTAGCGCTGCATGTTGGACATAAGCACGCGGTTCTCGTACTGCAGCTGCATGACCTTGCCGCTGAGCTCGTTGATCTGCAGGCGCGCCGCCTTCAGCTCCTCTTGCAGGGCCTCGGTCTTGGCGCTGTCGTGGTGTCGCGCGCTCTCGTGGCCGCCCGACTTGTACTTGTACTTGTTGAGCTCCGCCGTGATGCGCTTGTTCTGCTCCTCCAGGTCCGCCACGTTCCGCCGCAGCAGTTCCGTCTCATCCTCCACCAGCTGCAGGTGCTGCCGCAGCTCCGACAGGGATTCGCTCTGCTCCCTCATGAGCGGGTTGGCCGAGCCGTTGAAGTCGTCCCCTCTCAGGTCGTCGAGTTCTGCCTTCAGGCCTCTGTTCTCCACCTCCAGTTCCACGATCTTCCTGCCCAGGATGTTGGCTTCTTCCTCCACGAGCCTCAGCCGCAGCTTGAGCTCAGCCTCCCTGGTGCTGGGAGGCCCCCCGGCTTCTCCTTTGGGCAAAGGACTGTCCAGATCCCCATAAAAGGATCTGTACTTCTGAAGCTCGTGTTCGAATCGGTCCTTCTCTTTGTCGATCTTGGCCATCTTCTTCCTCATCAGAGCAGCTTCTTCCTTCGCGAACTGCAGCTGGCATTTCAGATCCTCACTGTCCTCCTCGTTTGGGAAAAAGAGGGGCAGAGGAGAGGAGGTTACTTTTATGTAAGTCGAAAGCACACACACAAAGCACACCTGCAAAAGTAGTTGCCTTTTCCTTATAATTAAGATTTAATGAGACCCAGATAAGTAGACGCTGTATGTTTTCTACAAATCATTTAAATTATTTGGTGGATAAAAGACGAGGACAATATCACATCCTGGAAACAATAAAGAGAAAGAAATATAAAAAGAGAAACACTATGGTCATCACTATTCAGAGACTATCATCTCTTGTAACTGAGCACAACTGTGGGGTTGTCATTTCAACAACATTCCTTTTGCATGTTTTGTTTTTTACATGATTTGAATTCCCCTGACTATAATAAATGTGAAACCTATTCCCTGGATGGAACACATGCCATGTACTCACTGCCCCTTACCGAGCATGGACTCTCGGCCAATTTCTGGAAAGTTCTTTATCCATCTGACCTAATTTAATGTTTAGAGTGAACTTAGTAATAGATACTAAAATACCTGGTTTAAAGATACTCCATAACTTTTTCAAGGTTACAGAGCTAATATGTGGCAAAAAACAAAGGTGAAATTTGAATTCAGTTCTGTCTGACTCAAAGGCTCATGGTCACTCTGAAGGAGCAAAGAAAGTCTTCTCTCCTCCATCTTCATTCAAGGCAAAATTGATTACTTAAAGACCTTATTTAAAGTAAGGAAAATTTAACACTGTAATGGCTCCTCCGAGGAGAAACTGGCAAGTATTTCATAATCATTTTAAAAATAAGGGGGCATCTGGGTGGCTCTGTGGGTTAAGCCTCTGCCTTCAGCTCAGGTCATGATCTCAAGGTCCTGGGATTGAGCCCCAAATCGGGCTCTCTGCTCAGCAGGGAGCCTGCTCCCCCCCCCCCATCTGCCTCTCTGCCTATTTGTAATCTCTATCAAATAAGTAAATAAATAATCTTAAAAAATTAAAAAAAAGGATATATTCCTCATCAGTCTAAAACGAATAAAATTGGTTCTGCCCGGTAAATGGATGATGGAGTAGATCTTATGGAAGCTCTTCTCACAATTCTTAGGCAACTTGCAAACACTAATCACTGACTAAATTGAAAAGTACAAACAAACTAAAATTGGAAATCAACTTGCTGAGAGCTAACTAATATCAAAGTACATTATTATGCCTAAGGACACATTTCCTGAGGATAATTTCCCCACATCTGCTTTTAAGTATGTACTTTGGGTCAACTGCGTAACTTCTGTGATTTTGTTTTCCTCGTTTTTAAATACGTTTTTTATAAAAGATTTTATTTATTTATTTGAGAGAGGCAGAGAAAGAGAGCATGAGTGGAGGGTGGGAAGGGGCAGAGAGAGAGGAAGAGGCAGGCTCTCCGTTGAGCAGGGTGTCCTATGAGGATCCCAGCACCCTGAGATCATGACATGAGCCGAAGGCAAATGCTTAATGGACTGAGCCACCCAGGTGCCCCTTCTCATTTTTAAAATGGAAATAAAAACGCCTTCTTTGCCCAGCAACGAGTCAGTTGTGTTTGAAATGAATTGTGGTAAAGTAGCAGCAACCACTGGTAGTGAAGGTCGGAATAATGAGCTTCTGCCAGAGATGCTCATTAAATATGGCCCAGAGCCTTTGAGATGGAAGAGATGTAGAACAAGGAGAGCACAGGTCTCCTGTCCTCCTTTCTGCTAATGAGAATTAATATGGAAGGGTTGAGAGCTGATGAGTGCACAGAGCCTGACCATCACATTCTTTATATCATTATGCCCTGACATTAGCCCTATAAGGATCTAGTTCTACTTTATAGGCAGATGAGGTTCAGAAAGGTTGGTTAACCTGTAGAGCACAAGTTAATAAGTGACAGCACATCTGTAACCAGACTGATTCCAAAACTCTTACTTCTTTCCACTGTTCGTGTTGCCTCTAGAAAAGCAGCACAAGAGAAGGAAAGTAGGACAATGGGGTAAAAGAAAAGAAATCGGATGTGTTGGTTTGTATACTTCCCTCTAGAAGGGGTATAGAAGAAAGGACAGAAGCACAGGGAGAAGAGATGAGAGAATTCCCCGGAGCACAGTGATTGAGAAGGATGACAGTGTAAATCACAGAAAGATTTGACGTGAAACTATTTCACAAGGTAAGAGAGAAGCTGTTCTACAAGAGACTATAGGTTGGGTGAGTATGAAACCAGTTCGGTGAGTATGAAACCAAGGACACAGAACAATATTTACTATCGAATCAGCAGAAGACTCAAAGAAAACCCTGGTTACTGGATGGTGCTGCTAATGACAGGGAAAGAGAATGAACAAAGAGGAGGAGGTGTGAAGAAGATGGGTCTAAGCGTATTAAAATGCTGTCTTCGAGGTGTGTCAGTGGAGGGGTATCTAGCGGAAACATCTATTAAAGGCAAGTGAACTCTCGGGCCCAAGATTACAAAGATTACACCTCTGGCCCTGTAGAGAGTTCAGGTGCAAAGGGGAGGAACAGGAGAATGAGATGTATAGAGGTGATGGTTGAAGCTATGAGAGCAGTTCTGAAAGGAACCGAAGAGAAGAAAAGAAAAAGAGACACATAAGACATGGCTCAAGGTGTGGCGGGTGGGCAAGAGAGTCAAATATCATGAAGGAATTAGAAACAATGCTTGGGGATGCCTGGGTGGCTCAGTCGGTTAAGCGGCTGCCTTCGACTCAGGTCACGATCCCAGCGTCCTGGGATCGAGTCCCACATCGGGCTCCTTGCTCGGCGGGGAGCCTGCTCTCCCTCTGCCTCTGCTGCCACTCTGCCTGCCTGTGCTCACTCTCTCTCTCTTTCTTTCTCTCTCTGGCAAATAAATAAATAAAATCTTAAAAAAAAAAAAAAGAAAGAAAGAAACAATGCTTGAATAGAAAGGTGACCAGCAATAAGCTAGTCCAATATGCTTTTACATAAGCTATGCTTTGTTAGAAAGTAAGAGTAGGGGAGACTAGGAAGTTAGGTTGAGTATGGTAGTACTCCTTGATCGCAAGTCTAGGACTTTATTTGCTAGTTAAAAAAAAAAAAAAGTGTTAGTAAAATACTGCAGTTTGAATCCAACCAAAATAGCACTGGATGTGGTCTAAGTCACAGACTGGAGCAGAATCACACTTCACTAGGCTACATTAAGCAAACATAACGTTTAATGTTTTAGCAAGGGAAGGCTACCTGATTTGGGTATATGTAAACTCCCCTGCCTTAAAGGAATGAAAACATAAACCTTATTTTAAGACTTGGACATATACTACATGTAAGAGAGTCCCTAAGAGGGAAGGAGAAAATGATGGGCAACATAGTAATTATTTTGTATTCGCTTAAAAAGAAATCTTTTCAGGGTGCCTGGTGGCTCAGTCATTATGCGTCTGCCTTCAGCCCTGGTCATGATCCCAGGGTCCTAGGATCAAGCCCCACGTTGGGCTCCCTGATCAGCGGGAAGCCTCCTTCTCCCTCTCCTACTCCTCCTGCTTGTGTTCCCTCTCTCACTGTGTTTCTTTCTGTCAAATAAATAAATAAAATCTTAAAAATAAAATAAAATAAAATCTTTTCAGTATACAAAGTGTGATAGTTTCTACAATGCCACGAACTTAAGAACCTGTAAGCCAGTGTGCCCTGCATGCACAGCCTGTAAACTAAGTATTGTAGCTGCATTTACAGCTGAGCATGGAAATACTGTGTATAAATGCTGAAAACATTAAATCCGAGATGGTATGGGAAGTGCCTGGTTGACAGTGTCTGGGCAGTACCTGCTTGCTCCTATTGTCCACAGTTAATGCTAGGCAAGAAACATTACAGTGCTTTGACATGTGAAGCAAGTGGTCTCTTATTTTTGTGTAAAGACTCACTCTTAAGAAGATATGAATGACATGTGAAGAAGGGGAGCATTAGGACGATGAGGGGCCACCTGGGCTGAGTTGACCCCAGCTTTGACTGAGCCACTACTAGATGTTAAATAACATTCCTAATGAATTGCATGGTTTAAACTCATTTAACTCCTACCACTCTTTATTATGATCCCCTTTTACAGATGAAGAAACAAAGACATAGAAAGAATAAGTAAGTCATCTAAGGCCATACAGCTGGCATGTCACTGCCCTTAACTGTGTGTGATACCATTTCTCAGTACATAAAGTCACTGTGGTGCTGAAGGAACGAGTAAATCATACATCGAAGAAGGTGAAGCAAATAAAAATGAAGTATGAAGCCGTACAAATAATAGTAGGTTGAGCCATATGGAATTGTCATTTGCATAGGTCAAAATCACAGCATGCTGGCAATTTCTTGTGGCTCAATCTAGATAAAGGAGACATGAGACTATTCAAAAGCGCATACTGAACACGTTGTAGTATCAGACACTAGACACTGACAAGTCAAAGCTGCATAACATGACCCATGATGACAATCCACCCTGGCCAAGTATGGGAGATGAATATGCAAACAGTAGAATGGGAGGCTGGCAGTAATCTAAGAATCGATGGTCCTCAACCTTGACTGAGTAATAGAATCATCTGCGGACTACTTTATAATTGAGATCTCCCATCCAAGACAGTCCTGCTCAATCCACTGGGGTGGTTTTTGAAAAACTACAGGTAATAATCTCTGAAAATAAATGAACTGGAAACACTAGCAGGGACTTTAATGGCCACAACAGCACACTTAAAATTTCCCAGGTGTTTGCGCCACGAAATAAAAACGGGTAGACCGCAGTGTTTCTTGATTGTTGTAAGGTCCCAGGTCCCACTGGGAAACCCACGAAAGGTGTGGATGTCTTTTACAGAAAGGTGCCCACAGGCGCATTGAGGGAGCTACAAACAAACTCTTAGATGTTCCTGGATAAGAGTATTGTTGCAGAAATAAGTAAACTTTAACATAGGAAGTAAAAAAATAGGCCAAATGTGAGTTTTAGAAGAAATAAACTGCTGATTAAAGCTGACTTTAAATTTTAGAACAGGGAGAATACAGTCCCTTCTCCATCAGTGAGGTGGAGAAGAGAATTGACGGCAACAAGGGAGATGACCCGTAGCACAGTATGTAGAGAAGGTGGCTACAGTCAGGGCAAAGGCAGAGTGAGACAGCTACAGTGACAGAGCATCTTTGAACTTAGTAACACAACGAGAAAGATATAAAATGGAGTAAGGCCCTGGCTCTGAGACTCTTTGGGACTATGGAACTGCTGACCCTTCTTGATACTCTGTGCCAGGACCAGGAAAAAAGTTAACCAAGGACAGAGCAGAGAGAGAGAAGAAAAGGGAAGATAAACATTCAAGATGCTGTGTTTTATGAGATGCCTGGGTGGCTCAGTCGGTTGAGTCATCTGACTCTTGGTTTCAGCTCGGGGCATGATCTCCTGGGTTGTGGGATGGAACCCTGCACTCAGCTCCGTGTTCAGCTGGGAGGCTAGTTAAGATTCTCTCCCTCTGCCCCTCTCCCCACTTGTATGCTCTCTCTCTAAAATGAATAAATAAATAAATCTTTTAAAATAAATTTAATAAGTTGTGTTTTTAAAAAAATTGACATCAACTTTTCCAAATTTTGGATATTTCAATATCGCTTTAGTTAAAATTATTATCTAATGAGAATACAAATTGTAATAATATAAAAAAGTATGCTGTAATATGCAATTCCAACTGATGCATGCAAAAGTCAATAAGTAGCCAATTTTTATGGAGAGCCATGTCATTTCTGACCCCAAATACTTCCTCTAGAGTTTTAAAATCTCCTCCATTACATCTATCAGCACCTCCAGGCTTCTCTTAGTACATCCCTTAAGTTTTATTTTTATTCATTTCCTTTCTTTTGCTTCCCCAATCACTGGCATAGAGAATTCCTTCTTCTACGGCCTTCTCATCACAAGCTTCTCCCACCCCTTCCTACAACATTCCTTTCTCTACTTACTCCTGATGCTATAGGAACAGCCATTCTCTTGACCTTATTAATTATGAATGAAGATGATTAGCACTGTGCGTAGAGTTGTCAAACATAGCAACACCTAAGGTACTAATAACATTTTAAGCAATAATAGGTTTGTTAGTGTTAGCTTTATAAGCAAAGACACTGAGAGCTTTATACTGCCTCTATCTACAGCTACAGAATGGAGAAGCATAATTAAAAAAAATTTTTTTTTTGCATGAGTGTATCTGGCTACTATGTCCACTTATAGATGTAGCTTATTCTTATATACATTTAGAAGTGTTTGATACACGAGTTGAAATTTTATTTCCACATACCTCTGTGGGAGTCTGTTGAGTCTTTTTTTCAGATTTTGGCAGATCTTTGCTTCCTCTTCTTTTTAAGGATAGCTGAAACAAAGCACAAACATATTTAGTTTGGTAAACTATCATTTTAACTCCATTTTATGGTCTCAAAAGTGTCTACTGTCATATGACAAAACCAAACCAAATAAATTGTGTTAGTTCAATCATCATCCAGAAGAAAAAAAAATCCAAACCAGATGGAATTTCATGTATTTTTACCTAGGACTGGGATACACTTCTCAGTAGATGAGTAAGTGGCAACCATCTAAATAATTTAAGGAAACCCCCTGTGAAACTGCAGAAAACAACTTGGATAAAATTTAGACCGATGACCCAATATACCACCTATTCCAAACAAACGCAAACCCTTGTTAGCTTTCCTCTCACCAAAGAACAAAAAGGAATAGGGTATTTCCAGTTGAAGGCAGGTTTTTTCTTTTTTTAAATATTTTATTTATTTATTTGACAGAGATCACAAGTAGGTGGAGAGGCAGGCAGAGAGAGAGGAGGAAGCAGGCTCCCTGCTGAGCAGAAATCTGGATGTGGAGCTCGATCCCAGGACACTGGGATCATGACCTGAGCCGAAGGCAGAGGCTTTAACCCACTGAGCCACCCAGGTGCCCCTGAAGGCAGGTTTTCATAAGCTTGTAAAGACAAACTTTCAGGGGATTTATGGAGAATTTGAAGAATTTTGCTCTTTCCTCACCACACATCTCTGCAGACAATACAATGCCCCTACACATGCATATGATGTAATACAGTAGGGAATTGTTACGGTGAACTGGAGAGGACAGGCTCTGTCTAAGGAATGGGCTGTGAGGGAATTATCTGCAGCTTATTGGTGTCATACAGAAATGTGGGCTTTTTCTAGAGAAGCTAGAAATCTGTATTGTTATGTACTGGTTGGCCCTAATTGAAATTCAGACAAACAACACTTTTTTTTTAAAGATTTATTTTTATTTTATTTATTTATTTGAGAGAGAGAGAGCATGAGGAGAGAGAGCATGAGAAGGGAGAAGTCAGAGGGAGAAGCAGACATCCTCCTGAGCAGGGAGCCCGATGTGAGACTCGATCCCAGGACTCCAGGATTATGACCTAAGCCGAAGGCAGCTGCTTAACCAACTGAGCCACCCAGGTGCCCTGACAAACAATACTTTGTAAGCAAAATAATACAGAGCGTCTCTCTGTATGAATACTAATCCATATTTATGAATACCTACCACATACCTCATATTGAATGTAATATCCAAATATCAATTAAACTGTGCGGACATCATCAGGAAGCTCACAATATACCGTGGGAGACAGAGAAGCAAACAATTATCATACAAGCTGGGAAATGCCAGGCTTTAGGTTCTGTGAAGCAGTGCTTTGTCTTACTGTGGTATTACCACCATCAGAATAGTACTTGGCACAGGGCAGCTATTGGAAAAAAATATTTACTGAACTAACGAAACATATTCAATATGACTATATTCAGAAAATACGAGGTTCTGGGGTCAAAGAGGAAGATGGGGGTGTAGACTGAATGTAAAAGCAGGAATGGAGGCTTCATACATCTGCAAAGAACTCCACGCTGCATTTTCCCCATGTTAATTTCTTTTTTTTTTTTTTTTTTTTTAACTAAAAAAGGAATTTGTTTATTGAGGGCAAGAGGATGCAAACAATATAAAAATCAAAAGCTTATCTGACTTTTCTTTCTCTGCTTCTCAAATGGGGGTTGGATTTTATTTGTAAATTTTCTGAGGGTCCCCAACTGCCAATGGAATCCTTTATACAGAGGGAAGCTGTGTGACAGATTCCTTAAGAGACCCTTCGGAAGAACTCTCATTGGGTAGGAGTGGTGCTCAATATCGCCTATTTCTTTCCCTTCTGCTTCATGTGTACTACAAAATAGTCATTGCATGCAATGGTGAGCCCTGCGATTAGTGAGAAGAAGCTCTGGAAGCCCACTTTGCCATCTCGGCACTGGTCGAGGTCCTTCATTATTTTGTCCACGACCAGAGGGTCTTTCTGATTTTCCAAAAATCCAGGGAACTCCTTTTCCATGAGTACTCGCAGGTCCTCCTTTGTTAAGTAGCCTTTTTCACCAGCAAACTTGTGAAATGTGAACATCATGATTTCCATGGCATGTTCCATTTGAGATGGCATTTTGGTGAGGTCTGTTGAAACCTTGGCCCGAGGCACAGCAGGGACGATTGGCTGGGTGGGACGCGCGGCCAGTGAGCGGAACGCGGCGCTCTGGGAGCCTTAGTAAGGGGCGGAGGTTCCCCATGTTAATTTCTAACCCATATCCCATGTTAAATGCAGGCATATGGTCAGGTCCAGAAGGCAGGGAAATACATTGTTGCAACTGCTTTCATTCACTATGAAACTCAGACTAGAGCCAAATGAATGGCCTGTGGGCTTATTTATTTCTACTTCTCCACAGAAGTAAAGATGTTCTCTATGTTGCTTGTATAATCTTAGAAACAAAGGCTGTGAGGACTGCTTTGCCATAACCAAAAGTGGTTTGGGAACCAATCAACAAAAGCAGCCCCAAGGAAACCCCCCAAAATAGCAAGCTGAACTAGGGGATCCCGAAACAGTCTGTTTAGAAGCTGCCTACAAAGCACCCAAATTCATTTTATTAAATATTTACTGAATGCTTTTATTTTCAGTGTACTTATTATATGTTCATTTACTGCTAACTAATGTACTTTATATGGCACCTGTGATACAGTAATAATAAAACCAGCAGAGTCACTGCTCATTATGAGTTTCCTAATTTACTAGGCAAAGGGTCTATTCAGTCAGCAATTTAAAACTGTGATGAAAGCAATGATAATGTAAAAACAATAGTAACTGGCAATGATTGAACACTAATTCATCTCTAACACTTTACATATATTATCTCAATTAATTCTTAAAATATTTTATTTATTCATTTGAGAGAGAGAGACAGAGAGAGAGTGCATGAGCAGAGAGTAGAGGGAGAGGGAGAAGCAGACTCCCTGCTGAGCTGGAAGCCCAAAAGGAAGACATGTAGTCATCTGAGTCACACCCAGGCACCCTTAAAACACCACTTAGATTTAACAAGCTCTTCAGGTGATTCTGATGTATGATAAAGTTTGAGAAGGGCTGGTCTAAAATTACAGTTAAGTAAGTAGCAGGATCAGGTTTTGACCCAAGTATTTTTTATCTTTATATACTAGGTCATAAAGGAGAAAGGCTTAAGCCAGTCTGGAACTGGAGATGGTATGGGGAGCTAGGGAAAATTTCCAGAGAGAAGTAACATCTTATGTTGAATCTGGTGGATGAAGAGTCAGCCAGTTGAAGATAGAGAAGAGGGGAAAGGGAAAAACAAAGCCTTCCATGTAAAAAAAAAAAAAAAAACATTTCTGGGACACAATTTAGCAGGTCTGTAACAAAATTTGAGGAGAACAAATGATGCTGATGGCATGAATCAGATCTCGAAGGATACTGAATAAGATTGTGGCAAGCAAAAAATTTCCATAATCAGATTGTCATAGAAGAAATACATAGATGCAAAAGTAGAAGTCCAAATGGCCACAAGGTAAAGGGACATCATGCAAGGGAAATGAGGGAAAGTAGGCTCTAAGATTCTGAGAGCTTTTTTCAGTGGGCCTTTGTTTTTCATTCATTCCATAAATATTTGTTCAGTTCTGCCATAGATACTATACTCTCTGGTTATACAAATGTGACTTACTCTCCTCCCCACCAAAGATCTAACTGTTTACAGTGGGTAAGAGGATGTAGATAATTAGCTAAAACTAATTAACGAAGAGCAATGGATGAAGAACAAACAAAAGATTCAGAGGACGAAGAGGCAACTATGATTCCAGATCCTGAGAGATGAGAGGAAATCATCTGAGGTGGCTGATCTTTGAAGGCTGTACAAAATCTCGACAAAAGTAAAAACAAATAAAAGAAAAAGCAAGGACTCAGGGGAATAGGTGGGCCCTTACAGACTCACTGACTTCAGACAAGAAGTAATGGAGTCAATAAGATCGATAAACCATTGGCCACACTAATCCAAAAGAAAAGAGAGAAAGCCCAAATTAATAAAATTATGAATGAAAACAGAGAGATCACAACTAACACCAAGGAAGTAGAAACAATCATCAGAAGTTATTATCAACAGTTATATGCCAATAAGCTAAGCAACCTAGATGAAATGATTGCATTCCTAGAAAACCATAAACTCCCAAAATTGAACCAGGAAGATATTGACAACCCGAATAGACCGATATCTAGCAACGAGATTGAAGCAGTGATCAAAAACCTCCCAAAAAACAAGAGCCCAGGACCTGATGGATTCCCTGGGGAATTCTACCAAACTTTCAAAGAAGAAATAACACCTATTCTACTGAAGCTGTTTCAAAGAATTGAAGCAGAAGGAAAACTTCCAGACTCTTTTTATGAAGCCAGCATGACCCTGATCCCCAAACCAGGCAAAGACCCTACCAAAAAGGAGAATTTCAGACCAATATCACTGATGAATATGGATGCTAAGATTCTCAACAAGATCCTAGCAAACAGGATCCAACAACACATTTAAAAAGATTATCCACCATGATCAGGTGGGATTCATCCCTGGGTTACGAGGATGGTTCAACATTTGCAAAACAATCAATGTGATAGAACAAATCAATAAGAGAAGAGAGAAGAGCCACATGGTCCTCTCAACTGATGCAGAAAAAGCATTTGACAAAATCCAGCATCCGTTCCTGATTAAAACGCTTCAAAGTATAGGGATAAAGGGCACATTCCTGAACTTCATAAAATCTATCTATGAAAGACCCATAGCAAATATCATCCTCAATGGGAAAAAGCTTGCAGCCTTCCCATTGAGATCAGGAACACGAAAAGGATGCCCACTCTCACCACTCTTGTTCAACATAGTATTAGAAGTCCTAGCAAGAGCAACAGACAACAACATCAGTCAACAACAGAACACTCATGAAAGAAATTGAAAAAGACACAAAAAGATGGAAAAACCATTCCATCCTCTTGGATCAGAAGAATAAACATTGTTAAAATGTATAGAGCAATCTATACTTTTAATGCCATTCCGATCAAAATTCCACCCGTAGTTTTCAAAGAGCTGGAACAAATAATCCTAAAATTTGTATGGAATCAGAAGAGACCCCAAATTGCTAAGGAAATGTTGAAAAACAAAAATAAAACTGGTGGCATCACGTTACCTGATTTCAAGCTTTACTACAAAGCTGTGATCACCAAGACAGCATGGTACTGGCTTAAAAACAGACACATAGACCAGTGGAACAGAGTAGAGAGCCCAGATATGGACCCTCAACTCTATGGTCAAATAATCTTTGACAAAACAGTGGAAAAAAGACAGTCTCTTCAATAAATGGTGCTGGTAAAACTGGACAGCTATATGTAGAAGAATGAAACTCGACCACTCTCTTACACCATACACAAAGATAAACTCGAAATTGATAAAAGACCTCAATGTGAGACAGGAATCCATCAGAATCCTAGAGGAGAACATAGGCAATAACCTCTTGGATATCAGCCACAGCAACTTCTTTCAAGATATTTCTCCAAAAGCAAAGGAAACAAAAGCTAAAATGAACTTTTGGGACTTCACCAAGATCAAAAGCTTCTGCACAGCAAAGGAAACAGTCAACGAAACAAAGAGGCAACCCACGGAATGGGAGGAGATATTTGCAAATGACAGTACAGACAAAAGGTTGATATCCAGGATCTATAAAGAACTCCTCAAACTCAACACACATAAAACAGATAATCATATCAAAAAATGGGCAGAAGATATGAACAGATACTTCTCCAATGAAGACATACAAATGGCTATCAGACACATGAAAAAATGTTCATCATCACTAGCCATCAGGGAGATTCAAATTAAAACCACATTGAGATACCACCTTACATCAGTTAGAATGGCCAAAATTAGCAAGACAGGAAACAACATATGTTGGAGAGGATGTGGAGAAAGGGGAACCCTCTTACACTGTTGGTGGGAATGCAAGTTGGTGCAGCCACTTTGGAAAGCAGTGTGGAGATTCCTCAAGAAATTAAAAATAGAGCTTCCCTATGACCCTGCAATTGCACTCCTGGGTATTTACCCCAAAGATACAGTTGTAGTGAAAAGAAGGGCCATCTGTAGCCCAATGTTTATAGCAGCAATGGCCATGGTCGCCAAACTGTGGAAAGAACCAAGATGCCCTTCAACAGACGAATGGATAAGGAAGATGTGGTCCATATACACTATGGAGTATTATGCCTCCATCAGAAAGGATGAATACCCAACTTTTGTAGCAACATGGACAGGACTGGAAGAGATTATGCTGAGTGAAATAAGTCAAGCAGAGAGAGTCGATTATCATATGGTTTCACTTATTTGTGGAGCATAACAAATAACATGGAAGACAAGGGGAGATAGAGAGGAGAAGGGAATTGAGGGAAATTGGAAGGGGAGGTGAACCATGAGAGACTATGGACTCTGAAAAACAACCTGAGGGTTTTGAAGGGGCAAGGGATGGGAGGTTGGGGGAACCAGGTGGTGAGTATTAGAAAGGGCACAGATTGCATGGAGCACTGGGTGTGGTGCAAAAACAATGAATACTGTTACACTGCAAAGAAATAAAAAATTAAAAAAAAAAAAGTAATGGTGGTAGAGACACTACAGAGCTCAGGGAGAAGGAGACACTTATAAAGCACTGAGGTCAGCTTGTGGAGCTGAGAAATTTAGACTTTATCCTGTGGGCAATGTTAAAATGAGCCCTCTAAATTAATATCGGAGAAAGGCTGAAATCAGGCCATCCTTTCCTAAGAGGCATTTTCTATTTTACTTTTATTTGAATATCACTCAAGTGAGGTGTCAAACCCAAAGCTCTGAAAAAAGATTTCTCCTTGAAGAAAGGTAAATTGCCTGTAAGGCGCTTCTAACTCAAGTACCTTCAAGTATCACGTTTAAATGTTCGATAAATATTTAATCATCTTTTCATATTCCCGTAAGCTTTTATTAACTTTCTGACTCTAATAAAACAAAGACAAGACTCATTTGGGTAGAGAAAGTTGGAGAACTAATATAAGTCCACTCTCTCTCTCTCTCTTTTTTTTTTTTCAAGATTTTATTTGAGAGAAGGAAAGAGAGAGGGAAAAGTAGACTCTCCGCTGAGCGGAGAGACCAATGTGGGGCTCCATCCTGGGATCCCGGGATCATGACCTGAGGCCAAGGCAGATGCCTAAATGACAGAACAACTGAGGCGCCCCATAAGTCCAGTCTCTTTCTTGTGAGTGTAAATTCCCTTCAGCAACTCCCCACCCTATCATCCTGTTCCACCTCCACGCATGAAATCCAGGGAAGAATTCAGGCACGAGTTCAGGAAAGCTGTTTGGGATACCAGAACTAAATCTCACATTTTCATCTTCGTTTTCAAAGTAGGCTTTTCAGATGGCTCTCTAGATAAAAGTGTTGGAAGCATTGTCTTGTCCACATCTTAATTCTTTTCTTTCCCAGGCTCAACTAGTCCCAAGGAGGCTGCTAATCTTTTTCATCCATAGGAAGGCCAGGAATTAGAAGGTTTTTCCGAAAAAACACATGCTTGCACAGCAATGATAGAAAATGGATTGTTCATGTTCTAAAAATATTTTGAGACTGCCTTTCCCCCCCTCCTCAACTGAAATCTGGTCTATTTCTTAATATGTAGCATCTTTATGTTTTCAGCAATTAAACAGAGAAAAACCTGTCTAAAATGGTACTGAAAGACATGATATGTATGAAAGCTTCCTACATTTTTGCTAAAATTGAAGAGAACCATTTGTACAGTGATGAAATCAAGAAGGAAACTATAGCTGTATTCATATCTAGGATTTACTGAGCACTCACTGTGCGTCATGCACATTTCTAATCTTTTAACATGTAACTACTCATTTGATCTTACAACAGACTTAGGAGGTTGACACCAATTATCTGAAGCACTCCAAGGATAAATCATTCAGCTAATAAGTGTTAGAATCAGGGTCTAATTTTTCCAGCTTCAGCGTTCTTGTTCTGAATAATTACATTACAGTGTTACACCAAAGGAAGAAACATACAGGGCAGGATTATCCCTGCGCATGTTCTCTACGCTGTCACACCACTGCTGCCTGGGCTTGGGGCCCTAGTTTACATACATTACACACAAGCAATATGTTTTTTCTATTTTCAACATAGGGCTCACCAGCAGTGACATACACACCCACACTCATCCTCTAAATTTCCAGCAATGTTGGGAAAGAGGCATGGGGATTTCCAGTGGAAGACTGGAGGAAAACCAAGATGCAGGGACTCTGGCTCTGGCTCTGGGGCAGTCTGAATGTGTCTGTCCTACCCCACCCTCCGTATTCATAGGTTGAAATCCTCATGGTCAATGTGATGATGGTATTTGGAGGTAGGGTCTCTGGGACGTGCTTAGGTCATAAGGGTGGAACTCTCAGGATGGGATGAGTGCCCTTACCAAAAGAGACCTACCTAGAGCGCTCCCCAGCCTTTCTGCCTAGCGAGGATACAAGTCTGCAGCCTGAAAGAGGGTCCTCACCTGACCACAAGGGCACAAGTCTGATCTCAGACTTCTAGGCTCCAGGAACTGTGAGAAATAAATTTCTGTTATAAGAAATTTATAAGCTACCCAGTATGTGTTTTGTTATAGTGGCTCGAATGGATTAAGACAGGCTTCAACCCATTTTGAAGGGAAACAGGAGAGGCTCTAGAATCTTCCTCCTTCCCTCCTATGGTATCCTTGACACCTACCAGAGAGAGTCCCAGATCAGGGGCTGGCACCCAGAGATCCTCCTCATGACCATTCTCCACTCTCTCCCTTAAAAGAGGGAAGCAGGATCCCAAGTTTTATATAAAGACATGATCTTGGGGGGCCAAAGGGAATGAGGGTGAAGGAGGCAGGCTAGGATGATCAGGTCATGCCGTTCTGTGCAAAATCGTCCCACAGCTGGTTGTCTCATTCAGAATCAGAGCCACACTTTACGAAGGCCTAGGAGACCTTGATCACACACTGCATTTATCCTGGTAATGTCTTCTAAAGATTGCATCAGGCTTCAACCCAGACCAATTAAAACAGATTCTGGGGTTAGGCCCAGGCATTTGTTTCAGAATTTGTAGGGTGAGCACAATGCAGGATTATATACATTACACACAATGCCTCTGAGAACCACTGCTCTCCTGCCTGACTAGTCTGCCACCCCCCATCTCCAACAAGCTTTTGTGCCTCATCTGTCACCACATGCACCCCGTTTTCCTTGTGCTCGTGTCACAGACATCCCTGTGGTTCCTCAAACATGCCAAGCGTGCTCCAAATAGGGGCCTTTGCTCTACCCTCAATATTCTTCCTTCCTTTTTTTAGTGATTAAGTCTTTCCACAGTGAGATTCTTCACAAAACTGGTTGTATTTTCCCCCTCCCAATAGGTAGGCCATTTGCAATATGCCCCATTAAGAGGCAGAGTCTATTTCTGTGCCTCTTTAAAAAGGGCTGGCCCTTTGACTTGCTTTCAACAATAAAATGTGGTAGGAGTAAAGTGTGGTAGCAGAGGTGACATGCTAGTTCTGACACTACCCTCAAGGATCTGGCACACTTGTGCTCACTCTCTCTTGGACACAGGCTGCCTCATATGACAAGTCTAGGATAGCCTGCTAGGTAGAAAGAGTCACATGGCCTAGTTACTCCCATTGTCCTAGACAATAGCCAGCAAACTTCCAGATACAGAGACTTGATTGTCAGCTGTTACTGACCAAAAATAAATGCAGGGACCCAATTAAGACCAAAATAATCCATATAGAGGAACAAAGAATTAAGTAAATAGATAATTATTGTTTTAAGCCATTAAATTGTGGGATGCTTTGTTACACAGCTAAAGCTGATACATTTACCAAATATTTATCATCATTGGAATTGAAAAAGCTCCAGGTGATATTTATGGGGAAAAAAAATCTCCTATTCAAAATTCCAGAAAAGCGAAAGACTCATGTAAAAGATCAAGAAAAAGAGTTAAAGGAGGTTCTCAAACATAAGAAAAAAATAAAGTTCAATGTATTTTCCTTGTTCCTATTTTTCTCCTGCCTTTGTCAATATTTTGATTCCATAAAATATTTTTTAATAAAACTGAGCTTTAAATAAATTATTATAAAGGCTCACCTTCCAGTTCCAGATTGCAGATGTTTCTTTTAATAAAAGTAGGTGTTCAGTTAGCACCAAAGGTGTGATATGAGTTAACAGCTAATAAAGTTCATCCTAACAGTCAGGCTTATTACAGGGTCTGGCTCAGCACATTTTTGAAGTTAACACACCTGAACTTAGCTTTTATTCTTCCTTTTCAGGAAGAAGTGATGTATACACATTTACAGTGTTTCCCTAGATATAGGTTTCTTATTTATATGTCAGTTCCACCTTTAGTTTATCAAATTTCAATTGTCCTTTTGTTTCTGTGAATTTCCCAGGCAGAGGAATAAAAATAACTTTAATTTTATGACTTTCTACTTATGTTTCCGAAGTGAAACATAAAGAATTTAAAGGAAGCTGTACTCAGAAAATCCTCAACTGTAACGTAGGATTAGATTTTTCAAATTTCTACTGATCATTAGTTAAAAAGACCCAACTTTGGAAAAGGACAGCATGGAGAACAGCTTGCTAATAGTGCATAAGTGTTTTTATGCTGGAACTCACTTTCCATGATTAGTACAGTGAAATTCAGGTAAGCCAAAAACTTGAACAGCAAAATATTCAACTTCACCCCAGAAAATTTAAGAGATCTTAAAGACCATGGGATATCAGAGAGAGAAAAAAAAAAGAGAAAAAAAAATGGAGGCTCTTCTTATTAATGGGTTGTTGTTATACTATAGGACCAGAGGAAGTGACATAGTGAGGAAGCTGGAGTTGAAGTTGTAATAGTTGGGTCTTATAAATTATCTGTGAAGAATATCTCTTTAAAGTTAGGACCCAGGGGCGCCTGGGTGGCTCAGTGGGTTAAGCCGATGCCTTCGGCTCGGGTCATGATCTCAGGGTCCTGGGATCAAGTCCCGCATCAGGCTCTCTGCTCAGCCGGGAGCCTGCTTCCTCCTCTCTCTCTGCATGCCTCTCTGCCTATTTGTGATCTCTCTCTGTCAAATAAATAAATAAAATCTTTAAAAAAAAAAAAAAGTTAGGACCCAAATGGAGCACCTGACTGGCTTAGTTGGGAGAGCACTCAACTATTAATCTCAGGGTCATGAGTTCAGGCCCCAAGTTGGGCATGAAATGAGTAACTGCCTGCTTTCTATTGTGTGATTCATACCATATGATCAAAACAAGATCCTCAGGGAGAATTAGTCTCGGTATTCTCCAAACTACTCCAGGACCCTCAAGGGGCTCAAGGTTACTGGCAAGAGAGTTTCTAATACAAGAAATTCTCATGTCATTGTAGAATCCTCTTTTGGAGTAGTGTATAGGTTTTTAGTAGGTTTTCCAAACTACTGATAATAAATGGATCCCAAAGTAAGACCATCTTGCTTTAAAAAAGCAAAGACAACATAGTAAGTGCTTCTCTGTTATTTGTGTCATGCAAATAACATGCAAATGTCTCAGAAAGTTTCACCCAAACAAGGGGAAGCTCTCTCAGTTAGACTTACTTCTTTAAGTCTGAAAACCTGGTTAATGAATTTTGAAGTAATTGTTAAAAATTATTTTATGGGGGCACCTGGGTGGCTCAGTGGGTTAAAGCCTCTGCCTTCGGCTCAGGTCATGATCCCAGGGTCCTGGGATATAGCTCCACATCCAGCAGGGTGTGAGCAGGGAGCCTGCTTCTGCTCTCTCTCTCTGCCTGCCTCTCTGCCTACTGATGATCTCGGTCTGTCAAATAAATAAATAAAATCTTTAAAAAAAATTATTTTATGCCTTAGACCCTTTATCCGCAATAAATATATCCTCACTATGCTATGAATTTCATGAGCAAATACAGAGCTTTCTATTCCCTTCTAATTTGCTCTAGTTAATGAACTGAATTCTAGGTGCCATTGCATTTAGCAACTAAAATGCATTTAGAAAATTATGGCTGAACAGCGATAGCAGTGCCTTATGGCCTTTTTCTACGCCGAACCAAAGTAGGAAAAAATATACTGCAGCCAGCATTTATAAACTGAAATGATGATTTGTCCGGTCTTTTTTATATTGTGTCTCAACAAGCTTCTACCTTATTAATACAGAAGTTTTTGTACTAAGTTCAGAATCTTGGAAGAAATACGCTTTAAATACCATTGGCGTGCCAGGATCCTGAGGGGTGAGTATTTAGGTACTTTAAAATGATTCTTTATACAATTATACATACATTTAAGATATTCTGTGATAAAATTTTAAAGGTCAGAGTACTCAGTCATTTCTGAAATGTACTGAAAAGGAGTAGTTGTTAGTTCCTGGAATAATTCCTAGACTAGGTTAAAAAGTTATAGCCCATAGTTGTGTTTTAACATTTTTGGAATTGTTGCCAATTTTTAAAATGTGGACAATTTACATTCTAAAAATCAAGATTTCCAGCTTCACTTGAAAAATGGGAAGACCTGGTAACGTTAGGTCCTGATTATGGCATGACATCCTTGGGTTGGAACTAAATATTGAGACATACAATATTGAATTTGCCCCATCAGTCTTACACAAAGAAGTTCCTTCATTTATATAATCGGTTGGCCCCTAGTGACAGTAAAATGTTCAAACTCTGCCCTGGACTGCTAAGGTCACGTATGTGGAAGGTGCTAAGAAAACCAATCTTCCATTCAGCACCCTACAGGAATCCTTTGTATACTACCTAGTCTCTGCCGGTGCTTTTCCAGAAGCTTGTTCCCACATGAGGCAGGCAAGCCAATCCCTTTACACATGGCTCTAATGGATAAAATGTCTGTATTTCGATCCTGAATCCACTTAAAGTTAAAAATGACTCACAGTGGGGCACTTGAGTGGTTCAGACAGTTGGGTGTCCAACTCTTGATCTCAGATAGGGTCTTGATCTCAGAGTCGTGAGTTTAAGCCCTGTGTTGGGCCCCATGCTGGGCATGGAGACTACTTTAAAAAAAAATTAAAGTGATTCAAATAATAAATCTATCTTATCTTCTGGGTGCCTGGGTGGCTCAGTTGTTAAGCTTCTGCCTTCAGCTCAGGTCATGATCCCAGCATCCTGGGATGGAGTCCCATATCAGGCTCCCCACTGAGCAGGGAGCCTGCTTTTCCCACTCCTACTCCCCCAGCTTGTGTTCCCTCTCTCTCTGTCAAACAAATAAAATCTTTTTTTAAAAAAAGTCTATCTTTTCTTCTATATTAAATCCCTCCAAACATTGGAAGAGAGCAATCACATGTCAAGTATTTTCTTCTTCAGCCCATATATACATATATATATACACATATGGCAATTTCTTCTTCTTCAGGATATATGTATACATCCACACTCCCCAGTTTTATAAGCATTTATTATATGACATGGTCTCATATCTAGCTTTGGGTCAACTAAACTCCCTAAGCCTCTTTTTGTGTAAATAGCTATGAATATATTTCTGTATATATTCTGTATAAACACAAAATGTATTTGTGTACATTTTAAAAAATCACATCATAGGACATCACATTTATTCATATTAAATTTCATCTTATTAGTGTGGGGTTTTTAGCACTCTCTTATGTTGGCATCATTTTGATTTTTTGTTCTGTCTTTGCCTGTATCTTTCTTGATTGCTACTGAGGAGGTTTCTGCTCAATTTTTGCTTTGTTTTGTTTTTTTGTTTTTGCTTAGACATTCTTTAGTGTACAATAGGTGTCTACTAGAGACATAATTGAAATTACTTGAAACAAATGACATAAGAAGGAAGACTGAGTTAACTTGCTGTAACAAATTTATGAAAACATTGATGAATAAACCAGGACATTCACAATCTTGCAGTCTCTATCATATACCAAGTAAGTAAAAATCATGAATAAAGAATGATTATAGAATATTTTCTCTGCAAATCTTAAATGGATTGGAAAAAAATCTGTTTCCATGGTTAATTTCAGTAATAACTATTCCTGAGGAACTGGCTCTTTTCCGTTTTTAAAAATAGAGAAAGTTGGGGAAGAAGTAATTGGTTTTTTTTCCTTCAAATTGATATCATTTAATTAATTAATTAATTTAAATTTAAATTTTTATTTAATTTATTTAATTTAATTTTTTTCAGTGTTCCAAAATTCACGCTTATGCACCACACCCAGTGCTCCACACAATATGTGCCCTCCATAGTAATTGGTTTAATTAAAAAAATTACATAGTATATTTAAAATGGCAAAGAACTGAACCCAAGCTTTTAAAATGAAATAACACATCCATGGAGTATGTTTTATTTGTACATGTACGTTCCCATTCACTGAACAAATGAGTATGAGTCTGTGCACATGTCTGGGTGTATATGTGAATATTTGTATATATGTCTTGGAGCATGCATGTGTATATACGTATGTGTGCTTGGTCCTGGAAGGCATTTCAGCATATTGTAAACAGTGCTCAGTGAATTCTAAAACACAAGGCCAAACAGAATCTCTGTAACTTCTGTCTATAGATCAAACACATAACCTAAAATCTATTACAGATATCATTAGAGAACACGTTTATTGAACCCTTACAATGATTTTACTTCATATTAAGAGGTATTGTAATGTCCTTTGGAAGTGTATTGTATTTGACCAAATGAGTCAGTCCATTTCTAAGTAATTTTGGAATAAATGGACAATCACTAAATTTCTGAAATTCTAATTTGAACAAAAAGAAGTACCATTTTCTAGGGTAAATGAATTTGCTTAGTCCTTTGCTATAATGCTCAAGAATATACACATGTATACACGCATCTTTTTTAGACACGAGAGCAACTTAACAGCTATGCATATAGTAATGCCTTTATAAATAATAAATAATTACCTGATGGAAATACACACATGAATATAAGAGCTTGAGATACAAGTGGTATAAAAATAAAATATTCCATATATTAAGGAAGTTATGGAAAGTAGTCACAGATGAATCAGGTTCATTTCCTAAGGTATTATATTTTAAAGAAAAATTGCCATTTACATTGTTAGTCAAATAGAATATGGGGCTAATAAAATATGGAGCTATCACTTTCTCCCTATTTAAATACGCTTGAAGGCAAAGATACAAATATAGATGCAGTAACACTGGAAACCAAAGTTAACAGTCAAGCATTTTCCAGAATCAAGAAAAATTTCCCTTAATAGCAGTATCAATGGAATTCAATGAAGAAACATAATGTATCTTATACATAATCTTTACTGTCTGAAACAGCAGAAATGGAAACACAGACCAAACAAAACCAAACACCCCTAATTCTTAAAATGTTAAACACAAATTTACCATATGACTCAGCAATTCCACTTTTAGGTAAATACCCAAGAGGAATGAAAACCTACATTCACATAAGGTTGTACACAAGAATATTCTAGAAGCATTATTAGATATAAAATAGAATACATATAGAAGAATATAATAGAAGCATTATTCCTAATAGCTCAAAACTGGGAACAACCCAAATGTGCATCTACTGGTGAATGGATAAATATGGATAAATAAAATATGGTATCCATACAATACTATACTATTGAGCAATTTTAAAAAGAAGAAATGAACTACTGATATATGACATGACATGGATGAGCCTCAAAAACACTATATTAGGTGAAAGAAGCTAGACATAATAGACACATACTGTATGATTCCACTTACATGAAATGTCCAGAAAAGGCAAATCAATAGGTAGAAGAAGTAGATTAGTGGGCCTGGAGTAGCAAGAAGGAGGGAAGAAATGGGGATTAACAGTAAGTAGGCATGAGGGATCTTATAAGGTAATGAAAATGTTCTAAAATTAATTTATTGTAGTAATTGCCTGCCATGGAAAATTTGCTCAGAGATCACTGAAGTGTATAGGTGGAAAGGGTTAAGTATATGACATGCAAAATGTGCCTCAATAAAGTTATCAAAAAGCAAACCACTTGGGCAGCCAACACTTCTATGTCCCAGCCCTACTTTCTCTCTCTAATACATGCATAAATATTGCACAGATACTGTTTTATCATGTATCTGGAGAAAGGGCCTGGCTGATTTGCAATTAGCAGCTCTCAGGTTATCAGAACTACAATTCTCCAATACAAGTAGGAGCCAAGCAGGGAAGGAGCTAGATGATTAATTGTGCAATGAATCATGAGATAGGCTCTTTTACAATCCAGGGCTTCCTGGGTAGAACCACAGGCAGAAAAGCCTTGGGAACACCCAAATTGGGGTTTGTTGGTTTTCACACACTACTGATAAAGAAAAGAATATTTTTCTAAGATTCAACTTTTCCCCATAGTCAGCATGCCTGAGTGCTGCCATAGTAGACTTTCTCATATTCCTTCCGAATAGCCCAGAACTAGATAAATGTCTACCGGCCATCAAATGTTGGATTGGACCTGTGTGTATCAAGTTGTGAGATAGCTTTGGATCTGAAAGCAAGCAGTTAGAGGGACTACGAACTAGTTACACAGTGAGTGTGTCTTGAGACAACACTGAATTTAAAAGGAAAGTTTGACATTCAATGGTATTTTTTTTTTTAAGAAAAAAAGTACAAAAAGAAATAGAAGTACAATGGATAAAGGCATTTCAGTGGGGAAAGGATAGTCTTTTCCAAGAAATGGTGCTGGGACCATAGGAGATCTATGTGCAAAAAGATAAATTTAGATGCCTAACTTACAACATACACAAAAGTTAACTCAAAATAGATTATAGGCCTGAATGTAATCGCTAAAACTTGTAAAACTCTTAGAAAAACAGTGGAGTGATTTTCCTGTAGGTTAAGCAGAGATTTCTTAGAAGTGACACCAAAAGCATATGTGATAAAAGAAAAACATTCATAAATTGGACTTCATCAAAATAAAAATCTTTTGCATTACAGAGGACATCATAAAGAAAGTGAAAGGCAAGCAACACAGAAAACATTACAAATCATACATCTAATAAAAAAAGTATATCCAGAATATATATAGTTTAGAGTTTTTTAAAAGAGTTTAAGCACAATGTAGGGCTTGAACTCACCACCCTGAACTCACCAAGAGTTGGACGCTTAACGGACTAAGCAACCCAGGAACCCCCGGAGTAAATAGAGTTTAAATTAGAACCCAGAAATAAGTAGACAAATAATCCAATTTAAGTGAAAAATAAATTGAATAGATATTTACACAAAAGAAGAAAGTGAATGAAAAAAGCACAGGAAAAGATGCTCAACATTATTAGGGAAACACAAATTTAAGCCACAATGACATACTGCTTAATGCTCAATAGGACAACTATACCAAAAAAGATAAGCAATAAGGGTTGGCAAAGATGTTGTTAAATTGAACCCTCCTTTGCTGGTAGAATGTAAAATGGAGCAGGGGCTCCCAGGGCCCCTCTGTCAGTTAAGTGTCTGACTCTTGATCTAAGATAAGATCTCGATCTCAGGGTTCTGATTTTAAGCCCAGTGTTAGGCATCATACTGGGGATGGAGCCTACTGAAGAAGAAGGAGGAGGAGGAGGAGGAGAAGGAAAGAAGATGACGGCGACAATCAAGTGGTATCTTACCAATTAAAAAAAAAAATGGTACCACCACTTTGGAAAAACAATTTGGCAATTTCTTTAAAAAGTTAAATATAAATTCATCATATACCCATAGATTTCTTCTAGATACCTACCCAAGAGAAATCAAAACATAGGTCCACACAAAAACTTATATGTGAACGTTCATAGAGGCATTATTCATAAAAATGGGAAAAAGTCATACCCATCAACTGAAGAATGGATAAATTAAAATGTGATATATAAATATAGCTACATATATGTGTGTGTGTATACTTTTTTACATATATATACAAACATAATCAAATTTTATTTGCAAATAAAAAAGGAATGAAGTACTGATATAAAACATTAGTCTCAGTGAAAGAAGCCAGATGCAAAAGGCCAAAAATCATACAATTATAATTGTATGACATAGTCAGAAAGTATAAAGTTATAGATTTAGAAAACAGATTAGTGCTTGACTAAGGTTAAGAGTGAGAATAGGAGGTGACTACAAGGAAGCATGATAAATAAAGTTTATAAAATTGTATTGTGGGGAAGGTTGCACAACTCTGTACACTTACTAAAAGTCATTAAACTGAATACTTAAATTCATGGTATGTAAATCATACCCCAATAAATCTGTATACAATAAAATGTATCGGGTAAACTAAGAAAAGTGTATTCAGCTAAAGGGAAAGGGAAAAAACAAAAATTTATGTTTGAAAAGTACTCTGGAAAGCAGAAGGCAGCTTTAAAAATATTGTTTTCTTTTTTTGGGACGCCTGGGTGGCTCAGTTGGTTAAGCAGCTGCCTTTGGCTCAGGTCATGATCCCAGGGTCCTGGGATCGAGTCCCACATCGGGCTCCTTGCTCGGCAGAGAGCCTGCTTCTCCCTCTGCCTCTGCCTGCCTCTCTGAGTGCCTGTGCTCACTCGCTCTCTCTCCCTCTGTCTCTGATAAATAAATAAAAAAAAATCTAAAAAAAAAAATTGTTTTCTTTTTTTAAAAAGATTTTATTTATTTGACAGAGACACAGCCAGAGAGGGAACACAAGCAGAGGGAATGGGAGAGGGAGCAGGGGCTCGATACAGGACTTGATCTCAGGACCCTGGGATCATGACCTGAGCGGAAGGCAGACGCTGAATGACTGAGCCACCCAGGTGCCCCAAAATACAGTGTTCTTAATGAGATAATGAACATGGCCTCTATGAACTAAAAACAGAAGGTCATAGACAAGATTAAGATCTGAAGACTAGGAACCTGTTGGAAATAAGAAAACTCAGAGGACACTAAACTTCAGTGCAAGAATAAGGGAGTCCCTGGGTAGCTTTGTTGGTTAAGCATCTGCCTTGGGATTAAGCCATGATTCCAGCATCCTGGGGTCAAGTCCCATATCTGGTTCCCAGACTCCCTGTTCAGTGGAAAGCCTGCTTCTCCCTCTCCCTCTCCCTGACACTGCTCTGCAACCACCCCACCCCCATGCTCTATCTCAAATAAATAAATAAAATATTTTTCAAAAGAATACATGTATGTATTTGCACATGTAACCTTGAATTTAATATAAGAATTAAATTTTGCACTGGAGTCTTCAAAGACCACAACTGACACAGCAGAAAATTAACTCAATGATACTGAGAAAAAACTTGAGAATTTGTCCAAGGACAGAGGTGAAAAGGACCACAAAAAAAAAAAAAAAAAAAAAAGGGTGAAAGGATGAGAAGTAGTAGGGGCGCGAAGTGAAGAAAATAAAGCGTGTGTGGTTGTCAAGCCTATACCCAAGAAAGCCTCTTTGAGATAATTAACAAATAAGTATTCATTTTCAGATCTACATTTTTGTACGTATAAACAAAGACCACCGCCTAGATATGTCCTGATGATATTTTTGAACTGGTTATTCTCCTTAGTTATGCAGACTCATTCTTGCCCCTTCTCTGTACTCTGTGTTTCAGGAGGCTTACCTCTGCATACTTTTTTTACCTTTGCTACCTTTCCTGCCAGGTGCCTTCTAGTTGGGTTTGGCCAATGGAAGTCACTGGCAGAAACACTGAGGGACGAGAGGAGAGTCTAAGGCACTTCTCCTCACTCCCTCACTTCTTTTTTCTTTTCTTTTAACTGTTCTTTTTTTTTTTAATTTCTTTTTTGAATTAACATATAATGTATTACTGGTTTCAGAGGTACAGGTCTGTGATCCACCAGTCTTATACAATACCCAGTGCTCATTGTATCGCGTGCCCTCCTTAATGCCCATCACCCAGTTACCCCATCCTCCACCCCTCCCCCCTCCAGCAACGCTCAGTACTCCCTCACTTTTTCAACACCGTATCTGAGCAGTAGCTAAGATACATTAAGATGACAGTTCCCCCTCGGTGGACCGTCCTCCACGGTCCCAGGAACACCGTTTCCTCAGCAGCATCTTTATATCTAGGGGTAGGGAGGGTTGCCAGTCTTCTCTGAATGCCTGACCAGCCCAAACTAAGAGTATGTTTTCTGAATCCTGCCCAACCACTGTGAGTAATCTTAAATATAAGATCTATCTAGGTGACTTTCCTTTGCTACCAGAGGACCACGATTGATACAAAGGGTAAAGAAAAATATCCATAACTATGTAGAGAGAATATAATCTGACCTACAAAGGAATCAAAATCAGGCCAATCTCATATTTCTCCACTGAAAAACAAATGCCAGAAGATAATGGAACAGAATATATAATGTGAAAAGAAAAAAATTTCACTTGCTAATGCCATTCTGCCATTTCTATGTGAAGTCAGCCACATGCTATTTTCAAAAATACAAAGGTCAAGAAATAGAACATCTACAAATTTTTCCTGTAAAAAAGAAAGTCAAGATCATTATCTAATCAAATTAAAGATTATTTAAAACTGAGGTTTCAAAAATGTAGTTGTGGTTCAAAATCACTGATAGTGTAAGCATTGAAACTGGAAGTATATTGTTTGAATTACATATGAAGCAAAAGATATTCTTTAAATTGAAACTAATACTATAACAGTAAGTAATAGTAAAAATCTTTGTTTATAATCCTATGTTAAATTAACAAAGACCAAACAGTAATCCAAGAAAGAATTCTTAATTCCTTGTTTTATTCTTGAATTTGATGATTAGAAAAATTGAGAATCATAAATGTATTACTGAAAAAACCCTTAAAGTCAATACTAGTAGAATTAAAAATAGAGTAATTACCTTCCAAATTGCAGAACATATTTATTCTATTTTAAATGTAGCCATACCTCTAAAAGAAGTGAATCTGATAGCTGTATTTTATCCTCAAAAAACAATACTTCCCATAAAACAGACCCTCCTAAATACAAACAGATGGTTATCATTTGATCAAGTTCTATGAAAATCTTTTCTTCCATATGCAAGGAGGCAGTAGATACAATTACATACCAACATATAAGTCACTCATTATGCCCTTGAATACAATAATCAATTGGGCTGTCTAATTATTTCTGCTATTATTCAAGGTTCCTGGCCAACATAATGGTAAGAACATTTATTTTGTGAAGGAAAGAAAAAATAATGTAGTTAATTTTATTAACCACTTACCACCATGATTAATTGGCTAGACAAATTGGAAATAACTGAACTAGCCAGCAGATGAGTATAGAATACTTTGAATTTTTAATTTTAAGCACCTCTGAGTTGAATCACACTGAATATAAATGGCTCCATTAAGTGAAATATACAAGTATAAAATGGAAAATGTCAGGAGAGAAGTTAAATGACATCTTTAAATGTCATCTTCAAATGTCATTTACCATCTGGATAAAGATCAGTTTAACTGACCCTGAAATGTAAAAATGGAATTAGAATGGAGACATCAAATAAGTGATTGTATTTCCATTAAAATGCAATGAAGTCTAAAATCTTGAAGATATAACTGAATTTTCAATTTAGAAAAGTCTTCTTAATATACAGTGAAATTGCTCATTATATTTACTCAGATGTAACACAAGTATTGGAAAACAAAGGAATCGGGTAAATTCTAATTTAAGAGCTAAAGATGAGCTCCTCTGATAGCAATCACATCTTCCTAAACACCTCTTCTCTTGCCCAAGCATTTAAAAGCATTTACAGTTTTTGTATATATAACAGTCTTTCTGTGAATTAAATGGAAATATGGTTCCTAAATTCGGAGAGCACAGATCTTTGGAGTCATTAAAAGGCACAAAACAATCTAAACTGTTTTGTATTTGAATACAATAGCCCTTCTCTCTCTGCTGAGATGTTTCTCTTTAAGAAAAATATTTATAGAGCAGCAGAGGTAGGAGAGACATTCACCCAGACAAATCAGCGGTCAGCCCTGTTGGGGAGTGCGGGGACAATCTAGCTGCAGTGCCTGCATGTCCCTTCAAATCTCTGCCAAGGTCAAGTGCTGGATGGTGAAGTGGTCGGGTCTAATAACATGCCTCATGGAAGAGGGAACGGGACAAGTGGATGAAGTTAGAATGGCTTTATAGTGAAGGGACCTATAAAGAAGAACTTCACGGTCATAGACACTCATAGGGAAAGAGAAAGCAGAAGTGTTTCTACACAAGCCTGTGTAGAAGAGTTGGAGTCCCGGCTACATCTAAAATTTCACTCTCATGGACTCAAACATTTTTTCTAAGAGTTAAGTCTTAATAAGCGAATCTAAAACTATGTGATAATGACAAGAGCATCTGATGTCTACACCACCTTAGGGCTTATAAGGCATGCCACATATGTTCTCTTCTGTTGTCCTTGAGAATAGATTGAAGAGGGAAAATAGCTATTTTCCTTTAAGAGGCAATTAAGTCTATTAGTGATTTATCTGAAATAACACAGGTATGAAATCTGTAAAAAGAAGAGATGGTATCAACAGACTTGAAAACATGTTGTTTAGCCCTCTGTCCCCAGTTTCTTTCTTTCTTTCCTTCCTTCTTTCCTTTCCTTTCTTTCTTCAGTTCAAAGTGTTAATGTTCAGTTAAAGTTAATGTTCAGTTAAAAGTGCACAGTCTGTTACAGGTTGACACATTGATTGACCTGATTTATGCAGGATTAATAAGCTATTCAGATAGTGTAGCTTTAGTATGCTGCACATGATACTGGAGTTCATAGATGGACTTGGGACCCAGCAGTTTTGAAACATGTATGTGGAGTTTGAGAAATTTATTCTCCAGGTGCAACTCCCTGGAAAAGAAGGGAGTTCCTTCTTTCTTTCCTTCTTTCCTTTCCTTTCTTTCTTCCTTTTCCCTTCCTCCCTCAAAGAAAGAGGGAGTCTTTTCTTTTCTTTTTTTTTTTTTTTTCTTTTTTCCTGTAAGGGTTTCCCTTCTGTGAGAGAAAACATAATTTTCCTTTGGACACCTTGGAAGTATTCCCTCAATATTTCTTAGTGCATTTTCTAAATGTGTGCTAGAGGTGCCGAACTTAGGAGATTCTAAGAGAATTAAGGTCCCTAAAGATGGCAGGTCACTTGTGGGTCTGGAAGAAGATAGAGGTGCTTGTGGAAGGGGCACTCTGTGACCCAACAGTGTGGCTGGGTAGCACTGGCCAGTGGAGACTATGGGCTTGGAGGGAGGGGGACCAGTGTGGACCCTGCCGGCTTACAAGTGATATTAACTTTGCTAAGCCTTGAGTGTTTACCTCTAAAATGAAACTACTTTTAAAAAAAGATTTATTTATCTGAGAGAGAGAATGGGGAAAGGAGTGGAGGCAGAAAATCTCCAGCAGACTCCCCGCTGAGCACGGAATCAGAGGCAGAGCTTGATCCCACGACCCCTGAAATCATGACCTGAGCTGAAACCAAGAGTTGGATGCTCAACTGATTTGAGCCACCCAGGCGCCCCCTAAAACGAAACTATTAACAACATCATTATACATGAAGTATCTGGCACAGAGATTGGTTTATAATTAGCACTCAGTGCGTGTAGCCACTGAGCAGCGGCAGCCCTGGGGTAATTTCCCTTGTCTGACCAGGCAAATTAACTGCTGAGCTGACTCTCTCAAACATCAGAGATTTAAAGCAAATAGCTGGATAGTCTTTGGGAGTGACAAAATCTGCAGTCTGCAGTCTTCTCTCGTTCTCTAAACCTGCATTCCGCATTGTCTCACCAAAGGATATAGAAGTCAAACACAGAACTGACATGTAGGGTGTCAGGGTTTTCCTCTGGTTTTTGAGCTCTTGTTCTCATTTCCCATCCCAAGACTATGAGACCTTATTCCAGGAAAGACTTGTTTCTGGGGAATAACGGGTTTGAAAGAAACAAGGTAGAGGACTAGAAGTTTCTAGGAGATAGCAAAGTCTCAAGAGATCTCTAATTCTGGAAGCAGGGTGAGCCTGGATTTCCTCCTATCTTGTTTGTATTATACTAGGCCCCATGGAAAGAGTCCTGTTTCTGAATCCTATTTCTTGTTCTTTCTACAAAATAGGGCCTGAAATACCTCTCCTACTTTCCACATATTCTCTCACTCAAAATTATTTATTCTTTGTAGGCTTTGTGTCAACAATTTCTGATTGTTGTGGGCATAATGCTGAGTAAGACACAATTAGGTTCTTACTCCCAGAGGGTTTATGGTCTAGTGTGGAAAAAAGATATATACAAATCAAGTATGGAATAATGGTTGCTATTATATTACAGAAGAATATGGTATATTTGATTAAATGCCAGGCACTGACCTGGATGTTAAGTGTACTACAGTGATCAAAACCGGTGTCAGCCTCATCCTTGTAAATTTTCCATTCTGAGATAATGAACATCAAAGCATTTAGTATAGTAACACACATGTGTAAATATTGTCAAAGTGCAACTTCTACAAGGTTGTCTTTTCTTTTTTTTTCCTAAAGATTTTATTTATTTATTTGACAGAGATCACAAGTAGTCAGAGAGGTAGGCAGAGAGAGAGAGGAGGAAGCAGGCTCCCCACTGAGCAGAGAGCCCGATGTGGGGCTTGATCCCAGGACCCTGGGATCATGACCTGAGCCGAAGGCAGAGGCTTTAACCCACTGAGCCACCCAGATGCCCCACAAGGCTGTCTTTTCTATTAGAAAGTAATTAACTTGAAGTCAGGGACTACCCTCATGGTAACACTAACTGTTACATTCTTATATACACTATATATAAAATATATAAAAATATATATGTATATTTATATATATTATAAATAAATAAATAAATATAAAAAATATATATATATATTTGCAGTCACTGAGCAGCGGCAGCCCTGGGGTAATTTCCCTTGTCTGACCAGGCAAATTAACTGCTGAGCTGACTCAGTTATTTATATATATATATATATATATATATATATATATAAAATATATATATTTTATATATATATATATATATATATATATATATACTCAATAAAATGTTTGCTAAATCAAACAAACTTTGCTAAATCAGATCAAACTTTTTGGTTTTTAGCTCTGATGAAGATGTTGAGGCAGAGAGATGCTATTTCCTGCACCAATAAAAGCGGGCCCTTCTCAGGAAGTCAAGGGTAGAGGGGAGTGGGAGAGAATAATGTTACAAATTATCGTCCCAAAACCTAAAGGCACCACATGGACTAGCTGGGTCACAGTTACACCCAACAGAGTCCCTTAAGGAAAAGACTGGTTGTTTAACGGGGGTCAGTTCTATGTGAGGTTTTTCTCTGTCACACACACACAAAAGCCTAGTGACCTCAAAGAGATTTTTATTATACTCTTGGAAACATAAAGACTTGAACCAACTTCAGAAAATCTCAGAAGTCATATCATTTCAATAATAACAAAATTAAAATGTTTGGATGTTTAGCTGATGACTTCACTCATTTAGGACAAACTCTGAGTTTAACACAAGACCCTGACATCTGTGTCTTTGTATGCTCTGAGGGTGGGGTGTCTATATGCCCATATTACAGTAGGCAATAAATAGTATTCAATAAATATCTGTTGATTGAATAAGGGAAAATATAATTACAATAATAAAAATGATAGTAGTGAAACAGACTGGCATGCTTGACTATAAATAAAACTTTCATGGAGAATAGAGATGAATAATAAAGTAGAAAATGACATTTTTATGGAAACTTGGAGAGTATTTAGTTTAACTTCTACATTTATGAATAAAGATGATACATTTCAAGTTATTTGCTCAATGTCAGTTTCTAGATGCCATGACATGTGAACTTTCTAATAAACCTCACTCAAATTTACAGCTAATGACAAAATGTCTAGATGTTCTTTTCTCCAAAAGGGTCATTCTTAATTTATAGACTGGGTAGATAAGAACTGACAGTGGTTATGAAGGTTTAGCCATCCACCGGTTGTCATGTGAGCCATCTACCGGTTGTCTGTTTATAAATTGTGAACATTTTCCTGTACTAGGATTAATTTTCTTCATGGTTGCTCCGAAGGCCTCCTCTAAAGCTTGACATTGCCTCCATATGCAGCCACAGTTAGGAAGCAACTTCTCTGAATTTTTCTCTCCCTGCCTCAACTGCTACTGAACTCAGAGCTGTTTCACACACATCCCTTGGGTTAAGTTTTCTTTCCTCTTCCCAGAATTCTTACTTGACCAAAATTTTAAACCCTTAGTTCAAGGGTTATGATTTATTGAGAACTGTTTCAAATTCCTTTTTAAGGTAGGTTAGAGAAAGAAGATGGAGAAGTAAACAACTCTTTAATACCTGTGTCGGCAAAGAACTTCCATGGAGATATTTAAACATATATAAACTGCTCACCTCTCACACTCAGATCCCTCAAAGTTCAGCCTAGAGCCTAGAGCCCCAGGACCTGGTAGAGTACATGGTTGGAGACTTAGCTGTCATCGATACGGTTCACCAGCAAATGCAACAAACCTTTCAACATGCAATTTTTTTTTTTTTAAAGTAGGGGCTTGAACTCAGGATTCTGAGATGAAGACCTGAACTGAGATCAAGAGCCAGATGCTCAACCAATTGAGCCACCTAGGAGCCCCTCAACATACATTTATTGAACAGAATCTATGAAGCCATGCCATTGCAAACATCATAATTAATAGATATTTGAAATGGGAATAAACATATAATCAAAAGGAAATGCTTAATTAGGTAAAATTCATATTTATACAGTGCCTTGGTGCTTTAAGAACATAAAGTTCAAAATCCCAGCCAAGACACAAACTGGTTGTAGGAAGAATCCTTACTTTCAAAAGCATTGAAACCCTTGTGCTTTTCATTTAAATAAACAGAAACTTGAGGTTTACAATAAAAGTTCAATATGTTTCACAAAATATTCCACCAATGGGAATTGTCTCACAACAGGGATTTGCTTTTGCTGGGGGTTTGGCATCTGGATAAAAGAAAAGACCCACTAATATAGGACTGAGTCTAGGGAATAACTTTAGAGTACATACAACTGCATATGTAATTTCATGAAAAAAAATCCAATTGAGTTCACAATTTCCAAATAAATACATCTTTGAAAACACATACCCAATATATAGCAACCTGGAAAACAAGGTTTCTTCTGCTTACCAGGTACATTGTTTTTTTAAGATTCTAATTTAGTCCATATTATTCCTACCTAAGTTATTCAACAAACCACTGCTTCTGAGAAGATGTGACTAAAGTAATAGTGTTTAATTGATGCATTTAAAAATATTTATGGAAATTTCATTTAAAAATGTCAATATCTGCTCTTCTCTTTTTCAAATTACAACTACCAGAACCAGGGGAAACTATTTGAATGCCAAAGAAATTCCCCCTTAAAACCATCTCTGGGACTGCTTCTTTATGGATTTATTACTCAGCATTTCATTTTTGTACTTTATAACTTAGATTAACATACCCTATCAAAACCAATTAAAGTTACACTTAACATTTATTTTATATCAAAAAACAAATAGGCAATACTAAACATGCAGGACAAGAATTTATTTATTAGCGATCTGTCTGTAAAGAAAGTCTAAGTAAACAGATACATTCTTTATATACTTAAAAAGAAGACACTACTGTTGAAATTTATGGTACTAATTATTTTTGTGTTCTAGAATGAGAGTTCACGGTAATAGATAGAATATATTAAGCAAGTGGACAGAAAACAAAAGTCTCAAGATAGATAGTGCTATCGCAGTAGGCAAATTAAGGGCCCTCTACGGCAAAGACCAGGAAAAGTTAAGAAAATTATTTTAAGACTCTTGTATGAGGTTAAGGGATGAAACAACACAAAGAAGATAGATTCTGAAGTAAAAAGGATCAAATTATCATTTATCATCACCATCATCATTATCATCATCATTATTCTTTCTTCCTTTCCAACCTCAAAGGTCCATTTCTTTCCTCAAATGTCTATTACCAATGCTTCTCCAAGTGTCAGATCTTAAAGGTGATACGAGAAGACCCCTCCCTTCTGAAGAGCACAAGGGTTTCAGAACTCTCAAAGTAAAGTTTCTTCCTATAGAAGAAGGACTTCATGAAGGGTGGTGACCTTCAATTAGCTATAGCAGACACTTGGCCCTCACAGAGCCTCCTCCATATCTTTATGCTATTTGTGCATTAACCTGTTTTGGCATTCAAACCATGAGTTGTAGTTTCCATGAAATAACTTTTGTAAAAACCTGTCTCTGATTGCTTGTGATGCTGAAAACCGTCATTTTCTCTGGGTGACATAAAAGTAGAGGCATTTTTCTACTGCAAGAAAGCATAGTGGTAGTAGCAATCAACGTTTTGTAATCAGATAGAATACCATTAAGATTCTAAGGCTGCATCCTAAGAGGTCCCTCTTGTTTGCAGTTGGCAGAACACCAACAGTTTCAGTACAAGCAATGAGTTGCAGTAGACTCATCTAATTACCTCTATCCTGCCTCTACTCAACTCTTCTTACCCCAGCGCCTACTCTGTACTCTCAGAGGAAGAAGATAAGCAGATGGATGTGAGCAGGTGCAGAGGACCTTGTGTAGCCACTAGCCTTGAGAGCAATTGGTCAACACCCTTGAAGCCAATTAAACTCTTAGTTAATGGCTTCCAAACTCCAGCAGATGGCCTATTGGTCCCAGTTGTGCAGTTCAACATCTATATGACTCCATATAAGAAACTAAAAACTGGGAGTTAGAGCGTTGCTTTTCTCTAGTATACTCTACTTAACATTTTATGATTTTACTCCATAACTACTGTCTTTTCTTCATAATGGAAAGTTTGGCCTCCTTCTGTTTTCTCCACTGATTAGAATGCCACAAAGGATGACAGTTGTGTGATTAACACTCACCAAGGACTTGAATAGGTTTTCATTTTACAACCAAGGAAACAGATGACTATCTGAAACTGTCACAGTCACACGAGGCCAACTCATGCTTCAAACTCACAGCTCCTACCCCACACAGTGAGACACTTATGTTGCAACTCAGTTTTAATACTGATCTTCTTGGAAGATCAGTTATTACAAGAATCTCATTTTAATGAAACATTTCTGATTTCCAAATATAGTTTTACACTACCTTTTCTATTCCTGACTCTTTTCTGAGCATTATGAAGGTTAACCTCAAATGAATGATTTCAGAACTTTCCTGTGAGAATATTTTTCATTTTTCCTTTATTGCATTTAGAATCCCCCAGATCTTTATCTTCTACTCTCTTGTTCTTCCTCTCTATTTCTATTTCCTTTCTCCACTGCCACCCACCTTCTCAAACTGGGAATGCTATTGTAGAGCCCATCTTTTTAATCAAAGGTTACTTTAAAAGCTAATATCCTGAATACATGTTCCTAAATTCCCTCCACTTTTTGTTATTGTTGTTGTAGTCTCTAATCAGGGACTGGAGTTTGGCTTTTAGAACTCCAAGGAGTTGGCATGAACATATACCCACATTGTTTGATACTATAAGAATGTTTTCCCAAATCAGAGTCAGAGCCCTGAAGGAAGAAATAGTTAAGGAAAGAGTTTAGGTAACAGAATCAACAAAACACATCTCTACAGTGATTCTCCTGAGGGCATTCTCAGGTTCTAGCCCTCCTTCCTGGTAGCCAGACTATTCTGGCTTTTATTTTACAATGACAGATGTCCCATCAATCTGGCTAATGGACAGTCTACAGGCATTTTCCCCTTTTCTGGACACACAATGAAATCAGGAAGCTCTTATGCCATTTTTAAATCCAACTTTCAGATATTTACTTAAAAAACATTCACATGATACCACATCACAAAGTATTTCTCTTTCATTCCGGGTCATCAAATGAAGTTTGTTTTGACTTGAGTGTTCTTAATTGTATAAACAAGGAATATGGGAGAAGGCAAGTGAGGTATGAACATGGAATGGAGCCTAATAACTGACAATGAACTTTCCCTTTACTTGCCTATAAGAAGGTGTTTAATTGCTATGGTTATAGAATGAATTGGGTCCCCTCAATTCACATGCTGAGTTCATAACACAGAGTACTGCAGAATGTGACCTTTTTTGGAGATAGGGTCTTTACAGAGGCAGTCAATCTACAATGTACGACCTATAGTTAGGTAGGTCCTAATCTACAATAACTGATGTCTATAAAAGGGGAAATTTGGACATAGGTATTTATAGGGAGAATGCAGTGTAAACATGAAGACAACCGTCCATAAGCCAAGGAGAGAGGCCTGGAACAGATCCTGCCCTCCTAGAGAGTAAACCCTGACTATACCTTGACTTTGGACTCCCAGCTTCCAGAACTGTGAGAAAATAAATGTCTATTATTTACACTACCCAGTTGGCAGTACTTCGATACAACTGCCCTAGCAAACGAATAAAGCTGCCTATTTCATTGTTTTTCCTGGAAATTTTTTTTTCATTTTTTAATTTCAACTGTACATTATTGTTTAAGAAGCATATACTTCACATAATTTCATAGTTAATCTCTTAACTTTAGGAAAAAAAAATCTATGCTACTCTTTAAAGATAATGTCCTGGACTTCATGATAAAAGTCATGATAGCTGCAGGAGATGCTGAGAATCATTAAGACAACATTTTACAACTGAATAAACTGAGGCAAGTTTGAAGCTTTTTAAGTCACACAGTTAGTTACATGGCAAAGATGGTCACATGGCTCCCAGTTTCCATGTTTTCCTCCTATAGCGCACAGCCATCCTTAGGTATTAGCTAGGAATTACATACAGATCATGAAAATGGTTTTGCCATGGGGCGCCTGGGTGGCTCAGTGGGTTAAAGCCTCTGCCTTTGGCTCAGGTCATGATCCCAGGGTCCTGGGATAGAGCCCCACATCAGGCTCCCTGCTCAGCAGGGAGCCTGCTTCCTCCTCTCTCTCTGCCTGCCTCTCTCCCTACTTGTGATCTCTGTCAAATAAATAAATAAAATCTTTTAAAAAAATGGTTTTCCCCTTTTTTTTTCATGTTAGAAAATGTTTAAAATCAGGATAATATAATAATAAATAGAAACTTAGATCACAAAATAGTTTACCCCACTTTGTATTACATACAAATTCCTGACACATATTCCTAATCAGACTTGATACTTTTTTCACTGTTACATGGTAAATATATTTTTATACCATTTTGAGATAAGCAAAACAATGCAAGGTGCAATAATTCAGTTAGTCCATGGAAAGGTTAGGATTTTCATTTAAATTCTGCATATTTAAGCAGAGGACAATGTCCAGAGGACCATATGTGCATTTGCTAATTCTCAATAATAATTTTCGTAAGTTGCACATATACTCTCAGGCAGTTTTCAAAGATGATTATTTTAATTCAATTGTTACTTATCACAAAGCTAATTACTTCTTTATTTATTTATTTTTACTAATTATTTTTATTAACATATAGTGTATTACATGCCCCAGGGATACAGGTCTGTGAATCATCAGGTTTACACACTTCACAGCACTCACAATAGCACATACCTTCCTGATGTTCATAACCCAACAACTCTCTCCATAACAAAGCTAATCACTTCTTGATAACTTTCTGTTATCTTTTCTCCTTTATCTTATCTATAAACTTTCTGTTTCTTTTCTCCTCCAATTATTTTCTGATATTAATTTTTTTCTTTGAGAAAATTTAGGGGAAATAGAAACTTCAAATACCTGATGTGGAAGAGGACTCTGGACTCTTCCTTCTACCCTAAAGGGCAAGAACTAAGATGAATTGGTCAATTTCAATTACAATGAAATAGATTTCAACTCAAAACAAAGAAAACCTTTAAACAGAGCTAGGTTGTGACAGAATTGGCTAATGCAAATGAACTTAAAGGTCAGTCACTGGTAATGTTCTAAGCATCTGATCATTTGGGGGTTTTGTCATAAGGAGGATTCAAGCAATGATTCAATTTGATTCAATTAAATGATTTTTATGGCATTTTCATTCTAAAAGTCTGCAGTTCTATGAACTCAGTAGTAATCACAGGACTATTCTTCTCAACACAAGACTTAGTCCTTCGTAATCTTGGACATCCTTTGTGTTTGTATAGTTGTGTAATTTCTTTAGCATAAATTTATTTATTTATTTTTTTAAAAGATTTATTTACTTATTTGGGGGTGGGTAGGGAGAGAGGGAGAGGGAGAAACCCAGGCAGAGTCCGAGCTGAGTGCAGAGCCTCATACAGGACTCAATCCCACAACCCTCAGATCATGACCAGAGCCTAAACCAAGAGTCAGGAGCTCAACCGACTGTACCACCCAGATGCCCCTCTTTAACATGAACTTAGAGGACAGAATGGAACCTCGGTCAGAGCTCATATATATCAAGTTAGAGGTAGGGCTGAGGTCAATTTTTCTTTACTACTTATTAATTTAGTATGAAGTCATGTATCTGTTAGTATATTGGGTGAGAACAACAAACTGATCTATAATAATTAAAAGATGGAAGTATTTTAACAGTCATATTTGTCCTGGGGATTCTTTTCGAAAGAACTAAATGTATATGTAGCAGAACATGAGATAATCAAATACTAACCTCCTTCATTTTTTCCAGTTCATTCTGTAAAGCTTGCTTTGCGATCTCAACTTCTATAAGCTGTTGCCTCAGTTTTTCATTTTCGTCTTCTGTTGTTGTTCGTTTTTCTTCCACATTTTCCAATTCGTGGTGAAGTCTGACAGATACATCCTTTGCAACCTAAGTTAAAGTGTTTTAACAGTAATATATAATTAAAGATAATAAAATAGTGAACTAAAGTTACATTCACATTAAAACTACTAAGAGCCATAAATAAATAAATAAATAAAACTATTAAGAGTTGATATGCAAATTGTTTCCGCCATATACCAGTATGCTTTATATATAAGTCATTCACATAGATAAATGATTTAACCATCACAACAAACCCATAATATAGGGACTATTACTATTTCTACTTTACAAATGAGAAAATGGAGTCTCAGAGATGTGAAGTAATATGCTCAAGGTCACACAGCTAACAAGTGGTCAGGTAGTCTGGCTCTCCGCTCTGTTCCCTAAACCTCTACACTACACCACGTAACAGATGTTCAACTGTGATTCATCATGCCTAAAGAAATGTCACGTATCTCTTCTGATTCTACAACAACATTATATATTTCTGTTATTACTCATTTTCAAGACTAGAAAACGAAGTTTTCACAGGTGAAGTGTGAGGATTGAATTCTGATCCTATGAAATATGAAATCCTAGGAAATATATCAGTCCTTGAGATTAAGTTTTGTTTTGCTTTAACTACAGTGTACATTTTTACCTTTGCTTTGGTGTGGTATTATATAGTGGCTCAGGACGTAGACTGCGGTTTTCTACTGGGTGGAGAGACAGCCTGGCCACCTATTAGCCAATTCCCAGGGCTGGGGACTGGGCACTTTAACTATGTGAAAATGTTCAGTTTCCATACAAGATGATGTTAGTAATAATTCCAAACTCATAGGCCCCCTCCCCCCCTTTTTTTTGTCTTCTGCTAACATTTAGAGAGATAACTCACTATTAATATATAAGAATGCTTGCCACAGTGCCTGGTGCATAGTGAGCACTCAACAAATGTTAGGAAAAGAAAAAAATAATAATACAATGACTTCCATTAAGTGTTTTCTCACAGCTTTCTTTAAAACAAATATAGGATAATGACACTTGATTTTCATATCTTGAGGAAGTTAAAAATAATAAAAATTATGTTTGGTTGTCCAAGGTTATGAAGATAACATTGGTTTGCATTGTCAGTGAATCTGCCTACAGTCAAACTGAACCGAACAGGCCACACCTACTTAAAAAACGTATTTCAAGGTTAAAATTCCCACACTGGGGGAAATTCTAAAGGAAGAGCTTCACATTAAGAATGAGGTTCTTTCATTTACTGCACTCGCTCTTACTTCTCCACAAGGGACGGCAATTTGAGCAGATCTTCTTTCATGGAGTTAGCAAAGTACAGAAAGGAAGGAGTCCTGGAAAGAAGGTTAGGGTGACTCGCAGCAAGAAACCCTAACTCTAATATCTTTCCAACGCTGTTCTGGTCTTCAATTCCTCTCCCTTCAGGAGTCTTCATCGCGCTGCTCTTGACTGGCTGATTTCACCTGGCCTTTGCTCGGAAGACAGCCTCTGGAGGCCAGATCTACCAACGCCAGAGTCTGCGCTTTGCCACGCCCGCGTTTCTGCCGGGTGAGGCGCCCTCCTCCCACCATCTCTGGAGGAGTCACCATTACTCCCAGGAAAGCCCACTAACCTCGCTTTCCTCAAGGCCTTCCACGCACACTAGACCCTTCAGACCCGCTGGTCTGTTCTTCCCTTTCTCCTGCCCCGAAGCCTGGTATTTTGTGGTTAGCGCTGCGAAACTCCGTGTCTTTGCTAATGACCAGTAAAGGCCTTTCCTCGCAAAGAGGTCTCACCTGCCGTCCCTGCCCCGTGCCTCCCGCCCCCCGCCCCCCGCCCCCCAACCCAAGCCCGGGTGCTGCAGACCTTGAGATCCTGCTCCAGGCTGCGCAACAGCTCCCCGTCGATTTCCCCAGTCTGTGCGTAGCGGAGCCTTTTGCGCTCGGCTTTGCGGAGGCGGTACTGCAGGATCCGGCAGTTTTTGTTGGCTCTCTCCAACTCGTGGCGCATTTCCTGCAGTTGACAGGCATCCTCCTCGAAGAAAGTGTCCCTCATCTCGTCCATCTCGGTCCTCAGCTCATCAATCTCGTTCTGAGGCGGTGACAGGCCGTGGGTCAAAATTAACCTTGCCCCCTGCCACCCCGACATGCACCGTACGTACCCCATGCCAACTCCAAATTCTCAGTTTTATTGGCCCCTCTCCATGAGACAGGAGTGACAGAGCTGAATGAAGAGGAAACTAGAAAAATGGGCCTTCTTTGGGCCTTCTCGCAGTCTCCTACTCTACCTCTCTGCATGAAAAAGTGGGACAAACCATGATAATTAGAGAACGAAGGCCCAAATTTGGATTTAAATTAAAACCTGAGGCTACTAATCTTAGGCCGTTTTAAACCTGGAAAAGGCCAAGGAGCCGCCCCCCCCCCTCTTGTTTCTTCTTCCCTTCCCTTTTTAAGGCTCCCTAACAGGTTAACAGACTCTCACCCTCGCGGGACACGCCCTAATCCTCCGAGACCCACACCTCCCCTCCCCCACGGGACTACCCCCCACCCTTCTCACCTTGAGAGTCTCGTTTTCCTCTCGCAGTTTCTCCATCTCCTCCTGCATTTCTTCCTGCTCCTGGAGCTGCTGCGGGTGCGGCTGCGACGAAGGAGGCGCCGCCGCCTGCATGCCCCCTCCACTCGCGCTGCCCTCAGCGCTCTGCTGGGGGCCCTCCGCTGCCGCCGCCATTGGGGAGACTGAAGGGATTGCGAGAGGCTCGCAGATGGCAGGGGCGCCAGCGACCGGGGAGCTGCGGCTGCTGCTGCCGCCGTTCTTAGTGTGCATCTGAGCCGCGGCCGCCGCCGCTGCCGCCCGCTCTTTCTTGAGGTGGAACTGGATGAGCTCAGACTGCAGACATCCTTCCTTCCAGTAGCTCCCTCCACCACCGCTCCCGCTCCCCACAACACCGCTTCCGGAGTTTCTGCTGCCGGGGCCTGGGGTTTTGCCCGCAGAGGATGGTGAAGGGGAGGCCCCCTCCCCGCCGCTGCTGCCCCTCTGCTGAGCGCGTACGCCTTTCCCTCGCCAGCCCCTGGGCGGCGGCGGCGGCTGCGGAGCGCCCCCCTCCCTTTCCCCGGAGCCACCGCCGGCTCCTCCTCCTTCCCCACCCCCTCCTCCTCCTTCCCCGAGCGGAGGGGGTTCCCCGAGTTTAGCGGACACCGGCTCTAGCTCCCGGGATGGCTCCTCCGACGGGCCAGGCCTCCTGCCGCCCACGGGGGCCAGGGTCGCCGCAGGGGCCGCTTCAGCACCAGCCGCGAGATGGACAGCTCCCGGCGCGGCCCCTTTGGGCGCCAGGGGCGCAGCCTTCTCCGCCCCGCCTCCGCCTCCTCGGGCGCTGATCGGAGGCACCGAGCGGCTCCCGGTCTTGTTGCCCTGCTGCTGCTGCAGCTGCTGCTGTCGAACAGAATTGAGTTTAGTGCCGGCCCCCACGGGGGACCGGGTGGTCGCGGTTGTCTGTCGGACCGAATTGTCCCTTAGTCTGGCAGGTGATTGAGCACGCTGCTGTTTTCTGCTGCTGCCCTCTGGGTGCAGTCGAGCCTCAGTGGCAGAAGTGGCTGCAGAAGCTGTGGCTGTGGCGGGGGCAGCGCCCCCCATCGGTGGCTGACTCATAGCGGTCTGGAAAGAATCTACCAGATGAGATTAGAATGGTTCATCACCAGATCATTCTTTTCCCTTCTCAAATCCGCCAACCTTCCTTTCTAATCTGAGATAGAAACAAAAGAAGGGAAGCACACAACACGTCTGCATTGTTACGGAGCAAAGGGTGATTTCCCCATAAAAGAGAAGCCCTAGAAAATCATGAAATTTGTAAAGCACTTAACAGAAGCCTTGAATTTAGGAAGAGGATGCAGAAGAGTCTATTTTCATTTTGTTGAGGGAGGCACCATCTCCAACTCACTCCATCTCAGTAAAACGATGATGATGGGAAAGCAGCTGAACCTAAAATTCTCACGGTAGCAGGTTCTGGCAATGGTGAGATATGGATCAGAAAGGAATTGATGGGAAGGGAGAATTAAAAAAAAGAAAAAAGAAAAAGATGAGGGGATAAAGTCAGGAAGAAGCTTCAGAAGGAAAAGAAGTCCACATGGTAGAGTTGAATACCCTGCTTTTTCAACTTTGATTTTCCTCCTTATTGAATCCACATTTTAAAACCTAGTTGAGTAGAGAACATTTTATTTAATTACTATTCTCAAAGAAAGGAAAGCGGTTATGATGTAGGTTCCTACAGGAATTTTGCTGTGGATACATTTCGCAGATAGGTCTGACTCTTATTGTTGTTCTTGGTTAGAGAAATTCACCCATTTTCTTTTAGACTGGAACTAAGACAAAAAGGAATGAGTGATTTTTAAATCAACTTCATTTTAAGAAAGTAATGGCATTCAGGATCATCTAGATGGTTTAGTTATTAGTAACCCTAAAAGTATTCTTCTTTAAGCTTTGGTAAACAATTTTTAAAATACTTTTGGAAAAGTTCATTACTTGCCCTGCACAATGTCTTAAGTTACACGTGATGACTTCTACATTTATCAGAATTTTATAGTTCTTGTGAATCATTTTAGTTTTAAGTGTAATTGCCAGATAGAAGATATTTTCATTCTTAAACATCTTATTACATGCTATATATTACAGGTAAAGTTTATATCATAGGTAAAGTTGTACTTTTAAAGTGCCGGATTCCTTCTATGGAGCCAAATTCTGAGACAGAATGACCCTCCAGCCAAGAAACATGGTGCATCTTTACTCATGGTGGCGAGATAAAACTCTATTGTGTATTTTTTCCAAGATAAATCCATCACTAGCTTTTAAAATCTGGAAAATAGCAAGCCATTGCCTCCTGGGTTCTTTTGCCTAGTGATCCAGCTACCTGGTCGACTGTCAGTTTGGTGCTTTTTCCTTAGAGCTACCATCTCTCTTTAAAGCACCGAAAGGGGTATGACTAGGCAGAAAGTTCTGCTAAAAAAAAAAGAAAAAAAGAAAAAAATCCTCCTACTAGGAGAAGAGATGCTTGCCAGTTATTTTACTAGCATGATTCCTGTTATTGTCCATTTTAAGTATCATAACTTAGTGAACATGCAGCAATTCCTCATTTTATGAAGAAATATTATTGGAAGTTTCCTTCTGCCCCTGACTTTCTCCTTTGGGATCTCCCCCAACAGTTTAAAAAATAATGACCAACAAAGAAGTCACTAAGGGGAAAAAAGTTACCACCAACTTATTTTCTACACGTTCTTCAGAGCCACATCCTCCTAGAATGTCTGGCCTAGTTCAACGGCATGGGTCATACTAATGCGGACCACCTAACCAAGCTATATTGCCAATGCAACCTTATTTTTGTTTTTTGAATTAGGCATAATCACTTAGGAGCTGAGAGTCCCCTGACAACGTTTAAATTCGGCTCCCAGACAGCTCTAACCCAGGAGAAAGCTCAGGAACTCGGCTCCCACATCAAAGGTACCATGCTGTCACGTGATTCTCACAAAGTGACAAGATGCTGTGCCTCTTCAAGGCTTCCCCCGTGGAAATCGCCAACCAAGCAACCCCGGATGGGCATAAACCAACAATTTTAATCTCAAATTTTATCTGCCCACTGACCCACCCCATCTCTCATCCCCATCCCTTTAGAAATCCAGAACTGCTCACTTCTCTGCAGACGCGATGTTTCGAAGTTGCATCAACAGCGTTTTCCTTCTGATCCTCCGGCGACCTCAGGGTTTATTTTTACGTCTTTTAAAGACAAGGAAAGTTTAACTTCGTAGAATTATGTGCCACTTTTTGGCTGAGCACGACTTTGGGCCCTCTCGCCTTAGTTCCACACCCACTCGATTTCTCCAGACAATGGCGTTAACGTGCAGGCTCGGCGGCCCCCAGAGCCGGTTACTTCCCGGGGTCCGCGACTCGGCTGAGCTGCGTCTCCAAGCCGGCGAACACGCGAGGTACCAAGCGGTGCCAGACGCTCCTCAGGAAGTGCACTGATATTCATGAGCTGACCTCACCGGACTGGGCAGGGGAGAGGGCGGGACTGCAAGGGAGGATAGGGTAGAAGTAACCAAAGAGAGGCTACTTTCATAGGGAAGAGAAGAAGGCGGGGACGGGCCGGGGTGGGGGTAGGAGCGGGTGACAGGGGAGGTGGCTAGAAGACAAAAAGGCCGGAGCCACACCCGAGATGGAAGATCTGTAGCTGCGCTCCAAGTCCTTGCTTCGCTCCCATATCCTGTACTTGGCAGAGGATTCCAAAACCGCTCGAAATCGGATGCGCTGGTTTTCTGCAAGCTTTGTCCTGGGCGGATCAATCTCCATCAATTATTCACTTGAGCTATTTTCTCTGGGAGGCGTATTCGAACAGACTTCCCGGGCGTGACTGACGTCTCCTGATGCAGCTGCGAGGAGCTGGCTGGCGGCTGCTGGGAGTTCTCTTTGTTCGCTCACTTTAATTCTCGTACAGCCCTCCACGCGGCACCCTCCCCACCCCCAGCCCGGGCGGAGTCACAGACGTTGCTTCCCGGAGTAGATAATGGTTGCCAGACCCACCGTCCCACAGACAAAAGGCTCTTGAGCTGCCACCACCAATTTAGTGCAAACCTAATAAATATCGGTTTACAGAGATCGTTTACAGCGGGGTTGCCCTTGGTTTACACTCTTCTCTCCTTTATTAAATCCTCGTTTCTGTTGTGCATACAAGAAGCAATTGCTAGAATCCATAATCTTTATAGTAGTGCATATGGTGAACAGAAATCATCGAGTGTATTTATAAAATAGGAGATTAAAGGAAATTCGGGGAAGAAAGGAAGGAATTCAGAATATATGTCTTTACAATGTACACTAATCTATTCTGTTCCACAATAATATTTTTAAAATCGGACTGGAAAATTATTTTTCCTTCCGGTGTTTTTTGGGGAGGAGGGGTTGGTATGGAGGTCTCCCTTGCACCTCAAAGAATTCCTTGGTGAACTTGAAGATGAGAATAAAAGTAAACACTGCTTTAGAAAAAGCATTTTTTGCTCTAATTTTGTTCTAATTTATTCATTAATATGTGGTTTTGTAGGCACAAAGGAGGTCAATATATTATTTTTTACGCTAACATGAATTTTAGTGTAAGAGATTTTATTTTCTGAGTGTAACATCTTGCATTAAAAATGAAATAAAAACAATTTAAGAGTAGTTTGCATACAAGCAACATAATTACAGCAAAATAAAAAACTGTTTAAGTCCTGGTGATTAGTAGCTCCAGCAATCTATAGGACAAAACATTCATGTATTCATTTGGTCTAGAATAGATAAATGCCTATTTTATGCCTGACACTGTCCAAGGTGCTAAGTATGCAAATATAAAACAAATACTTCCTGTCTGGGAGGCTCAGGCATACTGAAGAGAATCAGATAATTTCCACATAATCCTTTTCCTACTTTTTAAAAGTGGAAATGTGGTATCTGTGACCTCTATAATGAATAGCTCAGACCTCAACAAGGCTGCAAAAATAAGGGGCGGGGGGAAGCAAAGTAAAATATAATCACAACTTATTTGGAATTTATATTAGACAACTTGTCATTATGTACTCAAACTTGAGTTGTAGTTTCCTTAAGAAATACCAAGATCCATAGGTCTCATTCAATCAAAGTGGATAAATTGGATAAAATTTTTTTTTCAGATTAATCCTTACAAATAAAATAATAAAACATAGTCTATGAACACAAAATGTACCTCGTCCTGCTTCTCTAAGAGCTTGTACTCTGTTCAGTCATCTATATTTCAGGTTTTGTTCCTAAGGCAGTTATTATTTATTTCAGTGTAATTAGTAACCTTAAAAGTCTTATAAAAAACCAAGAATTTATTATCATGCATGCTTCAATCAAGTAGTCACTGTGCTTAAATGTGTCACTTCATAATTTAGTATTATGCAATGTCAAATTTGAAGACTAATAAATAAGAATAAGCAATATTAAGATGCTCCTCTACTTGTGTAGATATGCCATGAGAACTTTTGAACTCAAAATTATTCTTTTATTTGCTAGTTAAGATTATATTTACTCAATTAGACAAACCCCAAAGATAATTATTCAAAGATTTTATCAGAATTTGTCAGTATTATTTTTGCTGTGTCTCAGAAGCAGACAGACCAAGTGGCCTTTTAATTCTGTAATAATGAATTGCTTGTTCTGTAGCATAGTATGGGGTGCATCTTCAATCAAGGGAAGTCAGCTGAAGTCTCAGTTCCAAAGTCCTTAAATACATTGCTTAAAATATCTACCCTTTGGTTCTCAAGACTTTAACTGTATAAAGGTATCTTTATATAGCTTTACAATTTGCAAGACCATTTTACTTTGTATGCTTAAAATACTGTGAAGTAGATACTATTTTCTCCACTTAAAACATGGAATAACTTAGTTTGAGGTGGTAAGTGACTTATTTAAGTTAAATTTCAGAATCAGAACTTGAACTTTGGTCCTTTCTTATATCCAGTCTGTTTTTTATATTCTTCCTACATACCTCTTTTTCATACCAGGACTTAAAAAAAAAAAAAAGAAAAAAAAAAAGAAAATCAAGGCTGATTTTGTACCTGTATCCTACCTAGGCTGATCTTTTGACATAAGAACAGACTGTCTACATTTGGAAGCATCATTATCAACTCAAACTCCATATGAAAATGTTCTCTCTTGTCCAACTGGTATCGAGTTTTATCTTCTTTTCCTTTTAGTGAAGAAAAACTATATTCTATATTGATTTTTAAATGAAATCATCATTTGATACATCTTCTCACTAAACATTGGTTTCTTTATTGCTTAATTTGTTTCCTTCTATATCCATTTTTTTCTTTCAAAATATTTCTTAGACTTATCTTTTTTATTTTCTGTGTAATCAATACCAAAATCCAGACCATTGTGAATTCCTCCTATATTAAATAGATTCTTTCCACCACACCCATACTGCCTAATGCTGCCAATTTACACTTCTTTCAGGCAAAAAATTTCCTCATGTCACTCTGCTTACAATCACGGGATCATGTTCAAACTCTTCTTCTAGACTTCAAAGAATTGCCCTGTCCCCACCCTATACCAAAATGTGCTTTCTAATGCTTCACCACACATACTTCCTTCCTACCTGTACTTATTGTCTCTTTACCCCTTAAGTATCTAGGGCTCATTCTCTTTGTGTATTATTTTTCTTGCTGTTTTCCATACTTAGCATGTCTGTCTTCCTCTCCTATTCAAAAGCTACCCTTAATGGGGCACCTGGGTGGTTCAGTTACTTGACAGTCTGCCTTCAGCTCAGGTCATGATCCCAGGATCCTGGGATAGAGACCCAGAACAAGCTCCCTGTTTAGTGGGGAGTCTGCTTATCCTTCCTCCCTACTCCCTCTCCCCCTTATTACCCCCTCTCATTCTCCCTCTCCTCCCTGCTCATGCCCCTCCCATCTCTCTCAAACAAATAAATAAAAAACAAAAAAGCTACCCTTAAGGCTCACCTTAAGTCTCAAATTCTTCTATCATGTGAACTTAGGCAGGTTTTTTAAACTTTATGAGCCTCTGTATTTTTCCGCTCATTCATTCATTTATCTATATATTTAACATATATTGTTGAGTTTATATACTTAATTTGTGATGATGATTATTATAAAATGGTGAAGCTAATTCTTATTACAGTGCATGGGACATGTGCTAATCATAACAAATTTTAAGTGACAATTACTATGTGCCTGGCCCTGTAAGGTACCAGTAAATGTTAATTCTTACTGTCATTTTTCATATTTTAGGAATATTATTATATTAGTTTATCCAAATTCTCTAGAACAAATTTCTATAGAATCATTTCCATAGAACTAATAAATAATGTCACACTGTTAGGAATACTTGGTTAGTCTTGAATTATTTTATAATTGTTCATCCCAAGCTAATGTGCTACTTCAAATTAAAAATTAATTGTAAATATGATAGATATTTTCAAATAACATTCCCGTATCTCTCATAATCTCTAGCAGGTAGTTAGTCAGCATAGGGGCTGGAATGTTACTGGTAGACTTCAAGTGACAGAGAAAACCTGATACTCTCAGATCCATCTTCTGTTTTTAGAGAGTAATTTAGCTTGGAGATTTGCCATTGTCTTGACCTTTACTGACATATGTATGCAGTCACAAGCCACATTTGTTCTCTGGATTACATTTTAGATAATGATTTATGAATCATAGACTCCTTGGGTTGTAAACATCATTACTCATCTTTTTTGTCTATGCAGACTACCCAAACCATATTATATATTGTCTTTTGCCTAATTTTTATGCTACAATTTCTCAAAGTAAATGTATGTATGTTGTAACTTAACACTGTGACCAAAAACTAGTTGTTAATTCATATGTTGGATTCCGGCTGCTTTATGATTGGCAGAAATTACTAGTGTACTATGAAGGCTTTAGCTACTCATGCATTTACTGTTGTGTACGTTTGCAGTTAGGTATTACATAGTCCAAATTCTCTTGGACTGCTTCTATAAATGCTCATGAATATTTACCCTTGGTAATTCAAGACAATGTCTAGGCCCTCACCATAAGCAAAATTCTGTAAGATATTTGATTTCAACTTAGTCCCATTTCAATCTTAATGTTAGTGGAAATTTTTAACAAGTCTATAGTTATTATGTAAATGCTATATATATTTAAGATTACCATTAAATTCCCCCTAATGTAAAAATTGTTGTTTTAATAACCCTTTATCTCACCTCTAAATCCTCCTTCATCAATAAATAACTGACCTAATACAAGTATAGTAGGCTAATTCTCATTATGTCAGACCAACAAGAATGGCATCCCAAGTTACCAGGCACTTCACTAGGAAATTTTAGCATAAGTTTTCAAGTTCTAACTCTTACCTTCCCCCATCCTGTCTTAAAAAATTATATTAGGGTCCCTCTCTGCATAGAACATAATCAGGAGGGAGACAAACCATAAGAGACTCTTAAGCTCACAAAACAAACTGAGGGTTACTGGGGGTGGGGGTAAGGAGAGGGTGTCTGGGATATGGACATTGGGGAGGGTATGTGCTATGGTGAGTGCTGTGAAGTGTGTAAACCTGACGATTCACAGACCTATACCCCTCAGACAAATAATACATTATATGTTAATAAAAAAAATTTTTTTAAAGGAACATAATCAAGCAAAGATTCTATTAATGGTAAATGGATCTGCTCATTTTTTATATTTTTATATGCCTGTGTATTTGTTAAATAAGCTGCAAAAGTAATATTTAATATTTAGTTGATCCAGTTATAGAAAAATAAGTAAAATACCGCCTATACTTTATATTCGAGTATCCTGTTTTCTCTTGATGTTCTTAAATATCAGTGAGGTTTTTTTTCAATGTCTAGTCACTATTTGGATACTAAAAATATGGTATGTAAAGATCAAGGTGCTCTTTTTTTTTTTTAAAGATTTTATTTACTCATTAGAGAGAGAGCAGCAAGAGGCAGAGAAAAAGAATATGAGCAGACTCTGCACTGAGCACAGCGCCGGATATGGGGCTCCATCCTCGACCTTCAGATCATGACTTGAATAGAAACTAAGAGGTGCGTGCTCAACCGACTAGCCCCCTAAGTTCCCCCAGGATACTCTTATCTGATGATCCTAGGTTACTTTGACTTGATTTATTCTTCACTCAGTGATATTTATTGCATGTAAATGTTCACTCAGACATACTCAATTTAAGATAATTTGAAGAGGGCTTATTTACAATTTATGATGTGTAGATTGGATATAGGAAAAACCACAATGGATACTTCAATAACTTAGGGTTAAATACCAGACAGGAGATTATCAGCACACTTTGTAAAAACAATAACAACAACAGCAACAAAAACAGAGACACCATTGGTAATAGTATTAAAAAGATGAGAAGACAGAGTGGTCATTGGAACCCAGGAAAATAAATTTGTGTAGAGCAGGCTACTTGAGAACAGAGCTTTTCTATTGGCTGACATAATCAGCTCAAGATGACCTCACTGTCCTGCCTGCCTCTGGTCTCCTTCTGGGCTTCTCCTTAGGCTTTTCCAATTAACCAGAGGCCTTAGGAGGTATTTGATGAGATCCACTCAAGCCAACTTCTTGGTTGGAGAACAAATTTGAAGGAGTCAAATATAAGATATTTAGCACAGAGTGAAGTAAGGCAGACAAAAATGCATACCATATAATTTCATTTGTATATGGCATCTAAAAAACAAAACAAACAAACAAAACAAATTGAGTCATAAATACAGAGAAGGAACTGGTGTTTGCCAGAGGGGAGAGGGTGACAGAATAGGCAAAATAGGTGAAGGAGATTAAGACGTACACACTTCTAGTTGTAAAATAAAAAGTCACAGGAGTGAAAAGTAGAGCATTGGGAATATAGTCAATGATCTTGTGATAATTTTGTATGGGAACAGATGGTAACTATACTTATCATGGTAAGCATTCTGTCATGCATGTAATTGTTGAATCAATATGTTGTACACAGGAAAGGAATCTAAGGTTATATGTCAGCTATGCCTTAATGAAAATAAAGATATTGTTCACAAAAAATGTGATCAATGTGATCAATAACTCAAAGACTTTAAAATTACGATGTTTCTCACAAACTCGTATTTTTCATGTATGACAGATCTTAAAATTCCTATTTTCAGAAAAAAACATACATTTTGAGATATTTCTTTCAATACTGGTAATGAATATTCTCTATGGGCATTTCATCAGATTGCACATTAATCAATTTGAAGGGCTTATCATTTTTATGACATGAATTTTACCTCTATATTAACATGGTATATCTTTTTATTCAATTAGTTTGTCTTTCTGAAGACAATTTTTTTGTCTTCAATAATTTTTCCTTCCTGAATAATTTTTTTTTGTTGTTTTCCCAAAGAGCTTTCACATCTTTTGTTAGATTCATTCCAAGTACTTGATATTTTTATGTTGTTGTTAAAAGTGTCTTCTTTTTAAGCATATTTTTAAAATGTTTTTGTTTAAATTCCAGTTAGTTAACATACATTGTAGTGTTAGTTTCAAGTGTACAATATGGTGATTCAACACATCCATACATACCCAGGTGCTCATCACAAGTTCTCCTTAGTCCCCATCACCTGTGTAACCCATGCCTCCACCCTCTTCCAGTCTGGTAATCATCAGTTTATTCTCTATAGTTAAGGGTCTCTTTATTGGTTTGGCTCTCTCTCTTCCTCTTTTTTAAACCTTTGCTCATTTGTTTTGTTTCTTAAGTTCCACATATGAGTGAAATCACATGGTATTTGTCTTTCTCTGATTAAATTATCTCATTTAGCATAACACTCTCTAGTTCCATTGATAAGCATATGTTTTAATTGCGTGTTGTTAATGTACAGAATGGCAATGGACTTGTATATAATTTTTTTATAGAATCATTTTCTAAGTAGATAAAATTATATCATGTAAAAATAGTAATGTTAATTTTTTTCCTTCCAATTATTTTGCCTTAAATTAATTTTTCTCATCTTATAATACTGCCTAGGACTTGTGGTACAATAGTGAATAGAAAGAGGAATAATGGGATATTATTAAATTAAGAATAAAGGAAAACATTCTCATCTCGATATAGTATATCCACAAAAATTATCTATAGCAAACAGCATATCTGATGATTTATTAAAAATGCTTCATTTGAGAAATTAGAACAAAGACATGAAAGACTACTATTTGTATTCAATATTCTAATAGAGATTCTACAGTAACAGTAAAATAAAAATTTAGTTTAAGAATTGCAATGGATTGGTGCGTGGGTGGCTCAGTCAGTTGAGTGTCTGCCTCCTGATTTTGGCTCAGGTCATCATTTCAGAGGGGTGAGACCAAGCCCCATGTCCGGCTTCACACTCAGCTCAGGTCTGCTTGAGATTCTCTCTCTTTTCCTTTCCCCCCTCACCTCTCACATTCTCTCTCTCTCTAAAATAAATCAATAAGTCTTAAAAAAAAAAAAAAAAGGATTACAGGGTCCTGGGTGGCTCGGTTAGTTAAGCATCTGCCTTCAGGTCAGGTTATAACCCCAGGATCCTGGGATTGAGGCCCACATTGGGCTCTATGCTTGAGGGCAGGGGTGGGGGTCAGTTTCTCCCTGTCACTCTACCTCTGTGTTCTTTCTCTCTCTCAAATAACTAAAAAATCTTTAAAAAGGAATTGCAAGAGGAGTAAAAATAATAATCATTGTAGATGATATGGTTATTGATATTATTTTTGACCCCCAAGCTGTCTTAAAGAATGCAGATAAATTATTGATACTAGAGTTAAGAAAGATTGTTGTGTGATAAAAGAATCAATTTATAATCCGTGTCATTATACCAATAACAAACAGAAAACATTATTTAAAGGGATATGTATTATTATAACTACAAAATAGATTATGTGTGTTAATAAATCAAATAAGAAATGTAGAATACTTTTTTGAAGAAAATGATAAACCCTTATTCAGAAAAATTGGATAAGTCCTAAGTCAGCTAATAGATTGACATTAATAAATGTTTATAGGAGTATTCAGTATCTTAAACATTTTTTATAATGGATTAATAGAGAATTAATAGCTTATTATAGTCCAGAGATTGCCAATCAAAATGCCAAAATTTATTTTTTGAAAATTAGCAACTTGATTCCTATATGTGAAGTGTCAGGGTTAGGATTAACTATGATACAATGAGTTTTCCTTATGAGATATTGATATTTAAACCTTAATACTTAGTATATTATTGGCTCAGGGATAGAGAAACTAGAGAAACAGAGTTGATAAGTAACAGAAGTGGCAAAGTCAGCAGGAAGATGACAGATTATTCAATAAACGATATTAAGACAAATGACAAAGTCTATGGACACAAAATAAATTGGATCACAGTATTGGCTCATAAAGAGAAACCACCTGGCAATGAATTTATGACTTAAATATGAAAGGCAAAACCTTAACACCTTAAAAAGAAAGTTTAGGAAACTATATTTTTTCAGTCTGGGATAAAGAAGGATAAAAAATAAGATTCAAAAAGTGCATAACACAAATAGAAAGATTAGTACATTAGACTTTATTAAACATAAGAATTTCTGTTCATCAAAAGATAATGTAAAAAAAGTTAAAAGGTAAGTCACGAGAGTTTCAAATATATGACAACAAAAGATTAACATCCAGAATATCTTAAGGTGCTCCTCCAAATCAATAAGAAAAAGATTGATAGCTTAACAGGAAAAAAATGGTCAAAAAATGGTCAAAAAAGCAATTACAGAAGACCAATGTGAAGCACCCATAAACATAGAAAATACACTCAACCTTATTAATAAAAAAGGAAATATAAATAAATGTACTTGGTCTACCATATCATACCCACCATTTTTTTCTTTTTTTTTTAATTTTTAATTTTTTTTTTTTATTAACATACACTGTATTATTAGTCCCAGGGGCACAGGTCTGTGAATCGCCAGGTTTACACTTCATAGCACTCACCATAGCACATACCTTCCCTGTGTCCATAACACAACCACCCCTCCTCCCAGCAACCCTCAGTTTGTTTTGTGAGTCTAAGAGTCTCTTATGGTTTGTCTCCCTCTTGATCCCATCTTGCTTCATTTTTTCCTTTCCTATCCCCCAAACCCCTCACATTGCCTCTCAGCTTCCTCATATTTGGAAGATCATATGATAATTGTCTTTCTCCGATTGACTTATTTCACTCAGCCTAATACCCTATAGTTCCATCCACATTGTCGCAAATGGCAAGATTTCATTTCTTTTGATGGCTGCATAGTATTCCATTGTGTATATATACCACTTCTTCTTTATCCATTCATCTGTTGATGGACATCTAGGTTCTTTCCATAGTTTGGCTATTGTGGACATTGCTCCTATAAACATTCAGGTGGACGTGCCCCTTCGGATCACTACATTTGTATCTTTAGGGTAAATACCCAGCAGTGCGATTGCGAGGTCATAGAATAGCTCTATTTTCAACTTTTTGAGGAATCTCCATGCTGTTTTCCAGAGTGGCCGCACTAGCTTGCATTCCCACCAACAATGTAGGAGGGTTCCCCTTTCTCTGCATCCTCGCCAGCATTTGTCATTTCCTGACTTGTTAATTTTAGCCATTCTGACTGGTGTGAGGTGATATCTCATTGTGGTTTTGATTTGTAATTCCCTGATGCCGAGTGATGTGGAGCACTTTTTCATGTATCTGTTGGCCATCTGGATGTCTTCTTTGCAGAAACGTCTGTTCATGTCCTCTGCCCATTTCTTGATTGTATTATTTGTTCTTTGGGTGTTGAGTTTGATAAGTTCTTTATAGATTTTGGATACTAGCCCTTTATCTGATATGTCATTTGCAGATATCTTCTCCCATTCTGTCAGTTGTCTTTTGTTGACTGTTTCCTTTGCTGTGCAAAGGCTTTTGATCTTGATGAAGTCCCAATAGTTCATTTTTGCCCTTGCTTCCCTGATCTTTGGCGATGTTCCTAGGAAGAACTTGCTGTGGCTGAGGTCGAGGAGGTTGCTGCCTGTGTTCTCCTCAAGGATTTTGATGGATTCCTTTCTCACATTGAGGTCCTTCATCCATTTTGAGTCTATTTTCATGTGCGGTGTAGGGAAATGGTCCAATTTCATTTTTCTGCATGTGACTGTCCAATTTTCCCAACACCATTTGTTGAAGAGACTGTCTTTTCTCCATTGGACATTCTTTCCTGCTTTGTTGAAGATTAGTTGACCATAGAGTTGAGGGTCTATTTCTGGGCTCTCTATTCTGTTCCATTGATCTGTGTGTCTGTTTTTGTGCCGGTACAATGCTGTCTTGATGACAGCTTTGTAATAGAGCTTGAAGTCTGGAACTGTGATGCCACCAACTTCGGCTTTGTTTTTCATCATTCCTCTGGCTATTCGAGGTCTTTTCTGGTTCCATATAAATTGTAGGATTATTTGTTCCATTTCTTTGGAAAAAATGGGTGGGATTTTGATAGGGATTGCATTAAATGTATAGTTTGCTTTAGGTAGCATAGATATTTTCACAATATTTGTTCTTCCAATCCAGGAGCATGGAACATTTTCCCATTTCTTTGTGTCTTCTTCACTCTTTCATGAGTACTTTATAGTTTTCTGAGTAAAGATTCTTTGCCTCTTTGGTTAGGTTTATTCCTAGGTAGCTTATGGTTTTGGGTGCAGTTGTAAATGGGATTGATTCCTTAATTTCTCTTTCTTCTGTCTTGTTGTTGGTGTAGAGAAATGCAACTGATTTCTGTGCATTGATTTTATATCCTGACACTTTACTGAATTCCTGTATGTGTCCTAGCAGATTTGGAGTGGAGTCTTTTGGGTTTTCCACATAAAGTATATTTTGTGCAGAGAGTGATAGTTTGACTTCTTTGCAGATTTGGATGCCTTTACTTTCTTTTTGTTGTCTGATTGCTGATGCTAGGACTTCTAGTACTATGTTGAATAGCAGTGGTGACCACCATTTTTTTTTTTAAATATTAAGAAGGCTTGGGGTGTCTAGGTAGCTTAGTTGGTTAAGCACCCAACTCTTGATTTCAGCTCAGGTCATGAGGTCAGTGTTATGACAGTGAAGCCCCCCATTAAGCTCCATGCTCAGCATGGAGTCTGCTTGAGATTCTTTCTCCCCTCCCTCTGCCCCTTCCCCTCTCAAATAAAACCTAAAATCTTGAGAAAAAATTCTGATGAAACTATTTAATTGTATGTGAAGCAACAGGAAGTTTTATGTATGACTGGTAGGATTATAAACTGGTGCTGTCACAGGGCAGGGCACCTGGGTGGCTCAGTCAGTTAAGCCTCTGACCCTTGAAACTAGCTCAGGTCCTGATATCACTCTCATGGGACGGAGCCCCACATTGGGCTTCCCACTAAGTGAGGAGTCTGCTTAAAATTCTCTATCTCCCTCTGCCCCTTCTTCCCCTCTCTCTCTTAAAAAAATTATAAATAAAAATAAATTGGTACGATCACTTTGAGAAAGAGTGTAATCTTATGCAGAAATGCTGAAAGAATACAGTTTCTATAATCTGGTACCTCTAGTCATAATAATAGAATTTCTTGCATGTTTACTAGGATATATGTTCATAGATACATTTGTAATGTCAACAACCTAGAAATTATACAACTTAAGTGTTGATATATTTATTCAATGGGTTACTGTAGAGCAGTAAAAATTCATGAACTATACTTAAAAACAACATCAATGATTCTCAAAAATATGAAGATAAGCAAAAGAAGCAAATTACAAAATATATGCCCCCCAAATTTTACACATGTAAGTTTAGAACATGTGAAACTAAATAATTTATCATTTAGGGATGCATGTATAGAAAAGAAACTGGAATGCAAAACAAGGAAATAAGAAAAAAATTCAGAATAGTGGTTACCTGAATGTGAGAAAAAAAGTAATTTAGAACTAGTTCCAATAAGAGTTGATCTATCTAAATCTACTGTTTGAAGCATATCTCCTATTTGTATTTTTCCTCCTCCATCCCTGCTTTCCTCTGTGTTAGTTTCAACTTTAGGCAAGGTCTCCATTTATTGGGGACTACCATCACCTCCATGCTTAGCAACCCCCTAACATCTGTTTTCTAGTTCTTCCAATGAAATTATGAGTATCACTCCCATTTTTCCACAGTGGGTCTTGAGTTCATCTCTCCAGTGTTCATAGAGATGTGCAATTATCCCTACTAGTTCCAGGCCATGTGTCAACTGCTCAAGCCTAGGTGGTAGGGTCAATCTCTCTAGTCTATGTGGGCAGGATGGAGGATTAATGGCCTTGCAAGGAAAGTTAAGGCCCTGATACCAAAAGCTCTGCGACTAGTGCTGAGATGCCAAAACAAGAGATGTTTGCTTCAGTCTTAAGGCAAACATTGACTCTGTCTTTGAATCAAGTACTTGACCACTCTTAAATGGAGGTTGGGAGTATGGGAAGTCTCTAAGATGCTCAGATACTTTGTTGAATTTTGACCAGAAATCAGCAGGTAGGAGGAAAGACTACCATCTACACAAGAAGGATACCACATCTCCGTGCAATAGACTTTGGAAAAGCTGACTCACTTGGAGAAGGTGATGGAATCAATTGGCACTAAATCCTCAGTGTGAAAACTCAGATTTCACGAAAGATTCAAAGGACCCCAAGAATTCCCATCAGCTGTGAAGATTCTACTGCAGAGAGCAGTAAAGAGAAGAGACAAAATTGGGTGCTCGGAGAGAACAGAACTGAATGCTAGGGTTAGATTTGAAGTATCAATTCAGATTAGGATACCTGGCATAGATACAGCCCTACAAGTTGAATTTCTGAGAAGCATGGGCCTGGGGTGTGGGGGTAATACATGCTGCTTATCACAGGGATCCTGAGAGGACACATTCAGAATGAAGAGTCTAAAACCATGCAAAGCAGGTCAGACCACTCAGTACTCACATCCAGCTCTCTTGCACTCTCTAACCCTGATAGGACAGGAATAGAACAATGATAGCAAAAAGCCAACTTGAAACATGAAGTTCAAACTTTAAAATACAAAGCTCAGGAATTTGATCACTGGAAATACCACAGACCTATGTAGATGTATCAGTTAGGATATTTTACCTATTTCATCTGCAGATTTTCAGAGGTAGACAGTCCCAGGAATGGCCAATTTCATTGCTCAACAACATTAAGGTTTGATTCAATTCTTAAGGGATAACATTCCCTTAGCTTTACCTCTTGGGATAGCAGGATAATTGTCCTGGTTTAAAGCATCGCATCCTTGTAGTGCAATGTCTAAAGGGAAAGAAAGTGATTTGAGGGTTCTGAAGAGTAGATGGATTAGTCTATTACAAACCTGCCATGAATGTAATGGTAGCAAAATACTTTCAGAGTAATTATAAGACACCTCAATGATATGCTTTTAAAAAAGGGATTAGATGACAACTTTGTTCATATTTCTACTAACTGAATCTAATGTACAAAATGAGACAGAGTTGTTCTGCATTGTGCTTGGGGAAAGGATTGTTGTTTCTGGGGTGACAGAAAATCTTAAGTGGAGAAACAGAAATCAGTGAGACTGGGCATTTTGTGGGACAGCAAAAATATTATACAGTTGGCAGAGAAAGAGCTTTGTAGAATAGGAAAGTCTACTATGGATTATTTATTCTACTTACAAAAGTAATGCTAAGTATATTAAGTCAAATAGCTTAAAATTATAGAACTATATTATAATAGCCAAGTTATGGAAGCAACCCAGTGTCCATCCATAGAAGAATGGGTAAAGAAGATGTGATATATATATGTATGTACACACACACACACACACACACACACACACACACACACACACACACAATACTACTCAGCCATAAAAAGGAATCAAATCTTGCCATTTGCAACAACATGGATCTGTCCTAGAGGATATAATGCTAAGCAAAATAAATCAGTCAGAGAAAAACAAATACTAGATGATTTGACTCATACGTGGAATTTAAGAACAAAACAAAAAGAGAGAAAGAGAGAGCTAGAGAAAAAACAAACCAAAAAAACCCAGAATCTTAACTATAGAGAACAAACTGATGGTTGCCAGAGGGGAGTTGGATGGGAAGATGGGTGAAAAGGTGAAGGGAATTAAAAGTACACTTATTGTGATGAGCACTGAGGAGCATTGTTGAATCACTATGTTGTACACCTGAAACTAACACAACACTGTATGTTAATTATACTTGAATAAAAAGTATAGAAATATATAGACTAAAAAGTGAAGGTCTGCCTTCACTGCTATCCTTTGTGCCCTTTTCCAAATACAGATGATCATTGTTGACACTTATAGAATGTATACTTACTGGCCTTTCTCATGAATATTTATTATGAATATATAGATTAAAAATAAAGTGTGATGGGGCACCTGTGTGGTTCAGTCAGTTAAGTGTCTGCCTTCAGCTCATGCCCTCAGGTCATGATCTCAAGGTCCTAGGTTGGAGCCCCACATTAGGCACCCTGCTCAGAGGGGAGCCTGCTTCTCCCTCTTGCCTGTGCTCCTCCCCTCCTGCTGTGCTCATAAAATCCTCAAATAAATAAATAAAATCTTTTAAAAAAAGATTACATACACCATGCTGTATGTAAGGTCCTACAAAATTCTTTATTTTAATTTAACAGTAGGAATTAAATGTCTTTTTTAAAAAAATTATTTTGTTTATTATTATTTTTTTTATGAACATATAATGTATTTTTATCCCCAGGGGTACAGGTATGTGAATCGCCAGGTTCACACACTTCACAGCACTCCCCATAGCACATACCCTCCCCAGTGTCCATAACCCCACCCCCTCTCCTGACTTCCCTCCCCCCAGCAACCCTCAGTTTGTTTTGTGAGATTTAGAGTCACTTATGGTTTGTCTCCCTCCCAATCCCATCTTGTTTCATTTATTCTTCTCCTACCCTCCAAACCCCCCATGTTGCATCTCCACTTCCTCATATCAGGGAGATCATGTGATAGTTGTCTTTCTCTGATTGACTTATTTCGCTAAGCATAATACCCTCTAGTTCCATCCACGTCATCACAAATGGCAAGATTTCATTTCTTTTGATGGCTGCATAGTATTCCATTGTGTATATATACCACTTCTTCTTTATCCATTCATCTGTTGATGGACATCTAGTTTCTTTCCATAATTTGGCTATTGTAGACATTGCTGCTATAAACATTCGGGTGCATGTGCTCCTTCAGATCACTACGTTTGTATCTTTAGGGTAAATACCCAGTAGTGCAATTGCTGGGTCATAGGGTAGTGCTATTTTCAACTTTTTGAGGAAACTCCATGCTGTTTTCCAGAGTGGTTGCACCAGCTTGCATTCCCACCAACAGTGTAGGAGGGTTCTCCTTTCTCCGCATCCTCGCCAGCATCTGTCATTTCCTGACTTGCTAATTTTAGCCATTCTGACTGGTGTGAGGTGGTATCTCATTGTGGTTTTGATTTGTATTTCCCCAATGCTGAGTGATGTGGAGCACTTTTTCACGTGTCTGTTGGTCATCTGGATGTCTTCTTTGCAGAAACATCTGTTCATGTCTTCTGCCCACTTCTTGATTGTATTATTTGTTCTTTGGGTGTTGAGTTTGACAAGTTCTTTATAGATTTTGGACACTAGCCCTTTTATCTGATATGTCGTTTGCAAATATCTTCTCCCATTCTGTCAGTTGTCTTTTGGTTTTGTTAACTGTTTCCTTTTCTGTGCAAAATCTTTTGATCTTGATGAAATCCCAGTAGTTCAATTTTGCCCTTGCTTCCCTTGCCTTTGGCGATGATCCTAGGAAGATTTTGCTATGGCTGAGGTCGAGGAGGTTGCTGCCTGTGTTCTCCTCAAGGATTTTGATGGATTCCTTTTTCACATTGAGGTCCATCATCCATTTTGAGTCTATTTTCATGTGTGGTGTAGGGAAATGGTCCAGCTTCATTTTTCTGCATATGGCCGTTCAATTTTCACAAGAACATTTATTGAAGAGACTGTCTTTTTTCAATTGGACATTCTTTACTGCTTTGTTGAAGATTAGTTGACCATAGAGTTGAGGGTCTATTTCTGGGCTCTCTATTCTGTTCCATTGATCTGTGTGTCTGTTTTTGTGCTAGTACCATGCTGTCTTGATGACAGCTTTGTAATAGAGCTTGAAGTCTGGAATTGTGATGCCACCAACTTTGACTTTCTTTTTCAATATCCCTTTGGCTATTCGAGGTCTTGTCTGGTTCCATATAAATTGTAGGATTATTTGTTCCATTTCTTTGGAAAAAATGGGTGGGATTTTGAAAGGGATTGCATTAAATGTGTAGTTTGCTTTAGGTAGCATAGATATTTTCACAATATTTGTTCTTTCAATCCAGGAGCATGGAACATTTTTCCATTTCTTTGTGACTTCCTCGATTTCTTTCATGAGTAGTTTATAGTTTTCTGAGTATAGATTCTCAGCCTCTTTGGTTAGGTTTATTCCTAGGTATTTTATAGTTTTGGGTGCAATTGTAAATGGGAATGACTCCTTAATTTCTCTCTCTTCTGTCTTGTTGGTGCAGAGAAATGCAACTGATTTCTGTGCATTGATTTTATATCCTGACACTTTACTAAATTCCTGTACAAGTTCTAGCAGTTTTGGAGTGGAGTCTTTTGGGTTTTCCACATATAGTATCATATCTGTGAAGAGTGATAGTTTGACTTCTTCTTTGCTGATTTGGATGCCTTTAATTTCTTATTGTTGTCTGATTGCTGAAGCTAGGACTTCTAGTACTATGATGAATAGCAGTGGTGATAATGGACATCCCTGCCATGTTCCTGACCTTAGTGGAAAAGCTTTCAGTTTTTCTCCATTGAGAATGATATTTGCGGTGGGTTTTTCATAGATGGCTTTGATAATATTGAGGTATGTGCCCTCTATCCCTACACTTTGAAGAGTTTTGATCAGGAAGAGATGCTGTACTTTGTCAAATGCTTTTCTATTGAGATAATCATATGGCTCTTGTTCTTTCTTTTATTAATGTGTTGAATCACATTGATTGATTTGTGGATGTTGAACCAACCTTGCAGCCCTGCAATAAATCCCACTTGGTCGTGGTGAATATTCCTTTTAATGTACTGTTGGATCCTATTGGCTAGTATTTTGGTGAGAATTTTCGCATCTGTGTTCATCAAGGATTTTGGTCTGTAATTCTCTTTTTTGATGGGATCCTTGACTGGTTTTGGGATCAAGGTGATGCTGGCCTCATAAAATGAGTTTGTAAATTTTCCTTCCATTTCTATTTTTTGGAACAGTTTCAGGAGAATAGGAATTAGTTCTTCTTTAAATGTTTGGTAGAATTCCCCTGGGAAGCCGTTTGGCCCTGGGCTTTTGTTTGTTGGGAGATTTTTGATGACTGTTTCAATCTCCTTACTGGTTATGGGTCTGTTCAGGTTTTCTATTTCTTCCTGGTTCAGTTGTGGTAGTTTATATGTCTCTAGGAACGCTTCCATTTCTTCCAGATTGTCAAATTTGTTTACATAGAGTTGCTCATAGTATGCTCTTATAATTGTTTTTATTTCTTTGGTGTTGGTTGTGATCTCTCCTCTTTCATTCATGATTTTATTTATTTGGGTCCTTTCTCTTTTCTTTTTGATAAGTCTGGCCAGGGGTTTTTCAATCTTATCAATTCTTTCAAAGAACCAGCTCCTTGTTTCTTTGATTTGTTCTATTGGGTTTTTTGTTTTTTGTTTTTTTTTTTGGTTTCTATTTCATTGATTTCTGCTCTGATCTTTATGATTTCTCTTCTCCTGCTGGGTTTAGGTTTTCTTTGTTGTTCTTTCTCCAGCTCCTTTAGGTGTAGGGTTAGGTTGTGTATCTGAGACATTTCTTGTTTCTTGAGAAAGGCTTTTACTGCTGTATATTTTCCTCTAAGGACTGCCTTTGCTGTGTCCCACAGATTTTGAACCACTGTGCTTTCATTATCATTTGTTTCTGTGAATTTTTTCAATTCTTCTTTAATTTCCTGGTTGACTCATTCATTTTTTAGAAGGATGCTGTTTAGTCTCCATGTATTTGTGTTCTTTCCAAATTTCCACTTGTGATTGAGTTCTAGCTTCAGAACATTGTGGTCTGAAAATATGCAGGGAATGATCCCAATCTTTTGATACCAGTTGAGACCTGATTTATGACCCAGGATGTGGTCTATTCTGGAGAATGTTCCATGTGCACTAGAGAAGGATGTGTATTCTGTTGCTTTGGGATGAAATGTTCTGAATATATCTGTGGTGTCCATCTGCTCCAATGTGTCATTTAAGGCCTTTATTTCCTTGTTGATCTTTTGCTTGGATGATCTATTTCAGTGAGGGGAGTGCCAAAGTCCCCTACTATTATTGTATTATTGTTTATGTGTTTCTTTGATTTTGTTATTCATTAGTTTATATAGTTGGCTGTTCCCACCTTAGGGGCATAGATGTTTAAAATTGTTAGATCTTCTTGTTGGACATACCCTTTGCGTATGATATAGTGTCCTTCCTCATCTTTTATTATAGTCTTTGGCTTAAAATCTAATTGATCTGATATAAAGATTGCCACCCCAGCTTTCTTATGATGTCCAGTAGCATGGTAAATTGTTTTCCACCCCCTCACTTTAAATCTGGAGGTGTCTTCAGGTCTAAAATGAGTTTCTTGTAGGCAACATATTGATGGGTTTTACTTTTTTTATCCATTCTGATACCCTGTGTCTTTTGATTAGGGCATTTAGCCACTAACATTCAGGGTAACTTTTGAGAGATATGAATTTAGTGCCATATTATGCCTGTAAGGTGACTGTTACTGTATATTATCTCTTATTCTTTATTGTCTCTGTTCCTTTCTGATCTACTACTTTTAGGCTCTCTCTTTGCTTAGGAGGACCACTTTCAATATTTCCTGTAGAGCTGGTTTGGTGTTTGCAAATTCTTTCAGTTTTTGTTTGTCCTGGAAGCTTTTTATCTCTCCTTCTATTTTCAATGATAGCCTAGCTGGATATAGTATTCTTGACTGCATGTTTTTCTCATTTAGTGCTCTGGATATATCATGCCAGTTCTTTGTGGCCTGCCAGGTCTCTGTGGATAAGTCTGCTGCCAATCTACTATTTTTACCATTGTATGTTACAGACTTCTTGTCCCAGGCTGCTTTTAGCATTTTCTCTTTGTCACTAAGGCTTGTAAATTTTACTATTAGGTGATGGGGTGTGGACCTATCCTTGTTGATTTTGAGGGGGGTTCTCTGTGCCTCCTGGATTTTGATGCTTGTTCACTTTGTTGTATTAGGGAATTCTCTCCAATAATTCTCTCCAATATACCTTCTGCTCCCCTCTCTCTTTCTTCTTCTTCTGGAATCCCAATTATTTTAATGTTGCTTCATGTTATGGTGTCACTTATCTCTTGAATTCTCCCCTCGTGGTCCAGTAGCTGTTTGTCCCTCTTTTGCTCAGCTTCTTTATTCTCTGTCATTTGGTCTTCTATATCACTAATTCTTCTTCTGTCTCATTTATCTTAGCAGTAGAGCCTCCATTTTTGATTGCGCCTCATTAATAGCTTTTTTGATTTCAACATGGTTAGATTTTAGTTCTTTTATTTCTCCAGAAAGGGCTTTTATCTCTCCAGAGAGAGTTTCTCTAATATCTTATATGCCTTTTTCGAGCCCGGCTAGAACCTTGAGAATCGTCATTCTGAACTCTAGGTCTGACATATTACCAATGTCTGTATTGATTAGGTCCCTAGCCTTTGGTACTGCCTCTTATTCTTTTTTTTGTGATGAGTTTTTCCGCCTTGTCATTTTGTCCAGATAAGAGTATATGAAGGAGCAAATAAAATACTGAAAGTGTGACAAAGACCCTAGGAAAATGCACTTTAACCAAATCAGAAGAGACCCCAAATCATGGGGGGGGGGGAAGAAAGGGGATAAAAAGAGGTTCAGGAAAAAAAAATTAAAAAAGAATACAAATAAAGAAAAAATATAAAAAGAGAAAAAGATATTAGATAAACTAGTTAAAAAACGTTAAAAAAGGGGTAAAAGTTAAAAAAATTAGCAGAAGAAAAAAAATAAAATTAAAAAAAATTAAATTAACTGCAAGAATAAAGAATCATGAGGAGAAAGCCATGAGTTCCGTGCTTTGCTTTCTCCTCCTCTGGAATTCTGCTGCTCTCCTTGGTATTGAAACTGCACTCCTTGGTAGGTGAACTTGGTCTTGGCTGGATTTCTTGTTAATCTTCTGGGGGAGGGGCTGTTGTAGTGATTCTCAAGTGTCTTTGCCCCAGACAGAAATGCACCACCCCTACCAGTGTCCAGGCTAAGTAATCCGCTCAGCTTCACTTTCGAGAGCTTTTGTTCCCTGAACTCTTTCCGTAGATTCTGGAGGATGGGAATGAAAATGGCAGCCTCCCAGTCTCTGGCTGGAGGAGCTGAGAGCTGGGGTCCACACTCCTTAGTGCGCCCTCAGAGAAAGAGCCCAATCCCTGGCCTCTGGCCACACTCTGACCTAACCCAGCCTGTAACCAGTTCAAGGTAACCCCGAGCTGAGAGCTCACTCCGCAGCTCTGTCTCTGCAGCCGGCTTCCCCACTCTAATACCTGTGAACTCTGCGACACTCAGATACCCTGATCCTTCTGTGATCTTGCAGGACCTGGGGCCACGCTGACCCCACATGGGCTTCACCCCAGTTTAGCCTCTGGAGTGATGTTTCTCAGTGGAGCAGACTTTTAAAAGTCCTGATTTTGTGCTCCGTTGCTCCACCACTTACCAGGAGCCAGCCCCTTCCTCCACAGTCTATCTTTCTGTTGCTTTGGATTCACTTCTCTACTGGTCCTACCTTTCAGAAAGTGGTCGACTTTCTGTTTCTAACTGCTGTTCTTCTTATCTTCAATCTCCCATTGGATTTGTAGGTGTTTGCAATGGTTTGATAAGCTATCTAGCTGAGCTCCTGCTGCCTAATGTAGTCTCAGCCTGCTACTTCTCCACTATCTTGACTCCTCTCCTCTTAAATGTCTTTTCTTGTAAGTAAGGATTTACCTTACTCTTCAACTACTGCATAGTACATCTTGCAATGAATATTCCAAATATTGAAGATATTTGTAATGTTTTGTGTCTAACTTTCTTTTTCATATAATAATGTAAAAAACCAACTTTGTGTCTTTTCCCTTATACTCCTGTGTTTTTGTAGAATGGATATCCAGAAGTCAAAACTGATTGAAGTATATATTCCTTTAATTTTTTAGAAAATTTGCCCTTTTACTTTCTAAGATGTCATGGTTATATATTTTCCTACAAGCAGTACATGAGAAAAATTATTTTTCCTCCTTTTGTCAAAACCAGATATCTTTTTAATTCTTGCCATTATGTTACATAAAAAAACTGTAGGTCATGTTTATTTAATACACATATCCCTAGCTTTTAGTAATATTGAGCATCTTTATATATATATATATATATTTTTTTTTTAAGAGTTTATTTATTTATTTGTCAGAGAGAGAGACGAGTGAGAGCCAGCACAGGCAGACAGAGTGGCAGGCTGAGGCAGAGGAAGAATCAGGCTCCCCGCTGAGCAAGGAGCCTGATGTGGGACTCGATCCCAGAACACCGGGATCATGACCTGAGCCGAAGGCAGCCACCCAACCAACTGAGCCACCCAGGCGTCCCTTTGTATATATTTTTTATATTTAAATTGCCTCTTTCTCTTTTACTTATTTTTAGATTAGATTCAATTTTACTTACTGACTTTTAGGAGTTTTTTAAATATTCTGAATAATAATTTTTCTACATTCTTTTTTAAATGTTTTCTTCAGACTGACTTTTGCCTTTTGACCTTATGGCATTTTGCACAGAAGTTTTAATTAGTATGCCCATAATTTTTTAATCATTATGTCTTTAGTTGTTGGGGTTTGTATCTAGCTTAGATATATCTTCCCATTACAAAACTGTAATTAAATTTCCCTGCATAATTTCATTTCAAATACAATTTTGTTTTATTTTTACTTTGAACAATCAGTTGTTACAAATAGATCTGGAAGTTATTTTTGTGAATGATGTGAAACTGATTTAAGGATGTTTTAAGTAAATGAATAAACCATATCCTTTCTCCAACAGCCTGATAATAGTTACAGATGTCTTCTTCTGCTGCTGCTGCTGATGATGATGATGATGACAATATCTTTGATTGTTATCTAGGATTGTTTAGCCTTTCAAGTGTTTTATGTAATTAACTAATTTAATTCTAAAAATAAGTAGGTAGTGTTATTATCCCCTTTTTACACATTAGGAAATTAAAGTTTAGTAAGATTAAGTAGTTTTCCCTAGGTGACACAGCCAGTTAGTGTTAGAATCAGATTTGAACCCAGCTAGTCTGGCTCTAGAATGTATGCTCTTAGCTATCAGGCTCTGTTTATAATATCCTAAATTCCAATAATAATAGATGTCTTTTCTGTACTAGCCACTTATATTGTCGATCTATTCCTATGTTAATGTATGCCACTTTAATTACTCTGAATTCAAGATCATTGGTATATGGTAGGGCACATCCCAAATTAATGTCTCTCTAATACTATGCTATTTTTACATAAAAAAATAATCTATTCATTGCTTTTGTCTTTTTAAAAATTGGTCCTTAACAATGTTTCTTTTCCTCCTTTTGCGGGGTTTTGTTTTTATTGTTGTAGTCTTACACTTTTCTTTTGGTTTATTTTCAGGTGTTCCAAAATATTTGTTTTAGTTGTAAACAGCATATTTTCAATGATATTTTCAGATTATGTATGAATGTAATTATATATGTAGGAAAACTATAATTAGTTGATTTTTGTCTCTGCCATGTAGCTGAAAGATCTTGTAAACTCTGTGTTTCCAATTACTATTTTAAATTTCTTTTAGAAGTAAAAACCATGAAGAGCTTTTGGCTTTCCTTAGAAATGAAGAATATAAAATTGTTACACAAATGAATAATTTAAAAAAGAAAGGCACAGAGGACTATTATGTTCCTTGAATTTACCCATTAAAGCAACTAAATTTTATGTATTTTGAGCTAGCCCATGTGGGTGTGAAACAATTTTCTTCACTTGAATTTTTTCTTTGCTGTCTTTTTTTTTCTTTTTGTTTTTTCTTATGCATAAAAAATTCTAAGAAAAAAACTATATGTCAATTTACATTATTATGATAATTTCAAATCTTGCTTAAGCAACTGCAATGTGTCTCACTCAAAGAAAAAACATCAGCATTGTACAATGATTTCTTTAAGATTTGTCAATCTCAGCATCTTTAAAAGGCAGATTCTTCATCCTATGAATGTCATTGATGGTGTGAGACAACCTAAAGAGTATTTCATCTAAAGTACAGATACACACACACATACACACACATGCATGTATGTACCACATTAATGTACACCTCTGAAACATGAGGAACAAAATCAGCAAACGACAAACTGGTGACAGCAATTATGAATAAAATGCTCCATTTTGACCAAGACCATCTTACCAGGAGATAATAACTAACATAACAGCAGGTTTTAGTGGTTTATGAAAATATGATACTGTTATAAGAGTTCTTTCTCCACTGGTGCCCACGGTTCTTGGTCACACAACTTCATAGAATGAAAAGGTAGACCAGACAGAATGGTGGGCAGCAAAGCAAAGTTTACTGAACAATAGTGAAGTGATAATACAAATGTCCCCAGGAATGAGGGGAACCAAGAGGGTTGCCACTATCCTTCATCACTACCTTTGCAGAATACCTCAAACTTAATCGTGTTTCCAAACATTGCTATTTTTAAAATCCTTACCACAAAGTGATAGTGGTTTAAATCAGAAATATTTCAGAGAAAATTAAAACAACATGCAGTGCCTGATAAAAGGAATATTTACATCTGAACTCTACCAAGGGACTTACTAATATTTTCCTTTAAACAATTATATTCTATCTTCAGATTATTAAAAGATATTACTAAGTGGAACTGATGATACAGCTTTGAGTAGAGTTGGTCAAAATCAAAACAGTATTTTCAAAAGAAAGGAAAGAAAGCATTTGTAAGGGGAGCCAAGAAGAGAAGAGGAGGCAGATATTGGAGGTAAGGGATAGCATGGTAGAGTAAAGAAAACACATGTACCAGGGAAACAACAGATAGAAGAGAGGAAGCAAATGGGAGAGAGCACTTGGAAAAAAATACAATAGATTACTTGATTGATGATTAGATGGGCACAGAGAAGCAAGTTCAAAAGCTAAGTGGAAGACAGATTTCTATCATTTATAAAAAATTGTATTAGAAAAGAACATCTTTTTATTGAAGGCACTGTAAAGAGAATCAAGTCTCATTGGAAAAAAATTTTTCTTAATTTCCCCGACAAGGTACATAATAAGTTATGTTTTCTCCATATAATGCAATTATTTTAGTTGTTGTAAAAGAGAAAATATTCACAACATATTTAGTTGTAAACCAGGTGATAAAATTATGTATTGTAAAATCCATCTAAAAAATATGTTGTGTATGTATGTATGCTCAGTAAAATGTGAAATATGTTGACACCCCCCAAAAAACCCAACCCCCACACATCCCATAACGCATAGATATTGTACAATACATATGCAAATACTACAATTGTTTGATTTAAAATCTAAGAACTAAAATTCAAGACCAAATATTTGACTAAATATCTTGAACATTTAATGGATTACTATTTTGGGCTGAGATCATACACACACACACACATGCACACACACATACATATGCAGACACATATATACATACACATATATGCATACAATTTCATATACATCACACACACACACCCTAAAAGGGTGAAGTGTTCTGTTCTTTTGGGGAGACCTCCTTACCCTCCCCCACTCCTTCTCCAAAAGCATTTTAAAATAATGTAAGATGTTTTATAATATTCATGCATAGTTATTTATTTATTTGTCTATTTATTTTATTTTATTTTATTTTATTATTTATTTATTTATTTTTTTAAAAGATTTTATTTATTTATTTGACAGAGAGAGATCACAAGTAGGCAGAGAGGTAGGCAGAGAGAGGAGGTCTAAGAAGGCTCCCTGCTGAGCAGAGAGCCTGATGAGGGACTCGATCCCAGGACCCTGAGATCATGACCTGAGCTGAAGGCAGCGGCTTAACCCAGTGAGCCACCCAGGCGCCCTTGTCTATTTATTTTAGAGAGAGAGAGAGAACAAGCTGGTGTGAGCCAGGGGAGAGGGGCAGAGGGAGAGAATCTCAAGCAGGATCCTCGCCCAGCACAGAGCCAGATGTAGGGCTTGCTCTCACAACACCGAAATCATGACTTCAGCCAAAATCAAGCGTCAGATATTTAACCAAATAAGTCACAGGCACCCCATACCCATGAATATTTTATAACTTTCTCATGATATTTATTTAGTGTTTTAAAGTTCAAAAGAAATTAATAAGATCATGCTCCTGCTTTCAAGTTGATTTTCCACAGTATAACTAATGTACACTTATAAGAAAACTATACATGTAAGTGCAAATCTGGCTACTGCTGATCTGACACAGGTGCTGGGGAAACTCACTGGTAAGGCATTTAGTTAAGTTAAGTAACGTGGAATATGAAAACTCAAGCTATCTTGAGCCATCTATTGAATTCCCCTGGCTGATATGATCTCTTTCCCCTTTAATTCTGATGTCTTGTGCTTTTCATTTTTTTATTTAGCACCTGTTTAAAATCTCTTATACCCCACTGTGGAATGGTAACAACACTCTATGAACTTTCAACATATGTTACAAGATTCTTGAGAACAAAGGCCATGTTTTGTTCATAGTTATATCCCTGATGTACCTCTGTACCTATTCACTATTCCTTCCTCATAAACGTAATTTATTCATAAATATCTGCATTTTTTAAATTATATTGAAATTATCTCAAATAAGTATATTATTTTTCTCATATAGATTGTTAGAAATGTATGAGGAATCTTACATATTTTCATATACTTCAGGACTTTGCAAATATCATAATAGTCATAAATATCCTCAACTGAATGAGCATTGTGGCTTGGCAGATGGATCAAAGACAGTTAAGTAGGAGATACAGACAGGTAGGGAAGAAGTCAAAGTGAAACATGTACAATCTCTCTGTTAAGGAGTAGTTGGTATCTTCAGCCCTTCTCCAATATCAGTTAGTAGAACCTCCGTCTTTCTAGTCACTTAATTCAAAATCTTTGACTCTTCCATTTCTCCTCACATACCACCTCAAGCAAGGACATGGAGTCCTGTCAGCTCTAAACACATGAATTCCAAATAGACCCATTTCTCATCGCTTGCTGCTAACCACTGCAGCCCAAAGGAAAATCATCACTTACCAGAAAGGATCTCCCTGCTCCCACCTTTGTTCTCTTTCTTATATGAGTAATGTTCACATGGTGACCAGAGGGATCTTTTCAGTTATAAGTCAGATCATATCACCCCTCACTCAACCCTTTAAAATCACTTGCCAGTCCTCCCAGAGCATAACCCATGGCGGCATATACATGGCATGAGCGGCCCTATATGCTCCGGATCCCTTGTTCTCTCTGTCCTGCCCTCTTTCCACTCTCCCTTTCCACTAGCCTCTTTACTCTTCCTTAACACTACAAACACATCCATGACATAATTTTTGAAGCATTGTTTCCACGCTGTTAAGTGTCTGGGTGGCTTCGTCTGCTGAGCGCCAGACCATTGGTTTTGGCTCAGGTCTTGCGATCTAGCCTGGATGGTGGCTCTGTGCTTGGCATGAAGTTGGCTTCAGATTCTCTCTCCCTGTCCCTCCCACTCACTCTCACTCTTTCTCAAATAAATAAATACATAAAATCTTCACATTTTATTTTTTAAAAATATTTTATGTATTTTTAAATTAAATTTAATTTAATTTTTTTAGAGAAAAAGAGCATGAGTGACAGGGAGGGATGGAGGAAGAAGGACAAGAAACCATCTCCCCCCACCCCACCCAACTTGGAGATCCATCCCAGGACCCAAGATCATGACCTGAGCCAAAGTCTAGGTGCTTAGCCAACTGAGCCACCAATATAAGAAATCTCTTTTCCCAAATATTAGCTTGCTTCATCTTCATATCTCTTCTGGTCTTTTTCAAATGTCACCTTTTCTGACTGTCCCAATATTTTGACTTCTTTGTACAAATATATGTCCATTCAACAAACTCTACCTTTTCTATTGCATTTTAGTTTTTTCTTCATAGCACTTAGTTCCATCTAACAGTTTCTGTATTGATTTGTTCCCTGTCTGCCTCCCTGCTCTAGAATGAGAGGTCCAAGATGGTAGAGCTTTGTTATTTTTCACTGCTCTATTCTTGGGACTCAGGAAAGAGAACTATAGTACATGCTCAAAAGCGTTTTTATTTACAGAATGAGTGAATGAATGAATTAATAAAAAGTAAATGCATGAATAAGAAAGAATTGATGGAGGTTTCAAATGTCAAGATAGAGTTTGGCTTTGATGTGAAAAACAGCAGAGGTCCTCTATGGATGGTTGAGGAAGGAAGTCGAGGTTACCTACAGTCAGAGAGAGAACAAATTTGAGAAAGCCAGAGAGTAAGGGAGGGATTGTTGTAATCCAGTCTGAGGTCACTGAAATCTGGTTTGGGAGAATAGTTATGGAAATGGAGAAACAGCAATGAATTCAAATGGGACAAAAAGTGAATTGGATGAATTAATGACAGTGGGTGGAGAGAGGTAGTATTCTTAGACATTCCAAACATGGTGACATTAGAGAACAGTTGTGCCACTACTAACAAGGGAGAAGTTGGAAAGGATGACACTTCTGTTATAGAGAAAGGACTATGGTTTATGATATATATATTTTTAAATTTCAGTGACGTAGAGAAGAATGAATGAAAACAACTTTATAGTCTTAAACGACTTTTTCAAACCACGCTTTACTTTTGTATTTTATATTCCTCTTCTGTATATCAGACAGCTGTAATTTGACTTGTAAACTAATTAGCAGAGGAGTGATTCTGTACTTCTCCAAGTCAATTTAAGGTATGTTCCTACTGGATCTGAAAGAGTGTTGAAACTCAGAGGTGAGTTCCCAGGTTCTCTTTGGTCTTACCACCCTAGCGAATGGATAAATTTTAATGTGCTTTCAGAGACAGCACATTGGGATTATGGATTCTCAAGGTCCTACATTTGTACACTGAGATACAGAAAGAGAGAGAGAAAGGGAGAGAGAAAGACCCAGACTGGTTTATTGTTTTGCACTAAAGCCCCAATATCTTTGCTATTTTCTTTAGTATTAAATTTCTGAGAATGTAAGAAATACATGTCTGCCCTATTGGTTTATAAGGGGGTAATCAAGAATACTGTAAGTTTATGGAATAAAGGCATACCGGTTACCTGCCCTTCAAAACCTGTAGCAAAATGTCTGGAAGGGCTGAGCCATTTAGTCTCATAAGATTGAAGTGATCCATTTACATTTCTGGGGGGGGTGTATCCCTTCAAGATTCTAATTGTTCCTAATGGATCATAAGCTTTGAATTTATTCTCCCTATTTTGGGAGAATTACATACCATGATATTATTACTTACCATGGTAGATAGACTTGAGCAGATATTAGGTTTGGTTGCACTTTTGAATGGATAGAGTTAAGTCACCACCTTGATTAGTAAGAATTCTTTGGTCAAAGTGATGATAACTCAATTCAAACATCTGTGGCCAAAAGGAGTATTTCCTGGAGAGACACTTTGTTGTCAAGTGTGGTTAAACAAATGTAACTCATCAGCCTCTGGGAGGACAGGACTGTCAAGTGACTGATGCCAGGAATAGCTCGAACTGGGGACATGAACACTACCAGGACTCAATCTTGGCCCCTTGTTTCTGCTTCTCTGTTGTTCATTTTTTTTCCTATTTAAGGCCAGCTTCCTGCCCTGCTTCTCCAGCACATGCAGGAAGTACTAGTTAGCTTTCTCCACTTCTAGTTTGAAAAAAATCCCGGGTAAGGATGCTGAGTTGCTTTTAGATTCTAGGTTCACCCTTGCCATATTCATTCAGATCCCAGGGATCATGATGTAGGGTCCTGCAAGAGAACCAGGGGTCTTCTGGTCATTTCATAGATGGGAAAACAAAGATGACGCATAAGGAGGAAAACTGACTTGTTCAAGGTCGCTAAGCAAGTACAATATTATTTCATCAGTGTCTTTAGAAGTCATTAAATAAATATTAATTATCACTGGACTTACAATAACTAAAAAAGAGCCATACTGAAAGACCTGAAACAGCAGCAAAACCAGGAGAGCAGACTACATTTACTAGGTTTTATAGTACCATCTAGTGGTAATCTAAGAAATTTCATCATTGTTTCTATTTCACATTAATAACTGAGGAAGTTTTATTTTGCTTAACGTAATATTTAAAAAGGCACCATAAATGGGAAATACATTTATAATCAACTATGTATACATTTTATGGGCCCAGAAAGAGAAGAGCATATATTTATTTATTTACTATTTATTCAGTTATTTCATTTTTCTAAAGATTGATTGATTGATTTATTTGAGAGAGAGAAAGAGAGAGAGAGAGAGAAGAGAGAGAGGAGAGGGGCAGAGGGTGAGAATCAAGCTGACTCCTGGCTGAGTGCAGAGAGCAAGGTGGGGATGGATCCCATGATCCACGAGGCCACGACCTGAACCAAAACCCGAAGTCCGGCACCCAACCAACTGAGCCACCCATGCACCCTGAGAACTACATATATTTAAAGGATTTTTCCAATTTATATTCAAGAAATCAGCTTTCTAGTGCTGTTGTTGACAATTATTTTGAAATTTTAAGAAAATTGGGGTAAATTTTCTTATAAAAAATAGGCACTTGCTCTCAGCTTCAGTATAAAATGAGTCAGATTTCAAGGTTTCCAACAGTCTGGTGTGTGAGCCCTCTTTCTGGGAAATAAATAGTTGTTAATAAGAATGAAGTAAAAAAGCGAGTGCTAGGGGCCCTTCCTGAGATGTTCTCTCTTATCCGTCAGGAGGCCCTGGAGCTGCTCTGGGATTTGTTGCTAGGATAAGACAGAGGGAGGCAAAGGGCGCAGACTGGGCGGGTCAGACTGCTTGTGAATCGTGTTCACTCTGGTCCCATCAACAATTTTGATACAACACAGCCATGCTATTCTCTTTTATACCTGTGATATTCAATAACATGATTCTGGCATTTTTTAAATTTCTACATATTACAACACAATTTTAAGGTAAGGGAAGCCTGATAGGCTTTTATAAACATATTAACCATGTGACTGAAAAATTTTAAGATTATGTTTAGTTCATCATTTGATTATTTTTAGTATAAACTTATACTCCTATTGCAGAAATATTTCATGGTACACGTGATCACTTAATTTGTCCCTGGAGCACTAGACCTTTAACAAGAGATTTTACATATCTTGAGAGAGTTCACTAAGCCATGCTCTATAAGATGAAATCAAGCCAATATTCATAACTCCAGTTTTTTGGTGAGGTCATTCAAAGCTTGATATGTTCCACAATGGGAAAAGTCATGAGAACATTTGTAATTCAAACATGTTGTTTTCTTATCTCGAGGTAACAAGACTTGATCATATGTGAAAATATTATGCCTTTTCCCTGGATGAAAAAGAGCTGCTTCTCCAGCTAGCTAATTAGTTTAACCTTCAATTCCTGTATCAACCACCAACATGGGAACAGTTTTTAGTGATATTGGTAAACTAAATGCTAATGGATACAATTGATGTAGTAAGGTTTACAGTTAGATACACTTTGAGAGTTAATCGTACTTGTATGAAAAGGAAAGGTTTTTTATTTTATTTATTTTTAGTAGACGCCATGCCCAGCAAGGAGCCCAACACAGGGCTTGAACTTACAACCCTGAGATCAAACCTGAGCTGAGACCAAAAATCGAATACTTAACTAAAAGCACCCAGACATCCCTAAAAATTGTTGTTGTTTTAATGGAGTTTCAAAACAAAATATACCTGTAGTCGTTAACATATTTCTTCATGATAAATTCGTGGGTGATATATATCACTAGTATATCTGGAACATTATTGAAACTATCTGGATTCTTAGTATGTAATTTTAAAATGCATCAGGTTAACCATAATTTTTAAAATGTTTCACATGTAGTAGAGAAAGTAGCAGCTCTTGCATTAATTTCTCCTTTAACTCATTCTTCGCTTGTAGAGAAATTTAGAGGCAACATAGAAATCTCCTGGGAAACATCATTCATCAACTTGCAGAGCCCGTAAGAGTAGCTTTTGGTCAGATCCTCCTGACTGGGTGAAGCATGCTAGAGAGCCCTTCTATATCTAAGCGGGAGGAAGGAGTTTGGGCCATCTCAGAAGCATGTTAGGTAACCTTACACAGTGAAGAGAATGAATGCTGTTGTTTACTTAATTTTCATGACAAAGCAAAATTTATTGCTTATCTGAGTCATAGATTCTTCTAGACTGCCCTGCATGGCCACTGGTCAAGTGTTTCAGGGCAAACGCTAGCAGGACTGTATTTGTGCAGACGCTGAGAAAGGTTTAACTGAAGACTTGAGGGAGAATTGTTAGTACAGCTCTACCTGCTCAGCCGCTAACACAACAGCAAAGTCTTCATTTACTTAGATTGAGAAAGTCCCAATTTTAAGACTATCCAATAAATTCTGGATTTCAGTGGGTTCCCATGTCCCATTTTTCTAATTTCAGTCTCATGTTTAACAGGTTTTTTTTAAATAACAAAAATCTTGATATGTCCATTATTAGTTTCTTCTCTTGGTGATGTAATTTGATAAGCTTCTTTCAATCTGGGGCTATTTAGCAATATTTTATTTCAGTATTTGTTCAATTACATGTTTTCATTAACTCTCTCAAAAACTTTTTTCTTTTTTGCTTTGATGTAGAATTTATTTTTCTGACGTACTGATCTTTTTTTTTTTTTAGGGATTTTTCTTCTTTTTTTAATTTATTTTTAATTTTTTATTTTTTATAAACATATATTTTTATCCCCAGGGGTCTGAGGTACTGATCTACTGGGACTTTTAATTACTTAGACCAATATATTCATTATCCAAACAACCCAAACTGGTTTGAAAGTTCCTTTTTATTATATACCAAATTGTTTCAAGTATTTGGGTCAATTTCTGTCATTTTCTTTTTTGTTCCATTTCTGGTTTTTTTCTTTTCTGTTTGTTCTTTAATCATTACCAGTGTCTTGTTTACTTTTCTGTTTTGTTTGGTTTTATATGTTATTTGTCTTATTTTTCTCAGGTATAGAAAAGACTTATATTTTCTCCTTTTGTTCCAGGAACATATTGCCATTCTATACTTTCATCTGCACGGATAGTTCTTTATTGGATTTTCTTGGATTTTCTAGGTAAATTCTTTTATTGCTTGTAAATAATAAATTTGACTCTCTTTTTTTGATACATATACCCTATTGATTTCTTTCTCTTTTCATCCCTCTGTCTTGCCCTCCCTACCCCCTTTCTTTCTTTCTTTCTTTCTTTCTTTCTTTCTTTCTTTCTTTCTTTCTTATTCTTTCTTTTCTTTTTCCATCCCTCCTTCCTTCCCTCTGCTTCTTTCTCTTCCTTCCTTCTATCCCTCCATTCTTTCGGTTAAAACTTTCTTAATGATGCTGGATAACAGTGAGCAGTGGTGCAGTCTCATCTTACTTATATTATTTGTGATTTTAATGTGATTAGCTAGATACGTTTTTGCTCTCTTTTTCAATAAAGTATAATATTTGCTGTTGGCCTCACTTTCCAGGGATCATCTGGGTCAAGTGCAAGGAAGGAGTGATATAGCCTGAGGACCAGTTCCTGTAAGACACATGTAGGGTAAGGTTGAGGACTGCCTTTCCCCTCCTCACTCATCAGGGGCCTTGCTTCAGGTTAGGCTTCTCTGCACTCCTCTTACCTTGGAACTTAACTGTCTTTTCAGAGCTTTCTGAAAACTCTCCATTGACTCTGCAGGTGTGCTAGTGAACTCCTGGATGGTTTGCCCTTTACCAAGCTAATTCATCAGTGTAATGTCTTTCAGAAATGACTTGAAGTCACCCTTTTCTGATTTTTCTTAAATTGTTATAAAATATCTCTTTGGATTGTGAATGGAAATTAAGTAAACAAAGCAGCTCAGCCAACTAACTTGAAATGGTTAATGGTTCTTTTGTAGAATAAAATCTATCATGTTGGATTCTCAAGTGTCAAAACATAAGTGAAACTTCTCTTAAGTAATAAGGACAGATGGAAATAATATATTGAAACTCAGTTCCTCTCCACATCAGTGTTGGTAGTTTGCTTTAAAATGTTATTCTGCTCAACTTAATTAACACTGAATTAAGAACAGTGATTCCAAAATGAAATTATGAATATAAATTGGTTATCTCTTTCCAAAAAAAAAAAAAGTGAACACTAAGCACATGTGTTGAAAGAGTTCTTTTTATTCAAATTAGTCTGTGAATTATTTCCCTTTCTTTTTATGTTGGCAAAGAACCTCTCTAAGAAGCAACATAGAATTTTAGATCAACACTGCATACTAATTAGGGGGGAAAGTCCTCTTTTATTACTCTCTCTGAATAACAAGTATTTTTCCAGGAGAGGCACTGTAGATTTGTGCATATCAATGCCTGATTTTTCAACAGATTTGCTACTCTGATCTATGTTTTACAACATTTAGTCTCACTGTGTCTTTTACAGTGAAATGTCATCATTGTTTGCATTACATTTTTGGCAGGACAGTGTTGTTACACTGTTATAGGAATTGTGGGAAGTTGAAAAATGAGGGAGATAAAGTTATGTAAGAAGCTAATCCTTGGATTCTTCTTTTGCTGTGTAAAAAGTTTGCCCTTGAGCATGATGAGAGATATGAAATATTTCCCAATGCCTTGATAAAAAGTTGAGTTTCTCACAGCAGAGGGATTACACACAATAAGAAGCTCTTTTCTCAGTTGTTTCTATGCTTTTAAATTTAGTGCAGAATTCAGAATGAGTTTGATTGCTGCCTACAATCTATACCACTGCACCCCACCCTTGTTTTCTTACCTCCCTTCTTCAGACACCCTATTTTCCTATTAGAAAGTAGCAGTTTGGTCCCTAACCAAACCTGTTCTCTCTGTCAGCACCCCATGCTCAGAATCTCTCTGGTTTTTCTTTATTTATTCAACTACTTCTCTGATTTCTATGACTCATTCCCCTGGTTTTCCAAGTAAAAATCAGTTGACCTGGGTGCCTGGGTGGCTCAGATGTTTGAGTGTCTGCCTTTAGCTCAGGTCATGAGCCTCGGGTCCTGGGAGCAAGTCCCATGTAGGGCTCCCAGCTCAGCAGGGAGTCTGCTTCTCCCTCTCCCTCTTGCTTGTTCTCTCTCTTTCTCTCTCTCAAGTGAATATATAAAATCTTTAAAGAAAAATTAGTTGATCTGTCAAACTACCTCTAAGTCTATGCATGGACTCTAATCTCTCTATGCTATAGTCTCACATTAACTCATTATTGAGAATCTATGTTAAATATGTGATAGTAGAAGAGGTGTAGTTTTTCAGGGACTGAATACTTGGTTTGACATCTTTGTCCTGAATAGCCTGGAAGTTTACCCTTGTTCCCGTTTTCAATCACACTGAAGCTGATATATGACTAAGATGTTATCCAAATGTCATCTCCTCTTCTCCAGCTTCAAACTGAAGTTAATATCTCACAATTCTACAAAGTCCCAAATGACACAGACTTTGGTTGTAAGGTTAGCCATTTTGTAACTTCTCAGGCTGATGGAAATTCTTTTCAAGAAGGGAGCTGTGTGCCTCCCACTGGCAAGCTGCCCCTCGGGGGGTGGGGGACACTCTGCTGGTGGAAAGGCTCATCTTTTCCCTAGAACTGTTTCTTCTTCCATATGGCAGGAACCATCTCTAGCTCACTCTCCTGACTGATACATTATTGCAGCTTTTTAAAGTAGGGAATGTCTCTTGCAAACAAGTATGTGGGTTAAAGAACTATAATATTTGCATTTAGTGCATGGTTCCTTTCAGGGTTGAGTTGGGTCCTCATTTCTTGTCTTCTCAATGAAAGAATTCAGTTGAGAAATATTGACAGTGAAGCAGCAAAGAGGCTTTATTGATGGAAGTGGAAGTAGACTCTCAGGAAGGGATAGTGGGCAGCTTTGCAGACGGCAAATATGCTCTCCTTTTGTTTTCCAGTCCTATGTAGATCCTCAATGGGGGAGGTTTCTCAGATTTCCTCCCTTTTATGATTGACAGGGATTCCTTTTCACAGGGTGCTTGCGCTGGCCTGCCATTTTCCCATGATCCTCTTGAAAACCCTAGGGGGGAGGGAGGGAAACCACAATGTAAATGGCACCGTATTTATATGTTAATTATGTTAATGCCAGGATACCTGAGGGTTCTTTCTGTGCATGTCCATCCTTCCAGGATGATCCTGTGGTTGCTTAGGTCCTGGTTATTAGGATGTTGGTGACAACAGCCTAGGCAAATTCTGAGGAGGGCTTTTGACCAATAGGTGTGGTCTGCCATGGAAGCTGGCCCCATCTCATCCCCCTGGGTCCTCTTCTGCTCATGTCTAAATTTTCCACCCAGTATTTCCATTTCTAACCCAATGTGTGATTTGGGGCAAATCATGTCTCTGGCCTGTACCTCAGTTTCATGAAATGAGTGTTTTGAATTCTATGATATTTCACGTCAGTTCCTGTTCTAAAATGTAAAGCTCTCACTCCTCTCAAAGTGCTTCCCTATAATTTATAGTTGATTATCATGGTCCATTGGCTGCTGGGAGAGGGAAAAAGACAGGGAGGGTAACTGTTCATTCAAGACATTAGGAAATTAAATCCTAGTCCAAGTATGTATTTTATTTTTTTCCTCTAGAACACTTCATTTTTTTTTTTTTTTAATATTTAATAACCCCTTCACTCATTTCTTCCACCTTCCAACCCCTCCCTGCCTCTGGCAACTATTAGTTCATTCTCTGTATCTGTGAAATGTTCTTTTTTTGTTTGTTTTAGATTCTATATATTAGAGAGATCATATAGTATTTGTATTTTTTTACTGACTTACTCCACTTAACATAATCCCTTGAGATCCAATCATGTTGTTGTAAATGAAAAGATTTCATTCTTTTTTATGGGTGAATAATGTTCTATAGGGATGTATGTGTATGTATATATATTTATATATATATATAAACAATTTGTTTATCCAGTCATCCACTGACGGACATTCAAGTTGTTTTTATACATTGGCTATTATAAACAATGTTGCAGTAAATATGCGAGTGCATATATCTTTTTGAGTTAGTGTTTTCATTTTCTTCAAATAATTACCCACAAGTAGAACTGCTGAATCATATGGTGGTTCTAGGCTTAATTTTTTAAAGCAATTCCACAGTTTTCCACAGAGGCTGCACCAATTTATATTCCTACCAACAGTGCATGAGGGTTCCTTTTCATCCATATGCTTGTCAACAAAAACTTGTCATTTTTTGTCTTTTTGACCATAGCCGTTCTAACAGGGGTGAGATATCTTATTGTTTTGATTTGCATTTTCCTGATGATTAATGATGCTTTGATTCCTTACTCTTTATCTTTGTGTATCTAGGTTTTTATTTTGTGGTTACCATGAGGTTTACATATAACAAGATATCTATAACAGTTTATTTTAAGTTGATTAAAAGTCAAGTTCAATCCCATTGCAATACTCAACTTTTTTACTTTCCCTCCACACTTTTTGTTTTTGATATCACTTTTTGCATCTTTTTATTTTGTGTATCCTTTGCTAACTACTGTTATCATAGTTATTTTTACTACTTTTGTCCTTCAGTCTTCATACTAGCTTTGAAAGTGATTAAACTACTATCTTTATTATATATTTACCTTTCTACTGAGATTTATTCTTTCACATTTTTGTTACTGATTAGCACATTTTCCTTTTGATTAAAAAAATCCCTTTAATATTTATTGTAAGGCTGGTTTAGTGGTGATGAACTCTTTCAGCTTTTGCTGCTTGGAAAACTCTTTCTGTCTACTTCAGTTCTGAATGAGAACATTGCCAGGTAGTGTATTCTTGGTTGGGAGTTTTTTCTTTTTCTTTCAGTATTTTGAACATGTCATTCCATTCCCTTCTGGCCTGCAGAGTTTCTGAAGAGTTTCTGAGTATTTTGAGAAATCTGTGGTTATTGTTATGGGAGTTCTCTTGTTTTTCTCTAGCATAATCACTATGTTGTACACCTGAAATTAATATAACATTGTGTGTCAACTATACTTCAATTAAAAAAAGTTGTTTTTGTCTTGCTGATTTTAAGATCCCTTTCTTGTCTTTAAATTTTGACATTTTAGTTATAATGTAAGACATTTTAGTTAAAATGTATAAAGTGATTGTAGATCACTTTAGTTTCCTCTTATTTGGAACTCTTTGGAAGCCTCAAATCTGGATATCTTTTGTCTTCCCTGGATTAGGGAAGCTTTTAGCCATTATTTCTTCAAATAAGTTTCCTCTCCATTTCTCTTTCTTCTCCTTCTGGGAGCCTTATAATGCAAATGTTAGTCCACTTGATGTTGTGCCATAGGCTGCTTAAACTATCTTTACTGTTTTCCATTCCTTTTTTCTTTCTTCTGCTCCGATTGCATAAGTTCCACTTCTTTGCCTATAACTTCACATTTATAGATCATTTTATTTATCTGATGATCAAAAGTTAAAATAGTGACCTATACTTCCTTCAAGAGGATTTTATTAATCCAACTGGAATGATAAGTTTCCTTAAGGGAAATTATATACAATCTAGGCTGTTTCCTGACATCAAATTCCAGATGGTGGCTGACATGTTTAGACTAAAAGATGATCCACATTTTATTGATCCTGAGTGGGAATGACAGACTCTGGGTTACCAGAAAGTCAGGAAAACCAGGAAGTCAGAAAAGGTGGTTGAAAACCACTGTATGAAGTAACTGGTATGACCTTTATACCTTAGATGTCTAGGAATTTCTAGTGTGTTAAAGTTTTTATAGTCTCTGAGTAGGATTTGAAGTTATCTAATTCCTGAATATTCAGACAGCATCAGAGATGAAAAAGCATCGTTTGATTGAAGTTAAAACACAGGCAGTTTATTTGTTTGTTTAACTATACATTTATGAGTCAAAAATGTATGTGCAAAATGGAACTGGAATTTCTGATTCTCTGGAACTCACCCTATTTGAACTGTGGAGTAGAGTTTCCGGTTTTTGTTTTTGTTTTTGTATTTTCCTTCTTCTCATTTGTCCAGGCTGCTGTCTCATTTGTCCCCATGGACCACTAATCAAGTAGGCCAGTTATAGAGCCATTGGGAAGTTCAGAAGTTGTGGTATGTCAAAGGAAGGACAGTAGCATAAAACAAAGCTGTGGGACGCCAAGGCCAAATACTGGGATTTCTGAAGAAAAGACACCTTGTTATAATAACAGAACTTAGATGTCTTAGGAAGATGGGGATACAGAAATGGAGTAGCAATCTTTGCCACTACTCAGCAAGTCTTCTTGCTTGAGCCCATCTGATGCTGTTAGGCCACTTTAAATAAAATCAATTTATTTAGAAACCAAAAGCTAAAATTCAGACCAACATTTTTGGAATCATTTAAATGCCATATAATTCATCTTAATTAAAAACTTAGAACAGAATTACATTTTTTTAAAGTGACTACATAAAGATTTTTTAAAAAGTTATTGATATTGCTTGGAATTTACTCTTTAATTTTGTCTTGGCCAGTCTTGCTAGAGGTTTATGGGTCTTAGGGACCTTTTCAGAGAATGAGCTCTTATTTTTGCTTATTTTTGATATTGTTTTCCCATTTTCAGCTATTTCAGTTTATACTCTCATTTTCATTATTTCTTTACTTCTAGTGTTTTAAATATAATTTTGTCATCTTTCCCTAATTTCCTAAAGTAGAATTCTAGGTTATTAATTTTGAATTTTTCTAATTTTATTTTTCTAATATATACATTTAAAGCTATAAATTATCTTCTAAGCATCATTTTTACTGTATCTTACTAATTTTCATTAGCTGCATTTTTTATTTCAGTTTAATCCAAAATATATTTTAATTTCTTTTGAGTCTTTTTATTTGACCTCCATGTTATTTAGAAGTGTGTTGTTTAATCTCCAGACCTTTGGGGTTTTCCAGTGAACTTTCTGTTATTATTTCTAGTTTAATTCCATTGTGGTCTGAGAACACAGTTTGTCTGCAATTCTGCAATTTATATTTTAAATGTGCTATGTACAAAAATAATAAAAATAAAAGCAAAATTTTAAAAGTTGAAAATAAATAATACAGAAAATAAATGAAAGCCTTTTGAAAAGATCAATAAAATGGATAAACATCTAGTAAGGTTAAAAAAAAAAGAAGAAGAAGAAGAAAGAAAGAAAGAAAAAAGAGAGAGAAAAAACATTACCATATTGCAAATGAAAGAGGGATCATCACCAGTGATCCCATGTACATTCAAAAAACAGAGGATAATATAAATAACTTTCCCCACAAATTTGATAATTAAATCAAATGGACCAATTTCTTGAAAGATACAAAAACCAAAACTCACTCAAGGAGGAAAAGAATAACTTTAATATGCCTCTATATATTAAAGAAATTAACTTCATAATTTAAAATCTTTCAAAAAAGAAACATATCTAGATGGTTTCACAGGCAAATTCCATTCAAACATTAACAAAGAAATAACAGCAATGCTCCATAATCTCTTCCCAAAAATAATAGAAGAGGGAATATTTCCCAATTCATTTTATGATGTCAGCATTACCTCAATACCAAAACCAGATACACTACAAGGGGGAAAAAACTATACAGAATAGTATTTCGCATGAACATGGACAGAAAAATCCTAAACAAAATATTAACAGATCAAATCCAGAATAAAGAGAATATTATTACAAAGCAGTGTTCATTCCAGGAATGCAAAGTGGGTTCAACATTCTAAAATCAATTAATGCAATAATTACATCCATAGGCTAAAAAAGAAAAATCATATGTCATATCAACAGATATAGAAAAAACATTTGACAAAATTCAATACCCATTCATGATAAAAATCTCAGCAAACTAGGAATGCAGGAAACTCCTTAACTTGAGAAAGGATATATATAAAAAAAAAAATCTACAGCTAACTCAATCGTGAGAAACTAGATTATTTTCTTCCTAAGATAGGGTAGAAAGTAAGGATGTCCTCTTTCACTACTTAACATCTTACTGGAAGTCCTACTTACTGCAATGAAACAAGAAAAAGAAATAAAATACATACAGATAGTAAAAGAAAATATCTTTATCTGCAGATGACATGATTCTTTATGTAGTAAGTATATAAAGGTTGTACAATAAGAAGTCAATATATAAAAGTCAATTTCTCCTCTATCCTATACCAATAAATAATAGAAATTATAAATTTTAAAAATACCAAAAAAAACCCACTAAAAAACTTAAATGTTTGAGTATAAAAATCTAACAAAATATTTATGGATGTGTATGTGGAAAACTCCATAAATATGCTGAAGGGAATCAAAATGACCAAAATAAACAGACAGGTAGTCCATGTTAATTCATTAGAAGATTCATTATTGGTCAAATGTCAGTTCTTCCCAACTTGAACTATAGATTCAAAGCAATTGCAATCAGAATCACAGTAAGCTTTTTGTAAATATTGATGATCTGTGCTATTATCTTTTTTTAAAGATTTTATTTATTTATTTATTTATTAAATATTTTATTTATTTATTTGCCAGAGAGAGAGAGAGCACAAACAGAGGAAATGACAGGCAGAGGGAGAGAAAGAAGCAGGCTCCCGTTGAGCAGAGAGCCCGATGTGGGTCTTGATCCCAGGACTCTGGGATCATGACCCGAGCTGAAGCCTTAACTGACTGAGCCACCTGGGTGCTCTGATCTGTGTTATTATTAATAGGTAATAAATTAACTAATTTAAATTAATTTAACTAATTTAAATTAAATGAAGGAAGCTAGTCTGAATAGACTCTGTATTGTATGATCTCATTTATATGACATTCTCAAAAACACAAAATTATAGAAATAGTAAATAGATTGAATGCCATAAGTTTGGGGATTGATAGATGCAACAAGAGGATGTTTTAGGGTGGTTCAACTATCCTGTATGATAATGTAATTGTGGATTCATTATGCTATGCTTTGAACTTCATATCACAAAGAATACATACTATATTGAAATAAAAAAATTGACCAGAAGTTTGGGAGACACCAGGAATGCAAACTGCGACATTATAGAATTATGAATACTCTCACTAAAGGGTATGAAGACAAAGGTTGCTAACCGAAGTCACTGTGGAAATAAGTGGAGACCTTTAGCCTCCACTAGTATGTAAACACTATACTTTAGTTGGCAACATTATTTCCCATGGGGATATGGGTTAGCAATTCTAAAATCACTGTACATATGCTGGAATTGAGTAACTAATTAAATGAGTGGTGGATAGTGGGAGTTATGTTTCTCAGTTTTGTAATGAGAGATTGTAGACAAGCAAAGGAAGAGGGTTAAAACAGTGTGTGTTGTAATAGATCAGAGGTTGAGACATCAGTATGAAATCGTGCTTAGTTTAATATAGATACAGGTGACTATAGAAACATGCATTAGTATATATACATATTTTTCCTCATCTGTCAGGTAAGAGGGCCTAGAAGTAGGGACAGCTTGGTAGTAGAGAGACACCCAGTGCCCACATCTTTGTTTCTAATTCTGTTCTTCAATACAAGGAAGCAAGGCTTCTTGATGGAATGGCTGATTCTAAGAATTGGGAAGGAAACATACACAGTAAGCTTAGAGCATTCCATGGTCCCAGAAAGCAAGGAAGTGCTCCAATCACTACCACCGCCTCATAAAACAAAACAAAGAGCAGAAAAACCCTGCATCAATCACAAAACACAATGATGTAGATATGTCAAAGAAACATAGGAGCCAATTGAAATAGCTCCCTGTAGTTAAAGTTGGAACAGTTTGAGAAAAAAAAATATAGCAGAGTACTAGATTAAATCCAAAATATGAAACAAATATTAATGAGTCCATACTGATATAAGCAAATGTGTGATATAAGTGTGGGCTGGTGACTCCTTTCAAAGAGAACAGGAAAAAAAGGAGTAATTTTACAATGCAGAAAACTCACAAATATGACCTCAGCTAGCTGATCAAATTTAACACCAGCAGTTATGTCCTATTGATATTATGTACACTTGACATGAAGTCATGAGAGTGGTACTGCACCTTTGTGATCTCCAAAATCCATAATCTCAGTCTAACCATGAGAACTATCATACAAACCTCAACTGAAAAACATTCTGCAAAATATCTAACCACTCTTCCTCAAAACTGTTGTAGTCATCAAAAGGAATGAAAGCCTAAGAAACTATTACAGTCAAAAGCATCTAATGGAGACATGTCAAGTAATTGTAATCCTAAATGAGATCCTGAGACAGAAAAAGAGTATAAGGTGAACACTAAGAAAATGAAGGATAGGATATGCTTTAACTCACCAAGTACAGATCTGTATACGACAACCTACCGTTTTCTGGGTCCAAGTTTCAATCCTTTAATTATCCTAACCACAGCAAATCTTCCATTTCTATCTTATATAGGTTACTTCTTCCCTTCAGAGGGCCACTTAGGGAAGTTCCTTACTGGGGTACTCTTTGTCTTGCCTGAGCAAGCAAAAAAACCCCTCAGTGTTCATTTTATTGATGGAATTGTTGACACTCTTTTATTTATTTATTTATTTATTTATTTATTTAAATTTTTTATTTTTTATAGACATATATTTTTATCCCCAGGGGTACAGGTCTGTGAATCACCAGGTTTACACACTTCACAGCACTCACCAAAGCACATACCCTCCCCAATGTCCATAATCCCACCCCCTTCTCCCAAACCCCCTCCCCCCAGCAACCCTCAGTTTGTTTTGTGAGATTAAGAGTCACTTATGGTTTGTCTCCCTCCCAATCCCATCTTGTTTCATTGATTAGTGAAATAAGTCAAGCAGAGAAAGACAACTATCATATGATCTCCCTGATATGAGGAAGTGGTGATGCAACATGGGGGCTTAAGTGGGTAGGAGAAGAATCAATGACACTCTTTTAAAAAGAGACACCAGTGAGAGAACTGGTTAGCTTTTCTTCATCCAGATCAGGGTTTCTCAACCTTGGCACTATTGACATTGGGGGTGCTCTTCTGTGCACTATGAGACACTTAGCTGCACCCCTGGCTTCTGCAAAGAGATGTCCATAGCACCCTCTCTTTCAGGTGTGGCATTGCCAAATGTCCCCTGCTTGGCCAAATCAACCCCTTGTTGAGAACCACTGGTTTAGATCAACACGGAGCTTGAAGCATCCATGATAGGGTCTCATGAGTCCCTGTTTCTGGCATCTGCTGTTCTTAGTGAGTGGCAAGTAACTCCACAATAGCAGAGTATTTATTACTTTCCCTGATTTGGGGGTTTTGTCCTAGCCAGCAATCCTCTGTTGAGTGATACGCAAGGTCACCATGTTGTGAACTGAACGTTTGTTGATGGAGCTCCCATCCTTGGCTTGTGGTCTGTTTGTACATTATATTTCCATAGGGAGAATAGTTCGTCACCAGAATTTGAAATATAGCATTAGTAGGCAGCTCACTCAATCTGTGCCAAGTCTATTTGCTCCCTGCACCTTCTCCCCATCTCCCACACATATAGACAGACCAGAACTGGCCAAAACATTGACTAAAAGTCTGTTGCTCTGTGTCATGTCTTTGTTAGTTTTTTAATATCTTGCTAACTTATCTCCTGATTCTATGTTAAATGCCAGGGAAGGGGTGTCTCCGAATTCAATAGCGTCAACAATCCCTTGAAGGGAATCCCAGTTTCTAATAGGTATATTCATTACATTTTAATTTATGTGCTGATTGGTTTATAGTGGCAAATATATTGCTGAAATCATTTCGGAAAAGAGCAACTGAAGGAATTCTAGAAAAAAAATATTACTCCCAAATTTAAAAAATATGTTAATCTCTTAAGAAAAACCTTTTCTTCTAAAGTTGATCTTACTAACAAAAGTAAGTTAGTAAGTCAAGTTAGTGCCCATGTTTTAAAATATTACTATACAAGAGTCTATATCACACTAGGGATAAAAGACTTGCTAACAGAACCAGAGCACTTTAAAAAAAAATTAAAGGTTTTAGTAAATGGGTTGAACATGTAAAATAAGCTCAAGTAATATCCCCAAATTTGGTAAATAGTTAGAAATTAGACTGGGTTGATACTATCTTCTTGATTTTCTCATAGTTTTAAAATAACATTAACAGGGTGCCTGGGTGGCTCAGTGGGTTAAGCCGCTGCCTTCGGCTCAGGTCATGATCTCAGGATCCTGGGATCGAGTCCCGCATCGGGCTCTCTGCTCAGCAGGGAGCCTGCTTCCTTCTCTCTCTCTCTCTCTGCCTGCCTCTCTGCCTACTTGTGATCTCTCTCTGTCAAATAAATAATAAAATCTTTAAAAAAAAGGTTTAAAGTAACATTAATATAATACTACAGTTTAAGCAAGAAATAAAGTTATATTTTTAGATACACCTGGACAGAATTTTAGGATTAGGAACGTATAAATATATGTGTTTAAGGAAATTGAATTATAATAGCCAATATCTTTATAAAAGGGATTGAGTCTTAGAATTTGTTTTTTAAATATTTTAAAAATAATAATTATTCTTTTTATTTTCTGACCATCTTAATTTAAGGGGAAACCATATGCTCAACTCATAGTAGATTCAATGAAGGCACAATGGTATCAGAAAAATCTAATAATAATAATGACATTTGTATCTATTTAAGTCAACATATTCAAAGTTGAAATATTTGGTTCACATCACAGAGAAAAAATTAATATCCATTCCATAGTATACAAGGGCATTGTATAAATCCTTAAGGAAAAACCAGATAGAAAAATAGGTTGAGAAATCAAATAGGCAATTAATTCAAGAGAGAAGAGCTGACTGAAAATCATTTGCAAATGTTGTTATTCTTACTAAAAGGAAAACAAAAAAATAAAACAATTAAAATTTTATTTTATCAGAACGGCAAAGATTATAACACTTTACAATAACATTGCTCAGAACTGTTGGAGTGTGCATATTAATCAGTATGTGTAGTAGTATACATCCTTCCTTAAGTTCCATGTGATAATGTCTTTCAGAATTTAAAGTTATATATATTTTGACCTAAAGGAAAAGGTTTCCTATTGCAGATATGTATTTTTTTATTTAGTAAGTGTTTATTGCCAACTATTTTGTGTCAGACATTATATGAAATACCGGGAATAAAGTGATAAATAATATAAAACTTCATAACTCTTTAACAAAAATTTAATCAAGTAGAATTTTAAAGATTTAATTGGCATCATTTTGAATTATGAATTGGGCAGCATTCCATCTAGCAAGGAGGGAAGAACTCCATAGGGTTACAGAAAAGGAAAGGGTTTTAAAAGTAGAGATAGGGAGAAAAAAGTAGAGATAGGGAGGAAAATTATTAACATAGAATCCATTGTTTTGAAAAGGTGGTCCTCCTAATGGGAATGGGAGGAGCCTATTAGCAAATTTCCTAGCGCTTTCCTGGAAGCTCTCATGGTGACTGGTTAAATGTTACATTCCTGGGTCAGGGGTGGGGGAGTGGAGTAAAACCCCAGTGAGTTTGGGGATTAGGCCTTTCTTGGCTTACTGATTTGGGGCCTTAACCTAAGTGGTACCATTTTGGGCTTGTAGTTTTCTTTTTAATGCAACCAATTAAAACTTCCATGCTATGAGGCTGGTTTGTATGTACTTACAGTGTAGTTTGTTGTGAAAAATTGATATGACTGGAGCCATTTTAAAACAGAGCAGGAATGTCCTTTGCAGAGAACAGCTTTAGTCTGCTCTGTTTGAACTGGGCCAAAACTTTTGGACTGGGCAAAGCAGCGATTGTTTCAAGTAATTGCTAGAGAAGGCAGCAAGAATGATGGTTGTAGACGTTCTGAAAATAAAGTCAGTATTTGATTAATAGAAAACCCAAAGTAGTTTAATTTAACACCCGTAGAAAAACTTTTTTTTTCTTTCGTTCAACTCATGTAATTGCTCCCCTTAACTTTTCCTCACAAAACCCCTTGTTTTCACCCTATAAGCGGGAATACTAAATTTCCATCTGAGTCTCTGCTCCCTGAACTGCAATTCTTTAATCTCAAGTAGATGCTCGTTTATCTGTCATTGCAGTTCTTCATTTTCAGGTTGACATTTTGTCAACCGGAAGAACAAAGTAAATCTACTAGTACGGGCATTTAAAGTACATGTATTAATACTCTATAAACATACAAGATTAAATTACATGTTATAAAAGTAAATTGAAAAATCATATGTCATTTGGGTAACATAAATTTAAGGATGTATCAGAAAGAATATGAGGAATATCTACTGAAATTTTGCCACCAAATTGTTAAATAGTTTTTTATTTTTATTATCATCAGATCACGTCTCAGCCTTTTGGCCAAGATCATCTAGATTTTTATTACCATCGGGATCACTGGCCTAAATGAATGAATAAATAATTAAGAAAATAAATTAATCAAGGTTAAATTATTGATCATTTAAAAAAAACATTTATTTGACAGACAGAAATCACAAGTAGGCAGAGTGGCAGGCAGAGAGAGAGGAAGGGAAGCAGGCTCCCCACTGAGCAGAGAGTCTGATGTGGGGCTCAATCCCAGGACCCTGGGATCATGACCTGAGCCGAAGGCAGAGGCTTTAACCCACTGAGCCATACAGGTGCCCCTAAATTATTGATCATTTAATTGCCTACTTTCTGAATAGTATTATTCTTTACATTTTTTCTCCAAATAGCATGATCAGAAAACCATGTTAGAAACAATTAATAGAAAGACTTTGCTTGTAAAAATCAGTCTTTAAGAGTCTTCAAGGTGTAGTAAACCTAATATATTCATAGTTATTTAACCTTTGGCTGTTGGGGGTCGCAAGGAGGGGGAGGTTGTTGGGGGACTTCCTCAAAACTTAGAATTGAGTGCCCCTGGTTTTTTCTCCTTCCTGCTTTTCAGCAGGGATCCAGTACCTGCTCTCTTCTGCCACATGGTGGCAGCATCTGAACACTGCCACTCATTTCCTCTCGCTCATGCACACATTAGAGGGGCATATCTAATTGAGACCTCTGTGCATGGACCACTAGTGTCCTATGTCATGTCTTCCTATTAAAATACTGTCTGTCCTAAGAAAATAATATCTACCGTTTCATTGCCATGTGTAAAAATTAAACATATATTAGAACATTTAACATTTGACATTTAGAACATTTAAACTTTTAGAAAAACCTTAACACTAATTTAGTAGCCTTCAGATCAAATTTTTGTAGTTGTCATGCTTTCTACAGTGACTTGTGCTTTTTGGTTTCTTTTTGTTTTAGAAGACTTAGTATTCTTAGTTCTTAGTTCTTAATTCTTAGTTCTTAATTCACTCCTGCTGTCTCTTATTAAAAAGAAAGGTAAAATATGGTTCATGTGTTTTCTGGGGAGGATGAGTAAAGTAGGGAGAAGAACCCTTTTAAATTAGTAAAGTTTAGTTTAAGAAAATTTGCTTGTCACCATGTAAATGTGTCTGTAGGAAGGATGATACAAAATTTTCATATTTACCATTCTCTTACTGGTACCTGGGGTGGAATGAATGAATAAATTAATCATGGCCTCTTATTCACCGTTTGATGACTCATCTTTCCTGGAGCTGATGTTTTGATTAATCTGTAATATCATCATAGAATGATACTTAAAATTATTTATTAAAAATACTTCTAAAATGGACTTGCCTTTTAAAAAATATCTGTAGCACATGCATTAAATGTTCATTTAAAAAAATCGTTGAAAGACTTCTGCATTGGTTTTCCTACAGTTTTGTTTCACCTGTTGAACTTGTAGCTCACAATGAGAACATTGTATGAGATGACTGTACATCCACATAATATCAATTTAAAAAAATTGGGTCAATTAAGATTAAGAAAGTATGTCTCTGTGTTAGACATTCCAAATTTCAGTTTTACTCATCTAAATCATCTTGTCCGAGCTACTTAAATTCTTTAAAATTTAGTTTCCTAATGCATTAAAATAAAAATTTTTTAAAAGCCTGAGCTTTAGGAGATGGAGTAAAGAGGCTTTTTACCATTTCTGTTTTTTCCCTCATGGCAGTTTAATTCTGGCTTTTATGGTGGGGGTGGTCTTCTCCATCCCCAAGCTTTATTGAGATTTAATTGACCTGTTATATTGTGTAAGTTTAAGGTGTACAATATGATGATTTAATACACATATATATTGCAAAATGATTACCTCAATAAGGTTAATTAACATCCTCATTGCTTCACACAATTATCCCTATTTTGTAAGTACATGTGGTGAGAACATTTAAGATCTATTTTCTTAGCAACTTTCAAGTACATGATATAGTATTCTTAGCTGTAGTCACAATGGTATGCACTTAATCCAAACAAATTATTTGTTTTATAGCTGGAAGTTCATAGTTATTTTTTTTTTAATTTTTTAAAATTTATTTTCAGCATAACAGTATTCATTGTTTTTGTATCACACCCAGTGCTCCATGCAATCCGTGCCCTCTATAATACCCACCATCTGGTACCCCGACCTCCCACCCCCCGCCCCTTCAAAACCCTCAAATTGTTTTTCAGAGTCCATAGTCTCTCATGGTTCACCTCCCCTTCTAATTTCCCCCAACTCCCTTCTCCTCTCTATCTCCCCATGTCCTCCATGCTATTTGTTATGCTCCAAAATAAGTGAAACCATATGATAATTGACTCTCTCTGCTTGACTTATTTCACTCAGCATAATCTCTTCCAGTCCCGTTTATGTTGCTACAAAAGTTGGGTATTTGTCTTTTCTGATGGAGGCATAATACTCCATAGTGTATATGGACCACATCTTCCTTATCCATTTATCCATTGAAGGACATCTTGGTTCTTTCCACAGTTTGGCGACTGTGGCCATTGCTGCTATAAACATTGGGGTACAGTTGGCCCTTTTTTTCAGTACATCTGTATCTTTGGGGTAAATGCCCAGTAGTGCAAATGCAGGGTCATAGGGGAGTTCTATTTTTAATTTCTTGAGGAATCTCCACACTGTTCTCCAAAGAGGCTGCACTAACTTGCATTCCCACCAACAGTGTAAGAGGGTTCCCCTTTTTCCACATCCCCTCCAACACATGTTGTTTCCTGTCTTGCTAATTTTGGCCATTCTAACTGGTGTAAGGTGATATCTCAATGTGGTTTTAATTTGAATCTCCCTGATGGCTAGTGATGATGAACATTTTTTCATTTGTCTGATAGCCATTTGTATGTCTTCATTGGAGAAGTATCTGTTCATATCTTCTGCCCATTTTTTGATATGATTGTCTGTTTTATGTGTGTTGAGTTTGAGGAGTTCTTTATAGATCCTGAATATCAACCTTTTGTCTGTACTGTCATTTGAAAATATCTTTTCCCATTCCGTGGGTTGCCTCTTTGTTTTCTTGACTATTTCCTTGACTGTGCAAAAGCTTTTGATTTTGATGAAGTCCCAAAAGTTTATTTTCACTTTTGTTTCTTTTGCCTTTGGAGACATATCTTGAAAGAAGTTACTGTGGCTGATATCGAAGAGATTACAGACTATGTTCTCCTTTAGGATTCTGATGGATTACTGTCTCACGTTGAGGTCTTTCATGCATTTTGAGTTTATCTTTGTGTACGGTATAATAGAATGGTCCAGTTTCATTCTTCTACATATAGCTGCCCAGTTTTCCCAGCACCATTTATTGAAGAGACTGTCTTTTTTCCACTGTATATTTTTTCCTGTTCTGTCGAAGATTATTTGACCATAGAGTTGAGGGTCCATATCTGGGTCTATGTGTCTGTTTTTATGCCAGTACCATGCTGTCTTGGTGATCACAGCTTTGTAGTAAAGCTTGAAATCATAGTTTTTGACCAACATCTCTATCCCCTCCAAGCCTCAGCCCAGGAAATTACCATTCTACTCTTTGTTTCTGTGGGTTCAAGAAGTTTTCTGCAATTATTCTTTTAAATATACTTTGTCTCTTTTACCGTTTCTTATAAAATTCCCATGATAAGAATTTTTTTCATTGTGTTTCATAATTCCATTCACCTTTCTTCATTTTTCATTCTTTTTGCTCCTCTGACTGGTTAATTTCCAATGTCCTATCCCTCAGGTTGCTGATTCTTTCTTCTGCATGGTTGAGTCTATTTTTGAAACTCAGTATTGAATTTTTCAGTTCAGTTATTGCGTTTGTCAGCCCTAAGATTTCTTTTTTTTTTCTTAATGGCTACTATTTTCTTGTTGAACTTCCCATTTTGTTCATGACTCCCCCCTCCCAATTTCATTGTCTGTTTTCTTGTAGTTCACTATACTTCTTAAAGACGATTATTGTGAATTCTTTGTCTGACAGTTCATAGATCTCCATTTCTTTAGACTTAGTTATTGGAGCTTTATTTAGTTTCCTTTGATGATGTCATATTTATCTGAATTTTTGTGATCCGTGATTTCTTATGTTCGTATTTGTGCATGTGAGTAATGCGGCTTCTCTTGCAGACTTTGCATATTTGCTTTGGTAGAGACAGTTCTCTACCAGTTAGCTCAATTTGGGTTTCTGGGTAAATGTCTTTGGGCATGTGGGCATTGCTATTATGGTCTGTTTTGAGGGGAAGAAACTACCAGAGGTCTGAGGATGCAGACAGAGAGATGGGCCTCTGGCTGATTGGATAGGGCTGCCAGCCTGGTTCCCTACCCACATGAGGCTGTGGGATGAGCTTTGTGGTTGCCTGGACTCTGTGGTCAAACTTACCAGATGGTTGGGATGGGGTACTATAGTAGTTGGGGCTATGAATTAGCTTCCTTGTGCTGGCAGAGCAGCAGGTCAAAGCCCAAGACCTGCACAGCTCATTTTTGGGGACCTGAACCCCCTGGTTAGATGAAGCCACTGGTTTTGCTCTGCAGAAGGACTATGCTCTCTGTTCAAGTGCCACTGTACAAAGGGTTGTTGAATTACTATGCAGCCTTCCATGTGCTCTGCTTGGGTTTCCTGCTCAGAGGGGCTGAAAGCTATACTAACAATGACTGGGGCTGTGAATTGTATTATCTGCCCAGACACAGTGGGAGAAGCAGCTCTAAAGTTGATAAAGCTCTTTATTGTCTTAGCTCATACTGACTCACACTCCACATTCTGTGGTTGCACAGGACCAATGGCTCAGCTTTGCAAATTATTCCTCTGTCTCCCTTTCTCTGAACTTGCATGCTACTGGCCACACAACATCCAGGTGTTTTTGCTTGCTCTTCTGATCTGATGGGGCTGGAAGACATTCTCCACAGCAGGTGGGACTATGTCTTAACCCCCTTGCCTAGATGGGAGGAGGAGGGGATTCTCCATGCTACACTCCATTTCCCAAACAGGCTTTCTGACTGGGCTGGGCTGGGATCTACCCTCAGCTCAGCCTTGACTATGAATTAGTCCTCTACTTGTGTTGTAGTAGGAAAGGAAATCTCCATGCTTGGTACTGGCCTTGCTCTAGGGTGGATGTGCTCTATCCACTTGCCACTTGGGTTGCACAGTTTTCAGGATTGACACAAGCCCTCTAGTTAGATGGAGTTGGAAGGAACTCTCCCCATGGGTGGGGCTGTGACTCACCGCTTTATCTTGGTGTGGGCAAATTGAGCTCTAGAGCCACAAAATTTCTTGTTTGAGGATCTGAATAAGGAGATCTGTACCCCACCTAGTTCCCTCATCAGCATACCCCTCTCCACATGAGCAAAGCTGCTGGTTGGGATTACTACTTGTGCACTGCTGGTATGAACTTTTTCTGTCAATCTCCATGTACTATTGCAAGCCATCCCCCCTTCTCTATCATAGTGAGATTTCCAGGGACTTGGCCCCCAAAATTTCTCTGCAAACCTGTGGGTAAAATCAAAGGAGGGCTCCCAGACAGTGACTCATAATGATGGGAGAGGCTAGCCATTGCCTTGGTTCTTTTTTCCCACTGGAGGAATGAGAGGCCCGACCAAGGCCTCTTCAGTGTGGTGCTTTTCTGGCCTGGAGATGAGGCAGAGGAGTCAAATGTAGTCTATCTTGGTCTCTGAGGTGCAAGTGGATATTTCACCCCCAGCCCAGCCTTACCTCAGTGGTATCTTATTCTTAAATAGATGTTAGTTGTTCTTCTTGTGAGGGAGAATAAACCAAGAACTATCTGTATCACCACCATCTTGGTGATGTCATTCTCCCTATACCACATTTTCTTTCTCTAATCATTTGCTGATGGACACTCAGGTTGTTTCCATATCTTGGTTATGGTGAACAACACTGCAGTGAACCTAAAAATATCTCTTTCAGATACTGATTTTATTTCCTTCAGATGTAGACCTGGGAGTGGGTTTTCTGGATCTTATGCTAGTTCTATTTTCAATTTTTTGATGAACCTCCATACTATTTTCCATAATGGCTGCAACAGTTTGTATTGTGGTGGGGAAGCTCACATGGGAGTGAGATTTCTGTCTCTCCCCAGCAGTAGATCTTTCTTTGTGTCAATATACATCATGTTCATGAGAGGTTTTTGTCCCTTTTCCAGGAAAAGATGCTTTTTGTTTCTTTTTCTCCATCAACAGCAAGCCACCTTTCCCTGTGCCCTGGAGACAAGAGGGTTTTCTACCCTCCTGTGGCATCAGAGGATTTGTGCTTCGTATGAGATAATAGCCTAATACTGTACCTATATATCAGCAGCAGACAACAACCACTCCCAGTTCTAAACTATGGAGGGAATCTCCTGTAGGTCTCCTGGCTGGCACCACATCATTTTCATGAGCTATGTTATGAAGCTCAAAGAAAAAAGTTGCTGAGTGAATCTATATTCTTATTGTGCCAGGGGACCCAGAGATACTAAACTGTCTTATTTGCTCACAGAAAACTTTTTGTTAACATTTCAAGATGACTGGGTGGCTGGCTCAGTTGGTTAAGCATCTGCCTTTGGCTTAGGTCATGATCCCAGGGTCCCTGGATTGAGTCCTGTGTTGGGCTCCTTGCTCAGCGGGGATCCTGCTTCTTCCTCTGCCCTTCACCCCGCTAGCGCTCTGTCTCTCTCAAATAAATAAATAAAATCTTAAAAAAAAAAAGAATTTGACATTTCAGTTGTTTTCCTCTTCCCACATTCTGGCTACCACTTCCTACCTGGTGCCCTCCAAAGACAAGACTATATATTTCATCTTTCCTTGGAAGGGCTTGATATTCTCTAGAATTTAGTTCACTTCATTGCCTTTGATCTCATTTCTCCAGTGGGCTCAGATTAAGCTATGGTTTTGTAGATCATACGACTTTTGTTTCTTACTGTGACAGTGATATTCTTATATGGCTTCTACCTAAGCATAACAGAACTCCTGTATGTTTATATGTAGAATATCTTGGTTACCTCAGCTCACTGAATTATTAAGCAGTGTAAAAAAGACACCTCTTTTGCCATATAATCTAAAATATAACAGTACATGGTATAGAAAAAGTAGAAATCCTGAAGCCCTTTCCTTTTTACCCCAATATATGTTCAGGAAAGAAAAGAATAGCAGTAAGAAGTCATATGCCATAACTCTTTTTTCTCCTAACTTTTATGTTTTCGAGATTTATAAAAGCATTCAGATATATTTGAGTAAACAAAGGTTATCAAAGGATAGCTCTCTCTAGCATAGAGGGAAAACTGACTGGAGGAAATCTCATAAGGAGGCTTCTGATGTGGTATGGGGTGAGAGAGAGGCTAGTGAGACAGGTCTGAGGTGGCACTCTTTGTTCCTACTGGGAGCAGAGGGACCAGCAATTGTTGTATGAGGAAACAAATCATCCATGGCATGAAATTGCATAATTCCTTAAGGTCAGGCTGTTACTTGGCAATCTCCGAAATGAAAAGGAAGTTCTATTGGCAGAACTGGTAACAATCTCTAGGCAAGAATGGAGGTGAGAAATCTTTGTCATCCTACTTCTTCTAAGAAGGAAAAGTTTATTATTTTCCTTTTCAAATTTTTATTTACATTCTAGTTAGTTAACATATAGTGCCATACTGGTTTCAGGAGTAGAATTCAATGGTTCATCACTCACATACAACACCCAGTGCTTATCAGGACAAGTGCCCTTCTTAATATCCATCATCCAACTAGCCCATCCCCGAACCCACCTCACTCCATCAACCTTCAGGTTGTTCAAGTGTTTAAGAATCTCTTACAGTTTGTTTCCCTTTCTTCTTTTTTCTCTTGCTTTCTTTCCTACCCTTCCTATACATTCACCTGTTTTGTTTCTTAAATTCCACATATGAGTGAAATCATATGGTATTTGTCTTTCTCTGACATATTTTGCTTAGCGTTATACACTCTAGCTCCATCCATGTTATTGCAAATAACAAATATCGTTCTTTCTGATGGTCGAGGTAATATTCCATTGTGTATATATGCCATATCTTCTTTACTCATTCACCAGTCAATGGACATTTGGGCTCTGTCCATGGCTTGGCTATTGATAGTGCTGCTATAAACATTGGGGTTCATATGTCCTTTTGAATCTGCATTTTTGTTTCCTTTGGGTAAGTATCTAGCAGTGCAATTGCTGGATCACAGGAAAGAAAAGTTTAATTTCAGATAGACTATAGCAGTTTATTTCTCTAAAAATGACTCATTTTCTGACCCTTATGAGTGTGTATAGAAGAGTCCAAAAATATTTCATAGCTATAATAATGATAAAGTAATTAATTTTTAAGGCCTCATGCACAAAAGAGGCAATTTCGACAGGATTTGGCTGATATAAGTAAAATATGAAGATGAAGTGATCTGATACTTTTTTGCGACCTTAGATATTAAGAACAAATGATACACTATTTCATTGCTAGAGAAACTTAAAAATAAGAATTTCTAAGATGATCTTATGTTACACATACAGACCTCTACGAGCCATCTACGATATTCAGCCGTCAATAATATTTATGACCCATAATATAACTCCCTGAGTGTGAGCAGTGATGACAATAGTAAAAATAAAAAAATACACCAAAGGTTGCAGAGAAGGCACTGAACCAGAAACAAAGATGTCTCTTTTCCAGGGAAATTTTCTACACAAAATGAAACCTTTTGAAGCTGAAAAACAAGAGGGATGAATTAAGGGGGAAAAAAACCCCACCCATAAACACAATAAAGACACAAACTTAGAAAAGTGGATTTTAACATGCTAGTTTCAAGTATAGTGCCCACTTAGAACAGAAGTGCCAAAAATGTATTAAAAGTGACAAAGGCTGTATAGCTGATTAAGACACTAATGATCAGTGGTGTTCTGAGTATGCTCTGAGCAGCCTGGATATAATTGGGAAAACATCTAAAAAGCTCATTGTTTAAATAATCCTGGTCTGAAAAAGGGCCATCCACAATCACATGCTTGTGGCACTGGAAGAGCAGAATGTGTCTGTCTACATATAATAGCACCTCACATCCACAAGCTCTTTCAGGTAGAGCAGGTTATGAAAACATGAACAGTACAACAGAGCGTGGAGGCACTTCCTGTGTCATAATGACAAGCTAAAGTGAAATGCAATGAAGTATCATTGCTGGGATCTTAGGTTGATCACAAGCGATAGAATGTAACAATGTAATATAAAGTTATAATAAATTGAAGCAAGAGAAACAAAAAACTAATGTCAACTTGAAAGTCAGGCAGAGAATAGTCCCAATGGGCCAATTCATACATGTTTTATAAAACAGGACTCAATAGGACAATTGGTAAAATCTGCCTCTTCTAGAACATGAATAAATGCCTGATTAATGAAATTGTTAAAAAAATACATTTTGCCGATATAAGGTTGTAGAGATAAATTTGAAGAAGCAGAGAAATTATCATTAAGCAGTATCACTACTTTCTAATTTATAAAATTCAGTAAGAAAATGCTAAATAGGCTTCTAAGAAAAAGTGGGCAAAAGACAATAATAAGTACAAATGGCTGATAAACTTACAAAAGTGTTAATTATCACAAGGTTAGAAAATGAAGATGAAAATTTTTTTGATTTATCAAATTAGGGGATTACGTCTAGAAACTGAGACCAGTGTTAGACCTAGGGGAGAAAACAGACACTGTCATTAGCAGCTATAGGGCAAATTATTGCAGTTTTTTTTTTTTTTTTATTGGACAGATAGAGATCACAAGTAGGCAGAGAGGCAAGCAGAGATAAAGGAGGAAGCAGGCTCCCTGCTGAGCAGAGAGCCCGGTGCGGGGCTCGATCCCAGGACCCTGGGATCATGACCTGAGCCGAAGGCAGAGGCTTTAACCCACTGAGCCACCCAGGCGCCCCTGCAGATTTTTTTTTATAACAATTTATGTATGTATCAAAAACCTTAAAAATGTTCATGTTCTTGGACCCAGAAATCCCAATTATAGGAATTCATTTAAAAGACGTAATTGAGGGGCACCTGAGTGGCTCAGTAGATAGAACATGTGGCTCTTGATCTTGGGGTTGTGAGTTCAAACACCACATTGGGTGCAGTGATCAGTTAAATAAATAAACTTAAAAAAGAGAGACATAATTGAGCATGAGTAGTAATATAGACTGGCATGTAGGGAAATTGGAGAAAGTTCTAATTATATTTCAGTTTTGTTTCCTTTTCCTACCAAAATGCTGAATTTGGATAATTCCCGGCTCCCTCCTCCAAGATTAACCTATAGAGAAAACACCAAGAAAAAAAAAAGAAAAATGGAGAAATTGGAGTTACTGTGATGGTGATGGTGGCTTTTACCTAGAGAAGGAGGCAGCCAAGTAGAGAGAAAAAGAACCTACCTTAACTCCTGCCATTTACTAAGGAAGAAACCAGGGCAGCATACAAGACACCTGCTTAGGAGTAGCTGAGGGTAACAGGAGGGAATGCATTGACTTCTGGAAGTCACATTCTCATGTTTCTTCTTCCAAACTACCTGGATTGATCAACAATTATCTAAAGAGAACCTCTTCCATATTCTGTTTCTCTCTGGGGAACAAAGGATAAAATACTCAACTGAAAAGTTGTTCTACTAGGTAAGAAGTGACTGATTTGGGTTTTCTGTTGAGGTTGGGTTTTTTCTAAAGGCTTATCTACTACTCACCCACAAATGCAGTCTGACACTATGCAACAAAAGGAATTAAGCTTCCAGGAGAACATGAGCTTACAGACAAAATACAGTGGGTAGAGGTATTTCAAAGGAAAAGTGATATACTGGATCATGGCTTACATTAGATGTGGAATCATCAGAGTAAATGGTAAAAGAAGTTATAATTAGCTTATAAACATACTGAACAAGATAAGACATTACTAGCATAACACAATAAAATATAAAAAAGGACCCAACAGAACGCTGGGTATGAGAATTACAATGGCTGAAATAAAAAACACACTAAATCAGATAACAGAATGGATACTCTTGATGAACAATTTTATGAAATTGGAAACCAGATGATGAAATGTTTACAGCGATGAAAAAGACAGAAAGAAAATGTTAAAATAAAAGCTAAGAAATATGAAGACTGTGAATACCCACAGAAAAATGGGACCAAAAATGTGTTTTAAGATATTCAGATTAAAAATACGTTTCTCAGAATTCTGAAAAATGAGGAAAAACAAAGTAGAAAAAAGGAGGGGGAAAAAGAGAGACTCATACTTAGATATATAATAACAAATTTAAGAATATAAAAAATCATGATACAGTCTAAAAACCTGCAGAGAAATATCAAATCGCATATAATAAGTGTCTTAGATAATTCACCACTAAGTGCATACAAAGGGACAATGGAGTAGTGTTTCCATAGCAATGAAGTAAAACGCTTAGATCCTAGAATTTTATATGTAGTCAAACTGTCAATTAAATTTCAGGACATAACTAAATATTTTTTCTGAACTCTAAGACCTTCAAAATTTTACACAAAGAATAGCATTGAATAAGTTTTGGATCAAGTATTTTAAACAAGAGAAAGGATAAGTCCAAGAGATGTTGCCAGAGATCTGTGAAGTTCATGTGGGTAAATGAATAAAATTAATCAAAACCTTGGTAAAATTTCTTTTTGTTTTAGAAAAATACCAAAGATAAATTACAAAAGTATATATGTGTATAATGTACATTATGGATATATAAATATATATGCACATATTTTATATACTACATATTTATATATAAGCATAACTTAAAATATATGTATATATCCAAAATGAAAATGGTAGATAGTATCAACATGATGGGACCTGGAGGGATTGGAGAATGAGTCAATATATTATTGAAGTAGGCTATATTTTTAAAGTAGAGAGAAGTCTCAAATTCTGATAAACTGTGACAAAAATGAAATAAAAAATTAAGATGGTAGAAATAGATGAACAAGAGAGTTTATCTATAATATCAAATAAAATAATCTCTACAACATGAATTATTATTAAGATAGGAGACAATCATTACATATATATTCAATCACACTGGAACACTTGGTGAAATAGGTAAATTCATAGAAAAACGTTTACCATAACTTACTTAAAATGAAGTATAAGGCTTCAACCATCTTTTCACTATTTTCTTTTTTAAAAATATTTTATTTATTTATTTGAGAGAGAGAGAGAGAGAGAGAGAGAGAGACAGAGGGAGAAGCAGACTCCCCATGGAGCTGGGAACCTGATGTGGGACTCGATCCCAGGACTCCGGGATCATGACCTGAGCTGAAAACAGTTGCTTACCAACTGAGGCACCCAGGCGCCCCTTTTCACTATTTTCTAATTTAATAAGTAGTTAAACATCTTCACACATAAGAAACAGATTATAAAGGCAGGTTTTGCAAAAATTTTAAGACACATATAATTCTGATTTTATTTGAACTCTATAATGGAATAATGGATTAAGTGAGAATACTGTCAGTGTATTCTAGAACAGTGCTGTCCAATATGGTAGCCATTAACATATGTGACTATAGTGAATAAAGCAAAATTCATTTCCCCAGTAACATCAGTCACATTTCTAAATGCTCAATAACTATCTGTGATTACTGGTCATCATACTGGACATCACAAGATAATAGAACTTTCCCATCATTACAGAAAGTTCTTTTGGGCATTGCTTTTCTAGAGATCAGAACCCTAATAACAAAAACAGCCAAAGCTATCACGAGAAAGTAAAATAAAAAACCCATTTTACCTATGAATATAGATGCAAGTATCCTAAACAAATCATTAACACATTAAGTTAAATAGGAACTAAAAAGAGAAAAAAACATAACAGGTGTAACTCAAGAATATAGGAATTAATTAATATTAGAAAAATTCATATCTGAAATTTTTCATGCTAATAGATTAAATAAAATGTAATTATCCAAAGGCAAAATAAGATACGATAAAATTAACATCTGTTTGTGATTAAAAGAACAATTAAAATTTAGTAACTGAGAGTATAAAGTAACTATTTTTAACACTGATAAAATGAATCTACAGAAGATTAAAGACTATCATCTTCTAACCATGTTAGACAAATTAGCCCTGGATTTGTCTTCTCTTTGTAAACACCTGAAAAATGAAACAAAATAAACAGTAAACGTGGTTTTGGACAGTGCCAGGAAATAGGGTACTGCTATCCCCAAGAAAAGCAAAACATACAGGATGAGCTCTCAAGGTGCCCAAGCTTCCTGCCATGAAGCACTTTCCTGACCAAAGGGCAAGTAAGGGGAGCTCAAGCAGAACATGGCAATTAAGTTGAGTTCAGGAGGAAGAGAACAGAGTTTATGGAGGGCAGGAAGCTGGCACTTGCATCACAGAGCATCAGAGAGGAATCTGGAAGTCTGTATAGAGTTCCCTGGAGTCTATGCCTTGACACAACCTAGGTGAACATAAGGTGAAACATCAAAGGGCTGGACAAAACCAGCCCCAGGTAGCTGAAGCTTAACAATACCCAAAAAGAAAGGGCACTGGACATGATATTCATGCAGAAAATACGGAAGACATTTTTCTTCATTAAAAAAAAAACAAAACAAAAAATAAAAATTAAAAAACAAACAAACAAAAAAACAAAACAAAACAAAACCTTTAAAGTATAAGTGACTGTTTAAAGCAAGAATAATAATTAGTTGGCATGGGTGGCTTATAACACATGTAGAAATCAAATGTATGACAAGAGTAGCACAAAGGCTCAGTGAGGGTGGGCCTCTCCCACTGGGTCCCAGACTCACCATGACTAGGTGAGAAGGAAGCACACGCTCAACCCATTACCTGAAGCTTGTGGGATGCATTTCTTTTCCTGCCTCCCTATGGGACCAGAAGTCTCTACTGGTCTACATATCACATGTGGGGCAGGTGCAGAGGGAGAGGGAAGAATTGACCAAGTTGGTATGAGAGGGGTCAGTGCTTCGCAACAGATGGTGGTGGCAAGCCATAGACAGTCCTCTGGTTGGGTCCAGTTGAGAGATTTCTGGTTACTGTGACCGTGTGGGTAAACTAACAAGCTGATCTGTCCAAAGTATCAGTATTTTTATGCCTTAAAACTTGAGAAAAGTTATTTATTTCTGTGGAGTACAAACAGATCTTCAACTTCTGTTGTACCTCAAATTACTACTCCTTATTTATTCTCAGCATAAAGATGAGCAATGGACAATGAACATGGAGAGGTTTGCAGAAGTGCATGTAGTATTTTAATTGGTGTAGGTCCTATAGGGCTTTCTGTAGCTGTTCCTCTAAAGCATGACTACTAAACATGAAAAGGACATGTGTGTGTGTCTAGCAGAGAATGCCATTCAGAGCATATAATTCAGAGCTCAGACATTCTCAGGAGCTTGCCTTGATTCATGTGCTTTTGAAGAACTGTTTCCAGACTAGAAGGAGAAAGGGACTCGACACTTCTGTAACAAGAAGTCAGTTTTGGAATTTTAACAAAGAATAAAAAAAAAAAGAAATGTATAGTTCCTAGGCCATATCTTTTAATGTATAATCATGGCATTGTAGTTTACACTTAGGACATTTAGTGACCTGGATGGAAGAACAAACAGAAGGTCTGGGTGTTGAACTATACTTACCTGGTTATCCTACTGTGGGAGTCCTTTTCAGGACACTCAACATTGTAAGAACACACATTCTTTTCAAGTGCTATTGAAATATTCTGTAAGATAGACTATATGGTCAACCAAAACAAATAAACAAAAAAACGACAGCAAACCTTGATATAAAAAAGGCTTTGAAATGTGTAATATATATCCTATACAATAACTCATTCCAGGGAGTATAGAACTAAATTAAAAATTAATTTAAAAAGATATCTGGGTGGCTCAGTCAGTTAAGCGTCTGCTTTTGACTCAGGTCATGGTCCCACGGTCCTGTGATCGAGTTCTGCATCAGGTTCCCTGCTCAGTGGGGAATTTGCTTCACCCTTTCTGCTTCCCCTGCTTGTGTTCCCTCTTTTGGTGTATCTTTCAAATAAATAAATAAAATCTTAAAAAAGAAAAATATCTGGAATATCCTCCCTAATATCGAAAAAAACTACAACACACCTTTAAATATTTCATGAGCTAAAGAAGCAAACATAATGTAAATTGGAAAGAATTCGTTCAATGAAAATAAGTACAACACATCAAAATTTGTGAGATGCAACTAAAGTAGTGCTTAGGAGAAAGTACCCTTGTATACTCATATAAAACTTACATTCTTATATGAGAATTTTTAGAAGGCTCACAATTAATGGCCTAAACTGTCTTCTGAAACCATGAAAAAGACATTAAATTGAACACAAAGTACAGTAAATAAAAAGGAAACACTAAAATGTATAAATCAATTAAATATAAAATAGGTGAACAACAAAGAAAATCAACAGAACAAATGAATTTCAAAAGTCAATACAATTGATAAATGTATTGGTTTGATTGGTGAAGAAAAAAGAATAGGACACAAATTACCAATATCAGGAATGAGACGAGATATCACTACGTATTTTACCAATACTTAAAAGATAGTAACACAAGGAGCCTGCGTGGCTCAGTGGGTTAAAGCCTCTGCTTTCGGCTCAGGTAGTGATCCCAGGGTCTTAGGATCAAGCCCTATATCAGGCTCTCTGCTCCGTGGGGAGCCTGCTTCCTCCTCTCTCTCTGCCTGCCTGCTTACTTGTGATCTTTGTCTGTCAAATAAATAAATAAAATCTTTTAAAAAGTAAAAGATAGCAACACAAAAATTTATGCAATCTTGAAAACCAGTAAAATTAATAACTTTCTTGAAAGATTTAAACACAAACCTGGCACAGAAATAAATAGAAAATCTGAATAGTCATACACTAAATAAAGAAATGGGAGATGTAATTTAAAAATATCTTTCCCTGCACACAATAAAAACTTTCCAGGCCCAGATGTTTTCATTAGTGAATTCTCTCAGACATGTGAGGAAAAAAAATACATTCTTACACAAACTCTTTCTGAAAATAATAGAAGAGAGTAATTATCAAGTCACTTATGAGGATTGTCTTACCCTGTTATCATCACCGAAAACAAGAATAGGAAATTACAGTCCAATGTGCCTCCTGAGCAGATACAAACAAACTAATTGTAACATTAGCAAATTGAACTCGACAATATATAAAAAGGGTCCCTGGAGCTTCCAGGTTGGTGAATGGATGCAGGGGCTGGAAAGGTGTCGCATCCTGAGGGCGAGGAAGCTCCAAGCGCCCCCCCCCCCCCCCCCCCCGCCGCATCCCCAACCAATACCTCAGCCAGATGGGTCTTTTCCATTTGGCTGTTCCTGAGCTGTATCCTTTATAATAAACCAGTAAATGTATATGTCCTACCTTATGGACAAATATAGTTCATCCTAGCATAGTAGCTTAATTTGCTCTTTGAAAATGAACTAATGTAATTTATTCTATTAACAGGATTTGGGGGGAAAATGTAAGATCATCCCCATAGGTTTAGAAATCCCACTTGACAAAATTCAGCACATTTTGTGATTAAAAATAAGGAGACCAGAAATAGAAAGTTACTTTCACAAAATGAAAAAGTACATCTATGAAAAATCTATGGGTAACATTTAATGGCGAGGATTGCATTTCACTTAAGACCAGAATCTAAGTAAAAATATCCACTGTTACCACTTCCATATTTTGTTGGAGGCTCTAGGTAGTACAATAAAATTAAAAAAATTAAATTGCTTAGATTGAAAACAAAAACCAAGAGTCTTTTTTCTCGGACAACATGATTTTGTAGATAAGAATACTAAGATTTCTTAAAAAAGAATCTACTGCATAAATTTAGCAAAGCCAAAGGATATCAAGGTGAATATACAATGTTTAATTGTATTTTTCCATACTAGCAGTGAAAAACTGGAAATTACATTAATTTTTAAAATCTGCTTACAGTACACTCCCAGACATAAAATTTTTAGGGATACATTTACCAAAATATATGCAAAGATAAATACCAACAACTGTAAACATTGTTGAAGTTTACAACAATGTTGAAGAAATTACAGAAGACATAAATAAGTGAAAAGATATACCATGATTATCAACTAGAAATATCAATGTTGTTAAAACTTCAATTCTCTAATTAAACCCAATTCTAATTAAAATCCCAGCAGACTTTTCCTAGGAACTACAAAAAAGTAAATTTGTTAGGAAGAAATAGCAATTATAATTTAATTAACTTAAAATGATAAATATGTACACATTTATTAATAGAGCACCAAAATAAATGAAACAGAATATAACAAAATTAAAGGAAGAAATTTACAATTCAACAACATTAATTGGAACTTCAGTACCACACTCTCAATAATGAAGAGAACAAGTAGGAAGAAAATTAAGAATGACCCAGAAGAATTGATTAACATCATCAACCAATCGAGCATAATTCACATCTATAAAACACCACCCAACAGCAGAATTACATGTGGAATTGTGATTGTTAGACACAATTAAATCTCAGTAAGACTTGATAAGTAATGGGATGCATCAAATAAAACAGGGTCTACAATGGAACTACTTGTGAACACCAACACTTTATACTTTAGGTTGTGTGAACATTTTATTTATTTATAATGATTGTTTATACATCAAACAACATTATGAAAGCCAGATGGTATCTAAATATAAATCACAATACAACGATATTTAAAGTGCCCATCTAGTGGTCTAATGCCTGAGCTTAGAGGAAGAATTCTCTTGTAGATACGGAAAACTGCAGAGAGAAGAAGGGACTGTGCTGTGTGTGGAAGGTAGGTTAACATTTTAAAAATGGTGATCAGAAAGAAAACTAAATCCCACACAGAAAAATGCATACTAATCAAGAGGAAAGATTTCCTTTAGTATCTATAGGAATCATAAGTCTAGTTTGATTGAGAGAGCTGAGTTTCAAAAGGTTTTTTTCTTGTGTGTTGTTTTGTTTTGTTTTAGTAAGCTCTGTGCCCAACTTGAGGCTTGACTCACCCAGAGATCAAGAGTCCTATGCTCTACCAACAACTCAGCCAGTGCCCCTCAAGAAGTTTTTAAGGTCCAGATCACGGCAATTCTGAGCACTAAGCTAAAATATTGGGAGTTAAAGAAGGTTGATAGTAAGTCTTGAAGTCCTAAGGAAAATGACTTTGAGATCATGGTTCTATGCAATGTTCTTAAACTGACTCATTAGTAATTTTTCTATTCATTTCCAAACACCTTATAATTATTTTAATAGTGAAACATTAATTAATCGCATCAATGTCCCAGTCTTTAATATTCCAGAATTTTCCAGGTTTTTCAGTTACTGTTAGAGTATTCCTCCCCTAGTTTTCTTGGTTAATGTCTGCTTATCCTGGAATATTCTGCAAAATCTTCCCTGACTCATAGTCTAGATTAGGTCCTCTTCTTATTTATTGCATTATCTCGAGAACATAGTTTCTATAAGAAGAATGATTAGAATTCACTTAAGTACTTTATTAATTAATCTTGGTTTAATTGCCTAATGTAAATATTAAAAGCTAAAGATAATCCTATGAGAAACTGCAATAAAAATTGTATCTAATAGTGCATAACATTTTTTTTCCAGAAGTGTTCTGTAGGTTACAGTGAAGTTTCTTACCAACAATAAAATATCTAACTAGAATGTAAGACTGTAACCATGCACCTGTTCTGAATTTCTTGACTAATAGGAAGAGTGCTAACATGATGTTAATATTAATACCGGTAACTATGAAGAGAGTTTTGATGATGGCGATGGCTTTCAATAGGAGAGAGAAAAATTGAGTTGATTACATTGTGAATATGTGTAATAATTTAATTGCCGACCTTGCAAAATGTGCTTTTATTAGTGAGAACATGGTTATGGAAGTTGATTGAAAAGAGATTGCTCAGGGATAGGGAGAGGGTGGTTGGGTTATGAACATTGGGGAGGGTATGTGCTATGGTGAGTGCTGTGAAATGTGTAAACCTGATGATTCACAGACCTGCACCCCTGGGGCTAATAATACATTGCATGTTAATAAAAAATAAAATAAAATTTTAAAAAAAAGAAAAGAGACTGCTTAGACAGAAATCTATGTTGAGTAGATAGAAGGCACTGAAAGAAGTTTTACAAAGCCTGCCTATTAAGTGTTGCTCTGTATTTGAAAGTTGTGTTCCTGACACATCCTCAGATGTCTAATATTAATCTAATGATAATGGTCATGCCAACAGTGGTAAACTCTATTCTTTAATGTCCTCAAGTGACCAGATTCAATGATATTTAGTGCATATATCTAAATATATCTGTATATGTTTATGCATATATGTATTATAGATCTTGGATTAAACCTGATTTACATTTTTTATGAACAAGATGTGCTAGAATATTTATAGTCAATATTTATCCTACCATTTCATTTAACAGTCTTGTTTTATATAAATGAATCATAATGCTATGTATAGTCCTTATTTAACTTCTTGAGTGTGAATGCTCATACTTTCATTACATACATTTTAATGTGTTTGATTACAGGATAGTGTCTCGGACTATACTTAAGGTTATAAAACACAAATATTACCTTTAAATCTGAAAATTTTTTTTGGTCTGAATTACTAGTATGTTTGTATCAATTGTCTATTGCTATGTTACAAAACACCCCAAAACTTAGCAGCTTGAACAAATTCCCTTATGAGCTCAAAATTTGAGGGTCAGCGGTTAAGGTTAGGCTTCGCTGGGCAGATTTCTGTTAGTCTTGTCTTGGCTCAGTAATGTGACTTTGGCCAGCTGGTGGCTAAATTGAAATTGGATGGTCTAGAATGACCTCTGTTTTGGTAATTGTTGGGTTGTCATCTGATTCTCCACCATGTGCCTCTTCCGCAAGCTAGCTGGAGCTTGGGTTCATATAGTGTCTGCTCTCTAGAAGACTGAGAGCAGAAACTGCAAGGTGTCTTAAGGTCTAGGCTGAGAAGTGGTTCACCATTGCTTTCACTGCATTCTATTGGTCAAAGCAAATCACAAATCATCCAACATTTCCACCTCTCCCAGGCTTACACGTGTCAAGTACAAGAAAGTGTGAAATACCACTATGGGATCTAAACAGGCCGACTCTTCCTGAAGAATGGCACATCACAAAGGGAAAATCTAAAGATGAAGATGGAGAGAGACTTAAAAAAAAAAAAAAAGTCTGGCAAACCAGCTCCCAACATAAAACACAAAGTATCATTATGGGAATTCCAAACCTCTGGTTCACTGAGGGCAACCATAGTAACAAAACAAGAATCTCATTCCCACTAAAGGGCTAACAGAAAATTCCATGTGCCCACATTCAAGCAAAAACCATTTAATTCTAGTATTTATCTCAAAAACTATTTGTCATTTTCCAGCTTCAGTATTTCCTTGCCCTGAGATGACCTAAATTCCTATAGCTCAGAATTCAATGTAACATTTGTACAAAGATAGATTAAGACTTGTTATTCCTTTTGCTATGTTGCCATGTTCAAAAATTTGAGGCATTCTCCTCATACCCACTTAAGCCCCCATGTTGCATCACCACTTCCACAAATGTGCAAAGATCTATGAATAAAGATTTTTACTCTGGCATGGTAAAAAAAAAAAAAAAAAAATTTGAGGCATAAGAAAAGTCAAAGAAATAAATGTACTCTAAAGCTATAAAGAAATTGGCACCAGACTCAGAAATATCCTGGATATTTAAACTATCTCAAAAGGAATTTAAATATGCAGATTAAGATGTTAAAGTCTCTAGAGGAATAGGTGGTAAATATAAGCTTGTACAGGTAATTTCAGCAAAGAGATAAATAAATGGAAAAGTTAAAAATCAGTACAGTAACAGAGATGAAGAATGCCTATGACAGGCTCATCAAGACACTTTGCTGAGGCAACAAAAATTGGTGAACTTGAAAATGGGTGACTAGAAATTACCCAAACTGAAATGAATGAAAAATAGAGAAAAACAGAACAGAGAAAAAAACCAGAAAGATAGGGAGAAACAGAACAGAGAAAACAGAATAGGGTGGGAGGAATATCTGAAGTACTAATTGCTAAGAATTTTCTGGAATTAATGACAAAGCATATAACTGCAAACTCATGAATTACAGAAAACGCCAAACAAAATTCATAAACAAATAATTAGTATATTACATTCGAACTGCTGAAAACAACAGACAAAGAGAAACTCCTGAAAGTATCCCGAGGAAAAAAAATAACATCATCCGTTAGTCTTCAGAGTGACTGAGCTCTTCTTTCTATCCCTGACCCTCCTTACACTGGCCTATTCAGAATACATCTCACTTGCTAAAGAAAATGAAATTAAGAACTTTAAAAGGGTTACCTACTGCAGGCAGAGCACTGTGCTAAATCACAGATTTGTGAAGGGCAGAGGTTGAACTGACATAAAAAGTACGATAGTATTAAGCGGAGATGAAAAGAGGAAAGACACAATCAGAGAGTGAAAAGAACAAAATAGCTTATTCAAAGAAACAATGAATGCATTGTTTCTATGATACAGAGAACGGCTGGACAAGGTTCCAAAGCTCACAGGTAAGCAAACTGTTGTAGTCTTGACTTGGTCAAGTAGGGTTTAAAGGAATGTTTTGAGTGGTCATAGTAAGATCAAGACAGTGCTGAGACTTATTCAGAATGCAGTGTCAAATGGATTGAACCAGGAGGACAAAGGTTTAGGGGCAACAGTACCCCAACTTATCAGTGTTCCAGAAATGGAGTGATAACTATTAAGATTCAGTTGTCAAGAATATAAGGTAAGTCAGCGATAAAAAAAAGGGGCGGGATTTCAAAGAGATAATCAATAAGACTTGTAGAAAACTAATGGGAATCATGGGGACAGCGCCCTCTATCAAGAAATAAGAGTTAGATAATCAGAATCATGTCAGTATGATTTATTTTGCACTTTCTTCTTCTTTCTTCTAGGATTCCATACTGGTGTCTAGTGATAGTCTCCTGTTGCGGCTCCAGATCTTACAGAAAGTTTACCCTGCACCAGTCAGTGTATTCAGAGTACATTTTTACTTTAAATATGTTTAGAGTCTGTAATTTTCAATACATCCATGACTGGATGTTTGTTGGGTTGTTTTTTGTTTGTTTGTTTGCTTTTTTTTCCCCTTTATAGTTCATGCAGTAATGGAAGGACTAAAGATAACTTTGCACAGGAGTTAGCAAAAGCCTGTTTCAGACAGACAGAAAGTATATCCAAGAAATAGTTAACCAGGAAAAATATGGCTTGTATACTATACTATTACATTTGTATAAATATATTTTATGTGATTAAAAATAACTGTAAAGTGTATTTTATGTGCTTTTTTTTAATAAAGTCTTTTTTTTTTTTTAATTTATTTGACAGACAGAGATCACAGGTAGGCAGAGAGGCAGGTAGGGAGAGAGGAAGGGAAGCAGGCTCCCTGCTGAGCAGAGAGCCCGATGATGCAGGGCTCAATCCCAGAACCCTGGGATCAGGACCTGAGCTGAAAGCAGAGGCTTTAACCCACTGAGCCACCCAGGTGCCCCTATTTTATGTGCTCTTAAGTATAGGTCAGGTAAGTGTTTGGGGATATTTTATTTTAGAAAAGTCAACCATATATTCTCTTTTTGACAATTTGAAATTGTCAAATTGTCTCAGAAATTTTATTGGTTACTATGACAAGAAACCTTGGGCTTTATATACAAAAGATGACAAGAAACCTTGGGCTTTATATACAAAAGAACTTTTAAATGTTTCTACTGTTTGATCACAAACATGGAGAATAGAAGGATGAAGACTTTGAAGTAATTCAAGAATATAGTCAAATCACGGATAAGTCAGGCACGTACTCAGAATATGAAGGAGGGTCAAATATATACTCAATCAGGATATATATTATCATTCTAATAAAAATGGCTTTGTGATTTTATTTTTTCAAGGGCTCATACTCTTTCTCCCTTTGTCTGCATCTTTTCCTCTATGTTTCTCAATGACTGTGCAGAAGTAGAAAATGGTTTTATTGTCTTTGTTTTGCAGAAAAAATTTAGAATGAGAGTCCCCAAGTTCACATTACTAGTGCAAGGTTGAAATGAGGACACATGTCTCCTGGCTTTAATTTTCTGGCAGTTTCCACAAAGGTTTGTCATTTCACACTTTCAGTCAGTATTATAGGCAAAGAACCTTGACAAGTGCCTTCATATGAATAAAAGGCTGAGTTGCTTAAGCACAATTTCTTTCTTAAATAAATTTTTTCCTGTAATACGATTTGCATTATTATTTTGTGGCACACTATAGTATAGCCTACAAAAGCCTTGGCTTTGACCTCAGGCAGACCTGGGATCAGGCTTTCCCATCTGCATCCTGAGTAACTGTGGGTAAGTGCTTTGATCCTGATAAGCCTCGGTGTCCCGAGGTATTGAAGTAGGTATTAGTGTTCATCTCATTTGGATCTTCTGGAGTTTGAGTTATTGCAAACGCAAGTATAGATTGACTTGTTTTCATGTCTGTGCTCCACATTTAAATCCAAATTTTCTGGGGCACCTGGGTGGCTCAGTGGATTAAACTTCTGCCTTCAGCTCAGGTCACGATCTCAGGGTCCTGGGATCAAGCTCCGCATCGGGCTCTCTGCTCAAGTGGGGAGCCTGCTTCCTCCGCTTTCTCTCTGCCTGCCTCTCTACCTACTTGTGATCTCTGTCTGTCAAATAAATAAATAAATCTTAAAAAAAAAAAAAAGAGTGTCAGTTCAAATTAGTAACAAATCTGCAAAAAACATTATCTTGAACAAGATAAAATTTCTTTTTTCTTTTTTCTTTTTTTTAGAAACAGTAGTCCAGAGGTGGGTAGTCTAGAGCTCCATGAATATCAGAAACCTAGGTTCTTCTATGTTATTGTTCTGTATCAGAAACCTGGGTTCTTCTATGTTATTGTTCTGCCACCCTTTTCACTACGTCATAGTCTAAGAGGGTTTGTCAGTCTCAAGTTATTCCAGGAAGGAAGAAGGAATAAATAAGAGACAAACTGTCATTTAAGGAGATTTCCTGAAAGTTGCAACATCACATTTTGGCTTACAGTCCATTGGCAGAACTTAATCACATAGTAACACCTAGCTGTAAGTGAGAGGAACTAATATAACCTTTTTCCTGGAAGGACTGTCCTGCACTAAAAATATCATTCTTGCCTTACTAAGAAAGAGGGAAAATGACTATTGGTGTATGTACCTAGCAGTCCAAGCCATGATAAGTTGAATATTCACTTGGGGCTTACCTGTAAGCTTCTAATTATTTTCTCTTTGACTAGTTCAACACACCTGTATACACTGTTCAGAGTTTTCTGGATTAGAAAATCCAGCTTCTTCTATTGACTTTATGATTTCTTGTAGTATCTTTAACAAATATCTTACTTCAGTAAGTTTTCTTATTTTCCCACTGTATGTAGGAATTCAGCGCCTATCACATCTGTAAGGACTGCGCAGATCTAGCCCTAGCAATTTCCCCGTAAATTGCTCACTTGTTTTGGGGTGGGGTCTTATTTTAAAAAACATTTTTCTTTTTTATTTTTTAAAAAAAATTTATTTGACAGAGAGAGACATACAAAGAGAGGGAAAACAAGCAGGGGCAGAGGGAGAGGGAGAAGCAGGTTTCCTGCCGAGCAGGGAGCCAGATGCAGGGCTTGATCCCAGGACCCTGGGTTCATGACCTGAGCTGAAGGCAGATGCTTAATGACTGAGCCACCCAGGCACCCCCCAAAACCTTTTTCTTTTTGTTACTCCAATGATCTCTTTGCTTATACGCACATGATCACATTATCCCACTGATGACTCTGGATGTGGATGACTCTCGTGTGTTACTTTAATCATTAAGGTTTTAATATAGGTTAGAGGAAGTTACCTCTCATTCTTATTAGCCATTATTTTTAGAGTTTTCCTATTTTCTCAAAATTTGTTTTTGAAGACTTTAGGCTTAGCTGTACTACTTCTTATTCTTATTATACTACTTAATATTTCTCATTGTGACTGTGGTAAAATTTATAAATTAACATCTTGATAATGTTGAATTTTTTCATTTAAGAGCATGGCATTTCTTAAACTTGTTCAGTTTTATTTTGTGTCTCTCATGAGTGTGTCTAAAGATTTTTTCCCATGTTCGTCTAACACATTTAAATTTATTCTTAGGTATTTCAATCCCTTTGTTGACATTTTAAATGAGAACTTTTCCTCCAATATATTTATTCTTTTATGCTCCTAAATGTTTTTATATTAAAACTACTGATTTAGGGCACCTGGGTGGCTCAGTGGGTTAAGCCGCTGCCTTCGACTCAGGTCATGATCTCAGGGTCCTGGGATCGAGTCCCGCATAGGGCTCTCTGCTCAGCAGGGAGCCTGCTTCCTCCTCTCTCTCTCTCTGCCTCTCTGCCTACTTGTGATCTCTCTCTGTCAAATAAATAAATAAAATCTTAAAAAAAATAATAAGTCCTTGAGTCTGAGCATGGGCTAAGAGGCTTTAAAAAACTCTGTCTCTAACTCCTGGGCCTCATTGGATATCTCCCTCGACTTTCACACCAGTGTCTTTCTTTAAAAAAAAAAACAAAAACTACTGATTTATATATATTAATTGAGTACATGGCCAATTTATGAAATTCTCTTTTTCTTTAAAGGTACTGCGTTAGTGTACTCTCCCCTATTTTCCAGATATTATCATATTGTCTGCAAAAATAATGTCTTTTCCTCACTGACAATTTTATATCTCTAATTTCTTTATCTATGCTAACTTAATTGTATGGTATCTGCAAAGAAAAGTTAAATGATTAAAATGATAGTGGTTACTTTTTATCCTATAGTTCACTTTAAAGGAAATACTCTTCAGAATTCTCCCATTAAGCATGATGTTAGCATTTGTTCTAGAAAAATATGTCTTATAGTATTCATCCATATGTTAACTTTTTTTATAAAGATGGAATATATTTTGATATCCAGAATGCTTGGATTCTTGATCCAGATTAAAAAATAATTTTTGTCACTTCCCCTTTATATTAATATATTTGGAATGTGGAATAATCAGTGATCAGAAGATCATTGGATAAATAAAATGACAGGAATAGAACAGTTATATCCTGTTGAGTGTGGACCATGCCAAAAGTCAGCCTCACTTTTGGCCTGTGGGGAAACAAGGGCTTCTAATGATGCTACAAATTAGACTTTCCAGAGGTACTGCTTATTTGTGAGGACATTATTTACTCTGTGGAGGTGAAACCCAAATAACCGTGATGGAAATAAGAGAGTTGTTTTTGTCTCAGGTCAAATCCAGATGTAGGGACTCAGTTATATTTCGTGCTTGCACAGCCTTCCAGGATTCTCACAATCTCCAGCTTTGAATTCTGATACCATCAAGATAGTATCGTTGTCCATAAGCATTGAAATGGAATTGTAGCTATCACATCTACAACCCAAGCCTCAGCATAGAAGAAGGGATGAAATCGTGACCTTTCCCTTTTTTAAAGAGCTGCATGGACACCGTTTCCATTCATGGCCCAGTGGATGGCACTTACTAATGTGGTTCCTTATGCAAGGGATACCTGAAATGTAGCCTTAACTGGATACCCATGTTCCCAGCTAACAGTCCAAGGATGAAAGAAAGCTGGGAATTAACTAGAAGTTTTTGCCAATAGACTGGTTGGGTCTATTGGATACATAAGCTCACTTCAAGCTTCTTCCTTACAATAGAAACTTCTACTAAATGGAACATTCTTTTTTTTTTTTTCCAATATAGATTGACACATTATTAAAATCCCGATATATCAACCTTCATATCATTTGTGCAACACATTAAAGCTTTTTTTTTCAATAATAAGTGAGTACCCCAATATCATTGGTAATATATTTTGTAATCACAATGTAGGTTAGGAAACCCTAGAAGGTTTCTGTTGACAATAGTCCTATCTATAATAATATAGGCCAACCTAACCTATTTCTTAAAGACTTTATTTATTTATTTGACAGAGAGAGATGTTGAGAGAGGCAATACAAGCAGGGGTATGGAAAAGGGAGAAGCAGGCTCCCTGTCAAGCAGGGATCCTGACGCAGGGCTCAGTCCTGGGACCCTGGGATCATGACCTGACCTGATGCTTAAAAACCGAGCTACCCAGGCACTCCCAGGCTAAACTATTTTTTAGATTCTGACACGGAAGCAGTTACAAAATTCAACTATTTTATATGCTAACTAATATATCAATTTCCTTTACATTACCCCCCAAACACTAGTTCAATAGCCTCTGCATGGGGGAAAACACAGTCCTGTAAGGTCGTCCATTCTTTATAATGAAATTATAATCACAGAGAATTTCTTTTCTATGTTCTTGAAACTTATACACCCGAAATTAAAACCTGTTAGACTTTGTCTTTTCCTCTAGGATCTAGAGATACCTAATGCAATATGGGGGCTAGAAGTTTTTATATTCATTAAACATACCAAATAAATGTTTTTTTCTTAGCATTTGGGGAGAGAGAACTAATGGGTATCTGAAGGTTTTCCTTCAGGGAACTCTGTTTAAATATGTTCTAGAAGACATACAAGATTCAGCATGTAATTATACTCATGGCTAAGGTTCTTTATGGGGATATAGTAAGAACTCACAGCTGAATGAAAGGGGAAAAAACACAGGCAGAGTCTGGAGGAAGTCATATGTAGATTTCTACATGCTCTTTTCCTTCCATGAGAAGTCACACAGAGCAGTTTCCCCTCAGTAACAGAAGAACAGCATATATACGTTATGTTTCTGTCCACGGATGCCCACTAAAGAGGCAGTACCTAAGCTGCTTCCTGTGGGCTGTTCATATATGAAAGTTCCAGACTCTGCAAGGAAAGCAGGTGTTGAGCATAAACCATATGGTTTGCACAGTCTAGGTACAGTGAATCATTTGTCATTTAACTGTTGACTAGGAACTTGGAGAGGCAAATAGATAGATGCCAGCCAAGGGCCAAACTTGCAAGTCAATTTTTTTTTTAATGATAACATTTTCAGGCTTGCTATATAAATTCTTTTCAGCAGACATAGGTAACTGCCTATATCTTTAAATTTCTAGATGAATAAGGTCGAGATATATGGGTAGGAGTGTATTCAATTTAATAGGCATAAAAACACAATGTAAACTTCACAGCAGTTTTTTGGAAGTGTTTAGAATATTGATTCAGCCATGAAAGTTTCAAAAGCTTGTTTGGACTATCATGTGAATAACAAACTATATTGATAAATTTATTATCAATAAATCAATTTATTATTTCACAAGAGAGGCACCCTATTTTCATTGGTAAGGCCTTTCCATCTTCACTCTGTCATCTTCAGGGAAAAGAACAAGAAGTGTTGACATGTTGAGACATAAGCAAATACCATGACTTCTTCCTCCATTTCCCAATAAAAGCCTGGCCACAGTCTCAGTCCCCAGCTTTGGTACAATGGCTTTCCTTCTTGCTTGGACCTGTGTGTTAGTTGGTTGCTTTTCTGCTTCTCTAGCAGGAGCATATAATTTCTCAGATCTGTATCCACCACTGTGGGAGAAGAGTCCTAGTCAGCTCAGTGACTACAGGGTAGAGAATGGAAAGTACCTCATTGATCCCTGGATATACTCGGAGAGACTGGGGATGTACAAAATCCTAGTGAACAAGACAGCGAGTTATTTTGAAAACATTGTGGCTAACAATGAACAAAATATTTTTTGGGGTTTACCTCTCCAGCATGGCTGGCAATACAGAACAGGTAAGAATGACTCTTGTTTTCATCCTGATGATCTACTAATATGACCACATAGTAATTGGGAAGTAAGATTCTGTAAATACCATACCATGTTTTTGAAAATTGATTCTTTTCTTTTTCCTCTTTCCCCTCATAACCATATTTCTTCACTTCTCCTCCATAAAGCCTACTTTTACATGCTTTTGTATTGACTATAATCCACAATGGGGCATAAGGAATAGTTGCCAAACACAAAAAGACTTCATATTAAATCTATTGAAATCTATTGAGCATACTTCAAATATTTATTGAACTCCTGCTAGGTGCTAGATGCCATTTGAAGCATTTAGATGAACAAAACAGTCAAAAGGATATACATTAAAAACAGAAGTTGATGTCAAATTTACCTGAATTTTTTTGAAGTCCCCATTGTGATTACCTATACATGGAGATAGTGCTGATACGTAAGGAGTGCCATCTTGTTCATAAGGATGTTTGTCTGCAAATGATTGATTCCTCTTGAAAATACATTCTAGTGTTTCATTAGGAGATATGTTGTGGGCCAAGGATTCATAAATTAGATATTTTTGTTCTTGCCAACAGAAAAAGCTCATGAAGGAGCTTATCCACACTGATAATACCACCAATAAAGAAATATGTTCTATTCCAATAGAAAAGATATAGAGGGTAGATTATGGTTGATCTTAAGTCTGAGCAGTGGTCATATTCAGGAGCTACTGAGGAGGACAAGTCATGCTTTTTTATTAGGGAATATCCTGAGACCCAAATCTACTCCTATTTATCTGGCATTCATTGGGGTCAAAACAACCCTTGTCCAAGAGAAATCATTAATATAAAGTCTGCTATGGGAGGCATGCCAACCTCAGGGGAGGTACAGGGGAGTTGGTAGATTAATGCTCTTCTTTTTCTTTCTTTGCATTCACACATCAGGATCAAGTCTGACTAAACTCATCCATTGATGAGCTGATAAGTGTTCAACATTTGCTAAGAGCAGTGGAGAGATGGGGTGTGAATGAGTACTTTCAGACAGTTTCCCTGCCATTAAAGAATTTACAGCACAAGTGAAATAGGAAAGATAGCAGAAATTAAATAGAAAACAATAAACAATAACTCTTGGATAGACATTAAAAGTGCAAAACAAGGGCCAGAGTGGAGTCAGATGGAGTGATCAGAAAAAAATGAATTTAACCTGAGACTTGAAATGTGGATGAAATTTTACTGGGGAAATAGAAATGAAATCTACTAGGAAATAAAAGAATGAGCCAAAACAGTGTTTCTCAGTCTTGGCTGCATGTTGAAAATAACTACCTAGTTAAAAGAAACAAACAAACAAAAAAAAAAAACAGTGTTTAAGTCCACCTGAGAAATTCTATTCTAATTTGATAATATTGGAAATTAAGGCAAAGGACAAGACCTGGAAATAGAATAGCATAGAAACATGTGCTTGACTGTAGGTTGTGTGTGTGTGTGTGTGTGTGTTTAAGGAAGGGACAAGAAAAGGAAGGGAGAAGGATTGAGTGCGAGGGACTTGTTGGGGACCAATGAAAGAAGAAGAGAACAATTTAAAGCAAAATATTTATTGATATTCAGGAATTAATGTTAGTATATAACAAATAATCGCTGCACCCTCTCTTTTCTAGGAAGATTAGCTGATCCCAGAGGAAGGAAAGGCTGTGGCTATGAATCTGGAGATCATTTGTGTATCTCTGTGGACAGCTGGTGGGCTGGTAGGTTCATTTATTTTTATTTTTTTTAAAGATTTTATTTATTTATTCGACAGAGATCACAAGTAGGCAGAGAGGCAGGCGGGGGGTTGGGGAAGCAGGCTCCCCAATGATCAGAGAGCTCGATGTGGGGCTTGATCTCCTGACTCTGGGATCATAACCTGAACTGAAGGCAGAGGCTTTAAGCCACTGAGCCACCCAGGTGCCCCTGGTAGGTCCTTTAATAGCAAAATAGGTAATAGCCATTCCCAAGGAAAGTATTCAACCTAAAATCTTAGAGACAGAGACAAAATAATACTATTCTTTTGTAAGAAGGAATCTATTTCATCATGTACCTTGTGGTCTTTATGCCACATTCTAGAATTTAACAGCCATAAGGTCAATAATGATTCCTCAGGACACATAGCGCTTTTCACAGAAGGACGGAAACAAGGAACTGTAAAGGACCATGGCCTCTGAAAGCCCAGCACTGGCAGTCAGGTGGGAGGTCCCACGAGAGTCTCCAGAATGAGGAAGGATGAGAAATGAGAGAACAAGCAAATAGGGCTTTGCCTCATTTTGTTCAGACCGAATGTGTTTGACTTTAAAACCATAAGTGTCAGAGTAGTGTGCCACAAATGATTTTGTCAATCCGTAATCAAAGGCTCAGTCACGTATTTAATACAAAAATAATCAAAAGGTTATTTTCTAATTCTTTAATTCTGTTTTGTTTTTTAGTAATAAAATTAATTTCCACACAATTTCTTAGAGATATTTCCCAATATCTCTAAGAATACATTAAGTTTCACTTTCTTGGATTTACACACATCATATAACACCTTTACATGTTTTTCTAATACTGTGCAGACCAGTTCTTTTCAAAGACCCACAGTCATGGCCACGGATGTAGAACTCAGGCTTCTTTATTCGATTGATTTAGTAGTTTGGAGTAGCAGTCTGCTCCACTGGGGCGTAGAATTGCATTCATAAATACATGTCTTATCATAGACAATGTTCTGCATCACCAGTGAGAATCAGTATAAGCTTTATAGCTATCAAAATTATAATGTCTAAATCTGATGGAATAGGTTATTTTTAGAGAGAAATAAAAAAGTTAATTCATTGCCAATTTAGTTATCCAAAGATCAATTGTCAACACTTACCCAAAATGTTTGCTTTAAAAACCCAATATAATACAAGGATTTTGTGATATCATGGTTGCACATTAAACTTGACTAAGTACAAAGTACAAAATGTTAACACTCTTGCCACATTAAATGTTTTAGAAAAGTATTGTTATGATAAAGCTTCAGTTAGAGGTGTATCATTCTATGCGTAAATAGATAATTTTCTTTTTTTTTTTTTACCTAACACTTTGAAAAAATGGATATTAAGTAATACTAAATTAATATGAAATGTCAACATTAATTTTTATTTAAGATATAGACAACAGCTTGAGTCTGTGTTTATTTATGATTCTAGGCTTATTAAGAAAAGCTATATATGTGATCCTTAGGGAGATTTTTAATTTTTTTTGGTAGTGACTAACTTTTTGGTTTCTGGACCTGTGATTTTTGCTTACTAGTTTACAGACTACTTAAAAATATTCTCTATCGCATTTGTTAGTGCTTGTGATAATAATAAGTATTTTTGCTGTTACAGATATGAATTACTTTCTAAGTGCATTACCTTTCCTGGCTGCGGTTGATTCCGGCATAATGGGGATATCATCAGACCAAATCATGCTTTTGCCGCCACCCAAGGATCAGACGAATTTTTGCCTTAATATTTCTAGTTGTCAATCATCCTATCCTGAGATAATGAGCAAGTGGAATGCCTTTTACCAGGTTGCTTTCTTAAGTTTTATAATTTATTTTCTTAGGAGGTGATAAGAGAATTTCCTTTTCTATATAATGTTTTTTGTCTAGGTCTTTGTTTTCATCATGTAATATTTTCCTAAGTGCAAAAATGTAAATTGTTATGCAAATTATATTATTACTTTAGTGGGGGATTATGTGCCATTAGTACCCTCTGAACCAATACAACATTAACACAAAGTCTATCCACTCATTTAAATTAAATTATACATAAATGTGAGAGCACAAAATGTATCTTACTAAATAAAAGGAGTGTTCCGGCTAATTGAACCTGCATGGCAACCAAGGGTTAACTCTTGGGAGAAATACAATTATAGAGTTTGTTTTTAGAACAGTCAATTAACTTATTTCAATTGAATTAATAAATGATCATACATAGGGAGAACTAAACAATTATGTGACAATCAAAACCAAATATTCAATAAGCAAAATGCAAACATTGGCTAAATATAGAAGTGGTAGAAGGTCCACAATAAAAAGATAGATTTACTTGTTCTGTAGATTATTAATTCACTACTTTAGATATGATTGAATTAAATATCCTAACAAAAATTTCCTCTTTTTCTTAATTTTAAACTTTTGTGGTAGTTTCTACTATGGTGGCAGAAAAACAAATGACAAACCAAAACCAAAATCCTCCTGGCCAGTATAAAATACTGACTCTTGTGAAAATTGTTGCAGCTCATCTCTTATAGGTGCATTCAGTAATAATACTTATAATAGGTATTTATTATACTCTATTATGGAGTGTTATTCACTAAGGGCCTGCATAGTTCTTAGAAACAAAAGTTCTCCTCTCTTGTAGAATATTTCTAGCTTATATATGGGATTCAATGAAATTTAAGGAAAGAAATTGTTATATTTTCTCAAATACGAATAAATGTCTCCTTTGCTATAGCATTTGCAGAATCCTTCTAGCAGCTTTGAAGACCTGTTGAAGTACTTCTGGGCTGCACATGTTTCAAGCTTGGAACATGCTAGCAAAATATTTGAAGATAGGTAAGAATGGATAGAAAATCATTTCTATTTAAGATGGTAAATGATTTTGGCCTTACTTAACGCCTTTTTATTCCTCTTCTAAAGTGATGGTTAATCTTCCTTTTAAATAATATTACTCACTGAGTATTTTAATGATGAAGTATAACTCTTTTAGAATGATTAGATTAAAAAGTGTTTTATGAAGAAGGGGCAAAATCTTTTACTAACCAACTGATAACTAACAAAACAGCTAGCCAACCAACCAACAAATAAAATATACAACAATTTCTCTACATAAAAAAAAAGAAAAATTTTCTTCATTATTTTGACCATGGGCACATCATATGGTAGGTACACACTTAAAGAAAAAGATAAACTAGCCTCAGGATTAGCACACAGGATAGCTTAGCAGATTATCAAGCCACTCTACATGTTACATCTACATGTTACACTCTATATCTAGAGTGCTTTGTTGTGAATGATAATGTATTAGTCAGGGTTCTCCAAACAGTGCCAATAGGAGATAGTGTTAGAGAGATGATAGATAGATAGAGAGATGATAGATTAATAGATTAGCTAGATGATAGATAGATAAATAGGTAGGTAGATAGATAGGTGGAAGCAGGAGAAGCTTATCTTCCAGTTTGAAGGCCATCAGTCAAGAGAATTCTCTCTTACTTTAAGGAAGGTTAGACTTTTGTTCTAATACACCTTCAAAAGATTGGATATGGCCCATCCACATTAGGGAGGGCAATATGTTTCACTCAGTCCACTGATTTTGGAAACTGAGATTTCCCAAAAAACACCCTTACAGAAACACCCAAAATAATGTTTAACTAAATATCTGGGCACCCTGAGGCCCAGTCAAGTTGACACATAATAAAATTAGCTATTGTGGACACTGTCTGAGGGTGAAGTCAACCACTTTGAGTGAAGTGTGGGGTAGAAATCTGGGTATGGTAAAAAACAGGAACCAAAAAATTGGGTTCCTTGGTATTGTATGAGTAGACTGGTAAAGCCAGGCAGGCATGTGTGCCTCTTAATTTCACTGATTGTCTCTCCCACTGACTCCATCAGTTAGGTAAATAAATCACGTAAGTCGCAGATTCAAAGCACATTTCCTCCTTTACCTCCTTTATTGATATGGTTTCAAAAATCAGATATTAAGTTGGGCAATGGAAGAGTTTTCTCCTGGGGCAGCATCAGTGATAGGATTTGGGGCTGCAGTTGTAACTCAACTGCTTTTTCTATTCTGATGACAGGAAATAGGTATGAGATTATTAGACAATGATTCTGGCCTGATATCCTAATGACTGATAGCAAGTCATTGTTCTAGATTACTCTTTCATTTACAGATGTTCCAGGTTCATATACAAAGATAAATCACTAGAGAATCCAACTTTGTCCCTAAAAAATATAAGAGTACTTCAGGTAAATTCAAGGAGATTGAAGAAACTTTTTTCTTATAGGCATATTTCCTGTCTCCTGTGGACTTAGACTTTTAATCTAATTGTATTTATTCCTATATATGTAATGGAACTGCTTTAGAAAGAAATACCATATTTTTAACAGGCTAAATTTATTTAAAAACTCCAAAATCACAGGGCATATGAATTTTTGGTGTATAATCTTAAATATTTACATGACTATTTTGATCACAAGCATATGACCTAAAAATTTTTTTTCTGATAGTGTTAGAAGCACTTTCCTCAATAATTATAACCAAAACATTGCTTTTTAATAGCTCTTTTTATTCTCTGAAATTTGATCCTTCTTACTTGGCCTTCTATGTAGGTATCAACAAGTGACTCTCTCAAATGGGTTTTTTAAACAGCTACTGTTTCTTAAGTACAATAAGTAAAAGAAATTTCCTGAAGTATCCTAATATAAGATCTCACCTGAAAACACCTCCTTTCTCTAGATCCCAAGTATGTAGTTGAGCTGTTTAGGAACTTTCTTAAAATGTTATGGCCAGGGAGTAGCAGGGCTAGTATTCAAATTTCTCCTGACTCCATAGCTCATTTTCTTACCTGCAAGCTGTACTGTCTGCAAGGTACATAGCCTACAAACTCATTTGATGAGGTCAGTAACTACCAAGGTTCTTCCCTTCTAAAAAGATATTAAAAGCTATTAAACAATAAAAAAATGCTTCCACCTTTTCAATATATAATGAAGCAGGAATAAAATACAATATTCACTTCCTTGATGAAGAGTCTTGAAATTCTGGGGAGAGATGAACCATGCAGGCAATCACCGAACTGAACAAAAAATCATTCTTAACCTCTTCTCCCTCCCTCTAGGTAGGTTAGCAGGCAAGTGAGTGTGATCAGAGCCTCCCTGTCCTAGGAGTTAGAATAGTGGATGGATGGCCCTTAGACCATCTGTGGGAATGGTCTGTGGGAAGATCTTAGCATCTTCCCACAGCTGCTGCTATCTCTATTTCAGGAATTCTTCAGAGATCCATCCATCCTTTCCTCCCTCCCTCCCTCGCTCCCTCCCTCCCGTCTTTCCTTCCTTCCTTCCTGTTCCTTTAATTCATATATTGAATTCAGGTGTGCTTTCTTACTTTTTGTTTTGGGTCACTTTTAGTTTGTATATTATCCACTTCGTATATGGCAATGATTTAGTCACGTGGTTCTATGAGATTTTTCCGTCTCTTCCACCAAAAATACGTAAGTAAATGAAACAGCTGCATCCAGGGAGAATACGACTATAACCACTGGTTGCTTTGCTATTTGGTACTATATTTCTAAAAATAAAAAATCCTATAACATTTCCTGATTTATAGATTTAAGTATAATCCTTTTTATCATGGCCATAGAAAATTACCACTTAGTTCCCCTCACCCACACACCATACAAATTCTTCCCACTTCTCACTTTCTCTGCATGATTGTTTAGTGATTTGGATTGGGACAATGTTCAGTGGCTACATTATTTTAACTATTAATTGCTCTTCATATCACATGTACTAAACTGATTATAATTATTTTCCTTTGCTATCTTATTCCCTTTAGCGTTGATAATTTTTTACATATTTTTGTTTACTTTCTATTGTATACAACGCTAATTACTTCAAGCTGGCAAACCAAGGAAGTTTCTTCTCAACATGTTTAAAAGCATCTGGAATTATATCAATTTTTTCTTCTTGAAGAGGTTTCTTTCAGAGCTGTTGACCTGCTCTGCTTTGCCTAGGTGGTCTGATAAGATTCTTAGGTCTCTAGTATCTTCATACTAGATTTCCTTTGTCTCTTCTTTGAGTTGAATCGCCCCTTTCCAGTATCCTGTATCTTTTTATTTCTTGGATTACTTTGTTTGTCAGGACTTACATACTGGTCGATTCAGAACAGTTGTATAAGAAGAAAAAATTGTAGGTAATTTGCATTCTTACAGTATCATTATTCTATCACGATTTCGGACTGAGGCTTTGAGTGATTACAGAAACCTAGCTGGTAATACTTAAGATTTTTGAAGGCATATCTCCATTATTTTTTAGCTTCAGTTTCATTGTTGAGAAGTCTGCAATTTATTAGGTGTGTTGTCCTGTATTTCATTTTGTTTTCTTCACGAGAATGTAGACAGGTGATAACTACTAAATCTCAGTGTCATAGACCAGTGTTTATTCCTCACATGTTTAAGATTCAGCTGGGCAGGTCTGCTCATTCCTAGGCTCACATCGTGTTAGCTGACTTTGATTGGCATTCCAGGGTTGAGTGAAGCTCAGCTCTGCTCCACTTGTCTTCTAATTCTTCAGTAAGCAAGTTTGAGTGTTTACCATAGTGACGGCAGACTGACAAGAGAGAGAAACCAAATTGTGAAAACATATTACTGGCTTACAGGGTGTCAAGTTGGCTAATATCCTATTGGCCAAATTAAATCTTATGGCTGAACCAGGATCAGAAAGTTATGCCTCTCTCCTTCCCACCTCCTTCCAATGTAACAGGGAAGGGGCCCTGGGAAAAACAAACACCAGAGATAGAGTGAGTTTGGAAAACTGCAGACATGTTTGCAATCTATTATATACTGGGATATTTCCTTCAAATCTCATATGTTACTTTTTAAAGAATATATTAGGGTTTTTTCTTTACATGAGACAATACTGAGCTCTGTATGGTCTACATATACTTAAAACTGTTGGATCTTGGATCCTAAGATTGATTGGTGCACGTATATCTGTATTTTATATTAAAAGGAGCCTCTTAAGGTGTATTTTTATTTTTATTTTAACTTGGCTACATCTTAACTGAAATATTAGATGAATTGTCTGGTAACAGATTCAGTTAAATCATTTGAAAAGATTCCATTTGATCTGACTTTGCTTATATGCCTTTGTGCCTTGAACTGGTGCCCTCACCTCTTTCCTAGGGTTTATTTAAGCCATTGTTTTTAGGGCTTGCTGTTTGTCTAAGCCATTGCAGTTTATTTAAACCATTGTTTCTCACTTGTGATGAGCACTGGGTGTTATATGTAAGTGACGAATCACTAAATTCTACTTTTGAAACAATACTACACTATAAGTTAATTGACTAGTAAATAAAAACTTGAAACTAAAAAATCAAAAAGAGAAGCAAGAAAATAATGAGGCTGAAATTCTGAATGGACTAATTAAAATTGTACCTGTTTCCACTTGTCTCTTAGGTTGGAGTATTATTCTAAACCAGAAGCAAATTTTGGAAGAAATTGGTGTGTGGCTGTGAAATATTTAGCTGTAGCCCTCTTTCCAACAACTTTGGTCAGAACATATGAATTCCAGAAGGGCCTGCCTCCACGAATGCTTGTTAACGGGGATAGAGCCCCCTTCATCCACGACTTTACTGACTTTCAAAACACGGTTCTTCTTGTTCTAAGTTTTCTTCGCCAAGTGGATAACTCTCCAGGTAAGAGCCTTGTAAGCAATACCTCAAAGAAAATTAATATTTCATGGGATAAAGGAAAAAATAATGATTTTATTTGATACAAAGATCATCATAACACATATTGTCAAAGAAAGTCATGATTTTCCATGGGTATCCATTCCACAGGTTTTGGTCCTTCTAAGGGTGGCCTGTCCTTTCTTATGCATCTTTATTGATCTATGAAGCCACCAGACAACCTCCAGTCCCCTTTTCATCCATAAACCCAGATACAGTCCTTTGCTGCTGTTACACTATTCCTTTTTTAAAAATCTTATACATTGCTCTTAAATTTAACAACAACAACAAAAAAATCTCAAAAGAAAATGTGCCATGATTAATGGGAAAAACTAGCAAATTGACTTATGTGAGCTCACTTGATCTAGTCTTACTAGATGAAATATAGATGTGGATGAAATATTCTGCTGCAGTCCCTCAACTGTAGGGCTTCCTTTAGAATGAAAAACAGAAGGGATCTATAATTGTACCTTTGAATTACCACATCATCTCAGTTTTCTAGATATGCTTTATGCAGTGAACCAAGCTGAAAACATTCAATTAAAATAATTAAAATGTTGTGATTTTTAACCCCTCCAAAAGAATCTGAAAGATACAAAACCAAAGTAAACATAAATACATTAAATATATGTTTTGAAATCTTATTTGTATTAATTCGAGTAAGAATTAACCCCAAACATTTAAGGCTTTCATGCAATGGCAGTTTCTTCTTGCTGTAGTAATGGTTCCAGTGAAATATTCTCAGTCAATGGCAGTTTCCTTTTACACAATGAATAGAGGAGTAAGTTACCTTCTATCTGTGCTTGTTCCAACCCCTGACTTCTATATAATCTACATCCCACCAGCAGAAAGATGCTCTCATGTTTGGAGAAGCAGTGGGGTAGGGAATTAAACTGTTATCTAAGGACTACTTTTGTGTGACAAACTATACCATGAAAGGAGAAGCATGAATTTTGTTAATCGCCTGCCAAATTATCAGATGGCATAAATTACATAGGCTTGGGTTGTAGAAACTGGATTTCCTGTTAAGATGTACAAGGTGAAGAACTGAGTGGAGAGTGAAACTTATTTCATTTAAAGCGTGAAAGTACCATTGTACAAGATTTTATTACAGATTAAGTTTTACTGAAATTTGGCTTTGTGTCACAAGTTTGAATCGCTTTCACCAAAAAAAAAAAAAAAAAAAAAAATGGGAGAGTAAATGTTGAAAGTTACTGGTGAAAAAATGGTGAACCTTGATAGTGTAATTGTATATACCTTATATAACAAGGTACTTACTGTTGTCAATTGTCATTCTCATGGCAAGCACTCTCCACTGACACCCAGAATTCAGTCTGTGTCAAAGGCCTTGGAGTTTTCAAATAAGCAAAGAATAGAGAAAACAGATATATTGAAATCAAGGCATGAGTGAAAAACAGATACTGATACTTAAAAATGAGCATTTTCAGTTAATCTTTGATAGAAACATATGTACACATTTACAATAAAGTTTAAAAGTGTCATGTAGCTACTTTTTAGTCTCCAGAATGATTTTCCACAAGAAACTTAAGCTAAGTTCATTAAATTTAATCTACAAAATAAAATTAACATTTTCAGGCTTCAAATTAGCTTTTTAACATTTTTGCTGATGGTAAGAATTGACATGGAGTTTTAAATTTTTAATTTTGTAAAATTCTGAACCATCTCTTTATCTTTAGTGGCATCAAGTTTTAATCCTTGACTATACATAGTCTAAGAGTAAAGTCCATATTTAAGTTGAAAGATAACATTAGGTATAAATTAGTAAGAAAACAAAGCTTGCCTAGATTTTATTACTTTATTTCCGCATGGGTGATATTTAAAATGAACAATGAAGACTGCATGAAAATTTAAAACTGTCAAAAGCTGATATTCATGTTAATATAATTTTAAAATGCTTTTAAAAACTTGTTGAATTTCATGATTCAAGACTGAGGCCAGGTGCCCCTTTTGCTGCCCCTAACCTGAACAAGAGGTTTGTTATCTCCTACTCTTCTGCTGCAATGGTCACTACCTCCTCCTTTCTTTGAATGAGGACAACTGTTTGCTGAAGTATGATGTATGGTTGGGTGAAAGGAAATGAACTTGGGCATCTCAGAAGCTGCAGTGAAGATGGTGACATAGGAAGCTCCTGAACTTACTCCTTTCACGGACACCAAACAGACAGCTACAGACAGAAAGATTCACTCTGAAAGAAATCCAGAAACTAGCTGAGTGACTCTTACTCTTTGGGGAAATGAGAAAAAATACACATCAATGTAGGAAGGAGAGGCTGAGACACAATCTTGCCATAAGCCCCAGCCATGGTGAAGCAACACAGAATAGGGAGAGATCTCACAACTCCCAGCTTCTCCTTAAGGAGTGATGAGTTTGGACCCCACATTCATCCATACATTGGAACCCCAACTTCTAAGACTTCCATGTGAGAGATGTGCTCCCAAACATCTAGTTTTGAAAACCAACAAGGCTTGGATGCACAAGACTCAGAAGGCTATAGCAAACTAGGAGACAATTCTTGAAAGGTTTGTGCAGACACACTGTGGCAAATTCCCAAGGGTACACAGCAGAGGCAGCAAACTGAAACACACCCAGTCTTTTCATGAAAGAAGGCTGTTTGTTCATTCTAATAGCTGTGGACTGAGGGGCAGCTTTCCAATTTAATACTGCAACACTACAGAAACCAAGAACTTGATGGTGTCATCTTGGCACTCTCCCTTTATTTTGTTTCAGAGGAAATGTATCTCCTGTAAGGAACTTGTACACACATCTGTGCCATGTTTTTTTCAGAGGATACCCCGTGATTGCATGGCTCCAATGGCCAACAGAGCTTAATTAAATTGATGGGTTCCATAGGACTGTAACAAACAAAAACTGCTACTTGAGGATCCAGCTTAAAACCATCTGGCATCCAGTTGTCGACTGAGCTCTGCCTCTTTGGGACACTGATAGGTCTTGGCCCACCTTCAATTACTGGGGGCCATTAAGAACACACTATGCAGTTTCACAAAGAATTGGAAGACACCCAAGAGGAAGGGCATTGTTGAATGGTAAAATTTATCTTTTATACAGAGGCCTCTTCTTCAAAACTGGGAGAGGTGGCTGTTTTGTCTAATCCATAGAAACCAGCACAGAAATGCAAGGAAAATGAAGACACAGAGGAGTATGTTCCAAACAATAGAACAGCATGAAACCTCAGAAAAAGACTTCACTAAAATGGAGATAAGTGATTTACCTGATAAAGAGTTCAAAACAATGGTCACAAAGATACTCTCTGAGGTCCGGAAAAGAATTCATGAACAAAGTAAAAATTTCAATAGGGAAATATAAAATATAAAGTACCAAACTGAATTCACTGACCTGAAAAAATATAATAACAGAGCTGAAAAATTCAATAGAGAGATTCAACTGCAGTTTGGATGAAGTGGAAGACAGGATGCAGAACTTGAGAAAAAGACAGCAGATGTCATCCAATGAGAGGAGCAAAAAGAGAGAAGAATGAGAAAGTATGAAGATAGGTTAAAGACATGTATAAAACAACATCAAGTGGACCAATACTTATGTTGCAAGGGTCCGAGAAATAGAAGAGAGAGAGAAAGGAGCAGAAAATGTATTGAAAGAAATCATGACTGAAAATTTCTGTTACTTGGGGAGGACACAGACATCCAGATTCAGGAAATCTAGAGTTCCAAATAAGATGAACCCCAAAAGACCTACACCAAAACACAGAATTAAATTGTCAAAAGTTAAAGACAAAAAGGGAAACTTAAAAGGAATAAGAGAAAACTCATTTTGTACAAGGGAATCTCCTCTCCCTCCATAAGACTCAGGAGATTTTTTTAGGAGAAATTTTACCAGTCAGAAGGGTGGCATGAATTATTTCAAGCACTGAAAGAAAAAACTCCCAAACATGAATACTCTACCTGGCAAAATTTTTCTTCATAATTGAAGGAAAAATAAAGAGTTCTCCAGACAAGCAAAAGCTGAAAGTGTTCAGCACCAGTAAACTGGCTTTATAAGAAATGTTAAAGGGTCTTCTTTAAACTGAAATAAAAGAGTTGCTAATTATAACAAGAGAACATATGAAAGCATAAATCCCTTTGATAAAGGTAAAATACAGTTAAATTCAGGATAATCTAATGTAATGGTGGTGTGTTCATAACCTATAAACTTATAAATGAAGAAAAACAATTCCATTTACAATTACATCAAAAAGAATAAAATATCTAGAAGTAAATTTAATCAAGGAGGTGAAAGACCTGTACACTGAAAACTGTAAGACAGTAATGAAAGAAATTGAAAAAGACACAAGTAAATGGAAAGAAATTTCATGTTCATGAATTGGAAAATTAATATTGTTAAAAAGTCCATACTACCCAAAACAGTCTACAGATTTAATGCATCATGTATTAAAATTCCAGTGTCATTTTCCACAGAAGTAAAATGATCCTAAAATGTGGATTCAACCACAAAAACACCCTGTGTAGCCAAGCAGTCTTGAGAAGGAAGACCAAATCTGGAGGCATCTCACTTACAAATTTCAAGCTATACTATAAAGCTCTAGTTAGCAAAACAGTAAGGTACTAGCATAAAAAGAGACACATAGATCAATGGAACAGAATAGAGAGCCAGAAATAAATCCACACGTATGTGGTCAGTTAATTTACAGCAAAGGAAGGAGCCAAGAATAAACAACGGAGAGAGGACATTCTCTTAAATAAATGGTGCTGGGAGAACTGGGCAGCCACCTGCAAAAGAATGAATTGGGCCATTATCTTACCTCAAATGCAAATGGATTAAAGACTCAACAGTGAGATCTGGAGCCATAATCCGGTAGGAGAAAACAAAGGGTAAGCTCCTTGACATTGATCTTAGTGATGAGTGTTTGAATTAGACATCAAATGCAAAGGCAACAACAAGAACAAAATACAAATGGGACTATATTAAAAGGCAGCAAAGGAAATTATTATTATAGAAGCTTCTCATAGTTGCTGATGTTAACTCCAAGAAACAACTACATACTACTTTGAGAAGTAAATATGTCAAAAAACAAGGTTCTGATATGAGATGAAACTGAAAAACCTAGTAACATTTGTAGACAAAACAGTGAAACAAGTTTTAGACCAACTTAAAAATCAATTTGTTTCAATAAACTGAGTTTTGGGGGGGTAATGATCATTGTTTTATATTTCAAAAGTATTGAGCTTAGAAATTAGTTGTACGATAATGCCTTTGTATGTTTGTCTTTTCCCATGCATTTTTAAATAACCAGTAATCTACACTTCATTAAAATTTTTGAATGTGTTGACTGACTCAATATTAATCAAATTAACCTAACTTCCTCACTAGTTTAAACAGAAAGAAGAGAAAAGAGCTATTTTGGTTCTTAGGACTTTATAACAGATTAGCTCTAGCCAACTGAGAAACATGAGCCAAATTCTCTCACCCACCAATCAGGTAGCATGCTCCATCTCCATGGAAAGAATTAAACGATGTTAACAAGAATAGCTCTTCATGGAAATTAATCTTCCCATCCCCAGAGTGTAGGAAGAAAACAGAAGAAGATCTGGGACCAAGCGTTCTGGACACTTTCAAACCATTAACTCTCATATGTTAACAGATCTAACCTGAAATATTTCTTCTCTTCAAAAATCATTTTAAAAACTCTTATTTTTTCTCTATTTTAAAAGCATTTAAATTACTGTTACTTTTACTGACTTATCTTAAACTATAATACAGTCAAACTTAAAAAGCCCAGTGCATTGATACATTAAATGACAATTAAAGTCTTCTTCCCCACCTCTTTTCATTTATACCTCTTGGCTCTTCACCCAGTTTTTAAAAGTGGTGCAAATTTTGTTTGAACATAAATATATAAATGGATAAATAAGACCTGTGCTGTTTGCACAAATGAAATCATACTCACTGCTTTGCACTCCATTTTTTTACTAGAAAATTTTCTTGAAGCTCTTGATATCAGGACATATTGATCCAGCTCATTCTGTTTAACAGATATGTAATGTTTTATTTAATAAATTTACTATAACTGTAGGCATTATTTTCTGTTATAAACTGATGGTAATAATGTAACAATGGCATTTTATGTATGTTTTTCTTGGCAGAGTTTATGATTTTACCGATAAATTTGTAGAGAGGAAATGAATTAAAGTCAATGAGTCATATATTGCTGAGTGGCACTTAAAATAGTTTTCAGGAGTTTCATTTTTGTTATAAAACTGAATTAAAGTTTTTGTTTTCTCTAAATTCCTATAATATAGCAATTTCTGTAACTTACATTAGTTTCTTATGTAGAAAATGCTACTGCACTATTGTATTAATTTACAGTTGTTTTTTTAATTTAAATTCATTAGCCAACATATAGTACATCATTAGTTACAGATATAGAGTTCAATAAGTCTTCAGTTGCATATAACACCCAGTGCTCATCACAACATGTGCCCTTCTTAATGCCCATCACCTAATTACCCCATCCCCCCACCCGCCTATCCTTCCAGCAGCCCTTAGTTTGTTTCCTATAGTTAAGAATCTATAATGGTTTGTCTCCTTCTCTGATTTCTTCTCATTTAGTTTTCCCTCTCTTTCCCTATGATCCTCTGCACTGTTTCTTACATTCCACATATGAGTGAAAACATATGATAATTGTTCTCTGATTGACTTATTTCACTCAGCATAATACCCTTCAGTTCCTTCATATCACAGTAAAAATTGTAAATGGTAGGATTTCATCCTTTTTGGTGGCTGAGTAATATTCCATTGTATACATGAACCACATCTTTACGCATTCATCAGCTGAAGAAGATCTTAGCTCCTTTCAGTTTGGCTACCACAGACATTGCTGTTATGAACATAGGGGTGCGTGTGGCCCTTTTTTTCCACTATATCTGTAACTTTGGGATAAATACCCAGTAGTGCCATTTCTGGGTCATAGGGTAGCTCTATTTTTAACTTCTTGAGGAACATCCATACTGTTTTCCAGAATGGCTGTACCAGCTTGCATTCCCACCAACAGTGTAAGAGTGTTCCCCTCTCTCCACAACCTTGCCAACATTTGTTGTTTCCTGACTTGTTCATTTTAGCCATTTGACTGGTGTGAAGTGGTATCTCATTGTAGTTTTGATTTGTATTTTCCTGATGTTTAGGAATGTTGAACATTTTTTCATGTGTCTGCTAGCCAGTTGTATGCCTTCTTTGGAAAAATGTCTGTTCATGTCTTCCGCCCATTTCTTGACGAGATTATTTGGTTTGGGGGTTATCTGATACATCATTTGCAAACATCTTCTCCCATTGTGTAGGTTGCCCGTTAGTTTTGTTGATGAATTTACAATTCTTTTGATGTGCTTGTGCACTTTCCCTAGTTTTCTGATTATTTGTATTTCTTACTGATTTTTATATGAGTTTGTCAATAAATTTTAAATTTAAAAACTTTATATGTATAATTATCAAGTAACAAATATGTAATTTTTATGTGAAAATACATAGTTTTATTTAAAATAAACATTTTAACAATTAAGTATTAACTTGAATTTACATGTAATAATTTTATATCTTTTCCAGGTTTATTTTCATTGACTGCATGGAAAATTTTAATGAGGACACATCATGCAAGGATGCAAGTTCTAGAGCTTTTTCAAGTAATTCTTGAAATCTTTAATCCAACATTTCTGAGTGTTTCCAGTGTTTAATTAGTGAACTAAAGATGAACAATTCTAATTTGTTGAGCAACAGTAATTTCAAAATTTTAATATGATCATAACCATATAGTTTTCTTGTTTCTGATATTTTTGATTTATGCTCATTTGTTAGGAATTTATCCATGCATTCTAACTTTAAATTCAAATCAATGTTATGATTATTTTGCTTGATTAATAATTCTTGAGTTTTTAAATTTTAGGATCTAAAGAAAATTATATTAAGCCATCATAAATCATTGTGAAATCAATAAACAGACATTAAATTTATATGGCTCCATTGTTGTTACCCTATATAACCTAATTACATGAAATTTAGAGCAATATATCTTGCTGATTTATAACCAAAATCCAGAACGTTTTAAAATAAATACTGACAGTCAACTAAGATTTTTAAAACTCATTACACAGAACTAACAGAATACATACCTCATTTGTATTTCTATGTGTGTGGGTGTTTCCTGTCCTTGGGTCCAAACTTGATAATGAATGCTTCAGTGTCAAGTTTGTCAGTGTTGCTCTCTTTCAGGAGAGAGACTACTCTGGCCAGAGGGTGGTGACTTCCAGTGCTGAAATGAAGCTTTTGTATGTAGGTTTTCCCAGGGCCTCATCCACAGACTGAATCTACCCTCCAACTGTTGGAAAAGGAAATACTTCTACACTTGCTCTCTTTCTGATTTAAGTAATGTCCCCATCATGACCAGAAGCTTCTTTTCACTTAAAAGTCAGATCATGTTTCTCCTCTGCTCAAACTTAAAATGGCTTGCTATCTCTTTCAGAGTAAAACCCACAGCATATATACATGTGGCTCACACAGCTGACAGGATCTAGTTGTATTAGATCTCACTCCCTCTTTCCTACTCTCCTCCTACTATCCCCTTTCACAACGGCCTCCTTGCTCTTCCTCAAACACTGAAACACACGCGTGACTCATGATTTTTGGAGCATTGTTTCTTTTCTGTCAAGAATGCTCTTCCCCCAAACCACTGCCTGCCTCAGCTCTCCACCTCTTACTGCTCTTTTTTCCAATGTCACCTTCTTTGACTGTCAGGATATTCTTGGACTTCTTTGTGTAAATTTGTACCCACACAGTAATCTCTATCCTTTTTATCCTGCTTTATTTTTTTCTTCATATCGCTTATCTCCACCCATCACATGCTCTATTAGTTTCTTTGTTTCTTGTCTGCCTTCCTACACCAGTGTAGGAGCTCCGTGATGGTAGAGCTTTTTTTCTATAATAGCTGCATCCCTAGGACCCAGGACAGAAGTTTTGGTAAACACTAAATTATAGTCTTGTTTGGATGAATACATGAAAAATAAAAGAATGTTTGAATAAATAAAAAATAATTGATGGAGCTTTCAAATACTAACCCGAGTTTTGTTTTAATATGAAAGCCACAGACATATGCTATGGGTACTGAAAGAAAAAAGCAGAAATTACCTGATAATCAAAGTGCATAATAAATTTTCAGAAGACAAAATCAGAATAAGCAAGGAATTGACGATATCCAATCTAATCACTAGTGTATTGTTTAGGAAAATAATTACAAAAGCAAAGAAAAAGTAAAAAAAATCAAATAGGACAAAAAAGTAAATTGACTGCATTAACTAACAGTGGGTAGAGGGAAGTAGCATTTCATAGACACACCTAATACTGTGATCTTTTGAGGAGTGTAAAGTACTGGGGCCTTTCCCACAAAGGAAGAATTTAGGAAGTCACGCTTGTTTGTGAGAAGTGACTCTTCTTTGTATGGGGTGGGGAGGGTCAGTCTCAGACCTAGTCTACCAATAATTTTTTAAAAATCATTTTGAACCCATAGTACACTTTACTGCAATGACGCAGAAAAAGTGAATGAATAGAAATTTTTTCAGTAATTAAAAATCAGTGTTTTTTAAACCATACTTTTATTTTTTATGTTATTCCTACACTTATCAGCTAACTGAAATTTGATCTGTATATTCATCAGTAGAGGAAAGATTCCATACTGTTCTTAATTAGTTTAGAGTATGTTCTTTCTGTGTTTAAGAGGCATAAAACTAATAAATGAATCTCCATTTCCTCTCTGGTCCTATGTCCCAGTCACATCCTTATTTTAGGACTCTGCTTTTGCAGGCAGCACATTGGTATAATGGAAACTCATGATCCTACATTATTTCCATTGGAACAAAAGAAGGAGAGAGAGAGAAACAGAGGAAGAGATCATCTGAATTGGTTTATTGCTTTAGGATTGATTTCACACAAGAACTAAGTCTACTGAAATCCCTTTAGTCTTGAATTTCTGAGTTTATGTATCTGGGAAATATATGTTTAATTAATTGGTACACAGTGATTGAAATCAGGACCTTTATAAATTAATGAAGTCAAGTCACTCTGACTCACCTAATCTCTAAACTCATGAAATTCCAAGGAGCAGAACGTTTGGAGTGCTTAGTCTTACAGTTCCTGAAGCCATGCACGGATTTGCAAAGTGCTTGGCATTTCTGGGGGCATGCATCCCTTCAACGTTCTAATTCATCCTGATGAACCATAAGCTTTGAACATATTAACTCCTTGTTTTACCTTTTGGATGAGTCTTTTTTGGTATTACACCCACATACTGGGGAATTAAACCCAAACAGATGATGGGATAACAATTCACACTCAGCTACACTTTTGATAGAGTGAGCAATTACCTGGGTTAGTAAGAGTTCCTTTTGTTGAAGTGACGATAATCCAAACTACCTGGGGCAAAAAGGGGGATCTAGTGGAGGGACACCTTGTTGTCCAATGTGATTAAAGGAGAGTTTTAAACAATTTTTGAGCCGTGAACACTTCCAGGACTCTCTATCCCAGCCTCTTGCCTCTGCTTCTCTGTTTTTAAGCTTCATTTTCTTCCTATTAGAGGCTGCCTTCTTGCTCTGTATCGCCCTTGGCCCGCAAGGATGACAAGAACCCTGGTTCAGATGCATCTTCTCTCTCTTCTCTCTATTTCCGCAAGTCTACACACTTATATATGCTTACATGACCAATTAAAGCGAGCAGGGTACAGGAGGGAGCGAATCAGGCTGTGCACCTAAACGAACAACTTCGCTAGCAACCAATGCTGTTTACTTCCTCTTCCGGCATTCTGCTTAATCTCACGAGGCAATCCTAACCTGGCAACTAGCCAGGCGCCATCTTTTAATGGCGGAGGCCGCCCTGGCCAGGGGCCTGCCTCCGACAGCTCTGCTTCCTAGAACCCATATGTTGCTTCTCCTTCTACTAGGAGGCACTGGCTGGCTTTCCCCAATTCTAATTTGAATAAAGCCCCAGGAAAGGATACTGAGTTTCTCTTTTTAGGTCATAGTACTACCCTTGGTGTATTCAGTCAAGGCAAAAAGCCCACAGTGCCATGACTGACCCAGCCTGAGTCTGGGGCAGAATCTTGAACTAGTTAATATCATAGGAGATGTTGGGGCTTGGAGATCAGATTTGAAATAACATAATAGCTCCCATTCAAACCATGTGTCCTAATGGGACAGGGAGACCGCTCCATGATGTAGGAGAATGTTAACCTAGAATTGCTGGCAAGTTAGCCCTGTGACTACATTCTGAATATGGAGAGATTTCAAGGAAAATGAGAAGGCCTTACTGTTTCTCAAAAATTGGTGTCTCATGCGCTTGGGTTTTTGAAATTCCATACTAGTGATCCCTGTATTTCTTTGATTTAAGGAAGCATCCATACTAAAAAACAAGTAGGGACACCTGGATGGTGCAGTCTGTTGAGTGCCCGGCTCTTGGTTACCAATCCGGTTATGATCTCTGGGTCGTGGAATGGAGCTCCTCATTGGGCTTTGTGCTCAGCCTCGGAATCTGCTTAGAATTTTCTCTCCCCCAGCTCTCTCTGCCCCTCCCACCCCAACATAGGTTTTAGGAAAAAGAAACCCAAAGAACTATTTTGGGGAGAATGTGCTGCCACTCATAATGACTTGCCTAAGGGTTATCTTATTCTACCTGTTTTCCTTGCTGGCAGAATCTGCCTCTCTCCGTAGAAGCTGAGAATGTTCCCTGAAACTACTGTCCTTTCTGGTTCATGGTAGGCACTTAATAAATGTTGAAGTACTGAGTGGTTATTGGAGATTGAATGCTTAAAGAGCCCCAGCCCAGCACACTGAGAGGCCATGTGTCTGGGAATTAAGTCCATGTAGTTTGGAGTCATGCAGATATTAGCTCAAGTCTCATTTCTGATCTTGGGAAACTTAAAATTTGGAAAACATACACATGTATACACATTTTATATCAAAGTGTCTGATAGAGTATCTGGCAAATAATAATAGTTACAAATCTACTAGTGTCAAGGACTTCTCTAAAGGCTTACATTTGTTCGCTCGCCTGAACATCACAACAACCCTTATGAGCTAGGTAGGTACACTTACTATTTACATTTTATAGACAAGCAAACTGAGAATAGGAGGATAAATGACTTGTCTAGGTCACTATTGGGCCATGTCTTTAAATAAATATTAATTATGATTAGACATGCAATCATTAAGATACAATTTGGAAAGAACGTGAAACAGAAAACGGGAAAAAAAGAATACATTATATTTAGATTTTTGTTGTACCATCTAGAAATAATCAAAAGAATCTCATCCTTTACATATATCACCCTATGTAATAACTGAGGATATTTTAGTTTGCTTAATGCAGTCTTTAAACAGGTATTATACATTGGAAATATATTTACAATTATATGTTTACATATTTTATCAGCCCAACAAAGAAAACAGCACACATTTAAAGGATCATTCCAACTAACATTCTAACCAGTATTCCAGTGTTGTTGTTGATAATAACTTTTAAATTTAAAAAACATTGGCATACATTCTCTTGCAGAAAATAGGCATTTGCTTACTGCTGCAGAATAAAATGAGCCAGATTTCAAGGCTTGCAACACTGTGGTTGATATGTGAGCCTTCTTTCTGGGAAGTAAATAATTGCTAACAATGAAGTAAAAAGTAGGTAAGTGCTAGGGGCCCTTCCTGAGGATGTGCTCACTTATCCCACAGATGGCACGGGAGCTGCTTTGCAGTTCACAGCTAGGATAGGAGAGAGGGAGCCACAAGGTGCAGAACTGGCCAGCCAACTTGGTTCTGAATCCACCTGTCCACAAACAATTTTGATACAATGCAGCCATGCTATTCCCTTTTATAAATGTGGGAATTATAAGAGCAGGATTCTAACATTTATCATTTCTCCACAGTGCAGCACAATTTTAATATGATACCTGACAGCTTTATATAAAAAATTGATCGATTTGAATATTTTAAAGATTATATCTAGCTCAACATCACCTGATGATTTTTAGTAGCAACTTATATTTATATTGAAGAAATAATATTTCATAGTGTATGTGATCAATAAATTTTCCCTGGAGGACTAGACATGTACTGAGAGCTTTTACATGCACAGAATTCATCATACCATGCGCTAGAAGCCTAGTATTTAACATTCTTTTATCTTGTGTGATTAGGTCTTTAAAATCTTGATATTATTAGATAGCAAGGAGGAAAAAAAGAGAAAGCAGGTAACTTTTACATGATGTTCTCTTTCCTTGAGATAATGATACTTTATGATGTGTTGGACATAATTTTTTATCCTGCCCCAGGTGAAAAAAAAAGTTGTTACTCTAGCTTGCTATAATTAGTTTAATTACCAATACCTGTATTAAATGTTAGTAAGGGAACAGTTATTTGTGGCATAGATAAACTAAGAGCTAAGAAATGTCATTGTTTGCAACATTTAAAAGTTGATACATTTTGAATGTAAATCTCATTAGTGTCAAAAGAAAGTTGAGGGTTTTTTAAAGATGCCTTAAATAGGAAATATGTACATGCACCATCAACATATTTTTAGTTGATATAAATGTTTGGATGATAATGTATTTCGTTAAATAAATCTGCTACATCACAGAATCATCTGGCATCCTTGCAGTTCTTTAAAAATGTATCACCTTAATAAAAATTTGAAAAATGTTTCCTTGGGATATAGAAAGCAGCAGCTCTTGCAATATCTTCATTTCTACCCCATTCCCTCCTTCAAGAGAAATTCAGAAGTGAGCAAGAAATCACCTGAGATTTATCAGAAATCAATATTCACATATACGCACTCATCGCTCAACACCTTGAGAAACCCAAAAGAATGGCATTTAGTCATATTCTCCTGATAGGGAAAATACACTGGAGAGCCTTTCTGTGTCCAAGCAAGATGTAAGATTCCTGACCATCCTCTAGGTATGTTCCATAACTTACAATTAAAATAAAGTGAGCACCATTATTTGCCAATATTTTATAGCAAGACATAGATTAGCCTGTTCTTGGCAGTGACCAGAAACAGTTTGGCAAATTATTCAGGGACACAAGAGACAAGTCAGCTCAGGTATGGCTAGAATAAGATCTAAGCAGATGTACTGAAGAGCTTGGGATTATCTGCTCATCTTTATCACACTGTCAGAGTCCTTCTCCACGCTCTGGTATGGTGGGTTTTCCTCGTCTGGGTTAGCTGTGCCTGGCCCTTCCTATCTAAGCTGAAGGGCCTCTGACTACTCCTCATGAGGGGCAATATATATATATGTGTGTGTGTGTGTGTGTGCGCATGCGCGCGTGTATATCTATATCTATATCTATCTATATCTATCTATCTATCTATCTACATATATATATATCTACATATATATATATTTATCCATTTGACAAGGAGAGAGAGAGAGAGAGAGATCGATCACCAGCAGGGGAGCAGCAGGCAGAAGGAGAGGGGGAAGCAGACTCCTCACTGAGTGGGGAGCTGGACGCAGGGCTTGATCGCAGGTCTCTGGGATCATGACCTGAGTCAAAGGCAGTTGCACAACCAACTGAGTCACCCAGGCACCCTGAGGGCCAATATTTGAAAGGAGAGATTTATCCGGTCCACTCTCAATACTGACAAGATCCCAGGCTTTAGCGGAGTTGGGTTTATGATGGAAACCACATTGGTTCCTTTACCCAGACCTTCTGTAGGATAATTTGAAACAGGGAATGGGAACAGGGTGAGGGTGTATTCTAATCCATTTTATGAACCACAACTCTGATGCAATATGGCCTTGGTGTCCCTCTGTGTAGGGTCGACTCTACCAATTGGTGCCTTTAGATGAGGGTCCTGATACTGATAAAAACTCCCCTGTGGATCTTTGTATGAGAGACATCACAAAATTGTCTTGATCTCCATATCCATTTCCCATATTTTCCACAATACTATGTTTCTTGCTGGAAACCCACAAGACTACCTCCTTCAGGAAAACTTGTAAACCATATTTTTGTAAAATCTACTATGCTTCCTGCAGGCACAAATATTTCTATCCCATATCTATCTTTTCTTCCATATTAAGTTCCTGGAACCCCATGTAACTCTGTCTTCTACCAAGATGTGGAAGATTATTCTTTACCAAGGTATTGTACAATGGAGAGACCAGTCTATCCACTGAACTATTGTTCTGGTTCCCAGAGACTGAGATTAGGGCTTTTGCAACAGGTGATGGTTCATTTTTCCCATACCTAGCTTTTTTCCTGGAAACAAGTGTAAGGCAAACCTAGGATAGAAAGTTAACTTTGGGAAATGCAATGTAAATCAGAGGAAGAGGCAGAGATAATTTTTGCATAAAAACTCGGGAATTATACTATAAAGAGACCCTTTTTTGTCCTTACTCGCTCTCCCACTGCTCCACATAACTCTAGGTCCTTGGAAATTGATGAAATGGAACACTTGACAACTTGTACCGGGGAAGGCTGAAGAGAAGAGGGATGAAGCTGGGAGGAAGCGGAGGAATCAAGGGACATATGGAATTTTGGTCAATGGAACCAAAGAGGAAGTTTCCTTATACTCTAGTAATTACAAGGGTACCATCCATGTTGAATAGCCTTAAAACCCAAAGTCCCAAGTCCTTTGGGACTGGACATGGTTTGTACAGAGTAGAAAAGTACTTCAGATATATTGAAGTTGAAAATGTGATTCAAACATGAATCCAAGGATTGTTTAACACATTCCTCTAGACTCCAAGTGTGTGATAAAGAAACAGATTGTTCAATATGGGAGTCTAGGGACACCTGGGTTGGTTTTAGCATCCACCTTTGGCTCAGGTCATTATCCTTGGGTCCTGGGATCCCTTTGTCTGTGTTGTTGGACTCCCTGCTCAGTGGAGTCTGCTTCTCCTTCTCCCTTTGTAACCCTCCCCAACGCATGGATGCTCTCTCTCTCAAATAAATGAATAAAATCTTTTTAAAAAAAATATGGGAGTCTATCTTCCCTCTTTTCCACAGCTAGCCCAAGGAACCATATTATATACTTTTATACAACACTCTGTTAGTTAGGTACCATCTATTTCCTCTTGTGCTCTTCCAGTGTGTGCCAGGAAGAAGAAAACTGGATAACTACATTTCTAACAGGTTTTCTTCACCCTTGCTGCTGTGTCATGAAAGACTACTGGTAAGTTTCACCAAACCTCTTTTAAGCCAGCTCTTGGACACCTTGACCTTTATGCAGCCAGACCTCTGGGGAATGCACAATTACATTAATATCCAAAAGATAAATAGAAACATACTTCTAGAAATTTGTGAATAACACAAATTCCTAGAGATACCTTTTGTGCTCTGGTTTCTTCTGACAGCAGACGTACTAGAGCAGGCTTGATTTTTGTAAGATCCAGAAATAACTGCTTATCACATTTTACAAGGCTTCTTTGCATGGCTCCTGGACCAAGGATTCTGGGAATGTTATAGCAGCACCATATTTGGACCCAAACTGAGAACTATATATCTGAAAGACTATAACTGAATTTTCCTGAATTGCTCCCTCTGTTTGAATCACCTGGAGGACACAAAACAAAATATTAATTCACTTGCAATGAAAAGAGCCCCAACATACTAAGAACAGTCACTAAATCCTGGATTTCAACAGGTTTCCACAACATTTTCCAAATTTACTTCCATGTTTCCTGTTTTGTTTTAATGAAAAAAAGAATCTTGAGCAGATCATAATTGTTTTCTACCTTTGGTGACATTAACTTCAAAGGGTCTTTTAACTTAAGGTTATTCATCAGGATTTATTCTAGTATTTCTATGATTATATATTTTTCAAACTCTCTGAATTACCAAAAATTCAGTTTTTTGCATTGATACATGATTAATTTTTGAAGTAGTGATCTACCATGATTTTTAGTTATATAGTCTAAACTTTATTGAAAGATCAAACTGATTTTAAGCACCACTTTTTATCCTATACCAATTGTTTCACATACTTGGGCCAATTTTTAAAATCTTTTTCTGTTCCATTTATCTGTTCTTTCACCATTGCTACATATTTTGTTTAGCTTTCTGATTTCTTTCTTTGGGTTTATCTCTTTTCCCCCTCAAATACAGGAAAGCCTTAACTTTTCTATTTTGATTCTAGGAAGCAGTGGCTATTTAAACTCTTTCATCTGTGGTAATATTTCTTTTATTATCTTTGACTTCCCAGGCACATGATCTTATCACTGGTAAATAATCATAAATTTGATTCTTTCTTTTCCATATTTAAGTCCTATTAATTTCCTTCCTCTCTCACCCTCCCAGCATTCTTCCCTCCCTTCTTTGGTTAAAAGTCCCTAAATAATATTGAACAAGAGCAGGCAATTATGAATCTCATCTTGTTAATACTGTATTCTTCACAGCCTAAATGTGTACAATTCAGTTTGTTTTTCCTTTTGCTTTATCCTTTAAACAAATATTTGGTACTGGTTTCATTTATTTGTATGTCTTCTGTGCCAAATGCAAAATGGGAATGATAGCCTGTGAGCCCTGTGTCAGCATCCATGCACTTCCATATGGTGTGTATAGGGCAAGGTTGAGAACTCCCTTTCTCTTCTTCACTCATCACCTACCCAGCTTCAGCATAGGCTTGTCTGCATTCTCTGCGCCTTAACTGTGTTTCAGATCCCTCTAAAAACTGTCCATTGACTCTCCAGCTGGGCTGCTGAACTGCTGGGTGGCTTGTCATTCACCAAGTTAAATTCATCAATATCATATCTTCCAGATATTGCTTGAAGTCATCTTTCTCTGATTTCCCTAATTTCATTTCCTTTAGAATTTCAATGAGAATTTAGTTAAAAATTCAGTTCAACCAACCACTTGGACCAGTTAATGGTTCTTTTAAAAATAAAATATATTCAATTCTCTGGTATTGAAGCATAAATGAGTCTTCCCTTAAGTAATACAGACAGATGGAAATGAAGCATTAAAACTCAGCTCCTACCACACATCAGTGATGATAGCTCCTTCATAATTGTTATCCTGCTTGGCTTAATTACCACTAGTTAAGAGGTTTGTTTCCAGGGTGAAAATACATATATGAATAGGTTGTCTCTTTCCCCCCAAAACTGAAAACTAAGCACTTGTGTTAAAGGGGTGCTCTTCACTCCATTTGTTCTACAAATTCTTCTTCTTTTTTTCTTAGGTTGGCAAAGAACCCTCCTAAGAAACAATGTTGGGTTTTAGATCAACACTGTACACTAATTAGAAAAAAAGAATTCTTAATACTCTTTGTGAAAAACAAGTATTTCCCCAAGAGGACCACTGCAGGTTTGTACATATCAGTGCCTGATTTTTCAAAAGACTTCATACTCTGATCAATGTTTTGCTACACTAGGTCTCATTGTCTTTCACAGTGAAATGTCATCATTGTTTGAATCACATTTTGGGCAGGATGGTAGTTTGTTACATTCCTTAAGAATCAACAGAGGCTGAGAGAGAAGAGAGACTTCTTTTTACCTATGTTTTACCTATGAAGCTGTCAACCTGAAAATGAAGAGCTGAAATGAGAGGCAAAGAGCATTTATTTGGGATTAAAGAATTGCAATTTGGGAAGTATGGATTTCTGCAGTAACCAGAAAAGTTATCTTCCTCTGGGTGAAAACGGGAGTTTTATGAAAAAGAGGAAGGAGACAACTACATGATTTAGATAAAAGGTACTCTACTAGTACTAAGAGGCTGAGCCACTTTTGGTGACACACAAATTGACTATTGCGTGTGTTAGCAAATGAAACTATTCCTGGTCTGCATTATTTAATTACTCTGTCTTCAGAAAGACCACAATCAACAGACTTAGGATTCAAGATGGCTAATGTTCTCTTGACTTTTCACACAATTGCCTAAAGCAATTGCTGTTTAGCCCAGTTCAAAGGTTTTGGCCCAGTTCAAAGATGGGTAGGGTAGTTTCTTCATGGTGTTCTCTCCAACTCTGTTTTAAGATGGCTTCAGTCATGTCAATTTTTCACAAATTTTACCCTCAAAATATCTCCTGGTTTTTCTTTTTCTTTTTTTAACTGAAGTGTATTTGACATGCAATGTTAAGTTAGTTTGGGGTGTACAACAGAATTGTTTGATATTTCTTTATTTCACTCTACTAGTTCTTGGATTTCTATGATCCAGGTCCTTGATTTCCAACGTAAAAGCTGACCGATCTGTCAAACTGCCTTTAAATCTAGCCATAATCTTCTTTTTCTTTATGCTTTATCTCCCATTATTATGGCTCTTTGCTAAAAATGTGATAGTATGGAGAGAAGAAGATGGAAGAATAGGGGACGTGTGTTTCATCGGGTCCCTTGAATTCAGCTAGTTATCTATCATCTCATTCTGAATACCTGTGAATTCAACCTGAGATCTAAGAAAAGAATTTCTGCAATTCTACAAATAGAAAAGTGACCACTTTTTGCAAGGTAAGAGGTGTGGATATGACAGGATATGTCAGAAGATAAGTTGCAGGGGGAGGGAGTTTCTGTAAGCTGGCTATCAGAAAGTGATATAGCCGTGGAATGCAAAATCAGAACTTTTAGAAGTCTGCTCCTGTGAGGGACATCCCTGCCTGAAATGTGCTCAGATGGCAAAGCAGGGTAGAATCCTAGATGGGACAGTGTGGTCTCAGAATCCTTGGGGTCACAGAAAGAATGGGGTTACTTAGTGTAGCAGAATTCATAAACATTAGAGCAGGAAACCTGGCTATAATTACTGAGCCTTGAAGAGGTCTCTCAGCTAGGTGCTGCCATAAATCAGAAACCAGGGAATGATCAGGTGACCACTGTCCAAGTAGGGGTCCTGAAAGCAGCAGAAATGGGGGAATCCTCCTCCTTTCCCCAGAAGGAGTGACATGGGTGCACACAGGATTGGGAAACTGCTCCTGGGCAGGGGGCTAGTGAGCAATGGAGTCTAGGTGAGATCATCCTCCCTCCACTGGGAAAAGTGGTGTGGTTGTGCACTGCAGGAGTCAGTGGAGTTTGGTGCACACCAAAGAGATTGACTACTTTTCCCTGAGGGTGCACCGAAGAGTGGAGACTGCTATCATTCACTTCCTGGGCTGGAAACTGGAAATCGGGTGGTGCCATTTTAATTTTTTTTTTTTTTTTTTTTTACATCCTTTTAAGTCATGAGAAAACCTTCAGGAAAGAAAGCCACAAAGAACAACTGGAAGCAACTTACACTTAGCTTGACCCCCAGGCAAGGGGTAGTGCAACTGTACCCCAGCAAAGACAGCTAAGAATTCGTGCAGCAAGCCCCTTGCCAGGAGATCAACAGAAACATCAGTTGAATACTAAGTTTATGGGTCACTCAGATCTGAAAAACTCATAAGCTAGGGGAAAATAGCATAAAGAACTTAAGGGTTTTTTTTTTAATTTTTTAAAGATTTTATTTATTTATTGACAGAGAGAGATCACAAGTAGGCAGAGAGGCAGGCAGAGAGAGAGGAGGAAGCAGGCTCCCTGCTGAGCAGAGAGCCCGATGTGATTTATGATTATAAAGTTACTAGCTGGGCTTGGGGGGAAAAAAAGCATAAAAGACATTATATGAACCTCCTAGTGTGGAAATAAAATCTAATCAGGCCAAAATTTAAAATGCTTTAAATGAGATGCAGTCTAAAATGGATGCTCTAACAGCGAGGGTAAATGAGTCAGAAGAGAGAGTCAGTGACTTAGAAGACAAAATGATGGAAAAGAAAGAAGCTGAGGAAACAAGAGAAAAACACCTAATGGACCATGAAGGGAGGTTTTAAGAAATTGGCAATACCATAAAGGAAAACAGTATTAAAATTATTGGGGTCCCAGAAGAAGAAGAAAGGCGGGAGCAGAAGGATATTTGAGGAGAAGGAATAAGGTCGCCAGGTTCCTGTCAAACTCATAATTTTCCAGATTGCTAGTAAATTAAATCCCAGCCATATATGTGTTTTATTTTTCTTTTCTAGATGATGTAACTTATCTCCACCCAGTGACTAAAAACTGGAATAGCAACCCATACATGGAGAATAAGGGGATTTTATTACCTCAAACCCAAATGATAAAATTTCTTGGGAAATGTACAGTGTAGATAGGCCATGTTTCCTAACAGCTGGCTCAGATAATGGCTGTCATGGTTGGACTATAGGATGATCCTCCCCTACGGATTCTTGTGGGAATGACAGGGCTGGGGCTTACCTATTTGGCTAGAAAGTCTGAAAGGAAGTGAAAAAAAAAATCTATGTTCTGGAAGACAATAGAAAGAACTTCTTCAGATGAGTTGGAATTCATTTTTTCTTTCTTTGTTTCTTTCTTTCAACTGAGGTATATAATTTCCAATAACATTATATTAATTTCCTATGTACAACATAATGATTTGATGTTTGTATATACTGTCAAACAATCACAATAAGTCAACACCCATCACCATACATAGTTACAGAAATTTTTTCTTATATAAGAACTTTAAAAATTTACACCCTTAGCAAATTTCAAATATGCAATACAGTATCATTAACTAGTTCTAGTTCTAGAACTCTGCTGTAACTAGTGACTTCCCACTCTTCCTTCCCCTCAACCACTGACAACCATCATTCCACTCTTTGATTTGACCATTTTAAATATGTTATACAAGTGAAATCATGCAGTGTTTGTCTTTGTGACTAGCTTATTTCACTTAGCGTAATGTCCACAAGGCTCATCCAAGCTGTTACATATTATAGAATTCCCTTCTTTTTAAAGGTGAAATAGTATTCATTGTATATGAATGAGACATTTTATTTATCCTTTCATCTATTGATGGACACTTAGCTTATTTTCATATCTTGGCTATTATGAGCAGTGTTGTTAATGGACATGGAAATGCTAATATCTCTTGAGATCCTGCTTTCAATTCTTTTGTATAATTACCTAGAAGTGAGATTTCTGGGTAACATGGCATTCTTTTTTTTATATTTTGAGGAATGTCCATACTGTTTTCCATAGTGACCTCCCAGTTTGCATTCCCACTATGTACACAAAGGTTCAAATTTCTCCACATTCTCGCCAGTGCTTGTTATCTTTTCTCTCTCTCTTTTTTTTAATAATAGCCACCTTGACAGGAGTAAGATTTCTTATTATGGTTTTAATTTCCATTTCCCTGGTGATTAGTGACATTAAGCATTTTTCAAGTTGAAATATTCAGATGCAACAATGAAATTTTATAAACCAAAGACTAATTTATGAAAGTATTATTGTTCAAAGTTACCCTTTGGATTTTTATTTTACTATACATTATTAGAAACATTTAATTAAAGGGATGCATCACAAATTCCAAAATCTTTACAAAAAATTTTCTTGCAAATTGGAACCTCATTAAAGTTTCTATATTACCAAAGATAATGGTCCTTTCTTAGAAAGATAGTAAAGATATTAAAAAGTTATATTTTTCTCCACAAATGTTGAAAGTTTGAAAACAAAATTTAATTTTACTAATTTAATTAGTGCAAAATTAATATAAGTTCATACACTTTTTAAAATTAAAACTAAATATTGATATTTAAAATTAAGTTTTATGTTTTGATACTCAGACTAACAAGAAACAAATAATCTTCTAAAAATTTAGAAGATTATTTATTAATGCAACAACTGTTATCTAAAGTATTACACACATAATGTTTTTTTAATGTAACATACAAATACATGTACATGAATAATGCTCTATATTTGCAATCAGAAATAAATGACAACCCATAAAACATTGAAATATCATTTCTCAAATAACAGACTGGCAAAAATTTGGAAGTTTATTGATACTCACTGTCAGTAGTTATAGAAAAACAATAATCTTAATAAACACTTCATTTGTAGCAGGTGCCCCTGACTTTGCATTTTTAAAGAAAATAATATAGTGTATATCTGGGTGTGTACATATAAAAAAGTGGTTTTTTAAAAATTATGTTATGTTAGTCATCGTATGGTACATCATTAGTTTTTGATGTAGTGTTCCATGATTCATTGTTTGTGTATAACACCCAGTGCTCCATGCAATACATGCCCTCCTTAATACCCATCGCCAGGCCAATCCATACCCCCACTCCTTCCCCTCTAAAACCCTCAGTTTGTTTCTCAGAGTCCATATTCTCTCATGATTCATCTCCTCCTCTGATTTCCCCATAAAGTGTATGTCACATGTCTGTATAAACCAACTGGTAAATTCTGGTTCTAGACATTTAAAATAAGGTGATCAATGCTGTTCTTTCATTTCAAGGTAATTCTGCTGAAGTGCCCTGGGTAACAGAATCATCCACGGTAGAAGAAAACTTCCTGCCATTTGGATTAACATCCTTGAAACATTAAGTTAGAACTGGAATTCCTTTGAGTAAGCCATTAAAATTTAGAAGATTATTTATTAATGCAACAACTGTTACCTAAAGTATTACACACATAATGTTTTTTTAATGTAGCATACAAATACATTTATTTTTGTTTTGGTTTATCTCTTAATTTTGAATTTGATGTTTATATAATTTCGAATTTTTCTTTAGGGAATAGGAATCATATATAATACAGAGTATAATTATATATAATATAAATATCTATAATTTCTCTCTAAGACAAAAATCAGTCAGAGTAAGAAGCAGGTGGGCTAGATCAAGCAGGCATCAACTGAGAAAGAGTGTGGTACCTTCACTAGGCAGTCCTGCCTCCTTTGCTGTCACTATTGCTGTGGGCCTCCAGGACCCACAGCAAGTCACATGAGTGCCAGTAAAAGAGAACTCTTCCACAGAAAACCAAATCAAACCAAACCAAAACAAACACTTTTTTTTTTTTTTTTTACAATTAAGCTTATATATCCAAAATATCATTTCATCATATTTCAGGCTCTTTTCTGCATGTTAAATCTTCAAAAATTGCTCACGCTAAATTGTTGTCATTTGCACTTGATTTGTGTTTGGAGCTCATAAAATCTATAGCTTTAAAAAAATAGATGCAAATATCTAAGTTGTTCCAAAATATTTTAAAATTTTCCTATTACTGAATCAAGTATCCTTCTTAAAATTCAAACTTGAATAAGCTATCTAATTACCATAGAATCCAATGATTCTGCTTCTGGTTATACACCCAAAAGAATTGAAAGCAGGAATTTGAATAGAGACTTGTATATGTATGTTTGTAGCAGCATTATTCACAATATCCAAAAGGGGGGAGGAATTTTTAAAAATTAATTTATTTATTTTCAGCATAACAGTATTCATTATTTTTTCACCACACCCAGTGCTCCATGCAATCCATGCCCTTTATAATACCCCCACCTGGTACCCCAACATCCCACCCCCCGCCACTTCAAACCCCTCAGATTGTTTTTCAGAGTCCATAGTCTCTCATGGTTCACCTCCCCTTCCAATTTCCCCCAACTCCCTTCTCCTCTCTATCTCCTTATGTCCTCCATGCTATTTGTTATGCTCCACAAATAAGTGAAACCATATGATAATTGACTCTCTCTGCTTGACTTATTTCACTCAGCATAATCTCTTCCAGTCCTGTCCATGTTGCTACAAAAGTTGGGTATTCATCCTTTCTGATGGAGGCATAATACTCCATAGTGTATATGGACCACATCTTCCTTATCCATTCATCCGTTGAAGGGCATCTTGGTTCTTTCCACAGTTTGGCCATCTGTACCCCAATGTTTATAGCAGCAATGGCCACAGTCGCCAAACTGTGGAAAGGGGGGAGGAATTTTAAGTGTTTATCAATGGGAGAGTGGATTAAGCAAAATGTGGTACATACATACAATGGAATATCTTTCAGCCTTGAAAAGAAGTGAAATTCTGTCACATACTTCAAAGTGGGTGAACACTAAAGACAGTCTGCTGGTGTGAAAATCAAACAATCTCTGAGTTCTGCACTTCCAAAAATTTCTGTAGGATCAGCAGACTACAATGCTCCCAGAGACTATTCCTGCACAAAATGACTCACCCTTCCTGCAGTAAACAGTGAATTCATTTTTTGCCTTTTATTCAAAAACTGAATGCTGATCTCACCAGATTTGAGAGTTGCTGTTGACAAAGTTATTTCATTTTGAGGTTTGGTTTTGGATATTGATGGGAAAGACCATAAATGAAGACAATATTTTATAAATTTTTTTCTGTAAACTGTAATGATTTTCTGTCAGTCAAGATCTTGATGTTGACAACCTCCTTGTCAAATAATTTCACCTATCCTTGGCAGTCATCAGATAGGATGAACAGTTGAGTCTCTGCTATAGACTTTTTTTTTTATTATTATTATTATTTTTTTTAACTTTTTATTTTTTATAAACATATATTTTTATCCCCAGGGGTACAGGTCTGTGAATCACCAGGTTTACACACTTCACAGCACTCACCAAAGCACATACCCTCCCCAATGTCCATAATCCCACCCCCTTCTCCCAAACCCCCTCCCCCCAGCAACCCTCAGTTTGTTTTGTGAGATTAAGAGTCACTTATGGTTTGTCTCCCTCCCAATCCCATCTTGTTTCATTGATTCTTCTCCTACCCACTTAAGCCTTCCTGTTGCATCACCACTTCCTCATATCAGGGAGATCATATGATAGTTGTCTTTCTCTGCTTGACTTATTTCGCTAAGCATGATACGCTCTAGTTCGATCCATGTTGTTGCAAATGGCAAGATTTGATTTCTTTTGATGGCTGCATAGTATTCCATTGTGTATATATACCTTTATGAAGGCTTCAATCCAAATGCAGCTCACAGGTGTGACAAGAAAAATGAACTCTTCCATTGTCCAATCTAAAAGCAGTCCTTGAAGTAATACCAAGAGATAGCAAATGTAAAGTATTGTGAATCTTCTAATCCTGTGATTTATAGGAAACGACGTAGGTGGAAAAGATGGTAGAGATTAACCAGAAGTCTTCAAACACGAATGTTAGCATTTATATTTGTTGTTAAGTTGAGTATCTTCTCTCCTTTTTTTTGTCCTTCTGCCCCATGGTTCTTCTACCACAGTGACGGGTACCACCTCCGTATAGTTATCCATATACATACTTAAATCATGATTTTATATCCAACTTCATTTACTGCAAAAGGAGGAGTGTTTTGCTATTATTCTAAGCTATCTGGTATGATAGCCCAGATATTACTACATGTTTTCCCCCAAAAAGTACTGATCAAAGTAGATTTTCATAATAAGAATGATGCAGAGATTCGGATACTTCCCACTGCAACCCCTGAATTTTTAGACCTCAGTTGGTGTTAAAATAGCCCATCTATTTTCCCAATTTCTTATTATTTCCCATTTTGTTATAATGGATGATCATTGTCTTGTTTTGGGTTTTGGTGCAAAGTCTTTTCTCTTCAGATTTTGTTTCCCTACATATAAAATATATTGAACTTTATACAGTAAATTATGTCATAATTTTTTCCTTTCATTGTAGTATTCCCCCATAGTTAACAAAGTGCTAAATAGGTAAATCGAAAGAGACTTTAACAAAAAAGGTAATATATGACTGAAAGTTGGTTACTATTTTAAACACAAGTAACTTGAAATCTATTTTTACCTATTGTCAAGTCTGTTGTCAGAAACTTCTAGATATGAAAATATGAGACCCACAAGTACTAAAACAGCTCATCAAATCTATTAGAAGATGGTTTCACATGTGATCCAAGGAAAAATGGGATATTTTGCCAGTTAAAATATTAATATTAATATAATGTAAATATTACTATTTTGACAACTAGAACAATCTCTCTCCCTGAAAATCAACTGTACTTGTATATATGTTATTTTATCTTTCTAAGTGAGAGAACATTGTTTAAAAAAGATTAGTGGGGCTCTTGGGTTAAGCCTCTGCCTTCGGCTCAGGTCATGATCTCAGAGTCCTGGGATCGAGCCCCACATAGGACTCTCTGCTCAGGAGGAAGCCTGCTTCCTCCTCTCTTTCTCTGCCTGCCTCTCTGCCTACTTGTGATCTCTGTCTGTCAAATAAATAAATAAAATCTTAAAAAAAAAAGATTAGTGAATATGAAGACTTGACGGTTAATACTCTCTGAAGAGCTAATCATTAGTAACTGTGAATACACCTGAAAATTTTTAATCAAAGTTTTTTTTTTTTTTTAAAGGATAGTATTTTTTGCTGGCTAGGACCCGTTCAAGAAGCATAAAGAAAACCAATCATTACACAAGCTCAGGAAGGAAGGAATACCATGGTGCTGAAGCTGAGAACTGGGAATATGGTAGGGATTGTATTAGAAAATGGAGGAGGAATTTATACAATTTTTTATATCCCAAATCAATCACCATTTTGCATTTTTCTTCCTACTAAGAGTAGGGTAGAAGTGGGAATGCCTTACCAACCAAAATAGACTGTCTTGCAAATAGTGGATTATGCCTCAGTTTCTGAGAGATGTTATTAAGTCTTGGTCTCATTGATTTCTTTCTTTTTGTTTGCTTTTCTCTCATAGCAACTACAATAGGTCACATGTTTTTACCTAAAGTACTGGTACTTCTCATGGGGGAGGGTTGTTAATCCAAATCATTCAGATTAGTAAATTTTGGCACATAACTATATAAAATAAATAGTCCAATATAAAATTCAGGAAAGGTTTTTGTGAGATTTGACACCCAAATCCTTTTTCCATTTCAGTCTATGTATAAGTCCAGACCTGTATGTCCAATCTGTCTGAACTTTAACAAGATTTGAGCCAAAGGCTTGCATGCAGGTAGTTATATATGGAAATGTGATCCCAGGGATATATACTGAAAGACAAGGAAGGAGGAAAAAAGGAAAAGCTAATACAAGGAGAGACAATGGTGTTACCACCACTAAGGTATGGGTGTGTAATGTCATGGATATATGAGGAATATTCTAAAAGGTATCCTAAAACTTTTGGCTTTGAGATATGGAAGTGAGGGAGAATTTTATGCATCTGTCATCATCATTCATTATTCAATTTATATTAATTATGATTTTTCTTTTCAGTATGTTATGATGTTTTGAAATTTTGGGGGGCTTTACACATCTGGAAAAGGATTGCCCCTCTCAGGCTGGCTAATTCCTGGGGGTGATGGACAACTTGCCTAAAACCTGACTCTAATGTATAGATGGATGGACTCTAGGCTGTGCCCTAACTCACCCTCTTATCTCTCATACACCAAGCCAATATTTCCTCTGCCCTAAATCATTCGAAGGCCAGACACCAGGAAACCAGAGACTACCCTTATTGCCTAACGTCAATGCTGGAATGTTTCTTCTGCCCTGTCTGGTCTTTGCCAAGGAAATCCCAATAAAGATCAAACCATACCTTCCTCCACTCCTGTCATCTGGCTCCTGATCATCCTGGTGTTTCCCATGAGTCCTGGTATGGTGTAGCATGTCCTCTTCTTTCCGGAAATAGTAATAATAAATTCTTCTTTCTTTTTTTAAAGATCTTATTTATTTATATATTTGACAGAGAGAGACACAGAGAGAGAGTGTACAAGCAGGGGAAATGGTAGAGAGAGAGAGGGAAAAGTGATCTCCCTGCGGGAGTCCATCACAGGACTCTGGGATCATGACCTGAGCTGAAGGCAGATGCTTAACTGACTGAGACATCCAGATGTTCATAAATTCTTCTTTCAATGACATTGGCCTCTCCATGTTTTCTTTGTCATTATTTCCATAAACTAAACCCCAGGTATAATTTTTTAACACAAGTGTGGTCCAATGGATAATAGCTCTCTTGCCATGCTGGTTGCACAAGTCTGAGAACCAAACAGGTTTTTCCAGATGCTCCAGGTAGCAACAGAGGCACAGAAACTTAGGGCAGTAGGTCCAAGGTTCAAGGAGTGACTAAAAGTAGCCCACAAGTTTCACATGCACAAAACAAATCAGAGTCCATTTGGAACTGGTCCTAGCAGGGGTGGACGCCTTCAGAATAGAGGCTAAGAGGATTCAGGGGTGAGGCATAGGAGACACCAATTCAAAATTCCTGCACTGTGACCTGAATCCTGGGCCATAATTAGGAATATGCAGGCCATGGGCTCATGCATGCCCAGCCCTTCTCTAAATGCATGTACTGTGTGTTTGTTATAATCAAGTGAGCTGACAGAGAGCTCTACCAGAAAACTGTTCCCAAGCCCCAGACTTCATTTGGCAGTTATTTATTGAGCAGTAACCTTATTCCTGATGCTCCATCACCACTGGTCGGCCATGGTGAACTGAGTAGGAGAGATGCTTGTCTTTGAGAAGTTGAACAAAGGATTACTGTTAAAGAAAATTAATAGTTAGTGAATGTAAGGAATTTGAATATGAAGTAGAAGAATTTTACCTTCTTTTAACTCACTCCCTGCCCTTCCCTTCAGTGTAAAATTGGGGCTTCTCTTTTTCTCTGTTGCATGCATTAGCATAGAGAATGATGGACTGGTATTCCAGTTGCTCTATGTCAGTTCCAAGTCTTATAATCTCAGCATTGCTTTCCTGTGGTGTAACCTTACTGCATGCAGAGGTGAACATCTGGTCCTTGTTGCTACACCCTGTGGAAATAATGGCATGAGGAGCCAAGTTGTTCTATGAGTAATGAATGTCTGTTTTCTGATCCAGAGACACCTTGTTTCCTGTCAAAAATAGTGTATGCCTAACAATACAATGTATGTTAATTTTAAAAAATAAAAAAATAAAAAAATAGTGTATGCATGAAACAATGAAATACACAATTATATATATATGAAATAATTCTTGGATATAAGGAAGAGATTCTATAAGGGACAGAGAACTGACGGGATAATGAGCCCCCTGCCAGTTCCTGCTTCATCGACTCCCAGGTATGAGGTAACACAGACTCCTGGAAGGATACTGAATCTCGTGACGTCCTGAATTGACTGATAACAGATCAATTCATAGGAAACAAAACAAGTACAAGAGATTAGGCCTAAGGGACACACTTTTATGGTTTTAAACTTTCTTTTCTTTTTTACTGCAAATTTTGCTTAAACCCATTGGTTGAATTCAGCGTGTGAAAGAATGCGATCACAGCTGCTAGGCAATTGTGAGTTTCGTGTAACTGTAAACATTTTTGTGTTCATTCATCCTTCTCTAAATCATAGCAATAAATGACTGTGGTTCCAAAATAATTTTTTTAAATTTTCAATAAACCACAACTCCCCTCCTCAACCTCCATATACAACATCATCATCTTTCCTAAATAAGTTCTAATTTGCCCATTTCTTCCTCTCTGAGCCCAACACTTTCCACTTCTCTAAAATAATGTCTATGAAATGTCACTTTCCTGTGGCCACTATAATCAATTAGGCCAATTCACTTTTTCTTCCACTTAAATTTGCTGCTTTTTCTTCATTTCCATAACTTTTTCACTAAATCATAGGCCAGATATTTGGTAGAATGTTCCACAACTTGGGTTGTCTTATGTTTATTCATAATTAGATATATTAGATATATTCTGCATCTTTGGCAGAAATATCACTTAATTTGATATTGTATTCTTTCAGTGCATCAGGTAAGAGAACACAAATTTGTCTCATTACTTATGATGTTCACTTGTTTAAGGTTGTGTCTACCAGGTTTCTCCAATGAAATCATGTTCTTCTTTATATTTGTTATATATGTATGTGCATATTAATGTTTTACTTTATTATTTGTTATTGTGTATGTTTCATATTTGTTTCTTATACTGTTATATTTATTTTATTTAATATATATTATATATGTATTTTTATATACTGTATATCATGCATATGTATCATACGTATATACATATATAAGTATGTATATGTTTACATTATATATACACACATGTATGTTATAGATATGTATTTGGAAGGTGTTTTGAACCTATGTAAATATCCTTTTTAAATGTATTCATTTATTTATGTGTATCTCTATGTATTGTTCTGTTATTTTATTCAATGGGTTTTAATTTTCCGTTGTCTCAGTATTGACCAGTGGAAGCCCCTTTGACAATATATCCATCCATTTTAGAACACTTCATTGTTTTCTGGACTAACAAGGCATTCCAAGCTTATAATTTTCTATACCTGCCTCAAGCATAAACAGCCATTTCTCTAAGGCATCCTATTCCATTTATCAGTAAATGATACTTTGAAGTCACGATCTGATGTGTTTATCATTTTGGGAATTTTGGGTCTCTACTCACAGACCACTCATGTGTCTCATCTAATCTATCTATATTGAAAACCATGAGATCCCTCCAATACCTCCAGTTCTAACTCAAGAGCATAGGGGTTATTTTAATTATCATACTTTTCATATTTGTAACATCCTTTTCCAATAATGGAAAAAAAGTCACTTCCATTATTTAATTAATTTTTCTGTACATAAGTCAATCTGTCATCAATGTCACAACTTTGTCCTTCATATGGATAACCTCTTCACCCTATTTGGTCTCCAATATCCCATGCTATGTGGCCTCTATCACTGAATTCCCTCCTCATACTACTTGAACTCTGGCGGTCCATGCTGGGCCTCTCCTCTCTGGGAATATCTTTCTAGCCAGGTTTAAACTCTTCTTACATTGAGACTCCTCTTTGTGGGTACACTTTCTTCACTTTACTTGGGTTCTTGATCTTCAGACTAGGTTGTCTCCCCTTCTCCTATACCTATTTCCCATCTTACCTTGTTTCTCTAATCGGTTTTGCACCGAATTATTGGGAAAAAAAAGGGAAAGGAAGGGAAGGAGGAGCCTGGAATCATTTATAGCATCTTTTTTCTTTTATACCTCACAGCCAGTCTATTACCAAATTACATTGGCACTACATTCATAATATATCCAGGATAGAATTACTTATTGCCATGCTGTTATGGTCCAAGATAACAGCACATTTCTTTCAGATGATCTCAATAGTCTCCTTCTTGTTTTCCCATTACCTCTATAGTCTAGTTTAAACCAGAGAAGATACTTTTGTCACTCATTTGCTCAAAAGCCTTCTCTTTGTTCTTTACTCCATTATAAGCTTTTTTTTTTTTTTTAATAATCCTCACAATGAACTACAACAAGTTACACAATTTGCCCTTATACCTGAGTCCTAATCATTGGCCTCCCAAATGCAATATTGCTCTAAGTATACCTCCTACTTCTTTTCACCTTGTTTACTGGTCCTTTTCCTGCTCCCAATTTCCAGCCATAATACTTGCTCTTCCTCTTTGTCTGGAATAGTCTTACCCAAGATACCCTCCAGGCTCATTCCCTTTCACCTTCATCTTTGTTGAAATACCTCCTCCTTACCAAGATCTCACAGATGAATCTTTTTACATTTAAGATGCTTAATGTATTTTAACACTCCTTATCACTTTTCCCTAAGTTGTTATTTTTCTTTTGCATTAATATTTACTAAGACTATGAAGTTTGCTTATAATCCAATTCATGACTGAGACTATAACCTTCATGGAGTCAGAGATTTCATTTTTCCCATTACTACGTAAGTATGGCCAAGGAAGGTGACTCTTGTATAGCAGGTACAAATAAGTATTTTTTGAATAAAAAATTTTTTGTGTATATTAAATGAAATAAATTTTTGATACATAAATATATTAAAATACAAACTATAGTCTATCTAAACTTCTTTCTTCATGAAATCATAAACCATTCCAGGTAAGGGATAATATATTATTCATTTTTTTCCTCCAAAATTCACCGTAATTAGAACCACACTGTATCATTCAATAACACTTATTTATTTGTTTGCTAATCGATACTTTCTTAAATTAGTGGATTATTGAAACATTGTCTCTGAAATTCTGTAACATTTGGTAAGATCGCAAGGCTGTGTTTTCTTATAGTCCTTGCCTCTTTGACACATTGTGGTATCTAACAGTGAGGGTCCAGGGATTTTCCTGCAACTGCCATTTAATAATGGTTTTACTGATACAAGAAAGACTCATTATTTTGTTTTCTTTCCTTAAGTACTTCCTCTCTTCCTTGTTTATTTTCACTCCCTTATTCAGATTCCTTTCCTATAGTAAGTTGCATGATTTTAAGTAGATCCTAGTGTCAGAAAAATCAGAAAAATCTCCATTGAAAAAAAATCCCTGGAAGGGTTCAGTTTCCTAGGGAATGGAGAAGGCAAAGATATTTTTACTCAATCCTATTGAAAAATGGAAATTTTCAACTTAAAAAAATAATTAAAATATTCAAAATTCTTTTTTCTTTCTTTCCTTTTTTAAATTATTACGTTCAATTAGCCAACATATAGTATTTTGATTTGGGTCTTCTGGATTTATATGCTGAGACAGAGTTTGGGGTACAACACATTTACAGAGACCAACAAACCAGAAGAAGAGAAGTAAGTAGAACTGGACAGAGATACAAGGCAAACTGTGATGCAGACCCTCCCCCTACCCAAAGCCACAGCCAACCCAAGAGGGATCTTAGGAGGGAATATTGCTGAGTATAGGCTTGCATGAGAGAATAGAATCCATGGGAGCCTCAGGCTTAAAGTCATGTCTTATGCAATAAAATGTTCTTCTCCATGGGCCATGGGTCTTCCTGGGTATTTGCTAGAGTTTGGGGACAAGGCAGGAACCAAAAAAGGCTCTCTTTTGGTGTGTGCCTGGAGGAAGGGAGACTGCCAGAAAGGCACACCCCACTCAGAGCTTTCTCCTCATATCTACTCAATGGCACAAAATCCTTAATCTGCTGGTAGAGAGGCAGCAAGTCTGACTGCCTTATTCAATGGGGAGAAGGCACAGAAAAAAAAAAAAATCCTAGCTTTGTGGGAAAGGAATCATCCTGACTTTAGCTCTTTAGAAATGCTTACCTTTAAGTGGGGTTCAGTCACTGCTAAAGTTCTGGCTTGGAGAATCAGCAATAAAGACCTGACTAAGGCCCAGGATGAACCAGGATAATGGAGAATGACCTGCATATCTATCCCAGGCTAACAAGCATCAAATAACAAACTTCTAACCTTAGAGGAAGAGAAAAAACATAAAAAACCATAAAGAGACCCTCATTGTGGCACAAGCTGATGCAGAAAAAAATCTAAAGCTGAGGATGGATGAGCATTGTTGAGAATTCTCTTGCAGTCCTGTTTATACCCTAACCACAAGAGAACATTACAGAGTAGTGATACAACACCACAACAAAAGAGCTCAACCCTTGGCTAGATTTGCTCACCTCTTCCCTCCCCAGTTCTGAGCATAAACACTCTTTACTCTGGTTTCTCTAGTCTTGCACATGTGTTGGGCTTTCGACCAAAAATTATGAGTCACACAAAAAAAGTAAGAGGCACAGAAATAAGCAGAACCAATCACTTAGGACTCAGACGTTGAAACTATCTGGCAGGGAATTTAAACTATAACTATGATATTAAAGGTTTTAGTGGAAAAGACAGATAATTGCTCAAATAAATGGGTAATTTCAGCAGAGAGATAAAAACCATGAGTAAGAAGCAAGGGGAAATATTAGAAAAATTTTTTAAATTACATGGTAATAGAGGTGAAAAATGTCTCTAATGGGCTCATCAGTAGAATCTACATGGCTGAGGAAAAATGAACAAACTCAAAGATAAGTCAACAAAAATTAATCAAAATGAAACTAAAGAGGAAAAGAGTAGAAAACCAGAACAAAACATAAAGGAGCTTTGTGATTAAACAATCTAACATTGGTGTACTTGCAGTCTCAGAAGGAGGAAGGAGAGAAAATGGTGCGATAATGTTTGAAGAGATATTGGTGGAAGTTTTTTTTTTTAAATAATGAAAATTATCAATACCCTAGAGCTAAAAATTTCCAAGAACACCAAGCAGAAATAATATTAATATTAATTAATTAATATTCCCCCAAACGTACCTGGACACATCTTACTCAAACTGATGGGACCCAAAGATAAAGAGAACATAGTGAAGGCTGCTTGACAGAGTCAAATTATATAAAGAAGAATAAATGTAAGAATTCCAGCAGACATCCTATCAGAAACCATCAAGTCACTAGATAATAATGTGAAATATATGCACTAAAAAATTGAGAAATAAAAATTTTCAATGAAACAAATGAAAGCCAACATGACTATCATGCTACTATTACCATTACCACTACCAACAACAAAATGGAAGCCATCGCCTGAGGTACTGCATTACAGAAGATGGTAAAGGAAGCTCTTCAGACAGAAGGAATTTAATACTAGACAGAAAGTAAAAAACAAAAACAAAAACAAAAAACCCCACAAAACACTGCTAGATATGATAAAAAGCAAAGCAAATATAAAATGTGTGTATTTATTAGCAATTTCTCTAAAAGACAATTGCCATTTAAAGAAAAATTATAGCAACTTGTTTATCCCATATGTATAAGTAAAATTTGTACCAATAGTGCAAAGAAGAGGATGAAATGGGAATATTCTAGTACCACACACAAAGTGACACAATATCTGATGGCAGACTAAAGTTGCATGCTACCATCCTAAGCACAACAGATTGTTATTTTTAAATAATTTGTATTTTTAAAGTGGCATAAATAGCAATAAGCAAATAGTAGAGATAAAATTAAATAATAGAAAAAATACTCACTGCAGAAAAGAAAGGTAGCAAGAGGCAAGTGTGATAACAAAGGGACATACTTTTTAGCTATGGGTAGTTTTAATTTAAACATTTAAAATTATAGTAACTGATGTATACTAATCAATGGCCTAGTCATAAAAGTTAAAGACACTGTTTGGATAGAAAAAGCAAGACCCAATTACATAAAGTATAAACACAAAGATAGAGGTAATATAAGAAAATAGGATAATCAGGAGATTAATGTGGCATAAATTCCAGTCTCTAAAATTTTCTACTTAAAAGTTTAATTTTCTTGGGGCACCTGGGTGGCTTAGTGGGTTAAACCTCTGCCTTCGGCTCAGGTCATGATCCCACAGTCCTAGGATCGAGCCCCACATCAGGCTCTCTGCTCAGTGAGGAGACTGCCTCCTCCTCTCTCTCTCTGCTTCTCTGCCTCCTTGTGATCTGTCAAATAAATAAATAAAATCTTAAAAAAAAGTTTAATTTTCTTAAAGCAATAATGCAAATATGAGATCACAAAAAACTTGCACTTTTGAAATCTTCTTTCATAGATGTTTAAGAAAATATATAGATACAGATATGTTTTTCAAATATATTCTGTATATATTTCCTGTAAATTTTTCAGTATTTGACCTGAATCTCAGGTGTGGGTGGCCATCTCTGAATAGTCTGGTCATAACTGTTGAGTGCATATGCTCTTTTGCAAAAACAACTCACTCACTCTCTACATAAAATGGATGATTTTACTCCGTGACTATATTAGCCTTTGTCCGCAGCTCATTGGAGCTAGTGTGCATAACTAACAGGGGAATCAGTACAGGGAGTACATACCACCAGATGAAATCTATCTCAAGGGAGTCTGTACATTGACAAGAATATGGGCTCATAGCTATAACTTGTAAACTGATGTAGACTCTAGAGCTTTAGTCAGAAATGATAAATCATGTACAGATGGAGAAAGGGAAGCAGTCTGTGTATAGCAAGGAAAGAATAAATATAATGCCCAGAAAGAAAAAGAAGTGAGTTCTCATAAAACTGAAGAATACATAAAGACAACTTTGTTAGGTTTGTGATGACTTTTTAGCTCTTGCTCTAATAGCCAATGAAAACCACTTGTTCTTCTGTCCCACTGTTTCCATGCAGTATTTTTGTACTCTTTACATAAATCTTTCTCCCTTTTTGCTTAATTTTTTTTGCAATTTCATTTCATGAAATTGAATTACTCTAATTTTTAATCAGTAATGTTGTTAACAATTAAGATATTGCCAACCACCATTTCAGATATAGAATCCATTCCTACTGCATTACAACCATCAATAGAAAACACACCTATTACTTTGTAATGATATACTCAGAAATTTATTGTGTGTTTATTGCTATGCAACTATTAGGTGCCATTTTCTTACATCTATCTTTGTTTCTTTTCATTATGTTTAATTAGCCAGCATATTGTACATCATAAACTTTTGATGTAGTGTTCAGTGATTCATTAGTTGCATATAACATCCAGTGCTCAACCTAACACATGCTTTTCTTAATACCCACCATCTGGTTATCCCGTTTCACCACCACCTCCCTTCTGTAACCCTCTTTGAAAGCATACAGTACAGTGATGGTATTATGAATAATGTGGTATCAAAATAATGGTTCCCAAAAGATGTCCCTGTGTGAACTCCTGAACCCATGAAGATGTTAATTTAGATGACAAAAGAGATTTTGCAGATGTGATTAAATTAGGATCTTGGGATGGGAGGATATGCTGGATAATTTGAGAGAGCTCATTATGATCATGATGATCCTTATAAGTTAAAGAAGGGAGGCAGGAAGATCAGAATCAAAGAGAGATTTGAAGATGCTGCTCTATTGGTTTGAAGATGAAAGAAAAGCCATGAGCTAAGGAGTGAGGGCTGCCTCTCGAAGCTGCCGAAGTCAGGAGACTTAATTCTCCCCTGGTGCTTCCAGAAAAAACAAGGCTTTATCAACCCCTTGAGTTTTGTATGGTGAAATCCATTTTTGATTTGTGATCTCCAGAACTGTAATATAATAAATCTGTTATATTGGAGCCTCCAAGTTTATGGCAATTTGTTACAATAGCAAAAGGAAACTAATACAGATGATGAAAAGTTATTAGCAAATGAATATGATTTCTAGGAATGGTAGAGTTGTAGTTTGTTATATGTATGTTTCATGCTTTGGGCTTTCTGTAGTTTTGATTCAAGTTATCTTATTGATGTCTTATTCATCAAACCTATATTTTGTATCACAATTACTGTATTGTAGGTTTTAGACTGGATGCTCATTGCCTTTTGGTTATTAAACTAGCCAATTTTTAACGAGAGGGATTTAGGCTGAGCAAATTAAGTCAATCAGAGAAAGATAATTATCATATGATCTCTCTGATATAAGGAATTTGAGAAGCAGGGTGAGGTGTATGGGGGGTAGGGAAGGAAAAAATGAAATAAGATGGGATCGGGAGGGAGACAAACCATGAGACTCTTAATCTCACAAAACAAACTGAGGGTTTCTGGAGGGTGTGGGCGTAGGGAGGAGGGTGGTTGGATTATGGACATTGGGAAGGGTATATGATATGGTGAGTGCTGTAAAATGTGTAAGCCTGATGATTCACAAACCTGTACCCCGGGGCAATTAATATATTGTATGTTAATAAAAATAATTAATTTTAAAAACTAGCCATTTTTTAAAAGTTTTTATTTATTTATTTGAGAGACAGAGAGAGAACAAGCAGTGGGGAGGGGCAGAAGGAGAGAGAGAAAGAAGGAGACTCCCTATTGAGCAGGAAGCCCAATGTGGGGCTCGATCTCTGGACCCAGAGATCATGACTTGAGCCGAAGGCAGATGCTTAACCTACTGAGCCACCCAGATGCCCCAAACTAGCCAATTTTTAGAAAAAAGAAATCTTTTTTTAAAAAATTTTTTATTTTTTATAAACATATATTTTTATCCCCAGGGGTACAGGTCTGTGAATCACCAGGTTTACACACTTCACAGCACTCACCAAAGCACATACCCTCCCCAGTGTCCATAATCCCACCCCCTTCTCCCAAACCCCTCCCCCCAGCAAAAAAAAGGGACTATACTTTTTCAAGTTGTGACCCACATTATCAGATACATAAAGCCCTTTTAGACCTACTAAACCAATGTGTGCTGTGTTTGTGCATGTTAACCCACAGCCTTTCTAGTATTAGATAGTTGCATTAAAAATAGTTTTTAGAAGGTGGCACCTGAAAAAAAAAAAATCTTGTGGACTCTTCATTCATCTTCATTTCTTTCCCATAATTTTCATTTATTCAATAAGAATATTGAGGTACAGGAGAATCTGATAAATTTCTTGGGAATAACCAGTTGACATTGGTTGAAAAATGGCAGAGCTTTGATGTAAACTCAAGTCTTTCTGATATCAGTGCTGAATTATTTTACCATACTATCTACCTGTTGGCTCAATTTATTCATTTTGTTTTACCAAATAGTTTGTTCGTGGATGCATTTTGCCTGTGGTTGGAACCCTATGTAAAACCTGTCAGCATAAAAGCTATGGAAGGAAAGTCACCAAGAGGATAAGCAGGAGGGAAACCACCTTCCTGTCAGGACACATTGTTGCCTCTTAAAGGAGATAAAATTTGAAAAAAAATGCAGGGCCAGGGAGAGAAATTTACCCTCTGTGACCCTAAAGTGCTCCATAATAAGTATAAACTAAAAAGAAAAGAGAGAGAGAGAAAGAGAGCAGAAGATATGAGAATAACATAATTTTTCTAACTTTGAGAAAAATAGCAACCTCCCAAGGTATTGATGGATCAGGTAATACACTCTAAACAAATAGTTCATTTTTAAATGTTTTAGACATCTAAATTCATAATCCAAATTTTATTTAAAATCTTCTGCTTCTTGCCTATTGACCATGAAAATCTATTCCTCCAAATTTCACAAAACTGATTTAGATAGAATAACATCCAAAATTCCAATCAGGTTTTATGACCTTTATTAATTTAATCAACATTTATCAGTTATTCAACTGAATCTACATTAAAAAGTATACATTTTATTTGTTATATTTATCCACTAATTATTAATTAAGCAAATTAATGGCAACATATTAATTCAAACTTTAAAATATAGACAATGACAGAATTATGCAAACATCCAAGGACTAATTTTTGAGAATACTGTTCTTTGAGAAATTATCATTGTAGATTTTTATTTTATACAATTTCCAGAAGCATTTAATTAAAAGAGTACAGGATAATTTCCAAAATCTCTAGAAACAGTTTATTTGCAACTGTTGACTTCATTAAAGTTTTCCATAAAGTTAAAGATAGTGTTCCTAGAAAAATAGTAAAGATATGTAAGAGTTTTAGGTAAAATTTTAATTTTGATCCCCAATGGTGAAACTATCTAAAAACAAAACTCAGTATAATTAGTATAAAATTAGCATGTTTTCATATAAATTCTTTAATAAAACTATATTTTGCTCTTTAAAATTATGTCTTTTAAATTTTGCCTTCATATCCAAACTTGTGCAGAAGTAACTAAAGAAAATAATGGATACAGCAGTGATTGAGGCAATGAAAACCTGTAAAAAATGAGGTGTCATTTTTCTTGTATCAGATTCTTGAAAATTAGAAAGTTTGTTAATATTCATTTTTGGTGTCTTGAAGAAATATGAAATTTAATAAATCATTTGTGCTGTTTTGTTTTTATTCTTGTTTTGACAAGAATGTAATCCATAGCACACTGTTTAATTGCCACTTGGCAACACCTGATCCATGAATTCACTCCTAGTAATATAATCTGTCACTATCCCAACAAATTATACTAATTAAAGTACACAGTGAATTTCACTTTTACAGTACCTAAAACCAAAAAGAGTATCAGTCCACTCAATGGAAAGTTATATATTATTTAGAGACTAATGTGGGTCAATATTTGCTGACTGGCTAATATCACAAATACATATAGCTACTGAAAAATTTATAGCACAGAGCAGTGCCATACATATAATCTCATTTATGCAAACAGCACAGTTTTTAATCCAATTATTTGTTTATTTTATACCTATTTACTACCTCATGTAAATGTTTTTTGGTAGGAATAGCCTAAAATTTAAACAATTAGAATCAGGCAAGGAATTAAGATATGGAAGTTAAAAGATGATGGCAAGAGGATAAATTTTACATGCATTTAATAACTCTGCAGTGTTTTAATTTTTAATAACAGGCATATATTGAACACATAAAATAAGTATAAGTGAAATTATAGTAAAAAATGAAATATTAAGAAATGGAGAAAAGGTGTTTAGTAATGTTATGAATTTTCAGTAAGACAGAGGTATCAGAATGGATTGATAACTTGATGAGCAAAAAAAGAAATACACAGAAGTCATGAGCCTGGAGCTACTGACCTTTTTATTCTATTGATTCTCTGATAGGAAGAGCATGTTTGTTTCCCATTGCTTTATTTTATGTGCAACTATTTCCATTAATATCCCTGGACTCTTGGCTAATCTCTGAGCTCTTGGCTCCCTATGGAGGTCCCTGATTGGTGGCAGACCAGTGCTTGGAGCTTACATGTCAAAAATCTCAAGTCTCAAGAATCACTCATTTATCTGTTGTTCTATACCAGCAATGATGCAGCGCAACCATATGAGTCATTATTCTGCAGACTAAACTCTCCCTGCATGGCTTTTCCTAAGTCTGGTTGTGGAAAATAAATATTTTTTTAATGCCAAAATATGGAGATTTGAAGACTTAAAAATATCAGGGCACAATAGCTAAAATATAAAGAAATGCAGTCCAGTTTCCAGTGTCAAGCAAAAGCTGAAATTTTCTGACCTCAAAAACGTAGCCGAATGTTACACTAAAAAGTTGGTTCAGGGACGCCTGGGTGGCTCAGTTGGTTAAGCAGCTGCCTTCGGCTCAGGTTATGATCCCAGCGTCCTGGGATCGAGTCCTACATTGGGCTCCTTGCTCGGCAGGGAGCCTGCTTCTCCCTCTGCCTCTGCCTGCCTCTTTGTCTGCCTGTGCTCGCTCGCTCTCTCTCCCTCTGTCTCTGGCAAATAAATAAATAAAATCTTTAAAAAAAAAAAGTTAGTTCAGTGTATGTTTACTGACTATACATTAAACATGTTCAACTGTAGAACTATTTTTATTAATGGTATCCTATTTTTTCTATACTTGAATTAATTAAAAATATCTGCTAAGGCTTAAAGCACTGTTTCTGAATTCTGAGTATCAATGAATGCATGCAATTAGTAAAGGAAGATAGGAAACAAGGTAGCTAATTCAACTATATTCCAACTTGTCTTTTTTTTTTTTATTGTAGCCCATAGAGTCAATTCAGAACTCCATAACAAATCCAAAGTTAATTGTAGTAAAACAGAAACTTTTAAAAAATCTAGAAATCTGTTGTGCACAATCTTTAAAATATGATTAATTTTAACCATCCATTCTGTGCCTCCCTCTACCTACTAGGCCAGTAGAGTTTGTTCATATCATCTGTGCCGGGGCGCCTGTGTGGCTCAGTGATCCCATATCATCTGAGCCTACATTGTACTTTCTATATCTGACAATGTGGCAAAGATGACTAGCAATCAATACATTTTGTGATTCTGCTAACAGTGGGGCTCAGGCAAGAATTAACTTTCCTAAGTCCCTCCTATGCAGCATCTAGTTGGGCTGTATTGCCATTCATACCAAAGTTATGTGAAATACAGATAAGTTTGTCACTTCTAGTCTAGGCTTTTCAAAGGGGGGCCTCTTAAGCTAATTTCATAGAATTACTTTATAAGGAGGATATAGTGAAGCTGTGAAGGAGGATGGAGACAGAGATGGAAAGATCCTAGGTCTCTGAATTACCATGGAAGAAAGCCTCCTATCAATCGAGTTCACATCCTACATCATCATTATGTGAGCCAGAAATAGAATCCTTTGAGTTTTCCAATTACAATTTGAAGATTTGTTCATTAAAACAGTGAGTGTTACCCTAAGTAATACACATACAAGTTTTACATTTAAAATAAAATGCATTTATTTTTATTTTGCCTCATATCTTTTTCTGATTTCTGCTTTAGGGAGTATAAATGGAACATACAGACACACACACACACACACACACACACACACACACACATAATTTTTTTTCCTCAGTAAAATAAGGATAAATGGTATTTTGGAAATTGAATGACAAAGTAGTTCTCAAATTTACCATTATGGAATTTCTTCTATGTTTTCCACTATCGGTAAACCTAGGGTTTTGAAATTTTGAACAAATATACCTTCTTCAAAACCAGAATTGGAGGAGGGGATCAAGTTTTTTTCTTTATGTCTACAATCATAAATGATGAGGATGAGGGAAGTTCATAAAACACAACTTATTTCATGGTTCTGTTAGTCATGGCAAGTGTCATATTTGTTTAGTATCTTTCTCTTTTAAAAACAAAAATAAGATAAAATAGCAAAATTTATCCAAGGAAGAAATAGAGATTTCCATTGTCTCCTTGTCAAATTAGTATGTGATGATATTGATCTGCTTTGTGTAAGAGTCCCAGAGAAGAAGACATGCTAAATAAGGGAGGGCCTGTAATACATGCTCATTAAATGAAGCCAATCATAAACCCACAAGGATTAATGTTAAAACTTTGAAACAGATATCTTAGGAAGTCAACATTTTCTTCTTTATATAATCTATTGTAATGATTTATGATTCTAATGGTATTTCATTTCAATATGTATGAAAACAACACAACATAAAGAATTCACACACACAAAAAGTTCTCTGTTTCTCTTACCTGTATACTTATGCACTTTGTGGAGAAGATTTAGGGCAAATAGGATTGTGTTCTGAAAGCCACTAAAATCACTGATGAAGGGGACTTTATCTCCACTAATAAGCATGCATCTTGGCAGCTCCTTCTGGAATTCATATGTTCTAATTAAGGTTGTAGGAAAGCATGGTGGAGCTAAATAATCACAAATAAAGCCCAGCTTCTTGCAAAATCAGCTTCTTGTTTAGAATAATATTTTAACCTAATAGACAAGTGGGGAAAAGTATGAATTTTGAATTAGTCTACTCAGAATTTTGCGAACTCAATTTTCAAAATAGATAATTTGTTCAAAATGACATTATTCTACTTTTTAGAGTATAGATCATAGAAATTTGGTGTTGATTTTACCACCTAGATCTTAAAATTTGAAGAGATGTTATTAGGATTTTAAATTTGGAATTACCATCTCAAAACAAAAGTGTTTTTAATCATATTTTTCCCTTTTCATAAAGCATCTAGATTACTTAAATAAACTCTGAAATGCGACCAAGTCTCATTATTTTAAAATGTAAAGATGGGGCACCTGGGTGGCTCAATCCTTTGAGCATTCCACTCTTGATTTAAGCTCAGGTCATGATCTCAGCATCATGGGACACTCAGCAAGCAGTCTGCTTGGAATTCTCCTTTTCCCTCTCTCTCTGTCCCTCACACTCTCTCTAAAGTAAGTAAATAAACAAAATACAATGATAAAAGTCAATGAAAATTGGAAAACTTTCTGCTGAAATTGGTATCTCTTAAAGAACATATAACATATAATCTTCATTTCAGGCAACCACTAAAAATGAAGTAACAGAATTTTTCTTGCTTTTTAGGTAGTTTGTTATTTTTTTTTCTGGTCATGTATACTAGAAAGCCAACTTTTCTTTCTTTTTTTTCAGGTATACAATGTAATGCTACTAGAACTCATACAGCAATTCAGTAATGTGGCAGGATACAAAATCAATGACAGAAATCAGTTGCTTTATTATACACTAACAATGAAAACACAGAAAGGGAAATTAGAGAATCAATTTCATTTACGATAGCACCAAGAACCATAAGATACCTAGGAATAAACCTAACCAAAGAGGTAAAATATCTGTACTCAAGGAACTACAAGACACTCATGAAAGAAATCAAAGAAGACAGAAAAAGATGGAAGACAATTCCATGCTCATGGATCAGAAGAATAAACATTGTTAAAATGTCTATACTGTCTAGAGCAATCTCTACTTTTAATGTCATTCCAATCAAAATTCCACCCATGTTTTTCAAAGAGCTGGAGCAAAGAATCCTAAAACTTGTATGGAATCAGAAGAGACCCATAATCACTTAGGAAATGTTGAAAAAGAAAAATAAAACTGGAGGCATCACGTTACCTGATTTCAAGCTTTACTTCAAAGCTGTGACCACCAAGATGGCATGGTACTGGCATAAAACCAGACACATAGACCAGTGGAACAGAGTAGAGAGCCCAGATATGGACCCTCAACTCTATGGTCAAATAATCTTCAACAAAGCAGGAAAAAATATACAGTGGAAAAAAGAAAGCCTCTTCAATAAATGGTGCTGGGAAAACTGGACAGCTATATGTAGAAGAATGAAACTCGACCATTCTCTTACACCATACACAAAGATAAACTTGAAATGGATAAAAGACCTCAACGTGAGACAGGAATCTATCAGAATCCTAGAGGAGAACATAAGCAGTAACCTCTTTAACATCAGCCACAGCAAATTCTTTCAAGATGTGTCTCCAAAGACAAAGGAAACAAAAGTGAAAATGAACTTTTGGGACTTCATCAAGATCAAAACCTTCTGCACAGCAAAGGAAACAGTCAACAAAGAGGCAACCCACGGAATGGAAGAAGATATTTGCAAATGACAGTACAGACAAAAATAAAACTGGAGGCATCAGGTTACCTGATTTCAAGCTTTACTACAAAGCTGTGATCACCAAGACAGCATGGTACTGGCATAAAAACAGACACATAGGGGGAGAGGGAGAGAGAGAATTTTTTTTTTTTTCCGAGAGAGAATCTTATGCAAGTTCCTCACCGTGCTTGGAGCCCAATGTGGGTCTTGATCTCACTAGGCTGAGATCATAACCTGAGTTCAAATCAAGATCGACACTTAACCAACTGAGCCACCCATACACAACTGTATGCATGTGTGTATATATATAGATAGATATACATATACAAACACATAATTATTCTCTACAGATATATATCTATATCTATATAATCTGTAGCTATCTATCTATCTATCTATATATATACATAATATAGATACATAATCTGCATCACCTGTTCTAGCAATCTTCTGACCATGTAAACAACTTACTATTTTGAACCATGCTTGTTCCTTTTGAACCATTTTACATGCTGTTTCTTGTTCATTTTGCCCTATGTCCTTCAAGTCTTATTATGGAAGTTATATGGTTTGTTACATTCCCCCTGGAATTACTCTAAGTAATACATACATCAGGGTCTAGGTATTATGAATTCAGAAAGTAATTGGAACATATCCCCTAGTTACTATCTGTGAAAAAATCATACCTGTATATACATGGTTCATATAGAGCTATGGGAGTATAGAGGATGAAATAACCAACTGTCCTTGATTATAGAAAAATTGGTTGGCTGTCCACGCTCTTATCAAATTGCAGCCAACTCTCAAGTTTAAGAAGGAGAAAACATGAATACATAAGGATATTAAGTTAAGGGCCACACAATTTTAATAATAGCACAACTAGACATTGTATAGATTGTGGGAGAGCCAACAGGACATAAAAAACAGATGAAGACATAAGATTTTCAGTTCTTTCCAATATTTTCCTCAGAGTGGAATTGTTGAGTCATAAATAACACTCAGTTAATGTTTTGAGGAATTATTTAACTAGTTTCCAAAGTGGTTGCAATATTTTCCATACCTACAAGCAATTCTAAATACTCTACCCCCTCTCACACTTGTTACTATTTATCTTTTAGATTTCAGCTAATCTAGTGTTTGTAAAGTGGTATCTTACGGTTTTGAATTTTATTTACCTAGTGCCTAATGATTTTTAGCATCTCTATATGTACTTACTGGAGAAATACCTCCTCAAATCAGTTTTCCATTTTTGAAAATTGGGTTATTTGTCTTTTAAAATTGAACTACAAAATATTTAAAATATATTTCAGATGTAAAACTCCTACAGATATGTGATTTGCAAATATTTTTTTGCATTCTGTATATTGTCTTTCATTTTCTTGATGGTATCATTCATAGCACCAAATCATTAAGCTTTTAAGAAATGTATTTTATCTATTTTTATCTTTTGTCCCATGTGCTTTTAGTGTCTCATCTTAGAAGAAAATGACTAACCCAAAGACCAAAAGCTTTAGACTGAAATCTATAGGCTTAGCTCTTACATTTAGGTCTATAATGCATTTTGAGTCAATTCTGCTTTTATAGGAGATAAACTTCTCTCATTGTATGTGAATTGCCAGTTCCCCCAGCACCATTTGTTGAAAAAATTATTCTTTACCCATCAAGTTGTCTTACACTATTGTTGAAAACAGCTTTTGTTTCGGGACCCCAATTCTATTCTATTGATCCATATATCTATTATCATGTATCAACACTCTGTCTTGATTACTGTACCTTTGTAGTAAGAGATTAACAGAGGTTGCATTGAATCTGTGAGTAAGTTTAGTTGCCATTTAAACAATATTAAGTCTTCCAATCCGTGAACACAAGAAGATTTTCCTTTAAATAGTTCTTTCACATCTTTCAAAAATACCTTACATTTTTCAGTGTATCCAAGTTCTATAGTTGTTTTGCTAACTTGATTTCTATATATTTTATTTTTCCTGATAATGTTGTAAATGCATTTGTTTTCTTAGTTTCATTTTAGGATTTTTTTAATGCTATTACATAGAAATATAATTAATTTTTGGATGTTGACCTTATATCCAGATAGGTTGAAGACCTCATATATTAATTATAATATTTCTAGTGGATTTCTTAGAGAAAAAGTATTATTTCTTCTCTTTCTATCTAAATTACTTTCATTTCTTTTTACTGCCTAATTTTCCTGGTTCAAACCTTCAGTGACATCTTGAATAGATGTAAGAACGGGCAACCTTGTCTTGTTTCTCACTTTAAGGAGAAAGCATTTAGTCTTTCACAATATGAAGTTAACTGTAGGTTTTTCTAGAGGCCCTTTAACAAGCTGAGAAACTTTTCTTCTATTCCTAGTCATTTTTTAATGTTTTTTTTTCATAAAAGAGTGTTGTCAAATGCTTTTTCTACATCTATTGTGATGATTTTGTGATTTGCATCCCTTATTCTATTAATATGGTGTATTATTTGGTTATCAGATACTAAACCAAATTAGTATTCTTAGAATAAATCCTATATGGCCATGGTTTATTCTTTTTATATGTGGCTGGATTCTGTTTACTAGCATTACATTGAGGATTTTTGTGTCTACTATATTCATAAGAAATGTTGGCATGTAATATCTTTCATTTTGCTATCCAAGTAATTTTGACAATTTCTTTCAGTTCTTATGTTTTATGTCTTTGTCCTCTTTTTCCTCATTACTGCCTTTTTTTGTGCTAACTGGGTATTTTCCAGTATAAATGTTTTTCCCCATGCTTTTTTTTCTATCATCTTTCTCTAATCTTTTATCTACCTTTTAATTTCTTAACTCTTCCTCTTTGCTGGTGAGATTACAATTACTGTCTATCTTAAAACAATGTAGTTCATATTAATAGTAACATATTCTAACCATTTACATAAATTTTGAAGCAATAGCGTTCCATTTCCACTCTCCTGCACGTCTGCGAAGCTCTCTTTATTTTTCTTCATCCTTTTTTCTTTTTGTTCCTCACACTGGGTAATTTCAATTTACCTATATTCAAGTTTATGGATTTTTTCTCCTGCCAGCTTTAGCCTACTTTTGAATTCCTCAAGTGAATTTTTCATTTTTGCTATTATAATATTCAGCTGCATAATTTCTATTTTTTCTATAAATTCTACCTCTTTATTCATAATTTCTACTTAGTAAAACATTGTTGTCAATTCACACTTTCCTTAAATTCTTTAGAAACAGTTTCTTTTATATTTTTTTACACAAGCTCATAAGAAGTGATTCAAAAATTTTGTCCATCATCTGAACTCAGAGGAACAATTCCTAATGACTGATTATCTCTGTGTAAGTGTGTGTATGTGGTGGGGAATGGTGCATGTATGCACTATTTTCCCCATGCTTTGTACATCTATCTCTCTTTCCTTTTTTTGAACACTGAATAGTTCAGACACTATAAAGTAGAAACTCTAAAAGTCAGATTCCCACCCTTACCAGGGTTTGCTGTTTTTGGTTTTCTTGTCATTATTTGTTTATTCACTTGCCTAGAAAAATTCTGTCATTCACTTTGTGTTCTCTGTAGTGAGCCATCACAGAAATCCCTGCTCAGAACCTTAATTGTCCACTTATGATTAGGTTAAAGATTTTCTTAAATTCCCTTAACTCAAGTCTTCCACCCTTTGCTGAGGAGCTCTGTGTATGTGTTGGGGTACACCTTCAGTGCTAAGGCCTTTTACAACTCTGCCCAAGCCTTTACTTCCTATTTGTCCAGGCCCTCAAGGTAGTCGGAGGTGAGACATTGGGGTCCTCTCAGCTCTTGCCTGGGTATGCCCTCAGTTTTGCTCATGTTTGTGAGTCCTAGAAAAAGACAAATTCTCTGTAGACATAGTAACAAGAAGCCACAAAACCATATTTAGACTTCCTTGAATCTATCAACAAAAACTTGCTTCAGTGACCAGTGTTGGCAAGCATCTAATATGTGAGATGCCCTCATATCTGAAAGTCAGCCAATCAGGAATGGACTCCTTACATAAATATATCTCTAATGTCAATTGCCAACTGTCTCACCCGAGTAGCCCTCTTATACTGATGACTCAACCCACTTAAATGGCTAAAAAATCTACCAATCTCTGAACTCTGCATCTCCTAATAACCCATCTAAAGATGAGAAGAGTGCTCTGCTCAGTGATTCTGTGCATGACAATATAACTTTCCCTTCCTAGAATTGTAATAAATACTGTTTTGTTGTTTTATTTCAGACACAGAAAGCTGATCTCATCCGTTGAGAGTTGCTATGAAAAATGCTATTTCCCAGAGGAATTTAGTTTTGCGTGTCTTTGGGGAAGTATACAAAAAATAATATTTTATAAACTACTTTCTATACAATGCCCTGATCTCAATTCCAATTTTGATGTTGACAACTCCTGTTTATTCCACTGGCTGATAATCTCCCCTCTCCTTGGCAGTGATCAGAATCAAGCTGTTGAGTCATGGCAAAAAGATACTATGAAGACTACAATCCTAATTCACCCCACAGACATGCCAAGAGGATAAGCTCTTCTGCTGACCAATATAAAAATCAGCCTTTGAAGCACTATTAAGAAATAAAATATCTGAAGCAATGTAAGTTTCCTGATTCTGTGATTTGTTTAACCTCATGGGATTTGCAGTCAATGGGAAAGGTAACAGTACTTGGTCAACAAGAAGTCCTCATACATGAGTGCCTATATTTGTTGTGTACTTTCAACAACTCACCCATTCTTTAGTTTCTTTTACAGCATGTCTCACTCTGTGTGGCAGATACCATCCCCAATACAGTGTCATTCACTTCCATACCAAGTCATGCTGTCTTATTCAATCTCATTTGCTATAAAATGGGGACATTTTAGCCATCTGGTATAGTAACCAAGATTCTTCTTGGATACTCCTCTACAAATACATGCTAACTAAGCTATTTTTTTTTTTTTAATCAAAGTGAGGCAGAGATCCTATATTTGTTTGCCATCACATCCTTTTTGTTTACAGACATCAGTTTGTGCTAAAACAACCTTAAAAAAACCCTTGTACTTCTGAATTCATTTTGTTTTATTGCTGTTTTGTGGTACAGGCATACTTTTCTTCATATATTCCTGTGCTGCTTGTAACATGGTTTTGAACTTTATCAAATAAAACATTTTCCCATCACTTTTCTCTTTATCATAATATGTCCTCATGTTTGACATATTGGTGAATAGGTAAACTGAAAAAGCCTTTGATGAAAAAGATAGTGTAAGATGGAAAGATTGTTACCATATTAAAATAACATTCTTTTCCTTTCTTATCTTTGTTTTTCTTTCTTTTCTTTTCTTTTTCTTTCTTTTCTTTTATTTCCTTTTTTAGAGAGATAGAGTGTCAGCAGGCAGGGCGAGGCTGAGGGAGACAGAGAGAGAATCTCAAGCAGGCTCCATGCTCAGTGTGGGGCCCAACATGAGGCTCAATCTCATGACCCTGAGATCATGACTTGACCAGAAATCAAGAGTCAGATGCTTAACCAACTGAGCCCCCCGGGTGCTCCCAAACAAAATAACTTCAGATCCACTCTTACCTATTTTGAAAATTTTTATGAGCAACCTCTAAAGACGAGACATGTGAGCCCATAAGTACTCCAACAGGTCATCAAAGCTACTAGAATGTGACTTTATGTGCTGCCAAAGACAAAAAATGTTACTGATATTTAGGCAATTATAACAATCTGTCTTCTTGAAAATCAATTCTATTTACAAATATAATTTTTCAACATTCTAAGTAAGGGGAAACATTTTTTTTCCTAAAAGTTCAGGTATGAAAGATTTAATGCTGAACACTCCCTAAAGACATTAATATAAGCATTTTAATTACTATTGATACTGAATCTATACAAAAGGAATAAACCATGTGTTTTTAGAAATGTTCAAGATTTCACACTGCTCAGAACCACATCTTTAGTATTTTACGTATTTGTTTTTCTCTTGACATGCAAGGAACTTCCCACCAAGTGTCAAGTGTAAGAGTGTTTTATTTAATCATATGCAATTTAATGAACAAAACTAAAGGGAACTGAAGAGAACTAAAGGGAAACCCATTTTTAGTCATGTACTCTTTCACTCATGGCTCATTACTTTAGACATCAATATTTGATTCTGACTGTTAAATGCTAATTCAGTCAACTCATATGTGATTTTTTTTTATCAAGACAGTTGAAATAAGCTGATCAAATTCACTAAACCTATTACACAATTGTATTTCTAGACCAGTTATTGTTCAGTTGACCTGAAATTATCATGAGCTAGGACACTTCATGCACTGTTAAGTCATAATTTCTCTGGGCTCGGGTGTGTATATAATTTATTTGGTATGAAAATAGTAGATAGCATGACCTTGATACAGTATTGGTAATGAGGATGTTAATGAGGTATGATGTCATGCAGCAATTCACTCATACTAATACTGTTGTAACTACAATAATTTCATATTAGCAGCTTTTTTCATTAAGAACAATTGTTTAATGTATTTTTTAAAAAGCTACATTAAGTGCTATTCAAAAATTATCTGGCTACCCTTGAAGGGTATAATTAAAACATGAGGGTCACCTGGGAGGCTCAGGCAGTTAAGTGTCTGCCTTTGGCTCAGGTTATGATTTCAGGGTCATGGGATCAAGCCCTGCTTCAGGCTCTCTGCTCTATGGAGACCCTGCTTCTCCCTCTCTCTCTCTCTGGTGCTCTTCCTACTTGTGCTCTCTCTCTATCTCTCTGTCAAAATAAATAAATAAGATCTTAAAAAAAACACTAAAAAAAAAAAAAACCCTAGTAAAATTCATTCCACTTTTTCATTGCTTCTGGAAATGATGAATGGCAGTTAGAAACATTGCAACAAAAATCTATCTAATCCTTTGTTGGTGGCAGAAAGGTGACCTTGTCTGATCATATCCCCATTATGCCAGAATCAACTGCAGCCAGGAAGGGCATTGCAGAGAGATAATAATTAAGGTCTGTATAAAAAAAGTTATTAATATTGTTAACACACAAAAGAGTCTTTTTCAAAGTAGAGGAATTTATCATAAAAGTAAGCCTAAAGATCTAGAAATGTTATAAAACTTAAGTGGCAATTTTGGGAACTTTGGAAATTTTATCAGAAATTTCCCCTAGTGTTTTATGCAATTTGAATATGCTTCTCCTAAAAACCATATTTTCATAAAGCAAAACTGATATATCTTGTAGATTTATTATTTTAAATCACAGATAATAATTGTACTGGAATTTAAAAATATTAATTAAATTCTAAGGCATAGTAAGTGAAAAATTTAGAAATGAGTAACAGAATTAACTAACTAGAGTTTAAATAAAAACTTGAAACAAAAAAATTAGTAGCAGAATTCTATACTTCTCTAAGTTTTTATTTTAAATCTGAAAATCTGATGTAGCTTTATAATATTCTAATATTTAATCTAGATATTTCTCTTGTTAGCAGGTTTTATCTGATAACATAACAAACTCTTATTTCTGTCTTAGGTATTTAAATCAAGTTTTCAGGCTACTGATTTTCCCAAATTGATATTTTTATAATTGGATAAACTTATTGGTAAATTTAAAAAATACTTAACTCAAGACTCATCTTCAAAACACCCAGATTTGGGACAAACAGATAATTTTTGCAATGATTCTGGTTTTGGTTTTTGTTTCTTTAATTGGGATCCTAGGTTAAATTGATTTTTTGTGGAAAGATCATCAATCTGAGGTTTGACTGTCACATTGAACTCACCAGCCTACCAACTGTCCACAGAGATACACAGATGAGCGCCAGACTTATGGCCACAGTCTGTACTTTGGGTAGGATCAGCTAATCCGCCTAAAAGAGAGGAAACCTAGAGTTGAGTTTACTAGGCACCTTTCTAAGCTGTAGATACAATATGTAACTAGACATAATATTTTTACAGGAATAAAGAATTGTATCAGCCTTCCCATCACTGTCTTTCCTTCGCTTGATGACTTTCTGCTTTCCATCTGCCATTCACATTTTTTCCTTTAAAAAAATTTTTTTTAACATTTTATTTATTTATTTGACAGACAGAGATCACAAGTAGGCAGAGAGGCAGGCAGAGAGAGAGGAAGGGAAGCAGGCTCCCCGCTGAGCAGAGAGCCCGATGCGGGGTTTGATCCCAGGACCCTGGGATCTTGACCTGAGCCCAAGGCAGAGGCTTTAACCCACTGAGCCACCCAGGTGCCTTTATATTTTTTCCTTTTCCTTGACATCTGTACAATGCTCATTTCTCTCTCATGGGCCCTATTTTTTTTAGCATCTGCATCTGTGTCTTATATTTACTAACCACTCTTTATCTTCAATATTAGGGAGTGACTATTCATGTATAATAAGCAAAATTCAGGCTCTATTTGCTTAAAATCAAATCCTTTTTCATTGCTTACCTACCTACTTGTTGACTCTGAATAAATAACTTCTGCAAGCCTCAGTTTTCCCATGTACTTACTGAGAGACTAGCAATAATAACTTCAGAGAGGTTTGGGGTTATTAAATGAAGGGCACAAAAAATGCTCAGCTCAGAGAATATGTGCTTCCATAAATATTAGCCATTATTGTATTTTTATCTCTTTTCTCTTTGTCATTCTCTCTCATCTCCTACTTTCAAAACATCCCATTCTGTTTCATTCACGCTTGAGTTTTTTGTACCTTCTGCATACACTCCCTGCGACTCCCTTCAACTATCTCTGACTTTAAGACCGTCTCTTTCCCTGTTTCCACCATTTTCATACTGGCTTATTCTCTTTACTCCTGCTAACCTTCTGTTATCTCTGGCTTCACGCTCACATTGTTTTTGCTCTTCACTTGCCACTCCAGCTTCTCTTTTGCCCAGCTATTGGGTACCTCCCCTTCTTTTCTCCCAGCGCTCTTTTCCTGCAACGTTCATTTATTCTTCTTTCTTGTTCCTCCCCTGTGTTCACTAGATCATTTCTTTTCACCGGTTCTGTTTCCCATGAATCTGTTTTGTTTCCCTTTTACTTTTCATTCTGGTTTCTCGTTTGGCTCTTCTTGACCTGCTTATCCTTCAGTGGGGGAGAGGGAAAACCTGGGTAATTTCTGTTAATGCATGAAAATTTCTCAAAATTGTTATTCCTCTTCTGAACTGGAATAATATCCAAATATGTGAAACCTCTCCTGGTTCTTAGGTTTCATCTCATCTGGGAGTTTTGAAATCTGTTTCTAAGACTCTCTGTCCTTTTTAAAACACTCCGTCTTTGAGGATGTTTACCCATGATGCAAATCTAAGGATTTCCTTAAGTCGTTAACTTCTCTGTCTTCTCCTCTACAGTCCTCCTTAATTAGAGACTCCACATCGTCTCCAACTGCACATGCCTGGGACTGTGAGCCCTTGACCTTGACAGTCAAGGAAGATTGCACCCTCAATTTCCTGTTCAGAGTTTCACTACTGTTCTTGACATCTTCAGCACTTTCCCCTTCTTTACAGGTAAGCTGGGCCTGCTTACTGCTGTTTTATCTTCTGAGGAACTTTTTTTCTTTGTCTTCCCATGGCAAAAAAATACATCATTCTCAATAAACTTGACTAAAACTGCTTTCTGTCATCCCCATTTTTCCAGAGCAAAATTAATGTTATATTTGTTACTATTCAAATCTATTTTTTGCTGTAAATTTACTGTATTTTTTCAATTATATTACTTCTGCAGCATACATTATGTATAATCCCGTCCTCCCAACATTTCCCTCTCTTTTTGTCTTTTTCTTACATATACCACGCTAACTCCAAACTCTGTCCTTTAGTTCATTCTATTTCTTTCTTCATGGATTTTTTTTTTTTAAGCTCTTCAACGTTCTTTTTTCCAAGTTTACTTCAAATCTTACTCTATTCCCAGATTACCCTAACTCACAACATTCACTTTATTCTAGTACCTAATGCTTCAGCTCTTTGTCTTATGGCTAAATCATTTCTAACTCTCCTTTTTTTACTTTTTCTTTTTTTAATTTAAATTCCATGAGCCAACATATAATGCATCATTAGTTTATGACACAATGTTCAACAATTAATTAGTTGCATATAACACCCAGTGCTTATCACATCAGGTGCCCTCGTTAATGCCTTCTTAACCATGCTGTGAGTGCTTTGACGGCAAGCAATGATATCTACTACCAATTTCTTGCATGCTTGTCATAGTCTTCCCTTTTTTCGTCTATTTTTCTCTTTGGTGTCACTGCCTTATCCTGCTGCAGACTCCCAGTATTCTCTTCTCAATTCAAACATTATTCTAATTAAAATTTTGGCTAACCAATAAAAATGAAAAATACTGACATATGCAACTAGACAGATGAATCTCAAAATAATTGTGACAACTGAAATAAAACAGACTAAAAAAAGAGCACTCAACTGTTTATATGGAAATTCTAGATAATGCTGTCTAAACTGCAGTGATAAAAAGCAGATCAATGGTTACCAATGACTTGAGGAGTGAGGGGCATGAGAAGTTAGAGAAGTGGGGAGGGCTGAGAGAGACCAGACTAGGGAAGTTCTTGAAGGTGAGAATACAAAGGGGAAAAGAAAATTTTTAGAATGACTTACATGTCCACTATCTGTGCTGATAGGTCCAAGGCTATGGATATATATCAAACTTCCCCCAAAATGCATTTTTAAATGTGCCATTTAAAGTATGTTTATTATATATAAATAAAACTATACTATACTATTGTATATTTTTAAAACCTCTGCTAAGCAACCTAGAGGTACTTAAAGTGTTTAAGTACTTTGTAAGCATTAGATGCTTATTACTAAACTAAATCATATGCTTAAGAGCCCAATTAAAACTGTCCAGTCTGACTTTAAAGACATCTCTTTAATGGACCCTCATCGTTCTTCTTAAATTTACTACCCACTACTCTTTCATGTTCCAGTTCTCCTGCCAATCTGGTAGTCTTCTGGTTCAACCTGCTATCATTGCCATCTTTGTAATTTGTATTCCAGCACTTTTTTCTAACAATGTCTCCATCAAGCTCTTGGGCCCTACTTTCTTCCCATGATATTCTCAGCCCATAGTTGTCACTCTCCTTCCTGAGCTACTCTTGTATTTACAGTCCTTATCTCATCTTTGAGACTTAACATACTGTTGGTGAAATACTTTTATGGGCTCATTTCATAACCTGTATTGCTGTTTTAGTTTTCTCCAGTCATATTACAGAGTTCAGCTCAATTAAATACTAAGTGAAATTAGCCACTTAAGAAACAGCAGAAGGGAGCTGGGGGAAATTGGAAGGGGAGATGAACCATGAGAGACTATGGACTCTGAAAAACAATCTGAGGGTTTTGAGGGGGCGGGGGGTGGGAGGTTGGGGGAACCAGGTGGTGGGTATTGGAGAGGGCACAGATTGCATGGAGCACTGGGTGTGGTGAAAAAATAATGAATACTGTTATGCTGAAAATAAATAAAAAATAAATTTAAAAAAAGAGAAACAACAGAATCTCATATATTATATTCTAAAATGAAAATGAAATTTTGAAAGTACCGTATCCAATATTCTACTTCACTATTCACTCATTACTGAACCCAGGGCTGAAAACTTTCCTAGGAATAGATGGGTGCACCCTTTGGGGGAATTGGTTATTGTTTCCAGTGGACTTTATGTTTAAATGGAAATTATATTGATGTCCGGAGATTCCTTCACAAGCTTGGTTTTAACGCTAGCTTAGAATGTCATCACAGACCAGACCTACGGTCTCTTCCTACCTTAACTGTTTTGTTCCTGTAAGTACTGTTCAGTGCTTAGAACTTGGCAGGTAAGAGGTATTCCATAAATACTTGCTAGAAATTAAGCATGAGATTATGCAAATGCTGGAAAAGTTATAGGAAAGTGAGAGAAAAAAATCAATTTTCAAAAACATGATGCTAAATGTGCATGTACTACTTCCTAATCAAGTCACACTTAACGGGTCATTGTGATGAAAAACAGACTTTCTTACCTGTATGATATTGCCATCCATGATGTACAGGCAGTCCCCATAAAATATTTTGTTCATTTTCTGGTGACAATTTTGCAAAATACTTGGCTGTCTTGTTTAGGAGGATTTTATATGACCCCAGTCTATTGGGGTAATACCAGAAGTTAATGATGTACTTTTCATTTTCTGTCTTGTAGTCACTGAACTGACCAGGACTTTCTTTCCACAGAGGGGAATACACATAAAAGATATTAGATGCTTCTGTTAAAGAAGCAAAAATACAACCAGCTATTACACAGATCCAGGAAAGATTGAAAACCATGGTATTTAGCCTGGAGATTGACATTATGGCAAGATCTTTATTGGGAAATAAAGGAGGAAGCTATATTGTTTTTCTGCACCTTGATTCATCAACACTTAGAATTCCCTTCCATGGCAGTAAGAAGGTGGAGGTAGGGTGCCTGGGTGGCTCAGTGGGTTAAGCCTCTGCCTTTGGCTCAGGTCATGATTCCCAGGGTCCTGGGATCAAGCCCTGCATCGGGCTCTCTGCTCAGCAGGGAGCCTGCTTCCCTCTCTCTCTCTCTGCCTGCCTCTCTGCCTACTTGTGATCTCTGTCTGTCAAATAAATAAATAAAACTTTTAAAAAATTTTAAAAAAAGAAGGTGGAGGTAAACAAATACCTTACCAAACAGATTAGGATACCTCCCTTGTTAATTATCTCCCAAGTAAAAATTGTTGATTATAATCAGTCTCTAGAATTTTTAGTAATTTTTAGCAGAAAAATTTTTTAAAGAGGATTTGAAAATTTTTTTAAAGTGGATTTTTAAAGTGGATTCTTCCAAGTGTCTCAGGCAGCAACAGTGGTGCAGAAGCCCAGGGCAGTAGATACAAAATAAAAGTAGATACTGCAGTTAAGCTGCACACTGCATGTGTGAAGCAGGTCAGAGCTTGGTGTGGAACTATCCTAGCAGCAATAGCTACAGTCAGCAGAGAGGCTAAGAGAATTCAGGAGTGATGCACAGACATCAGTTCAGAACTGCTGTACTATAACCTGATCATAAGCCATCATTGGGAATATGGAGGCTATGGACTCATGCAGACCCAGCCCTTCTCTATATGCAGGTGCTGTGTTTTTACTACAATCACAGTGAGTTGCCAGGGAATTCTTTATCAAATAAATAATCCCAAGCCTCAGACTTCATTCAGTGGATATTTATTGAGCAATGTCCTTTCTCCTGGTGCTCCATAACCACTGGTCGGCCATGGTGAACTGAGTAGGAGAGATGCTTGTCTTTGAGAAGTTGAACAAAGGATTACTGTTAAGAAAATTAATCTTTAGTGAATGTAAGGAATTTGAATATGTAATAGAAGAATTTTATGCTTGTCTTTGAGAAGTTGAACAAAGGATTACTGTTAAGAAAATTAATCTTTAGTGAATGTAAGGAATTTGAATATGTAATAGAAGAATTTTACTTTCTTTTAACTCAGCGGCTGCCCTTCCTTTCAATGTAAAGGTGGGGCTTCTCTTTCTCCCTGTTGCATCCATTATTAGCATAGAGAAGGACAGGCTGATACACCAGTCAGTTCCAGATCTTATCATCTCTATGTCAGTTCCAAGTCTTGTAATCTTAACATTGCTTTCCTGTGGTGCAACCTCACTGCACACTGAGGTGAACACCTGGTCCTTGTTGCAACACCCTGTGGAAATTAGGGCATGAGGAGCTGGCACTAAGATGTTCTATGAGTTATGAATATCTGTTTTCTGATCCAGAGGCACCTTGTTTCCTGTCAAAAATTGTATGTACATGAAATAACAAAATACACAAATATACATATGAAATAATTCTTGGCTATAAGGAAGAGATTCTGTAAGGGACATAGAGCTGATGGGCACATGGACATATTAACCAAACCACATGGTCAGCTGGGCAATATCTGAAACTCTACTTTTTTCCCCCTTAATGGAAGAAAGTGGTTGAAGGTGGTTAAAACAAGTAGCCTAAGTGAGAGTTTTGGTTTTCTTTCCAAGTGGGGCAAGAACACGTTTATAGATACTGAAATTAGTGTTGATTTTATGCAGAAAGAAAACATTGGAAGTTTATTGTCTGTCTCCTCCTCAGGCTGGAGAACAGACAAGGGAGTCCCTAGAGTGGGTATAGGGATTTGTATGGGCTAAAGTCGTAAGTCTATGGAGGCATTTTTTGTTTTTGTTTTTGTTGGTTTTGGGTTATACTTTCTTTCCAGATAGGGAAACAGATTAAGTAGTTGAAAAAGCTAAATGGAGAGCTTTAAGCGGGCTGAAAACCATAAGTATGATACTTTGCTCCACCTTGAAGGGAAATATGACATCTTGCTGGTTTGGAGACCCATTCCCTCCATTCCACTAATCCTCTGCTTCCTCTGCACTGACCTCAGCTGCCCCAAGAATTGGAGCTGGAGACAAAGTCTCCTTGTCCCTCACAGAACCTAAGAACCTATGTATACTGAAAAACACCAAAGGCAGGGAGGGACTGAACTCTTTATAGCCCTTTTGGATACTGGGGCCCAAATCACCATCTTGCTCTGTCCCATGTGAAAAAGTGATGCTGAGCAGAGGTGGCCAAAGCCATGGACTCTAGAGTGGAAACCCACAGTACCATGTGAGAGAGGAGAAATAAAGAGCTTCTGAACCAGGGTACCTTCTAGACGCTGAGAAGGATGCAAATGAAGAACCAATGAGGATGAAAAGCTTCTCCAAAAGCTCCAACCATCACCTCTAGTCTAACCCACCTGCCAGTTCCTGCTTCCCTAAGTCCTAGGTAGGAAGTTGCCGCTTCCAGTCAGCGACGAGAGAAGAATTAGGCACAAACAAGTCAGCTGCAAAAGACTGGGAGCAGGGGACAACAGTCGAAAAGGACTGCTGCCATGAGCAACTCCACAGTCTCACTTTTATTAGATAGAAAACAATAGCCAACAGAAGGATTGATGAAGGTCAAACGTTAATCCCCTCTTGCAGACAGGCAAGAAGGAGGATAAAGTTTATAGTTAACCAAGCACATTCAAAGGACTCATCTAACTAACAATGGGCACTTCTGGGAAGAGAAAGGAATGATAACGAAAAAGGAAAGCAGGCGGTTTTCATTCCACCCTGAGCTGACCTGGCGTTCCGGGGTGCTCAGCTTCCCTGAAGCAGGCGGTGTTCCGCCCTGAGCGAGCTGGGCATCCCCAACTGCCCAGCTTCACGGTCGTACATCGTCCTTCTCCCCAAAGACCTGTCGTCAGTATTAGTATTTTTTAAGGCCATATCTAAATGTGCTTGGCAAATAGTAAAATCCTCCAGGGGTTACAGTTTAAGTAGCAAATTGTTCCGAGGGGCAGCAGCAGGAAGTAACAGTGTCCTGCAAGATTGATTGGATCCCTTGAAAGAAGTTTAACTGATAATAGATCAGTTTGTAAGAAATTTTTGTCAGAAAATAATTCCTAAGCCTCACACCTAATTTGACAGATGTTTATTGAGCGGTGACTTTTGCTCTTGGTGCTATAGCAGCACTGGTCTGCCATGATGAACAAGGTAGCAGAGATGACTGTCTTTGAGATGTTGTTGGTTCACAAGCTTCTCAGGAACTTCCCCCGTATCCTCTGAAACATGAGGAGAGCAGGGAGAGATGGAAGCAAGAGGCAGGCCACTCAAGGTTGGTAGATAGTAGCTTTCCTAAGCAGTGGAAACTTACATAGGAGGCTTGTTCTGGAGAGCAGCAAGATAAATGTATCCTTGCATCCACCTCTTAAATCTTAAAATTTATGAAGTGGTCTTAACGGGATTTAGTCACATTTATCATGGTGTTTTCAACACCTACATCCCTTTCTCATGACAACACCTTTGGAATAGTCTCTGGGAGTGGGAAAGGCAAGTGTAACCCATATTCCAAGGACAGAGGGACAGAGGTGGGGGTGAGGGGCTACTGTGGCTCTGAATCCAGCTCATGGGTCAACTGGTGGTTACACTTTTTGCCCCCATGTCTTTAAAAATGTAATGTCTCAAAAAAAGAAGGTTTTATTTGTGATAGATGAACTTTACCATAAATTTGACTTTTTTCAAGTTTTATTGAAGTATAATTGACAAAATTTGTATATATTTGAGATATGTAATGTGATACCTTGATACATATACATATGATAAAATAATTACTGCAATTGAGCTAATAGTCATCCATCACCTCCTGTAGTTACTGTTTTGTGTGTGTCTGTGTGTGTGTGTTGACTAAAGATCTATTCTCTTAGCAGATTTCAAGTATAAAATGTACTACTAACTATACTTCCTGTATTGTACATTAGATCCCCAGAACTTGGGACGCCTGGGTGGCTCAGTTAGTTAAGCAGCTGCCTTCGGCTCAGGTCATGATCCCAGCGTCCTGGGATCGAGTCCCACATTGGGCTCCTTGCTCCGCAGGGAGCCTGCTTCTCCCTCTGACTCTGCCTGCCACTCTGCCTGTGCTCGCTCTTGCTCTCTCTCTCTCTCTCTCTCTGTCAAATAAATAAATAAAAAACTTATTCATCTTATAACTGAAAGTTTGTGCCCTTTGACCAACATCTCCCCATTTCCTCCACCCTCCAGTCCCTGGCAACCACCGTTCTCCTCAGCTTATGTGAGGTCAACTTTTTTAGATTTCACATGTGAGTGGGGTCATGTAATATTTGTCTTTCATGTGTCTAGTTTATTTCACTTACCATAACGTCCTCCAGGTTTATCTATGTTGTCACAGATCACAGATCCCCTTCTTTTCTGAGGCTAAGTAATATTCCATTGATAAGTTCTTACAATTTGTGTTCTAACAGAAGAGAACGAAGTGCATATGCAATGCTGGAAGACTGCAGAGGAGGAGGAAACATCTTAATGTCTAAGAATACTGACAGTGGAGTAAGAATGGTTATGCATCATTTATTAGGTCCAAAACAATTTTTTTCCAATTATGATATATTTAATTATCTTAGTCTTTTAGGCAATATTGGCATTACTAATCCTAAGCCTGCTTCCCCCTCTCCTACTCCACTGCTCCTACTCCACTGCTCTTTCTCTGTGAAATAAATAAATAAAATCTTCAAAGAAAAGAGAGAGAAGATTTTAAAGATGAGATGTTATATGAGTTGGAACTCTTATACTGAATTCTATGAATAATAAATATTCTGTCTTCTGATTCAGAGGTATCCTGATTCATGTCAAAAACTGCATATACACAAAATAATAGAACACAATTATACACATTTATTACACAAGTATTACATGTACATATGTACATGTAATAATTATACACAATTATGTATGAATATATATAATAATACACAATTATTTTATGTACATATGTATATGAAATAATTCTTGGACACATGCTGCTTTATTTTTATTTACACACAATAGCTTTATTTTTTACACATAGCTTCTCTTTCCATCTAACTTGTTAAACTCTGGTAAGACTTGTTCCAGAGGCGGATGAAAATGCACTGTGGTAAGAAGAATACAGTGATATACACAGCATGAGGGAGAACTTATTTGTATGTGTTCAGTTGAGTTTTAGGCATAAGTTGGAGCTTGGTAGGGTACTAGTTCAAATTTCTATTCTTCCACAAATCTTTCATGACACCCATATTGCTATGTATACAAACAGGCCTTCCTCCAATGTATTTGATTGCACTTGCCATTAGCATATAAGAACATATTCTGGATATATTATAAGTAGATGAGTAAGAAAAGAAAGAAAAAATTCAGTAACTCTTAATTTTCTATTTCAAAGAAATTGTTCTGGACAGAAAAGCTATGTCTAAACTTTTTTGTTGCCCTTCAGGGTTATTAGTTCTCCTGATATATGCCAGTTTCACAAGTCTTAAAATGAAACTTGATGTCTGTTGGTGGTCCTCACACTGGGTAAAGACACAGGCCAAGAAAAGTTTGGCTACTCATTGTTAACCACTTCTTACTTATGCAGAATTTTAATATGACTTGGCAGTGAAATCAGTTGAAAGTTCATTTAGTTGCCAATATTTTTTCTTTTTTTTTTTTTTTTTTTAAGATTTATTTATTTATTTATTTGACAGAGAGAAATCACAAGTAGGCAGAGAGGCAGGCAGAGAGAGAGAGAGGAGGAAGCAGGCTCCCTGCTGAGCAGAGAGCCCGATGTGGGACTCGATCCCAGGACCCCGAGATCATGACCCGAGCCGAAGGCAGCGGCTTAACCACTGAGGCACCCAGGCGCCCGCCAATATTTTTTCTTGATTGACTATTAATAAGTACCTAATAAATATTTTCAACTACATAGTCTTTGTCAAATCCAATATGTCTTCTATCATTCTTTCTGGTGAAATGTCTTCAAATTAACCCGAAGTTGGTGTTTTGTATAAAGGGATGACATAGTGATATAGATTCACGCTGACATTGAAACAGAAGTAGCCAAAGAATTGTTTAAGGACATCACCGTAATTTTCCAGGACATGAGATGGTTTACTCTATCACAGATACCAGGAACAAACTAGGATTTCTTCACTTTGGTTAAATCTCTTTTGCAAAATTGAGTAGAGATAGTATAAAACTGTAATTAACCTGCTTGAAGGGGTACAGTCTTCCATCAGAGGTATGTGCAAGTGTGTTTGTGTGTGCCTATGTGTGTATGTGTTATATGCTTGTAGGTTTGTTTGTTTACGTTATCACTCAGTTTTTCTTTTCAATCCAAATTAATTTGATTTTATTCACTTTTTTAATTTAAATTCAATTAGCCAACACGTAGTACATCATTAGTTTTAAATGTAGAGTAGTTACCCATCCCCCCGCCCCCCTCCCCTCCAGCAACCCTGTTTGTTTCTCATTGTAAGAGTCTCTCATGGCTTTTTCCTCCCTCTCTGATTTAATTTTATTTTTCATGTAAATTGTTAATATTATAAACACCAAAATAGTGTAGGAAGATAGACTTAAAGTTTCATTCCTTTTCCTTTTCCTATCTCTTTCCAACCTATTTCCAAACTATAAAGTTTCTGGTTTAACCATTCTGAGGGGGTTTTATCTTTTTTAAAAAAGATCTATCTATTTATCTATCTCTGTATTTATATACTTATCTCTTACTTTCCCCTTATTTTTTCTACAAAATGTAGAATACTATGTATACTCTTCAGCACCCTGATTTTTTTCACTTAATTTTGTTCTGAAAAATTATGTCCTCATAAAGATTTTTCTCAACTGATAAAAAAAAGTTTTGTTTTGCTTGCTAATACTTAGTACTCCTCTGTATGGACGTTCAGTACTTTATCCAAGCAATATCCCATATATGGCCATTCAGATTTTTTCTTAATATTTTTCAAACACAAATAATAACATGGTGAATAACATTAGATGTATATTGTTTCGTCTTCCATTTCAAAAGAATTTACAAAATTTTAAGTAAATTCCCAAAAGAGGGATTGCATGTTCAAAAGATGAGTGCATAGGAACTTGTGGTTCTGGAACACACACACATTTCCCCACTCCTCTATATTTAATAAAATACCTAGATATTGCTCTGAAGATTGTTAAAAAAAAAAAAAAAAAAAAGGAGGGGGGCCCTGAAAGATGAACAGTAGAATGTAAACTGACTAGAAACTTCAGGATTTTAGAAATGACATTGTGGTGAGTTCCATGGGTTTTCACTTATCTCCTGTGTAACCCCCACACAGGGGGAGACCTACAACCTGAAACTGCCAACAGAAAACAACAAGAAAAGATGCTCTCTCTGGCCAAGCACTAGGAAAGGGGAAACTCAAAAGAGATCTAGTGGAAACCCAGCCTCCCATTTCACAACCTGAACACCTCCAGGCAGTCTAATGTACGGGTAGGAGCAGGAGCAGTGGTAAGAGAAGATTCCAGGTCATTCCAGCTCCCACTCCACAAATAAGGCATGAGTGGGTGGTCCCATCCCCCAATAGGCCTGTGACATCAAACCCCTCTGTGTCCCTATGACCTTCACACCTGCATTATCTGTATGTCCCTCAGTGACATTAGGTGCCTCAAGGAAGTGACTTCTGTTCCTGTAGATGGGACCAGTAGGGTTTGAGTGGGAGCCCAACAGCATCAGAACACAACAGACCAGAAGAACTTTGTAAAACTTGAGAAAGCTAAACTGTCATTGGAATTAAGCCCACAAAAGTAGACTGGAATCCATATGCTAAGCCTAAACAGGGTGATTTCCTGCTAAAATGATTTATATAGGATTAAGAGTATCTTAACATGATAGTCAGAATGTCTAGTATACAATCAAAATCATTGGACAGAGTAAGAACCAGAAAAAGCACCATTTTAATGAGAAACTACACTCAACAGATGCCAATACTGAGATGAATCAGATGTTGAAATTATCTGCCAAGAATTTTAAAACAGCTATCATAAATATCCTTCGGGCCCTAAGGGACATTTATAGACAATCCACCCAGGAGGAGTAGAGTAAATATTCCTTTCAAGTGCCACAAAAATAGATCATTGCCTGGACAATAAAATTAACTTAACAAACTTAAAAGAATTTTTAAAACAGAGAGTATGTTCTCTGACCACAATGAAATTAAGCTAAAAATCAATAACACAAGGACAATGGGAAAATCACCCAGGACAGAAAATGAGCAAGCACAAACCAATTGCATTTCTATACACTAAGAAATGTAAACTAATTTCTGTAAAGTGCATTTACAATTACTCCAAGGAAAATGAAATACTTGGGTTTACATTTAAAATAAACATGCATAATGAAAGAAACTTAAAAAAATGATCTCAACACTTGTAAAGATATAACATATTCACTGTTTGGAAAACTCAATATAGTAAAGATGTTAGTTCTTTCTAAATTTATCTATAGGTTAAACACAATTTCTACCAATATCTTAGTAAGTTTCTTTTGAGATGTAAACAGTCTTACTCCAAAACTTATATGGAAAGTAAAAACCCTAAAATAACTAAAAACTCTTTTGAACTAGAATAAGTGGGAAAAATAGTTCTTCCTGGCTTACCACATAGCCAAAGTAATCAGGTCAGTGTGGTGCTATTAGAGGAATAGACATATGGATCAATGGAACAGAATAGGAAAGCATGAAATAAATCAGCACAAATATGTGCAAATAATTTTCACAAAGTTGTAAAGGGAATTTAATGGTGAAGGGATAGCTTTTTGAATAAATAGTGCTGAAGCATTTGGACATCCATAGGCAAACAAAAGAACCTCAATCTGATCTACATACCATATACCAAAATTAACTCAATGTAGATCAAGGACATAAACGTAAAACTATAAAACTTCTAGAACAAACATAGAATAAAATCTTTGAGACCTAGAACTAGGCAAAGAGTTCTTAGATCTGACTCTAAAAGCATTTAAAAGTGAAAATCCATAAAAGGAAATTGAAAAATTGGATTTACTAAAAGTAAAAAAAATTGTGGAAGATTCAATTAAGATGATAAAAAGTTAAGCCATAGAAGGAAATTGATCAATTGGACTTAAAAAAAATTTAAAAAGCACTTCTGTGAAAGATTCTGCTATGAGGATGGAAAGATAATCTACAGACTGAGAGAAAACATTTGCAAACCACATATCCAACAAAGGACTTATATTGAGAATATATTTAAAAAATTCTCAAAACTCAACAACAAATAAACCCATTAAAAATGGGCAAAAGACATGAACAGACATGTTACTGAAGAAGAGTGACAGCTGTCAAATAAAGACATTAAAAGGTTGTTAACATCATTAACCATTGAAGACACTGAAAATTAAAACCACAAAGAGATATCACTAAATGTCCATTATAATGGCTAAAGTAAAAAAAAAAAATAGCAGTAACACAAATGCTAGTAAGGATATAGGAAATTGTACCTTACATATGTTGCTGTTGGAAATGTAAAATGAGCAACCATTTTGGGACATCGTTTGGCAGCCCTTGACTCTGGGAAGCAAACTGAGGGTTGTAGAAAGGGAGGTGGGTGAGAGTTGGGGTAACTGGGTGATGGGCATTAAGGAAGGCACACGATGTGATGAGCACTTGGTGTTATATGCAACTAATGAGTCATTGAACACTAGACCAAAAACTAGTGACGTTGGTTAACTGAATTTAAATTAAAAAAATAAAAATGAGTTATGTTAACATGTAGTGGGTTTACTTTTGCTGTTCTCAAATGAAATAATAAATATTTCAAAAAATAATATAACTAAAGATGAACTTACCATAGACATATAACTTAGCAATTAAATTCTTAGGTACACATACCAGGAAAATGATCATTTATTTTAACACAGAGAGTTGTACACACATATTCACAGCAACTTTATTTGTAATAGCCCCAAGCCATAAAAGCTAAAAATCCAAATAGCTTTAGTGGATAAATAAAAACAAATGGCACATCTCTGCCATAGAACACTATGCAGTAATAAAAAGATACGAACTATAGTTAGCCTTTGAACAACATGGTCTGAACTGTGAAGGTCCACTTAGATGTGAATGTTTTTTCAATAAATACATTGGAAAATTTTTTGGAGATATGCAACAATTTTAAAATTCTCACAGATTAACTACATAGCATAGAAATAATGACAAAAAGTTTTTAAAAGTTAAGTATGTTATGAATGTATAAAATTTATGTAGACACTAGTCTATTTTACCATTTGCTCCCATAAAAAATACACAGGTCTATTATAAAAAGTTAAAATTTATCAAAATTTACACAAATACTTACAGGCTGTACATGATACCCTTCCCAGTAGAGAGAAACATAAACAAATGTGAAAATGCAGTATTAAATCATAACTCTAGGTACAAAGCTACACCAGCAGGAATGAAAAGCTTGCACTTTTGGTGAAATGTCTTTTTATCTCACATTGAAAATTCAATTTTTATGTGGGTACAGGATTGCTATAAGACAGGGATACCTATAGATTGCAATTTGATTTGCAAAGTTGAAGGTGAAGAATCTAAAGCTGGAAAATTTAATTTCAGAAAAGGATGGTTTGATAATTTTAGAAAGAGGCTTGGCTTTTAAAAAATGTCACAATAACAAGAGAAGCAGCTTCTGCCCATCAAGAGGCAGCACACAGGTTTTATTAAGAAAATCATTGAGAAAGGGGTGGGAAAAAAATCATTGAAGAGAAAGGATATCTGCCTGATGAGCTTTTTAATATAGACAAAAAAGTGCCCTATACTGAAAAAAAATGCCACAAAGGGTATTTGTTAGTAAGGAAAAGAAGTGAGCACCAGGATTTAAGGCAGGAAGGGATAGGCTACCTCTATTGCTTTGTGGAAATGTAGTTGGGCTTACAATCAAGACTGCCCTTATATATAAAGTTGCTAACCCGTGAGCCTTGAAAGAAAAGATAAACACCAGCTGCCAGTCTTGTGGTTGTACAACAAGAGGGCCTGGACAATAAGAGCACTGTTTCTGAACTGGTTCCATTGATGTTTTGCCTCTGAAGTCAACAACTACCTTGCCAGTAAGGGACTGATATATATATATATATGTAAAATTTTACATATATATATATGTAAAATTTTATATATAAAATTATTTATTATTACATCTCATAAGTCAAAAAGCTGAGTGTTAGTGACCTTGGTGGGCTTGCTCATATTTCTGCGAGTTTAAAATTTTTTTAAATTTAATTTTATTTTTTCAGTGTTCCAAGATTCATTGTTTATGCACCACACCCAGTGCTCCTTGCAATACATGCCCTCCTTAGTACACACCATCAGATTCACCCATCCCCCCACCCCCTCCCTTCCCAAACCCTTAGTTTGTTTCTCAGGGTCCACAGTCTCTCATGGTTCATCTCCCGCTCCGATTTCCCCCAATTCACTTTTCCTTTCCTTCTAATGTCCTCCATGTTATTCCTTATGCTCCACAAGTAATTGAAACCATACGATAATTGACTTTCTCTGCTTGACTTATTCCACTCAGCATAATCTCCAGTCCCATCCATGTTGATACAAAAGTTGGGTATTCATCCTTTCTGATGGAGGTGTAATATTCTATTGTATATATGGACCATATCTTCTTTATCCATTCTTCTGTTGAAGGGCATCTTGGCTCTTTCCACAGTTTGGCGATTGTGGCCATTGCTGCTATGAACATTGGGATTCATATGGACCTTCTTTCACTACATTGTATCTTTGGGATAAATATCCAGTAGTGCAACTGCAGGGACTGTCTTTTAAAGGCTTTTTGATATTGAACAATGCCTCTGACTACTCAAAACCTTATGAGTTCAACACAAAGGATGTCAAAGTGGTCTACTTGTCTCCAAACATAATGTCTCCAGTTCAGCCTCTAGATCATGGGGTCATGAGGACCTCATTATACACAGTATATTATGGAAAGAATTGTCCATATTATGGGAGAGAACCCCAATGGAGAGAATATCATGGAAGTCTGGGAGGATCATACTATTGAAGATGCCAGTATTGTTATAGAAAAAAAAAAAAAAACACATGAAAACCATCAACCAACAACAACAAACTATTGCTGGATAAAACTGTGTCCAGATGCTGTGCATGCCCTCACAGGATTTTTAATGGAGCCAATCAAGAATATTATGAAAGAGAACATGGATATGGAAAAAAAAAGAGTGGGTTAGTAAAGAGTTTCAAGATATGGATCTTGGAGGCATTTAAGAGCTAATAAACCCCACATCAAAGTAATTATCAGAAGACAACCTGGAGATGAGTGCTTCCAAACCAGTGCCAGATGATGAGGAAGGAGAGAAAGAACTAGTGCTAGAAAACAAATTGACATTAGACAACCTGGTAGAAAGTTTCTCATTGCTTAGGACTGCTTTTGCCTTCTTTTATGACATAGACTCTTCTATGATATAGACACTGAAACGAAAGAAGACAATGGAAGAAGGACTGGTATCATCTAGAAATGTTTTTAAAGAAACAAAAAAGAAAAAAGTCAGACAAAGATTATGATTTACTCTATAAAATTATACTGAGTGTGCCTGTCTCTCCTGCCTCCCTTCCTCCTCCTCATCTCTTTCTGCTCTGCCATCCCTAGGACAGCAAGATCAACCCCTCCCTGCTCTTCCACTTCCTCCTTCTCTTCAACCCACTCAGTGCAAAGATGAAGGTGATGAAGATCTTTATGATGATGAGCCACTTCCTCTTAAATAATCATCTTGCCACACCTGTAAATAAACTTTTCTGTTCATAAACTTACCTGTTGTAAGTGTGACTGTCTTTGTGTGAAAATCTAATAACTGTATGGCAAGAACTTTATGGGACATTTTTGTGTCATCATGATTTTCATCACTGAGTATGCATCATGTAGAACACCATGTGTGAGGCTTGTATGGAAGTACACAGCCTATCCTTACAGAGGTAAAAGGTGAGTGATATTTAATATAAAATTAATAATGTACTAGTTTTCTTACTGTTTTATACCTTTGGTTTTAAAGAATTACATTGTTGTACAGTATGCCCCTGTCTCTTATAATGGGAAAAACTGTATATCAGCCTATGGTCATAGGTTTTTTAAAAAGTGTAACGTTTCCAATATTATAATTGTGTATGCCATAATGATTCACTCACTAGTGTACAAGCTAAACTTCCATAAAGAAATTGTATCAATTACACCATGCTACCATCAAGCAATAACATTGCTTCTTCTTCATTATCAATGTATGAATCATTTACCTGTAAATAAACTTAAATTTCTTTTTCATGCTATCTTCTGCTTTTTATATATAGTATTAGTAATACATATGACATCTACAGTGTTTTGTATCATAGACAATACCGTTGTGGATACTAACAGATGATTTGACTTATAAACAGATGATGCAAACTTACGGCATTGATAAATGCAGAATGGTAAATGTATTTTCTCTTCCTTTCTAAGTAACATTTTCTTTCTCTAGTTTACTTTAAGAACACAGTGTTTGTTACATATAATATACAAAATATGTGTTAACCTACTGTTTATTTTATCAACAATGCTTCTGGTCAACAGAACACAATTAGTAATCAAGTTTTTAAGAAGTCAAGTTATATGTGGATTTTTAACCATGCAAGGGGTTGCACCCCTAATCCCTATGCTGTACAAGGGTCAACTGTAAGTATAAACAACAAAACTGTAACAAAAATCAGCTGCTTATCATTCTTCCCAATAGCAGTTAAAAAATGCATTTTAACTACTTTTAAATTTAAGAGAACAATTATATTTAAAAATGAGGAAGATATTTGGTGTATTGCACTTGACATTTTTCTAAGAATTAAGATTCCCATAATAAAAATATAAATTATTTTTGTATATTATTGTTATTATAGTAATTATAGTAGTAATTATTGTAGTAATATCATTACTATGATGTGATATATCATTATTAATTATTTTCAACAAAGTATTGTCACAAACTCACCCATTCCTTTCTTCACAAATTAAACATATAGCTACACAACTTGAAGGATGAAGAAAGGGGTGTTTAGTTTAATTGAAATTTCAAATCCAGCAAGGCTAATTCTCTGTGTAGATATGATGGAGAACTTGGTTTTTGAAGAGTTGATCAGAACAATTTGTGGTACTTAAAACTGAAACATTTGTTGGCCAAAAGTAGAAAGCAGACAGGGTCTAAATTTGATTATGAAAACATGTTCATTATGCTTTTTTATAGCCATGTTTTGGGGGTATAATCTTAGACTTAATGCTATATTTATTCTTCAGTTCTGACAAATACTATCCTTCTAGCAGAAAAAAACACAAGCATGTCCCCCAAAATCTGGTTCTATCCATCATGAAAACTGATCCACTTTGAAAGCATTTCAACTCATTCTTCCAGATATAAATTTATTTATTTTTTAAAGATTTATTTATTTATTTGACACAGGGTGAGATCACAAGTAGGCAGAGAGGCAGGCAGAGAGAGAGGAGGAAGCAGGCTCCCTGCTGAGCAGAGATTTCCCAATGATGTGATGCGGCCCGATCCCAGGACCCTGGGATCATGACTTGAGCCTGAGGCAGAGGATTTGACCCACTGTGCCACCCAGGAACCCCTCAGATAAATATTTAATACCACTGAAATGATTTCCTGTGTGTTTTTTTTTTAAGATTTTATTCATTGTTTTAATTTCTTTTCAGCGTAACAGTATTCATTGTTTTTGCACCACATCCAGTGCTCCATGCAATACATGTCCTCCTTAATACCCACCACCTTGTTCCCCCAAACTCTCATCCCCGCCCCTTCAAGACCCTCAGGTTGTTTTTCAGAGTCCATAGTCTCTCATGGTTCACCTCTCCTTCCAATTTCCCTCAACTCCCTTCTCCTCTCCATCTCCCCATGTCCTCCATGTTATTTGTTATGCTCCACAAATAAGTGAAACCATATGATAATTGACTCTCTCTGCTTGACTTATTTCACTCAGCATAATCTCTTCCAGTCCCATTTATGTTGCTACAAAAGTTGGGTATTCTTCCTTTCTGATGGAGGCATAATGCTCCATAGTGTATATGGACCACATCTTCCTTATCCATTTGTCTGTTGAAGGGCATCTTGGTTCTTTCCACAGTTTGGCGACCGTGGCTATTGCTGCTATAAACATTGGGGTACAGATGGCCCTTTTTTTCACTACATCTGTATCTTTGGGGTAAATACCCAGTAGGGCAATTGCAGGGTCATAGGGAAGCTCCATTTTTAATTTCTTGAGGAATCTCCACACTGTTCTCCGAAGTTGCTGCACCAACTTGCATTCCCACCAACAGTGTAAGAGGGTTCCCCTTTCTCCACATCCTCTCCAACACCTGTTGTTTTCTGTCTTGCTAATTTTGGCCATTCTAACTGGTGTAAGGTGATATCTCAATGTGGTTTTAATTTGAATCTCCCTTATGGCTAGTGATGATGAACATTTTTTGATGTGTCTGATAGCCATTTGTATGTCTTCATTGGAGAAGTGTCTGTTCATATCTTCTGCCCATTTTTTGATATAATTATCTGTTTTGTGTGTGTTGAGTTTTAGGAGTTCTTTATAGATCCTGGATATCAACCTTTTGTCTGTACTGTCATTTGCAAATATCTTCTCCCATTCCGTGGGTTGCCTCTTTGTTTTATTGACTGTTTCCTTTGCTGTGCAGAAGCTTTTGATCTTGATGAAATCCCAAAAATTCATTTTTACTTTTGTTTCCTTTGCCTTTGGAGACACATCTTGAAAGAAGTTGCTGTGGCTGATATCAAAAAGGTTACTGCCTATATTCTCCTCTAGAATTCTGATGGATTCCTGTCTCACATTGAGGTCTTTTATCCATTTCAAGTTTATCTTTGTGTATGGTGTAAAAGAATGGTCGAGTTTCATTCTTCTACATATAGCTGTCCAGTTTTCCCAGCACCATTTATTGAAGAGGCTGTCTTTTTTCCACTGTATTTTTTCCTGCTTTGTTGAAGATTATTTGACCATAGAGTTGAGGGTCCATATCTGGGCTCTCTACTCTGTTCCACTGGTCTATGTGTCTGTTTTTATGCCAGTACCATGCCGTCTTGGTGATCACAGCTTTGTAGTAAAGCTTGAAATCAGGTAACGTAATGCTTCCAGTTTTATTTTTGTTTTTCAACATTTCCTAAGCAATTTGGGGTCTCTTCTGATTCCATACAAATTTTAGGATTATTTGCTCCAGCTCTTTGAAAAATATGGGTGGAATTTTGATCGGAATGGCATTAAAAGTATAGATTGTTGTAGGCAGTATAGACATTTTAACAATATTTATTCTTCTGATCCTAGAGCATGGGATGGTCTTCCATCTTTTTGTGTCTTCTTCAATTTCTTTCATGAGTGTTCTGTAGTTCCTCGAGTACAGATCCTTTACCTCTTTGGTTAGGTTTATTCCCTGGTATCTTACGGTTCTTGGTGCTATAGTAAATGGAATCGATTCTCTAATTTCCCTTTCTGTATTTTCATTGTTAGTGTATAAGAAAGCCACTGATTTCTGTACATTGACTTTGTATCCTGCCACGTAACTGAATTGCTGTATGAGTTCTAGTAGTTTGGGGGTGGAGTCTTTGGGTTTTCCATATAAAGAATTATGTTATCTGTGAAGAGAGAGAGTTTGACTTGTTCATTGCCAATTTGGATACCTTTTATTTCTCTTTGTTGTCTGATTGCTGTTGCTAGGACTTCTAATACTATGTTGATCAAGAGTGCTGAGAGTGGGCAACCTTGTCGTGTTCCTGATCTCAACGGGAAAGCTGCAAGCTTTTTCCCATTGAGGATGATATTTGCTGTGGGTCTTTCATAGATAGATTTTATGAAGTTCAGAAATGTTCCCTCTATCCCTATACTTTGAAGCATTTTAATCAGGAACGGATGCTGGATTTTGTCAAATGCTTTTTCTGCATCAATTGAGAGGACCATGTGGCTCTTCTCTCTTCTCTTATTGGTTTGTTCTATCACATTGATTGTTTTGCAAATGTTGAACCATCCTTGTAAACCAGGGATGAATCCCACCTGGTCATGGTGGATAATCTTTTTAAATGTGTTGTTGGATCCTGCTTGCTAGGATCTTGTTGAGAATCTTCATATTCATGAATCCATATTCATCAGTGATATTGGTCTGAAATTCTCCTTTCTGGTAGGGTCTTTGCCTCGTTTGGGGATCAGGGTCATGCTGGCTTCATAAAAAGGGTCTGGAAGTTTTCCTTCTGCTTCAATTCTTTGAAACAGCTTCAGGAGAATAGGTGTTATTTCTTCTTTGAAAGTTTGATAGAATTCCCCAGGGAATCCATCAGGTCCTGGGTTCTTGTTTTTTTGGGGGGAGTTTTTGGATCACTGCTTCAATCTCATTACTAGATATCGGTCTATTCAGGTTGTCAATTTCTTCCTGGTTCAATTTTGGGAGTTTATAATTTTACAGGAATGCATCCATTTCATCTAGGTTGCTTAGCTTATTGGCATATAACTGTTGGTAATAACTTTTTTTAAAGATTTTATTTATTTGTCTCAGCCAGTGCGATGACACGAGCAGGGTTGAGAGGGTAAGAGAATGGAGAAAGAATGAGACTTGTAAAGAAATGAGAACAGGAAGGACACAGTGGATGATGTCCAAGCAGTGCCAATTTTATTCAAGGCTGTGAGGCATTATATAGCTAACAGAAACAATTATAAGGAAGTATCTATTTTCGGTTGATTGTTCATACACACGTAACATTCACATAAAACCCCTTAAGCTTTTACAAAACCCATTTCCCAAGAGCTGGTAGCAGATCTTGTGATGCCAGTAACTTTTGTCTACTTAGCTAATCTTTAACTAGCAATTCATGAGAAAATGGTGCAATTTATAATCTGTGCAAATACAGGATAATCTTGGGACACCTGGGTGGCTCAGTTGGTTGAGCAGCTGCCTTCGGCTCAGGTCATGATCCCAGCGTCCTGGGATCGAGTCCCACATCGGGCTCCTTGCTCGGCAAGGGAGCCTGCTTCTCCCTCTGCCTCTGCCTGCCTCTTTGTCTGCCTGTGCTCTCTCGCTCGCTCTCCCTCTGTCTCTGGCAAATAAATAAATAAAAATCTTAAAAAAAATACAGGATAATCTTGTAACAGTTAAATGTATGATCCAGTTTTGCCTCTCAATACACACAGGCAGTCACATCAGCGAGTCCTAGGGTCCATAGGTCAGGCTCTTTCTCAAGTGCAGCTCAACTGATATTCAGGAGGCACGAGTCAAGGCTTGCCTGATCCCTCGCCTCTAGCTGGGACCGTGGCTGGCTACATTTATTTATTTGACAGAGTGAGAGATCACAAGTAGATAGGGAGACAGGCAGAGAGAGGGGGGGAAGCAGGATCCCCGCTGAGCAGAGAGCTTAATGTGGGGCTTGATCCCAGGACCCTGGGATCATGACCCAAGCCAAAGGCAGAGGCTTTAATCTACTGAGCCACCCAGGTGCCCTGATAATAACTTCTGATGATTGTTTCTACTCCTTGGTGTTAGTTGTGATCTCTCCCTTATCATTCATAATTTTATTAATTTGGGCTTTCTCTCTTTTCTTTTGGATTAGTGTGGCCAATGGTTTATCGATCTTATTGATTCTTTCAAAAAACCAGCTTCTAGTTTCATTGATATGTTCTACTGTATCTCTGGTTTCTACCTCATTGATATCTGCTCTAATCTTGATGATATCCCTTCTTATGTGTGGAGTTGGTTTGATTTGTTGTTGGTTCTTCAGCTCTTTAAGGTGTAGAGACAGCCGGTGTATTCTGGATTTTTAAATTTTTTGAAGGAGGCTTGGATGGCTATGTATTTCCCTCTTAGGACCACCTTTGCTGTATCCCATAGGTTTTGGACTGAAGTGTCTTCATTCTCATTGGTTTCCATGAATTGTTTAAGTTCTTCTTTGATCTCGTGGTTGATCCAAGCATTTTTAAGCAAGGTGGTCTTTAGCTTCCAGGTTTTGAGTTCCTTCTGAACTTTTGCTTGTGATTGAGTTCCAGTTTCAAAGCATTGTGATCTGAGAATATGCAGGGAATAATGTCAGTCTTTTGGTATCGGTTGAGTCCTGATTTGTGACCCAGTATGTGGTCTATTCTGGAGCAGGTTCCACGTGCACTTGAGAAGAAGGAGTATTCTGTTGTTTTAGGGTGGAATGTTCTGTATATATCTATGAGGTCCACCTGGTCCAATGTGTCATTCAATGCTCTTGTTTTTTTATTGATTTTCTGCTTCGATGATCTATTACTGAGAGAGGTGTGTTAAGATCTCCTACTATTAATGTATTCACATCAATATGACTCTTTATCTTGATTAATAGTTTTCTTATGTAATTGGCTGCTCCCATATTGGGGGCGTATATATTTACAATTGTTAGATCATCTTGGTGGATAGTCCCTTTAAGAATTATGTAGTGTCCTTCTGTATCTCTTACTACGGTATTTAGTTTAAAATCTAATTTATCTGATATGAGACTCGCTACCCCGGCCTTCTTGTGAGGCCCATATCTCTTCACTTTCAGTCTGGGTTTATCTTTAGGGTCAAAATGGGTCTCTTGTAGACAAAATATGGATGGGTCCTGTCATTTTATCCAATCTGCCACCCTATGTTGTTTTATGGGTGCATTTAGGCCATTCACATTGAGAGTGATTATTGATAGATACGTTTTTATTGACATCGTGTTACCTTTGAAGTCTTTATTTCTGTAGATTGTCTCTATATTTCTGTTCAATGATATTTTTAGGATTTTTTCCTCTTTTATAGAACCTTCCTTAATATTTCCTGCAGTGTCGGCTTGGTGGTTGCATAGTCTTTTAAGCCTTGCCGGTCTTGGCAACTCTTTATCTCTCCACCCATTTTGAATGTCCGTCTTGCTGGTTAAAGTATTCTTGGCTGCATGTTCTTCTCATTTAGTGCCCTGAATATAGCTTTCCAGCCCTTTCTGGCTTGCCAGGTCTCTGTGGATAGGTCTGATGTTATTCTGATGGTCTTTCCCCTGTACGTAAGGAGCTTCTTTGTCCTGGCTTCTTTCAAGAGGGTCTGTCTACAATTATAATTCCTCATTCTTACTATTAGGTGTCTTGAGGACTTTTGAGAATCTATAATCTTTGGGGGAAACCGTTCAGCCTCTAGTACATGAACTCTGGTTCCATTTGTGAGGTTGGGAAAATTTTCATGGACAACTTGTTCCACTATATCTTCTAGACTTCTTTCTTTCTCTTCCCCTTCAGGGATTCCAATAATTCTGACGTTGGAACGTTTCATGGCATCATTTATTTCCCTGATTCTGTTTTCATGGCTTCTAAGTTGTTTGTTCCAGGATTCCTCCTGATCCTTTCTCTCTATCTGTCCTCCAGATCACTAATTCTATCTCTGTCTCAGTTACCCTAGCTTTCAGAGAATTTAGATTAGGTTGGAACTCATTGAGAGCATTGTGAACATCATCCCTGGTGGCTTTCAGTTCTGCCCTAACATTGTGAACATCATCCCTGGTTGCTTTCAGTTCTGCCCTAATCAATTCTATTTCATCATCCATGGCTTTCTCCAACCTAGCTATTGCCTAGATAATTGTTAGCCTGAATTCCCTTTCCAACATATTGTCTATGTAAATAGCCATTAGCTCTGTTGCAGAAGGCCCATCCTCTGTATTTTTCTTCTGTTGGGCCTTCCTCCTCCTAGTCATTTTGGTGAGAGATGACTGAACAGGTGTAGCTGGATGTATCGACTGTGGTGCAATCAAGGTGCACCCTGGAACACTTCTGAGCAATCAGGATTCCCCACCCAAATGAGAGAAAAAAGAAAAGAAAAAGAAAAAAGAGAGAGAGAGAGAGAGAGAGAGGAAAAAAGGAAAGATAAAAGAGAAGGCTCAGCCCAAATGGGCCTCAAGGTAAGATTTATGAAGTATACAAACAAAAACAGACAAACAAAAAGACTGATAATAGTATATGGCAAGAGAAATATATATATATATATATATATATATATATATATATATATATATATATATAGTGTGTGTGTGTGTGTGTGTATAAAAGGAAAAAAAAAAAAGGAAGAACCTCATCAAAAAGAATCCCAAGTATAAGATTTATATGCTATCAGGACAAACACAAATACACAGAAACACAGGCAGAAGAAAAAGATGGGGGAGTGGTTATAAATTCTCAGTGTGGGCAAGGAAGTTTATTTTGATTCTTCCTGGATGTATCTTGATATCTTTGTTAAAGGACTCAACTTTCCTGAGATAAAGGGGAATTAAAAATTGGTTTACCTATAGGGGTAGCACTGATTGGGGAAAGGGGGTTACCTTGAAGTTTAACTCTATATGAATATTAGATAATAAAAATAAAAAAAGAATAAACTAGACTAAACTAAACTAAAATAAAAAAATTAAGAAATATAAAAGCAAAAGAAAAACATGGGTGTATGTATCAAAAAGTTCAGTTTAGAAGGTTATTGTGTAATTTGATATACTGGACATCTCACTGTGATGGTAAATAGGTTAAAAAATTATCTATATTAAAAAAAAATGGACCAGAATAGTGGGAACGAGTTAAAAATAAAAGTTGTATCTATGAAGTAATGGTGGTTGTTTTTTTTTTTCCTTTTTTTTTTTCTTTCCTGGTTGGTTTTCTGGGGGAGGGGCCTGCCACATGGGTTTTCAGTCAATGATGTTCCCTGAGTTAATTCCTGCCTCCCCCCTCAAGGGGGTGGGCTCTGAGGAAACCGGTTTTTCAGGCTTTTGTTCTCTGGAGGTTTTAATGTTTGTTTGTTCGTTTGTTTTTGTTTTTGTTTTCTCTTTTGCCTTGACAGCTTTTGTTGGTTTTTGGAGGTTTAGAGGAAAGCAAACTGCAGCCTGACCTCCCTCTCAGAGAGAAGCCTCAGTCTGCTCTCTTGTGGGTGCTGCAGAGCTGCTGGCAGAGCAGGTTCCGAGCTGCGGTCCCTGGGGATGCAGGATCTCCTGCTTGTACCCAAAACCATGGCAGGACGGCTGACTGGGCAGCTCCAGACTGCCAGAGAGGTTCTAAGCAGTGATTGCACACTGAGATTTTCCTGCTTCTGGCCCAGGCTGGGAGTGCCTGGTCGTTCCCCGTCTGAGAGCACTGGGCTGGGGCCTGCGCCCATCTCTCCCAGGGGAGGGTATGGGGCGCTCGTCTCAGGCTCTGATAGCACAGTGCGGCGTTCTGCCATCTGGTGAGGCTCCCAGCCCTCACAGGAGCTGGACCTCATGCGTTCTCGGGCGCACTGGCGGCTCAGGGACCAAGACCTGGTTTCTCCACTGCACTCTCTCTGGCTCAGTGCCAGGGGAGGCTGTCCTGGGTCTGGGGACTTAAGCCCCTGTCCTTAGCTGCCCCAATTCCCACAATTTCCCCCCACAATCCTTTGCTCTTTTTGAGTGCTTTCAATCAGGCTCCAAGTTAATGCTGGTCCCCAGACGCAGGGCACTCTCGTATTGGGGTATTACTGCCAATCGGTTGCCTCTGGTGACTCCCTCCCACTTTTGCTTATCTTCCGGTATCATTCCAACGTTCCCACTCCGCTTTACCTGCCCATTGGCGTCTTCTGCCCTCATAGAGATCCAGATGTGTATAATTCTGATCTCAGGCTGATTTTATGGGTGATCAGAGTTCTTTGGTAGGTAATCAGCTCACTTTAGGGTACAGGTTGAAACGACGCCCCCTCCTACTTCCCCTCCATCTTGTTTCCCTCCCCGGATTTCCTGTGTTTTAAACATAAAAGATTTCGTATGTATGTGACAACCACAAATGGTGTTCTTCCCTCATTTATAACATTGTAAAATTATATGTGTACAATTTTCAGTGAGAGGGATTTTACTATTGCACAAATCAATCAGATTCTTCCCCATGGTTTAGCATTCACAGGCATCTTCTAGGAATTTAATGACCAATTAGGAACCAATGGACTGCATATAGTTTGTCCCTGGAAGTTGCTGGCAACATTTTTTAGTGATGAGTAATACTGGATTCCTATATTACTCTAAATTATCATTTCAACTTGATATAAAAACACAACTTCAATCTTAATTTTTTATGCATAAATATCATTAAATTTTCTTATTTACCTATATAATAATTGTTGAGGAGGAAAAATGCGGTAATTACTATATAACATTCAAAAATTAAAATAGGCAGAAAATAATGTATGAAAAAGCAGTCATACTCTCCCTCCAAAAGCAAGAAACTACAAGGACATTTTTTTTTTTTAGATTTTTATTTATTTATTTGAGAGAGAGACAGTGAAAGAGAGCATGAGTGAGGAGAAGGTCAGAGGGAGAAGAAGACTCCCCATGGAGCTGGGAGCCCGATGTGGGACTCGATCCTGGGCTCCAGGATCAAGACCTGGGCCAAAGGCAGTCATCCAACCAACTGAGCCACCCAGGCATCCACAAGGACATTTTATAGAAGTCCATTTATCACCAATTTCTGCTCTTAAAAATGCAATGGAAAGCAAGTGCTTGCATATCTGAATATTTTTGATCACCGAACAATAATATGATCAGAACACTCTTGAATAAAAACTAACACTGTGATATGACAAATGAGGCAATGCACAAGAGCCAAATGAATTTACCTAGAAAATCACTCCCTAACATACAACATATAAACACAATACAAAACTGCTTGTTAGCATATTACACTGGAAATGTGTGTGCTATTAAATTAGGTATTGATAAATGACTTAATCTGGAGCAGGCCACCAACTCCCTAAAGTGAGATAGATAGGCATCAGAAATAGCGTATCCATACATCCTAGCTTGCCTAACAGGGAGCTTGCCTGGCAACTTTTCCCTTACGAAGTATCCAGATTTAGAAGAGAGATTATACATCCCTCTAGGCCATAGCCTGGATTAAAGCAAAAGAAACAAAGAAAACATACATGCCTGGATATATGTTTGAGGAATACTGATCCATGCTGTTGTTTATAAATGAGCCAAGTGATTACATAACATGTTTAAATGGTAAAATAAATTCATAAAAAACAAGATTAAAACCATAATAGAAATTAATAGTTTATAATACTAAAACACAAAATTATAAAAGTGTTAATTAAAAATATTATATTATAAGTTAATAAAAGTTAAAATGGAAATATTTACCAAAAGGAATAAAAGAATGACAAATACGGGCACAAGCACAAACTGAGGATTACTTATTTGAGTGAAAGACACTACAGATAGATAAACAGCTTTGTGAGTCTAGGGTGTCTCTGACTTGGCTGCCTTTGAGGCTGAGATTTACTGTGCCCAGTTCATGGGGGCTGAAATCCACATCCAGCTGTCCTCAAGCTATAGAGCAAAAGTTATGTGATCATAACCACCAGTCATTAATTTGCCCTAGTTGATTAAAGCTAGCAAACAAATGTATTACCATTGAATTATTGTGGAACTTGCCAGGGAAGGATATTGTGCCAAAACAACAAAAAAAGTTTCTATCTTTGCAATTCTGATATTTCAAGTGACTTCCTTGAAACTATCTTTTTTAAAAGATTTACTTATTAATTTTGAGGCGGTTGAGGGAGAGACAGAGAGAGAGATGCCCAAGCATACTCCCCTCGGAGCATTCGGAGCACAAAGGGGGATGCAGGGCTGGATCACATGACCTTGAGATCTTCACAGGAGCTGAAACCAAGAGTCAGACACTCAACTGACTGAGATACCCAGGAAGCCCCTTGAACCTATTTTTAATGCCAGTTATATTTGTTATAGGAATAATTTATTTAATGTAATCAAATATTTTATATATAGGTGATGAAATGTGTAGGAGTTTTCTTTGTGGGTTTTGTTTGTTTCTTTGTTTGCTTTGTTTTATTTTGTTTTGATTTTCGTTTTGTTTTGCCCTACTCAGGAAAAGTCAACAGAAGAAAATTTCAAAAAAATGCTGTCATATTAAAAATAAACTATAAAAGTTTAGGGAGTTGGATTCTAGAAGGATTCTGCACTCAGAATACTTTTGAAGGATCCTAAATTTTACCCCACTTGCAGAAACTTACACAGGAAAACATAAGGCATGATGTGGTTAAGAAAAGGACAAAGTTGAATTCTAACTAACCAAGCCACGGGAAGGCTTTGACTAGGAACTGAATGCTGGCTGACACATGGACAATTTAAAGTTAGAACAAAATGCTGAAGTCATGGTTATATCTATTTCATTTATAATTCTCTATCCAATTTCTTCAAACCACTGACCATCTCCTTTATCATCCAACTGTGGCTTTACGAAGACTTCGGCTGAATTTCAAAGTTGCTTTTGTGTCCTCTGAGTCTTGATCTATATCTGTCACCTTCATCTCTTTCTCTTTACTGTGTTGCCAGCGCTCCTGTGATTTATTCCATGTCTCAATATATTTTTATGAAGACTGTGCTGTCCTTACTAAATATACTTATAGACTCACTTTTCCACTCTCCTGTGTTTGATCAGAAGCTGTGGTAGATTGAAAAAAGCTTTGACCAACACAGAATTGAAGAGCAAATTTGGAGGACTGACACTATCTGGCTTCAAGGCTTACTACAAGGCTACAGTAATCAAGACAGTGTGGTATTGCTGAAATAATAGACAAACCAATAGGACAGAATAGAGAACCCGGAAAGAACCATGGAAATAAAGGCAACTGAACTTTGACAAAGGAGCAAAGGCAATACAATGGGAAAAAAAAAAAGAAAAGATTGACTTTTTAAACAAATAGTGCTGGAATTCACACAAATAACTGGAATTCACATACACAGAAATGAATCTAGACACAAATCTTGCACCCTTGACAAAAATTAACTCAAAATGGATCTAAATGTAGAACACCAGGGGTTAATGTAGAAGGCAGGATGGATAGGTGGAACATAGAGAATTTTTAGGGCAGTTAAACTATACAGTACTATAATGGTCACTTACATTTGTCATAATTCACAAAATGTCCAACACCAAGATTTAACCCTAATGTAAACTATGATTTCTGGGTGATAATTATGTATCAGTGTAGGTTCATCAACTGTCACCCTTTTGGTCCCAATTGGATTTTGAGTGATAATGATCTATCAGTGTAGGTTATTTGATTATAATAACAAAGTTACCACTCTGGTACAGGGTGTTGATAACAGGGGAGGCTGTGCTTCTATGGGGTTCGGCGGTATATGGGAACTCTCTGTACTTTCCAAGCCATTTTGCTGTGAACTTAAAACTATTCTAAAAATAAAGCCCATTGAAAGGGAAAGGGGGAGCCCTGAGGCTTACCAAACACCTCCTAGAGGGAGGCAGAGAATGTTGCTATTAGCATCAAATTCTAAAGGGAGAACAAACACTGTCATCTGAGTTATGTTATTGTTTATTTAACATTAAGAAGCAGGAATTAGGCAGCTGCTGTGTAAGGGTTACAGTGCTGGCTGGTTAGAGACTTGGAGATGTGCAGAGCAATGAGAATTAAATCCTTGGTCACTACATGGAATGGTGAGGTTCAGGACACATTACCCCAAAATATAGCACCTTAGAATGTTGCATATTTCAGGGTAAAGGAACTTGAGAAGTGGCTGTGGCAGGAAGGACTTTCTGACTCTCCCCCAAAGCAGGTCACACAACCCTCAGATGAGAGGTACCCTTTCTATATCAAGAGGAAAGGAACATCTCTATCTCTGAAGACAAGGAAAAGAGAGGAATCTGACCATCCCGTTAAGAAGTTTCCCTCAGTTTAGTATATTTACCTCATACCTTTGTCTTATTATGTCGTTCCAGTCTTCATCAAACCTAACATAACAACACTCAGGTTTAACTATTTCTTTGGATTTTCATTCCCTTATGAAGGTTCTCATGTCATGTAAAACTTATATTAAAAAAGCTCATTGAGGCACCTGGGTGGCTCAGTCAGTTGAGCGTTGGACTCTCGGTATCAGTTCAGGTCATCGTCTCAGGGTCGTGGGATTGAGCCCTACATTGGACTCTGGGCTCAGTGAGGAATCTGTTGAATAGTCTCTCCTTCTCCCTCTCTCTTCACCCCTCCCCCTCCTTGCACTCTCCATCACTCTCTCTCTAAAATAAATAAATAAATCTTAAAAAAAAAATTTGCGTGCTTTTTCTTTGTTTTCCTGTCTTTTGTTACAGGGGTTGCAGTAGAGAATTTGAAAGAGTAGAGGAAAAATATTTTTTCCCCGACAGGAAAAAATAAACAGGTAAATATATATTCCCTATGGAGTGAGAAGTATGGAGGAAAAGGAAGTGATAAAGTCAGCTCTAGGGCCATAAGGAAGTCTCCTGAAAGATGTCATATATCCCCAGTCTTAAAGGATGAATAGGATTTCATCTAATGGAAATTAATGGCAAAAATAATATCACATAAAACAATTTACAAGGAAAGCTCCTGCTGCATGTTTGGACAGTCAAGTGGACCCGCATAAGGATTTACATAGTTGCAACACTATTCACTCACCCTAATATTTATTTTTTCACTTAAGCTTTCCCTTGAAGAAACCCTGTCTTTTGGATTGGAAAAGCTAGCTTTTGGGTGGATTGCCACTTGAAAACGGTTTAAGAAGGAATTCAAGTTCTACTCAATGGTGCTTCACATTCTTGATTTTAGCAAAGCAGCTCTACTTGAAAGATTACCAGATTCTAGCAGAAATTTTACTGCAGCTTCTTTGCTTTTTAACTCTATGTTTTCAGCATTATTTAGTCAAGGCTCTAAACAGTGGTTTTATTCCATTATACCGAGCATTACTATATGAGAACAAGAAGTAAAAATTAAACATTTGATGAGAAAATCTTTAGAGATTTAAAGTTTTAATAATCTCATTTCATGTTTCCAAAAAAGGAAGCTTAAATCACCAACATCTTCCAAAATAATCATTCTACCGAGTGAACTCATATTCTTGATTTGATGGCAGGTACTATTTCATTTTCCTACTCAAAAATTAGGGAAGGTGAGATTCAGAAAAGTCAATCAGTTTGTATTTATTTCTACCTTTTTTTATATTCAAATATTATGAAACAATAAGCAAAAAGCTGGCCCATCTTTGTGGACTGAAACACTCATTCCTATACTATTGATACAAAATCTTTTTCTAAAGGACCTATCACAACAGATTCTTGTTACCGGAGTTAAATACTCCTTCCTAGTGGCTTCGCTACCTTAAAAGACAATGTTGTCTGATTTACATTTTCTCCACAAAACACCTGATTCTCCATATTCTCCAGATTCTTTTATACATTTTACATTGTACAGCATGCATGGGTAACAAATTAGAAGTTTAATCACAGATATAAATCATTGTGATATATCATTTTAAAGAAGAAAGTGTGACTTCCTCTAGAAATGTCATCCGATGTCTGCAAGAACAGTTCCCGGGCACCCTTAAGGCTCTCCTGAAATCATACTGCTCTCTCCATGGGGTGCAGGGAGCATGTTTCCTGGAACATGCTCTTTGACTGACCTGGAGGTAACATGTAGCCCTTCTATTCCTTTCCCAGGGCTCATTACTTTTGCTGCCTCGATTGCTTTTGAACAAAAAAGTAAAACACAAAACCCTGCCTGAACAATGGAAGTAATCATTATAATATTTTTTATCAGAATTTTGACCATCAAGTTCTCTAGATTTCAGACATAACCAAAAATCCTTTTCCCAAATCCTAGTGTTCTGTACCAGGCCTTCCCCAGCTCCTGGGTTATGTAGCAAAGGAAGAAACAGAAGCACACTATAATTGAAAGTTTGAACTGTACTCATTTAGCATAGTTCCAAAATAAATGTACCCTGTTGAACTAAGTTAAAAGAATTGAATCATTTTTAATACTCATGGCAAAAATATCCAAATTAATATGGATATGAAAGGTGGAGGTTATACATTAAAATTTATATTAAGAATCACTTTTTAGATATCATAACTATATTCCAGACTTGGATGGCACAAACTCTTACCTTTTAAAATATAACTAAAAGAGATTGAGTGCGAAAAAAAAAAAAGAGATTTAGTAAAGAGTTCAAAGTATTTTTTTTTTTAACTTTGAGATGTTACAAGTTTTAACTTTTTATACGTTGTGATTTTACGGAAAGTGTCATTTCATGTCTGGAAAACATTAGTGAAGAAACATAAGGTATAGAATTGTCAAATCACTATGCTGCACACCTGAAACTAAAATAACATCATATGCCAACTACACTTTAAGGAAAAAAAGTGAAGTATGGGCACCTAAAAGGGAGAAGCAAGCTTTAGAAAAATAGGGCCGCTTGGATTTATGAACTAGATGACTAGCAACATCTAGTGGTCATTCCTATAATCAACCCCGCTCTTCATTTCTCCACTGTTGCTTAGATTTCAGTCATATGACAAAAGTTTAGCAGGTATTGTGAATTAAGTAAAATTAAAAAATTAAGCTGTTGATGACGTGATTTCTCTGGTACTTCTGTTCTCAAGGGCCAGCATGTCTGCCATCTGTCGCTTGCCAGACCGTTCACTTCTGTATTGAAAGCTTTCCAGGACTTCAATAAAATAGTACATGCTGTCTGAAAAATAATAATGTTATTTAATTCTTTTTTTCAAAGTTATTTTATTTATTGGTTTGAGAGAGAAAGAGACCATACAAGCAGTGGGGATGGGAAGTAGACTCCACATTGAGTGGGAAACCCAGCACTGGAATCAATCCCAGGACCCTGAGATCATGACCTGAGCTGAAAGGAGACGCTTTAATGACTTATTCACCCAGGTGTCCCCTCTAATGTTATTTAATTCTTAAGATATTACATTATAGTTAAATTACGTATTTTACATTTTATTTTAAAATAAAAAAATAAAATAAGGCCACCTGAGTGGCTCATTCAGTTAAACGTCCAACTCTTGATTTCAGCTCAGGTCATGATCTTGGGGTCATGAGATCAAGACCTGTGTCAAGCTCCTTGCTCAGCGGGGAGTCTGCTTGAGATTCTCTCTCTCTCTCTCACTCCCTTTGCCCTTCCCCTGTAAAATAAATAGATAATTTTTTTTAAAAATGAAATAATAAAATAAATAATGGGAAACAACATAAACTGCAATCTAAGAAGTTGGCTTTAATACACTTATATAGTATAGATATACAATACCTATACTATTATTTACAGCTTTTGGTATATGAGCTATAGAATTTAATACATTGAAATGCGAGAGTGTTACTTGTGATGAGAAGAGTGGTAACTTTGCTAAACATGGGAGACTGGACTTAATTTTGCCAACTTTAGCTCTAAAAGGTAAACTAATATTTTAAGACTCCTGCTGCAGATTGTCCGTTATTTTAACTGATTAAAATGGCATGCATGGATTTTGAATCATTGTTTATTTTACTCAACTGTTTGAAATCACAATAGGAACAGCAGGTTTCAAATGTTGAATACACATAATCTGAGAGGGAGGGTTCATATGCATACAAAGAAATAATAATAGCTGATATTTACTTGGCAACAAAGTATTTTATATTTATCATGGTCGATATACAAATAAAAAATGAATACCAATTAAAAATTACTACGAAATGGATGATTACTATTAACAGAATTCAAATGCTTTCAAAGATTATTTCTTTCAAATATCGATAATATATATTATTGATACTGAAAACAGAAGCAGGATTGCAAGCTAAAAACAGAGGGGAAATGAAGAAAGAGACTAATGCTGACCGTGTACATTTCAAGTGCCAGACGCTGGGTAGTTCCTCGTGTGCATCAGCCCATCTCTAAATCTCCATGACACTTCTGGAGACAGATGTCAACAGCTGTGCCACCCATCCCATTTTATAGGGAAAGAAATGGACTCCCGTTCCTGTGATCATACAACTGGTAAGTGACAAGGGTTGATCTGAATTCAGTTCACTCTGACTTCAAAATCAATGTTGCAGATAATGCTGCTATAAACGTCTAGGTGCGTGTCACCCTTTGAATTAGTATTTTTGTATTCTTCGGGTAAATTGCTAGTAGCGTAATTGCTGGATCATAATGTAATTCTATTTGATGTTAGTACAATTAACATAGTCTGTGTTATTTCAACCCTTTAAAAGATTGCCTCATGGGGGCGCCTGGGTGACTCGATGGGTTAAAGCCTCTGCTTTCCGCTAGGGTCATGATCCCAGCATCCTGGGATGGAGCTCCGCATCGGGCTCACTCCTCAGCAGGGAGCCTGCTTCCCCTCTCTCTCTCTGCCCGCCTCTCTGCCTACTTGTGATCTCTCTCTGTCAAATAAATAAATAAAATCTTTTTTTAAAAAATTGCCTTATGATCAGTATGTAGACAATTTTACATAGAATGCATTCTCTATATGTCAACTTGATTAAGTTAATTAAAACTTTTTAAAAAATCAGCTTGTTCTATGATAGAGATTGGTATATTAAAAATCACCCATTATAATTGTAGAATTGCCTATTTTTTAAAATTTCTTGTGAAATTTTTAGCCTTATCTATTTTAAACCTAAGGTATAGAGGGTAAGTACTTACAGTTGTTAAATTTCTGTTAATGTGTTAAATTTATAGTCTAATTTTTTTATTATAACATATAACCATTTTATTTTTGACATTGATTTGGCCTTAAATCTTTTTTTTTTTTTTTTTAGTCTAATTCCAATAAAGCTTCACTAACATTCAAAGAAAAAAAACAATGCTTTCAGTGCTTATCAAATTTTCACATATGTACACTAAAAGTAAACTCTGGGCAAAATGCTCTAAATACAACATCAGTAATTTTTAGTTCTCTCGTTTTTTCGCCAGCCTTACAAAAATAGCTCCTGGGTCACATGCTGTCTTGAAGGCTGCCGCACTGCTCAAGTCTGACTTTTATTCATCAATGAACAAATTTCTTCAGTTCACACTTTCATTCAACTATTATGTTAAGCATTCAGGAGACTAGAGAAAGCTTAAGATACAAATCTAAGTTAAAGGCAACATAGTGTATTGAATTTATACAGCATTAGAGAGATTCATCTATTAAAATAAAAAACCCATGTATTGTGTATCTACAATGTGACACAACAGATACAAAGACCTGAATACTGGGAAATTACTGAAAATATTCACAAGTATGCACAACCCTGAAGACACATTGTACCCTATGTACTACATATAGTAGTTGAGAAGAGGTAGGAATGATGATATCTGCTTGAAGAATGTCTTGCAGAACTCAACAGAGATGTTTGAAGTCTGCAGTACACTAACCTGATTGAGATGGAATGGAAGAGGAGTACATGGGAAGGCAAGAAAGCAACTGAGAGAAGTATATGGCCTTGAAACATAATTAGAAGGTAATACTACATCGTGGATAATGACTCTTCATGGCTTTAGAATAATGAGAAATTGACATCACCACTGAGATGCAGGAGAGTTTGATGCAGCAAGAAGAAACTCTTAACTTCTTAACTTAATGACTTATGTTAACATTAACAATTCTTAACACATTAGCTGGTCTAACCTGACACGTTCTCTTTCCCTAGGAGTTATTAATCATCCATTTCCTACTTTGGCAACACTTTCTATTTAATACATTTGAAGCACTGTCCCTTAGTTATGTTAAAACTGTAGTGTGTTTATTGCCAAAGTGAAACAATAATACCTCTATAATTTAGACCCTCAATCATTGCTTTACACAGTGGCATGGAACCATAAGAATGTACAAGCTGATGTTGCATAGTGACCTCAACTGTCGATGAGAATTTTTAAAATTGTTCCATGATCTTTTCAAATTTTGCCTAAACATGAAAACAACTTACTGTCAGTTAAAAATGTGTAAGGAAATGAAAAACAATAGTAAAATTCATATTTGCCTAATACACTGTAAGTGAAAGCATTGGGAATATTGAAAATTAAGGTGTCCTATTTCTTTGTAAAAGATATACCAAGAATAATGTGGCCAGTCCTTGCCTCCTTCTCCCCATGTCTCTTACAATGCGGAGTAAGCATACCTTGGTGAATTGTCATTTCCTTTCTAAGTTTGAATGGTTTCCAGCGTTGCATCCTTGCAATGCGGTGAAATATCCCAGAGAGTTGCTTTAATATGCAGGTTTGTGCAGTCACCACCTCCCCCTCTTCCTCCTCCTTTATGCTCCTCAGTTGGCCGTCCAGGTTGCTCAGGCTGCATACCTAGAGACTCCGAGGCAGCCAAGTCAACATTCCCATAGTCAGCTTCGCTTCCAACTGCATTCACGTCTGACTCAAATTTTACTGCCAGTGTCACTGCCTTTCATTTCTTTGCTGCATTCTCATTTTTGTTGGCGTCTTTGACACCAATTTTGAACTATCTAATTTTCTAAATGTCAGTTGAGTTTATCACTGGGAGACCAGGGAGCAACACAATTAGATGCGTGGCTGTCCTGTGTGAACACAAGAAATGACAGATGTGCCATGAATGAGCAGCCACCAACATATTTCAAAAGAAATGACGTGATTAGCCACTGATCAATATGTACATGTGTTCTTTACATAGAGATTTGTGGAATGAAGAGCTAGCAGCCCTGTTTGCACTTTGTAAACTTAGCTCATTGACTGTGATACTAAAATTTGAACTGTGTTATTAGGGGAGTGTTATTATTTGGTATTATTTAACTAAACCATGGTAGCTGAAAATTATGCATAGTGGCACAATGCAACACACACACACACACACACACACACTCAGGATTAAGCACACCAAGCATGGGGAACAACTGGAAATCTCATATGCAGCTGATTGAAATGAACATAGGATAATTTTGGGAAACATTTTGAGAGTTTTGTAAAAAGTTAAATATATACCTACTGTAGGACCCAGACATGTCATTCCTAGATATTTACCCATCAGAAATAGAAGCATATATAATAGAAGAACTTGTAGACAGTTGTTCCTAGTAGCTTTATTTGTAATAGCCAAAAACTGGAAATAATAAAAATGTCCATCAACCTGTGAATGAATAAACAACTTGTGGTATATCCACACCGTGGAACACAGCAAGACAAAGGTTAAAAAATTTATATAGACATTATAGCATGTATGACTCTCAAAATAATTACTCTGACACAGAAATAAAAGAAAAAGGTATAGACTCCACTTATAAAAAGTCTGGAAAAATGCAAACTGATTCATAGTGATAGAAAGAGGACAGAAAGCAGTCAGAAAGAAGTGACCGAGAAAAATAAGAAGACCAAATCAAAGGTACATGAAGAAATTTCTTGGCATTATAGATATGTTCATTATGTTGATAGAGATGGTGGTTTTAGGGTTTAAATATATGTCCAAATTAATCAAACTTTCCATTGTAAATATGTGCAGGTTATTCTCTGTCAATTATATCTCAACAAAGCTGTTGTAAAAGTAAATATATAAATATATTTCATTTTTCTTTGTCTTTTACTGTCATTGACTTTGCATATAATTAAAAGTTGTTGTTTTATACTTGTTTAATGGTGATATAAATTAACTGAAATGAATTTGGTTTAGCCATTCCTTGCTGCTGTGGACTGTGGGCCATTGGTGAAGGACCTCAAGATGGCTAGGCGAAAACTTGTTCTAAAATTCTTTGACCGGGTAACTTTCGGGGAGATCATATCCTGAAACCAGAAGGCCATTTTTGACTCCCCGAAATCCTGGAAAGAGACACCTACCTCCAAATTGGCTACTATCCCGAGAAACCACTTGCTATCGACTGGGCTTATTAGAAAGCCAATGTGGCAAATGCTGGGTTGGTAGATGACTTTGAGAAGAAGTTTAGTGCCCTGAAGGTTCCCGTGCCAAGAGTAAATATACTGTTGGGATGGATGCTGAAGAAAAAGAAGATGTGAACAGTTGTGCTGACCTTTGTCTTTCTCAAAGGCCAGAATTGAGGAATATAAAAAAGAGCTGGAGAAGATGAAGAACTTAATTCCATTTGACTAGTGACCTTTGAAGACCTGAAGAAGTCTTCCCAGAAACCAAATTAGACAAGAAGTATTCCTATTGGCTTTAGAAGCCAATTGAAAATGTATAAACTTGAGCTGGGGAGAAAGCTCTGGCCCTTGTATTATAAATGCTGGACATTAAAAATACTGATATGATACATAAAATAAAATATATTTGGTTTAACATTTTCCCAAGAATTTGTTCTGATCTTTTGTATCATAAGACAAGAATTAATTATTCATACAATATATTTTAAGTTCCATGCCATTCTTACTATCCAGAAAATTTCTAAAAATAAGTAATGAAATCCATAAGATTTTTAGACTTTTTATCTTAATTATTTGGCTAATAGATCCATATAACTTTATCATTAAATGTAGTTAATGAAATCTGAAAGATTAAGCTTTTTATCTTAATTGAATGACTAAATAGATCAGTGTAATTTTATCATTAAATGTAATTAATAGAGCTGCCAGCTGTTAGAATGGGAACCTAACTAGTCACAGAAACACTTAAAAATAAAAACTGAGCTTCCTTTTTTCCAGTGGGGAAATTTCCAATTACTTTAGAGAAAATAAATTAGGATAATTTAAAATATAGATTATAATTCTGGGCATACTATTCAATTCAAAATAAAATTTAAAATTTTACTAAAATTCCCATTTATGATTGGTTTAAATATACTCTCCAGAAATGACATAAATGGTTGGTATCCTAAAATGAATTTACTGAGCAAGACATTTGAAATAGTATTTTAAAATAAGTATTGGTAAGTTTTATACTTGCAGAAATCAGGGGAAAACATGGGCCTTCTCCTTTGCTCCTCATAATTGATGTTTAAGCCTATGTTTTGACACCACTGAGTCAAACTTTAAGGTGGACATATCTATGAATCAGAACAGGAGCAGGTAGGAGACAAGGGGCCAAATCTAATCATTCATGCTTTCTTGTTGCTGTTGCTAGATGGTAATTGGGTGTTTGTGGCCCTGATTGTGGTTAATGGTGAGGTATTCTTGCAAATAAAGTTAAAATTAACAAGTTTACATGCATAGTTCACTTTATATAAATTGATGAATAAGTTAAAAAATACCAAGTTTCAGAAGCATTAAAACTGCTAGTTGTCAGTTTTGGCATATGATTCTGTGGAGTACTGTTAATCTCACCCAGAAGTTGGAATGTTACAGTATCTTAGTAATGCTGCTTGGCATTTCCAGTGATTAAATATTTGCTCTAAGCTATAGTTCTTTGTAGCTACTTTAACAGGAGAAGTGCAAAAAGAAGACAAGAATGTTGTTGAATACCTCAGCATGAAATTAGAAACTGATCTAAATCTAATACAGCCTAAACAATATCAAAATCAAGGTGACAAAATATTTTCACTATTGAAATGAGTGTATAGGAAACAATATGTACCCTAAAAATTCATCTTAATAATTCAGCCAACATTAATGCAACATTTTCTATGCCTGGAATATTTGTCTCAGAACAAAGATCAAGACTATGGATGAGGACAATTGCTGCCTTTTGTGTTGTAAAATTTGATTTTAAGAATAATTAATGTTAAGTAATAAATAATTGCTTTATTATCAATTAATTTTAATGATTTTTATTTAACATTTATTTCATTAATGTTCCCTTCTTTGACTTTTTTCTAATAATCAAATATCTATTTCAAGTAAAGATTTTTACATTTTATCACAATATATTGTCTCTTAAGAATAATAAATCAAGCATTTATTATCATCTCTTTATTTTTTAACTAAAAACCTTTGAAACTAAAATTCTGTCACATAAAATGATTTCCTTTTTATTATTATGGGCATTTATTATTATTTTCAAGCATATGGATAAATTATCATTTTAAAATATAAGAAAAACTTGTGATTTGGAGATTTCCCCAGATTCCCCACAAATTTCAGTTTCCTATGCCCAAATTCCCAGTATTAGTATCCATATGGAATTTGAAAGCACCTTGTTAGCAGTTTTATTTATTCCCCACTTTAACAGTCCTGTATATATAGATTTATTTGAAGTCTAACTTCACCTTTAATTTCCATGGCTTGTGGGTTATCAAGTTGTTCTGAGACTTTCTAAACACATGTTCAAAATCTCCCTTCCTTATACTTCGTTGTGAGAATAGGATGTAGTAGTCTTTTGAGTACATCTTTTCATACATACATCAAAATAAAATAACTCAGTTACTTAAAACATTCTACTATGACAAAATCACCAAAAGTAACATAAAACAAAATATATGGTCTAATTCTCACTCTCATAAATAAAACATATTTGTAACAGACTCTGATAAAGTGAATTAATATTTTAGACTTTTAGAATCTAAATGAGAAAAAAATATGGATAGCTTTTATTTTTTAATACTTAAAATATGAACCAGTAATCCAGATGAAATTATTATCAGGGAATTATTTCCATGTAATGAGAGATGAGAAAAGATTTGGCCATTCTTCCCCAGTGGCATACTATGAGTTTAGTCAAGGATATGACCACTTAAAACAATTTTACCACTATTTCACTATCAACCTCTAACTTAGAAATAAGAATTCCTCACGTATCTTAATATTCATTGTAAATACGCAGCCCAAGCTTGAGGTTCCCTCATATTGTACAAAAAGAAATAAAAAGAATTCAATTAAATATCAGGGTTATGTCTGAAAATGTATAAATACCATTATTTGTTAAATACTTTGATAACACGGACTAAAGAGTTTAGCTTTTTCTTTTGAATACTGTATAAGATAAGAATTTGGCATACATTGTAGAAGGCATTTATTTTTAACAAAAATATTTGGGGGCATCTTAAGAAACATGCTGAAGAAAATGTGTTTCTTATCTTTTATTAGTATGTGGGATAAATATACGAAAATATTTATGAGATTATCCCAAGGGAAAAATGCATTCCAGCAAGATAAAGGTATATGCCTACTAACAGAGTAGTAGAGCAAAGGCAGAGCAAAAGTATGTGCCTAACATTACATACAATAAAATAAAGTGCTTGCAGGGGATTATAATGTGCACTTTGAAGGAGGTTTGCTGAATATCTACTTCCTCTGTTAGCCACATCAAATAGCAGTGTTTTACTTATATCATTTTTCTTATATTTATTATGAAATATTTCATATATACAAAACCTTAATATAACATGATATAATATACATATCATATAAATACATACAAGAATAAAAAACATACACAGACACACACACAAGCATAAGAAATAGAACATTACCGATATACTCAAAGTCCCTTAGGTTCCCATTCCAATCCCACCTCAAATTTCACCGTAGGGGTAAGTACTGTTCTGAAAGTTATTCTTATCATTCTCTTGCTTTATCATATACATGCAACAAAGCACACAACTGTTACATGTAAAACTCAATGACTTTATATCTATGTATATGCTCCTGTAACCAGAACAGAGATTAAGACATATTAACACTTCCTGGGCCCCAGAAAGCTCTATTGTATCTCTTCCCAGTCATACCAACCCCAATGCTGCAAACAGTATACTTCCTTCTATTAACATAAAGTGGTATTGCCTGTTCTTAAAATTAATATAAATGGAATCAGAGAGCATATATTTTTAGAGGTTGGGGGAAGAGCAGAGGGAGAGGCAGAGAGAGAGAATCTTAAGGAGGCTCCATGCCCAACACAGAGATCAATGTGCCCAGTGCAGGGCTTGATCTCACAACCTTGAAGACATGACCTGAGCTGAGATCTAGAATCGGACACCTAACTGACTGAGCCACCCAATTGCCCCCAGCATATATGACTTCTAATATTCAACACTGTGGCTTTGAAATATATTCACATTGTTGTGTGTATCATAGCACTCAAATTGTTGCTGCCTCATTTTCCAGGATTTGTCTGGTCTACAGCTCATGTGCATGTATTATTCCCAATTTGGAGTTGTTATGAGTAAGGCTGATACAAACATCTTTGTACACGTCTTATTGGTAGTCTAATGCATTCAGTTTTTGTTAGATTTACACCTATGAGTGGAAATTCTGGGTCAGAGGTAGGTATATGCTTACTTTTAGTAGATACTGCAGTTTGCCCAAGTAAATGTATCACATTAAACTCCTACCAGCAATATGTGTGAGTTCTGATAGCTCCACACTTTCTTCAAAACTTATTCTTTTCATTTTTTTCTTTAAATTTTAGCCATCTGGTGGATTTGTAATGGTGCATGTCATTGTGGCTTTAATTTGCATTTTCCTAAAGACTGCTATGATTTTGAGCACATTTACATATGCTCATTATCCATTTGGATATCTTTGTACATGAAATGCCTGCTTAAGTCCTTTAACTTCTCTTAAAATTAGCTTGTCTGCCTTTTACTTAATGGTTTGTAGGAGTTATTTTTATGTTTTGGATATAATTTTTATGTTGAATGTATATATGCAAAAAATCCTCTCCCATTCTGTAAATTCTCTTTTAACATAACCATTCCTTCTTGATTCTCAGATCTTTATATCTGGATTTATTTTCTTTCTTAGAGTACACCCTTTGTGTAGTCTAGTACTGAGAATTCAAGTCACTGCAAATCCTGGTTTTGATTACCTATGAAAGTCTTCATACTTATTTTTAAAAATTATTTAATTTGGTTCACATTTCTTGAGAGTTTTTTCCCTAGAACCCTGGCTTTTAGTTTCTGTTTTGACCTTAGAAAAGTCTACTGTTCTCCTAATTATTGCCCTAGCCTTGTCTTTGTACTCATCTTTTAAAATTTCACTATAATATTATGTGTTGGGAAATTACTTTTTTATCTTTTTTGAGATATGCTATACTTTTAATATCTGAGAATTAGAATCATTTATCAATTCTAGAAAATTCTCACATATCATCTCTGAATATTGCCTCACATCAGCCTTATGCCACTCTCTTAATTTAATTACATAAATGCAATGCCTTCTTGAACTCATCTCAACATCTTTCAACATCTTTTTTTATATTTTCTGTTCTCCTTCTTTGATGCATTCTGCATAATTTAAGGTCTACCATATCATTAACTTTCTCTTCTACATGTCTAACTTTTAAAAAAATTATTATATATTTTTTGTTTCCTTTGTATTCTTGAAAGGAAAACACCACTGAATCTCTCTTTCAAGTTGTTCATCAAATATATGAGACACCATAGGTTCACCCAGCATCAGGTTTATTCAGCTTTAATAAAAGGGAGAAAGCAGATAGGGGCACTATGTGAGAAGGATAACTCTGGAAGCTTCAGACGTGCAGGTGCGGCATCTCATGTGCCCAATCATTTTTACTCTTCTAAGAAATGACAAGAAGGTGATAAGAGTGTCAGTCACATCAGAATAGGGAAGCCAGAGAGGCTAGAGCCTCTCAGTACAAGTATCTTTCTGGTCACCTAAAGGGGTATGTAGCTAGCTCCCATTCTTTAGCATTGCTTCAGTACCTTAATGACAGAGTATGAAATAAATAAGAATAGCAGCCATGCACAGAGTGCTTGAGTTTATCCTTTCATAAAGTAGATCAAGTAATAGATGGAGTCTTCTGGGCCAAGTCTATTTCACGGTAAGCTTACTGGCTCCATAGACACTACCAGTGGTCGTTACCTCATTTCTCAAGTTATAATCAAAATAGACATACATAGTGGCTCTTGGAACCACAGCAATGGTCCCTTGGTCTGTGGAGCAAGAGCTATTCTAGTAGAAAAAGCTGAGATGAATCCTTTGAACCCCTTCTTCATTTTCTTCTTACCAATATTGTGAACATAGAGCAAATCATATCCCACATGTATTGGCAGAAATCAGTGCCCCCCTCAAAGATTTGAAGATATATAACATGTTAGATAGGAATAATCCTTAGGGAGGAAAGTCAAATAAAGTGTGGAAGGAGATAAGAAGAACCAAGTGGGGTTGAGGTTATAATTTGAAGAAGTGTCTTCTGGGCAGGCATTTGTACAGTACCCAAGGGACTGAAGTGTGTGGATATCTGGGAAAAAGCATTTCTCACAGAGAGAAATCAAATGTGATGGCCTTGAAGCCAGACTGTCATGGCCTGTTGGATGAGCAGTGGGGAGGCCAGCATGGCTTGAGATCATTGACTGAGAAGAGGCCAGAGAAGTGACAGCAATAAATCATGTGGGACTTTGTAGATCATTTTAGGAATTTGGGCTTTTACTCTTGAGTGAGGTGGGAAGCAATGTGGTGTAAAATAATGTATGTGTGTGGTTTTTTTAAATGTGTTTTAATGAGATCGTACTGGCCACTTCATTTAAGAATAGACCAATTGGCAGTGAGAATAGGAGACTGGCTATAGGGTTAGTACAAGTGGAAGCAGTAGAAGTGGTAAAATTGTGGAAGTATTTTTATATGTTCATTCTATCAGATTCAGTTGTTAGTATTCCAGCTTCTTGGGAGATAGTCCCACAAATTTCATATATCCTCTTCCCTTTAGAAGTACATGTATCTTGAGCCTTTGGATAAACATCCAGAAGTCTCATTAATGTTGACCTTGATCTTAAAACAAACACTTTTTATATTAAAGTCCTGATTATAAGAGCCAAACACATCTCAAAAAAAAATTTACCTTTAGTTCATTTCTCACTCCCTTTCATCCCCTTCATAAAGTTGCTTGCCTGTTTCTATTAAGAGGAGGGCAATACTAATAATTGAGAGTTTTGGCAGCTATCTATACAGCCTGACCATACTGTGAACTTTGGTCATTGTGTCCAGCATTCTGGATCCCTGCTTGTAGCAGAAGGGCAAATTCTGGGTTCCTGCTGTGGCTTCTTTAACACAGGAGGCCTTCTTCTTAGTGAAAAGCTGAATTCAATTCCAGTTAAAGAATTTTAACTTAGTTTTTAATAGGATGAGTCATTCCACAGTTAAACATGATAAAGGACACAGACATACACATACACACAAAAGAAAGTTAGAAAATTTATTTTCAACCTTCCAAAATCTTCCACAGATGAACTTGACATTGATTAACACTTTTCAAAGCAAAGTACCTAAAAGGATTTGTATTAAGTTAGAGAAGTTTATAGACGATGTCCCCTAGAAAGACCCAGGTGGTTAATGACCAAACCTAAGGCATGCATTCTCTTTATTTTCCTATCAGAGGACTCTACTTACTAAAAGTAATAATTTTTTGTTCTCATATACCAAATGAAAACCACTAATTATTCACTGTTTTTTGGAAAACAGAAAATTGGCCTATGAGTTTTAGGAGTTTGCCAACATTGCTCAGTTGAGAAAGGATTTTCTGTGGAATTCAAATGCTTTGAAAAGTTCTTGTTCTTATGGACACAAACCAGAAAAATAAGAAAAGGTGAAACCACCTCAGAAAATTCAGAAGTTATAAATAACAAACTATAACATCACATCAAGTCACTAAATGATCTTTAGGGTATTGGAAATCAGAATTCATTTCCGCTTAAAAAGAAAAACAGGTAAGGGGAAGTAAGCTATAATCAGAATATAAACACTGTGTGAAAGATCTCTTACTGCGTTTTTGTTTTTGTTTTCCTGTTGAGAAGATGTTTCATGATTTGTTGTCTTCCAAAATTCTTTGGTACTAAACCAATGAAAAATTTTTCTATCTAATACAAAATAATTATGAGATAGGGGATTAACCAACAATTTTTGTATGGAGCATGACCTACGAACAAAGCCCAAAGCTTGCCATTAAATTCCTGTGTAACTAACAAGATCATTTCTCTGTCTCTTCATTTGGCTAGAGGCAAAATAATATTGTCCCTCTAACTTAATACATAACAATACATAAATGAGATTGTTTTCTTATAGTCTTAACAAGCATCCATCTAAAGTGTTATCTAGTATACAGTACATTAAAAATATAGCATATTATCAGATTTTCAGTGATACTGCAGTTATGAACTCTGGTTGTTAGGAATCAGGGGAGAAAGTTACAGAGAATTCCCATGACTCATGATAGTTTTGGCTATTAAGCCTCAAACACTTATTTACAAACAAACTGAAAATGTGAAATCAAACAAATTTTCACAGCTCCAAGGAGATCAGATAAGATACTTAGGTATCTCAAATCACTCTCAGTTATAATTATCTTTTAAAGTTATTTTTAGCACAAATGATGATAATTCTAGAAAAATGGCAAAGCAAATCCTGAAAAACTGAAAATATTTGGTGAGCTTTCATTCTATTTTCCACTGGTTTTTACTCAGAAACTGAAAGATAAAATTAATTTTCAATTGCCTCATGAGTGGAAGGGACAATAAGAACTGCAAAAAAGTATGCACATTAAATAAATATGTCCTAAGTAACAATACAGCAGTATATACAGATTTGGGCACAACAGAATAGACTATGTGAATCCCATATCTTAGGTTTCTCTTTAAGTATTATCTGTTAAAACTTTTGAGGTTGTTTTTTTTCTTTTCCTTTGCAGTGGCCAGTTTCTTCTGAGGTCTGTTGGGGAACAGTTGTCTTCACTTGAAAGCTAAGTTTACTTTTCCATTGTAACATTTATGTTCACTGCCCAGCTGGCTTCAGTGGCATCTCATTATTTTTGATGTTTTTTACTTTTGAATATTTCTGTAAATAAAGAAAAATAAGAGGGGTTCATCAGCAATATGTATTGGAAGTAGTCAAGAAAGAAACCATGTGCTTTCAAATACTATTTATAGTACACTCACAGGCATGTATGTTTTTTGAAAAATAATTGGGAGCACATTAAGAGGAGGCAAACACACAAAAACAAAACTGAAGTAAAATAAATTAAACAAGGAAGAAATGTAAACTCAAGGCAGAAATTTCTATGAGGTTGGACATAATACCTTAAATTTGCAAAGTGTTTCTCTGGCTACATAGTGCTTTTCTTTACATTTTAGTTAATCTTTATAAAAACTCCAGTGTGCAGGTAGCATAAGGTAAAAAACCGAATCTGCAATGAAGAGACCTGCCCAGCAATCACACAGCAAATAAGAGACTGAAGCTTGATTGTGCTCTAAAAGTGTCCGATTGCAGACCCATCACCTTGGCTGTGCCACGATGCCTACAGAATGGAGCCCAAACCTAGTGGAGTTCTAAAGACTGCAGAGGAGGAAAAGAGCAATGATAAACGTTAAACTGAACAGGTCTCAAGCATAAGCAGAGTGACCTACCCTCTCATGAGCATATTCGGACTTGACATTAACATACAATAACATCATATCAAACCCTCAAGGAAAGCAAGCTACACTGCAGATAGGAATTCTGTGTGTTCAAGCAAGACACTTCATTCCTTTCCATTATGGCTTTGTGGAACATGGGGGATGGGTGGTTTAAAAAAATTCTAACAGCATGCACTCTAATGGTCAAGAGGTACAGAAGACCAGTCCTCTCTTGCTTTCCCATACTTCCGTTGTACTAGTGATCTGTGAAGTGTTAGTCACATGACCCTGAAGAGGAACACTCTGAGGCTCTTAACTCTGAGCTTTCATTTGCCTATGACTTCCTCCCTCCTTTCCCTCCTTTTCTTCCTCTTTTCCCCTCCACTTCTTCCTTCCTTTTTTCCTCCCTCCATCTCTCTCTTCTTCCTTTTGTTTTTTCCTTCTTTCTCTTCCTCCCTCTCTCTTTGTCTCTCTCCCCTCTTTTCCCCTCCCACCACCCCCCTTCTTTCATTCCTCCCTTCCTTCCTCTCTCCCTCCATTCCTTCCTTTCTTCCTTCCTTCTTTTTTCCTTTTCTGCTATATACTAGCTTTGTAATCTTAAAGAAGTTACCTAGCCTTTATGCACCTCATTTCCTCATCTTTAAAATGAAGAAGGGGGAAGGGATAATAATTCCTATTTTACAGGGTTATGACAAAGATAAAATGAACCGACAGATGTAAAGAATTTTACATTTAACACTAAGAAGTTTAAGTTGTCTCCCCAACTGTTAGCTATTTTTATTATAAGTGTGAAATATAAAGACAAAATACAGCTTTGTGACCTCTGAGGAGCTCATAGACTAACGGGGGAAGAAGAAAAGAGATGTCAAAGCAGAAAGAAGTGGAATTTCTCCACACCCCGTGTTAATTTCCCTGGAAATCTCAATTTATGTTCTTGTGTCAACACTTCCCAGTGTTAACTAGGGCTGGGGTTGGGAGTACATGGTGGGATGTGGGTAGTCCGTGGCCTAAAGAGAGAAAGCCTGGATTCCATAGTCTTCTTGATTTTATTCTCTCTCATTATCTGCTAGCCCCAGCTGCTACCTTTAGATTTTTAGGTCTTCCTCACATCACAAGCAGTAATAAAACTACCCACCGTCGAGTATACATTATAGATGAAAGAACACGGGCTTTTTAGGCAGTATGCCCAGATTTAATTCCCACTTCTATCACCTACAATCTTTGTGACTTTATCTGTAAAAAGGGATAACAACATTATTTCTCCTACAGTATTGTTTTTCTTGGGGAAGGGGAGGAGGGCAAATAAAATCAAGATATTGTAGGACAGAGAAGGGGAATCTGAAGAACTAGGTCTGATTCCTAATTCTAAGACCTACAGGCTGTATATCTGGTGGAATGTCTGAATTCCATTTCTCTATCAGGAAATGAGTTGTGATAGTAATAAGTGAATCACAGAGTTGAGGAAATATCAAACGAAATAATGGTCCTGCAAGTGCTTTGCACAACGTAAAGTGCTACAGAAATATTACCTGCTATTATCATCATCTCATATTCACATAAAACTATAATAAGCCTGAAGTCTGAAAGTTCAATCTGTCATCTTGACAGTTATTAGTCTCACTCTCCCTTGTCAATAAACTGATTTAAGATAGGACATAGTTAAGCAGAAAAACGGGAGGTGAGGGAATCAGAATAATCAGATTATCTCAAAATAAAATAATAGGATTTAAATAATCTTTGTTTTGGAAGGGACCTTACAAGTTGCCTTTCCTTGCCTGATCTAGCCCAATCTTCCATCCAGTGTAAGAAGGCCCTAAATAACACTTGTGTTCTTGTGGCCGATTCAGGTTGACAGAATGGATTTTACATTGAATAGAAACCGAGTTCTTTATTGTGTTAAACTGTAAGATTCTCAATGCATGCAGGAACTGATTTTCCTGACAATAATTTATATTTTAAAATTCTAGTTGATTTAAAAGCTTCAACTCTTTCAGCATTCATCAACTCTTCCTTTCGGAAATGTGACAAACCTAACATGGAGGTGATGTTTCTGACATTGAGCTGAATATTCACTGATTGCTTTTGAATTCACATTTACTTAAATGATCAAATTAACGGAGGAGTGTGGAATCGAGCACACTCCTTTGAGATCAAGCCAAACACTTCATCCACAGAAGGACAGATAAACAATGCAGTTTAGTTTTGTCTTCCTCTCTAAAAAGTATCCTCTGGTAGTGAAAATCTGCATCTTTGTAAGAATAGCCTACTATTCAATCCACAAAATAAAGCTTTATATACGTAACATCAGATGAATTTTTTGAATGAGAAGATTAAGGTGAAAGAAAAGCCTCCATTTCCTCTTCCTTTATAAAAATCAAGTTCAAGTATATCTAAAATTGCTTTACATTCTCTTCTAGAGCCAATGCTTCCTAAAGAGTGAATTTGAACCATCGCTAGTCAGACCCTGCTCACTTTCCTTTTGAGGAACTTTGGGATCCAGTCTCCTCAAATTGCTCCAGCTGATGATGAACAGTAGAACCTGAAGTAAAGCGCATCTGTTTCTTGTAGGGGGCAACTCAGCTGCAAAATGCGGTTTTCTGGAATCTCTTCTGAACCTTTTCAACTGAATTTTCACTCATGTACCTACCCACTCTCACAACAGTACCAATCCTCTCCTTGCCTTTTCTTAGGATCTTTTGTATTTAAGTCATTGGTTGAGATTGAAATATCTGCTTTATTCTTCCTCCCATCATATAGCACCATTTTCTGGAGGCAAGTCTTATATTTATACTCCTGGCAACTGTTTCTGCACACAAGAAATGTTTGAAGGTTCTCACACATTATCTGCCAAATTCAAAATGGGAGTCTGGGTCTCATTTCTCTGGTCAAGAAATACTTACCAAGAACCTACAACAAGGCAGACACTCTTTTAGAACCTGAGGATACAGCAAATTGATACAAATCCCTGCCTCCATGGTACTTTCATGTGAGAAAGGTGTAAAGTAAAGAAGTAAAACGTACAGTATGTTGGATGGCATATGGGAGACAGGCAGCCCCAGACAGGAAGGTTAGAATTTTAAGTAAAGTCTCTGTAGAAGGGATCACTAAGAAGGCAGTGGCTAAGGAAAGATCTACAGAAGATGACGCCGGACATCATGTCACTCTCTGTGGGAAGATTACACCACTTGAAAAAAAAAAAAACAGTCTGGGTAGGTGTCGAGGATGGAGCATACGTCTAGTTTTGGAGAAACAGCTGGGGGCTGATGTAGGTAGGTAGGGAGGAATGGGGAGAGAAGTACAGAGATCATTGGAGGGATTGGTAGAAAGGTGTTATATGATCTAAGGTTTTCACATATTCCCTCTGGCTACTATTGAGAACGGATGGTATGAGACAAGGGCAGAAGCAGACTGACTAGGAAGGAAGTTTGTGATACAAGATCCAAACAAGAAATAATGATGGCTTAGATTTGGTTGACAACAGTAAACATGGCAAAAAAAAAAAAAAAAAAAAAAAGTCATATTCTAGATATTGCTTGAGGATAAAACCAATAGGATTTGCTGAGAGAGTGGGTGTGATGAGTGGGAAGAAAGAGTTTTTCATAACTCTTCTCCCTCATTGTTTTTCCAAGTGTGGTCCAAAGACTCCCTGCCTCACAGTCTTGCAAAAGACACGTCAGAAGAGATTCCTAGTTTCTACCTAGGAACTACTGAATCAGACTGTTAAGAGCAGAGGTTGGAAAACTTTTATTCTAAAGGTTCCAACAGTAATTATCTTGGGCTTTACATATGGTTTCTGTCAAAATCACTCAATTCTGCTGATACAGTATAAAAGCAGCCATAGGCAACATTAAATGAATGTGTGTGGCTTTGGTTGCAAGTCAACCTTATATAGATAATGAAATTTGACTTTCATGTAATTTTCATGTGCCAGAAAATATTTTTTTTTATCTTTCAAACACTTAAAAATGAAAAAAACAAACGTTTTTATCTCATGGACATACAAAAACAGGCAATGGGACAGACTCTCCCACTGCTAGTTTGCCCATTTTTCTCTAGAGAGCAGATTCCAAGAATATGTATTTTTAACATGCTCATTAAGTGAATTTTTTTATACAGAAGAACTTAGAGAATCAGTGCAATAGGTTTTGAGAGTTATTGTCATCTGTTCTTTTTTCTTTTGCTTTGTTCATTGATCAGAATAAAAACAGATTTCTTTAATAAAATGAGAAACAGAATTGGTTTGGAATAATGGATAAAAGCAAGATCCTCATCTGCCAACAAGAAAAAAGGTTAGAAGTAAAGAAAAAGGAACTGAAAGTTAATTATAAAAATAATTAGGGAATTGGGGAGAGACTCAAAAACTTATTTTTTAGAAGTAAACTGTAGTTTAAAAATGCATTTATCAAAATGAAATCTTGCCATTTGTGATGATGTGGATGGAACTAGAGGGTATTATGCTTAGCAAAATAAGTCAATCAGAGAAGACAATTATCATATGATCTCCCTGATATGAGGAAGTTGAAAGGTAATGTGGGAGGTGTGGGTGTTGGAAAAGAATAAATGAAACAAGGTGGGATCAGGAGGGAGACAAACTGTAAGAGACTCTTAATTTCACAAAGCAAACTGAGGGTTGCAGGGGGGTGGGGGAGAGGCAGGTAGGGAGAGGGTGGTGGGGAAGATATGTGCTATGGTGAGTGCTATGAAGTGTATAAACCTGGTGATACACAGATGTGTACCCCTGGGGCTAATAATATATTACATGTTAATAAAAAAATTTAAAAAATTATTTAAAAAACATACTGTAAAAGAAAAAAGCATTTATCATTAAAAAGGATCAATCAATGATTTGTGCATGATTCCATAAAAGTCAAAGGCAGAGGTCACCATATGTATCCAATTCCCTGTTCTACATAGGTTAAGGTACTGTCATTGATCTGGAGAACAGTAGGATTTTGCCCTATGAAAGAATACCACCTATCACAATTTGCACACCACGCATGCAGCTCATCTCTGCTTATAAGCAACCTTGTGGTTTAGGTCTCAGGTAGTATATGAATTTGTACCACGACATCTCTTTTTTTTGCTTGATCATATAATGCTTTGATTGCTCTCTCTAGTGTCACACTCAGATCATAAGAAAATACAGGGAAAACAAGAAAAAATTAATTTACTTAAACAGATCTTTTAACCATAATTACAGTACGAAAATAGTGATCATTTTGGGTTTAAAAAATTAACTTTGATTTTTCATTTAGTATTTCTCAACTTCATCCCTCTTTTGCTGTCATTCTATTCTCTTCTTTGTCTCAAGATTTAATTCACCAATGTTTCATTTCTGAGATGGAATCAAATAGAAATTGACAAAATTTATTTCAGAGAAAATAATTTTCAAAAATATAACTCAAGTGCAGTGTCAAGTCCTAGTAGGGAGATACAAAATTACTAGCAAACAGCCTTTAGGTTATCTCAAGAATTTATTGGTGAAAAAAATAATGGGTTTCTAAGAATTTAGTGAGCATTATGAAAACTATATGAGTGGAGTGAACAGAAAAAGAAAGTGGAGAGGAAGACAGGACTTCAAACAAGCTGCTCAATAATCCATCCTGGTCTAACACTCCTGACTCCTGACAGCCGGAAGCTGTATTTCTTCAAATTTCTGATAGATTCTGTGGTAAACCCACATGAGACACAGTTAATATGATGCCACAGCAATCAGTACAATGCTAACCAGAAGCTGTTGATTGAGTCTTGATAACAATAATAATAAATTTTTTGTGTCTACTCTGTGCCACTCGCATGCACAATTTCATGTGAGGCAGGCATATTTATTCTCATTTTACAGATAAAGAAACAAAATCACAAGAAATGTGACACTCTTCAAAATAAGAGTTCAGTCTTAGGTCTGCCTGATTGCAAAGCCTGCATATTTCCCTCTGTACTTCACTATCCTGCAGAATGTTTCCCCAGTGATTGATGTTCCTGTCTAGCCACAGATTGAGGATAGAATGGAGTGAAAAGAAAAGAGAAGAAATGAAATGACCTGAAAAAGATTGTTTGCTTAGAGAAGTGTTTTTTTTTCCCTTTCAATATGGTATATAATTTTACTTTTATAATTAACATTCTGCTGATGAGATCTCCCATTGGGCAAGGCTGACGAGTCCGATTTTTCATGAAGAACAAGCACTGCAGGAAATAAATTAATCTCTAGGGAAGAGGAGGGGCAAGGCTGTCAGTACTCACACAACTGCCTAATAGGAAATGATATTTCAAGATTGTTGAAAGAATGAAATGACTATGGGTTCTCCTTCCAGCATATTCTTTACATTTAAACCTTCTGAGAAGAGAGAAGTAGGTTGCTCTAAAATGAAGAGCAATCTTATAACATTTTACTCTGGGCTGTCAGTACTTCCAAGCTAAGACAGTATTCCCTAGAAACGGGAAAGAAATTCTACCATGTCATTGTTTTGTTTGTATGATGAAAAATCTGCACTGTTGTTAAATAGAAGGGTGAATAATATACCAGATTTTTCATTACCAGTTTGAAGTTATCCAACATTTTATGTAACAGGCTTTCTAGTCTTTGGAGTAAAAGTAATTATTGTGCTTGGAATTATATACTATTTACATTAATGCTGATTTATTGAAGTGTGCTTTTATTAAGATTGTGAAACAGTAATATGTTTTATGATATCGAAATTACCTGTCTCTTGATGGCCTGTATTCTGTCATTCATCAGTCAAGGTCTTTAAGACGGAGCACTGGTCTTGTCTAATTCTCAAAGTCGTTCTCATACAGAACCACCTCATGTTTTATTTCTCATAATATAAGTAAAAGCTAAAGTTTAGATCAAATATTAAGGTTAAGTTAAAACCCAGTATAAAAATTTTGGGGGTCACCTGGGTGGTTCAGTGGGTTAAGCATCTGACTCATGATTTCAGCACAGGCCATGATCTCAGGATCATGGGATGGAGCCCCAAAGCAGGCTCTGTGCTCAGCTGGGATTCTACTTAAGATTCTGTCTCTCTCATCCTCTCCCTGCTCACTCTCTCTCTCTCAAATAAATAAATAAAATCTTCAAAATTATTTATTTTTCTGTGGATACATTCTTCATTTGTAGCTTCTACTTTGACCTCAGTGATGAATTTTTCCATGGAGCTTGTCTTCTCTCCCTTATTTAATGTACCACAATATGTAGCTTCCTACCTGTAGTGAATTACTTCTATGTGAATCTTACTTAAGGATGACCAACAGTTGTATTGCTCGATGGTTATCAGAATAGACCACAGAATCCCATGCATTCAGAACTGACAGGGCACAAAGATTACTTGGTATGCTTCCTATTTGGGTGAAGAAAGTATAACTCAGGAAAATGAAATGGTCTATGAAGGGCAAAACATCTAACTGTGGCAGAGCAGGGACTAGACCTTAGGGTGTCTGCTTTTTGTTTTCTGGCCTAAGGGTCTTCTCACTACTTGACAAGTTGAATTTATGGAGGACAGGTCATGGCATGAATTTAATCTAAAGATGGAGGAATAATTAGAAGGACATATCTGAAGTTTCAAAAGAAAGGAAATTCCATTAGATAACTTTGTTCAGGATAGAGTATAAAATTTGCTCAGTGGGGAACATTTATGTAGGGCAAAAACAAATAAGCATATTTAAATGACTATCTTTTCTGGCAGAGTGCAGTTTCTAAAAGACACAGAAGGAGGAAACTCCTGTTCAGTCAGTCAGACCACCAGAAGCGATCTCTGCAATTCATGAGTGACCTACATAATAATCAGATCCTCTTTACAGCTTGCTGGTCATATTCTGATGCCATGAGACTTTGCCCTCAACTGAAGGAAGCCACCTCACCCACAATCCTTCTTAGAAGCTGCAGTATCCAGTGATTGAGTGATGCAGGAGCTATAAAGGTCTGGCCCTTCATCTCAACTCAGCACAACTCCAAAGAGCCACACCAGCTTCCAGTGGGATCAGCAAAGGTCTTTGTCATGACTGTATAATGACTCAGCTTCCCCCTCTGCTCAGACCTATTTTTGTCCCTCTGCTTTATGAGTTGTTTCTGAGATCATTTCACAATAAATGTCCTAACCAGGGAATGAGGCATGAAACAAGTCACTGAAAACAAACATTGGGTCTTCACACATGTGGTCTACCAAAAATAATAACCAGTGGAGTCCTGTGCTCTTCCTCAACTACTGAGGCTGGGGGAAGGCAGGGAAGTTGTCCATTAGGGAAGATCAGGACTTCCAGGCCTCTGAAAAATTGCACTGTTTCTTGGACTCAGAGGAGTCAGTGATTCATCTTCAAAGAAGGTTTCCACTTGCCGTCCATGACCACGGAATTCCGAGGGGCCACGGAGTTCCCAGGAGGATACAATTTTCAAAGGGAAAAGGTGCCAACAGAACATGAGGAACCACAAGAGCCATAGCACGTGGGCACAGCCAGCACTGTGCAGAAGATACCATCCGGAAGCCAAGTTCTTCTTAGCAACCAGCTCATAAAGATGCAGAAGTTAGTTCTAACAGCTACGCCTCAACTGGAGTCTATGATGTCCTATATGAACTTTAACCTATTTCCTCTAATGTAGTCTTCAAAATAGCCGATGGTGTAGTACTGTTATTAACCCGATTTCAGAAACAAAGAGACAGAGACATTAACAAATTGCTCATGGTATACAGCTCGCAAGTGGGAGCCGAGATTTAACCCAGCAGTCTGAGTTCAGACTCCAAAGGTTAGCCACTTAATCATCCTACTTTCAGAAGACTGTTCTTTTAGTAATTTATGGACAAAACAATGTACAGACTTAATAACAAGGTTCTTAAAATAAGATGTGGGCATTGCCAAGCTGCCAAGCAACCAGAGTGAATCAAGGACCCACAGAAGAAGGTCATGCAGGAGATTGGGTGAAGCCTTTTCATCAGTTGCTTAGGGAAGAGGAGCCAGGCCTAACGGCAGTGATCCTGAGTTGCAATTTATTGCCCTCCAGGCTGCAGTAGAGCAAACTCTCCTCCCATGGTGTGTGTGCAGCCATTCACAGCCAATCTTCTAGTTATTTCTGTTCAATTCCAAAATAAAGAATTTCCTTTGGTATAATTATTAGATACACATTTGAATTGGTTCTACGTCATCTAACTGGAAGAGTAAGATCTGGTTGTCCAGAAGGAGCAAACCTGGAGAAGCAGCACCCTGGTCTTCATAAGAATTTTGGTTTTTGTCCGGGATGTACTACAAAGACTCTTGCCCTTCTCGCCCAAAAAGAATTTAGGAAAGAACTGACTTATGTCTAAGGATGAAAAAGGGGAAAGTTCAGAAGGGGTATCATTTGCTCCTCCTGAACTCCATGGTGGCTACTGGATATTCTGAGATCGGCGAACTAGGGAACATGGAAATGTTAAATAGAGATCCAGGGAGTCTTTTTTTCTTTTTTCTTTTGGCCAAATAAAGACATATATATTGCATTGTACAAGACAAAAACAAAGTTTGAAAAATTTTATTTTTGTTACACCTGACTTCTGTATTTTTGAAGCTATTTCCCAAGTGAACATGATAAATAGTTTCTAAATAAATGCATGTCGAAAATAACCTAAATAGGGAAATGTCATTTTACTCTTCTTAAATAAAGTTAGGAGTCTCATTTGCTTAAAACCACTACTATAGGGGCGCCTGGGTGGCTCAGTTGGTTAAGCATCTGCCTTTGGGTCAGGTCATGATGCCAGCATCCTGGAATTGAGTCCTGCATTGGGCTCCCTGCTCAGCAGGGTGCCTTCTTTTTCCTCTCCCTCGACCGCTTCCCCTGCTTGTGCTCTCTCTCTCTCTCTCAAATTAAACAAACAAACAAATAAATAAAATCTTAAAAAAAAAAAAAACCACTACTGTAATTCCAAGCCTTCTTTTTTCTTAAGTCACCACTTATAGGCAACATGTTCCAGTAGGTGCTGCCCTGGTCTGGAACACCCCAGGCACTATCCATCCAGGGGGCAAGGCTGGGGCTGTCCCACACCAGCCTGGGAAGACACACACACAGGGTAGATCAGATAAGTTTCCCATGATTGAAACAAAAACTTTGATCTTGGGAATTTCACTATCTGGTACTTTTTAGGATCCATAATCTTAACGGAGGAAAAAAAGTTTTCAATGAATTAATAATGGCTTGAGACTCAACAAGCTGTAGCAATATTCACTGCAGTACTTGTTTCTTTATAGTCATGCTTGATTAGTATTTGAAATTTACAGGAATTGCAATATGCGTGGTTTTCAAAGCCCTTCCCAGGATTTCATTTTTATCACTCGACAAGAGTCAATGAAAAGGCAGTAAGAAAAGCTCTATGGGATATTTTTATACAAGTGTCAAAAGCCAGTAAGCTAACTACATGAAAGAACCCAGATTGTACAGACAGAGTTTGAGCAGAAACACTTCAGAGACTTTATATCTAGTGTTTTGACTTTTACATGCCCTTGGAGGGGGAAAAAAAAAGTCCTAGCTAGAAAACCAAATAAGGAGGGGAAAGGAACAAACCATATGCTTAAGAATAATTACAATTTCCATTTTCCTACAAACGAAATGTGAAGTTTCAAAGATAAAGTGTGATAGAAATTGAGCTGCTTTGGTGTGTCTAAAATATATCCAAGAAAGGAAATTCTCATTTCCCTTGCTAACTCATCCCAGATTTTTACAATATAGAAGTTAGTCTGAACGCTGTCAACTTCTCCGGAAGTCCATTTACTCTTGTTTTGCTTTTAGTAGAGACAAAAAACATCAGATCATCATCTCTAGAAACAAAACTATTGTAATTCAAATCTATATTAGGTTATTTATCTGACGCATCTTTAAGTTAAAGACATCTCAATTACTATAACCTTTTTTCACCCCATTAATCCTTTTTTTAATTCTACCAAAAATTTAAAAACATTACTGTCAAGATAATACAAGCAATATTAAACACTTCTTGGCTGTGAAAACCATAAATGAGAAAACTCTAATAAAAAGGAAAAATCAACAGACCTATCATTGTGTTTAATATTATACTGCACTTAAAACTACATTTCTTGGGCTCCTGGGTGGCTCAGGCACCTTACCTTAGCCTCTACCTTCGTCTCAGGTCATGATCCCAGAGCCCTGCTCAACAGGGAACCTCTTTCCTCCTCTCTCTCTGCCCTGCCTCTCTGCCTACTTGTGATCTCTGTCAAATAAATAAATAAAATCTTTCTTAAAAAACTACATTTCTTTTTTTAAAGATTTGTTTATTTATTCGAGAGAGAGAGAGTGCACACAACAGGGTGCGGTGCAGAGAGAGAAAGAATCTTGAAGTAGACTCCCGAATGAATGCAGAGCCCACCACTGGGCTGGATCTTAACACCCCAAGATCATGACTTGAGCTGAAATCAAGAGTTGGGCGGGGAACCCAGAAACCCCTAAAACATTTCAGTGAGATTTGCAGTTGAGGCAGTCACATTGACAGAGCCTTATATTCCAAGCAAAGTGGAAGTTAGAATCTGTAAATTAGGCTTGTGGCATGTAAACAGTTAAAACCAGTGACATGTGGTTTCACTGACCTGTGGTTACACTAGGGGCTGCTAGTTGAGCTGCCCCACTCTTGCTTCTCTCTTTCTCCAATTCGGTCAAATCACTCTGACAACCAACTGGTACTTTTGAATCCAGGCCAGCTTGATTTGAGCGCGGTTTCTTGGATATGTCTACATGGAGACTCTGAAATGACAGAGGCCAGAGTGACTGATTCCACAAGTAAATTATCAGTCCAAAATAAATGCTTCCCAGAGATATGACAAGGATAAACATTTATCACATGGCAAGTTATGTTTGTATATCTGAATCAGAACATTCTATATGTCAAAGTGACTTACAAATTACACTTTCGTCAATATATTTTGGTAATCTAGGCATGGAATTTTTGAGATGATCTAAGTGACCAGAATAAGTCATCTCAGACTCGGAAAATCATCTTCAAATCCCATTTGAGTATATCATTTTCTTCTTGTGAAACTTAGAAGATATTTTTCATTTAAAACATTTTCACTCGGTTTTTATTATTATAGTTAAATTATCCAGCATTTCATTATATATCACATAATTACATATTGTATAATGAAGAGCAGGTTTCATTTCTGCATTATCTGTAGACTTTTTATAAACGAAATCATAACAGCTAGTTTAAATTAGCCCACATTTGTATCAGCATTATTCAAACTTGACAAAGCTCCTCCAGTCAGTTTAAGAATAATAATTCATCCTAACAATGAATTATTAACGCACAACATCAATGGACCTTAAAACACATCTCCCATATAAGAGATGTCATAGTGTTTGATGTTATTCTATCATATTGTATGCTTCAAAAGAATCATCAGATAGGAGCAAAAACTAAAGACCTAAGTAGGAAATGGAACTTTCGGCACTTTGCTTCATATCCAAATTCAGATTAGAATTTTTTCAGTTTAAATATGGCTACATAGTATTCTAGATTCATGCAGGCAAAGTTAGCCAGTCGACTTTAGCCATCCACATTAACCATTTTGGTTCACTAAAGGAAGGATGATGAGCATTTTCCTTAAGTTCCTCCTACAGACCATGTGTAGCATTAAATTTATTAAAACCTTCATTAGAAGCTTGATTGAAAGGCTTTTAAAGTTTGGAAAGGGCCAATAAGGAAATTACTGCCCACCATAATTAAATAACTGGCCCAAATAAACAGAATGAATGGTGCCGAGCCTCAGGGATATGTCTCCCAACCTTTAGGAGTCCAGTGCTCTTCATGCCACTCTACAATTCATTAATTCATTAACCCATTCAGTGCGGTGGACTGGTCACACTGACAGCCCTAATTCTTTACCTCTCTCCATATCCATGTCCTTTCCAAGTAATTTTGCCATGCCCTCCTACTCTGACTTTTGACGCATACATGTGACTTCTTCTGGATTAATAGGATATTGGCACATGGACATAGACAGAGACTTGAAAGACACTTTCACAATTGACTTTGATCACTCTTGTCCTTTGACCATGCCATGCCTAGACTAGATTGCTGGAATTTCGGCAGGACAGAGAGTAAAGTCAGTTTACCCTAGTCCTCAGAGCTGAGACAGTCAATAGCCAATGGAACCCCAGATATCTGGGTGAACCCAGCCTAGATCAGTTGAAACTAAGTCAGGTCAGCTGAACCCCCACAGCTTCAAGGACTAAATAATGTGGTTTTAGCTATATGCATTAAGTTTTTCTGGTAAGTATACAGCATTGTGTGGCAATAGATAAATGATCCCTCCAAGAGCCATTTATCTATAGAATCCCAGATACTGGGTATGAGAAAACAAATGTAATATATAAAATGTAATATGTAAATATGACATAGTCTCAGACTTTAAATGGTTTAAACTAGTTTCTTAAATTATTCAAGTGGAGAATTAAGCTAGAGTGTGTGGGATGCATGGGTGCCTCAGTCAGTTAAGTGTCTGCCTTTGGCTCAGACCATGATCCCAGGGTCTTGGGATCAAGTACCACATTGGGCTCCCTGATCAGCAGGGATCCTGCTTCTCTCTCTGCCTACCACTCCCTCTGCTTGTGCTACCTCTCTTTCACACATACACACAAATAAATAAATAAAACCTTTAAAAGATGAGAGTGTGGTAAGTCATTTGTAGATAATTTTCAAATTCCTTCTTTAATAACAAAAGTTGGGATCCAGGTAATACTACAGAGGGTAACTCAAAAGATCAGAATTTGAATATCAGCATTGATCAAAACAAAACGACTACACCTACTTATATTTGATTCATCCACAGCCCACAAAAATGTAAGTCCATCATTCAGTTTGAATTTTTTAACTTATTGTCAGGCCTGACACATAGTTTGTCTTAGCACACAGCTTTGAAAAGAAGCAGATTCAACCAGCATTCAAGTACTTTCCTGATTTTGATATTAGATGCCTTTGGAAAGTATATTATTATTTCAAATGATTAGATGATTATTAAATCATAGTTTTTCAATACTGAGCAATAAACTAGATTAAATAAGAAAGGTAGCTTCTTGCTTTTTCATAGCAATTTCAATCGGTAATATTAAAATTTCAATTGACAGGATTAAAATAATTATCACTTTCAATTGATAATATTAAAACATTGAGGGGAAAATGTAAGGTCATGAGAATTTCACATATTATAATATACCCCAGACTTCAAAGAAGAAACACAGAACTTCAATAAAGTTTTTAAACCTGAAATCTGTAACTGGAAAGGCTGAGCAGATCAAGGCTGATAGATCATAATGGGTCAAGTACTACACAGGCCTGGTGCATCTGGGTGCAAACCTCTGGCAGATTGGGCATTTTATGAACAAATTAGCATTTCAATAATTAAGAACCCCATTTTTCTAGAGGAACCCCCACAATGGGGTCTCCTCTATCTAGTCAAGCCATGTCAAGTTTTCCACTCTCTCCTTACCTTTATTTGGTACAGATGAGCTCCTGTTCCCTAGTCCTAATGTAATGTGAGGTAAATGTTTCTTAAGCTACTGACCCTGTCATATTCTTTCAACCTTGTCTACTTATAGTCAGTCCCTCTCTCCAGCAGATATTGATTTTCCCCACGATGCTCCATTCTTCACTGCCCAATTACCTTCCATTAATCATCAGTCCCTTCCTCTTTCTCTCTCTTCTTTCTTATCCCTTGGATTCCTCCACAGTGCTTTCAGAACTTTGCTCTGTAGTTTGCAATTTTCACTGCATATTCATATTCAGCTTTATTTCAGAACATTGTCTCTACCTCCCTACCTTGACTAAAATTCCATTCTCCATTGAAGACAGTATTTCTCTTGCAAACAAAGATGGCTGCTTATTCCTCCACACCCTAGATACTCTCAGGTTGTATTGTCCATTGTTTCCTTCCCTCCTTGCTATATATCCTTGCTTCTTTTATATTCCTGACAGCTAGCTATGCACCATCTCCCCTCTTAATGGAACCAACTATCTACTAATCTCTAGTCACAATCCATCTTTCATAAAAAGACTAGATCATAGTTTTCCCTTCTAGCCCCAAGATCCTGGTTGATGTTCACATTGGCACAGACATTCTATTCAATATCCTGACCAGATCTCTTTATTAAAAATGAACTTTACACTTCTCTACCTTAGACTTTCATCCACAGAATCAGACCTGAAACCTGTCATAACCTTTTCCACCTCCAAAATGACTAAGTGTGTTCCTCTCTCTCTCACCTAATCTCTTATTCTTTATTGTCTGTAGTCCAGCCAAGCTCCCATCTCCAATACTGCTCTATCCACTACAATAGTTCTTGGGCCTCACCAGAATCCGAGCTCCACTGATCCCTTTGCTTTCCCCTATATCCACCAGCTTTCTAGGTTCATTTTCCTTTGTTTTCTACACAATATCCATCCCAGTTTGAAAACTTTCATCTGGCCAGTAAAGTGTCAGCCTTTATGCAGCTTTACCCCTCAGCAACATTTGACATGTCTAGTCACTCCCTTTCCTTGGCTTTGATGTCCCTCCTACCTCTCTCACTACTCATTCTTAGTCCCTTTTTTGGTTTGACCTTCTTTACCTAAACAATTGACTGTTAAGACTTTCTCAAAGTTTTGGTATTGACCCAGTTTTCTTTGTACCATCCTGGATAATTCCAATGATCACATGGCTTAACTTACTGTCTATGTGTTTATGACTCCAGGGATAAGGAGAGATTTATTAAATGAGATGACTTTAGGCCTGTGCGCCATGATCAGCACTCTAGATTCTGATTCTAATGTCTTTAAGCTCTACCATTACACCACTCTTCCTTCTTATCTTAAGGCTTAGCTTTTCTGTTTGCCTAGAACATTCTTCACAAACTCTTCCTCCTTAATTTTACTAAGTATGTCTCAAATTCCTGTAGGTTTTCCTTACCATGTAGCATTTAGCCAGCACCTTTGTTCTCTAGTCTTTGAGTACCTTGTAGTTTCACTGTGATACAGTTTTCACAATATAATTAAATAATACCTGGTTTGTTGTTTAATGTCTATCTCTCTGGTTAAAACATAAACTCACTCAGAATAAGGACTATGCTTGTACTATTCGTTGTTCTCAGTCCTTATCACAGGGCTTTTTAAAAACAATTTTTAAAAGATTTTATTTATTTATTGAAAGGAGAAAGAGAGCATGAGTGGGGGGATGGACAGAGGGGGAGGAAGAAGCAGAGTCCTCGCTGATCAGGGAGCACCTGTGGGACTTGATCCCAGAACCCAGGGTCAGGACCTGTGTTGAAGGCAGACCCTTAACTGACGGAGCCACCCAGGCGCCCCAGCTCAGAGTTTTAAATATAGTAGGTATTAAATAACTACATACTAAATTAATGGAGAAATGCATGAATAAATATAGACTTAATTTTTATGACTTTTTCTTTGGCTAGTCTATCAATGGATACAACATCGGCACATGTTCCTATGTTAGAAGTGATATGCAGTCACTTTTAACAGTAACACTTAGTATGTATTTGAAAGGAACACATATTTTAACTTGTTTGATCTGTTAAAAAAACACACATTGCAAATTTTGTGTTTTTAAATAAATTTCCTGTGGCAATCCTCGCAAACACTATACGGTATCCCATCTATTTCTGTGGCTCAAGTTAGATTAGTTACTCTCTGTGAAAATTATAAATCAAAGAATGGTTATATTAGAGAAATTGAGAACTTAGTATGTATACACATTGGCCCCATATTCCCTAGGGAAGAAATTGTGACCTGACAATAATGGAAGAAATAAAACTCTTCCAGGTACTACTTCAATGATGTCAAGCCTTCAACCTGAAGATTAAGTCCAGAGGAAAACGAGAAAAATAAAATGTGTGCACAGAATAGAGAGGAATAGAGATAAATTTGAACTGGCACACATCAAGTCTTTCTGACCATTCTATAGGCGTAGTTCAAAAATAAACCCTGTTTGTTTTGTGTAATTTTGACTTAACTTGTCATTGGAAATGAGTTGTTATAATCCTGCCTGCTAATATAAATGACAATTGAATTATTTTTCATGTTATTCTTAGCTTATAGTTTGCATATTGCTTTTAGGGTTTCTGTTGAAAGCAATTATCCAATTATAAGACACTGAATATTTTTCTTATGAAGGAGAAAGGAACAAATAAATATTGCCCCCCCAAATATTTTCTTTTTTCAAATCCATTTTTCATCTTTCATCTCTTACTTATGGCCATATTGTTGGGAAAAAAAAAATCATCCTTTTCCAAACAATTCATTGAGATTTCAGGTTAGTGATTACATTCGTTCGTGTCCTTTCTCCCCAAGGGCTAAACTCATTTTTTTTAGAAAGTCACACAGGGCCTGTCTTGACCCAGGGACTAACCGTCATTCGCATTTTACACAACACAAAGTACCCCAGATAATGTACTTTACTTTTTACTTGGTTAAAAAAAAAAAAAATCAATCACTCTCCTAACAGACTAAAAAAAGCATCCTCTTCTCTCCTTATATAAACAACTGCTCCTTTCCACAGCCTGTACTTTTTCACTTCAGAAAAGTGAATTCAAGGGATATGTGAGAAGACATTTCAAGTGATATTTGGGAGGAAATTTCTCATTAAGTAACTTTTCTTCCTCAGAATTAAATTATACTTAAGAACAGTGGTAACAGTAATTCAGAAACTATACATTAAAATAAATAAATGAAGTTCCAAATCCAATCATAAGAAACACAGGTTTGAATATTCAAATTATCATTCCAAGAGAACATGTAATCCTCTATGCATCTGTCTTTTAATGTGTATGTGTGTTTTCTCTTTTGTTTGTTATATGGTTGAATCACCATAAATAATTCAGAAGATTATTAAGTGGTTTAAAAAAACTAATAAATTTCTCATGGTGCATTATAAAGACCCAATTAAATGGAGGCAAATGTTTGGTTTTTCTGAGGAAAATATTTAAACAAGCAAGAATCTAAACTGAAAAATAATTTGAAGTTGATCATCCATACAAACAGTGCTCTCTTTCAGACAATAACGTGAGGTTTCATAAAATCATCCATCTATACTAATAAACTGTCTTTTTACGCAGAATATGTTCTTTAAAAAAAAAGATTTTATTTATTTATTTGACAGACAGAGATCTCAAGTAGGGAGAGAGGCAGGAAGGAAGTGGGGGGGAGCACGCGGAGCAGAGAGCCCGATTCAGGGGCTCGATCCCAGGACTCTGGGATCATGGCCTGAGCCAAAAGCAGAGGCTTTAACCCACTGAGCCACCCAGGTGTCCCGAATATGTTCTTTATACCAACTCCAAGAGAGTCCTTTTGAGTTTGTTCCTCCCAATCCTGACGAACCATCTTTGGCACCTTTCCTGTCCCTTGTAGCTTTAGGGGGTTTCATCAGTGCATCAAAAGCCCACTGTCACCTCTCCTGCCCATCCCAGAGTTCCAGGCTGTGGCCCTCCCATGTCAGACTCCTTGCTAGTATCCCTTACCCTCTTCAGCAAGGGCTTCCCCTACCCTGCTTCAACCAAACACACCTTCTTCAAATGGGACCGTGCTGGCTGGACTCTGAACTGGCAGCTAACTGGGGATCTCAGTAATAACAGATCATGTTTATACACTCTTGGCCCAATTGTAGTGAACAAGTGGGACAGATCCCTTTCTTGCCTACTGCAAGTACTACCAGAAGTTCAGGACATTGAAGATTTGGGGTCTTCTGTCTGCCCTACTCTTTCTCTTGATCAGAAAAGAGGCAATTGGCCTATGGGGAGTGGTGGAGGAAAGCCTGTATCTGCTTCCCTACTTGCTCTGATGGAAAAAAAAAAATGAGTTTTCCATCTCAGCCCTTCAAGAACTTCTTCTAACTGCTGAATTTACTGAGACCAGATCCAAGAAAACAAATCCCTCCCTGCTGGAACTACTAGAGAACTGGAACTATGATCAGGCATCATATATCAAAGATTGTTCCATGTTCTCTGGGAAAGAAATCATTCATTGTTAAAACTCCTTTAAACCTTCATTTTCAAAGACATGTTTCTAGAACATATCATGTATTAAGGAAAGATATTATTAGTATGCATATATTTCAGTTGCTTCTTTCTCTATCTTCCCTGCTGGAAACAGGGAACTGGATAGATTGACTTCTAGAAGTCCCAGCATTCTGATTTGATGTTGATTTGACCACCCTCTTGGGAAAAAGGAAGTCCTAGCTCATGAGCGCAGGAAGAACTCAATATAATCACACACCGTGTTTGATTTAAACAAGTTGAAGAATTTTCCTTCAGAGTACTCAGGGTAAAGAACCTCTTCACACCCCTTTGTCAAGCTCAATTCAATCTGCCTCTTGCTATTCTGATCTTCTATAAATTTAGCCATAAATGAAATGGACACTTGAAGCAAGGCTTAACCAATGTATCTTTATTTGAAAATGAGGCCAGAAGAGACAGCTAATCTGTACATTTATTAATCTTAAGGAGATAAATGAGAGGTCTGGCTGCCCTCAAGCCCTCAAAGACGTTAGCAACGTCACTCCAGATAATGGACAAGCAAGCCAAAGGGTTTGCTGTATCAGAGCTGCTATGGTCAGGGCATTCCTACAAAATACCAAGGTCAGCTCACTTACAATGATTCATGGACACTGGAATAATTCTGTATATAAATAAATTTTCTTCTTTCTCTTTATTTTGTCTTCCTGCAAACTGTAAAATTACTAATTTCCATAACTATTGTTCAAACTTTCATAGCTCCTATTTTAATTGGAAAATTATAACTCTTAGATGCCGTGGGGGCAATCTGTAGGCAAAGGGCAGGAAAATTAATCTTGGTCTGAATTAGAGAAACAGAAATTACAGTAGAATAAAGTATGTGACATATTTTTTGTTTAGATTAGTTTTTCATGCAATTAGTGTTTAATCAGTAGACATATGAATAGCATTTGAAAAGTGTCCAGCAGAGCAACACTTGCTGCAGATGGCAGATGGGAACGGCAGTGTACCATATTAGTTCTGTGTCTAGGAAAAGTATTCTAAATTCATTTCTTAAAAAATTACATTTGAAATCATTTTAACCTTCTGGGTATGAAAACACAGGCTTCCATGTAAGTCTTTGGAAGGTATCTCTCCTGGCAACCTGATGTAAAACACTGCTCTATTATTATTTGAGTTAGAAATGATTTTGATGAGTATGATGCATCTAACTCTTATGTTGCCAGGTGATATCCAGGTCCTCAAGTTTTCTTAGTTATCTGAGGATCTCTCTTTGAGTTCCTTGTGAGGGGTCCAGAGACAATATTTCAATTTTTTCCCTCCTTTAGCAAGCTCGCAGTTACTGCCTGGTATTCCGCAATCTTAGGAAGTTCTTTAATCATGTAATTGATTGAGATTGTGGCCATCTGAAATCAATTCCCACAGCTTTCCCTGTCTCATCTTAGAAATGCACTTGATCTCTCATCTTTCTTACAAAGGGTACTGTCTTCTTTCTAAAGTCAGTGCCTCCTGCTTTGACTGAGACACTCCCCCCTACTCCCCCTTTGACTTTATCAATTACTCTGCCCACTTGCATTGTACTCTCTGACCCCGCTCTCCACTGCCTCATTCATTTTCTGCCAAGCTTTAGTAAGAGTAATCTATTCTTCCTGGTCTTTTTCTTCCCCTCCCACTCACTTAATATCTGGGTATTTACAGAGCGCAATCTGGTTTCTGTTCTTACCACTTGACTGAAAATATTTTCACCAATAACTTTTTAGCCATCAGTCATAAATCCCATGGCCTTTTCTCAGATCTCACAGTTCTTGAGCTTTCTGCTGAACGTCACTCTGATAACCATCTCATCATTTGAAAAAAAAAAAAATTTCCCCTCAATCTCCAGTAACACTGTTTTCCCATCTTCCTTTAATCTCTTGGATCCTTATTCACTCATCTGTTTTGCCATCTTTTCTCTTTCCTGCCAACCTCTAAATCAGTGATCTCTGAACTACTCTGATTACATGTGCCTAATAAAAACTTGAAGCATAAGACATAAATGCCACACATGTATATATACATAAAATTATGTATGTATGTACTCTACTAACATATATAATTAGGTATATTTACTCTACTGATAATATATCATGTGCATTATAAAACAAATTCAAAGTAGACATTTTAAAATAATAAAGTTGATTAAAGTTGAAGTAAAAATATTTTAAGCAAAATTATTTATTACTAGTATTGAGAAACACGGTTGAATCATTTTCATTGTTTTTTAAATCTTGATTTAACATTTTGTGATATAGCAATTCAGTGGTTTGTTTTATAATTCAGTGGATTGATATACTGGGTTTTCATGGCTGTCACTGCTAAAAATGATACTTCACAAAGGTACACAGATCCAAATGAGAAAAGTACATTGTTAGTTGCTGTAAGTCATGATACATCTTTTCAATGATGCCTATTAATTTTGCAAAGATATTTTTGAAATTGGCTGGTAAATTCCTATCTTCCCTGATGTCAAAGTGAGGGTCAATTAATTAATATTTAACTATTGGATTTTTCAAATGATTTTTTTTTTAAATTTATTTGTCAAGAAGAGAGAGAGAGAGCAAGAACAAGTAGGAAGAGCGACAGGCAGAAGGAGAAGGAGTCTCCTCGGGAGCAAGGAGCCCCATGTAGGACTCAATACCAGGACTCTGGGATCATGACCTGAGCCAAAGGCAGATGCTTAACTGATTGAGCCACCCAGGCGTCCATAACTATTGGATTTTTTTAATTCACTATTTATTTGAAAGAGAGGGAGTGTGCACTTGAGCAGGGGAAGGGGCAGAGGGGAGGAGAAGAGACAGTCCACCAGCAGACTCCCAAGTGAGGGCACAGCCTGATGCAGGGCTCCATTACAGGACCCTGAGATCATGTTCTGAGCAGAAATCAAGAGTCAGCTACTTAACCGACTGAGCCTCCAGCTGCCCCTAACTATGGGATTTAAAACACACTGAAGTGGTCCCTGGGTGGCTCAGTTGGTTAAGCGTCTGCTTTCAGTTCAAGTCATGATCCCAGGGTCCTGTGATCAAGCCCCACACTGGGACCCTTGCTCTGTGTGCGGGAGCCTGCTTCTCCCTCTTGCTTGCCTGCTGCTTCCCCTGCTTGTGCTCTCTCTCTCTCTCTGCCAAATACATTTTCAAAAGATAAACACACACACACACACACACACACACACACACACACACGCTGAAATCCTGTGGAAGATTTTGTAAGTGGTTAGAAATTCTGTTTGCAAGTTTTTAAAGTTTGCAAAAGGAGAAGTTACATTGTTTTTAGCTATGGAAGCACAAAACATCAGAAATATTCGAAAACAATCCATTTCTGAAATATTCTAGATAGGATAATTGATTCTTTTGTTACAGCTGTTTTTGCTCCTTTTAACTGAAGGGTCAGCTCCAGCACCTATTGGGCATTCTTCTAGATGCCAGACTGCTGGACAGGCCCCCGTGGATAAGGTAGACAAATTTGAGCAGTCACCTTTGTGCAAAATAAAGTTTACTATTAGCACATCTTTAATTTGGAGAAAAATGATCTGTCACAAGACAATCACAAATCTTTAAACCGTACAAAAGTGTACCACAGTTACTCCTCATCTCACAAAGTATCTGAGGGTCTTACTATACTTTATACATTTGTTTCTATAAATCAGCCTCCTATTTAAAACATTGTCCAGAACTTTGTAAACTTCTGGCTACAATTTCTTTGCTGTAGGAACTTGTCTATAATGACACTGGGAATACATTTCAGACGTGGAGTTATGTTGTTAATCTCCCTTTAGAATCACCTTCAGAAGTCTAGGCAGCACCATTGCTCTAACAGCAGTTGTGCTGACTCAGTTCATCCATAACACGATGCTTCTGCTCAAGAGGTCATTAAGGAATAGAACAGGGATTTCCCATGCATTAAAAAAAAAAAAAAATACCTCGTGGATTTTATTATTGAAGCATAATCTAGCAGATACAATAAACACAGACGTTGGGGAAAAACCGAGCTCTCACGCAACTTTGCAGAAAATCTCCCTTACTGAGTCATTTGTTCATACAAATAATCGTAAAAGCTAACAGTTATTTTGTGCTTACCAAATTCCAGGTACTATTTTGTGCCTGTTACCTATATGACCTCATTGAATTCTTCAGCATTTCTTTCCCAAGCACCTTCCAAGAGTATTTTCAGGAAAAGAAATGGTTTTGGTTTTCACCATATTGCCTCTTTGTATTATTTTAGCTATTTTAAGGGAGGACTGGTATATTGATAATATGAACTGTGTTTTTTTCTTTGTCTCTACTTAAAATCTCAAAAGAGTTGAACATTAATTTTAGTGAGGTTTGAATGCAATGAAGTACTGGATCGGTTACAACATAATTACAAACAGCACTGAAAAACTGTGAACAATTGTCTTCACGTTCTTTCTGCTTAGTTTGAAAATATATTGTTAACCATGAAGGCTTCAATTTCCAGCTGCTAACATCACATTACACAGTATAAACTATGGTGAAATTCATTGTCACTGAGGATATTTGTAAATTTTCATTTCAATTATCTTGAAATTTTCAGATTTTTGGCTTGATGGGTATGATTAGTTCGTCTTCTTATAGTTTTTTCCTCATAATGTGGCTGGTGGAGAAATATGTGAAGTGTGAGAACTGTCAATTCTACTTTTCTTTTTTATCACTGTTCATATCATATCACTTTTGTTCATATTATAATATTTTAATACATTTATCTTTCGAAGTATGTAATACTTTTAGAAAAAGCATGAATAATGACAACACAATGACTTGATATGCACTGAATACATATGTGTAAGTACTACTGAGATCTAGACGTAGAATATTGGTAGGTCCCAGCAGCTCCATCACACTTTAACCCAACCCCTCTTCCCCAAAGCTAACTAGTATCCTGACTTCTAATGTCATAATTAGATTTCTCTCTTGTTTGGAAGTTTCAAACTTGTTTGGAAGTTTTATATGCTCTAAATCATAGAGTATATTCTTTTTTTTTTTTTTTAAGATTTTATTTATTTATTTGACAGAGAGAGATCACAAGTAAGGAGAGAGGCAGGCAGAGAGAGAGGAGGAAGCAGGTTCCCTGCTGAGCAGAGAGCCCGATGCGGGGCTCGATCCCAGGACCCTGAGATCATGACCTGAGCCGAAGGCAGAGGCTTAACCCACTGAGCCACCCAGGCGCCCCATAGAGTATATTCTTTTCTGTGCCTGGATTCTTTCTTTTTTATCTCTAACGTCAGAGTAGTCCATTGTATGAATACACCAAAATTTATTTATCTGCTCTACTACAGAAGAACATTTGAGTTTTTTTTCTACTTTATAGCTATAATAAAAAATGCTGCTATGAATATTTCTACACATGTGCTTTTGTACACATACGTAAACATTTTTTTCACATATGCATAAGCTTCTGTGGCTTTTTTTTTTTTTGGTAGGCATTTAATTGTTGGGTGAAAGTGGGTATGTATGTCCACCTTTAGTAGATTCCACAAACTTGTTTTCCAGAATATATTCTCACCGGGAATACACAAACTTCCAGTTTCTCTACAATCTTGCTTCAATTTGGTACTGTTCAACTTTTTACTTCATCATGCCATGATTCTATGGTATTACCTCATTGTGGTTTCTATTTACATTTCTTGGATGACAAGATTAAATAGCTTCGGTGTTTTATTGGCCATTGTGAAACACCAATTTTGTGAAGTACCGTTCAAGTATTTTGCCCATTTTCATTACTGGGCTGTCCATATTTTTGTCACTAATTGGTAAGAGTTCTTTACGTATTTGAATACAAGTCTTTTTTAGTATCCTTTACCTGTTTTGCAAATAAGCTTCCCCCTCTATATCCTGCCTTTTCACTCTCTTAATGGTGTCTTCAATAGTATAATCTTTGACTGATGGGGTTTTTTTTTAAGTATTTTTTAAGAACACTTGTCCATTTTGTCAGATTCAATTTTGCTTGAAGTAGAGAATACAATTTCCAAACAACTTGACCACATTCATTTAATCTACAGCATAGTGCAATGCTCTCAAATGAAGGGGGCCTAGTCAGGCTCCCATTCTTAGATACTTACTCTCTGGAAACAAACAAACAAACAAAAAATAAGATCCAGTGGCCAGAATTGCTCTATATTTTTAGATAACAGTGATCAACTGGTAATTTTATTAAAAAAACACAAACAAACAACAGCAACAGCAACAAAAAGCACCAGATGCTATGTATCTCTTGATAGAAAAAAACACAGCACTCATTATGGAGTAGTTTTCCCAGAAATTCAAACCTCTACCTATTAAGTTTCAAAATTTAATTATTAATTCACAGGGAAACAAGTCAGAAGTTCATCTTAGTAGGAAGTAACTCACAGGCAGAACAACTCCAGAATATATGACATAAAGAATATATATTTCTAGAATATATGTCATATGAAGAAACTGATAGACAAAAATCATATGTGAAGTATGAGAAATTGAGGAATAGAAGGTGTTTGGAAAACAGCAAAGTGCACTAAAACATAACAGTCCAGTTTCTACACAAGTTGCTCTAAAAAACTCGCAAAAGAAAAACCATTTCCACCCTCCTCACTGGCAATCACGATCAGCAGAATCATGTTTTGGGAAACTCTATAGAAGGAATCCAGTTTCTTCAACCAATTTGGAAAAAAAGATGGGAAGAGACTTAAAAGGTGTCATTCAATTGCAATGTGTGTACCTTACTGAGATCCTGACTCAAACTGTAAGAAAACATTTTTATAAGACGACCAGGCATATCTTATTTCTAACACAAGATCTGATATACTTAAGGAACTATTGCTATTGCTTTCAGATATGATACCTATATTGTTTGTTTTAAGAGTCACCTATGTTTCAGAGGTATTCAGTGAATTATCTGCTGATAAATTAAATGAAATGATGTCTGCTTTTGTCTTTTCCCCCAAATAGCCAATGGGGCTGAATATTAAGGGATATAGGTAGAACAAAATTAATCTTGACTTTATAGTTGATGAAGCTGGCTGATGGGTGTCTGGAGGTTCATTATGCTAGTCTCTCCACCTTTATATGTACTTGAAATTTTCCAGGATAAAAAGTAAAAAAATAGCTTGATCTGACTTGAGATCAAGACAGTAGCAGACTTGGGGTGCCTGGGTGGCTCAGTGGGTTAAGGCCTATGCTTTCGGCTCAGGTCATGATCCCAGGGTCCTGGGATTAAGTCCCACATTGGGCTCTCTGCTCAGCAGGGAGCCTGTTTCCCTCCCTCTCTCTCTGCCTGCCTCTCTGCCTATTTGTGATCTCTGTCTGTCAAATAAATAAATAAAATCTTAAAAAAAAAAAAAAAGACAGCAGACTTACGTATAATGTGAGGACACACAAAAAATATACTGTATGGCAGAGAATAGGCAATAGCTCCTTAAATCATCTCAACTGCCTAAATTTGGAGTTGGGTTAGTACTGACTTGGCTAGTATGACATTGCTGGATCCCTTACACTCTCAGAGGAACATTCCAGAGACTTGACTCAACTTCTTCTGAAGCTACACAAGAAACTGTGGTCTGGACAACAGTGCATGAGTTGGGGGAGGGGATGGGGTCAGGGAGTAGGGTTGCAAGGTAGCAGCAAGGCTGACAGGCCTGGAGGGATTTGTTGGTGGACAATAACACAGAACAGATCCTCCCCTGTGACCAAACTCACCATTTAACGTGGCATTTGCTTTTGGTTAACTACAGGGAATAAAGAGAGAAAAGAATGTTTGGGCCCAGGTGTCTTTTCCCATCTATACCTAAATTTCTCACTCTATAAAAATGAAAAATTTAGACCTATCCCTTGATATTTTAGTAGTAGTGCATGTATTGAGAAGAAATTAATTTTATTATGTTATTTGTATATTGAGCAGAGATTTTATTTACTTATTTTTATTTTTTATTAACATATAATGTATTATTCGCTTCAGGGGTACAGGTCTATGAATCATCAGTCATTTTTTTTTTTTAAGATTTTATTTATTTATTTGACAGACAGAGATTACAAGTAGGCAAGAGAGGCAGGCAGGGAGAGAGAGGAGGAAGCAGGCTCTCCGCCGAGCAGAGGGCCCGATGTGGGCCTTGATCCCAGGACCCTGGGATCATGACCTGAGCCAAAAGCAGAGGCCTTAAACCACTGAGCCACCCAGGTGCCCCTGTGAATCATCAGTCTTACACAATTCACAGCACTCACCACAGCACATACCCTCCCCAATGTCCGTAACTCAGCCACCCTATGCTTTTCCCCCACAACCACCAGCAACCCTCAGTTTGTTTCCTGAGATTAAGAGTCTCTGAGAGTTTGTCTCCCTCCCTGGCCCCATCTTGTTTCATTTTTCCCTCCTTACCTCCCAGGAACCCTCCACCGCCCTGCCTCTCAAATTCCCCATATCAGAGAGATCATATGATAATTCTCTTTCTCGAGCAGAGAGATTTTAAATTCATACTTAGAAAATACTGACTATGAAGTGTCGTTCACACATACACACATTGAATCCATATATATATACCACTTAAAATTTGACAGAAATGTTTCAACTCACTCCAACGTTACTTTGAAAAGAGAGAAATTCAGTAGACAGTAAATTGATGATCAGGGATATTTAAGAGCCGAGCATTTGTCGATATCTTTATAACACTAAAATCTAGCCTCGGGATCATATAAGCACCCTAAATACATTAAAACCTCTACACAAGTTCTGTGTGCAATCTGTCATTATCATCTGCCGAATAAAAACTCAGCTGACAGGCAAGCTATAACAGTCAAAGCTGAGAAATGCAACTCAAGTGCTAAAGGATTAAACAATATTCTCAAATGCAAACCAGACTAGAGTCGAGGCTAAAGACTCCTTGTTTTCAGACCTATGTCCAGATTCTTTTTCTTTCCTGCGATTTTATTCATTTCTCCATATTCTTAACCAAAGTTGTCAGAGTTGTGTATTACGTTGCCCTTACTGTAATTATAGGGTTTATCTCAGTTTCTGAAAACTAGAAAGTGATGAGTAAGGAAAACTGAATAACCAGATAGAATAAAAGCAAAATATCTGTCCGTTCCTTCTTTTTTCCAGATGTTAGAGAAAAGGTAAACCAACAGAACAAAAACAAGAGAACAATGATAAGCCTGTAGTTATTAATTAAAGCTTGACTCAGGTAGTGTTTGATTTAAAATGTCATTTCCTTTTGCGTTAAAGGATAGGCGGTCAACGAATTCTTAAAGCAAGGGGGGAGCTTTTGACTGTATTTTAGCAGTAACTGCTTGTTCCCACCAGATGGCAGTCTTCCCCAGACCTTTGAAGCTGCCTCCAGAACGTAGCTATTCACTGCTGACAAAGCAGTGAGATTTTATCTAAGTACTCGGTTTGAATATGGGAAATCTGCCAGGACTCCGTGGCTCCAGGATTAAATGTCTCTTATTTGAAAAGAGACTTCCATGAGCAGAGGTTTTTATTTATTTATTTTTTAAGTCATACATATTATCTTCGGGACAAAGGCTATTTACATAAACTTGAGGCTTAAGTTGAGCTTCTCAGGATCTCAGTTGGCACTTTTTTCTTGATGCTCAGCACCCCAAGAGGCTGGTAAATGCACTAGTGAATGTTTCAGAGTATTGTATTTCTTAAACCGGAGCCAAGGAAGAAGTATTCAAATGCCACCCATATCTCAAGTATTCTCATCTAATCTCAGCTCCTAGAGTATTTACTTAAAACATTTTCATTTTCTTGGCAAGGAGCTATGTAAATACATTCAATTTTACCTTTTTTTTTTTTTTTTTACATATGTCCTTGAGACATTTTGATTAATGTGTTAGGTTTGAGAATTTTACTCTCTAACTAGAAGTGCACAAATATATCATAAACTAATTCTGGTTTATCTCAATGATCAGTGACATTTGCATTCAGGAATTAACGAATTCATCTACTCCCTATATTCCTAGAGAGAAACCTGATGCATTTTCCACTTTTGTATTTTTAATTTGTATTTCTAACAAATTCCTATCCTTGACACAGATCAGTATTAGTGTACTACTTTTTCAATACAGGAATTCACACAAGGCTAGATGCTATCTATACCTTAGATAGGGAGAAGCCTAGGAACATTCTCACAGGGGGCCTACACAGGGCAAAAGGTGAGGCTCTGGGACACTTCTCGGGCAGGGAGAGCATGATGGTGATTCAGGGAGGCACATCAGAGGTGGGGCTCTGTCCTTATTACCTTGGCTTTTTCCTACTGGAGGGCTGCAGAGAATGACATACAAATGGCTATCAGACACATGAAAAAATGTTCATCATCACTAGCCATCAGGGAGATTCAAATTAAAACAACACTGAGATATCACCTTATACTAGTTAGAATGACCAAAATTAGCAAGATAGGAAACAACATGTGTTGGAGGGGATGTGGAGAAAGGGGAACCTTCTTACACTGTTGGTAGGAATGCAAGTTGGTGCAGCCACTTTGGAAAACAGTGTGGAGATTCCTCAAGAAATTAAAAATAGAGCTTCCCTATGACCCTGCAATTGCACTACTGGGTATTTATCCCAAAGATACAGATGTAGTGAGGGGCACCTGCGTGGCTCAGTGGTTTAAGCCTCTGCCTTCAGCTCGGGTCATGATTTCAGGGTCCTGGGATTGAGCCCCACATCGGGCTCTCTGCTCAGCGGGGAGCCTGCTTCCCCCTCTCTCTCCGCCTGCCTCTCTGTCTACTTGTGATCTCTCTCTGTCTATCAAATAAATAAATAAAAATCTTAAAAAAAAAGATACAGATGTAGTGAAAAGAAGGGCCATCTGTACCCCAATGTTTATAGCAGCAATGGCCACAGTCACCAAACTGTAGAAAGAACCAAGATGCCCTTCAATGAACGAATGGATAAGGAAGATGTGGTCCATATACACTATGGAGTATTATGGCTCCATCAGAAAGGATGAATACCCAACTTTTGTATCAACATGGACAGGACTGGAAGAGATTATGCTGAGTGAAATAAGTCAAGCAGAGAGAGTCAATTATCATATGGTTTCACGTATTTGTGGAGCATAAAAGTAGCATGGAAGACAAGGGGAGATGGAGTTGAGAGAAATTGAAAAGGGAGGTGAACCATGAGAAACTATGGACTCTGAAAAACAATCTGAGGGCTTTGAAGGGGCAGGGGTGGGAGGTTGGGGGAACCAGGTGGTGGGTATTGGAGAGGGCACGGATTGCATGGAGCATTGGGTGTGGTGAAAAAACAAGGAATACTGTTATGCTGAAAATTTAAAAAAAAAAGAAAAGAAAAGAAAAAAGAAAATGTCATCTCCAAATAGGACAACTGCAGGAGTCCAGGATAGGACACCCCAAAAGATGCCACTTTGGGATATTGATTATCTTAAGCTGTAGGCACTTAAAAAAAGAAAGCAAATTGCAAGGAGAGACTATCTCTGAGCTCCCTTTACCTTCTTAGAGACAGATCCCCCATCGACCAGAAGACTGACTTTTACCACAGAAGAGACTAGAAGGTGACATCCCACCCAGACAAACTTTGTCACAAATTGCCACACCTCCCACATATTTTTGTAAAGGCCCATTCATTTTCCCTCACAGTTATTGTTGAAAATCATTCTCCCCTAAGAAGCCTGAATCACCTAACCCTTTTGGCCATTAAGATGGTATTTAAAACTGAATTTAAAGCTACCTGTGTTACTTGGTTTCCCTAGGTATCTCCCTTGTATAACATGAGGTCTACATGTTGGTAAACTTCTGTTTTCCTCTTGTTAATTTGTCTTTTATTGTATGGGTCTCAACCAAGAACTCAGAAGGGGAGAGGAAAAATTATCTTCCTTCACCTGCACTATTTATACCTAAAAGAGAAATGTACAAGCTAGTGAGAAAAACTAGGGGTAAATTCTACCCTGCCCTAGATTCTCATTCTCTCATTCTCTCCTCTCAACCCAACTCCACACAATGCAGTATGCTGCAGATCTAGAGATCTATTTTTTATATTTCACATGCATAATATAATGCAAGTATTAGAATTCAGTATAACTTTTGGTTAAAAAAAAAAAAAAGTACTCATTACCCGGAACTAAATTCACAGCCATTCACAGAGAACAGGTCTGTAATCCAGTTGCCAAATAATGTAGTGTATGTGGATACAATTATGTATAGAAAAGGGAAATTTTCTATGGATGGGGAATTTGGGACAAAATTACTCAGGTAAACAATGCAACAAGGAGAAGCTGTAGTATTATTCATGGTAGTTGAAAACAAAGAGTTCTATTTCAAAAGTGAAAAGTCATAGGCTTTTCTTATAAAATTAGAGTTTTTTAAAAAAGGCCTCTATATTTAAAATGTATTTAAAATTCCTCTATAACTCCTATGCTGTAGCCCAAAGGATTAATTCCAGACTGCTTCCTGTGACCTTTAAGATGAGTCCACAACTCCATTTCATGGTTCCCCTTCTCTGCTCTGCTTTTGCTCTGTAATTTCCCGAGTAGGTTGTGAGTTATTTTCAAGTCCATCCTGCTAGATAGTATGATCCTGGCTATTCTTCTGCTTGTTTACCTTTGAAATTTCTAGTGAGTCCTTGATAGATAGATATATATATATAGATATCTATCTATCTATCTATCTATATATATTTATTTATTTCATTAATCAATTAAGTAACTCATGGCTAGTTTTTTGACTATGTTATTTCTGTAAAATTCCAGAACACCTGAGAAATACATGCCTATTCATTTTTCTCTGGAAAGCTCTCAAATACCTGTGTGTTGTATTAGTTCCCTGGGGCTGCTGTGGTAAACTACTACCAGCTGGGTGGCTTACAGCAGCAGAAATCTCTTCTCTAAGACTTCTGGAGGTCAGAAGCTTAAAATCACAAGGTATCAGCAAGGCTGGGTGTCCTCCAGAAGCTCTGGGGGAGAAACCCTTTTGCCTCTTCCAGCTTCTCCTTGTTGTTGACATTCTATCGCGTCCCTTGGCCCCTGGCCACATGACTCCAAACTCTGCCTCCGTCTTCACGTTGTCTTTTCCTCTATGGTTTTGCGCGTCTAGACCCCTTCACCTCCTCTCTTGTAAGATATGCATAATGGTGTGTAGGGTCCACCAGTTCAGCCAGGATAAAATCCTCCTCTCAAGATCCTTACTTTAATCACCTCATTGCCAGAGAAGAAGATATTCATTCTTTGGCCATATAATGTGATAGTCAGATTTTCAGGTGATTCAAGTGTAGGCTACTTTTTAGGGACCACATGTAACATAGCACAACCTGAGAGTAAATAATTGAGACTGGGAAGATACAAAGTCAAAACTGGGTTCAGGCTACCTATCACCAACATAGTATTTTCTTCAAGACCTAAACCCAGATGTTTCTATACCTCTGATATGGAACATTTACGGAGAGTACTCTGGTGGATTGCTAATGTGAAGGGAGCTTTAAATAAACTGACATTTCCTAGAGAACAAAGGGATGCCTAAGACAAAAGTAGAGAAGACCCTGGAGATAAAAGGTAAATTGGGAGACAGACCTGCTCAAGGCCCTCTGGCCCTGCACAGTGGTGGGCCAGTGCGGTGAACATATGGGGATGGAGACCTCAAATGCATAGAGTCCAGAGAGAATCATTTGGAAGCTGATCCAAAAGGTGCCTAAGAAGTCCAAGATGAAAAATTAATTGACATTTCCCAGGAATAAAAGTGTTGAGAGAGCAAGAGCGAGCAAACTGGGGGGTAAAAATAAATAAAAATTACTTCCAGCTACCTCGAAGGGTTCGGAACAAAGGAAGAACCATCCCGTGGGAAGGCAGAAGTGCCGTGTGAAATGCCTGGGCTTGGGCGACCTCTTCAGTGCTGTAGGCCTCACAAATTGTTCCAAACACAAGAACCAAAATAAGGTTTTATATGAATCTGCGATCTGTCTGCCACTTTGCCAATATTCTTATACTCTGAGATTCCATTATCCTAATAGTTAAAAACACAAGGGGTTTTTGCTAGCTTTCGTTGAAGGGCTCACATTCATATGGAGCAGACCAGCCTCGGTTCAAGGCACATTCTGAACAGCTAGTGCCCATACTGATTTTTTCTGGGGTCATCTCTGGAAGCATGGGCTTGTAAGGAGGGGGATGCAGGAAGAACCACTGGAGAAGGGGTCCCTGGACCCTAAGAGAGAAATACACCCCAATTCCTCCAGGAGAAGAAGTATGAAATAACAGAGCATTGGCAATAAGAAACTCATTTATTTCCCCCCACCCCAGGCAGGTGGGAGTTTTTTTTTTTTCACAGCAGACATCTAAAATCACTTAAAAATACCCATATAATTAGGTGCTGGAAACTCAAACATGAAGCAGGGCTCAAAACAGATAATAGAAGAAAACCTAAGGACGGCATTTGTGACTGACTCCATGTTTGAAGTCACCAGTTTGTCACCCTGGCTAATGACGGTATCTTCTCAGACAAATACTACTGGTCTGGAAACCTCTAGTGGACTTGAACATTACTAAAATCTCTATTGAATATAAAGTTTAAACTCTTCATGGAGCCCAGTGATTTAAAAAATAGAACAAAAGTGATTAATTAGGTGATTTTAATTAAACTCAGTTGCATAGCCAATCCAATTGATTCTTTTAAAAGTGTCTCTTACTTGGTCTAAAACCTCCCAATGTCATTAAAAAATGGTGACCGTAAAGGCCAGCCCCATTTTGCTGAGTTGCTGCAAACATACGTGAGATTATAAACAACTTGACCATTTTTTTCCTTTTGCTATCTGAAAATTAAGCAAGTATGTAGTTACAAATGGCTGTGGAGAAGCGGATGACCTATTTATTGAAGCAGTCTGTGATGGACATAGCATTATTCCCCCAGAGAGCATTTATGAGTTCCTAGGACTCCAATATACAAACTATAAACCATTTACTACAGTATTTTTTAAGAGAAAGGAAATAGGAACTCAGGGGGTATTTTATGTTGTGTGTGTGTGTGTGTGTGTGTGTGTATGTGTGTGTGCATGTGTACATATATTATATTTCCACCATGTGTTCAAACTAAAAATCAAAAACCTTTTAATATTTTTGCTCTTATAATCATGTTTGAAAATATTTCCATCTTTCTTCCCTCATCATTGGCACATGTTTGTTTGTCCATACCTGAAAAGTACTTAAATTTTATAGATACCATCTATGGGAAACCAGTAAAGCCCTGCAAATACTGTAGCTCTGCAGAAAATTCAGTTATAAACCTGGAAACCTACTATCCAACTTCTCTATTTCTCAAAAACATGTAGTTAATAGACACAGAAAGAGCAAAAGATAACAGTATACAGACACAAATTCTAAACATTTAGGCAAGATAACCATTTTCCTTAAACTTTGCCAATAAGCCTTCTGGTGTGTTTTCAGTACTTTTAAGGGTCAAATAATGACCTTCACCTCATTTAAACATAAAAGTATCATCTTTATTTCCTTTTGGATTTCTTCTGACTTGAAACTAGATCTTTGAATAGCATTGTTTGCTGTTGCTTATCAAATTCCATTTATAGTACTACTGACTTACAATCATAGATGAATACTCTCCCAAATATGACACACATTTTATTCCATAATAAAACAAAGATGGAAATTAAGTGAAAGAGGAGGATAAACCAAGTAAGGAATGATTTCTTAAGGCTTGAAGCGTAAAAAAATTTGGAGACACAACAGAAAGTGGTCAGCTAGGAATTCAGAAACTCTTATAACCAGCTTCTCCAATTTCCTAAGTGATTTATGAAGTCACTATGTTTCCTCTGCTTTTCAGTTAATCCTTTACTATACCAGCTAATTCTCATAGCAGATATGCTGATCTGATCTATATCCTAATCTGCAAAATGGGAATAACAGCTATTGGCTGGCCAAGATAATGGGTCAAGGTTACATGAGGCTGGTCAGGCTAGATAAGAGAAGAAGAAATCATTGGAAATCAGATACTTTCTGTCAGGTGACACTTAATCCCCAAGCAAACAATAATAACACCAGTGAAAAACTATCCCAAAAATGACTGCCACAGAAAAATTAAGGGAAAACAATTTACAGAAGTTCTTTGTAGGACAGATACATTACTTTATGGAGGGAAGAGGGAAGAGATACAGATCATTATGGAAAACAGTATGGCCCTTCCTAAAGAAATAACATAGAATTACCATTTGAACCAGCAATGCAACTTCTGGATATACATTCAAAAGAACTAAAATCAGGAACTCAAATAGATATTTGTTCACCAATATTCATAGCAGCGTTATTGACAATAGCCAAAAGTGGAAGCAACGTAAGTGTCTATCAACAGATGAAGGGATAAACAAAATGTGGAATATCCATCCAATGGAATAATGTTCTATCTTAAAAAGGAATACAATTATGACACACGTTGCAGCATAAATGAGCCTTGAAGACAGTCTGCTGAGTGAAAGGACCCAAAAATATTGTGTAATTCCACTTATATGAGGTACCTGGAGTTGTCAAATTCATATAGACAGAAAGTAGATGGTGACTGTCAGGTCTGGGAAGTTGGGGGAATAGGGAGCCACTGTATAATGGATACAAAGTTTCAGTTGGGGAAGATATAAAAGTTCCAGAGATGGATGGTGGTGATGGTTGTACAGCAATGTGAATCCATTTACTGCCATTGAATTTTACAAAAAAATTATAGATCAAAATGGTAAATTTATATTGCGTGTATTTTATCACAATGAAGAATATTTCTTCCCGAGTTTTACAAAGCTTATTTATGAAAAAGGCTACCATATAAGAGAACAAATTATTTTAAAGATAATACAAAAGATATGAAAGGTGAAAGAAAGAGAAATCGGACCATTTTCTTGAAGAAGGTCTGCATGCTTATGCATGGTCCAGAGAGGGCTACAGGCAAGAAGTACCTGTAGGCTACTACCTTCTCCAGATTAAATAATGAGATCTCCAGATGGCCAACAGACAAGGAAAAAGTGCTCCATATCACTCAGCATCGGGGAAATACAAATCAAAACCACAATGAGATACCACCACACACCAGTCAGAATGGCTAAAATTAACAAGTCAAGAAATTACAGATGCTGGCAAGGATGCAGAGAAAGGGGAATCCCCCTACACTGTTGGTGGGAATGCAAGCTGGTGCAGCCACTCTGGAAAACAGTGTGGAGGTTCCTCAAAAAGTTGAAAATAGAACTACCCTATGACCCAGCAATTGCACTACTGGGTATTTACCCTAAAGATACAAATGTAGTGATCTGAAGGGGCATGTGCGCCTGAATGTTTATAGCAGCAATGTCTACAATAGCCAAACTAGTGAAGAACCTAGATGTCCATCAACAGATGAATGGATAAAGAAGATGTGATATATATTTACAATGGAATACTATGCAGCCATCAAAAGAAATGAAATCTTGCCATTTGTGATGACGTGGATGGAACTAGAGGGTATTATGCATAGCAAAATAAATCAATCAGAGAAAGACAATTATCACATGATCTCCCTGATATGAGGAAGTTGAGAGGCAACATGGGGGATGGGGGGTAGGAAAGGAATAAATGAAACAAGATGGGATGGGGAGGGAGACAAACCATAAGGGACTCTTAAGCTCACAAAACAAACTGAGGGTTGCTGGGGCCGGGGTGGGGGGTGGGAGAGGGAGGGGGAGGGTGGTTGGGTTATGGACATTGGGGAAGGTATGTACTATGGTAAGTGCTATGGAGTGTGTAAACCTGATGATTCACAGACCTAATAATACATTATATGTTACTAAAATAATGAGATCTCAGTTCTGAAGACAGTTTTACTTTACAGCCTCTTAATTTCAAGTTTATCACATGGCTGCTGATCTTCAGAGCACCAAACACTCCAGATACGAAGTCTAAGCTGGAGAAAATGTCATCACCCTCATTTTTTCTCCCACCCAAAGCCAAATTAAATGAGAAAGTCAGCTTGGCATTTAGAAATTTGTGGACGTGAATGGAATGAAGGAAGTTCATGTTAGAAATATGCGAGGAGTTAAAGAATGAGATATTTGGAAAAAGTAGAGCAGAACTATTTTGTTTAGAGGATCAGCTATTCAGTCCTTAAATGTAATGGGGATGGAGTATAAAAGATTTCTTAAGCTAGAGTTTCTTAAGGAAAGGTGTATTTGTGTTTCTTAGCTGCTATGGTATTAGCTTTGTGGGCAGATGCTGAATTCAAACAAAACTCAAGACATCTATCTTATTCCCCAGGCTACTTGACATACATGATGAGGAGGAGGAGGGTGATTAAATCAATTCCTTTCATAAATCTTAGCCCAAATTTCCCAGGTACATAATATATCACAAAAGCAACTCTTGCATTTAGAATAAGTTCTATTGAAAACAATGTATAAATAGTGAAAAACAAATCTACGTTTTGCAATATTATTTTAGTCATTTCTGTATTATGCCTACAGGTGTTCCCTGAGGTAAAAGAACAACAGCTCACTAGTTTTACTTCCAACAATCTAATATGTTACCCTTTGAAAATTGCTTTGGCCCAGAAAAAAATAAAGGTAGATAGTAAAGACAAATAACTGAGATTTTGAAATAAAACTTTTATTACATCATTGAAACTGACCAACCTTCCAATATCTGATACAGGTACAATGACTAGAGGTGCCCCTAAAACACTGGATTTTTCATTGCCTGCTCCAGGCAATTATTCTCCAATAAGTTACAGGAGCTGCAAATATCTTTATTGGGTTTTCCAGAATCATCTGGACTTACCTTAGGAAGTTAAAGAGGGGTTGATCTTTCAGAAATTTCAGTGGAAAGAAAATTTGTCGTTAGTAGTCTCTTCTCTTGCTCATTCTCCCTCCTTCAATTCCCCAAATACCCTTATTACCTTCATGTTATCCCAGACCCTTCATACTATATCAAATGTGTAACTGACAAATATGAGAAGGAAAGAAAAACGTAAAGAAATAAAACACAGTGGTACTTACGTAAGGATGGCTCCTGAGCTTTAGAGATATTTAAGCAGAAACCACTCCTTAACTTCACAAGGAAATCAGCCAAAGTGACCAAAACATCACTCTTACACATTCTAACTAGGGACAGCTTAAATTATTCCCTAACCTTTATTAAAAGCAACTTGGAGATATGTATCAAGGTCTTTAAATATTGCTGTACCCTTGACCGATAATTCTACTTGTGGGAAATATGCCTAAGTGACTAATCTTAAACATAATATGTTTTATACAGAAATATTATAAATAATCATCAAAAGACAATTAAAACCCAAGTAATGCAGCGTAACTGGGGAAACTATAGTGAATCCATAAGGTATTTATTGAAAGTCATTTAACAAGGGGATCTATAATACCTATAAATATCTTCATGCTATAATTCATATGGAAAAAAAGCAAATAATAGTGCAGGTAATATTATAGAATGTGTTTGTATTATGGTATCAAGTTATAAGTACTGACCTGTTGGTGTGAACATAATAGATTAGTAATTTAGCCTATATATTTGGATCCCAATTCTAATTCAATGTATTCAACTATGTTACTTAAAGTCAAAAGATTTTAACATTTTGTCTAGGTCAATTCTCCTGTATTTACAAATATGGGTAGAATGGTCAAAGACTATTCAAACTATTAGAATAAATTTGGAAGTATAAAATGCCTAAAGTTAATACCCATACTTAGAACATTGAAATTACTTGTTTCAAGTTCAGTTTCTATCCAGCTATTTCTTTATTTCTTCCCAAGTTATTCTTTTACCCTCTTCTATTTCTAACAGGTAATATTCTTTGAAAAATTATTAGGTTTGGTTACCAGTGAGAGAAAACCCAAAATATTAGTGGCTCAACGGAGAGATTATATTTCTTTTTCACAGAAAAATACAACAGAGGTAGTAGACTGACCAGGGTTGATGTGAACTGAACAGTGTCAGGCTTGCAGGCGCCTCTGTCTCTCTCTTTCCCTCTCACTCTCCCTCATTTAACACCCTCAAACTCTTGCTTTCTTTTCAAGGCCCACTCACAGCTGAAGTTCTAAGTCATCACTATCACTCCAGGAGCCACGCCCCCCCCCCAATTTTAGAGACACTTCTTGGCATTTATGAATATCATTTCCTGCTTCTATCTGACCAGTCATCACTTTGCCACATAACCAACCTAGCTACTAGGAAAAGCTGGGAAATACACTATTTAAACTGGCAGCCATACCCTAAAAGCCCAGGATTCTAGGTTACTGAGGGGAAAGGGCAGAAGAACAATTAGAAAACAATCAGCAGGCGGCCACACAAGCCTTACTCCCCTCTGTATTCTCATGGTACCTATCACAGTGCTTTGCACAAGGCAGATGTACAATTAGTATTCCAATGATAGTATTTTTAAAATTTAATTTGACTAATAGATATTATCAATCAGTCACAAATTTGGGAATAGGATCTAGAAATGCCACTTCTAGTCATATATATCAAGTAACAAATCAAGGATGTGCTTAGGATTTAACAAGATACACTGCTTATTAAAATATTCTCTTCAAAAGTAAAAAATGGGAAATAATAAATGACCAACAATATGAGACTCATTATGTAAATTATTGTATATCCCTAAAACATAATATTATACATGGGAAATGTTGGCTTGATATTAAATTAATTGAAAAGAGCTAATTACAAGTCAGATTGAGCAGAGAGTAAAGAAACTGAAAGGAGATTTATCAAAATTATTAAGGTAATTAACTAAGTAATGAATTATAGGCAATTTTATGTTCATGTTTGTTTATCTTTTTTTCAAAATATTTTCCTCATATATGTAGAACCTAAAAAATAAAAAACCAATACTCAGCTCATAGATACAGAGAACAAATTGGTGGTTGCCAGCATGGGGGCTGGGGAGTGGGTGAAATGGGTGAAGGGAGTCAAAAGTATAAACTTCCAGTTACAAAACACATAACTATAATAATACTGTGTTGCATATTTGAAAGTGGCTAAGAGAATAAATTTTAAAAATCTCATCACAAGAAAAAACGTGTAACTATGTATAGTTACAGTATACACGTATACAGTATAGTTATATTGTATACTGTATATAGTTATATAGTATAATTATAGTTATACTATACTATACTGTACTGTACTGTAGCTATGTATGTTCAGATGGATGTTAACCAACTTACTGTCATGATCGTGCAAATGTGAAATTATTATATTGTACACCTGAAACTCATATAACGTTTTTGTCAGTTATACCTCAGCATAAAGAAGGAAACAAGGATATTAATTTCAGTTCTGTTACTACTACTATATAGTCTTGGGAGAGTCACAATTTCTCATATGCTTAGTTTTCATGTTAACCAATTATAATATATGATATTTATATCCTTTAATGAATTAAAATTTGAGATTCGTTCTTCAGATTATTTCACAGTGAAAAACAGCCTTGGACTGAAAGCTAGGAGATGAAATATCCATTCTCAGTTCCAGTCCTAATTTCTTATTGATTCTAGGCTAGATAAGGTATTAGGAGCTAATAGCATATCTGTATACGAAGAAGTGGGATATGATGGACTCCAAAGTCTCCATGAGTTTAATATTCCATGATTCTTTGAGTATGGCCTCTATAACAATTTTATATATCAGAATATTGCCATTGGCAAACATTTCCTCATATATAGAACTTGATCCAGCTCTGATGCCTTGTTGAATCTAGAGCTCACTACAGTGTGAAACCTATATTTCCTTTATCTGGAGACGCACATAATTATTCAGTCTATGCCCCTCACAGTGTGTATAACTTCTCTAAGTCTCCCTTGTTCAAATATGACAAGCGCATAAAAATGTATGGTGATTGTAAACTGACTATAAGCCAAACAACTGAACTTGATATTTATTCAGATCCTAGGATTGATGCCGTCTGTGTCAAGTTAAAGGGGAAGAAAAGTCTTCATGAAGCTGGATATGAAGCATTGCACATCCGCAGCTTATTTTGAAAGAAAATTTGAAACAGAAAAGAATGATTCATATTCACAAAAAAGGCTTTATCTCATTCTCCATTCTCCCTTAGGATTTTTGCCACATGTTCCCTTTGCCTTCATGGGAAGTGGCATCTCTAATGAAGCAGGAAACTTACAGGTGAGTCTGAAATAGATGCTGTGATAGGACCAGAGACTTTTTAGAGAATTTGTGAAAAGAGGTGAAGACTCCAATTAAGTAATCGTATTTTGTAAGACCCCGACAAAGCATTACCAGGCCCCAGGGTTAAGTGTTCCTGGACCTTCCTAGATTGAACATGAGGTTTAAGCCATAAAATAGGCCTCATCCCCTGCACATGCAGCTGAACTGGAAGTTTATTAGAGCATCATACATCATGGAGAATTGCAACCAGCTCCACTGACCACAATAATACCATGTCATGAGTTTTGCAGAACACAGAGATAGATCTGGAATTTTTAGTAGATCAAGGGATTAATAAAAAAGCACTTTGCCTGATATTTTCTGGGGGCACTAATAAAAAGCCATTCCTAACCTCCATTCATTTCTTTACAAATGAGGGGCACGGTTTCCTAGAGCACTTGAAAACACTTATCAGAAATGTTCTACATAAACAAAGTGTCAGTGTTCTCCTTATAATCATTGTTGTTAAATGATAGTACCATGCTCTGTCTAGGTCTCCCACAAACTTTATTGATAAGAAAGCTGTCCTCACAAGGAAGAGGAAAAATCACAGTCGTCTTTTTCCAACTTATAGCATGTTCTGATCACCTGCAGTTGAAAAAACAATTTTTTTCTCAAGTGGGAGAAAAACAAAGACATATTTTAGTATAGCTATCATTCTTTTGAGACAGGCATAATTTTTTGTCAAAGGCTTGGCCTACATGGAAATTATCCCTTCACATACACATTTCAAGCACTAATTCTATTTATCTGTGTTTATATATACCTCATAGAGTATTTTGTATGGTTACTGTGAAAAGGAAAACACAAAACAACTAATTAATTACAGATACAATTTCATTAAAGCCTGATCACAAATTCTAAACTAGGATGTCGATACATTGTTAATATAAGAGCTGTTCTTCCAACATACGTTTCGATTTGGATTACCAAACAGCGGCCCAAGATATGACCAAACTAGATCTTTTTACCTGATTTAAGACAGGAAAAACTTGATCATTCTAAGACTGACTGGAAAATTATTCATATATTTTAAATTAGTGGTTAAAAATTATGCAAAAGTTAAAATATTATAAAGTAGCTGCTTAATATTCCTTTCACATCATTTAAGTGCTTTACAAATGTTTAAATTACTTAAACACTATGCAAATTAAGTGCTTTATATAAGCAGTCATCAACTTGCAAAGGGATTGTATTCCCACACTTGAATAAAGTGATTTGGAGAATTTTTCCATAAAAGCATTCTCAAGCATATGCTGAGGGTTTAGGACTTCTTCACAACCATGGCTTTAATGTAGTTGAACTTTAGTACAAATATTTTTAAGCTGATATTTAACCCATAATTCTTATGATGAAATGTGTATGCAGTTGAAACTCAGGAGGCTGTGGTCCAGTGATACTGTCCTAGATCCATCTTATAACTGTCTCTCCACTCTGTCATTTTTAGTGTGTCAGTTTTGTCCATCAACCACTTCCTCCATGGACACAGGACAACTACCAGTAGCAACTCAGCAAAATGCTCCTTAGTTCACATCCACTGGAAGATAGGGAAATCTCGCCCTCAACTAAGGAATATAACGTCCTCCCTTCGGTCCCCCTGGACAATCTCACATCATGTGCTCATCTCCAGACCAATAATGGTTTGTCAGGGAAACGGCCTTAACTGAATCATGAAGTAATCCTGGAACTCAGAACAAAGGTTTAAAAAACCAGAGAGAGTTGTATTAAGAAGATGGAAGAGAGCAATGGGCTTTGGGATTTAGGATGCAGCTTTAGGGATTGGGGAAGAACAGCACTAGAGACCATAAGAAGAGATGAGGAAACAATGGTGAATGGTAACAACTGTTCAAATTAGTAAATTCTCTGTAAGTTATCTGTTGACAGTTTAGGAAATATTCATATTTTCTTTTTTTTTTTTAGAGATTTTGTTTATTTATTTGACAGAAATCACAAATAGATGGAGAGGCAGGCAGAGAGAGAGAGAGAAGGAAGCAGACTCCCTGCTGAGCAGAGAGCCCGATGCAGGACTCGATCCCAGGACCCTGAGATCATGACCTGAGCCGAAGGCTGCGGCTTAACCCACTGAGCCACCCAGGCGCCCCAAGGCGCCCTATTTTCTTAATAAAATATGTATGTAGGTCATGTTTCCAGAAATTATTGCAACTAATTGAAGAATCTGCCCAAAAAATCAGGCTAAGGATTATCCTAAAACGACATCACATTTGTTCGTTTCAAAGGCTTCCTTAAAATCCTGGTTACTGGTATGGAAAGTTATGTTTCCTCTAAAACTGTCAGCATCTACAGAACATCTCTTCCAGGAACACATGATGTTCCAAATTTTTATCTGGCATTAGCACTACTATTACCCGTTAGACTCAGACAACACAATTTGAGGTTATAGGACATGATAGGCAATGACTCCCCAAATAAAGATGACCCCAATACTTTTCAAATTAAATGTTACAGGGAACTGGTTAGTTTGGCATCTCAGTCTGAGCAAGTTTTGGGTTTATACCAAGAAACCAATGGAGATATCAAGGAGCAAGAATTATGAGGTTTCCAACACAATGTTTAACATTTTATGTTTTGATTCAAAATATACATTTTTTTCCCATCATCCTACAGAAAGCTGGAAGGAACCATAGAGTATAACAAGATGCCATTTTTTAAAGTTTTTTTTTTTTTTTTTTAACCTTTGGTATCAATGTGCTATAACTTTAAATTGTGGGTTGTGCAAGCATTCTCCACAAAGAAATAGTAGAAAATAAGGAATATTCTCATCTTACATGTGATGCTTTAGCTATCAATATCCAACACTAACTCATCTAAGTATAAAAAAGGATTCATGATAGGTAACAAAGGTATGTCCTGAAATGATGTCCCTCTCCTTTTTTTTTTTTTAAAGGAAAGCTCTATCACCATTGTCTTTTTACACCCGAATGTTTATAGCAGCAATGTCCACAAAAAATTGCCTAATTTTTATTTTAATTTTATTTCAACCTAATTTTATTTCAACCCTGTTCAATTTAGTACAAAAATGTACTAAAAATGTGATAATCTCTAAAGGCACAAATATGTTTGGGTACTTTATATTTAAAGCGACATCAATTTACTCATTACACAGATTACACAAATATACACATATGTGCAGATATACACACATATATGCATGTATATATATATTAGTATCAACTGTATTTGCTTAAATTAATTGTGATATCAAGAATCACCAATCTTTAGTACTTTGCAATAATATAGGTTTGTTTCCTACTCTTGTCTTTCAGGATTTAGCTGTGAGTGGGTTCTGGGACCAAGTTAAAGAAGTGGCTACCATCAAAAAATTACCAATTTCTTGGCAGAGAGAACAGTGGTGGAACCAAACACAGGCTCTCAAAGTTTTTGTTTGGAAGTGGCATATGTCACCTGTGTCACATTTCATCAGCTAAGTCAAGACACCTGGACAAGCCTGATAGTGGTGCTGAGACTATTATCTTCCTTCAGAAATAACCTGGTAGAGAAGGGTCTGATAGAGAAGGGCAGGAAATATTTTGACAATAATATAATTTATTTTATATATGCTTTTATTTTATATATTTGTATATCATATATTTTATTTTATACATTTTATTTTATTTTTATATATTTATTTTATATATAAAGATGCAGATATGGATACACCACAAATATTATATATTTATTTATATATTTATGCACATTATATATTTTTATATATTTTATTTTTTTATTTTTATATATTTATTTTGTATTTATATATATATAAAGATACAGATATACCACAAATATGTATAAGTATACATATATACTTACACAGCTTCATTACAAAAGAGATTTGAATCATATACATATATATAACAATTATACATAAAACCAATGTAATGTCAAATAAATGAAGGATTGAGACTACAAGAAAAATAAGATGTAGTCAAAAAAGAGGGAGTATATAAATATCAAACCACAGGTTCTTTACAATTGATAGAGTTGGGTTGTAAAATGGATTCTGAACTTTCTAGTATACTAAAAAGAGGGATGCATAATAATTTCTTACATTTATGTTAATCATAAGACAAAAATAAACAATTTGCTAGAGAAACATAGCTCTTATTGGTAAAATAATTTATGAAAGCACTGTGTGATAATGAAAACTACTACCTCAGAATAAATATATCCTAAATACATACGACTACAATAAATAAATAGCCCTAATGCCTAGTAGGCATTCAGCAGATATCTACTGAATGAAAAGAAAAGACAAGACAAGACTAGACAGGAATGTTGTTTCCTGTAAAAGTAACGTGAAAAGTTACTTGATGTATAATGTTAAGGCTCAATAAAATAAAATATCTCTTATAAGAAGGCAAATATATAAACAATTATATGACTTGAAACAAGTTTAGCGTGTATAGAAGAATGAACGGACAAATCATTTATGTTAGAAAGAAAGAATTATTAAATCATTTCATGGGAAAAAATGGTTAATTTTTTATTTTAATTACTTATTGTTTAAGTAACATCAGAATCATAATAAAATTTTACAAGAATGTTTAATCTAAATTGTATACTTTAAATCGGATACTTGGGTAGTTGGTGTAGTTCTACATACATTTTAAGGACTTACAAAATACCTAACTAACAAAAGAATTCAATGCTAGAGATGCCAACAAGTCTCAAAAGAAATGTACTAAAGGACAAAAGGCATATTAGATATTTCCTTATAAATATCTATGTGTTACATACAGAAATTGGTTACAGTGTCAGAATCTAGGAATTTCCTAAACTAAAAACATTTAATATATTAAATAATAAATTTATATTAAACTTAAATAATTGCAAATTACAAACTATGATAATATTATGCCTATTTATGTTATATTTATTTATTCATAATAAATTATAATTACGGAATTAGAGAGGGCTTCCTTTATTTAGTATAGGTCTGCATTATCCGGTATATAACTACTAGCTGCATGTGGCTACTGAATGCTTGATTGCCAGTATGAACTGAGATGTAAGTATAAGATAAACACTACATTTTTTTTTAATTAAAGAAGTTTTTAACTTAAAAGAATGTAAATGATCTCACTAGTAATTTTATATTGATTACATATAAATAAATGAAATTACTTTTATTTTATAAATAACAGACTAAAGCATATAAATCAAATTAATTTCACCTTTTTTTTAATATGGTTACTAGGAAACTTAAAATTGCATATATGACTAATGTTTGTGGTTTACATTATAGCACTAATGAATGGATAATTCTGAGAGGAGACATGATAGACCAATTTTACACATTCTTAAATGCTGGTTCAATTTAGATTAAATTTAGAAATAGATAAATGAGAGCACAAACGTATCTTATCACAGGGAAAGACACAGGGTAGTGTGCAACATTATCTGTATCCTAAGATTGCCTGACAGAGGCCTTAATTACTGATAACATTTACTGAGTGCTTACTAAGTACCTGATATAGTACATACTCCATCCCATTTAATACTCATAAAACTCCTATGAGGTAAAGACTGAATCAGGACCACAGGCATTTCCTGTACATTTTTCCATGGTCATTTCCCAATAATAATATTATTATTATTATTGTTATTATTTTGTATTTAGTTAAAGTCTGCAAACTTGGGGCTCTTTTATTTCAGTACCTTTCCTTTAGTTTTGAGATAAAGTTAATAGTAAAGAAATGTTAAAATATTAAAAAGTAAAGGTGGTTAGGGAATGTATGCTTGCAGAAGAATCCTGTGATCAACAAGATTAAAACATAAAATAAACTAATTATTAAGTAAAGAGAGAGAGAGCATAGTCTCCGAGAAGGACTTAATGGGACTAATCCATTGACACTTTCCCTTATCTTGACTTTTTAAGACCCTATTTCCTAAAGTATTGCACTTGGATAAGATCTAGGACAAGCCCCAAAGAAGGGTATTGCATGCTGGCCTTAACTGGAGGCAGTGGTAATCACTGGTAATTACAATGTGATTCAGTAACAGATTTGTACATTTGTTTTACTCTGTATTCTCTCACTCCATCTGTATCTATATTTTCTCACCTTTTATTTTAAATTTCCAGAAGTTGTTCTAAGTCTATTTTTCCTGAAGAGACTAGTATAAGGGTTATTGTTTGTTTTGCTTTCTGTCTTCCTCATTATCACAAAATCAGAACCCCCAACTGCAATAGGAGTTTATACTATGTTTTGTTCTGACATCTCCTTTTGTATGGGCCACCACTAGGGAAACCTCCTTAACTGTGAATTTTAAAGTTTCATGTAAACTACAGTGTCTCATAAATCTATCCTGTTATAGGAGACCCTTAAGGGTCTCCCACTCTTAAGGGATACCCCCTGAGACTTTCAAGAATTCTCAAAGTCAAGAGTACTATGATGGCACATAATTTATTCCTTAGCAATCCAAAATGCAGGAAAAAAAAAATATAAGTAGATCTCTTCAGACACTTAACGGTTCTACAAACACAAGGCCAAAATCATGTACAAAGCTGTTTGAGAGATAAGAACTGTTATTCTTAGGTCTCTTATACTGCTCACCAACATTATCATCCAGTTATTTTCTGGAAACTATTTCACAAAGCAACAAAGTTTCCATTATGTCATGAGTGTAACTATTTAGAAGATGATGAAGAGAGAACAATTAAGCCCAAGTTGACATAGTTTGCCAACTAGAAAAAATGGGATGGGAAGCTAACCCCAGCCAACTTCAAAGCATGAGATTCAATTTCAGTTGTGGTAAATTACAAATTATTACATGTTATTGTGCCCAAAGATTGTTTGCAAAATAATGAAAAGAAATTAAGACCAAATGTAAAGGATTACTCAAGCGATTTAATTGAAATTGAATTGTATTGTGGTATATTTTAATGCTAGTTAACTATTATAGCATTCGTTGGAAAAGTATGTAATTATTATTAAACCTTGTTTGTGCAATCCAGAGCAAGGCTTTATTGAGTGGCTAATGTAGAAGCAAATAGATCAAAATTTAGTATCCAAAATTCAGAGCACCTGCTCACATGACTTTCAATTTGTGGGACATATCTGAAATCACTCCTTCATTTTCTCTCTCCATGGTCGGTTAATATAAGAATTCTAATAAACTCTTAATCCTCATCCAATGAGCCTGTTATCTTTCTGAGTTTTAGCCCTTCTAATAACTGCTTATGTCTTTGTGATGCCCACCAGGAATCCCCTAAGTGAATTTCACACATGCCATGTAGCTTTAATGTTTGTCTGATGCAATGACCAACAGATTTATTGACTGCAACATCAGCCATGAATCAATATTTGTCTTTGCTTTAAATAATGTTTAATGATTCTATTGATAAAAAAAATAGTTGGTTATTAGACACATATTTAGCCCCTTTTCTAATCTACTTCTAGAAATAAGAGAATTTCCTTCTCAGGTAAGTAAATATGTATAATATGTTCTTCAACAGCTTCAATATAACAATTGATGAGTTCTTTATTAATGGCTTTTGTTAGAACCTCCAAATGTTCACAGACATATCTCCCGCTTTCCTCTTACCATCTCTTTCTCTGAACTATAGCACATAAATGCACACAAACACAATTCCCCCTATTTAGTTCTGCGCCTAGGTATTTAATGATTTTTCCATTCATGCAGATTATAAATTGGTAGAATATTATGTTCCTTTCATTTAATTAGAGAAGTGCATTTGCAGAGCGAAATAAATGTTAGCTAACATTATTTGTATTCCAGGGATTCATTTTCCATCCCTTCTAACTAACTTAAATGCCATGCTGTGTTTCTGGATTCGTTAGCAACTCCAGGCACATTTCCCTCCACTTGCCTCTGTCAACCCAGCAAGCTGTTCCTTCTGACTTCAAAGTGTGAATATTTTTGCTTCATCATCAGTTTTGTAATCTGAAGGGAGTGTTGGCTTACCTAAAAAGAAACCATACTTTCCAATGAAAACAATAGAATAGGGATGCTAATTACCACTTCCTTTTAAAATATGTATGCCTTTTCCTCCAAAAAGAAAAAGACAAGGGAACTTTCTTTTGTAAAAGAATAAAAGCAAAGTGCAAAAGAGATCTCCAAACAGTGTTAATTATATTTTTAAAATTCAGAGTATTAAAATTACAACACAATAGCAGCTGAATTATTTATGCATTCAGACAATTATTCAGATCAGAAATTGAACAATTTCAAAAATATTAAAATGTTGCTAAACAAAAACCCCAAGTTGCTCATATTTCTGCAAAGTTGCCTGGATATACCTCAATGCCCAATGTAAAAGTATCACTTTGTATTCATTGTATTGGCTTTGCTTTCTACTAGCAGGTTCTAATTGTTTTGGCAGTCCTGATCTTAGCTTCCAATGGCACATAATCAATCTTGCTTGCTTACCACATAGTCAACCCTGAAGAATCTTTTCATCTTACAGAACACAAAGTTGAGTTGAATCTAAAATGCAAATATTACAGGGTTTCAAATACATCATCAGAAAACAACATTCATTTCCAATTCACTTTACTGACTTTTTTTCCCTAAGTGGCTCTCTAAATTTTAGTCAACTTATGGCTCTGCAGGAAGATGGAAACATTAATTATACTTTGAAGAATCATTTGATTTCTTAAAGCTATACTTCAAATAAAAGGTTTAATAAGGAAAAAAATAGAATGAAATAAAACTAACATTTTTAAGGCTCCCATTAAATTGGAAAAATCATTAGAATTAGTGCTCCTGAGCTTTTTTCACTTTGTTCTAATCAGTCATTTAAATTTCTAAGTTAGTTATATTTATTGTGAATAAATGAAAACACATGCCAATATCTGAGGACTTACATGCTTGGCAGTGTATGAAATGTTTTCCTACAATATATTCTTTGATCTCCGCCAGGAACTTATAAGGTATATATCATCTCCCCATTTTATAAGTAAAGGAAGAGTGGCACAGAAGTGAAGCAACCTGTTCAATGTTACTAAGCCCATACCCAGGCTTTGCTCTCTAGTGCCAATCATGCTTATTTCCTTGGCTTAAGAAGATTTTATTTCTGCTCCATTAGATAAAGGACCTTACAAACTACCTTTATATTCTATAGTAATTACTAACCTCACATTGAAATTTGGAACTACAGAAGTGTTTAATTATTTATGGTTCATCTAAGCATAGTTTAATTATGGTTCACCTAAGCATAGTTTAAAACCAAAGATGGGATTTTTTTAAGTTGTACTTTGGATTTTTTCCCATTCTTTTTATTTCTGCATAATTACAAAATGAATATATGCATAGCCTTTACTTCACTATTTCTCCCTCCCTCCTCTTCAGGGTCACTACCTTCAGAAAAATATGTGTGTATCACATCATATATATGTATCAGAATACAAGAAAGATCATATGAAAATAAGTAGTTTTGTTTTGTGATTTTTTTTAATGAATGGAAAATACTGTGTATTTCATTCTACAATTTTATTTCTTCACTTAGTAATACATCCTGGACACTTTTCACTACATCTACATCTGTCTCATTATTTCAAAATGCATAGTATAGATATTTTTAGATTATATAATCATTCTTCTATTCATAGATATCTATATTGCTTCCATATGTTCATTATTTGGAACAACGCAACAATGATTCTTCTTATGAATGTACCCATGGGGGGTGGATTTCTAAGACAGATAGTGGTAAATAGAATTGCTAGGTCAAAAAATTATTCATAAGGAGCAGAAGAGAAGCTATTTCTTCATACAATAGAATTTATTTTTATCTTTATTATTTTTATTTTGTCCTTGATGAATTAAATAGTTTATTTTAAAATTTGAATAATTTTTATCTTTATTGAGATAAACAATTGCTTTATGTATTTATTGGTCCTTTTTATTTCTGTAAATTTTCTACTCCTATAATTTGCCCATTATTTTCAAGAAGTATTGTTCATTTGTTCATGGAGGATTTTTAAGGAAGAGCCCATATATTTGAACTAATAAAGTATTTTATTAAAAATTTAATTGGTTAAAGATTAAGTTTTTGGAGTCATTTTTTGGGGAAAAAAAAGAAAGAAAGAAAGAAAGCTTGGATGTGATGGTTTCATTTCTGTATAGCCAGAATCACTCGAATATCTTCCATTCCACAGATTATACCCTTCTTTTAATAAGTATTCTTTTCAATAGATTTTAATTTCTGTGACTTCTTTTCTGAAAACAACAGCCATACCTTTGAATTCTAATGTGATTTTGATGTTTGCAGTCCCAGAGAAGTCTAAAAGTGTAAGCAGTTTTGATGAATGATTTAGAGATACAATATTTTTGCTTAGGTGGTTCACTAAAAGGGTAGGAAAACTCAGTCTTCAAGGAACTCTTATCCTATAAGAAGTAAAATGCATTTTTTAGACTCCTCTTGGCTCTGCCAGTCATGAACTACTTAACAGACAAATGAAGCTATACTAAGTCAAGTTGATAACACTGGATAAGTTCCAGAATTCAAAGTCATATAAAGCTATGCTAATTCAAATGATATACCTTAAGTCTTGAAGTTACTTATACCATGATTTTGAGGAGAGAAAAATAATTAAGAAGCTAGAGGTAATTCCAAGATTCTGCTGGTAAGAGAATAAAACTTTGGCCTAAAATGCACTTCCTTGGGGACAAGGCAAAGAATATAGCTTATTTTAATAGTCTCACATAATTAAGCTAATGTGGGAGCCTCAAGACAGGATGTTTCCATCAAGGATCGCTGTTTCTGATCATCACACAGACTCTGGATACAATTCAGTGTGACTACTAGTACAGCAAGTTGTACACTAGAAATATCCAAAAGAAGAATTTACATTTTTAGAATGTGTATGAGCCTCTTTACCCCATTTTCTACCATTATACAAAAAACAGTTAAAAATAAGCAGAGAGATCTTAAAATTCTTATTTATTATAAAAAAATTATCTGCTTTCTCCTGACTGATAAGCAGCTACAAATTTACACTTCCATAAAGAATTTTAAAAGATTTTTTATTGACAACAAGAAGATTATGGATAGTTCCATCACACACAGGACATCTGGAATCTTCTTCCTTGCCAAGATCTATAAATGGCTTAAACTGTCACTTAACATTGTAAAAGGCAACTTTTTTTGAAGCCAAACAAGGTAAGGAATAATAATCAACATAGCAACAACTGTAGAAGACTCTACTATTAGTGGTTATATAATTATATGCCAGAATAAAAGGTTTAAGATTAACTCAAGTTCAAAGTAAAACTACTACAATAGCCAATTTATTCATTTGATTCTATAAAATCTTACATGTTTACACACAATTCATGGCCTTTATACCTATTTTGCTATCTACTGCTGCATAATTAAATAACCTCAAAATGTAGTGGTTTAATACAGCATTTTATTATCTCCACCATTCTGTGAATCAACAGGCCCAGTTCCCTATCATATTATCTGATCTGCAATGTCCAAGATGGCTCACTACAGGCAGAGGACTTTGGTAGAGAAAGTCAGGCTCTGCTGGGATGCTGGACATCCTGGTGGTCTCTCCAACAGGACAGCGTTAAGTTCTGGGTATGACTTCCCCAAAGAGTTACATGAAAAAATCTCCCCTCTCTCCCAGGGCCTTTCCCTCATAAACTCCTTAAATTAGACTCCTGCAAAGCTTAACAAAACCTCACTCTTCTTTGTTTTAAATTGAGCAATTTAAACTTAAATTTAAATTGTTCAATTTAAATTTGAGAACCCCCAAGCCCTCCACCCAGGGACACTAATGAAGGCATGTGCCCCAGTCCTCTCAATCTCTTTGCTGCACCTTGCTTTGACCTCCCCTGTGGTGTCTCCTGGCTTGCTATGTATTTTCTCAAAGACTTCTCTATCTCAATTCTCTTGTGGTCTTTTGTTGAACCTCAGCTGACCATCTGACACCCTAGTGTTTAACTTAAAAAATGTTAATCTAATAAAATTACGACAGAGGCCATCTTTGGAGAATAACTACCACAGTTCATCCTCTGACCAAAGATAACACCCATCTCTTCTTCCATTGCCAACATACACTGACCAGACTCCCTAAACCCTCAAAGATTCACCCCATTTCAACCTCTGGATTACACTTTAAGTCCAGGATTACATGATATTAGGTTCTTGTGTAGTTGAGGTTACTTGTGGGGGACCACCTCTTGATCAGAAGACAAGGAAGTAAGGAAATAGGCTATGTGGCCTCCACATATCCAACATACAATGGGGTGAGAGGCTCAGGAGAACCACAAGAGATGTTTCCACTCAAAAAGAGGAGGAAAATGGGAGTAACATTGGTTGCTACTCTGAAAGCCACTGACCGGAAAAATTACTGTGATCAAGCAAAGCACAGTTGCCATTTCACTTAACTCAGAAGGCAGGGGTCTGTTGCTTCAGACCCAAATATGTTTTCTGGATGGTCCTTCTTGGCTCATGATCCTCTGATCTGGAGTCTTGACACTACGCTCTCCGTCATTTTCTTTTCTTAAGAAATAGCTCACGGGTGCCTGGGTGGTTTAGTCAGTTATGTGTCTGCCTTTGGGTCTTAGGCCTTTGATCTCAGGGTCCCAGTGTGAAGTCCCACACCAGGCTCTCTGCTTACAGAGGAGCCTTCTTGTCCCTCTAAATCACTCTCTGTGCTTCCATGCTCTCCCCTCTCCCCAAATAAATAAATAAAAATCTTTTTAAAAAAGGAAAAAGAAAGAAAGAAATAGCTCATGTTTGCTGCTGAGTAGTGTTCTCAGCCTGTTCCTGCCAGGAAGAAGTTTGGGGCTCAAAAGCCTTTATGTTTTAAATGCTCTGTTCCTTTCTGTCCCGATGGTTATAATTCTTTTAAAACTTGTGAATTTGTTATGTATAAATTATAATGAAGTTAATGAGACAAAAATGACAGTCGTGTTTTCTGAGTGGGATCTTTACTTTGGGCCAATAGTGAGGATACACAGGTTCACAGCAGAGAGGGTGAATATGTTCTAAGAGCCTTAGATGTAATTTCTACTGAGAGAAAAAATGAGACTTTTTTTTACAATTTTCTGAAGCCTCAAGAAACTTCCAGTCACACTTTTGGTCTCATCTTGAACTAGAGGCCACAATACTTTACTGGTAACATTCTGGCTTTGGTAATTTTTCCTAAATTAAAAAATTATATTTTCTATTATCCCCCCATGCCAAATTATTTCATGCCCATTTGCAGTGAATGCCACCTACCCATGCAACAAATGATCTACTCTCTGTTACTATAGATCAATTTTGCCTGTCTAGATTTTATAAAAAGAGAATCATTTACTGTTTGCTCTCTGACGTCTCTGGCTCAGCTGCATGCTTTTGGGATTGACTCATGCCTTTGTATTCCTTTTCATTGCTGAGTAATATTCCATTATATGGCTGTATAACAGTATGTTTATCAATTCATCTGTGAAAGAATATTAGGTTGTTTCTTGTTTGGAGTTACAATAAATACAGAATATATAAATATTTCTGTACATGTCTTTGTGAGGATATATACTTTCATTCTTCCTTAGTAAGTTCCTTCAAATTGAATAGCAAAGTCTTACAGAAGATTTATACAGAACTTCTTTTAAAAAATTGTCATCTAGGGGCACCTGGGTGGCTCAGTCAGTTGAACATCCAACTCTTGGCTTTGGCTCAGGTCATGATCTCAGGGTTGTGGGATCAAGTCCCACATTAGGCTCTGTGCTCAGCAGAATGTCTGCTTGAGATCCTCTCTCTCTCTCCTCTCCCTTCTCCTCTGTCCTTCCCTCACGCTCTTTCTTGCTCTTCTTGCTAAAATAAATATATCAATCTTTTTAAAAAAATCTGTCATGTGTTTTTTTTTTGAAGTTGTATCATTTAATTCCCATAAGCATTGTATGAGAATTCCAGTTCCTTCACAAGCACAGCAAAAGCTGATCCTGTTAGTCTTTTTAACGTTAGCTATTTGGTAACCCATTGTGATTTAATTACTGACAAAGATGATTTTAAATGTAGAGCAGTTTTTTGTTTTTTGTTTTTTTTCCCCAAACATTTATGAACCATTTTGAATGCTTCCTTTGTAAACTGGTCAAATTTTTCTTTCTTTCTTTCTTTCTTTCTTTCTTTCTTTCTTTCTTTCTTTCTTTTTTTCATTTGTGTTGTCCTCTCATTGTTGAGTTGTAAGATATTTTTTTAATGTATAACAAGTACACATGTTTTTTAGATACATGATACATGTATATAATATTTTCTATCAGACTAGGGCTTTTTTATTTTCATCTTTAATAGAGCATCTTAAAAAGAGCAAATGTTTTTTACATCTGATGGTATTCAACTTAACTTTTAAAAAATGGTTGATTCTTGTTGTTTCCTATTTTTTAAAAATCTTTGCCTTCCCAGGGTGCCTGGTGGCTCAGTGGGTTAAAGCTTCTGTCTTTGGTTCAGGTCGTGATCCCAGGATCCTGGGATTGAGCCCCGCATCAGGCTCTCTGCTCAGCATGGAACCTGCTTCTTCCTCTTTCTCTCTCTGCCTGCTTCTCTGCCTACTTGTGATCTCTGTCTGTCAAATAAATAAATAAAATCTTAAAGAAAAAAACAAAACTGCCTTCCCAAATTACAAATATTTTACTTTTGCTTCTAAAAATTATGTAACTTAGGATTTTTGATTTGGGTTTATGACTCATCTTAAGTTATTAAGTTATTTTAAGTTATTTTTTGTGTATAGTGTAAAGTTTAAGGTAGAGGTACATTCCTTTTTCCTAGTTGATATCAAGTTGTTCCATAAATACGAGTTGTTTCAATACCTTAGATAAAAAGATTATCTATTTCCATTAAATTATGTTGGCAACTTTGTTGAAAATCAGTTGACTATTTATGTGTGTATTTCTCTGCTCTTTCATGCAGCATTGATTTTAGGCTTAGCCTTATTCTAGTGTTACAGTGTCTTGATTACTGTGGGTTTATTAGTAGTATTGGAATGAATTTCTATTTTTATGAACTCAGCTGAATTTTTATTGGGATTGAGTTAAAGGTATAGATCAATATATATTTTATACATTATAAATTATATTTTCAGAATGAAACATCTTAGAAAGTTTTGTATCTAGTATACTTCTCTCTTTTAGATCTGATTTTGTGTTATCTTTAATATATGAAAAGAATTTTAAAATGTAATAGTTAAAATATCTCATTTGATTATTAAAGATGAAGAAAAATTGCTGAACCAATATAGGCATTTTTCAAAAATCAGAGCCTTTAAACCCAAAAGAAAAGAATATCTTTAATGAAGAAGATCATTAGGAATATTGTGCTTTATATATACATATATATAATGTATATATTATATTTACTATTATTATTTTTTAAGTAGGCTCCATGCCCAGCATGGAGCCCAGTGTGGGACTTGAAGTTATGACCCTGAGAACAAGACATGAGCTGAGATCAAGAATCAGATACCTAACTGACCACCAAGATGCTACTATTATGCTTAATAGTAATTTATAGAATAATAGGCAAAAAATAGGTAAATAATAATTTATAGAACAATAGGCAAATAACTAATTACTTTTCATAATTAATTACAGTTGTTAAATTTTCTGAACTGGCCATTATGACTGTACATTAAACTTATTCACGAAATTCTCATGTGCTTTCTCTGATAGGCTGAAATTTGCTGATATTTAAGGCACTGAAAGAGCCCCATCCACTCTCCCTTAGTAGGGAATGTCTTAAGGAAGCATCTTTGTCATAAAAATTTATAACATTTTTGGGGCGCCTGGGGTGGCTCAGTCGGTTAAAGCCTCTGCCTTCAGCTCAGGTCATGATCTCAGGGTCCTGGGATCGAGCCCTGCATCAAGCCCCGCATCGAGCCCCACATCGAGCCCCGCATCGGGCTCTCTGCTCCGCAGGGAGCCTGCTTCCTCCCCTCTCTCTCTTTGCCTGCGTCTCTGCCTACTTGTGATCTCTCTGTCAAATAAATAAAATCTTTAAAAAAAATTTAAAAAAATTTATAACATTTTATTAAAAACATCAGTAACTGATAATTCTAGGTATTTTATAAAATATTGTAAATTTTATGGTTAGTCCTTGAGGCAGTCCTCTCAAAAAGTGCTATTTTATAAACCATGTTTAAAAAAAGTACAAGGAGGGGGCGCCTGGGTGGCTCAGTGGGTTAAGACTCTGCCTTCAGCTCAGGTCATAATCTCAGGGTCCTTGGATCAAAACCTGCATCAAGGCTCTCTGCTCAGAGGGGAGCCTGCTTCCCCCCCCCCCCTTTCTGCTGTTCTGTTTACTTGTGATCTCTTTTTCCCTCTGTGTCAAATAAATAAATAAAATCTTAAAAAAAAAAAAAATGTACAGTGGCTCCTGGGTGGCTCAGTTGGTTAAGTGTCTGCCTCTGGCTCAGGTAATGATCTCAGGGTCCTGGGATTGAGATTTTGCATTGGGTTACCTGCTTAGTGAAGACCCTGCTTCTCCCTCTCCCTCTACTCCTCCCTCTTGTCCCTCAACTTGTGCTCTCTCTCTCAAATAAATAAAATCTTCAAAAAAAAAAAAGTACATGCATAAACAGGCTTATTTTTCTGAGGTAACAAAAGGCAAAATTAACCTGTTTTACTATGGTTTTCATCCTGTTTATCTGAACAGTTAGTATAATCATAATGTCTTAAACAGCTTGGCCATTGGTTATTGTTTCAAAAGGCTTCCGGGAATGTTCAATATAATAGAATTGAAATCAGGATCTCAAAGAGATAAATGCATTCTCATATCCATTGCAGCACTATTCACAATAGTCAAGATGTGAAAACGAGCTGAATACCCATTGACAGGGGAATGGACAAAGAAAATGTGGTATATGCATATAATGGAATACCATTCAGCCTTAAAGGAGAAGAAAATTCTGCAATCTGCAAAAACATAGTTGAATCCTGGGTACATGATACTAAATGAAATAAGCCAGTCATAAAAAGACAAATACTGCATGATTCTACTTATAAGCAGTAACTAAAATACTCAAGTTCATAGGATCAAAGAGTGGAATCATGGTTCCCAGAGGCTGGAAGGAGGGGAAAATAAAATTATTAATCAATGGATATGAAGTGTCAGTTAAGGAAGATGAATAAGTTCTAGGGATCACCCATATAACACTGTACCTGTATTCAATAATACTGTATTATACCCTTGATTTGTTAAGAGAGTAGATTTCTTGTTAAATGTTCCTACCACGGTAAAGAAAATTTTTTGAAAACCTTACTCTCAGATTATTGTCACTGTTACACCAATCTGGAAGCTCCCTGGAAAAGCTCCTTTTATAGCTTGACTCCACCCAGTCTGGGAATGGCCCTATCACTAGACAATTATTGAAAACAGTCAGCAGCAATTATTTAACATTGCATCTTCCTAAAACTGTGATACAGTTTAAGATACAGGTTAAGTCTCCATATTCTAAATACCCTCAACTTTCTTGTTTTATTTATCTCTGACTCTCTCCAGCACCCTTGCATGAATACATACTTCCTCCAAACCACACCTTCTTTTTTTAGCCAGAAAGCAAAAATCTTGCATATCTATTCATGCAGATAAAAAGCCCCAGAAATCACCAATCCATGGTGTGTGCTGCTGCAGTCACCACAGTTTTCCTATGACATCATCATTATAATAGTATGTTTCGACGAAATTCAAACCTATTACTCCTGCGATGGAAATGCTTTTCCCTATTCATCTCAACAGTCCTGCAAACATGTGTGTGGGAAGAACTCCATATTTATACACACAGTATTTCTGGGATCTCTTTTTTGAATGTATCAGAAAGAACAAATGACATACAGAATATCATGACAACTAACACAAAATGAGTCTCATTCCTCATCTGTGCAAACATCAACATGGCATAAGCCTCATAAAGGGAAGGCATCAGTGTTCATTCTGAAATTTACGAGTCTGAGACAATGTTCATAAGATAAGAAGTCAGTCTGCCACCGTGTCAGGTAGATAGGTAGATGGAGGATAGATGATGACTGATGATAGACAGATAGGCAGACAGACAGACAGACAGATAGATATCCTGACAGGAAACACAAAACTTCTTTAAAAAAAATTTTTTTTTTTCATTTATTTATTTGACACAGAGAGAGAGAGATCACAAGTAGGCAGAGAGGTAGGCAGAGGGGGAGGGGGAAGCAGACCTCCTTTCTGAGCAGAGAGCCTGATGCAGGCCTCAATCCCAGGACCCTGGGATCATGACCTGAGCTGAAGGCAGAAGCTTAACCCACTGAGCCACCCAGGCGCCCCAAACACAAAGTTTCTAAATCAGAACACAGTTTATTATCACAGAGCATCTTAGCACGGGTGAGGCTATAAAAGGCATCACTACTAAAATCATTCTAAATAAATGGCATTGATATAATTGGCTAATTATTTGGGGAAAACTGAGGATTTTGCACAAACACAAGGACTGTACCAAAGACTCACAAAAGAATCACACTCAGAGCTTGACTGGCACACTGCCCCATCCTCCCATCTGGAGAGGGAGAGGCTTTTATTCTGAGATACAAGCAAATATTACAGGGAGAGAAGTCTGAATCTCTCTGAAGGAAAATAAGTATCTTCCAGAACATGTTTGCTACTCGATCATCCTTTAACCAAATTTGCCAGTGGTCATTCCTCAGAATGTTTAGACCATGAAGAAACATGAAAGCATTCACAGAGACTGGCCTTCCAACAATCAGATCGAGGGATTGAAGCTAAACAGTCTAGTGACCTGTATTGATTTATTTTGCAACTTACTATTACTGAATAATGAAAAGTTCGGTAGGCTAATGTAAATGGGAAAAAAATAAAATGCTTTCTTCACCGTTATTGACATTTTGATTAAAGAAATCAATGATATTCATAATTATTGTCTTACTCTAAGCTACCTGAACTTTTAGAGTTAATCACTTACTGGCAGTAACTTGATACTAAAATATATTTTCAGACTGTAGTTCTCATCTGAAAATAAGGTTGGTTTTTTTTTTTTTTACATTTTTATCCCTAAATCTTTTCTTGAAACCCACAACAAAAACAATCATGCTTCAGAGAGTCTTTCTTGTTATTAGACAATACATTTTTTATCTTACAAATTCTGTTCAGACCAGGTTATTTTACTTGATCCTTGTTACCTTCTGCCCACTTGCCCAGAATATGGCAAAACATTAGAAAAAAAAGTTGACTTTATTTACTTTGATATACCAAAGTCATTTTCATTTCATTTAGGACCCTCTCACAGCCATTGTGATTTTTTTTTGAAGATTTTATTTATTTATTTGAGAGAGAGAATAGTGAGCAGGGGGAGAGGCAGAGGGAGAAGCAGAGTCCCCACTGAGCAGGGAGCCTGACAAGGGCCTCCATCCCAGGACCCTAAGATCATGACCTGAGCTGAAGGCAGACACTTTACCACCTGAGCCACCGACCTGGGTGGTTCATCATTAACTAGAAATGATAGAGTTTGGTTAAGCCCTTAGGCAGAAAAGGAGAGGTCTGGAGAGAGAGCAACCTCTCACTATGAGAGCCCCCATAGTGATTCTTTTTTTTTTTTTTTTTTTTAAGATTTTACTTATTTATTTGACAGAGATCACAAGTAGGCAGAGAGGCAGGCAGAGAGGAGGAAGCAGGCTCCCCGCAGAGCAGAGAGCCTGATGTGGGGCTCGATCCCAGGACCTGAGATCATGACCTGAGCAGAGGCTTTAATCCACTGAGCCACCCAGGCGCCCCCCCCATAGTGATTCTTTTAAAGCATAAATCATACCATGCCACATCTCTGCCCCCACTTTTGATGGCTTCCCATCTTAGTAATAGAAAAAAGGCAGAGCTCTTTCAATGGTCTAGAATGCTTTCGTGGTCTGACCATCTCAAGTAACAGCTGTTTTTTGTTTCTTTTATTTTGTTATATCTACATATTCCAACTAATTGATGGATGATTTGATAAATTCAGTATGATTGGCATGTAGCCTAGAAATGTCCTAAAGTTATTTAGCTCTGCACTGAAACTGGATAAATTCTGTATGTAATCCAACTGGTTTCCCCTGGGAGGTTTTTTAATTGTCATGAAAATGTGTTCAGCCCCAGACAAAGACTTATTAAGCTTCTTTTCAGGATAGTCAGACACTCATGAAAGGCATCGTATCTGAAGTACAGACTATCCCAGGTCTAACAAAGGAGCTAAGCTGTGTACATCAATATTAATATTTACAAAGTAGCAAAAGAAAGAAATGAAATCCTAAGTAATTCAAGGAAATTGTTGTCAAGATTGCTTGATTACTTGCCAAAATGGAAAATTCTCCTGAGTGAAGTTAGGAATATCTAGAGACAGTTCTGCTCTATCTCAGAGGAAGACAAAGCAGAAGTAGAGCGACACTAATTTTATAAAGTTCAAACAAAAAGTTAGTAGTGATGCCTGTATACATACAGGTATACTGGCATAGCACAGTCTTTGTTTACCTGGTTAGCACAAAGAACTATAGATTCAGTGCAGATCCAACTAGGAAAATGGCATACAACACCTGTCTCCCCCAACAATGTGTCAGGAACACCATTTTTTTTAATTAATTTTTTTTATATTAGATTTTTTTTTAATTTTTAATTTTTTATAAACATATATTTTTATCCCCAGGGGTACAGGTCTGTGAATCACCAGGTTTACACACTTCACAGCACTCACCATAGCACATACCCTCCCCAATGTCCATAATCCCACCCCCTTCTCCCAGACCCCCTCCCCCCAGCAACCTTCAGTTTGTTTTGAGCAACACCATTTTTGTATGAAAAGAAAAATGTGCTCGCTTCTAAACTTATGCTACTAATGTACCTATTCACAATGCCTTTCAACTAGAGGAAGTGATTTTATTTCAAATCATGAAATTTGCATACAAAATTGAGCTTTCAGATGAGGTCACATTAATTCCCATTTTTTTTCCCCCCCGATATGTGTTATTTCTTTGGATTCTGTCTTTACAACCACCTTATGATGAAAATACTGTTGCTCTGCTTTGTCCATGATGATAATAATAAACACAGATATAAAGCAAGGAGAAAAGTTGCTAGAGGTGATCATACATCACCTTTCTGGGAGACACCACAGGACCCTAAGGAGTGCCTGGGCTCTCCTGCCTACACTGGCTGCACTCTGAGAGACTCTGGGCAAGCCTCTTCAGCTATGAAATGGTGACAGTGATCCCTATATCACAAGGTCATGTTATAGGAGCTAAATGAGGTGAAGTACACAAAGCCACGGTGTACTATTATCATAGTTCCTAGGAAAGCACAACTTAAAACGTGTGTGGGTATATATACCAATAACCCAAGTGCTAGAAAATTCTGAGAATCATCATTTTGGACTGAGTTTCTGGCTTTCTCCAAATGCTTCTCATTTTGAACTATTTCCTGAAAAGCCTATGTTGCCAATCAAATCTGAATTACTGCTTACCCCTATAGACCACTCTCTTGAAGACTGATTACCTTTTAACTATGATTTGAGATTTAGTTTTCATAATAGGAAATACCAGTTTTGCAGAGTGGCCTGGCAGGGCTCTATAGAACGGCTTCAGTGAGGCTGACATGCGCTTTTATTAACCATATTTCCTGTAGCTGCACAGACAATGAGAAATCCACTTCTGTGAGCAGAACCAATTATAGCTGAACAGGTACACTTTTTCTCCAGCCTGGTCATGATGTCAAATGTTTGATTAGAAAGGTCTTGTGCTTTCAGCAAAATGGGGGTGAATTTCTTTCCATTTGCAAGAACAAGCTATTTCTGCCTTTCATTTCATAGTCTCTTAGTATCTTAATTCTGGCCTCTCAGTGTCAAAGCAAATGCAGCGCCCTTGAGATGGGAAACAATATTGCTATATGTGTTTCAAAACAGACTGAGTCAGCTTCTGGGCGGAATAAGCAGCACCAGGGCACGAATCAGATGTACTGTGGGTTCCAAGAGAGAACAGAGACCAAGATGCGTATGAACACTATGTCCCAGCGGAGGCAACATGGGGATGGACCTGGTAGCTCTGGAAATGAATCTGGAGAAGACTATCAAATATAGGGAAATGTTAGGATGAAACAGATAGAAAGGCGCATGGAAATATTGCCTGTGCATATATAATATAGTGATATGACCACAGCAAATCAGGTTTTAGGAGTGCAGGACTGAGATAAGGAAGGGTAATTCTAAAAAGAGGCAGTTTGGGGGGAAATCCTCTCACGGAAGGTTGAAAAAAAAAGAGAGAGAAAATGGGAACCAAGTTCCCACTAAATGTAGGATTATAAAGACAAAGTAGGCCCCATGAAATCAAGCATTACAGACAAAAGCCCCTCTTCAGCTGCCAAAAAGAGAAAGGACGACCACCATTTCCCCAAAATACTGTAAGCTCATTTTTGGACTTCCTCTTCTCTTAGGAATTCTTCAGCTATAGAAAAGCAATCTGCTGATATTTCAAGGGTCACAAATGAAGATTTTTCTGTTACTTTTAATTCTTTACTGACCAGAGTATAAATACAGAATCATAGATTGGTAGAATAATTAAGCTAAAGAAAATATAGATAATTTACCCTAACCTCATTTTACAGTCAAGAACAAAGAATGTAAAGATTATCCCATATCCCATGGTGAACTAGTAACACAGCCAGGATAATAATCACATCCTCCTGACTTCTAGACAGTATTTTTTTCCACCACAGCTCCCTAAAATTAAATTTTCAATATTTTCAAAAAAGAAGTATACCTATATAAAGTCCAAGAGAAGAAACTTCTGTTAATAAGAGAATCTAGGTAGGGAAAAGCTAAATTTAAAAGGTCAGCAGCAGAGAGTTATGAAATGATGATTCTTTATTGAAAGTAAGAGGAGAAAAATGCAACCCAGAAAGAAAAGCCTTTTGCTTTGTACTCTCATATACATCTACAACTAACCATTTTTTGTTACGCCCATTGCTACCCTGTAGCTGCCCAGGGCAGCATCATGTATCGCAATGTCCCCCTAGTTGGTTTCCCTGTTTCCATCCTTGCTCCCCTATTAACAGCAGCATAGAAGTAGAAAGAGTCCTTTAAAATGTAATTGTCACACCCCAACCCAATCTTCCAATCACTTCTTGTCTCATAAAGTTAAGCCAAAATTACTACATTTGACCTACAAAGACCTACACAATTTACTTCTCCCATTTTTTCTCAGAACTCATCCTTTTTTGTCTCCTTGGTCATTATATTCCAGCCATCCTGGCCTTCCAGCTGACTTTTCAATATGTTAGACACACCCCTGCCTGCCTCAGGTTTGTACCATCCCTTTCTTCTGCTGGAAGTACTTAGCCCACTCTGTCTGCATAGCTCATTTTATCTATTCAAGTCTTTGGACAAGTGTCTGTTCCCAGTAAGGGGCACCATGACCGCCCTATTGAAAGTTATTCTATTTGCCTTGCACTCTTAATGCTACTTATCTTGCTCTATTCTTTTTTACATAGCACTTATAATGCACTGCCATTCTGTATTCTTTACTCCCACTAGAATGCAACATAAAGTATCAAACATAGATATTCAAACATAGAGTATCAAGCCATTTACCAAGATGTTTTGCTATTGATGTATATGTAGCATCTAAAACAGTACCTAACCAAGAATTAGCTGCTGAACGACAGACTGGACCAAAAACAGATGATCCCTACATTAAAACCCATAATCTCTGCTTTTACTCAAATGAAAATACAGAAATTCTACACAGGAGATAGTACAACACACCTAAGTGTTCCTAACTCTGAAGGGAGAGGTTTAATGTAAAGAAATGGCAATCTGAAGAAATGTCAGAAATACATCAGAGATTGTTCTAAAGACAGTGCTCACTTCAACAGCACATATACTAAAATTGGAAGGATACAGAGGTGAGCATGGCCCCCCACAAGGATGACATGAAAATTCATGAAACAGTCCATGTTTTTAAAAAATGTTATAAAGATATACAGGGCTTTAATTACAAGAGTTGATTAAACGGAGTACCAAACCTGTTGCCAAGATGATAAAATAAAAATTCATATTCTCCTAAATTAATATTTAAGTTTAATAAAATTCTGATCAATACCCCCGAAGATGTTTTTTTACAGAAATTAATGAAGTGTCTTAAAAGTCCATTTGAAAGAATGAAGAGCTGAAAACCTAAATAATTAATGACAAGAAGAAAAAAATATATAACATTATTATAACATACTAGAAAATACTATTTGGGAGCTACTGATTTTAGAAAAGCCAGGTAAACCAAAGAAATAGAATTTTTTAAAAAATGAGAAACTGCCTTCAGAACAGATGAGTAAAGAATAGTTGAGCAAACAAATGGAACTGGGAAAACAGTTTAACCATCTTTTTAAATGAAGTTTTTTTCATACAATACATAATATACAAAATACAATACATAATATACAAAATAAATTCCTCATGAATTAAGGAGTTAAGTATCAAAAAACAAACACAAATTTAGAATAATTATAAGTGGGTCCGATTATAAGGCAAGTCAACCTCTCTAAGCTTAAGATTATATAACTAAATTATGAGACGAGCATTTTTAATGCATTAATAATAATAATGTTGCTGTTATTAAAAAGCAAACAACCAGTATGAGGTGATCCTAGAGGAAAAGCACTAATTTTGTGAGATGAAAGCCTAGAGAGGGTTAAGGGTCAAGGATTAATCATTATTAGGGTTTAGAACTTTCACTTTCTGTTCCTAGCTGTTATCACCAGATCTTCAGCAAGTTCATTTTTACCCACAAATGCACTGTTAGTGGCTCCCTGAAAAATCAAAGAGAATAAATTGAATTCATAGTTTGGGGTACTAAAGGCCAGAGCAATATGATGCAGGTTGGAACACCACGGCTGAGGCAAAAAATAAACATGAAGTAAGAGTGAAAAGCAATAATAAAGGGTGGCAGGAAACTTTTGGAGGTGATGGACAGCTTTATGGCATAGACTGTGTTGATAGTTTCATGGATGTTTACTTATTACTAAACTCACCAAGTTATGTACATTAATTATGTATAGGTTTTTTTTTGTCAAAAATATAAAATGAAGTAATAAAATCCAGAAAAGAAAGAATGAAGAATAACAGAAAAAAGGAGACCAAAGGAGAATATATAAACCTCTTATATAAATTTTGGGAGGTAAAGGAGGAAGGCACTGGAATGCCAAAAACTATATGAAATTAGGGCTTATTTAATTTTATTTGAACATTAAAAAGACTTGACATCCAAAAGAATATCTGGAAATAACTGCAGTGCACTACCCACACTTACATACTCATATACAGAGATATGCACACATGAGTGTACAAATACACATATTTATATAAGCATTTATTGAACAAATTGGACCTGATAGGATATAAGAAGGAACCAACTTCATTCTTATTCTTTTATATCCCTTCAAGTTTCTATAAACTGGTGCTTATTCTAACTCTGCATAAAATCTGAAGGCAAACCCCTAACTTTAAGGAACAAGTAGTTGATAAAAATCCACATTTATATATTAGCCACTTAGACCCAGTCCAGTTTAGTATAATAAGCAAAGCTCTAAGAGCTTCTTTAATTAAAAGCATCTTCCTGTAGTAGTTTAATCTCCCTTGAGGCTTCCAAACCTACAAATAAAGAAGAAAGTATGGTTGACTTCTTAATTATTAGCTCTTTCCATCTCCTTCCTCTACTCACTAATTTTTTTTTTTTAAAGATTTTATTTATTTACTTGAGAGAGAGAGGCAGTGAGAGAGAGCATGAACGAGGAGAAGGTCAGAGAGAGAAGCAGACTTCCCATGGAGCTGGGAGCCCGATGCGGGACTCGATCCCGGGACTCCAGGATCATGACCTGAGCCGAAGGCAGTCGTCCAACCAACTGAGCCACCCAGGCGTCCCACTAATTTCTTTTTTACTTCTCCAGCACAGGGTCTAAGCAGAAGAGAGAATAAAGAGAAAGGCTACACAGTTTTGGGTTGCTCTTATCTCTGTAATTTGGCCATGGCAAATGTTAAAAACTGACCCCATCCATTCCTGGAATACTACAGTAGATTACTTGGAAACCATCCCAGTTGGGAATCACACTGCAACATCCTGCCCAAGGCTAGCTACTCACAACAATCACCCTCAGGTTCGGGACTTCAGGAAATACATCTATTGTGTAAGGTCCCTTCCCCTCTCTCCAGTTCACATCTTATCTCTAGAGAACCCATTTGCTCTGACATTGATGGAAGCAAAGTTTACTCTTTTTTTTTTTTAAGATTTTTATTTATTTATTTAACAGACAGAGATCACAAGTAGGCAGAGAGGCAGGCAGAGAGAGAGGAGGAAGCAGGCTCCCAGCTGAGCAGAGAGCCCGATGCGGGGCTCGATCCCAGGACCCTGGGATCATGACCTGAGCCGAAGGCAGAGGCTTTAACCCACTGAGCCACCCAGGCGCCCAAAGTTTACTCTTAATATCACTTATCCCAGAGGGGAAAATCTCCAGTTTAGAGCCTCTCACCTTTAGACTTTGTAGATATGGGCCAAATGTCAGTTCTTACTTTCCTCAAATTCCCACAGCCCAATGGCAAGGCCCTCATAGGGAACACTTGAAGACCCCATTTCTCTATTTCCTACTATAATACGTTTTACTCTTAATTTGAGATAAGAAAGAAAAACTTAACTTTCTTTACCCATAATTTTGGGGATAAGATCTCCACAGGGTATGGTTAATTTCTGAAAAGCAAATCTTTTCTCAACTTTTTAACTTCTTAACCTTTCTCTTTCTTGTGGTGAGCAGAAATACTCCAGCACTTGTTCCTGGCTTCCAAGATGCAATACTGGCTAATGCTTTGGCTCCGACTGTATGACCTTCACCTTTCAAGTCTTGCATAGTTAGTCTAGCAACATACTTTAAAATGTGGAGGTTCATGGGCTCACCTTCAGTTTTGAGGTTTGGGGCCTCTGGAATAATTTCAGGGCAGAGTCAAATGTAACAATCTGTTAGACTACACACATGTATACATATGCATGTTTGTACATATATCACTTTATCACAGATATAAATACAGAATCATACATGTATGTGTGCCTGAGTCTATATGTTAATGAATGGAAATACAATATTTATAGAAAATATATTAATGTGAAAAAATTACTGGTGATTTTTTCTTCTTTTGTTTTTCTCTATTTCCTAATATAATACGCCTTACTCTTAAAACCTTTTAAAAAGTATATCTGTACACAAACACTTAATAATGGATCCTATTTTTAAAATGCAATCATGATTTCAAAATAAATAAAAGATTTCTGAAACAGAATGAATAACCCAGAAACAGACATATATAAAGAAATTTATTATATGCTAAAGGAAATATCTAAGAATTGGAAAGAGTTACTTAACAAATGGCATTGAAATATTTTGGAATTACCTTCATAATAAAAGTCAGATGGGAGCTCAATAGTGTATAATGCATGTTATAAAATATACACACACATCCAGACATATATGCACACCTATATACACATATCTATGTATGTATGCATATCTGTATATACATATTAAGTATATACATGAAATCAAATTCTAAAACAAAATTAGAACCAGGAGCGCCTGGGTGGTTTGGTCTGTGAAGCATCCCACTCTTGATCACAATCTCAGGTCATGATCTCAAAGTCTTGAGATCAAGCCCCACATCATCAAGCCACGCTCACCACAGAGTCTGCTTAAGATTCTCTCTCCCTTTTCCCCTGCCCCCACTCACAGACACTAAATAAATAAATAAAATCTTTAAAATATTAGAACTAAGTAGAATTGAGGGACATGTACTGGATCAATTTAAAAAGTTTAAAAGCAATAAGAATAAGCATAAATGAAAAGGTTAACAGGTTTGGCTTCATAAAAATTTCATACTTCCACCTAGAAGTATTAAAAACCAGTAGTTTAATAATACCCCCAAATGTGACAGGTTTGCAGAGTCTTTTTAATATATGGACACAAAGGAGTTTACTTAGGAAAAAAACACTTTCTTCCCTCTTCCGTTCCTCCTTCCCAGAAATATTTATTGAGTGACTGTTCTGAACCAGAAACTTTAATAAAATACCAAGGAAGCATAAATAAATAAATATCATAATACATTTATATTATATATATTTTGTATATAAATTTATTTATTTATTTATATTTACATCTATATCTCTAGGCTTAAAGAAACAAAGTATCTAATGGGTATGACAGATAAGTAAGAGAGACTTTCTAACACTTAAAGGTAAATATTATGATAGCAGTTCACAAGGCCTGTTATAGAAACCCAAATTAGGAGCACCAAACAAAGACCTGTGAATTAGCTGATGGGAGGTAGGGTGCCAAGGAAATTCCTTAGAATAAGTAATAAGAGATAGTAACTTAGATGAAGGACAAAGGATAGTTTAGAATTCTAGCTCTAACACTTACTGTATAAGTACCGCGCGCTAACCGATTGCGCCACTGGAGCTGCAAGCTCTAACACTTACTGATAGCTCTCTTTCCATGGGCAATTATTCTCTGTGTCTCAGGTCCCTTGTCTATAAACTGGGAATGATAATAACATTTATATGGACACTGAAAGGACTTAATAAGAATTATTTAGTTATTTAGCATTTAGTAAGTCCTTAATAACTGGTTGTTAAAAACAAACAAAAATCATAAAATGCCATTTGGAAAGATTGGGAACTCAGGAGAGAATAGTCTTTGCAAACTGCAAATCCACTATGGTAAAGTATAAATGTGAGGTATGGTATGGAGAGAAGTAAAGTTTGAGAACCAAATAAGGGACAGATAATAAAAAATTTAAAGGAAAGTCACAAAGAACTTTTAGCAAGAGAATCACACAGTAAGATTTTTCTTTTATAATGTTAACTGTATCAGTGATGTGGATAATAAATTTGAATATAATATGACCAAACATAAAAAGACTAGTTAGGAGAAGGTCTCAATAATCCAGAAGAGAAATGTTGAGGACCTGAAGTGGAACAGTGTATATTTAAAAACGTTAAGGAAGTAGAATCCATAGGATTCAATGGCTGATATGTGGGAAGAGGCAAAAATAGGAAGGACTGTTTCTAGATGTCTGCTTTAGGCCACTCAGTAGATGCTAGTGACCTTCGTAAAGATAAGAAACACAGAAGAAAGATTAATATGATTAATTTTTTAAAGATGGTATAGCTGTCCTTTTATTGTTCAGTATTATCTGGTTTCCCTCTACTTTGAGGGATAAGGGAAAGTTACACTCACCCTAAAATAGACATATACTGTAATCTTCTATAATTTAATGACTTTTTTTGTCTCTTATATTTTGGATTTCCTCACAGAAGTGCATCTTGTTTTTCCTCGTGAGCTACACACTCTCCAGCTTCATCTCATCCTTTCGCAGAACTTCATTTACCATTTATATTTGCTGACACCTGAATCACCAGATTCAGCCTGGAACTCTTTCCTCAGCTGTAGACCATCATCAACTTCTTACTAGACATCTCAGCTCAGACATCTCGCAGACATTTTAAATTGAGCATACTTTAAACAAAACTCTTACCTTGCCCCTGAAAAACCAACCTCCTATCTGCGTCTTGAGCTCCTTTTTTAATGAGTTTCACCACCACCCATGGTGATGATGCTTACATCAGAAATCTGGATATTTTCCTTATTTTGTGCCTTTCTTATTCCCTACACTTAGTTAACCATGGATCGTACAAACACCATCCCCTAAAATCTCTTGAATATTTGTCTTCCAGTCACAGAGGCAGTCATTGTTCTCTGTCTGATATTGGTAGTTTGGCTTTCTAATGTTCTCTCCACTTCTATCTGAATTGATTATTTGCTCTATAATTAGATTTTCCAAAATGACATTTTAATAGATTTATTAAGGTATAAATGATGCTTTCACCATTGTAAGTGTACAATTCAATGAATTTACTAAATGTGAAAGGTTGGGCAACCATCTAGGTGTAGAACAACTTCAGCATCCAAAAAAATTCCTTCATGCCTGTTTGTAGTCCATCTCTAATCCTACACACCTAGTCAACCATTTACCTGTTTTCTGTCTCTATAAACTTTCCTTTTCTAAATGTTTTGTATCTAAAACAGAAATTTTATTATTATTTCCCTACTGGGAACTCTAAAATACCCTCCATTTTTCCTCTATCCTCTAATAGAAAGTATAGATTCCTTAAAAAATAGACCAGTTTAAGGAAGGACTAGTCTTTTTTTTTTTTTTTTTTTAATAAGGAATACAACTGATTTTGTTGGTCTTCATTCTCTTCCATGCTAGAGGAATGCACCATTTCTTTTAGGAGGGTGAGGTGAAAATGGGAACTAGCTTGTTTCAGGTGCTAATGTTTTAGCTGTGGGCTTAATGGGGCATTAGGGTCTATTGTCAAAAAAGGAGTGGAAGTACAGGGAAAACAAAACAAAACAAAACAAAAAAAACAAAAAACAGTAACTCATGGCAAAATAGAAAGAAAGGAAGAAATGACTAAAAAGTTGAAAGATAAGGGATGATGGGTGGCTTCCCAAGAACAGAGTTAGCAATCTTTAGGAGATTAGCCCAGGAGAGAAGGATCTAGAGTCACACAATCACTTCATGGCTGAACCAGGCAAAGGAGAGATCTAGTAACGGGAAGACTGAGCCCTGAACACTGGGAGGGCACTGTATGGCAGAGAACCTAAGAAGGTGATATTGAGGGAGTTGAATTCCTCACCTGGTACAGAATAATTAAGAAGTGTACCAAACTAGTTATGAGCCTGAAATAAGAAGCTTGATAATGACACACTTTTCCTGATTCGGCCCTATTTGCTCTTCCACCCTCATAATATCACTCTACACTACAACCATTATAAACCTCTCCAGGATCCTGATTGAGTTATGTCTACACACTATCACAAACACCTTCTGGCTGGATCCCAGTAACCATCGCTGTACATCTAATTGATTCTACTTGTCTAAACTCACTTACTTCAACTGGACATCTAAATATCCTTTTCTGAGCTCAATCCCAATTTTTGATACATTATAATAAACTGTCCCCCAAATCCATGCTCTCTCCAAATAAGAGCATTCTTGCCTTCCAGTTTTCATATTGAAATTATCTTCCTGTGTCTAATCCATTAGACAGAAAGTCTCCTGAGTTTAGATACTGTGCTTCATTCTCCCAATGTGTCTCCAGTGCTTATCACAGCAAATGGCATGCAATTAAGGCTTTGCATCTATGGAGCTAAAATAAGTGTGAACAATTATAATAATAATCATTATCTTAACATTTTAAAATAATTACAGATATAAATAATTTAAGAACATTTTACATGCAATATACAATTATAGTAATATCTAAAGAAATGCAAACAATAGATTTAAAATCTTTCTCCTCAATCTTTTATTGCAATTACATAGTTCTAGTTTTCTCTATGTAGCAGTAATACACTCTGAATTTTTCTTGGCTTAATAAGGATGTGTCCATTATTCTGAGCTCTTTAACACAGTGATCCATATTAGCCTTCACTTCATTAACAAGGTCATCTCTCCCTTGTTGAAAAAAAGTCTTAATAGTCTTTCTAGACCTTGTGATATCCCCTACTTGGTGTGGAATTCCAAAATTACTGGTCCCAGTCCTTGTTTGTGGTCCAGCTCCTGACATTTATTTCAGTGAACTTCAATTGTTACTAAGTTTCCTGCTGATGCCAAAAATGGCCTTAGGCCTTCCCTAAAATTCTAACATCTCTTACATAGTTTAAGGTACTCTCCAGCTTTTTGCCACTGAAGCAGTTTAAAAAAAAAAAAAAAATCCTTAGCATGATAAACCAGTATTTACAAGAACAACATCAAAAGGAAGAGTCTGTCCTCCCCTGATCACTTTTCTGACCTCTAATAATTCCAACAGACCAGACACAATGTCACAGACTACCATTTCTCAAAAACTGAACTTTCTTTAGAAGATGACATCTAAGCACATTAAAGTAGTTTTTAAAGGAAAAATATGAGCCCACTTCCAGTTGCTTTTCTTAATAAATCCATACATGTGACTAATTCTGAGAGCTATTTTATAGGTATAAAATAAGGAATTTGTGAGTAAGGATGGGGACTTAAAAAGTGAGCCTGCAGAGAGAGGATACTAAGGATTAAGCTCAAAATCACTCAAGATACTTACAGTTAAGGGAGACCACAAGAGGGAGAGACAGTAAAAAATCCAGGAGGAAATTCAACCACTACAGTACAAGAAAATCAGAAGGGTGTGATGTTCCAGAAAACAAAGAATGGATTTCAAAAAGGAGGGAGTGTTCAACTATGCCATTTTGTAACAATACTGTTTTGTATTCAAATGATATAAGGACTTTGGACACTAACCCTTTATTTGATATATCATTTGCAAAATCTCCTGTTCACGAGGTTGCCTTTTAATTTTGTTGATTATTTCTTTCACTGTGCAGAAGCTTTTTATATTGATGTGGGCCCAATAGTTTACTTTTGCTTCTATTTCCCTTGCCTTAAGAGACATTCTAGAAAAATGTTGCTATAGCCAATGTCAGAAGCATTACTGTCAGAAGTTTGACTGGCTCTCTTTCAGGATTTTTATGGTTCCAGGTCTCTCTTTCAGGTCTTTAATCCACATTAAGTTTATTTTTGTGTATGGTGTAAGAAAGTGGCCTAGTTTCATTCTTCTGCATGTGTTTGACAAGTTTCCCCAGCACCATTTGCTGAAGAGACTTTTTCTTATTGTCTATTCATTCCTCTTCTGTTGAAGATTAGTTGACCATATAATTGTGGGTTTATTTCTACGGTTTCTATTGATCTATGTGTCTACTTTTGCATCAGTACCAAACTGTTTTGATTACTAAAGTTTTGTAATATAATTTGAAGTCTGGAATTGTGATAACTTCAGTTTTGCTTTTCTTTTTCAAGATTGCTCTGGTTATTTGGGGTCATTTGTGGTTCCATACAAATTTTAGAACTGTTTGTTCTATTCTGTGAAAAATGTTGTTGGTATTTTAACAAGGATAGCATTAAATGTGAAGATTGCTTTGGGTAGTATAGACATTTTAACAATATTTGTTCTTTCAACCCATGAGCATAGGATTTTTTCCCATTTCTTTGTGTTGTCCTCAAGTTCTTTCATAAGTATTTTATAGTTTTCAGGGTACAGGTCTTTTACCTCTTTGGTTAGGTTTATTCCTAAGTATCTTACTGGTTGTTTGTTTTTTTTTTGTTTGTTTTGTTTTTGTTTTTTTTACAGATGTGAATGAGATTGATTCCTTGATTTCTGCTGCTTCATTATTGGTATATGGAAATGTAACAGATTTCTGCATATTGATTTTGCATCCTGCAACTTTACTGAATTTCTTTATCAGTTCTAGTATTTTTTGGTGGAGTTTTTCAGGGGTTCTATACATAGTATTATGTTATCTGCAAGTAGTGAAAGTTTTACTTTTTCCTTACCCATTCAGTTGCCTTTTATTTCTTTTTATTGTCTAATTGTTGTGGCTAGGACTTCCAGTAGTTTGTTGAATAAAAGAGTGAGAGTGGACATACTTGTCTTGTTCCTGTCCTTAGGGGAAAATCTCTCATGTTTTCTCCATTGAGTATGATGTTAGCTATGGATTTTTCATATATGGTTTTTATTATGTTGAGGTATGTTCCCTTTGTAAGAACTTATAAAACTCAGCACCCCCAAAATAATCCAATTAAAAATGGCAGAAGACATGAATATTTTTCCAAAGACGTACAGATAGCCAACAGACATGTGAAAAGATGCTCAACATCACTTATCATCAAGGAAATGCAAATAAAAACTACAGTGAGTATTTCACATTTGTCAGAATGGCTACAATCAAAAATACAGAAAACAAAAAGTGTTGGCAAGGATGTTGAGAAAAAGCAACCCTTGTGGACTATTGGTGAGAATGCAAACTGGTCTAGTCACTATAAAAAAATTGTGGATGTTCTCCAAAAAGTTAAAAATGAAACTACCCTGTGATCCAGTAACCATACTACTGGGCATTTACCCCCAAAATACAAAAATACTAAATCAAAGGGACATAAGCAAGCTGATGTTTACTGCAGTATTATTTATAATAGCCAAACTATGGAAGCAGACCAAATATCCATTGATAGACAAATGGATAAAGAAGTGTGGCATATATATATATATTTCATATATATATTTCATATATATGAAATCACTCAGCCATTAAAAAAGAATGAAATCTTGTCATTTGCAATGGCAAGGATGGAGCTAGAAAGTATTGTGCTAAGTGAAATAAACAGTCAGAGAGAGACAAATACTGCATGATTTCACTCATATGTGGAATTTAAGAATCAAACCAAATGAGCAAAAGAATAAAAAGAGAGAGAGAGAGAAACCAAGAAACAGACTCTTAACCATAGAAAACACACTGATGGTTATCAGAGAGGGAGTAGATGGGGGAATAGGTGAAACAGGTGATAGGGATCGATGAATGCTCTCACCCTTTGAGCCCTAGATGATGTATGGAAGTTGAATCACCATATTGTACACCTGAATCTAATATTGCACTGTATTTTAACTATACTGGAATTGAAAAAAAAATATGAGAACTAAGGACTGACCACAAAATTTGCCAACCAGGACACACTACATACCCTTCAATCTCATTCATCTCATCTGCAAAATAGGGATAATGACAGCATCCATTTCATGAAGCATGTGAAGGATTAAATAAGATAATAATACATGTTAGCACCTAACATAATGCCAGGAACAGAGGAAGAGTTCAGTAATGGGCAAATAGTTTTTTAATTACAGAACACTGGGCAGCTTGGATCATAGACCTTATGATTCTTTATTGAATGCAGGATGCCTCTCAACCCTGTGAGAGCAAATTTGGCTCAATAAAAGTCTAGGGTGAATGGAAAAATACAGAAATGATTACAGCTCAGGGGAGAAGCTAGAACCAGAGACAATGAAGAGAAAAATACCTTGGGCAGAGCAGTTCCCATCCTTTGATTACACAATTCATACAACTGTGTTTTATTCTATTTTACAACTAGTAAGCATGCACTTTTTAAACTTTAGTTAAGGTTTGGGAGGGTGCCTGGGTGGCTCAGTCGGTTAAACGTCTGTCTTTTGCTCAGGTCATGATCCCAGGGTCCTGGGATCGAGCCCCGTATCGGGCTCCCTACTCAGTGGAAAGTCTGCTTCTCCCTCTCCCATTCCCTCTGCTTGTATTCCCTCTCTTGCTGTCTCTCTCACTGTGTTAAATAAATAAGTAAAATCTTTAAACATTAGTTAAGGTTTGGAAAGCACTTGGAAACAACAACGAATTTCCAATAAGGACAAATGATATATAAAATTTAGTGATCTAAGTAAGTTTAATATCACAAATTAAAATTACTTTCTTCTGTCTTACATTAGGAGAACAGATATTTCTTGCTTTTATATATTGTTTAATTCCATAATTTTACAATCAGCACTTTGCAATTTTTGAATAAATAACAATAGACTTATACAGTATTAGTGGTCTATGATATATATATATATATCATATATATTTATATACACACACATATATATACACACACATATATTTAGCAAATATATATTGGCTAATTTTGTAGTCAATGGCCTAATGATCTTATAGGATTTGGCTATAATTTGGCTAATTTTGTAGTCAACGGCCTTATGATCTTATAGGATTTCCTCTAATTTTTTTCTCTCCTCACGAGATTTTTTTTATGTGATTGGTTCATGGTAAATATCTTAAACAATGGCATGTCTTACAAAATAGCTAAAAGCAACTTGCTTTATTAGAAGTGTATATTGATAACTAAGCACTAGGTAGACATTTTCCAAGATATCATGATCATATTGAAGTTAGATTCTGGAAAAAGTATGATAAAAAATTTTTTTAGTGCTATAATAGGCTGGCTGAGGGATTGTCCTTAAATAATGCGTTAGCATGAATCATATCTTTCTCTGAATTTTTAGAATTTTTATGGACCTCTAGTTTCTTAAATTCTATGTTCATTTTTACTTACTACTCTCCTCTAATATTGAGATAAATCTTTTTCTTCTTCAGTTTTCTACTTGTGAAATTTTTTAAAAAAATAGTGATTTTAGGAGGACTCTCTTTAAACATTCTTTCATAGTACTCTTGTGCTCATTTTCTATCTTAACATTTACCCAGGAAATTCGGTTTGGGAAACAAAACATGAATGTTTTCATTTATATAGGCCTGGAAACACCACCAAAAGATTAAAAGTAATGGTTCACTTGTAAGAAACTGAGTTGTAGCGAAACGTATTTGCTCAAATATATAGCCTATGTCTTATCAATTTATTTCTAGGTAAGGTTTTTATTCTAAAATGAATTTAGAACTGATAAAGAAATGGAAAACTCAGATAAATCAGTCTTCAAAAATGCAAAGCTAGCTGGAAATAACCTAACCTCCTCTAGATTTTTCCAACTACTCCAGATTTTTTGAAAATTTTAAAAATGAAATTGAAGGAAGTGACCTCAAACAACAGAACTTAAATATCTAGTGAGCCAACACTCAATGAATCAATGAATCCCTATAGAGATTACAGGAAGTAGGTAATTCACATGCCCTTACTTTATACATAGTGTGCACTCAGCGTTTCAAATTACTGACTCTTCAGTGATAACTGGTCATTTCTGAACGGGGATTTCCAGGTTATGAATGTTTTTTTTAAAAAATGAAAACTAACCTAATCTTTGTAAAAGCCAGAAATCTAATGTGAAATGAATTACTGTAAATTTCTTTCAATCATTTTGCCAATCCATTGGAAAAATAAACAAATTTTTTAAATGATTTTTTGTGGCTAAAAAATAATAACCACTAATACTAAAAATGTGATAATCACATATGCAGTGATGTATTTAGTTCTCGACTCCACAGATGGGAGAGGGAGGCAAGGAGCAATATTCACTAATGTTTTTCATCAGTCTTTCCTCACTCCCTTGCTGAGAATATTGTCAGTTGAAAACTCAAAGAGGGCCAAAAGTTTGGTTAATTCAAGAATTTCTGAGTAGGATTACACTTCAGCCTCACAGAAGGAAAACAGTATTCTTTGGACATAAACTCTCTAGAGAAAATGAGTATTTTATTATTAGTTGAATAACATTCATTTTTTGGTTGACATTTCCTGAAAATCAGGCCATGTCTCCTTAATGTCTGACTTTAACTAATTTTTTTTTCATTTAAAAGTCATTTAAGCCATTCTTTGGCTATCCAGCTGTATATATTAATATAGTATATATTATACCAGAGGAAAACTTTAAAAGTTCTGCTTACTCTCTCACTTCCAGAAGCACAAAAAGAACCTATAACTATTCCACACTTCCTGTTGAGTACAGAGTTCTACCTGCAGGGTTTCAGCTGGAACTTGAGTTTGGCTAAATTTCAACTCAGCACTTCCTTTACTCATCCTTTCCCTTCTCTTCCCACTTTTTTTTACCTGCTCCTAATATAGTTGGCTGTTTACAGGCTCATGCCTTTAAATTAGGCTACAGATCTTGGGCAACTCAAAACCCATGGTGTCTTAATCTGTATGTGCCTTAACCTTGAGTACAGCTCAAATATCTGCTGGAAATATGCCAGATTTGTCAACATTTTAAAGGAAGATCATAAGTTCCCTCTTTCTTATTTCTCAGATTTAAAATCCCAGCTTTTTATGTATGTCCATGTTCCACCATTTTTTGCCTTTCATCTCTGAAGACTGCCAAAACATTACTTTTCCCTATTCACAGGGAAACAGACATACAACTTCTATGTTAGATGGAGAGAATGCATTGCGTGTAGATAATCTTCAGAACTGTAGAGTTGGTTACAAACCCAAACACTCTTAATGTCTTTATACTACATCAGGTTAACACAAACAAAAGCACAGGATATAATACTATTCTCTAACAATCTAGATTTACCCTAGGAGCATGGTTTCTTTAACACTTTTCAACCACTAACTGTCACACTGGATCAGAAGTGAGTCTTAGCACCCATTAGCAGCTGGTGAAGTGTTGTCTCTGCACCTCCCAGAAACTACTGCTTCCCCTCTGTCTTTTTCAGCTCTCTAATTCTGGTACCAGGCTTGTTTTCTGCTCAAATCACACCACCTTGTCATTACTGCCTCCCTTGCTCTTCGCCTTAATGTCTCCTGTGGGTGTTCTTGCCCGACAGAAATCTAGAAATTCCAGCAGCAAAGTAGACACTTGGGCATTAAATGGCCAAACAGAGTTAGTGAAATGCAAGATTTCTGGTCCCAGGTGCAGTCTCTGAAGGAGTGGAATATCTCATCTTTCAACCAAAGGTTTGTTTTTCTATCTGGTTATAGGCCCTTTCATCAGAAGACAGAAGTTACATTTCTCCTGTGTGGCACTCAGAAGTCATAGCCATATATATCCACGACAGGCAAAAACCCCAGTGAGTACATGTTCTTTCAAACTATCTGAAACTACTTCTGACATAGGAACTAACCCTCAGGAAAGGAGAGTCTGCCCCACAACATTGCCATTTAGAAAATAAAATTTTAAGCCCAGCCATTTATTTAGCCATTTTATGACACTGTTCTCATCTGATGAAGAAACAGAATGCAAAGATCTTAAAGATGTTATGTCTACACTGTCCTAAGCCCAAAAAGAATGTTAAGGGGTCACTCAGGACATTTTCATCCCTTTGTTCAGACCCCATCCATTATTCCCCCTAACGGTTATCACATTTTCAAAACAATAAAGTCCTTCCATGGAAAACTTCCTATGTCTCAAGATGCACTGTTATCTTGGGGAGTATCTACAGCCCACACACCCTACACCTGCCCCTGCCCCAATATATCCATATTAAAATTTCCAAAGCATTACTACAGTCGATCCTTCCTTATTCTAGGCATTACCCAAGCTAGAGAGCAGTTGCATTTCTACCCTGGAAAACAGTTCTTTCTATTTAACCTAGTCTCTATAACCTGTCCTCATACAGTCTTAATTTCTAAACTTCCTAGATGAACCTGTAGGGTTCATCACTGGTGGTGAATATCTGTACTCTCAGGTAGTACATGCATCCATCCTGGTGTTTCACAGTGCAAGAAATGATCTCAGAAAAGTAATGACCCACTGGGAAGGCATAAGTAAACTTACATAATGAAGAATCCAATATTCTTATCTACATATAGAATAAGGTATTTTAAGGAGTTAAGTGGGTTTGAATATTTAAACTCTGAACAGCCCTCCGAGTTTAAAGCAATATTCCATATGCAAGTTAAAATCTTAGAGGCTTGTTTTCAATGACTGCTTCCTGCCTGTGGAGTATAAAAAGTGTTTTAACCGATCACTTCTAAAAGCATACATAGATAGAAGAGCTTTAATGTAGATATGAGAAGAAACATAAAAGAAATATATGAATGCATGACACTGTGATGATAAGAAATAGTTGGTTGCAAGACTTTTCAAGTAGATTATGCAGAAACTGACAGAGCTTCTGTTTATATTTCAAAAATGATCTGCTAAGCAGATTTCTATCTTCATGATAGGAAAATCTATTGAAAATGAGGTCAGTAGGTCTGAGCACAGGTAAATTATAGTATTCTCTCCCATTTTAAAGTGATTTCATAGAAAATATAATTCTTTATCTACTACACTAGCATTGATGAAACTACTTATAAACAAAGAATTATTGACCTTTCTCAACAGACTGATAAGCCTTCAGCTGAGCTCAAGTGTTCTGATAATATCTCTGACCTAGGGTTTCTTAGCTTCTGCTTTTACCTTTTGGGGACAAGGAATCTATTCCCATATATTACACATATATTGTCATATATATTCCCATATATTACACATATATTGTCTTCCCTTTGACTCTCAGCCAATGTGAGATAGAAAATAAGAATGTATTCTTCGGGAGTGCCTGAGTGGCTCAGTGGGTTAAGCCTCTGCCTTCAGCTTGGGTCATGATCTCAGGGTCCTGGGATCGATACCCACATTGGGGTCTCTGCTTGGTGGAGAGCCAGCTTCCCCCTCTTTCTCTGCCTGCCTCTCTGCCTACTTGTGATCTCTGTCTGTCAAATAAATATATTTTAAAAAATATATTTAAAACAAAGAAAAGTAAAAAAGGAATGTATTCTTTGCCACAGAGTAGCTCCTTAAATGTATACAACAGTATCATTCAAGTTTAATCACACAGTTCCCTCAACTATTTCTCAGATGAAAATTGCTTTGGGATTATTTAACATCTTAACAAATAACTCAACATTTAACAAACTTCTATGACTCAATATTCTTTAAAGTGGGATTCAGAGGGGTGCCTGGGTGGCATAGTCGGTTGAGCATCTGACTCTTGCTTTTGGCTCAGGTCATGGTCTCAGTGTCCTGAGGTCGAGCCCCATGTCAGGCTCCATGTTCAGCATGGAGTCTTCTTGAGATTCTCTTTTTCCCTCTGCCCTTCCCACTTGTGTGTTCTCTCTCTCTCCCTCTCCGAAATACATAAATCTTTAAATTAAATTAAATTGAATTAAATTAAAAAGAAGTGAGATTCAGAAATAGACAAAATGATCCTTGTATGGTCTGACCAGTGAACTAGCAATTAGTGATTATTAAGTTGATCTGGAATCCTACACATATGAATTTAGTCAAAGATTGCATTAGCTTTATTTTAGTAACTGTAAGATACTAGGAAATGTATATACTGGTCTCTATCCTTGGTTCTTGACACAGAGTTCCTAAATCCTTTGGAATTTCCTGGGTAACAGGAATATTTTTTTGTTCTAATGAGGTGACTCTGGATGGGCTTCTGGATGGAGGCTGTTCACCAGAAAAATCACCTCATAATTAGAAGCTTGGAATTGTCAGCCCTTCCACCACTGTCCACTCTAGAATTCTTCAGAGAGGGAAGAGGGACTGGAAATGGAGTTAATAATTGATCATCCCTATGTGAGGAAGCCTCCACAAGAATCCCAAAAGTGTGGAATTTGGAGAGCTTCCAGGCTAGCAGGAGGGTAGTGTATCCCAACTATACAGGACAGAAGCTCCTATGTTCAAGACCCTACCAGACCTTGCCCCGCATATCTCTTCCTCTGACTATTTATCTCTATTCTTTATCACATCCCTTAATAAACTAGTAAACCCAATTCCTGAGTTCGCTGAGCCTTGTTAGGGAGCTCACTGAACCTGAGGAGGGGTTTGTGGGACCTCCAATTTGTAGCCTTCTCAGATAGAAGTTGTAAGTAACCCAAGGACCTACTACTTGCAATTAGCATCTGAAGTGGGGGTCAGACTTGAGGGACTGAGCCCTTAACATGTGGCATCGGACACTATCTTCAGGTAAGTAGTTTCAAATTGAGTTAAGTTGTAGGACACCCACTTGGTGTCAGCAACCTGTTTGGTGTCAGAAAACTCACATATCTGGTGTCAGAAGTATTGTGATTGTGGCATTTGTGTGAATAAAGAAGAAACTGAGGAGGGGGTCTGAGGGTTTCTCTAAGTCAGTAACCTGGGTGTAACTTATTGTTTTGTGAGTTTCTCTCCTAATAAAACACTTGGATCATTTTCATTCGACATTCTGTGAAATGACATTTTTAAAACTTGTAGCCCATATTTTTTTCTATGAATGCTTTCTTCGTAGTTTAGAATTTTTGACTCCTTCCTTTCTGCCTGTAATGGATATCTTGTGTTCTTCACATACTACACACACCAGTCCACATTCCCTTCCCCACCAGTCTTGACTGTAAGTTGGGACAGCCAAGGAATTGACTGAACCAGGACATAGGCAAGTTCTCCAAAGTCCCCCTCTTTTTAAAATGAAAACAAACAAAGAGATGATATTCTTCTCAGTGGTGAGACTGGAACCATCATCATAATGTGCCTTGTATGAGTAAAACTAGTCTGTGAAAGTAACTCTGTGATGAAAAGCAAAATCCACTTTGGCCACATTCAAAATTCTCTTTCCAACTGTCCTTAGGACAGTTAGCTGTACCCTTAGGTTCTCCATGGATACATGAGCTAATAAATTCATTAAAAAGAAAAAGAAAAAGAAAAGCCACTTTGCAAAAAAAAAAAAAAAAAAAAAACACCATGTTCTAACTTAAATATAGATTTTTCATGCAAAGTTTTTACTTATTCCTCATGCTTAACTTCTTATATTAGCTTTCTATTGCTGCTGTAACATAAACTCGGTGCCTTAAACAATACAAATTGATTATCTTACAGTTCTGTAAGTCAGAAATCCTACATAAATCTCACTAGCTAATGAAGGTGTTGACAGAGCTGATGAGGGAACAAAAGACTGGCTGAATCTTGGTCATCAGCTCTAGACCTCACTCCACCATACCTCACCTATATTCCAAAACCACATCAGAGCTGTGTTCCTTTCTGGAGGTTTTAGGGGAGAATGTTTTCTTAAAATTTCTAGCATCTAGAAACTATCTGCATCCCCTGACTCAATTCTCCCTTCCTTCATCTTCAAAGGCACAACACTATCTCCCTGTGACCATTCTCCTGAGTCATATCTCTCTCTGACCCTGACTTCAACTGGGAAAGGTTCTTTTAAGAATCTGTGACTAAGTGGACCTATCTGGTTAATCCAGAATAATCTCCTCATCTCAAAGTCCTTAATTTTGAGCACATGTACCGAGTCTATTTTGCCATCAAATGTAACATAGTCACCAGTTCTGGAGGATTAGGCACGAACATCTTGGGAAGGTATTGCGGTGGGGAGGTGTGGGGGCGGTGAGGCGGGGAATTATTCTACCTACCACTAAAAATGAGACCAGCATTCCATCTCTCACATCATTCCGTTCAGCAATAAAAATATATTAAACAGTAGAAGTCAGACACACTCCACATTAATAGCAACCTGTTAATCAACATTATTTGGGAACAATTTTTTTATTTAAAATGACTCCTTCAAGGGAGGTGAACCATGAGAGACTATGGACTCTGAAAAATAATGAGGGTTTTGAAGAGGCTGGGAGTGGGAGGTTGGGGGAAGCAGGTGGTGGGTATTAGAGAGGGCACAGATTGCATGGAGCACTGAGTGTGGTGCAAAAACAATGAATACTGTTATGCTGAAAAGAAATTAAAAAAATAAAATAAAAATAAAAATAAATGACTCCTTCAAGATTGTTTTTTCTGGAAAGGAAATTTCTGCTCCTTTTATCTTTCTTCTGAAGATGAACTTGAAGATTCTTTCCAGATTTATCCAGCATACCCTCAGAATGCACTCTTTGAAATGTAGAATTAAAAGTATTTTCATACCCACATACTTGAAGCCTGAGGCTGCTATCATTCCTGAGTATAGAGAGTAAACACAGCATCTCTCTTTGTTTTACTAATTGCTTTGTTTCCCCAAGCTGCTCGAACAACATCTGCCAGGCCAGAATGCACTCCTTCCACACACCACAGCACCACTGCCGGCCAGATAAACGACCTAACACTCCATGGTGTACTGGCAAGTGCTTTCCAGGCACACAGCAGGCAGTTTTCAAGAAGCAAAGACTTTAAGTAGAACTGAAGCTGAAACCCCTCCCTTCCCAAATCTTTCCAATGGTTATGGAGTTGTTGATTCTGTTATGATCTCACACTGTCTGCAATTTTATTGATTTTGTTTTTCAATAGAACTGTTAAAGATTACAATCCTCAGATAGGCAGAATGTGGGCAGATGCTCATATGCTCACACACAGTTCTGCCAAGATATTTTTACATCTTTTTGCACATAAAACAAAATGAAGACATGTGTTATAGATGCATGCTACTGATAACCCCCCCGAAGAAGGGAGTTTATTGTATGCTCATTTCCTGGATGAAGTATTAAAACAACTCTACCTAGAAAAAAGAACAGCGCTTCCAAAATAAAAGAGATTTGCTTCTGAGGAAACTTATCAAACATTCCTAATTACCAAGACCCATTGAGACGGCAGTTTGGGTCATCATACCCAAATGTCATCCCTGCTATTTCTAATTCAATACAAACTTCTTGTCACATCTACTGGTTAAGCATCAAAATACAAAATGCTGCAACAGCTTATGCTCTGTTGATGTTCATTCATCTACTGTGCATCAGAAAGGCTCATTTCAAATATGGCATGAAAGAAAGAAAAGTAAGCAAAAAACAAACTCGGAGGAGACTTGAAATAAACTGCCTCAAGAAAAATGCTAAAAAGGAAAAACTACAAAATCATAGCCTTACCTTGGGAGACTTAAGCAGACCCACAGCCCTGTTTTCTGCTAAGGTGAAGGGGGTTAGCTTTGTTTCCTCCACTGAGGGATGTTTGGGAGGGCGAGGTGGGGGGTGGGAAAAAGAGCCTTCATATCTTCGCATCATGTAATACTGTTCTTCGGTGATCTCTTCAACCAGACTCCTGACTAGAACTGATCCTGTGTCCCCAGAAAAACTATTAACTAGCTGGACAGTCATATTTAAGCGGCTGACGGGAATTTCCCAGCACTCCTTGGGGCTGGCAAAGTCACTTATGAGTAGATAAGAGTCTGTGATAGCTTCCTCCAGCCGCAGTCCTGGTGTAGCAGCCAAAATGTCTTCTTCAATGGAAAGATCTCTCACAGATACCTTCACGTTGAAGGGCAAGTGGAACTGTGCACAGAGCTCAGAAATCTGGTACTGTTTCTTATCGTGAATCACCTCTACGAAACCTCCTTCCATGTACAAAGGGAGCAGTGTTGCCTCATAAGATTTTTTGAGGATTTTTTCACAGGCCAGAACATTCACCACTTTTTTGATTCCCTCACCAAGGACTTCAGTCGTCTGTGAGTGATGCACTAGAAACTGGTCCCCGACAGATACAGATGATAGCTCATGATGAGGGGGATGAAAGGCCTTGGTGGCCACCACGTGGAGAGGCTCCTTTTCACTCTTTGCTATCTCAAGGTCATAGGCAGTTGGGAACTCCCGAGGTCGCCGCTTGAATTTGCCTTTATAACTAGTGGGGATCAAGAAGTGCCTTTTAGGAAAATTGCTTCGAATTTCTGAAGCTAAGATTCTCGATGCCTGGTACTTTTTGTGGATCACAATGGTTTTCCCAGGCTGTAAAGTGCTTCTGGGCAGCTCGTTTCCCTGAGGTGCCTCTATGACTTCAGCCACTATGGGGAACTCTTTACTGGTCATTTCAAAGAGATCTTGTGTAGATAACAGCTGAAGAAACCAGTTGGCATCATAACTGTCAGTAATGTCTTTGACTTCAACATCTAAACTGGGGAGGATGCGAACTATATCCTTTCGGACTGAAAGAAAAAAAAAAAGATTATGACCTTTTGTCCATCAAAGTGTTGCTCTGAGATGGTATTAGAATCCTTACTGGCATCATAGATAAATTCCACTGGAAAAAAAAAATTAGGGACTCATGATGTAACACTTCTTATGTGTGACTTTCATTTTTTCAGATTTTAAAATGAAGTAGATCAAATGTAAAATCAATTCCCATAAGCTCACTGCTCAGCTTACAAAAGAGATATTAACTTGTTCCTTCCTTAGAGCCCTATGAAGCTTATCAAAATTTCATCTGCCTCACTATAACCTAAGGATAACTATTTTCCTGATTCTAGAGTTAATCATTCTCCTGTTTTTAAAATAGTTTTGTCTCACATAACATAGATAAATATAGGTACATATTTATAAGTATATATCTGTGTGTATATATATCTTTTTCAGAAGGTTTATAACATCATTCGAAGTCATGCTCTTGAGCTCCAGCCATAACATATGAAATTATCTTAAAAGAAATTTTCAGTACTTTGAATAAGACCCTTCCTGCATAAGGCCCAAGACAAACATTCTTCATGCAAAATTCTGTTCCCTTGCAGAACAACACTGCAAGATCATGGGATACAAGGTACTTAAGACTAACATATGGAAGTCAACAACAAGATGCATGCTTTTCCAATGTGGAAGTTATTCTTTCTCTGCTGATGCTCCATTAACCTGGATAGAAAAGGAGAGTCGCAGAGAAGCACGGAGAAGCCATTCAGGAGCCTTAGGTAAGCTGGTGGGTACTTACCAATGTATTCTTTGCCTAATGTGGCACTGAGGACTCTAATAAACCTCAAATTCTTTCTAAGCACCCACTATCCTAGGAAGTCTTTGTTGGAGACGAGAGAGACACTTAAAATATTGCCCTAAAATTATTTATCTGCTCTCCATGCACTCTCTCACCTAGATTGTTAGAATGGTCTTGAATTAGAAATAAAGTTACTATTAACAGAGTTGTATAATGGTTTATATTGTCCTGACAGTTTCCTACCATGTAATGTTTTATAGCGTTTTCACAATCCACTGTTGTTTCCCAATATCTCCAGCCACATTTCTATCAATACACTTTCTTCCTTGCATGCTTTTGAAAACAAATAATTTGGAAGATTTTGAAAACAGAATTTCCTCTTTAAAAGCATTACCTATGTTATTATGTTTTATATTTTAACTTTATGCAGCATCTGGAAACTATAACTTTATAAGTAGTGTTATATTATTTGCACATGCTGTGTAACAGAGTTCCTGAAGGCATAACATGAAAAAGCATTATTTTATATTCTTGAATAGAGAACAGAAAAAAAGGGGAAAAAAATCAATGGTTGTCTATAGGATGAAAATCTATAAAAATGCTTCATTAAAAAAAATAAAAAGTCTTAATCTCACAAAACAAACTGAGGGTTGCTGGGGGGAGGGGGTTTGGGAGAAGGGGGTGGGATTATGGACATTGGGGAGGGCATGTGCTTTGGTGAGTGCTGTGAAGTGTGTAAACCTGGTGATTCACAGACCTGTACCCCTGGGGATAAAAATATATGTTTATAAAAAATAAAAAATTAAAAAAAAATAAAATAAAAAGACTCAAAGAACACTTCTTACCTTCATCAATTCATTGTAAAAAGTTTAGCATACCCAAACTTTTTAAAAAATATTTTATTCATTTATTTGACACAGAGAGAGAGAGGGGGAGGGAGAGAGAAAGAGAGCACAAGTAGGGGGAGCAGCAGAGGGAGAAGCAGGCTTCCCTATGCAGGATTTGATCCCAGGACGCTGGGATTATGACCAAAGGCAGACACTTAACCAACTAAGCAACCCAGGTCCTCCATATACTCAAAGTTTTAAGATTATTGCCACAGGGGGCACCTGGGTGGCTCAGTGGGTTAAGCTTCTGCCTTCAGCTCAGGTCATGATCTCAGGATCCTGGGATCGAGTCCTGCATCGGGCTCCCTGCTCGGCAGGGAGCCTGCTTCCCCTCTCTCTCTGCTGCTCCCCCAACTTGTGCTCTCTCTCCTTCTCTCACTCTCTGTCAAATAAATAAATTCTTAAAAAAAAAAAAAAAAAGATTATTGCCACAGGCTTCCCTGAATCTGAAGGTAATTTTAAAAACTGTAAGATCTCAGCAAGTTGGATAGAAATTAATGAGGTCTAAAAATTGTAGCACTAGCATTAGGTAAGCATCATAGTCTCATGCCATTTCTCAAGTTGAGGGAATAGTGAAACATTGGTAGAACAGATGTCATTAAGGACTTTCTGCAGGCTCTGAACTGATCCATCAGAACATAGGGACCCTAATGTAACCTAGGTCCAAACTATATTTGGGCACTACAGGTATTGTGGGTATAAGAAGCTATGGTTATTTTGTTGACCAACATATCCCAACGTCTCAAATAGCGCCTGGTATATAGTAGGTACTCAATAAATGAATTGAATAAATGAAAAACTATTGTCAGAACAATATCCTTGACTGAGCATTAAAGGATGTGATCTGTTAAATAAGTAGAGTTCCACATAAAATTTCCTTGGGAAAAAAATTTTGTACCACTAATACTCCTGCTATATGTCATAGAAGGTATTATATATATATCAGTTAAAACATGCCCCTGCAGTTTGTAGTTTATCTTATTCAATGGCTTTTTCTGTGCAATAAGTATTTTTACTTTTACTATTTAATTTCTGTAGAACAATAATCTAGTATTTTAAGGTATAAAAATAATAACAATGAATGTGCTTTAGTAGGAGATTCAATAAGGAACAATAGTACATGCATTGAAAAATCAACAACTCATCTTTGATCCATCAGAGAATTGAGATTACAGGGCAAACCATTGCTCCCAAAATGAGATAAATAGGTTAATACACACTTACTGCTTATTGGTCGCAGAAGCCTCCACTGGATTCAACAACTAGTAAGAACACTTTAAGAGTAATTGACTACTTGCTGGAGACAAAGCCTAGACAAGTTTAAGAGATAAAACTTCTGGGGTCCATGTTTAGGGGGATTCCCACCCCCACTTTCATATTTATTCCCAAGAGACCCACCAGGTTCTCAGGGTGAAGATAGAGAAAAATCCCTTCATGCTTCTAGCAGAATAATAGAAAAAGTCACAGCATTCAGTTTTCCTTAAAAAAAGGTCTGCCCTCAAGGAAAACTATTTTACCACAGCCTAACCAACTTGGGTTTTACCAGAGTTGAACTGATGTAGGGGAAGGGAAATACCCAATTATTATCTCTTCTATCTTTCCACATGGGGAAGGGAAATACCCACCTCCAGCCCCCACTTGCCATATTCTATCTCATCTAAGGAAGCATGGGGAAGAAAGCTGAGAAGCACTTGTGAAGGTCATAGGGCACAGTGCCATGAAAAGACTCAGACCTAAATACAGGATTATAGAATGCATCTCTTCCCCTATACCTTACTAACCATATCAACAAGACTCCTGTATAATAACAGGGGATTATAACTAAAGCATTTATATTTCTGTTTAAGAAGTGGTCTCTAGGGGTTCCTGGGTTGTTCAGTGGGTTAAGACTCTGCCTTCAGCTCAGGCCATGATCTCAGGGTCCTGGGATCGAGCCCTGCATCGGGCTCTTTGCTCAGGAGGAAGCCTGCTTCCCCCCTCTCTCTCTGCTTGTTCCTCTGCCTGCTTGTGATCTCTGTCTGTCATATAAATAAATAAAAGCTTAAAAAAAAAAAGTGGTCTGTAGGGAAAAACAACAGGGAGACAAAAAACAAGGACTCTGAATAAAATTTTAGCCTCTAACATCTATAGATACAGAAAACAGTAAACACTGACTAACTCACAGCTAGATAAACATAAAACCTCATATTAAAGGCTTATTTGCATCAGTTTCTTTTATCTGATACATTGTGTCTGCTTTAAACAAAAAATTACAAAGTCTAGTAAAAGAAAAAGAAAAACAGTGTTGTCTGAAGAGACAAAGTCAAACTCAGATATGCAGAGATTTTGGAATTTCCAGACTGGGAATTCAGAATATGATTAATATTCTAAGAGCTCTAATGGAAGAAAATGGCAGAAAAGATGCTGTAATGTAAGCAGAGAGATGGAAACTTTTGTAAAGAATTAAAAGGAAATGCTCGGTATTAAAAAACATACTAACAGATATGGAGAATGACTTTGATGGGTTCATCACTAGACTAGACATGGCTAAGGAAAGAAATCAGTGAACTTAAAGATACACCAAGATATATTAATAGAAAATTCTCTAACTGAAAATTAAAAGAAAAAGAATGGGGGAAAAAAAAGGAACAGAGTATCTAAGCACTGTGCGGTAACTACAAAAGGTAGAACATGCACACCATAGTGATGCCAAAAGGAAAACAAGAGAGAAAGGAACAGAAACAATATCTGAAGTAATAATGGTGGAGAATTTTCCAAATTTGAGGAGGCTCGAGAACAGCAAGCATGATAAATACCAGAAACCCTACACCTAGGCATATCATATTCAAACCATAGAAAATTAAAAAAAAAAAAAAGGAGAAAACCTGAAGAAGCCCTAAGAAAAGAAAATCTTACCTCTAGAAGAAGAAGGATAGAAACTAGATTGTACTTCTCTTCAGAAAGCATTCAAGCAAGAAGAGAGTAAGTGGCATACTTAAAGTGTTTAAAGAAAAGAAACCCACCAACTTAATCTATCTCCAGCAAAATTATCCTTTAAAAGTGAAGAATGGCAGAATATGACAGCCCGAAATAAATTACTTTGGCATCAAGATTATTTTGAGTTAAAGGCACTTTATAAAACAGCAAGTGCAAGAAGGGTATTCTAATCTCTCCTTTTCTTCCTGAAAACAGGAGACAAAACTCCGATGTGAAAAATGCCTTCCTTTTACCAAGAGAGAAGAAACATCCTTCCACAAGGAGTTAAAGCCAAGTGAATTCTGTCCAAACAGACCTTGTTAAACTAACTCTTATCTTCTTTTAGTCTCCCCACAATACTTAGTCTAGTTACTTCTCCACAGTTGCCTCTTTCATTCAAACCAATATAAAAGCATGTAGATTTTGCCTTTTCGGGAGTCTTCACTTCCTTTTGAGGGCTCCCCTTTCACATAAAACATGTAAATCTATCTGCTTTTCTCTATTTAATCTAAGTAAATTTAATTCTCAGGCCTAGTCAAAAAGCCATAAGAGATTATTGTTTCTACATATATTTTTTTTAAAACAAGTTTTGTCAATTCCAGCCCTGTAGTTTCTCTCAACTGCTAGTTCCTCCGACATTATTATCTAATAATAATAATTCTTTTATTTGTTGGAAATTTTCACTCTCTAAGTTTGATTTCTTTGTCATTTACTTTCCAAGATTATACTTATATTTTTCTTAAAAGCGTTTTCATATCTGATTGCTCAGTGAATCGTTTTGTTTATATTTTTGTATCACATTATGCTTTTTATAGTGATTATTAGATGTATTAATAATTTCCAAACTTTGCATTATTCTAGGCTTTTAAATTAAGATTTTCTTTATAGTTCATCCATTTGGTCTCAATTTTCTTCATGAATATTCAGTGAATTATCTTTTTTTCCCATTTATTCAGCTTCATTTCAACTTAAGAGAATATACCAGCAATTTCATTTTCTTAGATAGTTTTTCCCTGGTTCTATTGTTGTTTGTATTTATGAATAGAGAAAGTGCCTTTTGGGTTGCTCTCTAACATTTGTAGCAAAAAAAAAAAAAAAAATCACGATCTTCACTCAGAAATTAAGAGTCATTTAAAATGAATATACTTATATTTACTATGGGCTTATTTATAATAGTTTTCCTTTCATATTTTTATTTAATTTATAAAAGCTATGAGACGTGACTACCCATTTTCTTATCCTGGATGACACACGTCGACAAGGTTCTCCACTGATGTTTGTGATGGTTATTATCTGTCAACTTGACTGGGCTTTAGTACCCAGTCACTTAATCAAACACTATTCTAGGTGTTTCTGCAAAGGTATTTTGCAGATGTGGTTAACATCTAAATCAGTTGACTTTGGGTGAATGATGTTACCCTTGATAACATAGGTGAGTCTCATCTAATCATTTGAAGGCTTGAAGAGCAAATATTGGAGTTTCCCAGAGAAGAAAAAATGTTGCCTCAAATTCGAGCATCAACTTCTGCCTGAGTTTACAGCCTGCCAATCTGTCCTATGAACGTTGAACTTAATAGCCCCCATAATTATATGTCAAGTCCTTAAAATTAATTAATATGTAATTTTGTTTATATTATACAATATAATTATATATAATGTAATAAATATTTTCTGTTTTTCTGGAGAACACTGGTAAAATATTTACAGTTGGTAGAATAAGAATAAATATTTACAGTTGGCAGTATAAGAATAAATAAATACACATATAAATTGTACCTTATACTGCTTGCTGTTTGATATTTCTACTATCAATAAGATTACTTGCCTAAAGGAAGAAAATGAAAAGGAAGTGGACTAAAGTATTCATTGGTTCTAAATATCATGTTAAGTCACAATATTTTCATAGGCACATTAAGAAAAGCATCACTAATAAAAATTGAACCTGTTATACAAATATAAACAATACAACTTTTGTGCCCTGAAGTGAATGTTCTTTCTCCTTAGCTATTAAATTCATAAATATGTTATCATAATAAATCATATCTGAATATGGTGAGGCAGGAAACTTTTCTTGTTACCTAAATAGGAACTTTGTACTATGCAGTATGTGTGCATACAAAAACAGATATTTTAGTTGCTTCATTAATTCATGTATTCGATTTTTTTAAAGATTTTCATTTATTTGACAGAGAAAGAGAGATCACAAGTAGGCAGAGAGAGAGAGGGAAGCAGGCTCCCTACTGAGCCCAGAGCTCCATGCAGGGTTTGATCCTAGGACCCCAAGATCATGATCTGGGCTGAAGGCAGAGGCCTTAACCCACTGAGCCACCCAGGCACCCCTCATGTATTCAATTTATTCAATATTGAACATTTACTTATCTCATGCATTGAGAATATAAAAATAAATACATAAGAAACTCACTCTGATATGCTAATAAATTACTGAAAATTATCTTTTAATAAAAATATTGTTTATAAATTGTACTTCTCTTTTAACAAAATTAGCAACCAGTTCTCTCAAGATTATTGTAGGTCCAGGAAAAGTTTTGGGCTGGGACTAGTTTAAGTAAGTAGTGAGTTTATAGGTGAAATATGTGTCTTTCCAACCCCTCTTTTTTTTTTTTTTAAGATTTTTAATTTATTTGCTTGACGGAGAGAGACACAGTGAAAGAGGGAACACAAGCAGGTGGAGTGGGAGAGGGGAAGCAGGCTTCTTGCCCTGCAGAGAGCCCGATGTGGGGCTCGATCATAGGACCCCAGGACCATGACCCCAGCCGAAGGCAGATGCCTAACGACGGAGCCACCCACGCACCCCCCCCAACCCTTTTTTCTCTCAAATTTAGCATAAGGGCAAAAAGAAGAAAGAGAAAGAAAAAAAGAGAATAAGATTCAGTAAATCTAAAAGACATCTACAACCCTTACATGGAATGAAGGTAGAGCACAAATGGCAGAAGGGTCAAAAATTTGGCAGAAAAGAAAAAGGAAAGCCTATGTTCCTAAGAAGCCATAGTACAATGGAAAGCTTGTCCCATGAGATTTCAAAAAGGCTCATAAATTGGAGACATAAGGCTCCTATGACCTGTGAATGAGAATGTAGGGGGCAAAGGGGCTATCTGAATGTCTGACGCGTGGTTAACTCCAGGTCTCCAACTTTATTCTGGGGAAGACAAGTGGTCATGCCTATGACTTCTCTCTTTGCAGGAAGCAGTTGATGCAGTGTCACAGAATCTGGAAGCTAGGCACAGGCAATCAGGGAAGTAACAGGGGGACTGAGAGCAAAGGAGTTAAGTCTAACCCTATGGGGAAATGGTGAAACCCTCAGCAACTTCCCCACTCAGCTACAGAAGTTTCAGAAGGCCCACAAGGTATCAGAAAGATTCTTCTCAGATGAAACTGAGCAAGTCCTAGAGGAAAGGCTTAGAGCCTGAACTTAGGGAATGCTCTGAGGACAAAAGCTGGCAAAATGAAACCTAAAATTCAGAAACAAAGGGCTATTATGTAAACATGCCTCACTTGTAAATTAAAAAAAAAAAAATAGTGTCCCACATATAAATATGAACAAATGGCCAATAAGCACCAGGCATTGAGGAAAAGAGTTAATAAGAGTGACACAGAGCAAAACTTCTTTTTTTCCTTTTAGGGGGAGGGAGAGAGAGAATCTTAAGTGGGCTCTATGCCAAGCATGGACCCTGACTCAAGGCTCTGACGACCCTGAGATCATGACCTGAGCTGAAATTTAAGAGTGGGACACTTAACCCACTGAGCCATCCAGGCGTCCCAAACAGGCAGATAAAATGCAAGGAACAAAGCAAACTTTAAGAAACTGTAAAATTGTCTCAGAGAGATAAGATATTGCATTCTTAAAACAAGAACACAGTAACATTTAAAAAATGATGTAAGAAATAACTCTTGGAAATTAAAAATATGATAGCTGAAATTAAAAATTCATTAAAACAGTTGGAAATGTAGTTAAGAAATTTTCCCTGAAGGTAAACCAAAGACAAGAAAGATGTAAAATAGGGAAGAAAATAGTCCTAGATCAGAATGGGAACTTCAACAAAAGATCAGAAGTTACAGAAAGAGAAAAGAGAAAAAAAAAGTGAAAGGACACTATCAAAGAAATTATCTAAGAAATGAAATATTGGAGTTTCCAGACTAAAAACTGCCATCACAGTGAAAGAACAGGACCACCCAGATGGTTTTAAAGGGAAATCCCAAGACAACCTTATCATGGATTAAATGTTTTCATCCCTCAGTATAAACATATTGAAACCCTACTCCTCCAACCCCTACCCCCGCCCCCAGGAAAAAAGAAAAAGAAACCCTACTCCCCAGTGCAATGGTATTAAGAGGTGGGGTCTTTGGGAGGTGACTAGAATTTGATGAGGTTGCTAGGGTGGAGTCTTCATGAAGGGGATGAGTGTTCTTCAAATCCTATATAAAGTCAATGCCTTGAAAAATTGCACTACCTTTACCTTATTTGGAAATTCAAATGTAAATACAAAAACGCAGAAACAAAATATTTAAAGCAGTTGCCTCAAAGTAGCAGAACGTGGGGAAAATTTGGGAATGGTCAAGGGATCACTTTGTTATAAATCCTTTTACCACTATTTGACTTTTTTGACTTTGATAAATATTGAGATTATTTTTTAAAATAAAATGAAAGAAAGAAGTCATCTCAGGAGGGCACCTGGGTAGCTCAGTGGGTTAAGCCTCTGCCTTTGGCTCAGATTGTAATCTCAAAAGTCCTGGGATCGAGCCCCACATTGGGGCTCTCTGCTCAGTGGGGAGCCTGCTTCCCCCCCTCTCTCTGTCTGCTTCTCTGCCTACTTATGATCTCTCTCTGTCAAATAAACAAATAAAATCTTAAAAAAAATTAAGAAGTCATCTCAGAATACTAAACAACTCATGCTTTTTAGTTGTGGTTTTTTTGGTTTTTGTGGGTTTTTTGCTATTTATTTATCACATATTATTCAAAATTCAGATACTGCTTTTCTGATACCACCTTTCTGTTTGTGTGATTCCAACCTTCATTTTATAAATGAGTTGCTATGTCATATATCTAAGCAAAAACTGTACCCTTAAATTTTGGAAGGTATTGACGTTTTTACCTAAAACGAAATGCAGCTTTTTTGATTCTTGAAATTTTCATCAGGAGAAAAGTAATTATCAATCTGTACATCAAAACATAAGACGATTAAGAAGTTTTAACAAGCAAGATTTCTGATTTTTAGTGACAACTTTAAATAGATGAGTCAGTTTTTCATTTGTAAATATTATGTATTCCATTTGCCACATTAACATGAATTTTATCTTCTAATGAAAGACACAAACAAATCTTACTATGACTTACATGAGACTAGTAGTTAAAGGTCCTGGGTGGTTATTTATATCTATTTTCCAAAGAGACAGAATGTCTTACAAATCATGAAATGTATAGTGAGAGTTAAGAGGGACTTTAGGCCTATAATGGGAATTATGACCAAGAGTTTCCAGGAACTAATATTTCATGTAAACATGCCCTGCTACTTTTTTATGATGCCTAAATTTTCACATCAATAACATATTAAACACCTAACACCAGGAGTAGAATATGTTATATTCCTTCTTTTCTTTATTTACTTACTATGTTCTCTTTTCAGCAAATCAATATTTCAAAGCTTCCCATAGTTCTCAGTCTTTTTCATCTTGCTTTTACCCCTAAGGTTTCTCTAAAATTTTCTATCCCTGCCTCAGACCCCTTTTTTTTCTTGTCACTTGAGAAAGGGAGGACTTGAGACAAGAGGGTTTTCAAATATGTCTGAACTCCAGGCCATCGGAAAGTAACTTAGCAAGCAATATGCTGTTGACTTCAAGGCAAGTTTGAATCTTTAATATAAGATAGAATAATGTAAAACAAGACCACAATTGATATTTTAAAAAATAGTCTAGATTTTATATTTAGAAGAAAAATGCCTACAACAGTAATTTTTAAAATTGGATTTTTTGTGTTGGGACACCTGTCCTCTATTTCCAGAGAATATTCTGTAGTCAGTACACATGCAAAGCAGTACCATAACAGCATCTGTCCTGAAATTGCTATACAAAAAGAACTAATGTCTAAAATAATCCCTAAAAAAGTAAAGATCCAAAAGAAATCAAAATTTGATTTAAATACCATTAAAGGATGGAAATTAGACTAAAATATTTTGAAAAGGATGCTAGCTTAACCAAAGGCCTTCTTCTGGGGCCTTGGTTAGCATGAAACCATACCTAAGTCCATCTAAACAGTTGTGTTAATATGTCCTGTTCATTTGTCAATGTTTATATTTAGTAAACTGTATCACCATCCAACTAGTAGATCAAGTCAGTAGCCTACAGATCAGGTTGACTTCTTTCTTCCTTCCAACAGACCTCCAAATCTTGTTGGTTGTACTTCTTAAATACCAATTAGGAACAAGTGTCCTGCTGATATCACTATTGTGCTAACCCCTCAATACCCTGCCATACACCTAATGGCCTCCTTATATTCCTCTGTCCTGTCCCTTCCACTGAAACCTTTATTAATTTGCCCTTTGGATCCCTTAACATGTATGTCAAGACTCTCCATGACTGATTCCACTACCCAGTTGCATGTTTTGATATTTGTCTCAACCTATCCTCTCTTTTCTCACACCAGCTATACTGAAGCTCCAATATCTTGCTTACTTGCTCTCCTAGAAATTGCTATTACTTCCTTCAATGCTGTCTCCTCTTTCTTTGCCTCCTACTCATCTTCCAGGTTTTAGTTTAAATGCCTTTTCCTCAGAGAAGGCTTTGTTGATCTCTAATCTAAATTCATAAAATGCAGTAGCTACCTTATTTACATGCTTAGGTTCTGAGTTGGCCTACATTTGCAGCTGTTTGATAGGAGATGCCAATGGTTTTTAAAAATTAACAAATTTTAAAATGAGAAAATGTTATATACATTTTTTAGGAAAAGTGAGGAAAACTCAATTATCAATTTCAATTACACATCTTGGGACAGCTAAAAAACATTAATGTGAGGTCTAAAATTTGCTGTGACATCCATTTTTTGTCATATTAAAAAATGATCATGCTGTGGCCTCAATTTTTTGCAGTATTAAAATATAATCACTACTTGAATGGAATTCATTCCTTGTACCTTTAATTCAGATGAATTAATTAATTTCTGGCTAAATCACTTACATGTAACAAAATTTAACATGTAGTTCTAAAACGACCCAAAGATTCGCAACAGTTTTTTCATATTTATGTAAGTGACCAACAACCAACAATATTTATAGGAGCAGAGATAATTAGAATTTGAGATATCCAAGGAATAACCTTTGACTAAACATTTTTACATACTGCTTTTTTTTCCTCAAGTGTTATACACAGTACCTTAATACAATCTTATTCCATTCTTAAAACTACTCTAAGAGGTAGGCAAAAGAGATATCATCATCCCCTCTGCAAAGTCACAGTTTAAATGGCTCACTCGAAGTCATCAACTATTAAATTACTGACCCAGAGTCAGAATCCAGGACTTCTGACTACCTACATAACTCTCTGCTCCATGGTTGCCCACTTAGTGCCATGATCTTGAAAATTCAAAGTATTAATTCCTTTGGGATGGTCTCTCCAGCTATTCCTATTTTTAAATACAAATAATCCTATAAATATTATATATTAAAATACACTTATATGTGAATTAATTTGTCGCATCATTTTCCCTTGAGCCAGAGGGACTCTTAGCTAGTAAGATTTATGACCAGTGGTGGGTAGCTGGGGGGGGGGGGGAAGCTATTACAAAAATAGCAGTAAGGGACATATTAAGGAAACTTTGCATCCTTATCACTTTGCTGACCACCTTCATACAAGAAAGACTCTTTCTAGCCAAATATACTCTATCTTTAAAAGTAGCTCTTTTCTGACCATGTTTAACTGGCAGTGAAAGAAATGAATTAGTAGTTTAACCTGTCTGTACCTGCCAATTACTGTATTTACATTTTGATAGCACCACACAATTTAATATATATATATATATATATATATTCAATTTGACCTTTGCACGAAATACACGGTTTACTTATTTACATATGAGAATCTAACTCTCAGTGGTCTTACAGGACAAGTTGGGGACAGGGTCACATTCTTCAAACTAAAGTCTTCCTCCTTCCCAAACCCCACAGTGCTCACCCTCATAGAGCATCATTCTCAGTGGATACTTACATTTCATCACACCTTGAATCTCATAAACAGGCTTGAGAACCAGAGCACCATAAAAACCTTTAGGGAATGGATTTGTTAAGTCCCACTTATTTGAAAAACCAGTAAGCTTCACAGTTCGTGTTCTGTTCTTTGGGATCTTCCATTCAACAATCTCCTTTAGGGTATAAATATGTTCATCTTCACACTCATAGAATTCTCCTTCTTGTGACAAAGGCAAAGTAAATGAGTGATTCTGCTGATTCCTTACCACTCCACAGTTCACCATTACTTCTCCACTGATCTCTTCAACTGAGTTGAGCATGATTTGCTCACCATGTTTTACAATGAGATTGTCTAGCTTTAGATCCTTCTGATGATAGAAGCAAGGATGCCCTAGTCTACTTGATCCAATGTGAATGGTCCTTGTTATTTCTTCCATAGTAAGGTATGGAGTTTTATCAGCCACAATCTTAAAAAGACCTAAGAACAAAAGAATTATGTAAATTAAAGAGAATTCTTACAATGAAAGTTCTCATAAGAAATCCACAGTGAGAGAGTTATAAAACAAGTACAATGTAGCTTTTAAAAAGTAATGTATTTGTTTTAGTCCTGATTTTTTCAGGTCAAATTGTAATGTATTATTTGTAGGTTACTGGGTCATTGGATTCAGGCAACACCAATGGAAACGAGGGGAAAACACCTTGAAATAGAAAAGTCCTGTTCTTGGAAGTGGCAAATATGAATGAAATACTGACTGACTGTATCCCAATGACCTGTATAATCTTCAGCAAGACATTTAATCTCTTAAAATCACATTTTCTATTTTCAATGTTTAAATTGAGAGGACTGGATTAGATCATCGTTTCCCTAAGTATATTTTCTCGACATACAAAAAAAATAAAAGATATTCCAGAAGAAAACTGTTTCATGGTCAAATTAACAATCACAGAGTTATATACTTGGAAGGAGACAGTGGTGATGATTATACAACCTTGTGAATGTACTTAATGACATTGAATTGTACATTTTAAAAAGTAAATTTTATGTTATATGTATTTACCTACATATTTCCAATTAAATACTTCTCAGAAACTCTAGATGCCTTGCAACTCCTAAGAAGAGAATATAACATGTAGAATTTTGAAAATTTAGTTGTAAACTCTTGGGGAATCATCCATTAATAAATGATAATATACCCTGATATATTGGTGCTCCATGTAACTCTCCTTTAAAAAATGTCAGTTTAGGCAGCTGCCCTTGATTGAATACTCTTGGGGGTATATCATTCTTTTCATTGCTTCTCTAACTTTGCCATAGTTTCACTATTGGAAATTTTTTCTTCTAATACTATTGGGATAATCACTGATACAGTGTTAAATTTTACTGTTTAAGATATAGCTTTTGAGGCTTGCATGTTTAATTCTCCTCTTTCAATTATGTTTATTTTATGGGCACATCTGCTTTGTGGCATTTTCAGAAATGACTTTATTGAAGAGGTTTTAATAAATTCCAGAGAAAATAAGAACAAAGAAGAAAAGTAGGTAATTGCTCTCTTAACACAAAAGTAAATGAATGACAGTATTATATACTAGCAAGAATTAAGAAGATAGATTATCTTGCTAGATACTCATTAGACAATGAGACAATCTTACTAGAATTCAATATAGCTTAAAAAACCATTTATTAGTTTACTCAACAAATACATTCCAATTAAATTTATCTACATATTAAATCATTATTAACAGATTATATTGTCTCATGTCTATTATGGGTTACTACACAAATGATCAGTTATTTTTGTAGCTAATCTTTGCCAAAACAAAAAAAGGATTTGGGTTATTTTTAGACATAAACATCCTGAAAAAGTCCAGTGATGCAATCCTGGCAAAAAGTAAGGTAGTATACACAATATGTCCTGAAAAGCTTTAGAAATTTGACTAGGGTTCACTCACTGTATGGTGTGTTTTAAGACAGTGAAGCAAGGAAATATTTACTTTGAGAGAGCTTCTTATTTTATTAGATCTTGTATCAGGGAAAATCCAATAAGAGAATATTCTTGAACTCTGCTAATAAATGAATTTGTGTGTATGTGTGCATGTGCATACCTATGTTTTATCTCATTTGTCTGTATGTGAAGATTTGTTTCTAAGAGCCTACACTCATTATATCAGGGTATATAAAATTGATCAGTTTTTGTAAAATGTTTTTTTAAAAAAGCTACCTAGAATCTCATAAATGGTAGAGGCACATAGTTTTATTCTTTTTCTAGATATATTGATGACATAAGTCATAGAAGAATTAATTCAGCATCTTCTTTCTTGGGGAATTGTGTTCACCTAAGGTAATAACAGACCTAAAATGTTACAAAGCAGAAAAACCTGAAATCCTAAGGGCATTTATTTCAAGTTAATCAAATACTTCAGAGCTGTCTTGTTGGATGTCTCTATTGCAAGAAAAATCTATCTATGAACCTGTGTGTTTTTCCTTAGAAGATGATTAAGTATACAGTTTAACATACTAAGTGGTAGACATAGGACAATATCTTTGATTAACTTATTTCTTCTTCTACTATTGCCACCAATCCAGAGTTTATCCTTCTAAACAGCCATTTGATACTATACAAACTAATGTTCATATATATGTGTGTGTGTGTGTGTGTGTGTGTGTGTGCGTGTGTGTGTGTATACACACACATCTATTGAAAATTAACTGATGAGTGAATTTAGTCTTTAAGATCTTATCTCTGAATCTTAAGTTTTTGAAAACATTATAATTTTAGCAAATTCTTAATGATCTGCCAATTTAATAGTAGTAACAACTGAAATTTGTATGGAAATTCACAAGATTGAAAATTTTTTTCATGCATCATTTATCCTGACAATGATCTTTTAAGGACAATATAACAAATGTTATCACTGAAGGATCTAAAATGGTCACGATTTTCATTGCCATGGCTCTAGGATCTCAAATCAGACCTTTGGCATCCAAGTTTTTTGTTCTTGCCACCATACTAGGCTGTCTCCCCATCCTGCACAGAACTCACAAGGACATTGCTCAGGAAAACATGTTTGTTCTCGTTCACAAGATATGTATATGGATCTCATTACCTGTTCTCCCTTTGCATTTATCAGCCTTTCCAGAGCCTCCAGTGTAAGAACAAGAGTAATTTCCTGATTCATTGTGCATAATTTATGCTCATCAGATTTTTTTCTACCTTTTTAAAAATCTCATCAATTCCCACCCAAATAGGGAGTAATTTTAAAAATTAAAATTTCTAACTGTATATCACATTATTTTAAAATTATTTTTAAACAATTTTTTTAAGTAGACTTCCTGTCCAATGTGGGGCTTGAACTTATGACTCAGAGATAAAGAGTTACATGCTCTACCAACTGAGCCAGCCAAGCAGCCCGACAATATTCTTTAAAATATAAAACATAAGATCATCATGAAGATTTTACAATCATTTTCATAGGCTAATATCTAGCCTGCCTTGCTTTCCTAGTTCCAACCAAAAATATTCCCTCCATCTCTGAGATAAGTGAACTTTGCCTACTAATTCTCTGAAAGTAATAGCCCAACACAGGGTAAATAATCAGTCTGTTTTGTAAAAGCTTGGATGTGTCCTAGTTGTTAATTGCTACATCCCCAATTCCAAATCCTATGGTTCCCTCTTCCTGGGAATATCCAAGAGATAAAAAGTAACATTCAGTAACAGTCATAAATCTTTTTCCCATTCACACAAAAACACTATTTATTTTGTTAAAGTTAAGCTCGATGATCTGTTGAGAGGTAAGTGGTAAGAGTCAAGTATGAAATACGTACACATTTTTCACATTGGATGACAGGATAAAAGCCATAGGCAATACCCCTAACTGAAATCTCACTATTCATAGAACATAATACAACTGTGCTATGACAGAGGAGAGGAATCAGGCAACACCTAAGAATGCCAAGGACAAAACAGTAGCACCAGATTGTTGTTGTATACAGTAATATACCTATGTTATGTACAAAGTTACATGCATTGACTCACTGGGATCCTTGAGTCCCCACTAACCAGATGTTTAAGAGGTAGAAAAGGGAATTCACAGGACAGTGGTGTTTATATGTGCTTAGCTGAAAGGATAAAAAGCAATATATATTGCCACATGTGAGAAAGGCCTCAAAAGACTGCATACAGACATGTAAATTTTATTATTCACATTTTACACATACATCATCAAAATGATCACAATACTGTAATTGAGGAGAAAGAAAGGTAACCAAAGAAGTGAAAGACCTATACTCTGAAAATTATCAAATGCTGATAAAAGAAATTCAAGATGATACAGAAAAGATGGAAAGATGTTCCATGCTCATGGGTTGGAAGAACAATTATTGTTAAAATGTCTATACTACCCAAAGCAATCTACACATTTAATGCAATCCCTATCAAAATACCAATGTGCATTTATCACAGAACTAGAACAAACAATCCTAAAATTTGTATGGAGCAATAAAAGACCTCAAATAGCCAAAGCAGTCTTGAAAAAGAAAAGCAAAACTGTAGGTATTACAATTCTAGACTTCAAGTTATGTTACAAAGCAGTAATAATTAAAACAATACCATACTGGCATAAAAATAGATACATAGATCAATGAAACAAAACAGAAAACCCAGAAATAAAGTCCACAGTTATATGGTCAATTAATCTTCAACGAAAGAGGAATGAATATACAATGGGAAAAAGACCGTCTCTTCAACAAATGGTGTTTGGAAAACTGGACAGCAACATGCAGAAGAATGAAACTTGACCACTTTCTTTCACCATACACAAAAATAAACTCAAAATGGATTAAAGACTTAAAAGTGAGACTTGACACCGTAAAAACCCTTGACAAGTGTACAGGCAGTAACGTCTCTGACATTGGCTATACCAATGTTTGTCTAGGTATGTCTCCTGAAATAAAAGCAAAAATAAACTATTGGAATTACATCAATAGAAGAAGTTTCTGCACAGCAGAGGAAATAATCAACATACCTTAAAGGCAAACTACTGAATGGGAGAAAATATGTGCAAATGACATATCTGATAAAGGGTTAGTATCTAAAATACATAAAAAAAAAACTTAAACAACTCAGCACCCAAAGTACAAATAATCCAGTTAAAAATAGGCAGAAGACATGAATTGACACTTCTCCAAAGAAAACATACAGATGGTCAAAACACACATGAAAAGATACTCAATATCACTCATCATCAGGGAAATGCAAATCAAAACTACAATAAGCTGTCACACTTGTCAGAATGGCTTAAATTAAAAACACAAGAAACAAAAGTGTTGGGAGGATGTGGAGAAAGAGGAACTTTCTTTCATTGTTGATGGGAATGCAATCCGGTGCATCCACTGTGGAAGACGATATGGACATTCCTCAAAAATAAAAAAATGGAACTACCTTATGATCCAGGAATTGCACTACTGGGTATTCACCTCAAAAATACAAAAATACTCATTCAAAGGCATCCCTATGTTTACATGCATTTACATGCATCCCTATGTTTATAGCACTATTTACAATAGCCAAATTATGGAAGCAGCCCAAGTGTCCACTGATAGATGAGCAGATAAAGAAGGTGTGGTATGTGCGTGTGTATGTGTGTGTGTGCACGTACACACACACACACACACACATATGTTATTCAGCCCTAAAAAAGTGAAATCTTGCCATTTGCAGCAACATGGATAGAGCTAGAGAGTATAAGGCTAAGCAAAATAAGTCATCCAGAGAAAGACAAATACCATACGATTTCATTTATATGTGGAATTTAAGAAACAAAACATATGAGTAAAGGAACAAAGAGAGAAAGAGACAGATATCATAAAACAGACTCTAAACTATAGAGAACAAACTGATTGTTAGCAGAGGGGAGGTCAGTGGGGCAATGAGGAAAAAGGCTGATGGAGATTGAACAGTACACTTACTATGATAAAAAAAAAAAAACTAAAAAATAGTGAAAAAACAAAAATAGGATTATTAAAATATGCATCTTAGAATATGCTGGAAATGTATATGTATATTTATCAAAATTGCAGTGTGAGGTAGCTACAAATAAAATACATATATTTCACAGATAAAAGGACATGAAAGTTTGAAAAGATGCCATAAATCCTCTATCTCTCCATGGCTCACACGATACATAGTAGGTTTTTTTGTCTCTAAAGTTCAAGGGCTTAATCACAGTTACACATTTCAATCTTCCATTATTATTATAAATTATAAACTGTTTGTCTAGCCTTTCATTAGCTAACGAAGAGGGTTCCTTCCTTTTGGGTGCAGAAAATCTTTGAGCTTTTTAAATCAAGCAACATAAGAAAATGGACTTTCCTGATATTTAAGATGTTGATTGGCACTAGTTTCATCTGTCCATGTGTCAGATGGGCAGGCACCTGGAGATGCAGGTGAGGCCTCTGAGAGAGGTGTGGGGACTACACAAAGTGGGGGGTTGACAGGGCTGCCTCACGGGCTCATGTACTTCCAGTGTGCGGCAGGTCATGCGGCCATATTTAAGTAGGTTTTCAGAATACATTATCATAGTTTTTAAATAAAGTAATTCAGACAAAATTGATAAATGCCTTTAAGCATTACCTGCAAAGAACCCATGTATTGAAAATAAAACCAATATAAACACAGGTGAGCAACAAAGAAATGAAAGAGTTGATTGACATTTCTACTCTCACTCAAAACTTTTCTTCAGCCATATTATGAGGTAAAACAAGGATACGATAGTCTAATGATACATAAAAAGTGGCTGAAACTTCTTTAACGTCTCAAAGTTATCAAAAAGCAGGTTCATTTCCATGATCATCACAAAGAAATTTGCCTTTAAGTTGGAGGTAAAGATATATATGTCAAAGATGCACACACAATTTTGAATAAATACATAGATATTTGAGATGCATGTTCAAAAATTTCTAATTAACTAAGCTATATGAAGAAGAAGATTTGGAGATAAATCAAACCACTACACATTTGATTATGTGTCTTCCTCTCTGCCAATGATGCAAAGTGCATCTCACTTATTTTTGTGGGTGTGTGCTTCCGCTTCTTTAAAAATTGTAACTGCACTCTCTCCTGCAATCAAATTCTTAACATCCTTGTTATTTTAAATGTATCTAAATAGATTTCCCATTTCTCATGCCTCCTGTGGCTTTTCTATCATTTTGTCATGTTTTCAAGGCATTTTTTAGGTCAGCATATCCTACAAAAACTACCTTTTTCGAGACTACCCCAAATCCAACATTTCCATGAGAAACTCCAGGTCAAGCATCTTTGATCAACTTCAAACTGAAATGGGGTGCATGAAATATCTTTTCAAGGCAAAAAATCATAATCCTTGAGCAAAGTATTGAGATATATAATAATAGTAATAATAATAATAATAATATCCAAATTGTGAGAAAGTGCTCCAGATTTCTCAGAATCAATTATGGGATTATTAAACATCTTCAACAAATGAATGACTCCAAAAATCTTCATAGAATAAGACAGAAGAGTCTTGATAGAACAGCAGAAACAATAAATGTTAAGGAAAATTAAAGTTCATGATAAGAAAATTTGGCCTAATAATTTACTGAGTCTTTGGGAAGGCAGGAGTCATATCAAAGATGGCAACTGCATCTGTTAAATGTTAGAGGGGATTAAGTGAGACTGTAGAATTCCTGTATTTGAACGTCTTTACATTTACAATGGGATCAGAATTGTCTATAATAGCTATTAGCTATTAATAGTTCTTTTACCTGGAGATAAAAAGAATAAATCATAAAAGCTTTCGATTCATCTTTACCTTTTTGGTTCAAACTTTGCATTAAAAAAAAAAAGAAAAAGAAAAAAGAGAGGCGCCTGGGTGGCTCAGTGGGTTAAAGCCTCTGCCTTCAGCTCAGGTCATGATCCCAGCATCCTGAGATCGAGCCCCACATCGGGCTCTCTACTCTGCGGAGAGCCTGCTTCCTCCTCTCTCTGCCTGCCTCTCTGCCTGCTTGTGATCTCAGTCTGTCAAATAAATAAATAAAAATCTTAAAAAAAAAATAAAACCCTCAGTTTGGGGGCATCTGAGTGGCTCAGTGGGTTAAGCCTCTGCCTTTGGCTGAGGTCCTGATCCCAGGGTCCTGGAATCAAGCCCCACATCGGGCTCTCTGCTCAGCGGGGAGCCTGCTTTCCCCCACCCCCCTGCCTGTTTCTCTGCCTACTTATGATCTCTCTCTGTCAAATAAATAAATAAAATCTTTGAAAAAGAAAAAAGAAAAAGCAAACAAACAAAAATGTCTTTTTCCCATTAACACTTAAACTCCTTGAAAGGAGTGACTATGTAATATTCAATATATTTGGGTTAACAATTTACATTAATAATGTTAGACCTTGAAATCAAGTGATATAACTGATGTCTATGCCTTAAAGCTCTATTATAATCTTGGGTTATTAACAAATGTGTCATACGCAGTTGTTCATGATAAAGCTTTCTCTCCACCAACCACCGAAGATGAGTAACCACAGCTCCCTGGACTGTGCAGGGCATTGCCCCTTGTATTCTAGGAAGACACACAGAGGCATCAGGACTGGGAAGAACCACCACAGACCTCAGCCACCCTAAAGTCTCTCAGTAATACTGCACTTTTTAGGAAATTCTTCAGAAATACTGCACATTTATTATTCCTGGCTTTGGGTGACTTTAGGCAGTAGAATTTTCAGGACAAGCAATACACAACTATCTCAATAGTAAAATGGAGTGGCTTTTAAAAATGTTAATTGTTCATTTCAACAGTCTAGGTTTAATTCTGGCTTTAGTTCTTTCATCACTGTGTAAACTCAAAAACTTACACCCCCCAGGGCCACAATTAATTTCCTTTTCTGCATAATGGAGAAAGTTATATCATCTACCTCATAAAGTCAATGTGATGATTAAAGGAGTTGATACATGTGACATGCTTACACAGTACTTCACACGTACACATAGCAAACACCAAAAAAGCAAAATAATAAACAGTTATTCTTTCTCTTTATTTTCTTTTACTCTAGAATTCTAATCCTTTGTGGGATGGTTAGAAGGTCAGAGAGATCAGTATTTACAGGGCCAAAGAGGACAAAATAAATATTCCAATCTGGATCAAATCAGATGAGACAAAATATATAGAATCCACAATGTAGCATCTGACACAGACTGAGCAAAAAATCCTAGCAACAATCATGTCTACAGATTTTGTCAGAATGCTAGAATATGGAAATCAGCTTTAGGTGACCTCTTAGGGTGGACTGCTTTTGCTCTGAAGAGCTTGTCTGATCCCATGCTTTGATAAATTGCTTAGAATTTAACCACCATAATTTTATGTCCATAATGAGCAGATTATAGGGAGATATAAGCACATTTTAAATGCAAATATTGTGCTGCTTGTAGTTATTCATAAAGTATACATTATACACAGCTACTGAAGTTCCCTTGAACAAAAGAAACAGCAAAATGCCAAGGCATTTTTGAAAGTGTGTTTTATTCATGGCCCTGAAAGGTAGTTGAAGCCAACTGACTGAGGAGTATACCCTCCCTCTATTTTAATGATCTTAATTTTGCTAATGGAATGTTAGTGGAAGGAGTTGGGGAGCCATGTGGTGCTGATTGCGTTTTTCAGTATTGCTGTTGCCTACAAATTAAATGTACCTAAGTAGCCACCTGTTTATGCTTACGATTATGTAAAGCCCCATATGTTTCCCTCTCTACGCATGGGAGGTAAATATTGAAAAAATTATTCTGGTGTGAAGGGTGAAAACAGCAGCAATTCTTCTATAACTGTCAACATATGCTGTGGTATTTCCTTTAATGTTGTGCTTTGTCTGACATATTTGCTGATTTTTACCATGCAGTGTTCAAAAATATCTGTTACTCATGGTTATAGGAAACAATTAAAAATCAGTTTACATTAAATTCAAATTAGGAAGAGATATAATTTCCTGATGTAACCGTAAGTTTAAAATGGATCTCAGAGCTTATGATTTAAATAGATTTTGATTTGCACGAAAAAGAAAATGGAACTTCTTTTTTTTTTTTTTTTTCTAAATTCTCCAGCATATAAAAAGGAACATTTTCTTCCTAGGCACATCCTTTTGCTTCCATATTACTAGGCAACAAAAAGCCAACTTGAATGATGTGAATTTGAAAACTGGCAATGGGTTCTTCAGATAGTTAGCCTACCTCTCTGCTCACTGGATTTGCTCTGGAGAGCAGCTTGCTGGATAGCATACAGAAGATCTGACCTGGTACCTGGTCAGCAAGAGTTCCTGAGAAGTTCTGAGATAAATTTCCTTAGAATATTAAGAAATCTGGTGCAGGAAATGACTATGGAACAACCTCAGGCTATTCAGAGATTGGCCCAGATGGTAGCTAGCTGGAAAGACCAGAGACACTGGACTTGCTAGTGTTGATATTTTAGTCAGTGAAGATAAATGAATTAGAGTTTTATATGGTTTATATACAATCAAGAAGAATTTAAATATATTTGTCTTGTAGCCTAGACATAAAAGCCCCTAACTTCTCTTTCTTTTGCAAAAAGACACAGAATGTGAGAGAAAAAGATGAAAACTAACCACACCATTAAAAACTAAGAATAATAACCTAAATGTCTCCAAAACCAGAAGAGTTACTTTCATAATAATGGATAAAAATACATAAATATATATAGCTTTATGAAATGTATATATATATTTATATATTTATAGAATCCACAGTATATATTATATATAGAATCCACTATATATATATTTTTCTATATGTATATATATTCATATATATATATATATATATATATATATATATATATATATATCATAAAGCTAGAGCTGAAATAAGAACCCATGCTGGGTGTAATGAAACAGAGCAGCCACTCTACATTTCTAAAAGGTAACAATTAAAGTAATGATAAAAAGAATTTTTATTATTACTTTAAAATCATAGAGTAGTTTCTAAAGACCAATGTTTGTAGTATGCACTTAATGATCACTTCATTTCATTTATTTATTTCTTGGAAGAATTTTATGACATAAAGAGCTCTGATATTTCCTAACTCTGTAAATAAGGAAATTAATAAACTGATGCACTAAAACACATCAAGGAGATCATCCAGTCTTAAAATTTTGGTAATTTTTTTCAATCTTGACATACATTTAAAAAACTTTTTTTTTAGATTTTATTTATTCGACAGAGATCACAAGTAGGCAGAGAGGCAGGCAAAGAGAGAGAGAGGAGGAAGCAGAGTCCCTGCTGAGCTGAGAGCCTGATGCAGGGCTCGATCCCAGGACCCTAAGATCATGACCAGAACAAAAGGCAAAGGTTTTAACTCACTGAGTCACTCAGGTGTCCCTTGACATACATTTTGATAAGTGGAGACAGAAATGTTTTAACACTGAAACTATATCATATACATTCATTTGGATTCCACTTGTTTCATTAAACATTGGACCATGCTTAAATCGAATGTTTTAAAATATTTTTCCTAAGTATGATTTCCAATGACTGTAAAAACATCATAAGGAATGTATCATACTTATCTTTTTCTGCACTATTGGGCATTTAAATTGATTCCATTATTTTGCTATTACAAATAATACCATGATGATTATTCCCTTAGAGTTTATTTTAATATGTGGAACCACTGAATAAAAGGCCCTTTTTCAGGTAGACTACCAATTCCAGGAGACCAGGGATCAAGACTTAAGTGTATCTCTGTCATCAATCACTATCTTTGTACATGAACAAAAGGAACATTTGCCAATTGAGTAGCATATGGCTCTCAAAACAGAATATCAAATTTACATTCAGAAAGGTTATAACATTCTATATACCCTTCAGCTGGGTTTGAGAGTCGCTATTTGACAGTATCTTTCTCAATTTTATTATCATAATTATAAACCTTAGTTAACAAATACATGGAAAAGCTGTCATTATTGTTTTAATTTACACTGAATCCAAACTAATTTATATGTGGTTAGAAGCCATCTGAGTTTCTTCTGTCCTTTGTCCAATTAGTGTTTCCCAATTAATGTTATACTAGGCTATTTAATTTTTTGTTTGTTTTACATTTTAGTGTTATCTAGTCTTTCAGAAATTGTGTCAGTTTTGTTATTAACCTTTTTTTTTTTTACTGTATTTACTTTTCTGATATGCAGAAGTTCCACTTTATGTAATAAAATACATTGTTTCTTTATGGTTTTTCATTATATTTATAATCTGAAACTTGTTTCAAATAAAAGTTTTACTTAAAATGTAACCTTTTCATCTACTTCAACCTTCCTTTGCTATGTGGTATTAAGATAATGATCCAATTTTATTTTTTGTTTTCTAAATTGATAACGATTCTATGATAATTTACTAAATAACTCTTTCCCTAACCTCAGATGTGCAGTACCAACTTCATCAAATAGAAAGTAATACTCTATATTAAAGTCTATCTCAGAGCTATAAACAAATGCTTAAGTTGAATCACTAGAGTCAAATTCAAAGAATTACTTTGATGCTTCTAATAACTAGTGCCACTGTTATTAATTCATTAATTCAGCTTTTGATTTTCTATAAGTAACATACAGTATAATTTACTATAACTTCATAATGGGCTTTAATATTTGCAATATAACTAACCTTATTTTTTTTTTAAATATTTTCTTGGAAATTTTCACTTGCTCATTCTCCCAAATGAACCTTAGAATTAGTTTCATAAGAGCCAACATAATAATAATTATGATTATAATAATTATGACATAATGCAGAAATTATGTTTACCATTGTGTTAATCTCACAAATTAATTCATGTGCAATTTATACACACACACACACACACACACACACATGCACACACAATATTGTTTTCTGATTCAAGCACCTAAAATGTCTTTTTATTTCTAATAAATAAGAAAGCCTTTACAATATATTTTTAAAAAATAAGTAAATCATAAGTTAAAGTATTCTAATATTCTTACACTAGGTTCTAAAGATATTGAACTTAGTTGTTCTGTTTTTACCTTGCTATTTTAAGTAGATTATCCTTACAAATTCTAAATGGTTATAACTTCAAAGTTATAACCATGTTTATATATTCTTCTATATATAAATATATATTTGTTTATGTGCATGTTTTGTATATATTTGTTTTCTATGCATTTTTTATTCTGTCATCCTGCTAAATTCATTTGCACTGCTGACAGTGCAACCTTCTGCCACTCTGTGTCAGGCCTTCTATTTTCTAGGATTTTAAAGGTTTTTAAACTCATGTTGTTAAAAACAAATGAACAAAAAAGCTGAGATAGGAATACTAAAAACTAATGAATTACATACTTTAAACAGCTGAATTTTATGCTATATAAATTATAGCTCAATAAAGCCATTAATTTTTCAAAATCAGAGGGGAAGGAATAAATAGTTAAGTAGTAGATTCAAAAAAGCAGTTAGATTGGTCCTTTCATTAGGTCCTGGTGGAATGTAAATTGGCAGAGTATTTACAGAATGTGATTTGGCAAGACACATCAAAACCTTTAAAAACATTTTTATTTCTGAACTCATAATTTCATGTACATGAAATTATTATAATAAGCAGAAGTGCAGATAAAACTTCAGTTAAAAGGCTGCTCATAATGGCATAAATTGTAGAAGTGAACATGTTTGGGATGGATTTATTAATTATGGTATATGCATGTGAAAAACTCTTATACAGAAAATAAAAATTATGTTCTAAAGAACAATGACATGGGCAAGTCCTCTGAAACAGGCTTACTTTCCATCATATTAGAACATATGTCTATATGTATGCATATGTATAATGTGCTCAAAAACAAAGGAAGGAAATGTACCAAATATTAATGCTAGAAAGTTCTGGTGATAAGATTATAGGGAACTTTTATTCACTTCCCTGCATTTTCCCCCATTTTTTAAATCTTCAAATACACAAGATGTATGTAGTATTTGTAAAATGAAAAAAAATCAATATATTTTATAACTTTAAAGAGTTGTGTTCCTTATGTCCAAACAAAAGCTTGCACATGGATGCTTACAGCAGCTTTATTCAATTGCCAAAACTTAGAAGTAACCAAGATGTCCTGTAGTTTCGGCAGTACAAATAAATAAACTATAGTACATCTATACAATGCAATACTATTCAGCACCAAAAGGAAATGCGTTAGTAAGCCATGAAAAGACATGGGGGAATCTTGAAGGCATACTATTAAAAGGGCTACATACTCCATGATTCCAACTGTATGACACGTTGGAAAAGGCAAAACATTTTGAAAACTGTAAAAAGATTAGTGGTTGCCAAAGGTTGTCAGAGAGGAAGGATGACTAGGAGAGGCACAGAGGATTGCTTGGACAGTGAAAATACTTTGTGATACTTCTATAATGATGAATATATGTCATTACACATTTGTCTAAACCCACAAAATGTACAACATCCAGAGTGAACCATAATATAAACTGTGAACTTTGGGTGTTTCTGATGTATCAAGGTAGGCTTATCAGTTGTAACAAGTGTGCTACTCTGGTATGGGGTATTGATAATGGGGTCTATGCAGACTTGGGGACAGTGGGCATATGGGAAATCTGTGTACCTTCTGTTCAACTTTGCTATGAACCTAAAGCTGCTCTTCAAAATAATGTCTATTTAAAAAAACCTTTTGCTCCAATGGCAGACCTGCTAAATCATTAATACGTAATTTTGTATAAATACAGTCATGTGCTTTATCAGTGCTCAGTTAAGAGAGTCAAGGAATAAAGATCTGTGCAGACAATGTTTTAAGGACAACCTGATTCCTCTCATCAGAGTCCCTCTATGGTGATACCCTGGAGATAACACTATAAAGAACTTTAGAGGAATTATGCATGTAGAAAAGGGGGATGGGAAGAGCAAAATGTGATGAGACAGATTTTTAGAAGATGTACATAAAATAGTAATACTATGAAAACTTATAGAACAGTGTCAGTTGTAGAAAAACCCATTTAAAAATAATCTTTATGACAAAATTCTGGTCTGATGCTAAAATGTACAAAGGTGAGTGAAAAGAATATTTTAACCTAGAACTGCAAAGTCTCTTTGTTTTCCAGATAATATATATTTTAGTTATTCAAAGACCAAGGACTTAGAGAAATAATTTGATCACATGCTAAAGAATAGAAGAAAAATAGCCACCCCCTCCCACAAAGGAACTGAAAATTAAAGTAAAATTCTGAATTCTCGTGTATTTAGATTACTTCGGATTTTCTTGCATAGTATATGCAAAATATCCCTTTTTGTTTAGGAAAATATTTTGTATAAAAGACATAGCTCAATTTATTTTGCCTAAGTGAGCACAGTGGGAAGAGATGCCTTAAGAGAAGTTGACCCAGAAAATTTGGAAGAATACCCCATAAGTCCCTGAATAGTAAATTATCCAAAAGGCAAGAAGCCCTATTTCAGGCTTCTCTGAATCATATGTCGTCATAACATCCAGATGGAAAAATAAGAGCAATTTGTGCCCTATATCTTGCTTCTTTTAACAAAAGTCCTTCACACAAAAAGAAGATAAAAAGGGTTTTCAACTATAAGGCTGCTAAATATATTTTAAATACTTTTTGCATAACACTTTTCCTATCAGGTCCTTTTAGAAACTGATATTTTAGGGGCACCTGGGTGGCTCCGTGGGTTAAGTCTCTGCCTTCATCTCAGGTCATGATCTCAGGGTCCTGGGATGAAGCCCCGCATCGGGCTCTCTGCTCAACAGGGAGCCTGCTTCCCCCTCTCTCTGCCTGCTGTTCCGCCTGCTTTTGATCTCTCTCTCTCTGTCAAATAAATAAATAAAATCTTTAAAAAGAAACTGATACTCTAGTCAAATAAAAAAATGCCTACAATCATAAGATGGCTAAACATGAAAGATTTAATAATTTCAATGGTACACAAAACACAAAATGAATGACCACTGAAAGTATGATATGTTGTCTAGCAATTAAGTATACAGTTTCCCAAATGAAACTGTATATTTTCCCAATGGGAAAATTCATGTTGAAAAATGTATTTTTCATAAGGCATATAAGAACAGGTTTCATAAGTTTTAGTCATTTAATCTTAATTGATTTCTTAAAGAAAAAATTCTATTATTAATCCAATTTTAGCCACTGATTTTTTAGTACTTTTCTTATTATTGACATTTCTATTTAAAATGATTTTAAAAGAATCTTACTGTTCAGAAGAGATAGAGATATTCTAGGAGCTAATTCTCCATGACATGTCTACATGCTTCTGAAGCTGGAGGTTTTGTTTACTGACCAGGATAAACAAAATGGAGAATTTCTCTCTTCTGAGAGACATTCTAAGGTAGCAAAGTCTTCTTCCTTCTCCCTAACGAAGAGTTTCTTACACTCCAGGATAATAAAAAGGATGTTTTCCTAGTGGGCAAAGATTGGCAGGTTCCCAGCAGCCCCTCACATTTTTGAGATTTCCTAAACTTGGTGTTTCTATGCTATGCATTTAGTACCCACCTGGTCCTCCTCTATCATCACCCCCATGAGACATGGAGCTCAAGGGACACTAAGACATAAAGTAATGCTGTTTGTTATGCCATGAGAACTAACCTGCTACATTCATTTGGGCTGCTTCATTACTGACTGTATTTATGGAAGAGTGGCAAATCAGCATGGCAGCTACAAGGTTACTTAGGAATGGACTGTCCACTTGACATAAAATTCTTTTATCCCTTTATCTGATAGAAATTCTTTTCAGTAGGAAGCACTGCCTGAAGCCTGTCTTTAAAACATGGTTTAAATACATTAAACCTATGAAGAAAATTTTATATTTAATAAATTTTCTAACAGTCATCTAAAAATTCCCATTTCATGTTATTTTAGGAGAGCAATCAGTTTAGATCTTTTTAGTATTATAATGTTTACTGCACAGAACAGAAAAATTAGAAAGGATGCCACATATCCAAGGGATCTGTGGATCTTCATCCTAACACTGATGCTGGTTGACAAAAAGACCATTTCACTCTTCTTCTATGATTAAGCAAGAAGTGCTTCAGAGCACAGACTCGGGAGCCATACTGTTTATATCTGTATTGGTACTATCCAATACAACACCACTGTTAGAGGCATTGCACTGAGCGTTTGAAACGTGGCTACTTGAAACTAGCATAGCCAGAATTGAGATGTACTATGGGGGGGAAATATGTCTGGATTTTAAAGATTTGGCATGAGGAAAATGCAAAATATCTCAATAATTTTTATAATGATTATATGTTAAAAAGATAATATAGTTATAGATTTTAATAAAATATTTAATTAAAATTAATTTCATATGTCTCTGGCTCTCTCTGTTTTTGTTTTGTTTTGCTGTTTTTTAACTTATTTAAATATCTGTGCCAGGTAGCTTCCATGATAGTCCTCAGGAATTCCTGCCTGCTGGTAGTTACACCCTTGTACAGTCCCCTCCTAGGGTGTACCAGCATTTCTCTGGGCAATCAAAAGAATATAGCAGATGTGATAGTATATCATTTCTGAGATTAAGTTATAGAAGACTGAAATTTCTATCTTGGGCTTTCTCTCATTCTCAGGTGATTCACTCAGGAGGAATTTTATGGAGTCAGATGTGTGGAAGAACTGAAGCCTCCTGGAATAGCCACATAAATGAATTTAAATGAATAAACATGAATGTATAGTCTCACACTATATATTATATTATATTATATTATATTATATTATATTATATTAGACAGTACTAGCATACATTCATTGCAACCATTTACCCACTATTTGGTCTTGGGCAAGTTCCTTATTTTCTTATATGTAAATGTGAATTCAGTTTATATATATATATACATATGTGTATATATATAAATATATAATGTTTATATATATTTATATAATACATATTGTATATACAAAAATATAAAACATATATTCATTATATATAAACACACATATATATTATGAATAATATATACATACACATAAAAGTGTTTAGAACAGTTCTACATGTAAAATTTTTTAGAACACTGTTCAGCAATTATCAGGATTCTAATTTGAGTGTGTGTAGGGTAGTAGAGAATGTTCCATCTCTAAGTTTTACTATCACACGCTTCCTCTCTCCAGTAATATTATTCCTATACAGTAATAAAGTTCATAGAATTTTAAAATTCAAACAGAAAACTTTAGGACTTTGATTTTTTCTTTTAGAAGACAGCACTCTTGACTGAGTGCTGACCAGGGGATAGGGGGTGGCAGGGAATAGTCAATAAAAACTGTTCCTGAGGGGAAGCCCAGACATTAGATTTCCCAGAGAAAAGAATTTAAATAAACTATTTTAAATACATTCAAAGAAATAAGGAAAACTACTAAAAGTAAGTATGAAAATGAAGTTTATCAAATAGAGTATATAAATCAAATTTAAAGATAAGTCAGGTGTGATTATTCAACTTGAGAGGCAAAAATAAAAAAGTATAAGAAGAAATGAAGAGTCTCAAAGATGTATGTGACACCATCAAGCATATTTATATCGGAATAATGTGTGCTCCAGAAGGAGAAGAAAGAGAAAAGCATAGGAAAAATATTTAAAGAAATAAGGACCAAAGTTTCCAAAATTTGATGAAAAACAGTAATCTACACATTCAAAAAGCTCAACGCATTCCAAGTAGGATAAACTTGGAGACTAATATCATCCTGATCAAGCTATTGAAAACCAGACAAACAGGGAATTTTGAAAACAGCAAAAGAAAAGAGATTCATCGAGTACAAGGATTTTTCAATAAGTTTAAAAGTCAATCTCTACTCTGAAACCATGAAAGCCAGAAATCACTGGGATGACATAGTTAATGTATTGAAATAAAAGAATTGTGAACTAATTCTCTACTCCAAAAATTTATCCTTTAAAAGTGAAACTTTCTCAGAAAATTAAAAACAGGAATACCATATGATCCAATAATTCCACTACTATTTACCCAAGGAAAATGAAAACAATAATTCAAAAAGATATATGCACCCCTACATTCATTGCAGCATTATTTACAATAGCCAAGACATGGAAACAACCTAAGAGTTCATAGACAGATGAATGGATAAGGAAGATGTGATACGTGTATAAAGATATATATATAGATAGATAGATAGATAGATAGATGATAGATAGATACAGCAGCCATATGAGATCGCACCATTTGCAACGTGTATGGACCTAGAGGGTATTATACTAAGTGAAATAAATCAGATTAAGAAAGACAGAAACCATATGATATTGCTCATATGTGAGATCTAAAAAACAAACAAGCAAAAAGCAGAATCAGACCTGTAAATAGAGAACAAACTGATGGTTGCCAGAGGGAAGTGTCTGTGTTGGGGGGATGGGAATGTAAAATGGGTGAAGTGGAGTGGGAAATACAGGCTTGCAGTTTCAGAATGAATAAGTCACAGAAATAAAAGGCATAGCATAAAAAATATAGCCAGTGATACAGGTAGCTATACTAAGTACAACACAATGCATAAAATTGTGGAGTCATTATGTTGTACACCTGAAACGAATATAACATGTGGGTTAACTACACTCAAATAAATCAATCAATAAATAATAAAATGATGGAGAAATTCAGATATTTACAGGTAACAAAAATGAGAGGCTTTATTACTATCAAACGTACCACATAAGAAATCTTACAGGGATGAGCACCTGGGTGGCTCAGCAGGTTAAGCCTCTGCCTTCCGCTCAGAGCCCTGGGATCAAGCTCTGAATCTGGCTTTCTGCTCAGCAGGGAGCTTGCTCCCCACCACCGCCCCTCTGCTGCCTCTCTGTATGTCAAATAAATAAAATCTTTTTAAAAAATTAAAAAAAATAATAAATAAATCTTAAAGGGAATCCTTCAGTCTGGAGGACATAAGACAATAACTTTATTCTGTGTGAAGAAATAAAAATAACTGCAAAAGGAACTATAGAAGTAAATATAAAAGAAAATTTACATGTACTTTTTATTTTTAAATATTTTGTCCTAATTTAAAAGACAATTGCATAAAGAATAATCATAAAACTATGTTGATGGACACATAATCTTTAAACATGTAATTTTTATGATAATAACACCTAGAAAGATAGGATAGGGGATAGAATTACAAAGAAGGCAAGTTTTATACACTATTGAAATAAAATTAGTTAATCCAGACTAGATTGTTATAAATTAAGATGTTAATTGTAATCCCCAAGCAACCACTAAAAAATAACTAAAAATGTATATGCCAAAAAAAAAAAAAAAAAAAAGCATTGGGCTTCTGGGCTCTGGCCTAGCATATAAAAAGTTTGGAAGTTGGCACTCTGTCCTACAAAAAGTAAACAGCCAAACAAACTAAAAAATCAACAATTATTCTTAAATCTTTTAGAGAAGTGAGATCAGAGGATAAACCAGTACCTCTAAAATTGAAAAGATAGACAAGTACAGAGAACCATAACTTACCAAACAAACCTATATAAGAACTATTACCAGGCTAGGAAAATCTAAACTATAATTGCTGAATTGCTAGACACTCAGAATGGACAAGTCTGAGAGTAAAAAATCCAGGGTCCTAGTGATAAAGGAGCTCCCATAATTTTGTAAGTTTTACCCCTAGGTCTTGACCAGACTCTCACAGTAAATATGAGAGAAAAATCTCCTCAAACTTCTGTCAGAGGAAAGGTTAAAAAAAATTTTTTTTTTTCAAAATAAGTCAGAACAATCTATTCTTCTTAATAAGGCTTTCCCTTAAAAGGCACTGTTGCTGTTTTATTAGGACTAACTGACCTGGGAGAAGGAAAACATATAACTAACACCCACTTTAGCCTTCCATTCAGAGAAAATGTTCATCTAAAGTCCACTCTAGTCTTTCCATTTAAGGAAATGGAAATACCCATATCTGGCCTGCTCTAGTCTTCCACGTGTGAAAAGAGAAATGTTCAACCCACTGTAACCACCCTTTCCCACCCAAGGGGTGGGGAACAAGACTGAGAAGCACTTAAAAAGTTCATGGTTCAGAGGCACAGAACTGTAAAGATATTGGTATCTAATCATAGGGCTATAGAATGTTTACCCTCCTACTACAACTTACTGTTAGATTACTAAAGTCCTATTAACAACAGTGTCTTTCTATCCAATACTTCATGTATGGCTATCAAGAAAAAGTTACAAGGCATAGTAAAAGGCAAAAAAGACAATTGAAGAGACAGAGCAAGCATCAAAAGCAGACTCAGATATGGCAAGGAAGGTTAGGATAATCAAACCAGGAACTTAAAACAATTATGATTAAGATGCTAGGGCCCAAGTGGATAAGGCATAAAAGGTGGGCAATGTAAGCAGAGAGAGAGAAACCTAAGAAAGAACCAAAATGAAATGCTGAAATTCAAAAACACTATTAACAGACATAAATAATGTCTTTATTTATTTATTTTTTATTTATTTATTTGACAGAGAGAGATCACAAGTAGGCATAGAGGCAGGCAGAGAGAGAGAAAGGAGGAAGCAGGCTCCCCGCTGAGCAGAGAGCCTGATGTGGGACTCGATCCCAGAACCCTGAGATCATGACCTGAGCCGAAGGCAGCGGCCTAACCCACTGAGCCACCCAGGCGCCCAATAATGTCTTTATTTGATGGGCTCATTAATAGACTGGAAATAGCTGAAGAAAGAATCCCTGAGCTTGAGAATATATCAATAGAAATTTCCAAAACAGAAAAGAAAAACACAAAACCAAAAATACAGAACAGAATATACACATACCGTGGAACACCACCAACAAAAAAGGTCTAACATAAGCATAATGGGAAAAGCAGAAGGAAAAGAAAGAGAAATAAGAATGGAGGAAATACTTGAAGCAACACATGAGAATTTCCCCCAAATTAATGACAGGTGACAAAAAACAGTTCCAGGAAGCTTGGGAAACACTAAACTGGATAAATGAAAACAAACAAACATAAAACATCAACTATACAGGAATATCATATTTAAACTGCAAAAATCAAAGATAAAGAAAAAATCATGAAAGAAGCCAGAAGAATAGAACCCCTTACCTACAAAGGAACAAAGAATTACATCCAACTATTCAGAAACCATGCAAGCAAGAGACTGGCTGAAATATTTAGTGTTAAGAGGGAAAATAAAAAAACAACTTAGCATTCAGTATCCTGAGAAATAATTCTTCAAACATAAAGGAGAATTTAAGACTTTCTCAGATGAACAACAACTAGGAATTTGTTGCCAATAGACCTGCTTTGCAAGAAATTCTGCAGAGAACCAAGAAGTTATACAGGTGAGAAATTTGGAGCTACATAAAGAAAAGAAGAACATCATCAAAGGAATAAGTGATGTTTTTCTCATTATTAATTAATCTGACCTGGGTGTCTGGGTAGCTTAGTCAGTTAAGTGTCTGCCTTTAGTTTAGATTATCAGACCAGGGCTCTGGGATTGAGCCCCCCTTTGGGCTCTCTGCATGGCAGGGGAGTCCACTTCTCCCTCCCAATCTCCCTCTGTGCTCTTGCTCTCTGTCTCTCAAATAAATAAATTTAAAATGTCAAAAAAAAAAGTTCATTATTAATTGATCTAAAAGATAAAGGCTTGTTTGTAATAATAATATCAACAATGTATTTAATCATGTATGCTTAAGTATAGATATACCCTTGTGTGTGTTTATGTATAAGTGAAATAAAATGATAGGATTGGTACAAGAGATAGGAGAAATGAATTAGGAATAGTTTGTTATGATAAAGTACTTAGACACCTGAGAAGGAATATGGTCTTATTTGAAACTAAACTTGGCTTAATTATAAATGTATATTGCAAACCCTATGGCAACCACTAATAAAAGCTAATTTAAGTGTAATAAGTATAATGGTTATGCTAAGAACAGAGATGGAATCATACAAAATGCTCAGTTAAACCCACAAAAGGCAGAAAAATTATGGAAGACAAAAATAAGAACAAATAACAAAGGCAACTAATAGTAACAAATACTGTAGACATTAACAGAACTACAGTTGACCCTTGAACATCATGGGTTTGAACTATGCAGGTCCATTTATACACAGATTTTTAATAACAATTTATTTTCTGTAGCTTACTTTATTGTAAGAATACAGTATATAATACATATAACCTACAGAATGTGTTAATTAACTATGTTGTTGGTAAGGCTTCCAGTCAACTGTAGGCTATTAATAGTTAAGTTTTTAGGGAGTCAAAAGTGATATGTAGATTTTCAACTGGGTGGGGGAAACTCTGCATTGTTCAAGCGTTGACTCTACAGCAGTAATCATTTTAAATGTCAATAGTCTAAGTACAACAACCAAGAGACAGATTATCAGAGTCAATCAAATAACAAGACCCAATTATATATTTTTTATAGAAAATCCATTTTAAATATAAAGACACAGGGGCATGTGGGTGGCTCAGTTTGTTTGGCATCAGACTCTTGGTTTCAGCTTAGGTCATGACCTCAGGGTCATAAGATTGAGTCCCACATTGGCTCCAGGTTCAGCATGGCATCTGCTTGAGATTCTCTCTCCTTCTCCCTCTCATTCTATGGACCAGCATTACTCTAATACCAAACCAGACAAAGATATTACAAGAAAAAAACTACACACCATATTTCTCATAAATGTAGATGTAAAATCTTCAATAAAATATTAATAAATCAAACCCAACAATGTATAAAAAGAGTTAGACACCACAACCAAGTGGGATTTATCCCATTATGCAAGGATATCTATGAGATATCAAAGATAAACAGAGGGGGAGAGGGAATCTCCATAAACTTGCTACTTAGATTTATCCCATCTGAGAGACAACTAATGCAATCTGTCACATTAACAGGTCTCAGAAGAATATATAATCATATCAATAGACACAGGGAAAAAAGTGACAAAAACCAACATCCACTCAGAATAAAACAAACAACAATAACAACAAACTTCTCAGTAAATTAGGAATAAAACCAAAGTACCTCAGCTCAATAAAGAAAATCTTAAAAAATAAATAAATAACCTATGGATAATATACATCATGTTAAGTAAATAGTTTTCTCGCTAAGATCAGGAACAAGGCTGTCCCCTCTCTCCACTTCTTTTCAACATTGTACCAGAAATCCTAGTGAATGCAGTAAGACAAGGAAATAAAATGTATACTGAGTGGGAAGAACAAAATAAAACTATGTTCACAGGTAAAATGGTTGTCTATGTACAAAATGTGAAAGAATTGACCAAAAAACTCCTCAAATTAATAACTGAGTGTAGCAAGATTATAAGATAAAACATTAACATGCAAAAGCAATCACTTTCTTATATACTAGCAATGGACAAGTGGATTTTAAAACTAAAAACATAACACCATATACATTAGCACCCCCAAAACAAAATACTTAGGTGTGGATTTAACAAAATATGTACGAGGTCTATATGAGAAAGCTTACAAAATTATGATGAAAGAAATCAAAGAAATAAATAGATATTACATGTTTATAAATAGGAGAACTTAATATTATTAAGATGTCAGTTTTTCCCAGCTGCATCTACAGATTCAATGCAATGCCAATCAAAATCACAGCAAGTAATTTTGTTGACATTGAAACTGATGTTGTAATTTATATGAAGAGGCAAAAGACCCAGAATAGCCAACACAATGCTAAAGAAGAACAAAATCAGAGAACTGACACTACTCAACATCAAAACTTAATATAAAGCTACAGTAATCAAGATAGTACTGGTATCAAGATGGTACTGGGGCACCTGGGTGGCTCAGTGGGTTAAAGCCTCTGCCTTCAGCCCAGGTCATGATCCCAGGATTCTGTAATCGAGCCCCGCATTGGGCTCTCTGCTCGGCAGGGAGCCTGCTTCCTCCTCTCTCTCTCTCTGCCTGCCTATCTGCCTACTTATGATCTCTATCTGTCAAATGAATAAATAAAATCTTTAAAAAAAAAAAGATAGTGTGGTATTGGTGAAAAAATAAACAAAGAGATCAACAGAACAGAACACAGTACCCAGAAACAGACCCACATAAATCAGTCAAATGATCCTTGACAAAGGAGTGAAGGCAGTACAATGGAGAAAAGAAAAGTTTTCTTTAAATGATGCTGAAATAACCGAACATCCAAATGAAAGGAAACAAATATGGATACAGATCTTACACCCTTCACAAAAATTAATTCAACATGGATCATAGACCTAAATGTAAAATGCAAATCTATAAAACTTTGAGAAAATAACAGGAGAAAGTCTAGGTGACCTTGGGTTTGATGATGACTTTTTAGTTCTGACACCAAAGGCACAATCTATGAAAGAAATAATTTATTAGCTATCCTCCATTTAAAAAAAAAAAAATGTGTTCTGTAATTAATACTGAATGAAAGGACAAGCCACAGGATGGGAGAAAATATTTGCAAAAGACATATTTGAAAAAGCACTTATATCCAAAATATACAAAGAACTCTTAAAATTCAACAATAAGGAAACAAATGACCTGATTAAAAAGTGGGCAAAACCCTGAACAGACATTTAACCCAAGAATATATACAGATGGAAAATAAACATATGAAAGATGCTTAACATCAGATATCATTAGGAATTGAAAATGAAAACAATAATGAGATACCATAGGTATATATGTATTAGAATAGATAAAGTCCAAAACACTGACCATACGAAATACTGATGAGGATATGGAACACCAGAATCTCCCATTCATTGCTGGTAGGTAAGCAAAATGGTGCAACCCTTTTGGAAGACAGTTTGGCAGTTACTTAAACTTTAAATAAATCAGAGGATTTATTGAAGAGAGGAGACTGCAATCTTTTGTCTCTCAGTGGGAGATCTAGAATGGCCATTTTTGCTCTGATCCTCTGAAGAAGAGCAGAAAGCCTCTGGAACAAAAGCCACACAGAAGACTAGCTTAAGCTGAGGGAAGCCTCCTGACAAGGGGTGGGGACCTCTGCTCAGGCAAAGACACCTGAGAAGCAGCACAGCCAGCCCCTCCCCCAGAAGGCAGACTGGAAGAACAGGTGGAATACAACTTTATGGGTCCCACAAGACTGTAAAACTCCAGCACCAGGAGAGAATAGTATATTGAGCTCCAGGTATTTTCTCATGACTCATTTATCGCTCATGAAAATTTTACATTTCTTTTTTTTTACCTTTACCCATTCCAATTAGATTTTTATTTTACCAACTTGTGTTTTTAAGTCACCTTTTAACTTTTATTTTTTACATCTACATTTTATAGATAGGCTTCATTTTAGTCTTTTTTTAATATATATACGCTACTTTTTTTTGTCCTTTTTACACTCTACTCAATTACATATATATGTATTATGTATACATATATATGTAATTGAGTATATATATATATATGAGTATATGTATATGTATATGTATGAGTATATGCATATATATGAGTATATATATGAATATATATATATATATATATATATGGAGAGAGAGAGAGTGTGTTTTGTTTTCTTTGAAATTTGGGGATATAGTGTCTTCTAACACAGAGACCAAAATTCATTCAGAAACAAGTGGTGGATCACCCTGCTTTGTCCACCCTGTTTGTGATAACAGTCTCTCTTCCCCTCACCCCCTTTTCTGTTTTGGTTTGGTTTGCTTTGCTTTGCTTTTCTGTGGTGGCATCCAACTGCTTCGGATTTGTCAAGGGAGCACTTTGCTTGGGTTATGGTTGATGTTTTGAACTCTGACCATTCAATTACTCATCCTTCTCTGGGCAAAATGACTAGAAGGAGGAATTCACAAGAAAGAAAGAACCAGAGGCAATGTTCTCTGACATAGAGCTAATCAATAAGGATATAAATAAGATGTCAGAGATGGAATTCAGGATAGCAATTATAAAATTGATAGCTAGGCTTGAAAAAAGCATAAATGACAGTAAAAAACCTCTAAGGGTGGAAATGAGATCTAATTAGGCCAAACTTTAAAATGCTATGAATGAGATGCAGTCCAAACTGGATGCTCTATCAGCTAGGGTAAATGAGGCAGAAAAGAGAATAAATGATCTAGAGGACAGGCTGAAGGAAAGGAAGGAAGTTGGGGAAAAGAAAGAAAGATAATTAATAGCCCATAACAAAAGGCTTTGAGAAATTAATGATATCCTGAAGCAAACTGATGTTGGAATTACTAGGGTACCTGACAGGGTGGGGAGAGAAAGAGAGAGTGAGAGTGAGCCAGAAACTATATTTGAGTAAGCTGAGAACATCCCTCCACTGGGGAAGGAAACAACCATTCATGTCCAAGAGGCATAGAGGACCCCACCCCAAATCAGTAAAAACAGATCAATATGCTGACATATAAGAGTGAAGCTTGCAAATATTAGAGAAAAAGAAGCTATCCTGAGAGTAGCTAGGGAAAGGGGTTCCTTACATATGGAGAGATTAACATCAGAATAAATCCGACCTATCCACAGAAACTAGCAGGCCAGAAAGGGCTGGCAACATATATTCAGGGTAATAAATGAGAAGAGCATGCAGCCAAGAATACTTTATCCAGAAAGACTGTCATTCAGAATGGAAGGAGAGATAAATAGCTTCCAGGACAGACAGAAACTGAAAAAATTGTGACCATCAAGCCCGCCCTGCAAGAAATACTAAGGGAGCTACTGTAAGCAAAAAGAAACCCTAAGAACAACATAGACCAGAAAGAAACAGAGAAAAATCTACAGAAACGGTGACTTTATAGGCAATACAATGACACTAAATTCATATCTCCCAATAGTTACTCTAAATGTAAATGGGCTAAATGCTCCAACCAAAAGACACAGTATATCAGATTGGATTTAAAAAAGCAAGAAGCATCCATATGCTGCCTACAGGAGACCCATTTTAGATGTAAAGACACCTCCATCCTGAAAGTGAGTGGGTCGAGAACCATTTACCATACTAATGGACCTCAAAACAAAACTGGAGTAGCAATACTCATATAAGATAAATTATATTTTAAACCAAAGACTGTAGTAAGAGATGTAGAGGGACACTATATAAAGCTTAAAGGGTTATCCAGCAAAAAGATCTAATAATTGTAAATATTTATGCCCCTAACATGAGAGCACCCAATTATATAAACCAGTTAATAACCAAAATAAACAGATATAAACAGAAATAAAATTAGAAAATCCCACATACATACACAAGCTAACATTACATATTGATAATAATATAGTAATAGTAGGGGACTTCAACACCCTACTAAGAGCAATAGTCAGATCATCTAAGTGGAAGATAAACCAGATGGACTTCACGGATATATTCAGAGTATACCATCCTAAAGCAACAGAATACACTTTCTTTTTGAGTGCACATGAAATATTCTCCAGAATAGATTACATATTGGGTCATAAATTAGGTGTCAAATGATACCAAAAGATTGAGATTACTCCCTGCATATTTTCAAACCACAATGGTTTGAAATTTGAACTCAATCACAGGAAAAAATTTGGAAGGAACTCAAACACTAGTAGGTTAAAGAGCATCCTGATAAAGAGTGAATGGATCAATCTGGAAATTAAAGAAGAACTTAAAATATTCATGGAAACTAATGAGAAAGGGAACACATTTGTTCAAAACCTCTGGGATATAGCAAAGGTGGTACTAAAAGGGAAGCACATAGAGATACAAGCCTCTCTCAAAAAATTAGAAAATCCCACATACATACACAAGCTAACATTACATATAAATGACCTGGAGGAAGAACAGCAAATAAAACTTAAACCAAAGAGGGGAAGAGAAATAATAAAGATTAGAACAGAAATCAACAAAATAAAAACCTGAAGAACAGTATAAGAGATCAACAAAGCTAGAAGATGGTCCTTTGAAAGAATTAATAAGATCGATAAACCTCTGTCCAGACTTATCCAAAAGAAAGGGGAAAGGACCCAAATTAACAAAATTATGAGTGAAAGGGGAGAGATGATGACCAATACCAAAGAAATACTGATAAATGTAAGAGCATACTATGTACAACTATATGCCAACAAATTAATGAACAACTATTATGCCAACAAATGAAAGAAATGGATGCATCCCAGAAACTTATAAACTAACAAGGCTAAAACAGAAAATCTGAACAGACCAATAACCAGCAAAAAAATTGAAGCAGTAATCAAAACCTCCCCCAAAATAAGGTCAGATATCTTCCTAGAGGAATTCTACCAAATATTTAAAGAAGAATTAATACCTATTCTACTGAAGCTGTTGCAAAAAATAGAAATGGAAGGGAAACTTAAAAACTGATTCTATGAGGCCAACCTTACCTTGATCCCAAAACCAGACAAAGACCCCATCAAAAAGGAGAATGACAGACCAATATCCCTGATGAACATAGATGCTAAAATACTCACCAAAATACTAGCCAATAGGATCCAACAGTACCTTAAAAGAGTTATTCACCATGACCAGGTGGGATTTATTCCTGGGATACAAGGGTGGTCTAACATTCACAAATCAATCAACATGATAAATCACATTAATAAAAGAAAAGACAAGAACTATATGATCCTCTCAATTGATGCAGAAAAAGCATTTGACAAAATACAGCATCCTTTCTTGAATAAAACTCTTCAAAGTATAGGGACAGAGGGAACATACCACAATATCATAAAAGCCCATCAACAAAGGGCCCACAGCAATTATCATTATCAATGGGGAAAAACTGAAAGCTTTTCCCTTAAGGTCAGGAACATGACCGTGATGCCCACTCTCATCACTATTGTTCAACATAGTACTAGAAGTCTTAGCCTCATCAATCAGACAACAAAAAGAAAATAAAAGGCATTCAAATTGGCAAAGAAGAAGCTAAACTCTTTCTCTTAGCAGATGAAATGATACTTTATGTGGAAAACCCAAAGACTCCACCCCAAAATGGCTAGAACTCATATAGGAATTCAGTAAAGTGGCAGGATACAAAGTCAATGCACAGAAATCAGTTGCATTTCTATACACCAACAGTGAGACAGAGAAATTAAGATAAATTAAGGAATCAATCCCATTTACATTTGCACCAAAAACCAGGAGATATCTAGGAATATACCTAGATAAAGATCTATACTCTAGAAACTACAGAACACTTATGAAAGAAATTGAGGAAAACACAAAGAGATGGAGAAACATTCCATTCTCATGGATTGGAAGAATAAACATTGATAAAATGTTAATGCTGCCCAGAGCAATCTAGACGTTCAGTGCAATCCCTATCAAAATACAGAGCTGGAGCAAACAATCCTAAAATTTGTATGGATCCAGAAAAGACCCCATGTAACCAAAGGAATGCTGGAAAAGAAATCCAAAACTGGCGGCATCACAATTCCAGGCTTGAAACTACATTACAAAGCTGTGATCATCAAGACAGCACGGTACTGGCACAAAAACAAACACATAGATCAATGGAACAGAATAGAGAGCCCAAAAATTGACCCTCAACTCTTTGCTCAACTGATCTTTGACAAAGCAGGAAAGAATATCCAATGGAAAAAAGACAGTCTCTTCAATAAAGGGTGTTGGGAAAATTGGGTAGCCACATGCAGAAGAATGAAAGTGGACCATTTTCTTACACCATACACAAAGATAAACTCAAAATGGATGAAAGATCTAAATGAGAGACAGGAATCTATCAAAATCCTAGGGAATATAGGCAGTAACCTTTTCAATCTTGGCCGCAGCAATTCTATGCAAGACATATCTCTAAAGACAAGGGAAACAAAAGCAAAAATGAACTATTGGAAGTTCATCAAGATAAAAAGCTTCGGCACGGCAAAGGAAGCAGTCAACAAAACTAAAAGGCAACCTACAGAATGAGAGAAGATATTTGCAAATGACATATCAGATAAAGGCCTGGTACCCAAGATCTATAAAAAAAAAAAGTATCAAACACCCAAAAAACAAATAATAGTCAAGAAATGGGCAGAAGACATGAACAGACACTTCACCAAAGAAGACATCCAAATGGCCAGCAGACACATGAAAAAAATCCTCCAAATCACTTACCATCAGGGAAATACAAATCAAAACTACGATGACATACTACCTTACACCAGTTAGAATGGCTAAAATTAACAAGACAGGGAACAACAAATGCTGGTGAGGATGCAGAGAAAGGGGAACTTTCTTACACTATTGGTGGGAATGCAAGCTGATACAGCCACTCTGGAAAACAGTATGGAAGTTCCTTAAGAAGATAAAAATAGAACTACCCTAGTACCCAGCAATTGCATTACTGGGCATTTACCCCAAAGATACAGATATAGTGAAAAGTAGGAGCACATGTACCCCAATATTCACAGCAGCAATGTCTACAGTAGCCAAACTGTGGAATGAACATCAACAAATGAATGGGTAAAGAAGAATGAATGGGTTCATATATACAATGGAATATTACTCACTCATCAGAAAGGATGAATACCTACCATTTATATCTATATGGATGGAAATGGAGGGTCTTTGGCTAAGTTAAATAAGTCGATCAGCATATGGTTTCACTCATATGTGGAATGTAAGAAACCATGCAGACGATCATAGTGGGTAGGAGGGAAAACTGAATGGGAAGAAATCAGAGAGGGAGAAAAACCACAAGAGACTCTTGACACTAGGAAACAAACCAAGGGTTGCAGAAAAGGAGGTGGGTGGGGTGATGGGGTAATTGGGTGATGGGCAGTAAGGAGGGCACGTGATGTGATGAGCACTGGGAGTTATATGCAACAAATCACTGAACACTATGTCAAAAACTAAATGATGTACTATATGTTGGCTACTTGAATTCAAATTAAACAAAAAAAAAGATAGACCATGCAAGTAGTAACCAAAAGAGAACTGTAGTAACTACATTAGTATCAGACAAAATAAACCTTAAAACAAAAATTTTACTAGAGACAAAGAATACTATAGAACAATAAAAAGGCCACCTTATCAAGAAGAGATAACAATTATAAGCACATATATACTTAACATCAGAGTCCCAGAATACACAAAGCAAAAGTTGACAGTAATAGTTGGAAACTTCAATAATAGTTGGAACTTTCAAAAATGGATAGATCTAGACAGAAGATTCTCAGGGAACAGGAAGACTTGAATAGCACTATAAACCAACAGACGTCTGTAGAACAATCTGCCAAATAATAGCAGAATACTCATTCTTCTCAAGAGCACATAGAATATTCTCCAGGATAGGCCATGTGTTAAGCCATAAAACAAGTCTGAAAAAATTTAAGAGAATTGATAAAGTATGTCTTCTGACCACACTAGAATTCAGTTGAAATAAATAACAAAAGAAAATTTGGGAAATTCCCAAATAACAAAGGATGTTTAAAATATATATTAAAGTACTTTTTGAGTTTAATATCTAACTAGGAGTTTACATTGACAGTTTTAAATACAGTATAAATAAAGAGATGTTTCTGTTGAAATTAATTTTAAAATGTTAATGGCCTTAATTTCTCTTTCCCCCTAGTGCTAACATAGAAGAATTACTTCTATACTTGATCTTTCATCATCACCTCAGAGACCTCTTTGAAAGAAAGTATTCTGTAATCATCACTAATCACTTTCCCTTCCACATTTGTCCTGATCCATACATTAAAACTAGTTTTGTAAATAATTTTTTCTAATTGTTGCTCAGTTGATTGAAGCTTATCATGTCAACTGAAGACTCAAAAAATTCTAAATAGTAAGTCCCCAAATTAAAGTGCTAGTCAAAAGCTAAGTGGGAAATTGGCTTTATAGATTTTAGATTTGCCAATTTCCACAATCATGTGAGCCAATTCCCCAAAATAAATATATAATATATATTCTAAAATAAAAGAGGGGGAGGTGGGAGTATGGGTTGTCCCAGTAATAGGTATTAAGGAAGACATGTATTGCATGGAGCACTGGGTGTTACATGTAAACAATGAATCATGGAACACTACACCAAAAACTAATGGCGTACTGTATGGTGACCAACATAACACAATAAAAATTTTTAAAAAATTTAAAACTAAGTGTTTTCACTACTCTCATAAGAAACACTCCTTCTACTAAAAGATTCTAGTCATTTTAACTTACTAAATATTTATATACATCATCTTCTAAACACTGTGGGGATCATAGCAGTAAATGAGATTCAGATTCTGTTGTTAGCAATGTTGTAATCTGTTAAGCAGTAGTCCACAAATAACTTCAATTGCATTCAAAATGTAATAAATGCAATCATTAGGGCATGAAAGACTATAGTTATTAAAAAAGGGAATTGTTACATTCAACTAGAATACTCAGGAAAAGCTTCTCATAAAGCATTGGTCTGCAACCTTGACTGCTTATTAGTATCATCCTGGTCACTTTAAGATATTTTGGTAACCAGACTTCATTCCAGACCAAATAAATCAAAATATCACAGGTGAGTGGCCTGAGAATCAGGATATTTTAAACCTCCCTAGGTGATTTCCAGTGTGCAGCCATGTTTGAGAACCATTGCTATAAAGGATGGGGTTACGTAAGGAAGGAGTCAATAGAATTTAAAACTAGGCAAAATTCCAGTAGAAAGGAAGAAATACTGGAACACTTGGAATAATCCTCTCCTCACATAGCTTATTTATTTTCATTCTCCAAATCTGAGCTCAAGTATAACATTTTTCAAAAGCTTTGAAAAACTTGACTCCACTTGATAACAGTATTAAACCTGACACTTGATATGTGACAAGTACCATTCTGAACACTTCAAATAATATTCAATTCTCTCCAAAATACTAGAAGATAGATAGTATTATTATTCCCATTCTACATGAGAGGAGAGTAAGTAATTTGGCAAGGTTATACAACTAACAAATGGCAGAGTTGAAATTCAAATATATGTAATGACTCCAAAGTCCATGTTCTGAAACATGACCAACAGAGTTAGATATTCCTTATCAAGACTCTCATGGAACCCATGCATATCTCTCCTCTCCCTCCTCCCCTATCTTTCTCCTTTCCCCTCCTCCTCCTTTCCTCCCCCTCCCTTTTCCTCTGGAAACCAAGGATATTTCATTCACACCATGAATCACATAATATTTTAAGTGTTTCCTAGATTTTTCTCCTCCACTAATCATTTATTTGCTCATTTCACTCATTCATCCATTCAATACAGGACTACTGAAAAAATGTTTGGTACTATATATAAACTCATATATGTCATACTTTATTTGCCAAAAAGTTTTAGTCTAAAGCAGAAGTCAACAAACTGCAGTCCACAAGCCAAATTCTACTGGCCAGCTATCATTGTAGGTACAATTTTTATTGGACCACAGCCACATCCATTGGTTTATGTATTATCTTTAGCTCCCTTCATGTTACAGCATCAGAGCGGAATGGTAGTGACAGAGATCATCTGGTGGCAAAGTCTAAAATATTTACTATCTGGTTCTTTTTTTTTTTTTCTAGATTTTATTTGTTTATTTGACAGAAATAACAAGTAGGCAGAGAAGCAGGCAGAGAGAGAGAGAGGGGGAAGCAGGCTCCCCACGGAGCAGAGAGCCAGATGTGCGACTTAATCCCAGGACCCTGGGATCATGACCTGAGCTGAAGGCAGAGGCTTTAACCCACTGAGCCACCCAGGTGCCCCACTATCTGGTTCTTTGTAAAAAACATTTGCCAACCTCTGGTCTGGAGAATAAGACAAATGAGAAAATCATCAATGATTATCCAATGCTATTGGTGAAAAAGATATTGAGAACATAAAAGAGAGATACCTAGAGTAGGTTAGGGCAGCAGCAAAAGCATTATAGAGGATATGGTATTTGAGCTCATTTTGGAAGGGTGAGTAGAGTTAACTAGACAAAGAGGAGCAACCAGTTAACTAGACAAAGAGGAGCAATCAGTAAGATCAGGGAGTGATCCAGGGAGCCAGATTCTACTTACAATAGGAATAAAGAGAATAAATATATTTAAGAGATATTAGTCCTATATAACTTTATGAAATATCTTTGATTTCTTCATTCTCACTAGCATAGTATGTAATGCATACAGTTAGAACTCATTAAGTATTTGTTAACAGATAATATTAAGTCTTAAATGAAGAATATTTATTAAAAAGGGGAAAAATAATTTACCTTCTAGTAGTCCTTACAAAGCACTGATGTGGAGAAAAAATGAACCCTCATGCACTATTGGTGAGAATGCAAATGGGTGTAGCCACTGAGGAAAACAGTATTGCATTTCCTCAAAAAAATTGAAAATAGAGCTTCCATATGATCCAGTAATTCCACTACTGGATATTTATCCAAAGAATACAAAAATACTAATTCAAAAAGATGCATGCACCCCTATGTTTACTGAAGCATTATTTACAAGAGCCAAATTATGGAACTATGGAATCAGCTCAAGTGTCCACTGATAGATGAATGGATAAAGAAGATGTGGTATATATCTGTGTGTGTGTGTGTGTACACATATGGTGTATATATATTGGAATATTATTCAGCTATAAAAAGGATGAAATCTTACCATTTGCAATAACATGGATGGATCTAGAAAGTGTAATGCTAAGTGAAATAAGTCAGTTAGAGAAAGACAAATACCATATGATTTCGCTCATATGTGGAATTAAAAATAAACAAAACAAATGAAACAAAGAAAAAAGAGACAAGCCAAAAACAGACTCTTAACTATAGAGAATAAAATGATAGTTACCAGGCAGGAGGTAGAGGTGGGTGACTGAGTGAAACAGGTGAAGGGGATGAAGAGTATACTTATCAGGATGAGCACTGAGAAATGTATTAACGGTTGAATCACTGTCCCGTACACCTGAAACTCATATAACACTGCATTTAAAAAAAACAAAAAAGAATTCTAGTTTTTTAATCCACTACCCTATAGTGAAAAGAAAGCTACCACTTGTTTTCAACTGTATAGATGCATAATAACCATAGTTTTATAAATGTGAAATAGTTGCAATATACTGTACCTGGAAAATTCATAGGCAGCTCAAATGGTTGTAGAGGCTCACAACCCTCAATGTGCTCAGAAATTTCAGCTATGATCTTCTTAATTTTGAGATCAGTAACTTTAATCACTTCTCCTGTTGACAAACAGCATTCATTTCCAAACATTTCATAAATGGAACCTTAAAAAAAAAAAGAGTTATAACAGCTTTAAAAAAAAAAAGAATTAAATCAGGGAGAATGAAGTAGGAGTCTAAAGCTTCATATAAAGTGTTTCTATTCAGTTCCTCTCCTAGCTACCTACTAAACAGGAATTTAATCAAGCTTGGCAAAATGTACAGCATGTACCAAGAAAAATATTAGATTTTCACACCATCCACTGGGCAAAGTATAAACAACCTTATTTTTGTTATTATTGTAAATTAGATTTATGGTTTCCTCAGCACCTTTAGCTCATCATTCCAAGGTCAAACTACAAACATATCTTCCCTTGCTGGGATTTATGATCTATTTTTGCTAGGTCACTGAATTAGGCTCATGTGAGTCAACAGTGATCTAAGTAAGTATTGCAAACAAGGTTGTAATACAATCCAAGATTCAAAGACGGAGTCTATACACCAGGGCCTTCCTTATATTAAGAGCATCATATCTATTTATTAAACCTGTTTCTCTTTGTTTTCATGAATATAAGACTTTTTGAACATTCTCTCTCTCAATTTTTGACAAGTTGGAAATATCTCTTGGTATCTTTATGGCAATAGGGGGCAGAACAGCCCAGATAAACTGAAAAGCTTCATTTCAGTTCAGAATTTCAGTCTTTTTCCTAACAAACCTCTTATCATAGATACTAAAGCTAAGCTTTTCACCCGTTTATTTTCCTTTTAGATCTCCTGATGGAAGATGAGTGAGCAGTGAAATAACCAGAAAATAAACAACAGAACGGAGGAAATGCAAAAATCTGGATAATCTACCCAAAGTAAAAGGAGAACCACTCCAAAATTACATCTTTAATATATTATTACTTTTCAACTGAGCATTAAATGAAAGGTTGATGTAAAGAAACATTACAGTACTGTGGAAATTTAAACGTATCAATTTTTCCCTACCCCCAATATAATTTATATCCTCTTTACCACACTAAAATGTGAACAATAGAAGTATGAGATTTCAGGTTGATTTGTTTTCCGAATTCTTCTCTATTGAACCCCCCTCTCACAGAATCTTACCTGATACATAGCACCTAAAACATTATTGTAGCATTAATGATTATCATAAAAGTTATTAAGCCTGTCATCCAATCTAGCATTAAACAACTCTGTGATTGTATTAGAGTGTCAGCAGGGAACAGGGAGCACACTCATATTAGAATAATTTAAGGAGATTTTAACAAAGGGGCAATTTACACAGAGGCACAGCCAGTTCTAGGTAACACAAGAAAATAAATATTCTGACCTCACTCTTCTCCCTCCATCTGATCCTTTGCCAGGGTACCGTCCTTTGGCCAAATTAAGCCAGAAGCCAGAGGACAAGGGAGCTACTGATGCCACCACAGAAGTCAGCCCCCAAGGTAGAGAGTGGAAATGGAAGTCCAGCATACCATCCTCACTGCCCATTATTGAATGAGGGCCATTTTTGCAAATATGCTAGTATGTCTGCTCCCCAATTTCTGAGTATGTACTTCCATAACTCTCTGCTTTTCTAATACTATTCCCTTAACTATATATGTGTTCATATCTCCCATTAATTCCCAAATATGGTATTTTCAGCTATCTCCAATCTTTTGTGGAACAACTGGGGTACTAAAGACATAGCAATAAATCTATAGCGACATTTTCCTCCAATGAACTTAGAACAGTTATTTTCTACGATCCTCATTTGGCAATTAATCACGTACTAACATTTATATCTTCAGTATTATCTCATCCTGTACTTAACTTTTTATGACTTTAGTTTTTATTACTTCCAATTCAAGTTAAACTTCATGAAAGACAATATTGCATCATATTATTGCATAACTACAACACACCAACTGCCCTTCCTTATTCATTCAGTAAACTTTAATGGAAACCTACTATGTGTCAAGCATTGTGATTAGCAGTAGGTAATGGAGATAAAATGCATAATCTTTTCCTCCCAAGAAGTTCTATCTTGAAGCAAGGAGACAAGTAAACAGACTGTACAATAGATTATAAGAAAGTTATAACATAGAAAATACAGAGCATTTAATTAAACAATTACAAGGTAGAGAGATTAGGAAAGGATTCCTGGAAACTACAGATGAACTGAGGGGTTTTTTTTTTCTTTTCATTTCTTTTTTTTTTTCAGATTTATTTATTTATTTGAGAAAGAGAGAGGACATGGCCAGGGAGGAGGAGGGGTACAAGAGGCAGAGGTAGAGGGAGAGGGAGAGAGAATCTCAAGTAGACCACGTGCTGAACATGGAGCCTGCCATAGGGTTTGATTCCAAGACCTTGATATCACAACCTGAGCTGAAACCAAGAGTCAGACACTTAACTGACTATGCCACCCAGATGCCTTAAGTTGAGCTGAGTTTTAAAGGAAGCAACACAAGATGTTGGGGCAGGCAGAGGAAATAGTATTTGAAAAGGTACTGAGATGTAAAAGGGCTTGACACATTCTGGCAATTTCAAGTATTTTGTTAAGTCTCAAATGTAAGTAAGAATAGGATAAGAAAGGAGACTAGAGAAGAAAAAGAAGCCCAGATCATACAACATCTTTATGAGATTACCAATAAACAAAAAGTTCAAAGTCTGATGCAAAGTCAGAAAACCTAAGTTTTCAGTTATCATGATCCAGGAACTGATACCAATTTAATAAGAGGTCATATGTATCTAGGTGTTTACTATCCAAAATGTGGTCAACTACAGTACCTGGAAGCTTGTTAGAATCTTGGCCAGACCCCAGATGTGCTGAATCAGAACTTGCGTTTTTAAGGAGATCTCCAGATGAAAGCAGTGATCTGGGTTAAAAATGCATAACTCAAAGCCTCTGTCTTGAGACTGTTGCAAAACTAACCAGGAAAGGAAGGACATGCCACACAAAAGCATTCAATGTCATTGAGGTGAAGGATGTTGTAAGTGGAGACAAGTAAAATGAAAGATTTTAAGTAGGGAATTGACATGATAAGATTTTTCTTTGTCACATGAAATAGAATATTAAGTGAAGTCTGTTGGGTTCAATTTCAACGCAGTGAGTGTCTAATTATAAATGTAAAGTATATCAAACTCACTGACTTGGAATGCCATCTTTCTCTCAAAGGTTCCACTGGAATTCAAAATTAAAAGATGAATTTATGTGAGATTACTTATCAATTTACAGGAATAGAGGCCAGAGAATTCTAAGAAGAGAAAATTATTTTAGTCACCACACAAGCTTTTGACTCTTCAGGTCTCTTTCCAAGAATCTCTCCTTTTGGTTAAAAAAAAAAAAAAAAAAAAAAAAAGTCACCTCTTTTAGTCATATAAGGAAAAGAACCTCATGCAAATACTAATCTTTTACATTTATCTTTAATTATTTGTGACTTTCAATTTTCTCTACCCAAGTATGGTGTTAATTCATTTTAAATAAAGAAAGTGGTGCTGATACACAACACTTGGAAGTTATGTCCATGAAAGGAGACAAGAATGTACAGCAACTTCAAATCCCTGAAACTTGAAGGGTTCCTGTCTTTTGTTATCACCAATATATAATGTCTCCTAAAATATATTTTTTCCTCAGTGAAAATATAAAATGGTTAATTTTTAAAATAGCCAAATTTCATAATCTTAGAACAAGCAAATATAACATATGTAATTGCTTTTTAAAAATTAGCCGAGAGGGCGCCTGGATGGCTCAGTGGGCTAAGCCACTGCCTTCGGCTCAGGTCATGATCTCAGGGTCCTAGGATCGAGCCCCGCATTGGGCTCTCTGCTCAGCAGGGAGCCTGCTTCCTCCTCTCTCTCTCTGCCTGCCTCTCTGCCTACTTGTAATCTCTCTCTGTCAAATAAATAAATAAAATATTTTTTAAAAAATTAGCTGAGATATGTCTGAATTACATGTTTATGTATAATACAGATGTAGATATTAAAATAGTTTTCATTTCATTTTCACCATGACATGTATTTTGAATATGCAAATCTAAAATCTATTAAATCTTTATAGACTGATTCTTCCCAAGTCAGAGCATATGTATTCAGGATAATGCCAAACATCAGAGAAAGCTGGAACAAAGCAGGCTGTTTTCAGTGATCAAACATCGCCCCTGAAGGCTGTAATGAAAGAGCCATGTGCCTTTGAAATCACCTTTCCTGTAATGCTACTTTGCTCAATAAAAATGACACATTAATATCCTTTTATGAGCTCATCCCTTATTTGACAATCCATACAAGCAATGCTATGATCACACTGGAACAGCCAAGACAGTTGGTTCAATAGATTTTCCTCCATCTGCGATAGCAAGTTTAAAACTTACCTTGTTTAGAGGCTCTTTTTCCCCTTTTCTCAAGATGTACCCATTCCTTCCATTCTCCACTGCTTTCCCCTGTCCTACCAGGCCACTTACGCACCCTCTTACCTCCCCACCTTTCAAAGTTCAATCAATCCTGAAGATTCAGCTCATATCCATCATCTTCTTCAAAGTCTTTCTTAATCCCTACATCTAGGTGAGAATTAGTTCTCTCCTCTGCCCTCTAAAGCAGTTTGCATGTATCTCCATTATAGCCCCTATGTGATTATTATCATAGCCAGCTATTGGGATATCGTTTCTATCCACTGAAATTATGAAGATTTTAGAATTTGTCATGAGTTCCTAGAGATATGTCTTAGCTATATTTATACCCATCCTCACAATCCACACAACTAGTAATACAGTTTTTGACACTTAGTGGATCCTTAGTGAATGTTGAATTATACATACCTTAGCTTTACTGTAAAATGACAATAAATTATTGTGACTAGGGTAGAAAGCATAGTCAACCAAAGCTTTGGCATGAGTTATGCTTTCATTTGGTATGTTTAATAGCAAATGTACAAGCATATATGAGATTAGCTAGCAAAGGCATATTAGAATGGACTATTCTAATATAAATCTCTTACTTATTAAGTTTCCCACTTTACCATTAGATTTACCATTTTTATGTTGCTGAACTTGAGGCTGGTGCTCATGAAATAATCTGAGATAGGTTTAGGAGAGTTAAGAAATTACATGTGCAAAGTTTGATTGATATTGTATGATAGTGTATGTAGAGCCATGCCAGATTGGGATTGCTGGTGAAGATGTGTCTTTGCTCCTCATAAACAGGTGTGATTATTCTTTCTTTGCTTAAGGGTTGTGCAAATTACCAAGAAGAAGTATTCCTACAAAGGAAACATAGAAGTGTGAAATAATTTTATTAGCAATGCTGTCCCTAGACTTGGTGGTTGATAAGGCATTCAGAGACCATTAAAGTAGTAAGTTCAATTTTCCAAATGAATCTCTAGATAGTTTACTATAGGCATAAAGCTTGAAGTGGCCTATGATTGTGACAGACATTTACATAGCCAGCCAGTCTCCCATAAAAAGACTGTCTCCATCCCCTGTAGAGCAGAGCAAAGTTATTCTCACTGTATGAAGAATATGCCTAAAAATACTTAAGCATGATACTGGAATGCACTGTGGAAATGAGTAAGCATGAAACAACAATCTTGCAGTTTTACTAGGGCTAGATTCTACCAGTTCACACTGGATATCCACAGTGAGGTGTATATAAATCTGAATGTTGACAGGAAATGATCTTATAAAGTCATACAGACTCTTTTAACCCATTGCCAAAATACCAATATAAAGTATACTGGTGGGCATCATCAGATGCCCAGCAAAACGTTGGCATCAGGTAGTAAGAAAATGATGGCCACACTAAGAAAAATTAAGGTATAATAATCTCCCTCACCTCTAAGAATATGGGGTTCTTCTTGTGAGGTGGAAATTGAAGTGTTACGCAGGTAGCCAGGCCTAAACACAGAAATATGCTAGAAACTGTAGTGAATGTTGTTGAGTCTTAAAAAGTATAAACATGAGGGATGCCTGAGTGGGGTAGTCGGTGAAGCATCCAATTCTTGATTTCAGTTAAGATTGTGAGTTCAGGGTCGAGAGATCAAGCCCCACTTTGGGCTCTGCATTCAGTGGGGAGTCTGCTTGAGATTCTCCCACTCCCCCTCTGCTCCTGTCACTGCCCCCATGCTCTCTCTCTCTCTAAAATTAAAAAAATAATTTTTTAAGTATAAATATGGAAGAGCAATGAAAACCACAACCATGCTGGAAAGGCTGAGGCCTGAGAGCCAATATAGCAAATTAAAATGGTAGTGAGGCCAGCAATTAGAAAATGTCCACTTTTCAATCAGTCTGTGTGATGTGTGTGACACTTAAATGACTAAGTTTTAGTGGCCGAGGAACAAAAATGCATAGTTTCAGATGCTAGCTAAAAACTTGATATTTGTTTAATGGCAGAATCAATGTAATAGATTCAATAAACTGTGATGAAATTTTGCATGTTGGGTATTAGGACAGAAGTCATCATTGTGTCTCTTTGTGTTAACAATTATCAGAGCAAAGGGATTTGGGATGTGTACCTATGAAATGAATATCCCTCCTACACATCAATGAAACATTTCCCTATGGTGATGAAACAAATCAGTGATTCTACATCTCCTGACACCACCACTGACCAAAATTCCCCATGTTATACCCAAGCTTTAACCCTCAAAATGATATCATAAATACTATTATAATTTTTTATATGAACAATGTTTCATTGGGAGCTTATTATTTTAGGAAGAACTTGGTTTCAAGTACATTTTATGTACTTTAATATAATTGCCTATCCTTTATATCCTAAATATTAAATATAGCTACTACAGACTTCTATAGCCATTTAAAATAATAAACCTGTTCTCTTCATCTCATTTAATGAATATAAATATACTGATTGAATTGATTATACATGGGCTCCAATGCACTGTAATGTGTTCATCCAATGCATAAAAATTAAGCTTCACTGTATTATAAATTTTCCTTAAGTTCATTAGCATTGAACACCTCATTAAGTATTCTGCTTATGAAATATGGTTTAGACATTGAGAGTAAAAGTTTAGAAACTTTTATAAGAATTTTGAAGTTATTTTATGCTCACTGTATTAAATAATAAATATATCTTTGTATTTTGTATGTTTTTCATTTTTTAACTTTTTAATAATAACTCATTCATACTGCATCTTATTAAAGTACCAGTCCATAATGGATTGGGAAAACAAAGAAATTGGACCTTCAACACAGTAGGTTGGCCCTAAGCCATTAAGTACAAATGTATGACCATAGTCAGTGCAGGAATCAGGAAGTAGTGGAAGAAAGTTCGAAAGTTAGAGTGAAATTTGAACACACTGGAAAAAGAAAGTTATAAATGAATAGACTAAGTCCTAAGCAGTATTATTAACTAATCTATCTCAATGTCACCAGCTGCCTGAGTGCCCTGACTAAAAAACACAGGAATTTTAATCAACTTGACAGTAATAGTTCTAATTGAAAATTATTACATTGGCATTCTAATTTGTACATTATAATCTTCTGATTGTATGAGGCAGTGCTTGAACCTAATTGACCCTGGATGCTTTGAGTTTTTGGACCTACACAGCTAAGGTGCAAAACCCTGAGCAGGTGAAGTCTCTAGGCAATGAATTCCATGAGTTCTATCTAACTAGAGTGCCAAGTATTCCACACTAGAGAGATGGCAAATATCTAGACTATATTATACCATTTTCTCTTCCCATCACTAGTCACCCATGGCACATTTCCAGCTGAATCAAAATAAGGCCTAGTAATCTTCCTCAACGTGACGTTCCAGGTGACTAACCATCAAGTGAAGACAGCATACCAGGTATGAATTACTTCCAGCCCAGTCCTGCACTATCTTGCTTTAAGCCTTACTGGCTGATTAGATAGATAGATAGATTTTTAATTATTTTTATTTTATTTTATCACTATTTATTTATTATATTATTTATTATAGTTATTTTTATTATTTTTATTTTAAAGATTCTTAATCCTTGGATTAAGCTAAATTTTTAAAGAATTGTATTTATTTCTTTGTTAGAGAGAGAGCACAAGTAGGGGAAGCAGCAGGCAGAGTGAGAAGAAGGCTTCCTACTGAGCGAGAAGTCTAATGCGGTATTCGATCCCAGGACCCTGGGATTCGTCTCTGAGCCGAAGGCAGTCGCTGAACCGACTGAGCCACCCAGGCATCCCAGATTGAGCTAATTTACTACCACGGGCTTAGTTACAAGAAATCTGGCAGAAGAATGCAGACTCCCTGAATCTATCTTTTTTCCTGGGCGGCTATGTGTACTGAGGCATAAAAGACTTAACTTGATAACAATCACAACTTCATACAGCCCAACGGCAGCCAGGGGATGTTTCAATTTCATTTACATCTCCAAGCAAGTGCTGCTAATTCTAAAGATCTCTTGAATCTCTGAGTTTCAGTGTCAGACAGGAGCTTAAATACCATCTTATCCTATCAATGTTATTACAAAAACTGAGTCCCTATACAGTATATCTACCAAGGAGTTGTCCAAACTATATATGAACACTTTCACTGATTGAACTCCAACTATTTCAAGGTAAACTACTCTGCTTTTGAGCCATTCTGACTGTAAAAAAGCTCTGCATTTTATTAAGAGCAATATGTACTCTTATAGGATATACCCTTTAGAATTATTTTTAACCACTGATATCATACAGAAAACATTTCTTTTTTTTTTTTTTAAGATTTTATTTATTTATTTGAGAGAAGAAAGAGTATGAGCAGGGGGAAGGGCAGAGGGAGAAGCAGACTCCCCTCTGAGCAGGGAGCCCGATGTGGGCCTCCATCCAAGACTTGGGATCATGACCTGAACCAAAGACAGATGCTTAACCAAATGAGCTACTTAGGTGCCCCTTTATTCTTTTTTTTTTTTTTTTTTAAGTGTTTTATTTATTTAACTAATCTCTATACTGAAAGGGATCTCGAACTCATGACTCCGAGATCAAGTCACACACTCTTTGGATTGAGCCAGCCAGACATCGCCCATTTAATTCTTCTACAAAGCAGCCTTAAAATGTTTGAAACATAGCTGCCACAGTTGTCCTTTCTAACAAAGCTGTCAAACAACTGAAATATGTTCGGGGCCACTCTTCAGCGCATAGGCTGCCCCATTACATAACTACTTATAGCACCACTTACATGGATGTGCATGGATTCTCAGAGATGCGAAATGTGTATCCTGCCTCTCAAAAGGCGTGCCCTTGTGTGTGCCGGGAACGGTCCATCGTGCCTATCGAGGATGAAACTGGCCACAAAACTAAAAATCTTTGTGCGAGCAATAAGGCAGCTATTTCACACTAGCAACGTTTGGCTTTATCAACCAGTGAGTCAAAGTAATTTCTATAAAAGAAAAAGTAAAAATTTTCTACAGCTGAGTAGTAAATTGAAGCAAATAATTCCTCACTAGTAACTGGATTCCTCTCTGCATTTCTTCTACTATTAAAGCCAGGACATGAAGTTTATTTCTCCCGTCAAGGAGAGAGATTTAGTCATTATTTAGGTCTGAGACACAAAAAATTTTTCAATACTTGGGGAGATTATAATCCTGAAAAGAGATTTTACTGGAAGAGGACAATTTTTTTTCTTTTTTTCCCACAACTGCCAAAACCTTTTTATGTGACTATAAGAATCAAATAATGGAAGATTATCATATTGTAGACAAGGGAGACTCAGTGCCTGACATAAAGGAATTGTCTGTCTGGCTACAAAAGAATTAGGATTTTTTTTTAAATTGCAAAGATGAAAAAAAAATCCAATACCCTATTTTTTATTTCCAAAATTTGCTCTTTGTGCCATACCAGGAAACAAATTAGTTTTGTAAATCAAAGCTTTTGATTTATGAGAGCTGTTTCTTACTGAGAGAAGTAAAAGCCAGGTTTTAAAGAGAAGGTCACAGAACGTGTGCTTTGAAGGTAATTTATAAAGAGAATAGAGGAATCCAAGGCTGCCTTTTGAGAGGCCAACTGGGAAGAAGAGAGTTTAGTTCAATGGAGAATCATCTTGGAGATTAGTTGGGGCAAGGTACAGAGACCTCCATAAACAGCCTACCAATGTCCTTTATGATCAACACCAGGAATCTGTGACTGCAGTCCCGGACGAATAGCTATTATAATAAATACTACATATACATGAAAAAGCAGACCCATTTTCTCAGCTTCTCACATCTATCTTTTTTTTTTTTAACTTATTTTTTTTTTTAAAGATTTATTTATTTGTCAGAGAGAGAGCGAGCGAGAGCGAGCACAGGCAGACACAGTGGAAGGCAGAGTCAGAGGAAGAAGCTGGCTCCCTGCGGAGCAAGGAGCCCGATGTGGGACTCGATCCCAGGACGCTGGGATCATGACCTGAGCCGAAGGCAGCTGCTTAACCAACTGAGCCACCCAGGCGTCCCTCACATCTATCTTTTAAGGGCCTCCCTCAATGAGGTCTGAATGCCCAGTAAAAACAAAGTCTATCCATACTTACAAAGGTCCTTATGTCCACCTTCGGGTTTGACGACTTACTAGACTCATGGAATTCAGGAAAGCTGTTATACTTACACTTATAGTTTATTATAGACAAATGTTACAGTTTAAAATCAGCAAAGGAAAAAGACACAGAGGGCAGAGTCCAGGAGACAAATTTCTAGTTGTCCTCTCCCCGTGGAGTCACATGAACAAAATTTAATTCTATCAGCAATGGTGGATGACAGCATATACAAAATATTGCCAACCAAGGAAGTTCACCTGAGACTTGGTGTCCAGGGATTTTATTTAGAGGTCAGTCAAATAGGTACAGAGTATCCATAAGACTGACCTTAACTACTCAACACTCAGCAACCCCCTCAGAGTCAAAGTAATACAGCATGTCCCAGGACCCCAGCCAAATGAGAACTGGCATTCAGCATAGGTCACATCATTAATTAAAGCTATCTAGAATAACCCAAGTTCCAAAGTATACAGTCTTATCAGGCAGGATATTCCAAAGGAGCCAGTCAAAAGCTAACCCTTTCTTTAGATTATGCAGAATTTGAACATCTAAACGCTATTGAGTTAACCCTTTACTATACACCATGGATCAAGAGCTTGTTAAAGCTTGCCAGAAAAAAGTTGTCCAAGACTTGTATAGAGCAAAAAAGAGTAAGAGCTGTCCTTCTAGTGGAAAGCTGACTATCATCTAGCAGACCTTTTAGAAATCGTCGGATCCTATAGAGATATGCATCTTCGAATGGCACTAAATTGACTTACAGAAAATTGATAGAAATGTAAATGTTATATAGCTATAGCAATGCAAGTGATTATTTTCCACTTAAATAAAAATAAATTTTCCCACTATACATACAATTGACCTATGCCTTGTAGAAAAGATAACCCTAAACATTAGATATTCAAGGATAATCAGGCTTGAATACTGGAAAATTCATATCAGCATTTCTGATTGTATTTTTGCACATGTGTATGTGTGTTTTCAAACTGGTTTTAATATCTCACTGGTCCCCTCATTTAGTGAATTTAATAAAATCTTTCATGTATCCATTTTATGTTTAAATGAGTGATGTTTTTATCTTTGTGAAAAAATTTATTTTATCAACCTCACATTAGTTGCACAGTGTTTGCATTCTCTTTTCAGTATGTTTACTCATTTGTAACAGAGAGTAGGATCCTTGTTTCCCAGAAGTGCACTGATAATCTGATAAGGAAAGTATTCAATGCCTATATTAGGGTGGAAATGAAGTGTTGAAACTCACTCCCCTTGCATATGTAAAGTGTTATATATGACTTATACTGCAAATTTCCTTTCCTTTTTTTTTTGTTTGTCCTGCTTTCCCATCCCCTGTTTTCTGATTTACTGAAGAATTAAAAGAAATAATTGATAGGTGAAGAGACACTAAAGATCTATATTGTCTCCAAAATATATTAAACTACTCTAATCCTTCTATAAAGTACAATATGCATTATAAGGTAACTATCCAAAATGTCTATAGTTTTATTCAGTGAATAAAAATTTTATTTTTTAAATTTTAATTCGAGTTAGTTAACATGCAGTATTATATTAGGTTCACATGTACAGTGTAGTAGTTCAACATTTCCATACATCACTGTGGTCTCATCTGGACAAGTGGATTCCTTAATCTCCATCACCTATTTGACCCATCCTCCACACTCTTCCCCTCTGGTAACAAAGTGTTTGTTCTGTATAATTAAGAGTCTATTTCTTGATTTGTTTCTCTCTCTGTTATTTTTTTCCCTGTGCTTATTTGTAAAAATTTTAAAACAAACACTGTAACATCATTATATAGTTATGTGACTTAAAAATATATTTTTATAGATCAAATTTCTTATAACTGTTTTATCATTAAAAAAGGTCTGCAACAGATTAAATTTCAATACAATTTTTAAGAATAGTGTTTTTTAATTTTATGTTCAAAAGAGACAAAGGGGGCACCTGGGTGGCTCAGTGGGTTAAGCATCTGCCTTCGGCTGAGGTCATGATCTCAAGGTTCTGGGATGGAGCCCCACATCGGGCTCTCTGCTCAGCAGGAAGTCTGCTTCCTCCTCTCTCTCTGCCTGCCTCTCTGCCTACTTGTGATCTCTATCTGTCAAATAAATAAATAAAATCTCTAAAAAAAAAAAAAAAGAGAGACTGAGAAATTTTAAAATAATAAAATTCTAAAGTACATTCTAAATATTAAATCACCCTATGTTAAAGCGCTCACCGTCTTCATAATTCTATAAAGTTTTGAAAACAATCACACTTAATTGAGATGACAGGTATAATATTTAAAGAATTTCCAGTATTCAATCTTATTAATCAGTAACTATCGTCCACTAAGAACCTATACAATTCAGGGCACAATACCAGAAACTAAAAATACAAAAAGCCAACTGACCAACCAAATAAAGAAAAACAAAGATCCCTTTAGTTTATGTTCTAGACAACTAGAAGGGAAAAGCACATACAAATGGTAAAGAATGGAAACAAGTAAGCTAGTAATGGTAAAGAATGAAAACTAGGGCTAGACACAGAGAATTTATATTTATATTTTAAATATAGAAAAGCTTACTAAAGCTTTTTTATATTTAATAGAACTGATAGTAGCCAAGAAAAAAAAAGGGGGTGGGGTTTCTGTGCTGTAGAAAAGGAAATGCGACTACTCTCTTTCTGAAGACTGTTCCTTTCTTTTGGGTAGGGGAAAAAAACCATGAAGAGCTCCTTTACTTACATAAGTCATTATTGTTGGAAAAACTCTGAGGCAACTACTGACTTCATGCAGCTATGCTTAGCCAAATGATTACTCTGTAATATTAATTGATATGTTTGAGGCAAAAGTCTTTCTCTACACTGAGAAACGAAATAATGAATGGTTGTGAATTCACCCCAAGAAGCTCAGTTGAGCTGCTGAAGCAAACTTCAAAACAGTTGCTTAAACAAACAAACAAACAAACAAACAAAAAATATGTCTATTTCTCTCTCAAAATACAATTCAGTGGGAACTTGTCAGGATATACATGAAGTCAGTATTGGTTCCAACTTTTTTTATTTGCCATTCTCACCTCTTCAACATAAGGCTTTCCTGTTAGGTTCTAAGGTGGCTGCTCCCACTCCTAATAACATGTCTAAATTTTCAGTTAGTGAGAAACAAAATATGAAAGAGAGATGGAGAAAAGGAGGAAACATTTCCATTGTTTTACTGGCTTGCAACATAAATTTCACACATAAATACTTTAACAACCCTTAGCCAAAACTTAATCAAATGTCCCAAACAAGTTTCAGGAGAGCTGTGCAATGTCATCTTTAACTGGGCAGTTGTGTTCACAGCTGAAACCTTTGTTACTACAAAAGAAGGAGAGAATGGATATCGTTAGGGGGACAGTTAACAGACACTTATCCAAAAGGTGAGGGAAAGGTATGTATATTTCATGATTTAAGTTAAGCTGCATTTTGCCTGTAAATCTTACATTGTCAGGGTGGAGAGACATGTATTTTTCTTTGAAACACCAAATCCAGGAGGTCTGTTGCTGAAGTGAGAGTGCAGATTGGAATTTCAGGGCTGATCTTTATCTCTTCTGAAAAGATATAACTATCAAACACACACACACACACACACACACACACACACACATTCACACACCAAGACATGCATAAAACTCTTCTTTTCATTCATTCATAGGCATTTAACTATGTAAAATTCACAGATAAGAATTCCTTTAGAGTTGGGTTAAAATAGAGGATCTGTCTTTAAGAGATGTATGACCTTAGGCAGTAGCTTCAATTGTAAAATGGAGATAGTACCTCAATTTCCTTACCTTTAAAATGAGAATAGTAACATTACTTTAAATAGTTACTTTGAGGATCAAAGAAGATAATTTTTCGATGCATGTGGATCAGTACCTGGCATCTATATAGGGCTTAACAAATATTAGCCATCACTGACATCATCATTATTATTCCCTATGATGTTAAAACCAAACGAATCCATATAATGTTATATTATTATAAGCTAGTGTGATATTTTCCTGGCCAAGATGAAAGTAAGTGTGCTCTTATGGATGAAAGTAGGGCTTTCCCAGAATTAAAAAATCACTATTTCCTTTATCATCCTAAGAGAAGAATGTGGAAGAGAAAATAGAAACTTGAGAATGGCAATGAACCTTATTCCTAAACTTGTATAAATGAAACTTGGTATGCTACAAATTTACAAGGGTGCCAAAGAACTGATTTTCTCATTCCCTGAAGTGACCAGTTGAGTGGGTCTGAGATGACTAGTGGCTTTGGCTGGTAACCTCTGGTTGTAAGTTGCCTTATCTATTTTCTTCATGTGTCAAATAAATATCTCTATATATATATATGTGTCTGACATAATTTAAGGAGTTGGAAGGAATGGTCAAATAACACTCCTAATGGAAAAGATAAGTGCTCTCTCTCATGTGGAAGTTGTTATGCCAGGGAAAGTTACAGCTCTACAGCCATTAAGAAAGGCACCCTGAAAGACAGTTTATTTGTGTCTTTATCAAATTATTCATTTTTCATTTTTAATCTATTCAATAAATTAATTGAATACATGCTATTTGACAGAAGAATTACAATAAATTCTAATGATATGATGTTATTTTCTCAATAGTGAGCAAATGACATGTGGACTCAACCTTCATGAAATTTTTAATATATTAGAATTAAAGATATTAATACAAGAATCATACAAATACATGATTACAAAATGATAATTACTATGAAAGAAAATTGCATAATACCAGGAGAAAGACCCTGGGCTTCTGGGCTCCTTGAGTGTAATATCTGTAGTATATTTATTTTTTAAACCATTCAACAAATATTTATTGAGTGTCAAGCATACTAATCTCAAGGTTACAGTAAAAGTTTATTAAAATATTGCAGCTGGGACTTCTGTTTCTGGGAAGATGAAGTGGACATAAATTTTCCTAACCTCATATATCACAGTCTTGAAGGTGAAGAAACTGGCAACCTAGAAATGCCAATGGGTACAGACAAAAACAAAACAAAACAAAACAAACCCTCCACAAATCCTGTTCTCTCTAGCTAAACAATCAGGAAAGGAACAGCATAGTAAGAAAGAAAATCTTTTGACAATTACCTTATACCACAGAAAAGAAGGGATGGTTCACATGGGAAAGGATGTAAGGAATCTTAGAATTCCACCCTCGATTAGTGTAATTAGACATTCACCCACCCATTGCTGGGATGGTATCAAGAAAGATAGAGTTGAGATGGGACTTACATTATTGTGAGCCAGTAATAAGCCCCTGATCCCTGTCGGGGAAACCATGAAAACAATCTGGACTTTCACCTTCACCCATGAGTATTGAGGTACCCTATTCCCTCACCACTGGAGTGATGTCAAAAGATGCCTAGTGAAAAATCAGGACTTTCACTACTGTCCAGTGTAATAAGGCACTCCCCAGCATAAGGCCATGTGAGTTATAGTAATGAGGCACTGCCATCCCTCTCATCGAGTGGTGCCAGTGAAGGCCAAATGAAGAGCCAGTACTTCCATTCTGGCCAGCAGGAAAGAGGATAGCTTCCCCTTCATGTATCAGTAGAGGATAAAGAAGGAGACTAAACTTATAAGCCCACCTGACAATAATGAAGCAGTGCATTCCATCCCTGGCTGGAGAAACAAAAACCAGAAACCAAACAAAAAACTAGAGATATAATGGTGATTTGAGCCTTGATATATTAATAGTTGCATTAAATGTAAATGGTCTAAATGTATCAATAAAAAGACATAGTTTGACAGAGCAGATTTAGAAACATGAATTGATTATATGTTAATTCCAAGAGATTCATTTCAAGTATAATGATAGGCAGGTTGAAAGAAAATGGGTTTTCATTCAGTTCAGTTTATGTGTATATATGTACACACACTTTATATATTATATATATACAATGATGTGTATATATATATACATTTCATGAAAATGAAAATACAATGTATCAAAGTTTATGGAACACAGATAAGGAAGTACTAACCAGGAAATATATAGTACCAAATGCTTATATATTAAAAACAGCAGGGGCACCTGGTTGGCTGAGTCAGAACACAAGCGACTCTTGATCTTAGGGTTGTGAGTTCAAGACCAATGTTGAGTGTAGAGATACTAAAAAGTAAATAAACTTTAAATAAATGAATGAATAAATATGATAAATAAATAAATGAATAAATATGATAAATAAAAATTAAAAAGGGCAAAAAGTCTCAAATCAATATAAGCTCTTCAGGAACTTGGAAAGAAAAACAATTTAAAAAGAGAGAGAGAAAATCAATGGACCAAAAAGAAGAATCCTTGAAAAGATCAATAAAACTAACAAATCATTAGCAATTCTGAAAAAGAAAGAGACAAAATACAAATTACCAATAAGAGCACTTGAAACAGAGGAAATAGCTACATACCCTCTGGCAATGTGCAGAAATTTGTTGCACAGTAACAAAGCAGCAGAAAAAGAAATCACAGAATTGATCCCATTTGCAACTGCATCAAAAACAATAAGCTACCTAGGAATAAACCTAACTAAAAAGGTAAAACATCTGTACTCTGAACACTATAGAACAGCTATGAAATAAACTGCAGAGGACATAAAGAAATGAAAAGCATTCCATGTTCATGGATTTGAAGAACAAACATTGCTAAAATGTTTATACTACCAAAAACAATCTACACATTTAAAGCAACCCCTATCAAAATATCATCAGCATTCTTCACAGAGCTAGAACAAACAATCCTAAAATATGAATGGAACCACAAAAGACCCCAAATAGTAAAAAATTCTGAAATAGAAAAACAAAACTGGAGGCATCAAGATTCTGTATTTCAAGCTATATTACAAAGCTTTAATCATCAAGACAGTATGTTATTGACACAAAGACACACATAGATCAACGGAACAGAATAAAGAACCAAGAAATGGACCCACAACTACATGGTCAACTAATCTTTGACAAAGCAGGAAAGAATACCCAATTGGGAAGAAAAAAATTCTCCTCAACAAATGGTGTTGGAAAGCAGGGCAGCAACCTGCAGAAGAATGAAATGGGACCATTTTCTTACACTATACACAAAAATAAATTCAGAATGGATGAAAGACCTAAATGTGAGACAAGAAATCATGAAAGTCCTAGAAGAGAGCACGTGCAACAATCTCTTTGACCTTGGTCATAACAACTTCTTACCAGACACATCAACACAGGCAAGGAAAACAAAAGCAAAAAAGAACTACCGAGACATCAAGATAAAAAGCTTCTGCACAGCAAAGGAAACACTAAACAAAACTAAAAGGCAGCCTATGGAATGGTAAAAGATATTTGCAAATGACATAGCTGATAAAGGCTTAGTATCCAAAACCTATAAAGAACTTATCAAACTCATCACCCAAAAAACAAATAACCCAATTGAGAAATGGGCAGAAGACTTGAATAGACATTTTTCCAAAGAAGACATACAAATGGCCAACAGACACATGAAAAGATGTTCAACATCACTCATCATCAGGGAAATACAAATCAAAACCACAATAAGATACCACCTCACACCAATCAGAATGGCTAAAATTAACAAGTCAAGAAACAATAGATGTTGGCAAGGATGTGGAGAAGGGGAACCTTCTTGCACTGTTGGTGGGAATGCAAAGTGATGCACCCACTCTGATAAACAGTATGGAAGTTCCTTAAAGAGTTAAAAAGGGAATTACCCTACAATCTAGCAGTTGTGTTACTAAGTGTTTACACAAAGAATACAAATATACATATTTGAAGGGGTATGTGCACCCCAATGTTTATAGCAGCATTATTAATAAGAGCCAAACTATGGAAAGACCACAGATATTTACTGACTGATGAACAGGTAAAGAAGATATGGTACACACACACACGCACACACACAGGAATATTACCCAGCCATCCAAAAGAATGAAATCTTTGCCATTTGCAACAATGTGGATGGAGCTAAACTGTATTATGATAAGCAAAATAAGTCAAGTCAATCAGAGAAAGACAAATTCCACTTCACTCATATGTGAAATTTTAGAAACAAAACATGTATATATGGGAGGGGGATAAAAAGAGAGGGAAACAAATCAAAGGAGACTCTAAATGATAGAAAGCAAACTGAGGGTTGATGGAGGGGTGGTAGGTGGTGGGGGTGATGATGGGTGGTGGGTATTAAGGAGGGCACTTATTCTGATGAACCACTGAATGGTACTCCTGAAACCAATACTGCACTGCATGTTAACTAGCTACATTTTAAATAAAAATGTGAAAAAAAATTTTGAAATGACAAAGTCATAAAAATGCTTAACAGATTAATGTTTGAAAGGGGTTAAGGAGGAGATGGGGGAGTGGAAGGAAATGGGTGTGGCTATAAAAGGGCAACATGAGTGATGAGATAGAAATGTTCTGTATATTGAATAGATCGATATCAACATTCTCACTGTGATAGTGTTCAATTACTTTGTAAGATGTTACAGTTGAGGGAAACTGTGAAGGATATGTGGGATCTCTGGATCATTGCTTATTGTCGCATATGAATCCACAATGATCTCAAAATTGTTTAACTTGGAAAGTGTGTGCATATCTGCAATCATCTCAAAATAGTACAATTTAACTGAGTGTGTGTGTGTGTGTGTGTGTGTGCTATGCACATGATGCACTGCAACTTTCCACATCAGTGACAGACTGAGAAAGCCTGAGTCGAACACAAACACATTCAGACAAGGTAAAGTGGTAGAAGCAGCCAAGAAAATTTATAACCACAAAACTGCAGTAAGTCCTTAGGAGAGTGGTAGCAGAGGTAGAGGCAGTGGGTTATATTAATGTCAGAAGACATGTGAGCCTCTTTCACCTTTGGGGCTCCCTGAGAAACTCCAGAGCAGCACCATCCAATAGAACTTTCTGCGGTGATGGACATAGTATAATGTAAGCTGTCTGCGCTGCAGCTAATAGCCACGTGACGTTCATGAGCACCTGAAATGAAACTACTGACTAAGGGACTTAAATATTAAATTTACTTAATTTTAAATGTAAATTGCACCATATGGCTAATAGCTTCCATATTAAATAGAATTTCCTTTTCTTACTAAAGAAAGGAGGGGGGCTTAGATGAGAGCCTAGATTTTGTTGTGGATAGAGTGATTCAGAGCTCCGTCAGTTTGAGCATCCTTTTAGCACCTTGATTGTCCTCTCATGTTAACCAAGTCAGCAACAAACAACTTAGAGTACAATCTCTTATACATGTAAGTAGTTAAAATGTGATTATGACCAAAAGGAGTCAATCTGGATGGCTGGTTATTAAAAATGATGGAAAGGGCATTCCGGAAAGAAAATATATCACTCTTCAGATTTAAATTAACAAGCGTTAAAGGATTATCCGACATCAAATATCTTTCCAAGATGATCTGATTACAAAATAAAAAGTCAGGAGATGGAGAAAACTAGACAGTAGATTTGACCTGCAGGCAATGCAGTGCTATGACTCTATGATAGCTCTCCCAGAAGCAACTTGCAGAGTCACAAAAGACCAAGGGCAATGAGACGTGTTACAGGTACCGCTGGACCAGAGCCTGAATAGAATGGCAGCTGCAAACCTGAAAGGCCCTCCATGAACTGGTAAAAGAAAAGTAGAAAAATGAGCCAAAATGACTTCCAGACTGTAAAGCTGAGGCGCTGAGTGAATGATGACTAACAAGAAGAAAAAAACTGGCAGGGGACCAAGGAGCTCAGTTCTTGATATATTGTTTCTATTGTCAAATGCCCATCCTCAAGCAAAGATGGCCCCATCTAGTTCCTCTTAAACAGCTATTTGCCAATGGACTGCACAAAAACTAATTGGGAAAAATTTAAAAATCCATATTATTGCACTATACTTTAGGAATTCTAAATCTGATTCTCCAGGGTGGAACCCAGGAGAATTTTTTTTTTAAGATTTTTTTTTTTTAATTTTTAAGTTCCCCAGTAGATTCCAAAGTTTACTTAGGTTTGTGAAATGCAGTTTCAAATCAGTAACTAGGTAAAGAGGAATCCAGACTACATATGTCAGCCTGAGAAATTCTACAAATTTAGGACTTAGATAAAACTCTAAGAGCAAAACCAAAAAAGCAACTCTAAGGACAAATCTCCACTGAGAGCTAGAAGAATAGAGTATCTGGGACATGTGTGAAGATAAATGTTTAATATTATCATCATGTGCATGTAATTTATTTCAAATACTTTAGCATAGACAGTGAGGTACATATGTGTATGCTCATTAGTTTTAACCTATAGCCCCCCTAGGGAAAAGATGAGGAACATGTCAACATTCAAAGCACTATAATCAGAAATATAAGCCCAAGGTGACTAATTAATACAAAAAAGATTAATCCGAAGTCCATATTCTTTAAACTACCACAGTACTCACCTACACGTATCTCCTATTAACACAAACGTTTCTTAACTAGAAATATGAATATTAGTAAGACTACTTCATTGGTGAAATGAGTGATGTTGGAACTACGTTGATTAATTCTAAAGGTAACATGGACATGCCTGTCTTGCAAAGGGGTAAAAGAATCTAGTAAGTTCAACATGGACTCTGTGTTTCACAGCCCTGATTCAGTGGCTGATTCAAAGCAGTTCTGACGTTAATTAGAAAGGTAGCTGGATTCCACTTCTGGAATATTGCTGACATCTCTAATGAACCATTTCTGCAAGGTGCTATCAGAGCTTATAAAAAGACAAACAACCAGGCCTACCTCGAGCTGACACTCTGGTCATATAACTGTTTTTATGCCTGGCTGCAAATAAGTGTTTCACATTTCACAAAATTTGATCTAAGGTTTTATTTTACTGCATGCGACCATGTGTTTCCAAGGACTGAGGGCAATACACGTCTATCAAAAATAACCTAATAATGGTGAGTGACCAAATCAATTTTGGTCAGTTTGCAACAACGGTCATATTCTCCAGCAGGTTTGGGATGATTTTTTAAATTCTTATTACATAGCATGAAATTAATATTCATCAATGGGTTACTTTAATAAATAAGAGCTGCTAATTTTTTTTTTTTTGAAGATTTTATTTATTTGACAGAGAGAGACACAGGGAGGAGGAAACTCAATCAAGGGGAGTGAGAGAGGGAGAAGCAGGCTTTCCACCCAGCAGGGAGCCTGATGCAGGGCTCCATCCCAGGACCCTGGGATCATGACCAGAGCCAAAGGCAGACACTTAACTGGCTGAGCCACCCAGGTGCCCCAAGAACTGCTGATTTTTTTTTTTTAAATAATAAACTGTCTTTTTTTTTTAAGATTTTATTTATTTATTTGACAGAGATCACAAGTAGGCAAAGCAACAGGCAGAGAGAGGGAGAAGCAGACTCCCTGCTGAGCAGAGAGCCCGATGTGGGGCCCGATCCCAGGACCCTGGGATCATGACCTGAGCTGAAGGCAGAGGCTTTAACCCACTGAGCCACCCAGGCGCCCCAGAACTGCTGAATTTTAACTGAACAGTGAGCCTGTGTTTTTCTTTAAAGCATGATATTTTCTTAATAATTCTCCTTTTCTTTATTCAAAGGAATATAAATTAGAAAAGCAACTAGCATGAAGCCCAACAGTAAAAACACAATGCCATAGGTCACTTGTTAGATGAATGGCATCAATCACTAGTTAATTTCACTGTCAAATTTTTAATGAGAATTTGCAAATGAATGGCTCAGTATTCCAAGTAAGAAGAAAATGTTCTTAGTAGCAGAAATTAAAATTTCCATTCTTACTTCTCTCTTTAGTGGTTACTTCTATCACTCATATAAGTTTTAAAGCATGTGTAACAATAATAAGTAGCTTATTAAATGTCCACTTTAAAAACTCTACTTCAAGATAATACTTTTATACTGAAAAAAAGAAACCTCCCTTAGGCACATTATCTGAAAGTTCAGATGGTCTAATAGTGCACAAAAACTGTAGCAATCCAAGAGTGATCACAAAACCTGTCGAGCATATGTTACAAAAAAGCGTGTCCTGACATGGAATAAATGCACAAAAACATAACGTTAGTTAAGTGTCTGCCTCTATAAAACAAGGTTCGTTTCGTTGCTCTAGAATGGTGTCTCATTCTAAAAGGAGTAGATTTACTAGAAATGTAGAAAATTACGTTTTTAAAAACCGGCACTTTATTCGGGGGCAGGGTTCAGGAAAAAAAAGAAAACGGATCCTTAGGGCTGTTAGGGAAGGAGGGTGAGTGAGCTGCTTCAGTCTGCTGAGGCGGCTGTGCCTGCCGCACCAGAAGAAGCGCTGGAGGCGGGAGGGGGGCGACAGAGGCGGGGTAGCCGCAGCAGGTCCGCCCAGCCTGCGGCTGGTATTTCAGGAGCTGGAGCTGTCCGCCCAGTGCTCGGTTTCCGACCTGAGGTGTCTAGCTGAACTGGTCTTCCAGGATTTACAATCTGCCCTCCCCGGGGGCCGGTCCTCTGTTTCAGATTTTCCCCCGGGGGCCACGGTGGTACACCTGCAGTAACCTTCCTCCGGAGGTCTTCATCTATGACCCCTGAGTCTACTTCTGCCCCAGCTCCTGGCCGGGTCTAATTTAATCACTAGGGTCATAGCTATCGGGTTCTCCTGATTTTTTAAAGAACACAATGCCTGTCTAGTTGATCTGGAATATATATATTGGATACATTTACCAATGCTCCTTAACAGTAAATTACCTTGGGTACCTGTTATGTACTGTTATGTTATGTAAAACATGCGGGGTGGGGGGGGGCATAAAATAAAACCCAGTGTCATCAAGTTTTCATTCAAAGAAAGGACAAATAATTAAGAGAACAATAATGGAGATGACACCTACTGTATAAATATTTTACACAAGACATTACTGTCAAAGACCATCTGTAAATCTCTCCAATCTCATTTGACTAAGATACAAAGGGGAATGGAAGGAGGAGAGAATAGTAAGAGTAAGGGTCAGCCTGTTTCTGACCTAAGACAAGTTCAAATTTCCATTATTTTCAAGATTCTATAAATTCTTTTAACATGCTAAATCGCTGCAGATTTTAACTTCTGCAATAAATTATATACACTATATTTAAATAGAATTTTAAATTACTATGTTATTAATGTTCAAAAGCAGAGTGGTTTCTGACAATGAATGGTTAATTCAAAACTAACATGATTTGATTTCAGGAGTTCTGGAAAAAAAATTGGTTAAGTATGTTTTAAGCTTTTCCTAATGTCAATTGAGAAGTCAAAAAAAAAAAAAAAAAGTACTTGAGTTTGTGGTTAGAATTGGCACATTGTTTACTAGTCAGGTGTTCTTTTCCTAACTGACACAAATGCTGAATCACTAAAACCAACACTTCTAACCTAGAATAAAACTTTTTAAAATCTAATTACTGTTCATAAGAATCAGAAAATTGGATAGCCAATTTCATTACACAGATTGGTAGAAAACTTGCTCCATTTTCCAGTAAGGTATCTTTCTTTAACAAAATTTTAAATGAGGAACATTCATTACCATTTAAAAGGCATTATTTCATGTAAAAAAAGATAAGTTTCTTATTTAAGTAAATGTCATCTTATGACTTTTGTTAAGTCTTAGTTTTTTAAAATGGCAGTGATTCCAAATATTTACTAGTAGTAAACAAAGCAGATGAGCTAATTAAAATGTAAAGTTTTTAAATTCAAGAATTTGGACGTTGCACCAAACACATTTCTAAAAATAATTTTTCAGATGTTTTTTACACATTACTTGAAGTTACTTTCTTTTCCATTCTCAATACTTACTAGTCATTTAGCAGAGCCTAAAAAAAATTAATCAGTATCATAATATCCAAAAATATTTGTATACATAATATACAAAAACATGAACTGCCACACTTAAGGCAAAATTTCTATATTCTCTTCCTTTAGTAAATCTTGCTCAATGTGAAATAATTGAGACCAATAATTTTTACCAATTAAAGTGAATTTAGGGGGGCGCCCGAGTGGCTCAGTGGGTTAAGCCTCTTCCTTCCGCTCAGGTCATGATCTCAGGGTCCTGGGACTGAGCCCTGCATCTGGCCCTCTGCTCAGCAGGGAGCCTGCTTCCTCCTCTCTCTCTGCCTGCCTCCACTCTGCGTACTTGTGTTTCTCTGTCAAATTAAAAAAAAAAAAAAACTTAAAAAATAAAATAAAATGAATTTAGGAAATTAATATCCCAAACCAAAATGCCCATTTTCGTGGCATCTGAAAATCTAGCAGACAATACAATTTTTACTTAACCCCTTGCTCAGTCATTTCTTTATACTTACAAAATGAAGTAAGCATGTGAATAATCTATACTTACATGATTATATGCAAAACATATGCCAGCATTCCATTTTTTAACTTTGTATTGCATAGTCAAGTTTGGTACTTAACAATAAATAGGTTAGAAATGTTTAAGTGTGAACACTCCACTACAGATGTGAATAATGTACTCCATTATACAAAAATGTCCACATTTTGGAACATCTCCACTTAAGTAAACAACACAAAAATTTTTCTGGCAGTTACTTTGCTCCACAGCTTTTGTTTGTAATACAACTGCAATTACTCTTCTCTGAGCTGCTTTTGTTTGTTGTTAATGTACCTATTTTAGGACTTTCTCCTAAAATAAGCCCTGTTTGAGCTAAATTTTAAGGTAAAAAGTATTACATTCAAGCCCACAAACCAAAAAGCATTGAACTTTTAAAATTATTTTACATTTTGAAACTTTAAACATTTTGATTCTTATTTTTTTTAATGTAATGTTTAATTTACACTGAAAGGGTACCTTCTCATTCACCCATAGTGTACGGCCTGAAGGCATTCTAGGAGCCAAATTATACAGTTAACTGAAGTGTCAATTCTGAGATAACAAAACAAGGCTCCACAGTTTTCATAGAAAAAACATTCAACATAATTTCAAACAATATTATGCTGTAAAAGAATGTAACTACAAATGTGATTTTTGCATATTACCAAATATAATTTCAATTCACATTTTTTAGTGAAACTGAATATTTAAGTTTTCTGAATTCTATTCTGATACTCATTTTAGTGTCCAGCTGTATGCCAATGGCAGAAACAGAGCAGATTTCCATTTATTTAATAAATCATTATCAATTTTAAATTTGGAAATACAATGAGCTTTAAGGGTGCCTGGGTGGCTCAGTTAGTTAAGCATCTGTCTGCAGCTTGGGTCATGATTCCAAGCTTCTGGGATCAAGCCCCATGTTCTCTGCTCAGTGGGGAGCCTGCTTCTCCTTCTCCTCCCTGCTCAAGCTCTCTCTCCCTATCTCTGTCTCTCTCTCTCTCTCTCAAATAAATAAATAAAATCTTAAAACAAAACAAAAAAAAAGCTTAGATATAAAAAGTTTTCAATTTTCAACATCTGTAAACTTAGGCTGTCCTAACTCTCAACAGCAGTTTCATGATTGTGAAGCTCAACAGAGCATATTACAAAATGCAGAAAACCCCCACTTTAGGAATATTGTTTTCTTGTCTTTAGTAAATATTTATACATATACAGGGCGGCCCAGGTGGCTCAGTTGGTTAAGTGTCTGACTCTTGGTTTCGGCTCAGGTCACGGGCTTGTAGTCATGAGATCATAAGATCCAGTCCCACATGGGGTTCTTGGTCAATAGGAAGTTTGCTTGAGAATCTTTCACTCTCCCTTTCCCCCCGACCCTCCTCATGCTCTCGCGTGCACACGCTCTCTCTAAAATAAGTAAATAAATCTCTTAAAAATACATAAATAAATAAATATATAAAGTATAAATTCATGTAGATAAATACTGGTATCCGTTTTGATTTGCTAAAATTCTTTTTTAAAAATGTGGTAGGCCATATTTCCTTAGATTTTTGTATAATCTCATTCCTCATAAGACCACATGAACCACGATCAGTGCTGTGATAGTGGTTTTTCAAAAAGAGAAAAAAAGGTTTTTCGTGCCTGAATAACCCTTAATAACTTTAACCCTATGAAATATGAATAAATGCTTGTTGAAAGCAATGCCATAATTTTCAGATTTGCCCTGCTTTTACTATCATGTCTTTAGCTGAGTAAGCCTGAAGAAAATTAAGTTCAATTAGCCATAAATAATTATGTTGGCATTAAAACAGGTGTAATTTTTTGCCATATGAACTCTCATATATGCATCAAATCCATAAAAGTCATGTTCATATAATGCACAATTCACTAAGTATCATTATTCATTGTACTTATTCAACCATTTTTAGAGTTAATTATTTAATGTCATACTTACCAAATTACAATCACAGTCATTAATCAGTAATAAGTTATTAAAAACACGGATGGTCTATAATGATAGGATTCACCATAGAATTTCATAAAGTCTTTAGGTGGGCAGAGCAAGAAAAAAGCCCTAAGTTTTATCCTTAGGCCAGAGGCAGGTGATAATGGCAAATAGATGGTGGCCTTGAAAATGGAAATAATAACAATCATCTCACAAGATATCTCCAAGGATTAAATGTCTTTATAAACATCATGAATTATATTTACACATATGAACACTAAATTTGTGTACAGGTAAGCATAAATAAAGTTTCATTCATTTGCATATGTTGTGTTAGATATATTTAGATGTATTTATGGATAGATAAACACCTATATAAAATATATTTATATATGAGTTACATATGCTTACACACCCAAATCTATACATACAAAGGGCAGAGCACAGTGCCTGGCCCATAATAAGGCTTCAGGATATAGAGCTACCATTAAAATTAATTGCCTACCATAAACCATGTGCTGAAAGCAAACATTTATCCCTGACACTCTCTTTTTTTTTTTTTTAAAGATTTTATTTATTTATTTGATAGAAAGATCACAGGTAGGCAGAGAGGCAGGCAGAAAGAGAGGGGGAAGCAGGCTCCCTGCTGAGCAGAGAGCCCGATGTGGGGCTTGATCCCAGGACCCTGAGATCATGACCTGAGCGGAAAGCACAGGCCTAACCCACTGAGCCACCCAGGCACCCCTCCCTGACACTCTCTTAATTCAGTGCTTTATGCCATTTCTCTTCATCATTGAACTACTTTACTTTTTCCTGCTTCTCCACCAACATACAGGAGGATTTGAGGGTTTGGGGGGTTTTGTTGTTGCTGTTTGGCTTGACAGGCTCCCCTTCTGTCCACACCTCCAATGTTGGTCTTCACTGAGACCCACATATTTCTTTGGACCTGACATAGGGACTACAGGACAATCCCTGAAGTAACAAGTCTTCTTTCATCCACTTACGAATTGGTAATGATAAACCTGGCACGTCGACTTCTCCTTTTAAGTCAGACATACGTTTTTGATGGTCCAATATTCATTTGCATCTGAATCTTCTGTGGCAGCTTTAAATTCATTGGACTCTAAGTGAATCATGCCTCCAACTTCAAAACCACTGCTGCTCTTGTAATAACTCTTCAAAGTGATATTTCTTAATCATCTACCACATTTACTTAATCCAGGAACCTCAGGTCTGTCATCAGCTTCTCCGACTTGCTCACTGCTTCTCATATACTTTCAAGTTCAGAAGACTCTACCCAAAAAGACCAACGGATTCTGCCTAGTCCCCATATTTATAGCTACTTTTAATTTCTGGTGTTTGTCTTACATCTACACAAACTAGCATGGATGTGAGATTTGGGGGGGGGTTTTGTTTGTTTGTTTGTTTGTTTTTGCCTTTCTGACTTTTTGTAATCAGAAAAACACACTACAAAGTAACATCTTTTAAAAGTCCTATTGATTAAAGAATAAATTCAATATCCTTATTACAGTTCAGAAGCCATTCAAAATACGTCCGTAATTACCTGATTACCTACTATTCCCTGAGTTGTTCCTGGACCATATTTTGAATGTTGAAACTTGTAAAATATTCTAAGCACTTTTCTCTCATTCTGAGAACTTCTTACTTACCTGCTCATCTTCATATAGGCTGTAGCACCGAGCAAAAAATGCCACCACCTCCTGTCAAGCTTTCTCGGACTTCCTGAGTCATAAGCTGTGCTCTCCCCAGTGTTCTCAAAACAGATCTTGTCTAGTAGAGCACTTTTTGCATTGTTTCATAAATACTGATTTTAAAAACCAATCTCCTTTTACTGACCTATGGAGTTCTTAAGACAAAAGCCATATTTCATTCATTTATAGAAGGAAGAAAGAACAGAAGGAAGAAATGAAGGGAGATAGATATGTAATTTTAAGAAATAATTTCCATGACTTTGGAAGGAGAAAAATAACATTTTTATATTCAAAATATGGTGCTTAAAAGTTTTATCTCCCCAAAGGGGAAAAACATCTTCACAGTATTTAAATTTTGCTATAAGAAACATATTTGACGGGGCGCCTGGGTGGCTCAGTGGGTTAAAGCCTCTGCCTTCGGCTCAGGTCATGATCCCAGGGTCCTGGGATCAAGCCCCACATCGGGCTCTCTGCTCAGCGGGGAGCCTGCTTCCTCCTATCTCTCTGCCTGCTTCTGCCTACTTGTGATCTCAGTCTGTCAAATAAATAAAATCTTAAAAAAAAAAAAAAGAAACATATTTGATCATTGTATTTATGGACTCATTGAAGCAAAACTACGCTCTGACTTTTGCAAATGTGCGGTTTCATCAGCATTGTCCTTCTTGATAAAGAGTGAAAAAAAAATGGGTGATGGTGTCTAAATTCGTTGTGAAGAGAATTCTAGCATTGTTTTAGTTGTTTTCCTAATTTAGATTGGTATCTCCACATTCCCAATTCTTTCCAGAGTCAATTGGAATGGCAAAAGGCCTTTCTACGGGGCTCTGCATGATTTCCTTTCTGATAATGTAACAATAATAATAATAATAATGTCTGATCACTCTCCTCTTCCTTGCAATCTTACCGGTTTCTCACTTTTTTTCCTGAAATATGCAAATACATCCTTGCCATAACATTTTGCTGAAGATGTTCCCTCAGCTTGGAAAGCCATTCACCCAGATACCTGTTTGAATAACCCTCTCATTCTCTCCATTACAGTGAATATTTTCTAACCTGAGTTGTTCCTGTGTAGAAATTTGGTTAGTTCTTCCATTACCTGAATTTAAGGCTTTAGAAGATTTGAGCTAACTCAACTAGATCCTAGATGTAAAGATAAGAGATAAAACTCTTCTAAAAGAAAACTGCAGTAACAGGTTGAAATGCTCAAACCCTGGACATTCCAAAGAAAGGACTAGTCCTTTGACAGTCTTCTAAGAGATAAAATCTCTTAGAATTTCCTGCCTGAAAATAGTATTTCTGTACCTCTGGATTCTTGGGACTATACCAGATAGTGTATGATAACAATGTGATTTATGCCTGTTTTGATTCACATGGGTCCTGGATCACACTGTTTCACTTGACCTTTAGAGAGCCTGGAGACTCAGTAGCTAGGGTCTGTTACACAAATAGTCCATGCCTGTGTGACCGCTGCAGTAAAAACCCTGGACATGAAGGCACAGACGAACTTCCCTAAACTGGAGATACCCTGTGTTGTGACACATTAGTGCTAAGAGATTTAAAACTTTCCATATATCTCCACCAGGAAAGGACAACTGGCAGATTGTGCCTGTTTTCTCATGAACTCTGCCCTATATTATGCCATTTTCCTTTCCTGATTTTAATCTGTATCCCTTCCCTATAATACACTATAACTCTGAGTATAACAGCTTTACTGAGCTCTGTATTCCTAAAAAAATCATCAAAACAGGGGGTCCTCTGGGGAACTCCTCCAACATAAAGCATAGGGAAAAGCTTTTGTGATCTCAGGTTAGTAACATGAGAATAAAAACATGAGCCCAAAGGACAAAAAGAATTGATAAATTTGACTTCATCAAAATTTAAAATCTTTTTGTTTCAAAGATGACATTAAGAAAATGAGAAGAAAAGTAACAGAAGGGAAGAAAATATTTGCAACTGTATATTCAGAATACAGAGATGATTTTTATATAAAATTTTATATAAAAAATAATAATTTTTTGAAAGATTTTATTTTTTGACAAAGAGAGAGACACAGCGAGAGAGGGAACACAAGAGGGAGAACAAGCTTCCCACAGAACAGACAGCCTGATGCAGGGCTCCATGTCACCTCCTTGGGGCCATGACCTGGGCTGAAGGCAGCCACTTAACTGACTGAGCCACCCAGGCACCCCCCCCCCCAAAAATAGTAATTTTATATACAGAATAACTCAATAACAAGAAGACAAAGACAGGCAAAAATCTGAAGAGATATTTCATTTAAAAAAGGACAAACTGCTATTAAGCACAGGAAAAAAAAAGTTCAACGTTTGTCATAAGAAAATTAAATCAAACTACAATGAGATATGATTGAGCAAAATATAAAAAAACAGACAATACAAAGTTTCAGTAAAGATTTGGAGAAACTGAAAAATCTTAATACATTGTAAATGGAAATGTAAAAATGATACAGTATTTATAGTATCTCCAAAAGGGAATAATATAAGAGTCCTTTTACTGGGTGTTGGAAAACAAAAGTGGTCTATCCATACAATAAAATACTAATAAGAAGGAACAAAATACCTCAAAAATTAAGCTAAGTAAAAAGAGCTAGAAGCAAAAGACTAAATACTGTATGTGAAATGTGAAGGAAAAGCAAATTTATAGACAGAAAGCAGATCAGTGGTGGCCTAGGGCTGGAAATGCAAGTGACCATCATTAAGAAAGAGTCCAAGAGACTTCTTTGAGGAGATGGAAATGGTCTACAATCAGTAGACCATAAATTTTACTCAAAATCACTTAATTGTACACTTATAATGGATGAATTTTATAGGCTAGAAAACTATACCTCAATTAAATTGCAAGAAAAATCTTGTAGGAAGAGATAGAAAAATAAACAAGTGACCTACAAGGTATGTAGGAAAGAGATAGGTGTTCTGCTACTAACAAAATGAGGAACATGATAAGGATAGAGACTATAGAGAAGGAAGATGGTAAATTTGCAGTATCAAATAGGGTGGTCAGGGTAAGCCTCACAGATAAAAGAGCTAGCCAAGGGGCGCCTGGGTGGCTCAGTGGGTTAAAGCCTCTGCCTTCAGCTCAGGTCAGATCCCAGGGTCCTGGGATCGAGCCCCACATAGGGCTCTCTGTTCCAAGAAAAACCTGCTTCCTCCTCTCTCTCTGCCTGCCTCCCTGCCTACTTGTGATCTCTGTCAAATAAATAAATAATCTTAAAAAAGGAAAAAAAGAGCTAGCCAAGGTGACATCTGGTAGAAGAACTTGCCAGGAGAAGGGAAGAGCATGAGCAAAGTTTTGAATCAAGAGCACATCCTCAAGTCTGAGGAAAAGTGAAGAGGCTGGCATGGCTGGTAAACAGGTATTCATATAATTAATGGGAGTAAGGAGGGAAAAATAGAGGGCCTTATTATCCATTGTAAAGTTTTTACTTAAAAAAAAAATGGAGAGCCATTGGAGGCTTTCAGACAGGAGAGGCATAATCAGATGTACAACTTCAAAGTGTGACTCTGGATACTATGTTGAGAATAAATTTTAGATATGAATGAGTAGAAGAGGGGGACCTGAAATTCAGCATATATTTTGATAATCCTGGCAATAAATTATGGTGGCTTAAACTAAGGAGCTTGTGGGGGAAAAACAAAACAGGGAAAAAGGAATTTTGGCATCAATTTTTCTCTTTTTTGAAGTTAATTCCAAATTTCATAAAAATTAGAATATATAACATATTAATAGTATTTCTTGGATGAAGTCGTTGATAATTTCATGTTTCTGCATTTGCCAGTTTGCCAGTCATGTGCATACACTATTTCTATAAAGCAGAAAACCAACTGTCTCAAAATCCAGTTCATTGAATGTGATCATAATGCAAGCAAACTTTCTTTTTTGCCAAATTTTAAAGTCAAAATGGTTACATAAGTGAAGCAAACAGTGATAAACAGTAATGTTAGCAATATGGAGAGTAGCTAAAGAAGCAACAGATAATGTTTCCTGACCCAGAGTGGTGAACTCACTTTCCCATAAACATGCAGTAGCATTATTACCAAGTAACTTTCCTGGCATTACAGGACTGTCTCCTTTGTATGTCTGATGGTTAATTTTTTTAATTGATAATAAGTACAATTCTAATCATAATAAATATAACCTGCATCAATCAGGGAAATTAAGGTTATGCTCATATAACAAATAAACTCAAAGTCTTAGAGATTTAAACAATAAAGGTATATTTTTTATTCCACTACATGTCCACTACAGGTAGGTAAGGGAAACCTATCTAATTATTATAGTCATTTAGGGACCCAAAGTGTCAAAGATTCCATTCCATCATCATTCGACATGGTCTACCACAATGAAATGTGTTAGATTATGAACAGTCCATAAAACATCTCCCTCCAAATGATACACATTATTTCTGCTCTCATTCCATTGGCTAATACAAGGCCTATGGCTACAAAAGTCAGGAATCATAATCTTATAATGTACTCAAAAGGGAAAATTAAAATAAATGAATACCATTTTTTCTTTATTCTTCAAATTTGTTCCTTGGTGATAAACTATTCTTTCAAAGAGCTGAACATGATAAGGTGACACAAGTCAAGTAATCTACAATTATAATTATTCATGAACTAGCTTACCCAGGCTTTAATCTGGGATTTATGATGACACTTAACGTTATCTTCTAACACAGATCTCTAAAGTAGGCTACAACACTCCATAGAGTATTAATGATGTGAGGTAAGAGAATAAAATATGGGCTTCAATTCATGTTCATTTCTATATTAAACAAATAAGAAAATTAAGTTATGCTAGTAGTTAACATAAGTGTCTTCTAATATTTAACTTTATTTTTTTAAGTTTTATTTATTTAAACAATCTCTACACCCAATGTGGGGCTCAAATTCACAAACCCAAGATCAAGAGCTGCATGCTTTTCTGACTGAGCCAGTCAGACATCCTTCTAATATTTAATTTTAAACTTTACTAATACTTACTATTAAAAAATCCTAGTTTATTCCCACATCAAATGGTCACATGACAAAAATAGGCTACATTATACTAAGATTGGGAATTGCAAAAAATGAAAGTTAAAAGAACTGTCCTAATCAAGAAAAAGGAATCTTTGTGCACTGTTGGTGGGAATGCAAAGTGGGTCAGCCACTGTGGAAAACAGTATGGAAGTTCCTCAAAGTGTTAAGAATAGAACTACCCTATGATACAGTAATTGCACTACTGGGGGATAACACACAAGAACAAAAAATAAATAAATTCAAAGGGTTGTATATACACCCCTGTGTTTATGGCAGCATTATTTACAATGACCAAGGTATGGAAGCAGCCCAAGTGATGACTGTGGTATAAAGATGTGGTGTATGTACAATGGAATACTATTCAGATTTCTGAGGTGAAATCTTGCCATTTGCAACAACATGGATGGATCTAGAGCGTAGAACAAGTAGTCAGAGAAAGGAAATGCTGTATGATTTCACTCATCTGTGGAATTAAAAAAGAAAAAATGAACAAAGAGAGGAAAAAAGAGAGAGAGAGAGAGACAAACCCCAAAACAGACTCTTAACTCCAGAGAACAAACTGATGGTTATCAGATGGGAAGTGGGTGGAGGTGATCTTGATGGGCACCAAGTGATATATGAAACTGCTGAATCACTCTATTATACATCGGAAACTAAAGTAACAGTATATGTTAACTACACTGGAACTAATTTTTTTTTTAATGGTCCTAATAATTCATTGACTTGCAATACTTCCATATAATGGATTTTATATGCATCAAGTTAAGTTGATTTAAGAATTATTATAATCTAATTTTAACTATACTAACTCACAAAATAGACAATAACTTTGCAAGAGGCTCACAAAGACACTTGAGAATTGAAGACTACAGAGCCCATCAAGAAGAAAATGGCAGAGAGACACATCTATTCCTAGTACTAACTTGTCATCAGCTGCATACAACTACTATCTAAAGAAGCTGCCAAAATCGGATTGATGAAGAGTATTTCACATATAGATTGGCAGCCACCAACAGTAATGAAAATCTGCTCTAAGTATATGTTATATATAGTGCATAGTGCTGATTTTCTCTTTACTTCTCTTACAATTTTTATTACAGTGTATGTTTTAGAATGACCATAAATGTCAATAAAGAAATGCATATATAAAGGGTACTTGTTCCTTTTTTTTAAACTGATGAACTCTATGATCAAATAAAGTCCTGATTAATTAAGTCACAGATGGGGCATTCCAGCGATGATCTCACTCTGTGGCCAAAACTGGCTTTTCAATTGTCTCCCTGAAATTTCTACCTGGATAAATAACAGATATTTATATGTCACGTGACCACTAGAGATTTTGCATTCCGCACTGAAGCCCTCTTCCCCTGACCTCCACAACCACTCTACTGAATGCACAAACACCTATCTTCTCTTATGACTTTCCTTTCTGCTTTCTTCTCTATGTTCGAGGTGACAGGAATATTTTTCTATTCCCCAGACTAAGCTCTTTTTGGTCTCCAGATGTTTACACTAGCTTTTCACTTTGTCCAGAACATTCATCTCCAAGATCTTTTCTTGGCTAATTGCTCCTCATCCCTCAGGCCTCTGCTCCTAAATCAGTTCTTCAGAGTGGCCTTTCCTGATCACTTGATGTTACAGGCCCCCACTGGCTTCCCAGCCTGTCAGTAGATTACCTACACCTAGAGCCTTCAAGGCCTCAACCATCTGTGTCTACCCACATCCTCAGCCTCGTCCCCATCATCCTCCCTTCAGTTGCTCTGCTTCTTTCTCACTGGCTTCCTCCGAGTTGTCCGATTAGGTGAAGAAAGCCCTTAGGTGGTTAGCACTTGCTCTGTCCTCTGTGGGAATGTTCTTCCAGATCTGTGAAAAGCTTATTTCTTCAGTTTATTCTGGCCCCTGCTCAAATTTCATCTCATCAGAGATACTTGCCTTAATCATCCTATCAAAAACTCATCTCTGTGGTGCCTGGTGGCTCAGAGGTTTAAGCCTCTGCCTTTGGCTCAGGTCATGACCTCCGGGTGCTGGGATCAAGCCCCGCATCAGGCTCTCTGCTCAGCAGGGAGCCTGACCCCCTCACTCTGCCTCCTTGTGATCTCTCTCTGTCAAATAAATAAATAAAAAATCTTTAAAAACAAAACGCATCCCTTCTGTCTGCCTGTTTACTTCCTAGATAGTTTTCATGGCACTTGTAAATATTTTAAATCAATCATTCATTTGTCATTTGTCCAGTGCACTGGAATATAGGATCCAGTAGGATAGGAACTTTGTGTTTTTCCCCACTGTAATTCTATCCTGTTGAACAATGCCTGATCAATATTATCATAATTTATATACACTATTCCCTGCTGAGCTTCACTTGATGTTTCTCTGTAAAACAGGCTGTTAGGAACACTGTAGTAGAATCATTATCCTTGATTTTTATAATTATATTTTAAGTTAATTTCTAGGAGTCAGATTATTACATATTATATATTGACACATATTGCTCAATTGATTCCTAGAAAGTCTTTAGTGATTTACATACCTACTAATCATGCCTCCTCTCATTTCTATACATTCATGCCTGTAAGTTTTGTGAATCTTTTTAATATCTGTGATCTCAGAGGTTATTAAGAATGATTTATTAATTATTAGCATTTTATGGTTAAAAAATTTGAAAATTTTGGGAGCACCTGGGTGGCTCAGTCATTAAGCATCTGTCTTTGGCTCAGGTCATAATCCTTGGGTCCTGGGATCAAGCCCAGCATCAGGCTCCCTGCCCAGTGGGAAGCCTGTTTCTCCCTCTCCCACTCCCCCTGCTTGTGTTCTCTCTCTCGCTGCCTCTCTCTCTCTCTCTGTCAAGTAAATAAATAAATAAATCTTTAAACAAATTTTTTTTATTTTAAAAATAATTTTAAGCTTTTTTTAATTGTCATATTTGAGGCACTCATATTTTAATAAGTTTCATTTGGACATATGCATAACTATTGTATATCAATATATATAAGGATAGATAAACAGATCTCTCTCTATATATATCACAAATGTGTATATTTTTAAAATATGAATTATAGCAATTAATAGTGCTCCGCATTTTTTTATTAAAATATTTTAATAATATATTGACACAATAGTACATGCAAATGTTTCTTTTTTTTTAAATTTTTTATTTTTTATAAACATATATTTTTATCCCCAGGGGTACAGGTCTGTGAATCACCAGGTTTACACACTTCACAGCACTCACCAAAGCACATACCCTCCCCAATGTCCATAATCCCACCCCTTTCTCCCAAACCCCTTCCCCCCCAAAATTTTTTAAATAAATAAAATAAATTTGAGAAATTTTTATATGATTTCTGGCATATGAATTGCCCTTTATATGTTTTTTCATTTAAAAATTTTTATTCATTTTTGTTTATTATTTTTTAATGATTTTTATAAACATTTATGTATTTTTTAATAAAAAAGTTTTCTATTTCACAAGTTTAGTTTTTCATTTTTTAAAATCCTTAGTTTAATATATTCTTCTATGGTTTCTCTGAGTGTTCTTATTGTTAATGTTTTAACTTTTAATGTTTTTTTCTCCATATTTAATTTATGTTGGTACATGTAATAACAGTGGAATTCAAATTAGTTTTATTTTACGTTTTAGAAAATATTATTATTATTTTTTAAGATTTTATTTATTTATTTGACAGAGATTACAAGTAGGCAGAGAGGCAGGCAGAGAGAGAGCCCCAACAGAGTGGGGCTCGATCCCAGGACCCTGGGATTATGACCTGAGCCGAAGGCAGAGGCTTTAACCTACTGAGCCACCCAGGCACTCTGATTTTAGAAATTACTGATCAGTTCTCCTCATTATATATGAACATATGGTAATCACAATAATAGTTAAGATTTCCTGTAAGATATCCATGGGCCAGTCATTTTGCTAAATATTTTACATACAATAGCTCAATTAATCTTCATACCAATCTTCAGGGTTATGATGAAGCCTATTTTTCTCGAAAGAGGGACAGAGAAAATGTCAAACATTGTAAGTTGACTATGAAATCATCTCTCATTTGTAACAGACAGGAGGCAGAGTCTTGAGTTTTTAACCTAGTTTTATGCTTCATATCAATAGTGTGATTTAATATGAGCAACATCTTATTAGAGTATCATCCTGCTTATTATTACTGTGGTTAAGTTGGGAGCATTCAAACCAGTGCCACTTTTTCTCAAGTTTCCTCAAACCTCTCTTCTCCCAAAATCTCCTGTCATGGAATCATAACCACAAGATGGGCAAAACCTGGTTTGACTTTCTATACTATTAGAAAAAGCAAAAAGAATATAAAGAATATGTTTCCCTGCACTAAAAACAAGACACCAAAATACTGAGAGCAGATACTTAGAAAAAATATTCCAAAAGAATACTGGAAAAGTTATGTTATTATCTAATAAAATAGACCTTAATTTAAAAAAATCATTTGGAAAAAGGATGACAAAAAAAGAGTAAGAAGCTATAACCCTCATTAATATAAGCACATGCAACAACTCAATCTCAAAAGACAGAAATGAGGAATGATCTAGATAAATGAACAACAAAAGGATTTATTTTATATAACTCTTTCAGAAAATGATAAAGCAGATGAAAAATACAAAATGAGAGCAAGATTCAAACAAAACAATGAAAAACTCAAGCTACTTGGTATGTATAGAGAAATATCATACCAAACAATACAACATATGCTTTCTTTGAGCACATGTGAAGTACTTCCAAAGTAGGTTATGTCATACCATAAAGTGATAGAAGTCTTAATTTCAAAGAAACAATGTAATACAGACTATTATTTTCTAACATACAACAAAATTATTAATTAAAAGCAAAAGAAAAGCTAAGAATAGCTAAATAGCTAAAGAAATCCCATATTATCAGTAAATAAATAAAATAGTCATTGGATTAAAAGAAATAAACTGTGAGCTGCATAATCAATCCTACTTGACAAAATTCACAAGACACAGTTAAAACAGTACTTAGAGGAAAAATTACAGTTTTAAACTATAATCAAGAGAATCATGAAATGTCTTTTAAATGACTATTGATTCAACCTAGGATACTAGAGAATAAGCAAAGGAGCAAAAAGAGAAATGAAATAAAATAATGAAAATCAAGTCAGAAATCAATGAAAGAAGCAAAAGAAGAGGGCATATTAACAAAACCAAATTCTGATCTTCCTTCAAAAATCTGTGGTCGGTCAATAGTTCTTATAGGAGATTTCTACCAAATTTTTAGGAAAAATTCCAAAGTTTTTTTAATTACCCAGAAAATAGAAAACAACAAAAATCACTATAGCTAATTTTAGGAAGTTAGTGTTGCCTTGAATTGAAAACAGGTGAATTTATTGGCTCATTTCAAATGTGATTAAATGTAAAAATCTTAAATATCAATTCTACAATTGTATTTTGAAAAAATATATATAATATAAAAGGATCTTCACTTGAAAATTTTTTTTTTTTTTTAAATTTTATTCATTGGGGCGCCTGGGTGGCCCAGTGGGTTAAAGCCTCTGCCTTCGGCTCAGGTCATGATCCCAGGACCCTGGGATGGAGCCCCGCATCTGGCTTTCTGCTCCACAGGGAGCCTGCTTCCCCCTCTCTCTCTCTCTCTGCCTGCCTCTCTGCTTACTTGTGATCTCTGTCAAATAAATAAATAAATAAATATCTTTAAAAAAAAAAAGATTTTATTCATTTATTTGTGTGTGAGAGAGAGAAATAGCATGAGTGGGGGAGGGGCAGAAAGAGAAGCAGGCTCCCTGCTGAGCAGGGAGCCCCATGCAGGACTCCATCCCAGGACCCTGGGATCATGACTTGAGCTGAAGGAAGATGCTTAATCAATTAAGCCATCCTAAAAATTCTTTAAAAAAACAAAAGATTTATTTTATTTGTCTTTTAGGTTATATTTATTTATTTGACAGAGAGGAGAGAGAGCCTGTGTATAAGCAGACAGAGCAGCAGGCAGAGGGGAGGAAGAAGCAGGTTCCCCGATGAGCAGGAAGCCTGATGGAGAACTCAATACTAGCACCCTGAAATCATGACCTGAGCAAAAGGCAGAAGCTTAATTCACTGAGCCACCTAGGCACCCCAGATTTTTTTTTTTTTTTTTTGAGAGAGAGAGAGAACATATGCATGTGAGTAGGCATGCAAGTAGGAGTGGGGGGAGAGAGAGAGACTCTTCCAGCAGACTCCCTGCTGAGCACAGAGCCCCATGCAGGGCTTGATCCCAGAACCCTGAGCTCATGACCTGAGTAGAAACCAAGAGTCAGACACTCAACTGACTGAGTCACACAAGCACCCCTCAACTCAAAAATTCTTTAAAGGTAATGTACATTAACAGACTAAAGAAACCAAAGTACATTATTATCTTAATCAATGAAGAAAAAATATTCACGGAGTTCAGTATCTATTTACTATGAAAACACCTAGAAAGCAAGGAATAGATAAAAACGTCCTTAATTCAGTGAAGGTTAAATACCAATCTTAGAACATCAGACTTAGACTTAAAGAAAGAATTTTTTATGTATTTTCTTTATGATAGGAATTAGACAAGGATTCCCATTTTTGCTTAAATAGTATTGGAGGCCCTGGCCTACAATATAAAGATAAGGGGAAGAAAAGGTTGCAAAACATAGTAGGAAAGAGATGCAACTCTTGATACTTTCTACTGGTATCAATAACTATTGGTTTTAGGAAAACCAACACAAATAAAAAAGATAAACTATTAGAATTAATAAGAGTTCATCAGTACTACTGATATTTACTTGATTCCTCTATGTCAGTGATAGTCGATGAGAAAACAGAAGAAACATGATTATTAGTCAATATAGCAATACATATATATATGTTTATGTGTGTGGATTCTAGGAACTAATCTAGGAGACATTTTATTGAACTCTAATACTTTATCTAGATGGGTTTTGTTTTGTTTTAATGAGAAAGAAACTATGCTCACACATAGGAAGACCTTACTATTTAAAAATCTGAATCAAAATTAAAAGATCTCTATATTAAAAATCCCAGGTCAGAATGGCTTCATGTGGAAGTCTACTAAATATTTAAATGAGAAGTAACACTAAATTTGCATATTTTAGAAGACTCCATCCAAGAAATTCTATTAATGTCAACATAAGTCAGTACAAAAACATGGTTAGGACACGATAAGAAATAAAAATTATATGCTAAATTCATTCTCCAAAAGAGATACAAAAATTCTAAAAGAAAAAAATTAGTAAACCAAATTTAGTGCTATATGACCAGGTTAGTTTTATTCCACAGGGAAAAGGCTTATTCAACATTTTAAAAATCAATATATACAAAAAACATATAATCATCACAAAAGTCACAGAAAGAATATGTGATAAATTAAATATACATTCATGATTTTAAAAATTATCAGAAAATGGAAACTTATTTAACTTAAAACATACTTCAGGATGAATTACTGAAATCTCTCTGTGGTTGTGATTTTTTTATCATTATTCCTATTCAGTCTTATGGTGGAAGCACTAGTCAGTTCTTTAACTGAAGGAAAAAAAAAATACAATAATTGGAAGGAAGAAATAAGATCCATCAATATTCATATAATAATAAATATATACACAACAAATCCAAAATAACCTAAAGGTATTATTTTTAGAACTCAAAAAACATAACAAAGAGAAAATGAAAGTTTCAAAATATATTATTTATAATAGAATGAAAAAGTCAAATTAAGAGTAAAAGCAAGTATAAGAACTCCACAAAAAAAAAAAAAAAAGCTATAAAATGAAAGGAGATCTGTATAACTAGATAGCTATACCAGGTTTATGGGTCAGAAGACTTCATTTAAAATGATGCCAATTCTCTCTAAAGCAAGGCATTGCTAAGCAAAATACCAAGAAGACTTTTGTGAAAATTGAGAAGTTAACTCTAAAGTGTATACGAAAATTCAAACTGCCCAACTTGAAGGAGAATAATAAATTGGAAGAACTTATTCCATAGTATAATTCTCAAATTTGGCTGCATATTATAGTCATCAGGGATATTTTCCAAAACCTGATGGTGATACTGGATCTTTCACATAATTAATTCCTTATCTTTAAGGAGAGATCCAGCATTTTTTTTTAATATTTTCCAGGTGTTTCATGTGCATCCAAATTTGAGAGCCACAGCTCTTGCAGCATATTATCATATACAATATAAATTATGTATTATTTTAAACGTGCATTAATTAAGATAGGGTGAAACTAATGTAAGGATAACAATTAGACAAATGGGACAGAATAGAAGCTATGGAAAGAGACACACCCACATATGTATGGACACTGTTTATGACTAATATAGCGCAGTAAGGCAGTAGGAAAAAGGCAGTTTTTCAATCAAAGTCACTGCACCAATTGGCTCTATAGAAGAAAAAAATAAACAGTGATCTCAATCTCAAATCATATAAAAAATTATCAATTCTAGTAGACTGTAGATCAAAAGGAGGGAGTAAACAAATGGGATAAATGCTAAGAGAACATCTTCATGAACTTAAGGTAAAGAAAATCTTCTTTGACAACACACAAAAAGGAAAATAATTATTAACTGACTACACTAACGCTAAAATTAAAAACTTCCATTCATCAAAAGCTGCCATTTAAAAAATAAAATGTCGGGGCGCCTGGGTGGCTCAGTGGGTGAAAGTCTCTGCCTTCGGCTCAGGTCATGATCCCAAGGTCCTGGGATCGAGCCCCTCATCAGACTCTGCTCAGCAGGGAGCCTGCTCCCTTCCTCTCTCTGCCTGCCTCTCTGCCTGCTTGTGATCTCTGTCTGTCAAATAAATAAATAAAATCTTTTAAAAAATAAAATAAAATAAAATGTCAATCTATAGACTAAGAGAGGATACTTGCAACACAAGTTGATGACAAAAGGTCAGGACCCACTATATATATATATACACATATATATATACATACATACATAGATACATATGTTAGCATGTGTGTATAATCAATAAAAAGAAGTTACAAAATCCAGTAAATAGATGAGCAAGAGACATGAAAAATGTTTTCATAAAATAGCATTTCTGAGGGCACGTGGCTCAGTCAGAGAAGCGTGCAACACTTGATCTCAGATTTGTGAGTTTGAGCCCCACATTGGTTATGGAGATCACATAAAAATAAAATCCTTAAAAAAATAAAATAGTATTTCCAAAAGGTCAATAAACATATGAAAATGTGACCAATCTCATTAGTCACTGGGGAGATTCAAACTCAAACCATGAGCTACCATTATACTCTTACCAGAATAACTGCAGTCACGAAGACTGATAACATCAAGTGTATTGCCAAAGACGCAGATTACCTGGGACTCCCAAACACACGCTGCTAGTGGGAATGCAAATTAGTATAACTACTTTGAAAATCTGTTTTACATTATCTATCAAGGCTGAACGTACACATACCATATGACATGGCAGTTCCACTTATGTATATACTTAAGTAAATGCACAGACATGTGAACACACATGTATAAACATGTGAACACACTTGTGCAAGAATGTTCCTGACAACGTTACTGGTAACAGCTCCAAACTGGAAATAATCCAAATGTGCATGAGCAATAAAATGGGTATATAAATTGTGGTAGAGTTAACAAAGAGAATATTATACACATCGAAATGAGTAAGTTATCTAGAACATCGTGGTTGGATTTTACAAAGATAATGTTGAATATATATGCCAACCAAACCAAGAACACATACTATAATTTTTTCATTTATGTAAAGTTCATAAATGGACAAAAGTCAGGATAATGGTTACCTTTGGGGAGGATGGTAGATAATGATTGAGAAAGGGCACAAACAGAGGCTTTTAGAATATTTGCAATTTTCTATTTCTTGAGTGTTGGCTCTATAAATGTGTTTACTTTGTGAAAACTCATCAAACTGTACATTCTTTTCTCTTTCTTATTTATTTATTTATGTATTTGACAGAGAGAGAGAGAGAGCGCACAAGCAGGCAGAGCAGCAGCAGAGCAGCAGACAGAGGGAGAGGGAGAAGCAGGCTCTCTGCTGAGCAAGGAGCCTGACACGGGGCTCAACCCAGGACCCTGGCATCATGAGCTGAGCTGAAGGCAGTTGCTTAAGCAACTGAGCCACCCAGGTGCCCCTGTACATTCTTTTCTCTTAATTGAAGTAAAATATAGTAGTAAAACATTTAAGAATGATGATAGTCAGAACACATAGAGAAATAAGCTATCTTCTTTTATAAGAGTTAACATAAAAATGTCAAATTTTCTCAAGTTAATCTATAAACTCAATACAACCTGATTAACATTCTAGTACCATTTCTTCAATAACAAAATTAATTTCTTTGAAAACACAATTACACGTCTATGAATAGCTAAGTCAACTTAGCAAAAAGGTGTAAAAACCTGGTCTGGTCTATACATGAAATATATTACAATGCTTAACCTGGAACCATTGTTACACACATAGGGTGATTTGAGAACAACTGAAAAGAGATGAGTGGAGTAGAAGAAATACTTCAGAGACAGACTAATCCAGATGTGAGCCCATAACATGATTTAAAGTAACAACACAAATCAGTTGGGAAAGATGACTCGCTTAGTAAATGGTACTGGGAAATCAGGTTTATTATATGAAAAAATCTAAAATTGGATCGCTCTACAATGTATCTCAAAGTGTCTTCCAAGTGGATTAAAAAATGAGAAATAAAAAACTGTAAAGTTGATATACAATAATAAAGAAAAATATCTTTGTAACTTCTCATGCAAAGCTTCAAAAGCAAAACATGAGACAAAAAAAATGATTTGGGGCTGGCTTAGGAACAGAGATACATTTCATAATATGGTCTGATTCCACATAATCGATTTACAAATGAATTCAACAAAACCCTATGTCAAGCTGATGATGACAGCAGGTGAATGTGTATATGTGTGTATGAGCTAGATCTGACATTTGTCAATCATTATTTCATAATATAATATCTAAAACCCTATTTTGTCTATGAATAGGACAGATTTGCCTACCAACAATTATTAAACTTAATTTCCCAGTAGTTTTTTTTGAATCTAATTCTACCACTCTTGTGACTAGAAATATATATTTTCCTAGAAAATAACTCTTTGTCCTACATGTTTTCAAACTCACTCCTTAAAGATTCTAGGGTATATTCCATAGGATTTAACATTCTTTTACTGAATTAACACAGTAAGTCACCTCAAAACACACTAACTTATTATTTAAGAATCTTAGCTGAACTCTAACTTTTCAACATAAGATTCTTACAAATCATCTTTGATTAGCAGATATCAACTTCTATGCCTTCAAATCAGAATGTCTTTATTTAAGGAATTAGAGGAGTTAGGCCACTACAGAAAAAGTGAGAGAAATGTTGGCATAAGTAACACTGCAAAGTGGTTAAGAGTTTGGTTAGTTTTTGTTTCTAAACACTGTGTTTTTAATAGCTGTTTTATTAAAAAAAAAATACAATTTTATTTTGCATATTCTAGAGATATAAACATGCATAGTAACTCTTCACTCCTGGAGTATAACCCATCTCAAAGAAGAGACATGTTGGACTGTTAAGAGGCCTACAAAAAAGCTCAAAAAGTTTCACTTAATTCCTTTTCCCTTATCTACCCCAGTTTCTTCTCTCTAGCACTCTGGGATTGTAACCACCTATCCGTTAATTACTTTCTTTCTTTTGTGATTACCTTTCTTTCAACAGAACTCACATATTTTCTATTAAAATTTCCCCTTCCAGTTCCCAAAAGTGCATTCCTTATTAGTAGTTTCTAGCAGCCAAGGGAGAATAGGGTGCTTACCTTCAAAATAGATGCCTGATTGGACTTCTAGGACCCTAGGAAGTGTCCTGAGGTCAAGGGACTGAACGAACTCTTCCAGCGACAATGCCATGGCTTGGGTCTTGCACAGTCCAAGCACTTACAGAAGCTCCTGCCTTCTGGGTGTCGCTTGTTTGCAGCTGTTGTCCCTGTTGATCATTCCTCCTTCGGGCAGGCGAGGATGTCACACTAGAGTCCCACTAGGGTGGAGTAGCTCTGTGTGGGGAGAACTGTGAGGTGGGAAGGAGGAGGCAGGGGACAAAAGGTGTGACAGCTCTTTTTGTTCTCATTGTGGCTTCATTTCCTTCTGACACTGAAGCAGAACAGGATGGGGGGGCGGCGGTGAGCACGTCTTAACAGACAATGCCAAAAAAAAAAAAAAAAAAAAAAAACCAAGAGTTGGTAAGTAGCTCACTCTGTCTGTTGCCAGCCCAGGTGCGCCTCTACAACACTGGCAAGACTGTTGGGACTTAGGGCTGCATGTGGCTTTTTGAACCAGAAAAGAATAGGAATACAGGACTAGAGTCAAATCTTAAAATAGCACCATGTTAATTCTTTATGTCTTTAGCTTATTTCTAAAGTTTGGCTTTGTGCCTTATTTGCATACTCTCAGTGCTTTCACATTAAATTTGGTTACAAAAGTGCTCTGTGTCAGCTTTTTTGAGAAATCTGATACTCTGAAGAGAGAGGATCAAAACAACTTTTTATTGTTCCACATTAAAAATTTTGCTGAATCTTAAAGGAGGGCGGGGGAGGGGCACAATATGCAAAATGATACAGTAAATGAATCCAGTAGGTTAATACGAATTTTCTAATCACTACAGAATAGTGAAAGTATCTAAATCTGTTGTAAGGAAACTGGGTTTCCTGGGTTTAACTCTCTTTAGATGTATAGGTGACTTCAGCCTTATTGTCTCTGTTCCTCATTTGGCTCAATTATTAAATGGAAAAAAAAAAAAAAGTAGAAGGAGTCAATGAATCAAGCAATTTCTCCCCAGACTAAAATTCTGCATTTCGGATTCTGTGGTCCAAATAGTAGGGAGAGGGGCATGTCCAAAGTCAAAGAAGTGAGAGAACCCTTATTGAAACAGATCCCTTAAAAGTTCCCCTTCTCAGGTCGCCTGGGTGGTTCCATGGGTTAAAGCCTCTGGGTTAAAGCCTCTGCCTTCGGCTCAGGTTGTGATCTCTGGGATAGAGCCCCACATGGGGCTCTCTGCTCAGCGGGGAGCCTGCTTCCCCCTCTCTCTCTGCCTGCCTCTCTGCCTACTTATTATCTCTGTCTGTCAAATAAATAAACAAAATCTTAAAAAATATATAATTCCCCCATCTCTATTCTTTGTATTTAGCACAATGTTTTATACCTAGTTTATACAACTCAAGTTGATATTTTCTTTCTTTTTTTTTTTAAGATTTTATTTATTTATTTGTCAGAGAAAGAGAGAGAGCACAAGCAGGGGGAACTGCAGGCAGAGGAAGAAGCAGGCTTCCTGCTGAGCAAGGAGCCCCCATGCAGGACTAGATCCTCATGACCTGAGCTAAACGCAGCTGCTTAACCATCTGAGCTACTCAGGCGTCCCTCAAGTTGATGTTTTTTAAGTCTCTTTAAGGGTAAACAAAGGAAGACTAGTTAGTATAGGTACAGGTGAAAGATAGTAAGAAGCTGCACATTCTCCTTATAAACTGGGAACTCCTGGTTCTTTGTTGGGAAACTGTTATAGCTTCAGGCTGCAGAGTATAGCTAGACAGAGGGGGTCAGGGCTCATCCCAGCTCCACCATTCCCTTCACATAAGTGACTAAGCAATAAAAACGCAACCTTATTTTGATATAGAGCTTACAAAACTCTTTCAGCTCAAATCATATTTGACATTTGCGATAAACTGCTTGGCTTCATTTCTTTCTTTACAAAACTTGAATTTATGGGGTCCTATTCATAGTTTTCACTAGTAGCTTCTACTTGCTCACTTGGAACTATGTCTCCAAAATCTCCCAAACTTGATCAGTCTGCCTCCTGCACACCCAAGCTCAGGCTCTTCAATTGGCTGCAAATACTGTTTACAGCCTAATAGCATATCTCACATTGCAGATCATATAAAAAGGGCTGCTGTGGACGGCTCCTTAAAAAATCATACATCTTTTAGAACTGGTGCCACAACCAATTTCATTTCATACTTACTCCAAGCTAGATTTTACTTGCTTTTTTTGTTTGTTTTTATTTTTGTTTTTTAACTTTCCCAAATCAACTTTCTATCCTACTAGCCAATAAAGCCTTTTTGAAATATCACCTGTATCTTAGTTATGTATGCTATCCCTGCTTCTGTTCTTCCAACAGATAACCCTTGGTTTCTGCTATAATCTGATTCTCTGATATTACCAATCTTAGTTAATGAGATTGGTTAATGAGTAGATTACATTCTACCAGTTTCCCAAGCCAGAAGGCTGCATCATGGGAGAAGCCATTTCTGGCCTCTGAATCCCTCAACCCCTCACTGTCACTCATTCTGTTCTTGTTCTGTATCCCCACGGTTACTACTTTAGTCTAGATAGAAATCACTTCTGACACCGTAGGCAAGGAATTCGTGACATGAACAGCCAAGACAAAACCGACAAATAAAAATTTTGAGAAGGTACTTGAATCTAAAGTGGATGACTACAGTTGAACAACTGAAACAGTAAATTACAAGTGCAATAATAATGATATTAATGAGAGCTCAGAAACAAACCAGAGTACAATGCTTTCCCATATGAAAAAGGTGAAATTCCAACGCAGTAGAGAAAAATGTTTTATTCAACAAATAGTTGTTAAATATTTTTCAAGTAAGTTAGTTCCCTAACATTCTAGGCACCAAAATTAAATTTAGATAAATTTAAAAGTTAAGCTTAAATAAAAATAAAACAAAGGAGAAAATAGAAAAATGTCTGAAGAAAGTAAGGGAAGAATTTTTTAAAGAATTTAATGCAAGGAAAAGACTAATAGATTTGATGACAGACATAGGAAATATGTCTATAAATCAAAAAGAAGCTTTAACAAAATAGAAAATAAAAACACACACACACTTCAAATTAAGAATTGATGTCTGGGATGCATAAAGAGCACATATTAAGTGATATGCAAATAAAAAATATTTAAGGACTTCTGCTTCTGGCTATGAGCCTGTATCTGACCAGCTCTCCAACCAACGGCAACAAGAATAGTGAATGGTTTTTTGACACTCTTGTTTTAAGGAATAGGAGAGCTATCAGAGCAGTTGGGACTTGAGATGCCAAAACCAGAAAAACAGGGAAACACAATGAGAGGAACCCAACCTTCCACCCCTTTTCTCCCCTCAAGGCATGTGTGGATTAAAATTTGGCATCAAAAGAGAAGCTGAAAAGCAGAGCCTACATGGTCGTTAAGGGGGAAGGAAGCCGAGTTGAATTTCTAGCAGTTTCAGATAGCTAAAGAGATAAAAAATGGAATTTGGGGCTAGCAAGGCATCTAGGGAAACAGAAATGAGTTGTTTAGCACCATTTTCTCCCTTCAGGGTTTCGCGCGTTCAAAACCAGCATAGAGTTGATTGTATGACACTGGTTAGAAAGTGATCTGTAAAAGGTTGACAAAACCAAGCAGCACTTTCTGGGGTCTCACTGGCGGGAAAACACACCCTGCTAAGGGGGAGGAAGGAGCTCTGGTAAATACCCTGTGTTTTTGGCTGGGGCCCCTGAAGCCTAGTCCCTAAGAGAACAAACGGGTTGATTATAAATAGGCCTTAGAATATTGAAGCCCAGATCAAAGTTACCTCAACCCCTGATTGGATTAAAGTGATCTGCCCCATTTGAGATGCGGGACAAAAGCAAACACCCTGTCACTGGGGAAAAGCAGCCAGAACTTCTACAGTATTTTAAACACAATGTCTAGGATTTAATAATTTAAAAAGCTCAGATATGGAGTTATGAAGCATGCAATTTAAAATAATTTTGATTAACATGGTAGAAACTAGAAGACAAGGGGAATTTCAGTAGAGAAGTGCCATCTATTAAAAGTATCAAATTGAATTCTAGAGTTGAAAAATAACAACTCAAATGAAGACTTCTGGACATAGGGTAAGAGAAGGTTCGTACGTGGACCAAGGAAAAAAGAAAATATTCTCTATTAAAGAGAGGTAAAAAGAATTCAACATATAAGAATAGAAGAGACATTTTAGCCGCAGTGAAAAGGTCTTAGGTGACCTTGCATCCTCACCTGAAAGGCGAGACGGCTTAGAGGGAGAAGCAGTATTTCACCAGGTAATGGCTAAAGATTCTCCAACAGGGTTCCATGGTTCCTGCGGTGGGGGTTCCCGGGGATCCATCTCTCGCTACCACAGTGTGGGGGGATCAGGGAACAAGCCCAAGGCCACCCCTTCCGGCAACCTTGACCCACCCTCCAACCTCTCTTCCAATCGCAACCTTCAGAGCCATGGTCGCAGCATCCCCTGCCTCCAGGACCAGCCAACACTGGTGTTTTGTTTTCTTTGTTTCGTTCCGTCTTTGTGCACTTAGCTCCTCACTGCCATCGATCATGAGCCCCAGATTCACGGGAATTATTCCAGCGACACACGCACCTGCGGGGCTTCCACACCTGCCTCTCCCTGGGCCTGTTTGCCTCGTGACGACGTGGTTCTGGAGGTCTCCAGCCATGTGCTCTGGCATGGACTTTGGAGAAGCGCGAGGCCTCCTAGCTCTCCCAAGCGCAAACCCAGCTCGGAAACCGCGCCCTCCCCTTGGGCCTGCACACGCCGCCCCGAGACAGGTGGTAAAACCCAGGACGTCCCGCGGTCACCCCGGTCCTGGACAAGAACCTGCCCCAGGCGGGGGTTCTGCAGGCCCTGGGTTCCGCCCAGGCAGCCATACCCCACCTCTGACTCCCTGATGAGCCGCTTCCTGGGTAAGAGGCGAATAGCATCAGGAAGTAGGCGGCCACCCTACTCTCCTCTGCAGGCTGGCCTGGGCCAGTCTCTGGAAAGGCTTAAAGTCAAGCAGGAATTAGGAGCCCCCAGAGCCCAGCGGGCTTCGAGGGGTGCCTCTGTTGTTCCTCTGGTGTTAGGGCTTCCGCCTGAGCCTCTTCCTTCCGTCCCTGTGCAGCTTTTTAATGACCCTGGAACCCTTTCCCTAGCCAGGGACCATATGGAAATAAGGCAGCTTTTTTCAGAGGGGATAAAAAAAAGTGTACAAGTGGACCAGTGCAATTCAAACCTGTGTGTTCAAAGGTCAATTGCACTCAAATGCTGAGAGAAAACTGTGTATTTAATTCTTAAAACCCGTATATTGCTGAGGATGCAGAATATTCGCCTGTACTACAAACTGATGTGATCTATTTTGAAAAATCAATTTGATCTAGTAATTTTACATTTAAATGTAATCAGATAAAGATTATACACACAAAGATTTATTTATACCATTCATTGAAGTGTTTATTACTTTTAATGGCAAAAAAAGGGGAAAGAAAACTAAAGTACAAGAATAGAGGTTATTTACATAAGTTATTCGCATGATTATATACTAAGCTGCCACTAAAAAGCATGTTTTCAAAGAAAATTGTTGACGTGAGAAATTTGCCAGCAACATAATGTGAAAAATTGAGGATAAAGGATAAGCAGCATAGAAAAGAAAGTCTAGAATAGGTACTAACTTTTATATTTTTTAATATGCTTGTGTGGTTTTATTTTTTAAAAAATTAAAAGATTAAGAGTCAATGAAATTGTTTTCTTTTGAATAAATAAAGATTACTTTTTTAATTTTGTAATTTCTAACACCTTCATTTCACTGTTTTCACCTAAGCTACCTATTACTCTATCCCTCTTTATTACATTTGGTGGACATTTTTATTCTTTGTCTTACCTTTATACTCATGACCGTGCTCTTTACTTTGAAATGCTCTCTTTTCTTGACTTCCTTCAGTTTTCATTCTATTTTTCTACTTGCCTCATCCAAGTCAAATTTGCAGTTTCCCTTTTCTCTGCTTTTTAAATATTGTGTTCTTGCTCACATTTACTTGGGGCATTTAACTACAATTTCTATCTTAAATGCAATGTATAAGGTAATATGAAACACCAAAAGGGCCAAGTTTAAAAATCAAATTTTCTTGGACAAAGGGCCTTATGGAGAACAGGCTATCCCATCTCTTATTGTTGTTGTCAGGAAAAAAATATAAGGCCAATGGTCCTGATTTTACAAAATTTTCAAAAAAATTAAAAATGGGGGTACCTGGGTGGCTCAGTGGGTTAAAGCCTCTGCCTTTGGCTCAGGTCAATCCCAGGGTCCTGGGATCAAGCCCCACATCAGTCTCTTTGCTTAGTGGGTAGCCTGCTTCTCTCTCTCTCTCTGCCTGCCTGTCTGCCTATTTGTGATCTCTGTCTGTTGAATAAGTAAATAAAATCTTTAAAATATAAAAATAAGGGGAAAAAATCAAAGCTGATGTTTTCCTTGTGAATTCACCTTTTATGTGTTAACAACTAATTCTCATTTCTAAAAGTGATGGCCAAGTTAATATTTTTATGTAAAATTGTTTGATCCTTTTACTAAAAACTTGCGACTTATTCTCAGAAAAAGGAAATGATAACCGAAAATCAATCAGTTAAAAGGCTGCCCATTATGACCTCCGACCTGTACCAGAAGAATGATGGCTTCTAAGTCTTTGTCTCTGGCCCAAATTCTTTACTGAGATCCAGACCTGTTTAAGACCTGGATATTTTTCAAATTTTATATTCAACATGCGCAAAATTGAATGGTTCATTTTTTCTGCTTTCTCCACTCCCACTCCAATCTCCTGTACTCTCTGTCTCAGGAAATAGCAACAACCTCCATCCAATTTGGAAGTCAGAATCCTGGGTCTTTTAATGACACTTTCCTCTCTGTCATACCCTCTATCAATCAATCAGTGAGGAAATCCAGGTCTATTGCTAGGATATTTTTCAACTCTCCTATCTCTCCCCAAGACCACTGGCACCTATGTAATGAAGGCCACCACTATCTCTTGCCTACATGAGGGTAAAAGTTCTTAGTTCTTAAAACTTCCTTCCTCACTGTGAAGTCCATTTGACCTTTCTAAAGTATTAATCTGACCAAATTCCTCCCTTCATTAAAACACTTCTTTGAAATGAACATAACATTTTTTTTATCAACTATACCTCAAACAACAAAACTTTCCCAGTTTATTCTTCAGCAGTTATTATCTGGAGACTCTGTTGCAATGAATAGATTGCAAGTGACAGGAACTCAACTCAAACAGTGTGCTCCACACAACTTGTGGCCACAAACTGTAAGAGACATTTGGTCCTTTTGTTTAGGAAAAGTTGGAATAAATACTTGTGGCTGAAAGGTTTTGTTCTCAGGTAAGCATCAACAGTGTTTGAGGGCATCTCTCTCAGAAAGATGCATTCACATTATCCCAGTAACTCAAATGTGCTTGGAAATGTCCTGTAGAGAAAAATCTCTGTTCAAACACTGAGCTTGCCCCTCAACGATTTTACCAAAGAACAGAGATGGCCTTGCCCATTAGCCAACCTAAAAGGAAATGATAGAGTTATAGTTAGTCATCATCCCATCATTGCCAATCTTATCTGCCCTAAGAGAAGTAATGTTGGAGAAGAACAAAGAAAAACAAAGAAAAGCTAAAAACAAATTTTGCTCAAGATGTTCATTCCTTTGTTAAAACACTTAGCACCTATTTTCCTAAAAAGTGAGTACAACTAGCTGAACACAAAAAACAAATAAGAAAACAAAAACTCACTACATAAACTACAAAACAGGGGTTTAAAACCAATATTTGGGGGCGCCTGGGTGGCACAGTGGGTTAGGCCTCTGCCTTCAGCTCAGGTCATGACCTCGGGGTCCTGGGATCGAGCTCCACATCGGGCTCTCGGCTCAGCTGGGAAACTGTTTCCCTCTCTCTCTCTCTGCCTGCCTCTCTACCTACCTGTGATCTTTGTCTATCAAAACAAAAAACAAAAAACAACCTTAAAAAAAAGTTAAAACCAATATTTGAATATTATGAAATAATACTTTTTGAGAGGAGACTAAACTTAGAGATGGATCATTTTGACTGGTATCTAAGTCTCTAAATTTTCTAAAGCATTCTCCTCATAGTTTATTTCTGAAATAATAAAAAAGTAAGCCTTTCCTAGAAAAAAGGAGTTGCTCTCTAATGTGGAAATTATTGTTTCAAGTCACTGATGTGTTAAGAACCAATTCTAACTACAGGATAAACTGATTCTGAGAGATCAGACAACATCATCAGAGCATCAGGTTCAGATTTCTTACGCATGGGTTGCATTTCAGAAAGGTCATGCTGCCTTGACAACACCTGGCAACTCGAGACCTATATCGGCATTGATCCAAGTGCAATTGAAAGGGTACTCCTTTCTCCTACTTACACCAGGAAAAATCCCAGGATAAGCTGGGATTGATTCACATTGGGTTACATGTTCATCTTTCAACCAGTCTTTGTGACTAAGGAAATGAAATATGCGAGTTGCCCAAGTTAAATTCATATATTTTTTATTAGGCTCTTGTCCCTGCTAAGTCACAGTAATAGAGTTGGGAGAGGACAGGTCTCAAAGGAAGGTCAGCATGCGATTACCAACAAAAGGAGAAATTGGTGTTTGGTGGACAAATTCATAGTATACTTACCATAAGGGTTCCCGGTGCTATATATGGCTTCCTATTTGCAGTACTTTGATCACCTCGTTATTCCGTCTTCAACTGGAGATAGACTTACATACATTCTTAATTTATAATTTAGTGTAATTTCTAATTTAGTATAATTATGTACATACTTAATTTATAAATATGAATTATTTTAATAATCCAGAAAGTATTTTAATAGTCCAGAAAGAAAACTAAAACATGCTATAAAACTATTTAATTATCTTGTCAAAATCCACATAGTCATATCTTTAAAAAGATTGCTAAATCAAAACGTCTCCCTTCTCCAGTTACTCTGTGTAAATATCTCACAACCTGTAAGCGTGGGCCTTCCTCAGGGCCTTATTTTCTTAGCGCCAGCTTCTAGCATTCTAATTCACCTTTTGAATGAAGCTCAATGCAGGGCTCACATTTCTTCCCAGGTAGGTTCGTCGTGGTGGTTACCCTTTTTTCAACCTAATGCTTAATTGTTTTTTTCTGCTAACATTTGTTGAACCTTCTTCTGCATCTGTCATTATAAAAGGCACTGAAAAAATAAATAGCCCTTAAATAAGATTATATTTTAGCAGACCATGCACACAGCTTAAGAATCATAATCTAATGTACAAAGTTCTCCATAGAGATGAACAGGCTACTTTATGGGAACACACAGGAGGGACACTCAACTCTGGGACTTGAGAGTTAAGAATGGTTTCCCCTAGGGAGAGTGTTCCTGAACTAATTTTAAAATATAAGTGGTGGTGAGCTAGCTAAACCTGCTCACCTTGTAGAAGCTTTACTCAAATGGATGCACATTTTTCCATGGGATTCTGCCTGTTACCATATAGTACAGAGCAAAAGCACAGGTTGAAACAGGAATGTTGCAAAGAAGAATGACCTGGATATTGGCATCATGCGACTCCTGCACGGACATTGCCCTTGCTGTAGAACTCAACCCCTTTCTTCAAAACCATAATGACTGATCAAAAATAAAACCCCTTCACTCATGAAATATATTCCATTTTCTCTCTCCAAATAGTGAAGTTTCTGTGATGATGTAACTCTACCATTTTCTCCTGACGTTTATATGGCATTATTTAACAACTCCAATATGCCTATAGAAAAGATATTCCTACTTTACCAGGTCTTTTCTCCTTTTCATATATTTGTTATATCTGAAAGATAATCAGGGATGTCATTTACATATAAGTGTGATAACATACTAGAGTCTCTGAGGAACAGTTCAGTCCTAAGCATTCGAAAAAATAAATTTTAAAAGATTCACAATAATTTCTCATTACAAATTAAATGTTAATAACGTTCCGACCTCTTTAAAAGATCAGGGCTTTCTTTTCAGACCTAAAAACTTTAAAATCTATTAAATATAAATGATATTATAAAATAAAATCTAGAGAAAAATAAAATACTAAAATGTATGTTAAATATAAATTATTTGCTTTGGCAAATTTAAGTAAGGTTATGTATTTCTTTTTCTTTTTTCTTTTTTTTTTTTTTTAATTTCTTTTCAGCATAACAGTATTCATTGCTGGGTTATGTATTTCTTTAACCCAAGACAGTTTCATGAGCAATAGACTTTCTGTTTAAACTGTCATATAGATACACACACAGACACACACACACAAATACATATATATATATATATATATATACACATACATATACACATATATATGAAATTGTTCTTTGTAAACTTTTTTTCACTTGGTACCACCAGACTGAGTAAGGTACCAGGTGACTAAAACTCTGGAGTATCGGTAACAGATTATAGGGAGACTGATAAGAGACGGTAACAAAAATAAACAACCATACAAATATAAAATAATGACCAATGACTCTATATATGCTGGAGACAGAGTGGTGCATGTTGCGGCTTGGTAGGATTCCTACTTCCTAAAATATTTTAATAACTGAATTAAGTATTTTGCTCACATGACAGATAAGCAATATATGGTTGAGATCATTATGTTTCTAAAAGTCCCCCTATTTTACAAACTAAGTAGTATTATACAATTTAACTGAGATAATTTTCAAAGTTGGAAAAGTCATATATCTAGTGACATGATAACCTGAGTCAGGAACTACTTATGGAAAAAAAAAAATTTGTTGAAAAACTATACCTCCCTCAACCCCAAGTAAAAATCTCAAAGAAAAAGATTAAGGAATAGCAATGTGAGGGATTTACAGATTCACTTTATATAAAGAGAATGACTTTAGATTTCATTACTTTCCAATACATCCAATTTATTTCCCTCCCTTCCTTCCTTCCTTTTCTTTCTTGCTAGCTCGCTCTTTCTTTCTTTCTTTCTTTCTTTCTGTTTCTTTCTTTTTCTACACATGAAATAGCTAAGAATAAATGAAGTAAAAGGCTTATCTTATCTCCACCTCCTTTGGGTGGTTATATTATACATTTATACACAAATACATGATACAGTTATGTAATCACTGTGTATATAATATGCATATCATGCATAATAATACAGTTAGAGTCCTTTGTAACAGTCTGGATTCTGTCCCAGAATTCCTGGGCAATTATCACTTTTATAAGTTCTTTATCACCTAGCAGTGAGATGTCTAATTATCTTTTCTAAGATACAGAAGAGAGACCGAAGAATACATATGAGTATTAAATTCCAAGCTAGTAATTATGTTTTGCTGTTGAAAGTATTTAAATACATGTTAACATATGAATATGTACGGGAAATAAAAAACATGAAAATAATCCAAAACAATACTAGAATGAATAAGTACTTCAGGGCCTACTCCTGCTTTGGAATACTCGACAGAGTGAAAAACAAATTATGTACAAATGTACACACAAACATGAGTGCATTTCAAACACAAGAATAAAAGAAGTCACCAAATAATACATATATAATTACATTTAATACAAATGTGGATTTCAATTAATACATAGTATGAGAAGCAAAGAAATAAGAGACACAAAAATCAGGATACTACAAATATTGTAAAGAAGAAAGAAAGAGATGTGTTCAAGAAACTCAGAGGTAGTGGTAATGGTCTACTCCTTAAGCTGACCAGGGGTTTGTTATTATAATATTATTTTTATTTTTATTTATTAAACATCAAATGAGTACATATGTTTATGCACTTTGTTATGTACTTAAAATTATAAAGCTGAAATAGCCAAAGTAATGTGCTCATTTATTCATTTACCTGCTAGAGATCTATTGTACTTGTGCCATATGCCAGGCACTGAACTTGTTAGAGATTCTGCTAATCCCAAACAGGTCATGATCCCTTTATTCAAGGAGCTGATAGACTAATGTTTGATTGTTTGCAAGCAATAGACAATATGATATTTTCTCAAAAAATATCATGAGTTTAATATCCATGGACAAAGCTTATCCGTAATAGCTCACTTTCCTCTGGATGCCTTTCTCAAATCCTGAAGCATGTACTTAGCTTAACAGGGTTGAAAAACTATGGAAGTCACCTTAGCATTCCAATTTTCCATATCATCTTAGACTCGGAATCCCTTACGTCCAGGACTAGTTTGAGAAGTTCTCACTAGAAACCGGAACCCTTCTTTGAGAAAACTTCGACCTCTAGATATGACTTGCTTTCATGGTCCAAGTTGAATTATTAATAGACACAATATATAACTGAAAAATATTTAAAAGCTCCAAGCAAAAAAGAAAAGCTATGATCTTCCTGAAATTATGAAATATGTCATATGTCTTCTGGTACTCTAGAGCAGAACCTTTCACAAAAAAATAATTTTTTCATCTCACAAAGTCCAAACCATTTACTATGGAAGTTAAGGAGGTCTCCAGGACCTGTCCTGAAGTTACCTCCTTTCCAGTGTTTCTGCTATGAAACCCACTGTTTAAACGATGTGAACCTCATTCTTTAGGAATATGTCCCTTAAATAATGGGGAAAGATGGTTTTTGAATGTGTTTCTTAGCGGTCTGATTGGGTGACGCGTGCAGCCCTGATTTTTGCACAACCTCAGTGGCCACAGAACTGCAGGGCTCTTTCTGGCCAGGTCAGATCCCAGCCGCATCCTGACACTCGATATCAAACAGCTGGATAGACAGTGAAGTAAGAACTGATTCCTCAGAGTAAGGCAAACAGTTCCTGGGTGTGGAAAAAAGTGTCTCCTCCATTCATCATTTAAGTTCCCACTAGAATTCTTTTACCTCCCTGAAGCCTTTTTTGATCTTTAAAGTATTTTCAAAAATCTCTGTTCTTTCATAGAAGTTTCAGTAACCGACCATCTCTTACTACCTGGCCTTTTGTATGCTTTTCTCTGTTTCTGGATTTAAAATTCTAAAGGGAAAGCTCTGTGTCTAATTCAGCTGCATGCAATTCATAGCTCCAAGCACTGTGCTAAGAATATTTCCCAAAAGAACAAATGAATGGCTTTTCCGTATTTGTTGTATTTAATGGAATAATGCAGAGCTGATCCAGGTCAAGCTCTGCCTCCACCCTCCTCTTCTTTTCCTCAAGATTACGGAGTAAAGTCCTGACTGGACCTCAACACGGGCCAATGCTAAGGCATTTGTCTCACCAAGAGACTTCTCTGTTGAAGTAGGACTAGAAATTTAGGTTTTTAATCCCCAAAGCACTATTTACTCAGCATTTGAAGTAAATATTGACCACATAAAGACGCTAAATATTTTCCTCCTGAGTAAGATTTTATAGCCCATACCTTAGAATTCAGTCACATGTGCTATATTCCTAGACTACTGCTATTGAATTGGTAATGACAATCAAGGACTGTGTTATTTCCTTGGACTTAATCTAGAGGAAATATTGCTCTCGAACTCCTTCCTGAACAGTACAGAGAAATGGTAGATGCTAAGTCTTATACTGCTATTCCTATAAAGGCTTATCTGTGAAGATACTATGAAAAATGTATATTCCCTTTTCTTGTCACTTTGTAAATCTTTACAGCATGAATCCCTTATGCTGTATATTATTTCACAAAATGATAGAGTTTAAGGAATAAAAGGAATCTCAAAACATAACTGTATGTCCTCCACAAAGTCTTATTTTGTTAGAAGTAAAATAAAATCATAAATAAAATTCCAAGTAAAATATTTTATAAATGCACACAGTTTGGCTATCAGAAGAGCAACTGACTTTGACTTTATATATTACCCGTGAACCTAATAATCGCTAATTTTTGGTATTGGATTCTTTTTAGAATCAGCTACATTTTATTTTTTTCCAGCTTTACTGAAATATGGTTGAGAAATAAAATTTGAAGTTGTACAATGTGATGTTTTGATAAATGAATACATTGTGAAATGATTAATGCAGTCATTAATACAATCACAAACATATCCATCACCTCAAATAATAACCTTCTTGTGTGTGTGATAGAACACTGGAAATCTACTTTCTTAGCAACTTATTCATTTGGTCAACTTGTTATGGTTTTCATTGTATAAATCTTTGACTTCCTTGGTTGCATTTATTCCTCAGCAGTTTATTTTCAACTCCATGTTACTTTAATTTTACATATATTAAAGTCCCAATATAATAGTACCTTACTGATGGAACCATTTTTGTCCTTTTCATGGGAAATCTACTTTTAGAAGAACCACAGAAAAATGTTTTAAAGCTTTTGTTGGAGTGCTGAATGGGGTTTATTTTACTTCCCTTTTGGAAACAAAACTGAAAACAGACATTAGAAGCAACATGATGATGTTAGTATTTGGTTGTCATTGTTTGTTTCTTTTGTTATAGCTGGACTAGAGAACATAACTGTGACTATTAGCTAAAAGGCTAAAAGTAGAGCTTCCCAACACCTTCCAGCAAATCTAGAGTTTGGAATTGACAGTTAAGGGAGTTGAAGTTTCAGATTCTAAATTCAGGAAAATTCACAGCCTCCTTCGCAAGTCAGACTTTCAGGCCTATCTCTAAAAAACAGGCCTCAGGCCCTGACTTGGTTAGGCTTACCAATTAAAGTCAAGGCAGAGAAAGATAGAGTGATCTGACTGGGGGCAGGAGCAAGAGACAGACAGAGGGGGAGAGAGACAAGCAAAACCACACATGAACCTTTATCTCACTCTTACCAAAATAAAACTTCTGTTAGGAGAGGAGCAAGTAGGAAAGAAAAATGGGTAAATTTTTTCCCCAGCATTTAAAATGGAGTGCAGAAGTTCCTATTTTATGTGAAATTGACATCTAGAACGAGTCAGAAAATCGGCCCTATATTTGTTTAATTTAAAAATTGTTTTATATTTGAAACTGAGAGAAAGTGTTAGAAGGAAAATCTATATTTTTTTACATTGCAATTAAATTCCTTTATTGAAAAAAATAACTCAGGGAAAGAGTCAGAAGGATAACCAAAGCTAGAACCATAACCTTTCTGTGGTAAACTTAAATGTTGACAGCAATAAGACAAAGGGAGTAAGAAAAATAAAATGGATGGCCTTCATTCATTTCAGTCGTTTGGACAAAATAGTTAATTCCTAAATATAGCAATGTTAGCTTCTAAATCTTATACTTTCACCTTCTGATAGAATCAGTGAACTCTTCAATCTGCTTAAAATAAATCTCTTTGCATAAATGAAACAAGATGGCGTCAGGAGGGAGACAAACCATAAGAGACTCTTAATCTCACAAAACAAACTGAGGGTTGCCGGGGAAAGGGGGTTAGGGAGAGGGTGGTGGGGTTATGGACACTGGAGAAGGTATGTGCTATGGTGAGTGCTGTGAAGCATGTAAACCTGGCGATTCACAGACCTGTACCCCTGGGGCTAATAATACATTGTATGTTTATTTAAAAATTAAAAAATATTAAAAAACAATAAAAAATAAATCTCTTTGCTTAAACTAGTTAATTTCTGTTGCTTGTAGCCAAGGATCTTAAGTAACATACTACCAGACAATTGTTTCAGATTGCCACATGGCATAGGACAAGATGGAGGTCATTAAATTGATGGACAGGTCAAAACACCTAGTCTCAAAGCCACTGATCAGAAACAGAAACTCCCAGGCCAGGACTAGAACCAAAGGCTTTAATTCTGCAATATCATTTGTTTTGAAATCTAGTCCACCTCTGGTCCAAGAAATGGAAATAGACACCAAAAAATGGAAAAATCTTAAAGGGTTGTATTTCTAGCAAAAACAAAGCCTGGCAAATGACAAAGTATTTATAATCCCAAATCTCACACACTGTAGAAGAAGGGTTACAAAAGTGGGTTAGTTTCCAAGCCTTCCCCAGAACTATCTCAGAAATGGTCTGGAAGTCAACATCAAGAGAGCAGAGTGGAGTCAGTCTTCCAGTTACATTTTGGGACTATAACATGGAACAGCTTCTTCTGTTAGTAACCGCTGTATTATTTAGTCCTTTGGTTGTGAGCAACATGTAAGAATGATAATTAAAATAAAAAGGTGAAATTTGCTAGGAGGATAACATATATAGAATTGATCAAATACTACAACAGCACAGGAAGCAAGCAGCATAATCGGGAATGTATAAGCACTATACCTAGTGTTTCACATTAATCCTGAAATCATTACTTTTAAATGTTTTCCTGAGTCAGTTCCTCAGGAAGAACATTGTTTCAGATATTTTTTTTATCTATCTGCCCAACCCCTGCTCATAATTCCCTTCCTCTTAGAATGAACAGCAGGGGACCCCCTCTCAGCCATACTGTTATGATCACTTTATGGACCACATTTGATTGAAGAGGGACCAACACCTAGACAAGCTGGGTCAATGAGATTCTCTTCACTAGAGTTTAGAATTTGATCTAAAAGACATGCTAGAAATTGGGAGTTGTCATTAAAGTGAGAATCTTTAAAGAACTAGCCATTAATCCCTGTCTCCGGGATTTGTTTTTCCTGGTTGCCACATTCAAAAGACCTAATTGTTCAACATTTCCTTGGATTTCATGAGATGTCATAAGTATTTCTAAAAAAATTTTCTCTTTCTGTAAGTTAGCATGAGTCAGTTTATGGCATTGATATCTGGAGAAACCTAATTCCTACACTGACTAGTTAAGTTTCTTGTAAGATTTGGTGTTGATGTTTAAGGAGCAGGCATAGTTGCAGTAACTTTAGAAGCCAGCTTCTTGGATAAGTCCTAATCCCAGTATAGAGAGTGCCTCTTCGTTAATTCCAAACTGATGCTTGAGACTCCAAAGGAGAGTCTCCCACCATTAAAAATAGATGAATAAACAAACAAACACATGTATAACACATTCCCTGAGATCAGCATTTTAATCCTAAAGGAAGAAGAGAATTATCATCTGAGTCAGCTGGTAACAGTAATTTTTTTAGAGAATTTTTTTTTCTAGACTAATCTCCTTAATTGGCTATCTCAAAGAAGAAATCCCTGAGAGTATAAACATGACCAGTGATAACTGTGGCCCTCAAATGTCTTATAAGAAAGGGGTTATTCCACAAAAAGCTGTATGCTTGATCAGATACTGGTGTTAAGGATCATTATCTGTGTAAGGGCATTGGAGTAGTATAAGTCTTCCCGTGTCCTGTAGGAAAGAAGGGAGCTATGAAGGACCCTTCACCTCCAACAGCAACAAAGGAGATCAATGCAAATATAAACCTTGTCAATGTAAATATAAACTTTGAGTCTTCAGAATGCACCATTTGTGAACCTGGTCTGTCTACAAAGGGCATGGAGCTCTTAAATCTTGACGTGGTTAAACCCAGATTGGACCAGACTTGGTATTTCCTGCTGTGTTAGCTGAAAAGTAACAGCCCCCAATTCCAGTTAGAGTAATCTGAAGAGTAAAATTATTACAAGGTTTCAGAATTGTTTAAAGGCAGGCTTGCAGTTGGGGAGCAGGTGAAAACTAGAACCACAAATCAAAAAGCCATCTGGAACTTAGAGTGTTCTCTCGCTATCTTTTGTTTTTATTTTCTCTGCCTGTCATGAAAAAATGTAAGTAACCCTCCCACTTTCACTCAGCTAGTTTGTTACAGAGGTAGAACTGCAATTCCAAGCTTCTGACTTCGGGTTTTGAGCAATTTTACTTCACTGAACTCTCTGCCTTGAGAGCAACTAAAATCAGCCATGCAAATCTAATTCCTTTCATGTTTCACTGACTGGTAAATTGCACCAAGTGAACAGGTATTAACTGAGTTTCAAGGAGTAGTTGCATGAAGGCCCATATATGCCCCACCTTTCACCTGTCTGCTGCTTTTCCAAAATAGTGTAGTAGGTGGAGTCATTGACCAAGAAGTCACCTGGTCCATCCACGTCCCTCATTAAGCAGACTGTCAGCAAGTCATTTAAACTCTCCCAAGTCTGGCTTTCTTGTCTTTAAAGCAAGGTAGTAATCGTATCACCCACGGAGTATTGCTGTGAAACTAAAGTGAAATATTGCACACACGTGACATCCAGTAGTGCACCAGCACTTGGTGAACCTTTTGATGGTACTAGAGCTGTTAGTATCGCCATTCCCACGTCAGTCCTCCAGACAGCTTTGCCATCCCATCTCCAGTTCTAAACAGGAACACCATGGCCTTGAGCATTCTCCAAGCAAGATATTTACATTGATAAAAACAATCTTTTAGTGTCTTGGTGGAGGAGGAAGTGAGGGGAAGGGATGAACTGACATTCATTTGCAACCGAATGTAGGAGTCAAAGTCTGGTTTCCCAAAGACAATGACCAGTATTTCTGGGCAGCTGTCACACCTCCCCAGTTTACACAGATGCAACAGCACCTGCTGAATTAACCTGTGGCATTTGCCAAAGCCAACCTCTGCCAGAAACAAATTTCTTTCCTCCTGGCATGTTGAATAAGAGATAGGAATGCATTAAACATTTACTGAGACACTTCAAGATGGTCTCAGGTAACAGGAAGTGTTTTGAGATTTATTTGGCATACTTTAAGTGCACATAAGACAGCAGGAGATATGCAGGGAATGTTCCTGAGATTTTTTTTCTTTTCAATCAGCTTCCTCTGTGACTTTTACACTATAATTTATTTTTAAAGAGGCATCATAGTTTTCTGGGTGCCATAATAAAATCTAAAATAAATGTTTTCACCCAGTTAAGCACTATTAAAAGGAAAGAATACTGAATTCATTTAAATACATTTGCAAAAGATTGATTTTCCCAAGAGAGTGTACATATTCTATTTCTTTAATTATTCTTGAAGTTTTGCCTATCAACTGACAATTTCCTACAGAAGGGAAGCAAAACAGCCTGGTTTTCCTGACAGCAAAGAGTTATAATAATACTAGAATGAAAACAGGTTTGTCACTTTCCTTATCTGTTCTAATGTCTGAGTTCTGGGAGTCAGAAATGAAATAACCCACCCCTCTCTAGTGAACACAATTGCTAAGAATATATTAAACTGAAAATTAAATTCAAAGTCAACTTTCTCTAGTTTTTAAAGCTTAGGATGCTCATCTTTAACTGTAAGTAACCAGTAGGGTAAGTATACAAAATTAGAGTAAAAGGTGGTCATACTTACTTTACTTCTGTGACTACTTTAAAGCTTCTCTAAAACCCAGCCCCTGCCTTGGTGGCTGTTGATAGAGGTTTCTCAGTAATACATAAGGAACCCATTAAGCTCTCCCTAGCTCTTTTGCTTAACCTAGGTCAGCAACCTCAAATCTCCTTCCTATCTTAGCATAGTTCTTTCAAAGCCATGGTTTCTTGCTTATCATTGAATTTGGTTCAGATCTTCCTGAACCTGGTCCTCCCCCAAAGGCCATGATCTCTGTTGAAAAGTAGTGTTTGTTACACAACATTTTACATTACACAATGTACAACATTGTGATTTGTTCAACCATGTTTAAAAATGGTAAATATTACGTTGTGTATATTTTACCATACACAAAAAAAGTTAACTGTCTCTAATTTTATTCCTAGTTGGCAGAGGGGCTTTTATCTCAGAGGACCCTGGCCAGTAGGGTACACTTATTTGTTTTCAACAGGTCCAACATCTCTATCTTTGCATGCCAAAAGCAAAAGCTTTTTGTGCTAATCATAGATATACAAAATACAACTATGTCTTTATACCCTTTCCCTTCTCCTTCACAAGATGAATACATTTCCCCCTGGTATCTATGTGGGCTTATGACTCTCTTGAAACCAACTGAATGTCGTAGATTCATTCTACATACGTAGATACCATACTGTGTAAATTTTGAGGATAAATGATTAAAGGCAATTCCTCTGTCTTACTTGCTCAGACTCTCAGGTTGGCTTCCTCAGCCACCACGTAGGCAGTCGAAGTATCCTGGGGCCACTATGCTATAAGGAGGCCCAAACTAATGAACACCAAGAGACCAATGGAAAAGCTCAAATACTGCAGGAAGTCAGAGATGTAGCCCTCAGCTGTTCCAGCTTCAGTCACTCTCTGACCACAACGGCATGAGGCTCTGAGCCAACACTACACCATCAAGCCCTTCCCAAATCCCAGATTCACCAAACTATAAGAGGTAATAAAATCACTGTTGTCAATTTGGATCCATAAGTTGTTATGGAGCAAATAGAGAACTGGAACAGAATTTGGTGCTTGAAAGTGGGTGCCATAATAAAACCCAAAGATATAACTATTGGGATTTCATCAAGATCAAAAGCTTTTGCACAGCAAAGGAAACAGTTAATAAAATCAAAAGACAACTGACAGAATGGGAGAAGATATTTGCAAACGACATATCAGATAAAGGACTAGTGTCCAGAATCTATAAAGAACTTAGCAAACTCAACACCCAAAGAACAAATAATCCAATCAAGAAATGGGCAGAGGACATGAACAGACATTTCTGCAAAGAAGACATCCAGATGGCCAACAGACACATGAAAAAGTGCTCCATATCACTCGGCATCAGGGAAATACAAATCAAAACCACAATGAGATATCACCTCACACCAGTCAGAATGGCTAAAATAAACAAGTCAGGAAATGACAGATGCTGGCAAGGATGCGGAGAAAGGGGAACCCTCTCCTACACTGTTGGTGGGAATGCAAGCTGGTGCAGCCACTCTGGAAAACAGCATGGAGGTTCCTCAAAATGTTGAAAATAGAACTGCCCTATGACCCAGCAATAGCACTACTGGGTACTTACCCCAAAGATACAAACGTAATGATCCAAAGGGGCACGTGCACCCAAATGTTTATAGCAGCAATGTCCACAATAGCCAAACTATAGAAAGAACCTAGATGTCCATCAACAGATGAATGGATCAAGAAGATGTGGTATATATACACAATGGAATACTATGCAGCCATCAAAAGAAATGAAATCTTGCCATTTGCGACAACATGGATGGAACTAGAGCGTATCATGCTTAGCGAAATAAGTCAAGCAGAGAAAGACAACTATCATATGATCTCCCTGATATGAGGAAGTGGTGATGCCACATGGGGGCTTAAGTGGGTAGAAGAAGAATCAATGAAACAAGATGGAATTGGGAGGGAGACAAACCATAAGTGACTCTTAATCTCACAAAACAAACTGAGGGTTGCTGGGGGGAGGGAGGTTGGGAGAAGGGGGTGGGATTATGGACATTGGGGAGGGTATGGGCTTTGGTGAGTGCTGTGAAGTGTGTAAACCTGGCGATTCACAGACCTGTACCCCTGGGGATAAAATATATGTTTATAAAAAATAAAAAATTAAAAAAAAAAAAAACAAAACAAAGATGTGACACTGGGTTTAAAACTAAGCAGACATCGAAAGAACCTTGATGAGACTGTTAAGCTTTAAGGACCTGGAGAGACGTTCAGCGGAACCTTAAAAGATCTCAAGAAGCCTGTCTCTGGAATCATGAAGAAGAGTAAGGAACATATTATTAGAAGGATAAGGAAAGAAGATCCTTCCATGTAGCAACAGAAAGTTGAGCAAAGCTGTCATCTGAGGTAACGTGGAAAATAGCAGATGTACTTAATGAACTTGATGATCTGGCTAAGGAAATTTCCAGACAGAATGATGAGAGTGATGCTTGGTTTCTTCAAGCTGCCTATCAAAAAACTAGAGAAGAGATGAACTAAAAAACAAATTCTGCAAATTTTGAGTTGTATTTAGAAAAGATTTTGCTAGCCAAAATGGGCTTTTTGGCTAGCAAAAGCTTCTCAAAATAAGAAAGGGTCTCAGGTCAAAGATCAAATCCAAAATGTGACTATAGGATTATCAGAAAGACTTAAGGCAGGGCCTCCTGGCACCTTTCAGACAGACAAAAACACCTCAGAGGCCCTTAAGGTTGTGGATTTCAGTTAGACAAAGATTCTTGAGAGTCTTAAAGCATGGACCCTCATCAACCTCCCAAGTAAACCCAAGGCAGAAAGGGGCTTATCCTGAAGAAATCTGTGAATGTAGCTTGTCTACTGAGGTAAATTAGAAATGAACAGCCAGGAAGTCTCTGCAACAGTTTAAAAAAAAAATAGTATTTGAGAAAACTGAAAATTCAAAGAGGTTTTTGAAAGTGACCCACCTGGTAGCTTCTTGTTTGTCTTTGAGATTTTGTGTATCTCTGAGCAGGAGCCACAGAGAGGCCCAGTTCATGAGTGAATGTCTCAGGAGATGCCCCAGAAAGGGTCTGGGTGCTTTTTGTTAACTGGGTCATTCAACTAATTATTGTCCAAGGTCAAGGATGTCTCACTCACATCATCAATTTAAGGGACAATGTGGACTTGGATTTAGTTTGGAAGCCTAGATACCTGTATCTGAGAGGTAGCAAAAACAACAAAATAGAATTGTACAGAGATTGGAAATAGAAAAGCAGAATGTGAGGACCAAGCCAAGCTCATAACCCCAACAGTAAAGGTATAGTGAAGCAGAGTGGTCCTAGGATATTAAGAAGAAATACCTTAAAACAGATCACTATAAAAATATTTAATATGCCCATGTATCTGGTTCTAACTCACCCTCTAGAAGCCCCTGAAGGTCAAATCCACATCTTTCCCCATAGGGTTTTAATGAAGTGGATATGGAGGTATAATTTTGATTCCTAACCTTGAGGCCTTAGGAATGGAAAAGGTTTTAGACACAAACATCACATTTTTCCTTTTTTCACAGAAATCCCCATGTCTGATTTCATAAATTCAAAACTTAGCATGATGCATTTAATTGTAATTTCTTTCTCGGCCTAGGTAAAGTTCAATCTGAAACAATTTCAGAGTGTTTCATTTTAATGATTGAAATGTGTATTCAATTCCTATAAAAATCCAAAGCTCCATTCTGAATGCAGTTGACATTCTCCAGCACATCATTTAAATTTCTCCTAGTAATTTTCTGCCTTCTGTGAGACAGTGATATTACATTGCCTCAAGGCATTTTGCATATTTTGTTGATTTTAACATTTAAAGTCCTGGTGGTTTTTACTCTCTCATTATGTCCCTGTTCATGTCCCATATTTCCCTCTACTCCTCCCTAGAGAGCAGTGAGAGAGTTGAAATAATTTGTGTGAGTTTAAAAAGCAATTTCTCTGAGATGGGGACAGATGAGGGTTTGAGACAGGAGCACTGATGAAGATAGAAGAAGTAAAGGAAGTTTGCTCTGGTATGATGGCCATGAGGATACAATAATTGAATTCTTCTACCTACCATGTAGAAGTCCTCAAAAAAAGATGGAAACTGAATATTCGAGTCACTTTCAGCATTTAGGGAAACAAACAAATTTGTAAAACTGCTATATTATTTGCAATTTCTTAGGCAAAAAAAAAATAATAATAATAATAAGACTGGCATGGGGTAAAACTAATAGGGTATACCAGGTCTCTCACCTTTCAAAAGTAAACTCTGTTGAGGAGAGAAGAAAAACTTGAATGAACACAAGAGAGAAGAATAAGCTCATCTGATCAAAAGGCAATGTCAAGAATCATTATATCTATTATAAATTTTCAAAAACCTCCATTCCAATGTATTATGGAAAAGAAGAACCTGTCTCATATCAAATGATTACTGTATCTATGTATTGCATATTTTACTTACATATTTGATAACTTAATGTCTAGACTATGGTGCATAATCCTAGGAAATTTTACACTTTATATAGTAATATTCTTTATAAATATTTTCATTGTTAATCTTAACCCATCATTTCCTCTCATTCATCTGCTTTCTTTCGCTTACATCTTTTTCATTTATCTATCCATCAATCCACCCAGCCATCCAGCACTTACTGAGGAATGCCAGTGTGGTAGATTCAAGATGGTTACACATTTTCTTACTTTTTCCAATTGGAAGCTAGGATCTATATCCCCTGCATTTGAATCCAGATCGGTTTTGCTACTACTTAGTCCTATTAGAATGATTGGTCAAACTGAATTAAGGTTGTTTCATCTTTTTTGAGCCAGGACTTAAAAGATTGGGGCTCTTACTTCCTACTTGTCCTGGGTTGAATCAGTCACCTTGTGAGAAGTTCAATGTCCCTGAGTCTACCATGGTATGAGGAAGCCCAGGTTGGCTACATGCAAAGGCCACATGGAGAGAGATGACCAAGTAGCCCTTGAGATAGACATGAGTGAGGAAGCTTCCTGACCCCAGCCACAGGTCATCTGACTGCAAACATAAGTGACCCTAATAAACAACCTACCACTATGTCTGTCAAGACTCAGGAGAGATAAAAATAATATATTGCTATTTAAAGGAACCAAGTTTTGGAAAGGATTATTATACAGCAATAACCAGAACAACTATTCTTCACATGGAGTGTTGGGAGCATACAAAGAGAAGGAAAGTAAGAACACTTCCCTCAGGAAAACAATAGAAAAGATTTTTAATTCACATAATAAGAAGTGTTACACTTTTTTTTTTCTTTTCCCTCAAGAGAGAGCACACACATGCTGGACAGGGGAGGGGCAAAGGGAGACAGAGAGAGAGAGAATCTTAAGCAGGTTCCACACCCAGTGTGGAGCACAAGGACAGTCTCACCACCCTGAGATCATGACCTGGGCTGAAATCGAGAGTCAGATGCTTAACCAACTGTGCCACCAGGTGCCTCACTTCTTTTCCTGGTTAACTGGAGCTAGAATGAGGTGTCAAAACAGGCTCACTGTTGAAGTAAAAGAGAGAAGTGAATTTCCCTGTGTGATTTAGATTATCTGAGTCTTGGTTTCCCTATCTGTAAATCTTGTAAAGATTAAATAGATTAATCATGCACAATACTTAGACTATGGTCTGGCCCCATAGTAAATGATCAATATGGGTTAGCTGCTATTATTATTACTATTCCTGTTACTATCAGCAGTAGTAGTGGCAAAGACACCTCCATCCCAAGATTAACTAAAAAGGCCAATAACTCCCTCATGTTAGTTCTGCTGGCCCCTGGTGGGAAACAGATCCATAGTTACACTTCTGCATCCCATTCTAATGTTCTTTAGAGCATCTTTGACCTTCAATAGCCTCCAAAGTGTTGTATTGCCTTACATCATGCTAGTCTGTCTAAAATCATTGTTTTTCAAAAGTACATAGGGAATGTTTTTGAGTGGGCTCAAATCCTATTTTGAACATACATTGGCTGTGTGACTTTCTGTGCTTTGGCTCTCTCATCTTCAAAACAAAACAAAATTCTTTATCTACCTCAAGAAGTTGTAGAGAGGATCCAGTGGGATAATATGTGTAGAGTCCTTAGCATGTAATGTGGAATAAATGTTGTTATTCCGATGATTATTATTATTACCAGTGGCAAGTACAAATAATACAGTCTCTACTACATGCAAGTCATTTTTCTATATTATTAATGAGCCATTCTATAGCCTTTGATCATAATTATTACCATTGCTATAAGAAAACTGAGGTTCAGAGACAAATTACTTTCCCACTGCCCGCTAGCTATGAACTTAGAAAGTTGGACTTCAATCCATATCTGTCTGATTTCAAGCCTCATTCCTTTGCTGCTATGTCATTCCTTTCTTCTTGAAAAAAACAGTAATATTTACCATAAATAGGAATTAATATACACTCTTACTTTATTTGGGTTGCCAGATTTACCAAGTACAAATTTTTTAAAATATTTGTTTTTTTATCTGAAATTTAAATTTAACTGTATCTGGTAGCCCAGTGTTTTTCTGTTGTTTTAGCTGTTAAACTTAAAAACTTTTTTGCTTTTTGCCTAGCCATTGAAAACCAGAGATCTTGCCTTTTGCAACTTACATTTTCATTTTGTTAGATAAAATTTGGTTGAGGGAAGAAACACGTTTTTGTAATAGATATCTCCTACTCTTAGAGTCACAGATTATTACCCAAGCAGATTGAAAGTGCCCCTTGGACAAAAAGGCTTTTCCTCACTCATGTTTGTGTCTCCTAACACGATCTATAACATATCTGGGCACTCAAACAATGCTTGTGGAATGAAAACAGCCGTCAAGTTTCCTAGGGGTCCTTCAGAAGAAAGATTGGAAATGTTAGAAAATGTTTACTACCAAATGGTGTGCATGGCAAATATGAAGCAGCAAGTACTTTGTGTAGCTGTTTGGCAACTTAGAAACTGACATTCTCTTTCCCTTCCATGACCAAAAGCAACTCCAAATGCATTTATCCAAGCCTTAGGTAAATGCTTTGACTGCTTGCTTATTCATGTTAAAGCTCTAAACTGTCAAAATAGACTAATACTAGCATACCTAAAATGCTAAATACTTTGGACCATAGTCTGATTCAAAACTGTGTCATAGCAGGAAAGCGTCGTCATCATCGGTGTCATCATCGTCGTCACTCCTAACTGCTCACGGCATCATCTTTAAGATTCCGTTCCGTGAGAACATCATAAACTAAGGAAACCCTTTGGAGCAAGCAAGAGAAGTGCCGATTAAAGCTGAAGCACAGGCATAGACAGTGGGTGAGGCCCCTGGAATAAAATTACCACAAGAGATAAAAGCAATGTGCTTGGAAAGGAGGAAAAGAAAAAAAAATTGCTCTGTGAACTGGAAAAAATGGGAGATCTGACTCAGAACAGGCTGGAGAAGTGCATGCATCTAAAAAACTATAACCCTGACAGCCTTGGCCAGCTTTTGCCTGGGGATTTCTGGACACAGTATCTCTGGAGGGGTGGGGTTATCTGCTTTGCTCAGGCCAGGGTTCTGAAGTAGCACCCATCAGAGTGGCAAGAGATACAGAGTAATCCAACCCCATTGCCATGAACTTGACCATCAGTGACGGTATAGTTAACCCTTGAACAACAAGGGGGTTAGGGATGCCAACCGCCAGTGCACTCAAAAATCCACCTACAACTTCTGACTTCCTAAAAAGATAACGACACAACCAGAAGACTAGCCAATAGAATAAGCAGTCAATTAAGACATTTGGTATGTTGTATGTATTATATGCCATAGTCTTACAATAAAGTAAGCCACAGAAAATAAAATGTTCCTAAGAAAATCGTAAAGAACAGAAAATACATTTACATCACTGCCCTATATTTATTGAAAAAAAAAATCCACTTGGAAATGGACCTGCATTGTTCAAACCTGTTGCTGTTCAAGGGTCCAATATATGTATTTACTGTGGACAAGTCTCTGCCTTATATGATCTTGTATGAATTACTTAAGATCTCTGTGTCTTTATGCTCTCATCTGTAAAGGGGGGTTAAAAATAATACCTGTGTCATGTCTGTCATACAAGCTACAGTTAAGGAACAACATTATAAATGCTTACTCTTAATATTACTATTTTTCTGTAGGTACTCTAGTATGTAGAGACATTACTTTCTTATACTAAAATAAGCTGTAGTCTCGGGAGCCCAAAACAGTCTGGGTCTTGAATTCCAGGGAACAAGAGGGAGTTCCCTTTTGAAAGTCCACCTATTCTGGGCAGTAGGAAGAAACACCTAATTCTTCCAGTCTACCCCTCCAATTCTGACACCAAATCTCAGGCCTAAGGTCTAGCAGAATGCCAGAACACCTCAAAAAAACCCCAGGGTACAATGGGTGTAGAGCATTCTCCAGTCTCAGAGCATGCCCTTTGGGGCCAGCACCAGCTCTGGGATCTGGAGTGAAGAGGACTGGCGCCCCTGGCCAATGCTAGACACACATGGAGGGGTGTGTGTGAACATGGAGGGGTCAGAAGAGTCTCTGATGAGGGCAGGCAGCTGTTTAAGCTTTACCCTTTAGTCTGCCATATCAAAGTATGATACCGCCCCACCCAACTACATGGACACAGAAAAGAAAATAGTACTACCAGGTGCCTGGGTGGCTTAGTTGTTAAGCAACTGCCTTTGGCTCAGGTCATGATCCCAGAATCCTGGGATCAAGGCCCACATCAGGGTCCCAGCTCCATGGAGAGTCTGCTTCTCTCTCTTTCTCCCCTTTCATGCTCTCTCTCAAATAAATAAATAAGATCTTTAAAAAAAAAAAAAAGAAAAGAAAAGAAAATAGTACTACTCATTTTTTTTTCCTATAGGGAAAAGAGGGACCTGTGAACAAAGGGTGAAAAGATACACTTTGCTGGGGTAAAGAGAGGAGAGTAAAATATATTCTATAGATCACTGATATGAAATCTTCCTGTAGTTTGCATTTTAATTAAGGAAAAAAGGGGCACAACCTCTACATCTCCTTTTTCAGGACCTGATCCATTTTTTTACTAGGTTTTGAAAGCATAACGTAGATTATTTTTACTTTTTCATTCATGCAGTATAGCATATTTTTAATTGTTACCAAATCCTGGATATGGCTAGGATGAGCAGTTTGATGATAGCAGTGTGTGACATTTGATTTTTTAAAGAAATTTCAGAACATTCCTTTACCCTTTGAGTAGACTTTGTTTAAGTTCCTAGGAATTTATTCAGAAAAATGAAAAACCAAAAGAACAAAAAATAATTTTCTGTTTCTCAACATTTTTTTTCACCTGTTGAATCATCTTATTTTTGTTTTGCTGACTCAATTTTCTCTGAGGGTTGGGACCCTAAAGTAACTAACTACTTTAATTTTTTTTTTTTTGCTCAAAACAAAACAAAAATACAAAAAATAAACAAACAACAGTTTCCTGGCTAGAGCACATTTACAGAGATTTATTTTTTTCTTTCCCCATCCGTACTTATCGCAAATACAGTACTTACAATTCATAAAATGACAGCATACACTGCTCTTTTCAACACTTTCAGAAATACATTTAGTGGTATGTTTGTGGATGGCAAAATGATGTCAACACATTTATCCATCTGCCTTTCTACTAAATTGGAGATCAACACAGGGTATTTGATGTATACCGTGGATTATAAGTGCTATCCTCAACACTTCTGAAAATGGGTTACACCAAAATCTATAAACATGAACTCATGATACTTTATTTAGAATTGGAAAACTACAAATATCAGAATAGCTTATTCTATATTGATCTTTTTGTGGAAGAGATATAACCTTCGGAAATTATGTTGGCTAGAATTTTCTCTCTGAAGAAACAATGCAAACAAAATAGTGAAAGTACTTTTTCTTATAGAGAAGCCCTTGCAAGTTTTCCTAGGAGCAAATGGGTAAGAGCTCATCACATGAGACTTCTATTTCTACTTCTGTGTATGATGTGTGTGTGTGTGTGTGTGTGTGTGTGTGTGTGTGTGTGTGTGTGTGTTTGTGTGTGATTTTGAAGGTTTGGGGAACTGCTGAGGTACACAGAACTTGAGGATCCAAGTTCTTTAGCCACCACGTAAGTAGTCCAAATATCCCTAGGCCACCATGCTGTGAGAAAGCCCAAACTAGACCCCAGAGAGAGTCCATATGGAAAGCCTGAAGACTACATGAGGAGGGAGACTTAAAATTACATGACAAGCCAGTACCCAGCCGTTCCAGTTTCCACTCTTCCAGCTCCACATCACCGTCTGTCTGAAACCTCCTGGAAGCCCCTGAGCTGGGAACTTTGCAAGTTTTTACCCACAGAAACTGAGAGATAATAAAATGATTCATATTGTTTAAAGCCACACACACGCACGCACACCCACAAGATAGAAAACTGACATTTCCCTCAGGGCACTTGCCAATTTTGGGGGCATAGTGAGAGACCAAGAATCCGGATGCAGAGTTTAACCAAGGGCAATCGCAAAGAGGCAAAGAACCCAGAGAACTCTTGAAGAATCAGGGTGCTAAAGAGACAAAACTTGGAGACTGTCAAGTAGCCAATATTTATAATTAAAACATGGGTTTTACACCTTATTGACTGCTCTTTCCACCTCACACCCACAAAAATGGCTACATTGAAAAAGACTGATGATAACAAGTACTGGTGAGCATGTGGAATGGCCGGAATTCACATACACTGCTGGTGAGAGTTGAGAGTGTAACAGGCACTTTGTATATCCATTTGGCACTAAGTATCTGCTAACGGTAACCAGGTATATTTTAGTCCTAGATATGCTCTTAAATATGCAATTAGCAGAAAAGACTACATCTACTCATGAAAAGAAAGGTACAGTAGTAGGGCATAGCATCACTATCTGTAATAGAGAAAACCAGGAAGCAATCCAAATGGTCATCCCTTTAGAATGGACAAATAAATGTTATGTTATGTTTGTACAGTGAAATACTGTGCCACGCTAAAGGTAAATGAGCTACTTCTCTATAGAAACAGCTTAACCTAACAAACATTATGTCGATTAGGATAAAGCCAGACACAAAAGAATTCCTTCTATTTGATTTTATTTATATAAAGCTCAAAAACACACAAAACTAATCTGTGCTTATTGGGTATTTACCCCAAAGATACAGACGTAGTGAAAAGAAAGGCAATCTGTACCCCAGTGTTCATAGCAGCAATGGCCACAGTCAGCAAACTGTGGAAAGAGCCAAGATGCCCTTCAATGGATGAATGGATAAAGAAGATATGGTCCATATATACGATGGAGTATTATGCCTCTTTAGAAAGGATTAATACTCAACTTTTGTATCAACAGGGACAGTACTGAAACAGATTGTGCTGAGTTAAATAAGTCAAACAGAGAGAGTCAATTATCATATGGTTTTGCTTATTTGTGGAGCATAAGGAATAATAACACGGAGGACATGGGGAGATGAGGAGGAGAAGTGAGTTGGGAGAAACTAGAGAGGGAAATGAACCATGAGAGACTATGGACTCTGAGAAACAAACTGATGGTTTTGTGGGGGAGGGAGTAAGGGGATGGGTGAGCCTGATAGTGGGTATTTTGGAGGGCACATGTTGCAAGGAGCACTGGGTGTGGCGCAAAAACAAAGAATTCTGAAACACTGAAAAGAAATAAATTAAAAAATTAAAAAACAAAAAACCCCCAAAAAACAAAAAAAACTAATCTATGCTGTTAGAGGTTGGGATAATGATCTCAGAAAGGATAATGACTGGCAATGGTCATTAGCAGAGGTCTGGGTAGCAACATTCTAGTTCTCGACCAGTTGCTAGTTCCATGGGTATTTTCTCTTGCTGAAAATTTATTGAGCTTTACACTATAACTTGTGTCTACCAGTATGAAGGCCATACTTGAATAAGTAATTATTTTTAAAACATAAGATCTCATCTCTTCATTTTTATGAGTTTTACTTCTGAGAGTTTTCCAGGTTTTCACAGTGAAGAGCCAAGATATATCCCATCATGGCTCTGGCACGGGGAGGAAGAGTAATCATTTTGAAAAAGAAAATACAACTAACATATTCTACATAACAAAAGCCTACTCTCCAGGGGCCAAGACTTTACCAGAACCTTCTCCCAGGTAAAGTTAAGAGCCTTTACCTAACTCCTGCTCCTTCTAGCCTGGAGTGGGTGTGGGGATTCGGATGGGGGCAGAGGAAGGGGAAAAAAAACACTTGTGAAAGTCAAAATCGAGGAACACAGGCTCAGTAAATGGCTGAGATTTAAATATAAAATTATAGATCATTTTCCCTCCTCTACACCTTATCACCACACCAACAGGGCTGTCACAATAAATTAGATCACAGTTAAGAGCTGTACTGGGCAGACTCTATTTGAACACTTCTTAGGAATCCGAGGACAACAAGGAGTGAGGACACTAGAAAAATCATAAGCCAATGGCACCTATAGCTAGCTATTGCTAACATTAAACACAGCCCAATTCCTAGACAGACTAACATAAAACCCCAGATTAAGGCTTGTTTACCTCAGGTTCCATTATCTCATGTCTAGCCTTCAACAACAACAACAGAATCACAAGACATGCTACAAAGCAAGAAAAAGGAGGGTCTCTAGGTTGGACCAAGACATGGGTTTTTTGTTTGTTTGTTTGTTTTTTGTTTTTTAAAGATGCTATTTATTTATTTGACCGAGACATACAGTGAGAGAGGAAACACAAGCAGGCAGAGTGGGAGAAGAATCATGACTTGAATATAGACACTTAACAACTGAGCCACCCAGGCACCCAAGGCATAGTTTTTACATACAGTATAAATTGTCTCTGAACAACTGAATTAATCTACGTGCATTGAGGTAGTTTATCTTCATTGAATATAGGGCTCAGTTACCTATTTCAGTCATAAATAATACTAAACTTTTAAAGATTATAATACTGAATTTAATTAACACATTGTCTGTTAACATGATGAATAATATTCTCTACCTCAGCTCTCTGATCAAATGTCATGTTCTCAGTGAGTTTTTCCATGACTTAAAGTAGTGGCACTTCTCTACATTCCTGATCTGTTATCCCTGCTTTACTCTTCTTCATAGTTTTTTTTTTTCATAGTTTTAATCTTTGTCCAACACATTGTATATCTCACTCAATTGCTTATTATTTGTCCTTCCCCTACTAGAATATAAGCTTCATGAGTGTTCTCTGTTTATTCATTACCCTTCCCACTTAACCTATAATGGTTAAGTGTTTGGTAAATATGTGTTGAATAATGAATAAATATACAGTCCATCAGTATTTATCTATACTTAGATAAATACACCAGATTATATGATGCTGGCTAACTTTGAATTCTTACTGTGTACTAAGAACTGTACTAAACAGCCATGGATTTTACATGGGTTACCTTTTTTAAGCTTCACAACAATGCTGTACATCAGTGCTATTAACTTCATTTTGCAAACTAGAAAACTGAAAACAAAGAGATAAGGTAAATTATCCAATATCTTCCATAGATAAATTGGACATTTTTTTTATCTCTTAGAATTTCAGTTAAATTACCAATATTATAAGCCATAAATGATAGGAACCCACTCACTCTAAAGAAGAACCAACATACACATCTCTGTAAGATCTTTTTTTAAAGATTTATTTATTTTAGAGAGTGTGAGTGGGGGAAGGGGCAGAGGGAGAGAGAGAGAGAGAATCTCAAACAGACTCCCCACTGAGCATGAAGCCTACACAGTGCAGTGAAGAGACTGTGATAGCTCTACCTGTGTCTCCAGCGTTTGCAAGCATACATGATCGACATAGCAGCATGTCTCTAGCTCTCACCTGGATAATCCTGAAGTTAAACTGATAGCAGAAGTAGCTTCTGATGGCAGGGCCCAAGGACAGGGAGCCACACATAGCCATCACTCCCAGCCATTTGCTATGACAGAGCAGGGATTAATCCTTGTTGAAGTTCCCCATTTCTGAAGGGGGACTTCTGGGGCAGCAGAAGCTCAGCAGTCAGAGACCATGGAGTAAACCCACCAGATGAAGGGCCTGAGTTGAGCACAGCCATATGTCAGTCAGAGAAGGCATACAGATATCAAAAACCAGGCCAAAGTCCCCAAACGTTCTCTAAAGAATGAAATGCTCCACATATAGACTGTTGGATGTCCGCTCCAGAGTAACTGTAGCCAGCTTATCAAGGGGTAGCCAAGAGAAAACAAAATTACAGGACCAAAGAAGCAAAAGATAAGTGCCTAAGAAATTTATACCCAGTTCTAATTTTATTTTTTCTCCTTCACAGTGTTGGTTTGAATTTCTTTTACGCTAGGCAAGAGGGAAGAAGAATAAGCGAACAGACTCTACACTAATGTAAGACCACAAGCCCAGGTCAGCATGAGTTGGGATAGTAAAGGGGGTTGCTTTTAACTAGATTAAGATCTAAGTCAGTTGTGGTCTGTTATGGAATTTATAACTCCTAAACTTCTTTTAATTGAAAGTTCTCAGGAAACTATGGGATCCGTCTGCCTTGGATAGCATCAAGAAATGAAGAAGGCATGATCAAATCGGACATGTTGAAAGTGATAATGAAGAAAAATTAAAGTTTCCTGTTGTACTCTACCAAGATTAGATGATTCTATATATAAGTTACAAAGACAGTGTTCATACTATATATCCTATCAAAATAAATAATTAAAAAGGAATATAAAATAATTCTCATGATCTCCAGAAACTCTAAAGTATGGCACTATCTGGGCTGAAATCAACTTCCTATTTAGTATAAAGGGTTTAGGCTTATAGTGTCAGTCCTGCCATAACATGCTTAATCTCACTCAACTCAACTCAATTTTGCATCTGCTCCAAGAGCCATATGTGAAATTAAAATATGTAGTAAAAATTAACACAGTAGATAGAACATGATGGCATATCCAATCTGCTGAGATTGTAAAATTATCAAAATTACATGTGAAGGGATTAACATACAGTGTTGTGTTAGTGTACAATATGATGATTCAACAGTTCTATGCATTTCTCAGTGCTCATCATGAGTAAATGTACTCTTAATCTCCTTTATCTATTTCCCTCATCTTGCCACCTATATCCTTCTGGCAACTATGAGTTTGTTCTCTATAATTAGGAGTCTTTTTTTTATTTATCTTTTTTTTCTTTGTTTATATGTTTTGTTTCTTAAATTCCACATATGAGTGAAATCATATGGCATTTGTCTTTCTCTGACTGAATTATTTTACTTAACATTATACTTCTAGGTCCACCCATGCATGCTGCAAATGACAAGATTTCCTTCTTTTTTTTTTTTTAAAGGTTTTATTTATTTAACAGAGAGAGAGATCACAAGTAGGCAGAGAGGCAGTCAGAGAGAGGGGGAAGCAGGCTCCCCACTGAGCAGAGAGCCCAGTGCAGGACTAGATCCCAGGACCCTGAGACCATGACCTGAGCTGAAGGCAGAGGCTTAACCCACAGAGCTACCCAGGCACCCAAGATTTCCTTCTTTTTAATGGCTGAGTAATATATATACAATATATATTTTTTATATATGTATAAATATATATATATGCACACTACATCATTTTTATCCATTTATCTGTCAATGGACACTTCACTTAGTTGTTTCCATATCATGACTATTATAAACTATGCTACAATAAACATAGGGGTGTATGTATTTTTTTCTGATTAGTGTTTTTTGTTTTCTTGCGGTAGTAGAATTACTTGGTCAGATAGTGATTCTATTATTAAGTTTTTGAAGGACCTCCATACTGTCTTCCATAATGACTGTCCTGATTACATTCCCACCAACAGTGCATGAAGTTTCCTTTGTATCCACAACCTCACCAACACTTGTTATTTCATTTGTTTTGATTTTAACCATTCTGACAGGTGTGAGGTGATGTCTCCTTGTGATTTTAATTTGTATTTCCCTGACACTGGTGATATTGAGCGTTTTTTCCATGTGTTGGTTGGCCATCTGTATATCTTCTTTGGAAAAATGTCTATTCAAATCCTCCACCCATTTTTTTAAGAAAGATTTATGTATTTATTTGAGAGAGCATTATGAGAAGAGGCAGAGGGAAAGGAGAATGAGAATCTCAAGCAGACTCCCCTCTGAACACGGATTCCCCCACCCAGGGCTTGATCTCACGACCCTATTATCAGACCTTAGCCAAAATTAAGAGTCAAGAGTCTGACGCTTAAATGACTGAACCACTGAGTCACCCCCCAGCACCCATTTTTAATTGGATTATTTGTTTTTTTCATGTTGCATTATATAATTTTTAAAATATTTTAGATATTAACCCTTTTATCAGATATGCAAATAACTTCTCCTATTCAGTAGGTTGTCTTTTTGTTTTGTTGATGGTTTCTTTCATTGTGCAAAACCTTTTTGTTTTGGTGTGGTCCCAACAGTTTAATTTTGCTTTTGTTTCCCTTTCCTAAGGAGACATATCTAGAAAAATGTTTGTATCATGGATATCAAATAAATTACTGCTTATGCTTTCTTCTAAGAATTTAGAATTTATATATGTATTTATACATAATTTATATATGCATTTATACACATACATATATAAAACGTATTTTATATGTGTGTGTGTGTGTATAAATGTATGGCCACAATCATTGATTGAATGATGCCAGTCCCTGTACAAAATACTTGACTCATTTAATCTTCACAGTCAACCCATGAGGTGGGTATATTATCATTCCCACATATTTCACATATGAGGAAACTGAGGCATACAAAGACTTAGAAACTTATTTATCACCCAGTTAGTAGGTAGCAGATAGGATCTGAGTCCAAGCAATCTGGAGTCAATGTATGCTTCCTTTAATATTTATGTAAAAAAGATGCCTTTAGTGGCAAAACAGAACTAGTCAAAATTCTTTAAAAGTAGTTATAAAATTGTAAGAGTTGCTCTCCTGTGTTTCCTTAAGAGCCCAGAACTCGTAATGCCAGAGGTGTCAGTTTTGAAAAATTTCCTCTGTCCAAAGTTGATTATAGCATTATTATAAAATTCTTAGTGCTTGTCTCTTTTGGATCTTCAAACCCAGTATGGTGGGCAGGGATTTCTTTAAAGTCAAATTTAGCTGGAGGGGAAATATTAATCATTAAAGGTGGATTGGCCCCAAAGGCTTAGTGTTTCTGTTCTTTTATCTTTACACTTACTTCCTGTAATACAAATATTACAAGATTATATATTTTCTTTTTTCCCTTTTTTAAAAGCCTAGATATATGTTGGTTTCATACTTTTTATTATTATTTTAGTAACCCTCTAGTTGAAACAAATGTGAAATGCTCGGAAGTAATGTATTCACTCCCTCAGCTACTAGGAGTATTGCTGGCAATGGCTCCCAATTGAATTTATCTCTAGCAATTATCCTTGGCTGAAAGAAGTAGGCTCAGTCAATATTAAGACACGTCCTTGAGGGCTGTTTGAATTTAATAAGTAGTCAAAGTTATGGTACAATGCTCTTGATACCCTTGGCTCAGTTGAGACAATTCTGAAAGGCTATCTCAGTTTCAGAAACCTCTGTATCATCAGGTGAGGCCTCTGTTGCAACTTATTACAATTCAATTTTATCCTCTGCCCTAACTGGTGAGGTTTCTCAGTAAATGCACTCCCCAATAAATCTGGATGCAAATCCCAGAGTCTATTTCCTGGGGAATCCAACGTAAAAGAGGTGGTACTGGGAGTATACCTAGGAAGCAAACTCAAGAATGTGATTTTGGAGCTAGATCCTCCACTGACCGTGTGGCAATAAGAAGCCCATCACCAGAGGTAAGTAGTGTGCTCATAGGCCCTGGCATGTATTTGCCCTGGAACTCTTAAAATTTTTACCAGTGGTGCACTAGGATGAGCTATTGGTCAAATGGAATATGCTGGCAGGTGCAGTATCTTAGGATTCTGAGCATTCGGGGGAAAATAATAATTATAAGAATGATGGAATCAGACAGTTATCGCTGGGCTAATGGACTTAGTGGGGAAAAAATCATGAAAAGCTGATGGTAATTAATCACCAGCACATGTGAGAGTGGCAAAATCAGTGAGTCTCCTTGACACCATACAGAGACTCTCATTTCCTTTAGCTAGAGAGAAGAAAAAGCTGAGAGTCAGACCTAGGACTTACTTATAAAAGGATCTGCTCCAGAGCAGGTTGAATTCTTAACCCCAGCAGGTCTAATATGCCAAGAGCAGGGCACTGATTAAGAGAGAGTGTGACCCTGAAAGTTGGAATGGGTACATCTGGGGAAATGTACTAAGGATCCTGAATCTCCAGAGTCCTCAGAACCACTAAGCTTCCTCACCAAAGGTTACATCCCCTCCTTCTGGGTAGTCTACAGCCAGTGATTTGTCAAGGCAGGCCTGTAGAGGCGGGGCCTCTTTGCCTCAGTTGGAGCAATTCTGCAACTCTGAAGGGCCGTCTCCACTCTGTTGAACACAGCGTAGGAGATCTGACATTTACTCATCTAATATTCAAAAGTCTCGTAATCTATTTTCTCTATTTCTCTAGCCTTGACATAAAGAAAACCCTTGCAACAGCTCCTGTTAATATGAAACAATGCACAATCTTTACCAAAGCCACCAATTTCCTGTACCTTTAAGCCTCTTTGTCTCATTTCAAGAACCGCAAAACACTATCATTAACAAAAGCCAACAGCATTTCTCAACCTAAATTCAAATTTGATATTTCAGTTTAAGTTTACTACAAAAACATCTTCAGAAGAGTTGTTAAGGATAACTTTTCATTGACAGCAAAATAAAGTCCAAACTCCTGCCATGTTAGGTCCTCCATATTTTAAATTAATCTCCAGCTAAACTCACTGATAGTTCACTGATATGTCTTGTACAAGAAAGGGACACCCTTGAGGGTGCTCTTCTCTCTTTACAACGCTCCCACCCATTAGACAAGCCCGTCTCTCGAGTCATCTCTTCTACCAGTTTTCATAACCAACAGCAGTCGTGAAAATGTCTCCCATTTTTCATGGGAGAAAACCCTAATCCTCAACCCAGCTCAGAAGGTCCTGTACAGTCTGGCCTCCCCCCAAACCCAGCTTTCTGTTGTACCTTGCTCTCTAATTTTTAGCTCTACTGGAATTTTCTCTCTTCACACCACCATGTTCTTCCTCTTAAAGTGTTATTTGCATACCAGCCCTCATTCCTATAATACTTCCTCTGGCCTGAAAGCTTCAGTCCTTGCCTGGTTAATTCTTACACTTTTGGATCTAAGATCAGTTTTCCCTTCCTCAGGGAAACTTTTCCTAACTCCCCCAAACAGTAAGAATTCCTTTATTATATACTCTCACAGAACACATCATTCCAGTCATGGCTCTAGCGAGGCATGAGTTAACTTTGTTTTCCTTATTGATTTCATGGCTTTGCTGATTGACAGTGTCGAGGTCCAGGTAGATCAGAAATACCTTCTTGAGGTGTTCCCAGGAGGAAGCGATGGAATATAGGAAAGCAAAGCTTACACAAATCTTTAGAAAATTGGGAAGAATGAAGCCTGGGGGGAAGCTACCATCAGAATTCAGGAAATTATAACATGCAATAGTTACTCATGATCTCCACTGGGCTTCATGGCTAATTCACAAGGGGATACCTAGAAGCTGTTGACAAAACCTGCTCTCAGCTGTCTGCCAAAGCTCTGAAGTTTCTTATACTCTTTAGAAAAAAACTATCTTGTGCTTCTTTTCTTTCTTCTAAGTCTCTTATGAGTACCCTCATTAATGAAATTGAATCTACAGGAATTTGGGGCAATCCAGTTCCCAGGTTTCTAGATCAGGTTTGATGCTTTTTTTTTTTTTTTTTTGACGAAGGGCCAGAGAGTCAAATATTTTAGGCTTTGTCACTGTAGCTCAGAAAGCACACAGAGGTGCTAAAATTTGAATTTTTATATGTCATGAACTCTTATTTTTATTTAGATTTCCCCTGAACCATTTAGAAATGTAAAAATCATTGAAACAAGATGGGATTGGGAGGGAGACAAACCATAAGTGACTCTTAATCTCACAAAACAAACTGATGGTTGCTGGGGGGAGGGGGTTTGGGGGAAGGGGGCTGGGGTTATGGACATTGGGGAGGGTATGTGCTATGGTGAGTGCTGTGAAGTGTATTAACCTGGTGATTCACATACCTGTACCCCTGGGGATAAAAATATGTTATATGTTTATAAAAAATTAAAAAAATATATTAAAGGAAAAAAAAAAAGAAATGTAAAAACCATTCTCAGTTTGGAAGCAGTACAAAATAGGTGGCAGCCTGAATTTGGCCCACAGGCACTTTTTTTGCCAACCCTTGTTCAAGAGCAAAACAAGTAGGATGGATATGGTGACAAGCCAATAGACAACCTAATCACTGACTAATAAAAGCATGATGACTTTAGAATCTCAATGAGGCCATAGGCATGAGTTTGCCAGAGAAGTGAGGAGTAGAAGCAGATGTCGGGAGACATCACTTCTGAGACGTACTCATGGCTTTTTGGCCTGCTCAGGTTCAGTCTTCTACATAATCTCATTTCATACTGGAATGCTGCCGCTCATATCCAAGTTCATGATTCCTTGGACCAGAGGACACTCAGATGTTGATGGTAGCTATTCTTATAGTCCCTTGTCATAGCCACTGGTGTTCCACTCCATAGTGTGCTGTTCTTTTCCTGTAGTGGCAAATTCAAAGCAGCTCTACTAAAGAAAAATAGTAGTTGGCAAACAAGCAAGTAGCCTTTCTCCAAAATCTCAGGGATCTGCATTATGACGTTCTCACTACTGGCTACATGTTTTATCTCTTTCTGCCACAAATTCTCTAAGCACCACTCACTTAGTCTGCTGAGTCAAAGGCCTAAGTGGCAGGGCAATCTGTACAGAAGCGTGGACCCGATGCTGACTTCTTGCTACACATAGAACTTAGAAAAACCTTGCAGGTTATCTGGTAGATGGACTAGAGCAGTACACCCATATACAATCTCTCAGTTATCCTAAGTGCTAGGGCCCTTTTGCTGTGGGTTATGCAATGTGAGATAGCGTTATCTCTCACTGAAGAGGGAGTATCTTGATATTTTTCAGACAATTGTCCTATTAAACACTTCATAAATATCACAGTCTGTGAACATTCACTTTTTTTTCTCCCTTCCTCAATCATGCATTTTGTTCCTAAGACATCTAGTTGCTAGTTTCTTCCTAAAGACATGGCCAAATTAATACGCCCCAACAGGATATACTGTTGCATATCAAGATGATCAAGGTCCCTCCAGACCAGACTAACAGCTATTCAAAGTACCTGCCTGCAACAATGAGGTAAAGCATTTGCATCCAAATGTAAATCAATGTATTTCTCCCTCATCAGAAAGACTTGCTAAGGAAAAAATCTGTGACTGAACCTAAACATACATAGTTTCATATTCTGGTGCAAACTCTTTACTTCATTGGGGACAAGCAAGAAACAGGGACCAGAAACCAGTTCACAGATGACACCTTGAGGATCTACAACATGACAGAGATCAGACAGAGCTTTGATAAAACACAGCAAAGTGGACTGCTGAGCCACTGAACAAAGGTGAGATGTTGCAAGTTATACTTACTGATGGAAACTAAAAGGAAAGTATTTTGCTAGAGCAGTAGGTTCATATCACATGCCAGGGGCAAGTTGTTTTAGTAAAAATACCAGCTATATCTTGCCCCAGGTTACCAGGGTCCCATTTCCCTCTGGGGAAGGATGCACTCATTAAATGTATGCATGACCCAACTCCATAACCCAATTTGATGGACTGTGTCTTAGAGCCACTTCTGGAACCAATTACTTTATCAGTCAAGATTTTGACAAGAAATGGAAGGTATACTTGAGCAGTAAATTGAGGGATTAAAAAAAAAAGATTATTTACAGTGGTGCTAGTAAGTTTAGGAGACTGCAACAAAGATTTCTAAAGTACCCAGAAAGTAGCAAGAGCTGAAGATCACTATCATCCATAGACCAGATTGTAAGAGCATGAAGCAGTGTTGCTGGAATCAGGGGAGCTAAAACCATGGGGTGAAAGGCTACCCTCCAGGAGGCGGGTAGAGGAATGTAGCCCCTATATAAAAGTGGACCAGCAAAGGGAAAGCACCATTTCTCTTTCTGCCAGCTGATCTTCTTGCTATTGGTGCCTTGCAACACCCATTTCTGAGTCAGAAAGCAAGGGAATCCTGGTGATGCAATCGCAAGAGGTTAGCCTCCCATGGCACACAGCCAGGTAGAGAAAGCCTCTGGAGAAGCCAGTAGAGAAAAACACACACACTCATGAAAGGAAACAGAGAATAACATGCATTCATTCACAAGAGAAAGTTTTGATGATAAAATAGGTTATATCTCTATAATCCAGTACCATAAAGCAATTTAAAAAATGAACTAGCTTTCCAACATAAATACAATTCAAAAACATAAGTGAAAAACAGAAAGCATCTGCAGGATATCCACACTATAACATTCCTATAACCTTTGAAATCCAATAAAACCATATTTTAAGGAATCATAAATATGTAGAAAAAGATGTTCTGGTGGTGACCACTGGGGATGCAGTTCTCTATACATCACTGTTATGGGTTGACTATGCCTGAAAATATCCTCTTTCTACCTTCTTCACACTTGAACAATTTGGTGAGGTGTATTAGTTATCTTGCTATGTGCTGGGGGTTCAGTTACATCCTCCAAGAAGGTATGTTGAAGTCCTAACTCCCAATACCTCAGAAGGAGAACTTACTGGAGAACAGGATCATCGTAGTTGCAATTAATTCAGTTAAAATGAGGTCATTATGCAGTAGAGTGAGCCCTTAAGCCAACAGGACTAGTCTCATAAGAGGAGAAGAGACACGGGGACACCATGTGAAGGTGTAGACAGAGATTGGGAGTGATGCAGCTACAAAACAAAGAATGCCAAATATTGCTAGCAAATCTCCAGAAGCTACAAGAAACAAGGAAGGAGTCTCCCCTACAGGTGTCAGAGAAAGCATGGCCCTGCTGACATCCTGATTTTGGACATCTAGTCTCTAGACCTGAGACAATAAATTTCTGTTGTTTTAAACCACCCAGTTTGTGGTACTTTGTTGTGGTAGTCCTGAGAATCTAATAATCTAATCTAATCTCAGGACTCTTCCCCAGAGTAACTGCTGTGCTTCTGGGCCATGAGGCCCCCTTAGCTAGAGGTGGGCATTTCAGTCTTTCAGTCCAGGGCAGTCTGCTTTTCTCCTCCCCTGGAATGACTCAGGTCCCAGATGTGCAGACACGGTATGATCCAGAAACCCAGCTCGGCTATGGTTCTCTATATGCCTTTCAGAAAAGCCTCTCTGTTTCTGATTGATGAGATTTTCATTTCTAGTTTTCATAGTAGGCTTGGTGTTTATAAAATATGTTTATATGCTGCTATCATTTATCTGTTTAGACTGGAATAGAGAAAGATTTTGTTTATGTTCAATCAGTGGTATTGAACTGGATGTATTGCCATAGTCTACTTAGACCCAGATTTATTTTTTGTTTCTGATGGTCCTGAGTCATATTACTTACTAAAGAGCTCATTGAATTCATGAATACTATAAATGAAGTGCCAAAGTACTTAGGAGAATGAGCTACCCAGTGTACTCAAAGGATAATCCTGGAAAGTGCCCAGGACCAGATGCCTGTGGGTTTCATTTATTTATTCGGCTTTTTTAGAAGAAGAAACACTGTATGATGTTGTGAGGAAAACATCAGAGAAGAAAGGAGAAAACTGGATCCTAGCTCTGGCTTAAATTATATCTAATAAACATTTATTGATATCTGCCATGTGTAATGCAATGCAGTAAGCTCTGGATTATATAGTATGAAGATAAAAAGAATGGAAAATTCAAATGAATAATATCCAAACTCTTGGCTCTGGCTTACCATGCCCATATGCTGGACCACTCTGGATGACCTCACTCTGTACCCCTCTCCTCAATGTGCTTCAGCCTCACTGGCCACTTTCTCACCATTGCAAACACCCAGCTTCTTCCCACTTGGGGGCCTTGGATTGAAAAGATCCTCTCCTTTATTCTTCGCAGTGACCGATGTCACTCGTAATGTCGTCCGTTGCAATCCTCTGCATAGCGCTTATTACTATCCATTTGTCTTGATCATCTGCTCTATGTATTTTTTGTTTTTCTGTCCTTTCTACCTGGTTGTACTCTTTTGGGCATGGTTTTGGAAAATCAAGATTTTGATTAAAATCCTATCTCATATTTCCTTCCTTTTGAATACGATTGCTATGCTAACAGAAAAGAAATAAGCCAGAAAACGTACTTTCTCTGCTTGGAAAAGAGATTATGGATCCAGGCGTTAATGACTATCTAATATTTTCCTCTAGATTGTATAAGTAGGAAGATGGCTTTGGATAATTTGCCACTGGGGAGAGGTTGAAAAAATTTTAGTCCCATGTTGAATAAATTGAATCACATGGGAGGGCTATCCATGCTATGGCATATCCTTTGGTCAACTGAAGAATTTCTCCCTTCAAGTTTCATCTCCAAGGAAGCTTTACTTTTCTTGTACTTTTTTTTTTTAAGACTTATTTATTTTAGAGAGAGTGTGCATGTAAGCAGGGGGAGGGGCATAGGAAGAGAGAGAATCTTAAGCAGACTCCCCACTGAGCGTGGAACCCAAGGCGAAGCTAAATATGGGGCTTGATCTCACAACCCCGAGATCATGTCCTGAGCTTAAATCAAGAGTCACATGCTTAACTGACTGAGCCATGCAGGCTTCCCTTTAGGGAAGATTTTCAAACTGATATACAATATGACAACCAAGACATAGACATTAATACAATTCACCAAACTTACTCAGATTTCCCCGTTTTACTTTTACTCCTTTGGGTGTGTGTGTGTGTGTGTTTGATTCTATGCAGTTTTGTCACATGTGTGAGTTCATGCATCACCACCATAGGCAAGATACAGAATGGTTCCATCATCATAAGGATCCCTGTGCTGCTCTTTATAACTATATCACCTCCCATTTACCTACCCCACCCATTTTCCTAATCCTTGGCAATAACTACTCTGTTCTTCATTTTTAAGATTCTGTCATTTCAAAATATAGTGTTAATAAAATCATACAACATATACTCTTGGGATTGGTTTTTTCACTCAGTGTAATTCTCTGGCATTTCCTCCCTTCCTATCTTCCTCTTTCTTTTCTCTTTTCTCCCTTCTTCCTCTCTCTCTCCCTCTCCTCCCCATCCCTGTCTCTCTCCTTTTCACTCCTTTTCTTTCTCTCTTTTCAAAGAACTAAGAAAAACACACCTTTTTTCTTTTCTTCTTCTCCCCTTCTCCTTCTTCTCCTTCTTCTTCTTCTTCTTTTTCCGTGTCTACCACAGCAAGGTCTCAAAGAGCCCAAGCAATCTGGTTTTTTTTGTTTTGTTTTGTTTTTTGTTTTTTGTAGAAATCTCCTTGATCAGATTTCTTGACTTTGACCATCTTCCCCTGCACAGGGCATTCAGTTGTCACTGTGGCACACAAGAAACAGTTCTTTTTCTCTTTTCTTGCTTTGCAGACATTGGCAATACTCAGCGGGTGTTCATCATTTGGTGTAAAATGTCTCTTTGTAATGCATGCTTGATTGCTGTCGTTTTTACTCATTGCAAGGCTGGACAGAGCCCAGCTGTGCCAAGGTGGGTCCTCCAAGACAGAGACAGGACAGGGTTGGGAGGCCCACCACTACTGGGATGAACCTGTCAGTTCCCTGGAGATCCTTTCAAGTTGTTACCTCTATCAGTAGTTTGTTCCTTTTTATTGCTGAATAGTATTCCGTCTTATGTATGTACTGTAATTTGATTGGCCAATCACCTATTTCCACATCTCTGGACTGTAGTTTGGGGTTATTACAAATAAATGAATATTTTTATACAGGTTTTTGTGTGAACATAAGTTTTCATTATTTCTGGGGTAAATGCCTGGGAGTGGAATTGCTGAGTTGTATGTGATTCCATGTTTAATTTTGTAATAATCTGCCATACTCTTTTCTAGAGTGGTTGTTCCATTTTTCCATTTTACAATTCTTCCAGCAATGTACACACAATCCAGTTTCTCTGTATCTTTGGTAGTGTTTGGTGTTGTCATTATTTTTTATCTTAGTTATTCTGCTGTGTAGTGATCTCTTAATTTACATTTTCCTAATGGCTAACAATATTGAACAGCTGCTTTTCTTTTCAAAGATTTATTTAGGAGCATCTGGATAGCTCAGTCGATTGAGGATTGGCCTTTGGCTCAGGACATGATCCTGGGGTCCTGGGATCAAACCCTGCTTCAGGCTTCTTTGCTCAGCGGAGAGCCTGCTTCTCCCTCTCCCTCTGACTGCTTCTCCCTCTACTTGTGCGTGTTCTCTCTCTCTCTGTCAAATAAATAAATAAAATATTTAAAGAAAAAAAAGATTTATTTATTTATTTTAGAGGGGAGGGGCAAAGGGAAAGAATCTTCAAGCAGACTCCCTGCTGAGCTGGAGACAGATATGGGGGCTCAATCTTACATCCCATGAGATCATGACCTGAGCAGAAATCATGAGCCACCCAGACAAGGGTCCCTGTTGAAAAACTTTCCATAAGCTCATTTGTCATCTGTATATCTTCTTCAGTGAGATATCTGTTCACATCTTTTACACAGTTTTAAATTATGTTGTTTTTTTACTGCCGAGTTCTTTAGATACTCTAGATGCTGGCCCTTTTACCAGAATGTAGTTTGCGAAAAATTTTGTCTAATTTGCCTTTCATTCTCTTCTTATGGATTTTCCCAGTGCGAAGGATCTTAAATGTGATGAGGCCTAAATGATCACTTTTTAGTTTTAGGGATTATATTTTGGGGACAAGTCTAAGAATTCTGCTTGTCCTAAATCTGGAAAATTTTTTTCTATTGTTTTTTTCTGTCTAAATCCAATATTGCACTTTTCTGAATAGCTTGCCATAATAGTCAGCTTTAACATTGGGTAGAGCAATTTTCTTAGTTTTTAATTCCTTGTCAAGACTGCCTTTCTGTATGAATTTTAGAATAAGCTTATCTGTATCTATAAAAATTCTTGTTGGGATTTTTGTAGGAATTACACTAAACCTATAGATCAGTTTGAGAAGAGAATGGTTTTTAGTTTTTGAAACTTTCAATGCACAAATGAGTATATCTCTCAATTTATTTATTTAGGTATACTTGATTTCTTTTATCAGCATTTTATAAATTTCAACTGTTGGGTTCTTTATCAAAGGAATGAGACTGAGACAAAGTTACGCAAAGCCTTATTCTATGCCAAGCATTAGAAGTTAGACTGACTGGCCAGGGAAATGAGGCTGAGACAAAGTGAAAGTTATGTAAAGCTTTATTCTATGCCAAGCATTGGAAGTTAGACTGACTGGCCAGGGCCACCTCCGAAGAGAGCAATGCCCCTTTGTCTTACAGGCTAGTTTTTATAGGGCACAATCACAGACATCTACATATGTGGCTTTGACTGATTGGATGTCTCCTACCTGTGTGTTTTAGTTACGGTTACCTGGAATCAATACTAGTAACTGTTGAGGCGTTTATTAAACAACAAAATGGCCTTGTTTTAGGTATGTGTTTTAGTAATAGTTACCTGGAACTGGCCTTGTTTTAGGTGTGTTTTAGTAACAGTTACCTTGTTTTAGGTGTTGTGTTTTAGTAACAGTTACCTGGAACCAAGAATAGTAACTGCTGAGGCTTTTATTAAACAACAAAATGTCTACCTCGGCAACATGGAGTCACTATGGCTAAGTAGGCCCAGGCAGGCTCTAAGGGGTTAACATAATGTGAGTCGACCCCAACATCCCCCCCTTTTCTTTCGAGATTAGTAAATTCTTTAACTTTTTTAAAAAAAATTAGTTAGTGCTGAAATTAGGATGGGAACCGCAGGTTTTGTCCGTTTCATTTCTGCAGCAAGATGTTGGAATCCCTTGGGTCCTCTATAGGATGACAGTAAACGGTCCCTTTCAATGAGACTTCAAGTTTTTCACTCCGTGGCGGCGTATCCAAACCAAGTCTTTGGGTTGGTAAGGATGTGGTTCCACCTTTGTCTCCATCTCAGTGTAGCCAGCTTGGATCCCTGCATGGGCTCTTTTTAAGACATACTGTAGTGCCTGTAGTGACTGGAATACAGACTGATCAGTCATTTTTGTTAGGGTAACCTTTTGTAGCCATGAGCAGAGTGGAGGGGTTCTCCCGAACATTATTTTAAATGGGGTAACCTTGTTTAAGTAGGGTGTACATCGCGCCCTAAGGAGGGCGAAGGGAAGGTGATCCATCCATCCGCCGCCAGTTTTCAGAATTAACTCTGTCAAGGTTTTCTTTTTAAGAGTCCAGCTCATTCTTTCTACTTGTCTGGAACCCTGGGGCCGGTAGGCACAATGTAGATTCCAGTTAGTGCCTATGGCTTTGGCTAATGCCTGTGAGACTGAGCTCACAAATGCAGGACCATTGTTTGACCTGATCGCGAGAGGCAGCCCAAACCTAGGAATTATTTCTTTTAGTAGTGTTTTGGCTATCATTCCTGCCGTTTCTTGTTTGGTGGGAAAAGCATCTACCCAGCCTGGAAATTTATTTATAAAAGCTAACATATACTTGTGTCTATATTTTTCCTGTTTTATCTCTGTATAATCTACTTCCCAATAAATTCCTGGTTCCCTACCTCTTTTTCTTTTTTTTTTTTCATCCTAGTTTTTCAGCTCTTACTGCCTGACATTGAGCATATCTATTACTATATCCTAAGCCATATGCCCTAATTTAGATACCTGAAATTGCTTGCCCATGAGTTTTTTTAAGTTTCCGTGTCCCTACATGAGTACCCTGATGTATTTGGTTTGCTTTTTTCTTTCCTAGTTTTCGAGGAAGAATTAACTTTTCTGTCCCAGTTTTAGCCCAATCTCCTTTATAGTCCAAGTTAGTCCATTTTTGTAAATATTTTAAATCTTCCTCTGAATAATCCGGTTTTTCTGGTAGGGCTGGAGCTGGGAGTGTAACCAGTTTTCGAATCATTTTTCTGGCTGCTTGCTTTGCTGTTTGATCTGCTAATTAGTTTCCTTTTGAAACCAGATCAGTCCCCTTTTGGTGTCTCAGGCAATGCCACCTTTCCAGTCCCAAATAGTCTGGAGGAGAGCTAGTATTTTTTTTGTTTGTTTTTAAATTTTTTTTCTTCTGTTAATAAGCCCCTTTTTAAATGAATAGCCCCGCCCCTTTTAAAATAAATAGCCCCATGTATATGGAGAGTAGCAAAGACATACCTGTTGTTCCTAGAGATGTGTGGCAGGGCAGCTTTTTAGAGTTCCTGCTCAGGAGAAACCATCGCAGCCCCTGCATACCTCTTTTCATTCGCCATGTAGCTACCCCATCTGTGAACAAAGTCATCTCCCCATCCGGGAGGGGAGTGTCTCTGAGATCTGGTCTTATTCCTGTGACCTGGGTTAGGACCTCCCTGCAGGAGTGTGAGTGGGGCGGGGGTATCCGTTGGCTACCTGTTCCCTGGACTCAGACAGTGAACGCACTCCTTCTTGGAGATCAAAGCCTAAATAAGTGGCTTGTCCCCCGCAAGCATGACTTATAGTCCTCAGCGGCTATTAGCAAGTACTGTGGTCAGTCAGCTCCTCTGGCAGCAACATGGCTGGACTTAGCACTGCCGGGGAACGGAAAGTCACTTTCAGTTCGTTGTGGAAGAGGGCCTGATAGCCCATCACTCCAGCGTTTGTTCTTGTCCAGGTGAGCTGGCCTTGGAACACTTTCTGTGGGTTGGACCACTCAAAAGCAAAGAGGGACTGAGACTCTTTTGTACTCTTGAAATCTAATACAGTATATACGGTTCTCTTGGGGCTCAGGAGGGAGAGTAGGGTATAGGGGTTAGGCACCATCGGGTGGATATCTTTAATCCATTTGTTAACTTCCCGCAAGTCCTGAACAGGTCGGTACTCCCCAGTTTCGGCCTTGTGACGGGAAGCAGAGGTGTGTTCTATGGAGATCCCTTCCTTTGCTTCCCAGGGGAGGGAGTACTGATGCGAACAGCCATAGGCCAAATGTAAGGTCTTTTCTGTTGTTTACTTATGTCCTTTTGTGCCATTTTCCCATGTACCCAGACTTCCTCTTCAGATCGCTTTCTCATAGGCTCTAGTAATGATGAAAATTGGGCTCCCATGTCCATCAAAAAAATCAGTTGTTTTCCCCTCCACCTGAGTTTTTACCCGAGGTTTGGGGAGGGGCTCCGAACCATGGTCCCTTTAGTCTCTGGTGGCCGGCATTGCCGTCTTCTTTTTGGGGCACTCCTCGGCCCAGTGTCCTCTTTCCTTGCAGTAAGTACACTGATCTGAAGCTAAGACGTCTCATCAGTTTTTTCTATACTTGGGCTTTTCTTTCCACTGACCATTTTCTACCTGCCTTTTTCCTTTCCATTGACCTCTTTTCCTTTGTTTTCTCCCCACCTCATATAATGCCAAAACTTTAACTGTTTTTCTAGTCTGTTTTTTATCTTCTTGTGTATCTCTGTTGTTAAACACTTTTTCTGCTATTCCCACTAACTCCGTCAAATTCTTTTTTTTTTTTAATCCTTCAATTTTTGAAGTTTTCTCCTTATATCTGGGGCTGACTGACTGGCAAAGGCAAGATTTATTGCCCTCTGATTTTTCGGTGCCTCAGAATCGACCAGGCTATATATTTTATAGGCTTCTATAAGCCTTTCTAGAAAAGGCCCTGCAGACTCATCCTTATCTTGAGTCACCACACTAATTTTATTTTATTTTATTTTATTTTTTTTTTTTTTAGATTTTATTTATTTGACAGAGAGAGATCACAGTAGGCAGAGAGGCAGGCAGAGAGAGAGGGAAGCAGGCTCCCTGCTGAGCAGAGAGCACGACGCGGGACCCTGAGATCATGACCTGAGCCGAAGGCAGCGGCTTAACCCACTGAGCCACCCAGGTGCCCACCACACTAATTTTAGATAAATTTATGGGTGTCCTTGCAGTCACATGGAGGCCTCCCAGCAGAGCCTGGCGGTAGAAACATAGACTCTCCTTACCTTTATTAGAGTTTGGGTTCCAGTCAGGGGGTTCCTTTGGGTAGTAGTTCTTCATTCGCCGGGGATTGATGTCCCATGTTACTAATTCTGGTTTAGTTTAGTTTGAATATAGTTTTTGTTAGTTCTGGAAATTTTTATCCATTTCAGTTTTAGGATTTCAATATATCAAAGACCTGTATTTGTCCTGGAAGTCTCCCATATAAATTTTCTTTAAGGCAGAATTTATGTTATAAGAGAATTAAAACAATTATAAATGACAAAAATTCAGAATAGATATGGTTTTACAGTTTAACTGGCAAGAAAATCAAGTTACTTCTGTGACATATAATATTTCAATAATTACAATATTAAGTTGACCTTGTCAAAAGGTTAAAACTTTAGGAAATGCATAGAATTTCTATAATAGTTATAGCATTTATCTATATATAACCCAAGGTTTATCATTGGTTTAGCAGTACTTTTTGAGTAATTAGCATACCAAGGAAAAGCCTTATGAGTCAAAGAGATCTCATTTACAATTTAAATCTTGTTGACAATTGCTGAAATTTAAGTTTTAAAGCACAAGCTTAAATAGGATTATGGATAAAACAAAATATAGAAACTGATTTCTCTGGGCAGGCAAAGAGAAAACCATTTATATTCTCTCCTTAACAGTAGATCAATTAATCTAAGAAAACTTTGTTTTTTGTTTTTTTTGAACAGAGAGAAAGCAGATTTTTTTTTATATCAGTGTTTTTTAGTTTACATAATATTTAACATTTACTTGAGTGGATCACCAATATAGATTTGCCATGACACAGGGCTTTAGTCTTTTTTCTCTTGTGAATACATTATCAAAGCTGATCTAATATGGTTAAATTTCCAACATATTTTATTGTTTTCTTTTAAACCTATAAACCAAGGCAAATAAAGGTCACTTTTCCCAAGCCTTTTATGACTTACTAAATACCCTCAAGTTTAGTTTTTATTATTTTCTTTCAAGTTCTGGTGCAACCAGATATTTTTATTTTAAGACAAAACTATTTACTCTCTTAAGCCCTCTTTTTTGTGTGTGTACAATTTTTCTAAACTTACTATCAGTCATCAGTCAACTGCCTTTCCTCTGGTTTTTTTTTTTTTCTTTTTTTGGATAACATTAAAACTTTTAATAAAACCCTTAATGGCATTTTTCTTTTGGTAGTCTAGAATACATGGAGTCATTTCATGTGATTTATTATTCTGATGTGCTACATTTTAAAATTTATTTTAATTTTAGTCTGTCCTGACCATACCTAAAAAAATTTTTTTTGAAGATTTTTCTTCATAAAACTTTTACAAGTTTTTTGCATCTAGGTTTTGTCCCAAGCCATTTTTTAAAAATAATTATCTCATTTAGGACAAAATTACCTTTTATTTTTAACAAAATGTTTTTATTCCCTTTTTTTTTAATGTATCTCCATATATATATATATATCTGTATATATATATATATATACATACATACATATGGTTGTTTTTCTTACTTTCATCAGTCTTAGTTTCAGTTAGTAGAATTTTTTATTCTTAGAAACACTTTAGTCTCTAGTGATGGCTAAGTATTAACCAATTGTGAACAGTTAAAACAGAATTCTGCAGATGGCAAATTTATGAATCAGTTAAACACAAAACTTGTTTACCAATAGATTTAAATATTTTTAGTTTCTTTTCAGTAAGAAGTTAAAAGCACAAACCTGGTTCCAGTGATTAATGCTTTAGTATTTTATCCCATTTGGTTAAGACCTAGATGTCCAACAAATTTAATTCCATTTGTCATCCAAATAAACCTTCAGTGTTTCAGGTTACTAAACACTTTGAAAGCTATTTTAAAAATTACCCATTAAAACTTTGAGAAAGACAATTAATCATCAGTTCAGTTATTTCTTTGTTAACAGATTTTAACAAATAACATGAGCTTATTTGGCCTTCAGTAAACTTTGAAGTTTCACATTTACTGCTGTAACTTTAAAGACATGTCTATTTTAATTAAATCAACAAACTTAATTTAGTTTAAATTCTGATTTATGTTTCACCTGGACCCACTCCACTTTTAATGTTTACCTGAGACACGGGTGGGAAGATCTGGAGTGGGGGGTGTTAGGTCCAGGGGGTGCTCTTTTTGTTTCTTGACAGTGGAGAGAGAAGGAGCCGTAGTGCAGGAAGCACTGAGGATGGTCTAGAAGCCAGTTATGTAGGCTGCACCCAGGCTGGTGCAGAAACAGAAGGAGGAGACAGAACAAACAAAGTGCTGCCAGAAGGCCCCGCCAGCAAGGGAGAGGGGCTAGGTCGGGCCAGAGAAGGCAAGGAACTTCCCCTAAACAAAGAAAGTTTTGGCAGCTGCTTGGGAATATTCCTTAAAGTCTCTGTCTCGAGTTAGACCAACCACAGTTGGCTCCAGTTATAGCCATTAACATAAGAAATGAGCAGGGGAGAAGTCCCACATCTATTAGGAAGAACGGAGAGATGAAAGTCAGAGTTCCCTTACTCTCTGCTTGTCCCATTTTTTTTAAACATTACAAACAACATAACAGACAACAAAAAGACAAGATACAGACAACCACAGACCCAGCGGCCCTTACCCAGAACCTGCCGCTGGTGGGGATTTTCTCAGTCTCCTACAAACATTCGCCGGTGGGGATTTTCTCGGTCCCCTAGAAATGAGTAACAAAACAGACAACAAAAAGACAAGACAAAGATACAGACCCAGCAGCCCTCACCCGCTGGTGGGGGTTTTCCCGACCCCCTACAGACGGGGGTTACCCGGCTCCCTACAGACCCAGATGACCGCCTAGGGGAGGCTCTGACCCCCAGACGATCTACCAGAAGAGGGATGGGGCATCCCCACATCCACCCCAGCCATGGGGAGCATGGCTGTGTCCAGCTTCTCCCCAGTGGGTCATACCCTGGAGCTCCACAACCAGACAGACCATATCTCACAGAATATGGAGATCTTACCTCCGGAGGCTTTTCCCAGAAATTCTGATGCTGGCTCAGTTCTCGTCGTTTGAGCCCGGACGAGCCCCCATATGTTGGGTCCTTTATCAAAGGAACGAGACTGAGACAAAGTTACTCAAAGCCTTATTCTATGCCAAGCATTAGAAGTTAGACCGACTGGCCAGGGAAATGAGGCTGAGACAAAGTGAAAGTTATGTAAAGCTTTATTCTATGCCAAGCATTAGAAGTTAGACTGACTGGCCAGGGCCGCCTCCGAAGAGAGCGATGCCCCTTTGTCTTACAGGCTAGTTTTTATAGGGCACAATCACAGACATCTACATATGTGGCTTTGACTGATTGGATGTCTCCTACCTGTGTGTTTTAGTTACGGTTACCTGGAATCGATACTAGTAACTGTTGAGGCATTTATTAAACAACAAAAGCATTTCATTTTCAATAGAACAACTGTAAAAGGTATTCTATTTTTCAGTTTTACAAGGTTTATTAATATATAGAAATGCAGTTGATATTTTTATATTGGTTTTGTATCCTGTGAAATTATTTAACTCGTTTATTAGTTCTAGGGCTTTTTTTTTCTAGATTCTCTGGGACTTTCTACATAGACAATCATGTCATCTGAAAATAGGGGTTATTTTAACCTTCAGATCTGTATGACCTTTGTTTCTTTTTCTTGTCTTATTGCATTACTAGAAATTCCAGTATTATGTTAATGTAGTGAAAAAGAACATACTTGCCTTGTTCCCAGTAGTATGGAGAAAGCATCCAGCCTTTCACCATTTATTACAAAGTTAACTGTAAGTTTTTTATATGTTATCAACTTGAGGAAGGTTCCCTGTAGAGAGTTTTTCTCATGAATGAATGTTTCATTGAATGCTGTTTCTCAGTCAATTAGTTATAATCATGTACCTTTTTTTTCTTTAGCTTGTTGATACATGGTATATAACACTGATTGATTTCTGGATGTTAAACCAGTTTGCATATGTGGAAATAATTTCATTTTGTTATGCACATAATTTCTTTTAACTTTGTTGGATTCAGTTTGCTAATATTTCATTGAAGAATTTCATTTTATTTTATTTTATTTTTATTATTTTAAGATTTTATTTATTTGATGAGAGAGAGAAAGAGAGGGAGAGAGTAGCAGAGGGAGAGGGAGAATCAGATTCTTTGCTGAGCAGGGATCCCGATCTGGGGCTTGATCTCAGGACCTCAGGATCACAACCTAAGCTGAGGGCAGACACTTAACTGCCTGAGCCACTAGATGCCACACACTGAAGAATTTTATATAAAATTCGTGAGATATATCTGTGCTTTTGTTTATTATTATTTTTGTGCTACTTTTGTTTGTATATTTGAGACTTTATCTCATTTAATTAATATAAGCATTTAATACTATAAATTTCCCTCTCAGCAGTGCTTTAGCTGCATCTCACAGATTTTGGTGTGTTTCACTTTTTAAAATTATTATTAACATATTATGTGATATTTGTTTCAGAGATACAAGTCTATGAATCATCAAGCTTACACAATTCACAGCACTCACCATAGCACATAATCTCCCCAATGTCCATAACGCAGCCCTGCTATCCCTCCCCTCTACCCCTCATCAACCCTCAGTTTGTTTCCTGAGATTGAGAGTCTCTTGTGGTTTGTTTTTCTCTCTGGTCTCATCTTATTTCATTTTTTCCCTCCCTACCCCCCACGAACCCCTGCCCTCCCTCTCAAATTCCTCATATCAGAGAGATCATATGATAATTGTCTTTGTCTGATTGACTTATTAGCATAATATCCCCTAGTTCAATCCATGTTCTTGCAAATGATAGGATTTCACTTTTTTGACGGTTGCATAGTATGCATTGTGTGTGTGTGTGTGTGTCTGTGTGTCTGTGTGTGTCACACACACATACTACTTTTTATTTATCCACTAATCTGTTGATGGACATCTAGGTTCTTCCCATAGTTGGCTATTTTGGAAATTGCTGCTATAAACATTCAGGTGCACATGCTCCTTTGGATCACTACATTTGTATATTTAGGGTAAATACCCAATAGTGCAATTGCTGGGTCATTGGGTAGCTCTATTTTCAACTTTTTGAGGAACCTCCATACTGTTTTCCAGAGTGGCTGAACCAGCTTGCATTCCCATCAACAGTGTAGGAAGGTCCCCTTTCTCCACAACCTTGCCAACATCTGTCATTTCCTGACTTGTTAATTTTAGCCATTCTGACTGGTGTGAGGTGGTATCTCACTGTGGTTTTGATTTGTATTTCCCTGATGTTGAGTGATGTGGAATAATTTTTCATTTGTCTGTTGGCCATCTGGATGTCTTCTTTGCAGAAATGTCTGTTCATGTCCTCTGCCCATTTCTTGATTGGATTATTTGTTCTTTGGGTGTTGAGTTCAATAAGTTCTTTATAGATTTTGGATACTAGCCCTTTATCTGATATATCATTTGCAAATATCTTCTCCCATTCTGTCAGCCGTCTTTTGGTTTTGTTGACTGTTTCCTTTGCTGTGCAAAAGCTTTTGATCTTGATGAAGTCTCAATGTTCATTTTGCCCTTGCTTCCCTTGCCTTTGGCAATGTTTCTAGGAAAAAATTGCTGTGTCTGAGATTGAAGACGTTGCTGCCTGTGTTCTCCTCAAGGATTTTGATGGATTCCTTTCTCACATTGAGGTCTTTCATCCATTTTGAGTCTATTTTGGGGTGTGGTGTAAAGAAATAGTTCAGTTTCATTCTTCTGCCTGTGGCTGTCCACTATTTGTTGGGCTGTCTTTTTTCCATTGAAAATTCTTTCCTGCTTTCTCAAAGATCAGTTGACCATAGAGCTTGCTGAGGGTCCATTTCTGGGCTCTCTATTCTGTTTCAATGATCTATGTGTTTATTTTTGTGCCAGTACCATATTGTCTTGATGATGAGAGCTTTGTAATAAAGCTTGAAGTCTGGAATTGTGATGCCACCAACTTTGGTTTTCTTTTTCAATGTTCCTCTGGCTATTCAGGGTCTTTTCTGGTTCCATATAAATTTTAGGATTTTGTTCCATTTGTTCCATTTCTTTGAAAAAAATGGGATTATGCTAGGGATTGCATTACATGTGTAGATTGCTTTAGATAGCATACACATTTTCACAATATTTGTTCTTCTAATCCATGAGCATGAAACATTTTTCCATTTCTTTGTGTCTTCCTCAATTTCTTTCATAAGTACTTTATAGTTTTCTGAGTACAGTTTCTTTGCCCCTTTGGTTAGGTTTATTCCTAGGTATCTTATGATTTGGGGTGAAATTATAAATGGGATTGATTCCTTAATTTCTCTTTCTTTTGTCTTGCATTTGATGTATAAAAATGCAACTGATTTCTGTGCATTGACTTTGTATCCTGGCACTTTAATGAATTCCTGTATTATTTCTAGCAGTTTTGGAGTGGAGCCTTTTGGATTTTTCATACAAAGTGTCATATCATCTGCAAAGAGTGAGAGTTTGACTTCTTCTTGGCTGATTCAGATGCCCTTTATTTCTTTTTGTTGTCTTATTGCCAAGGCTAGGACTTCTAGTACTATGTTGAATAGCAGTGGTGACAGTGGACATCCCTGCTGTGTTCCTGACCTTAGGGGAAAAGGTCTCGTCTTTTCCCCATTGAGAATGATAGTCACTGTGGGTTTTTCATAGATGGCTTTGATTATATTGAGTATGTACCCTCTATCCCAACACTGTGAAGAGGTATGATCAAGAAAGTATGCTGTACTTTGTCAAATGGTTTTCCTTCCTCTATTGAGAGTATCATATGGTTCTTGTTCTTTCTTTTATTAATGTATTGTATCACATTGATTTATTTGCAGATGTTGAACCAAACTTGCAGCCCAGGAATAAATCCCACTTGGTCCTGGTGAATAATCCTTTTAATGTACTGTTGGATCCTATTTTGTACTGTAATGTACTGTTGGCTTGTATTTTGGTGAGAATTTTTACATCTGTGTTCATCAAAGATATTGGTCTGTAATTCTCTTTTTTGATGGAGTCTTTGTCTGGTTTTGGAATCAAGGTAATGCTGGCCTCATAAAATGAGTTTGGAAGTTTTCCTTCCATTTCTATTTTTTTGGAACAGCTTCAGAAGAAGAGGTATTAATTCTTCTTTAAATGTTTGGTAGAATTCCCTTAGGAAGAGTCTGGCCCTCAGCCTTTGTTTATTGGGAGATTTTTGATGACTGCTTCAATCTCCTTACTGGTCATGGGTCTGTTCAGGTTTTATATTTCTTCCTGGTTCAGTTTTGGTTGTTTATATGTCTCTGGAAGTGCATCCATTTTTTCCAGATCGACAAATTTGCTTGTGTATAGTTGCTCATAATATGTTCTTATAATTGTATTTCTTTGGTGTTGGTTGTAATCTTTTCTCTTTCATTCATGATTTTATTTATTTGGGTCCTTTCTATCTTCTTTTTGATAAGTCTGGTTGGGGTTTATCAATCTTATTAATTCTTTCAAAAAACCAGCTCCTAGTTTCGTTGATTGGTTCTACTGTCCTTTTGGGTTTTATTTCATTGATTTCTGCTCTGATTTTTATTATTTCCCTTCTCCTGCTGGGTTTAGGCTTTCTTTGCTGTTCTTTCTCCAGCTCCTTTAGGTGTAGTGTTAGATTGTGTCCTAGACAACTTTTTTTATTTCTTGAGAAAGGCTTGTATCACTATATACTTTCCTCTCAGGACCACCTTTGTTGTTTCCCAAAGATTTTGAACATTTGTGCTTTCATTTTCATTTGTCTCCATGAATTTTTTTTTTAATTTTTCTTTAATTTCCTGGTTGACCCATTCATTCTTTAATTGGATTCTCTTTAGCTTCCATGTATATGAGTTCTTTCCAACTTTCCTCTTGTGATTGAGTTTTAGCTTCAGAGCATTGTGTTCTGAAAATGTGCAGGGAATGATCCAAGCTTTGGTTCTGGTAGAGACCTGATTTGTGACCCAGGATGTAAACTATTTTGGAGAATGTTCCATGTGCACTAGAGAAGAATGTATATTCTGTTGCTTTGGGATGGAATGTTCTGAATATATCACTGATGTCCATTCAGTCCAGTGTGTCATTTAAGGCCTTTACTTTCTTGTTGATCTTTTGCTTGGATGATCTGTCCATTTCACTGAAGAGGGTGTTAATGTCCCCTACTATTATTGTATTATTGTTGATGTGTTTCTTTGATTTTGTTATTAATTTGTTTATATAGTTGGCTGCTCCCATGTTAGTGGCATAGATATTTAAAATTATTAGATATTCTTGTTGGACAGACCCTTTAAGTATGGTAGAGTGTCTTTCCTCATCTCTTATGATAGTCTTTGGATTAAAGTCTAATTTATCCAATATAAGTATTGCCCCCTCAGCTTTCCTTTCATGTCCATTAGCATGGTAAATGGGTTTCCACCCCCTCCATTTTAAATCTGGAAGTGTCTTTGGATCTAAAATGAGTGTCTTTCAGAGAGCATATAAATGGGTCCTGTTGGTTTTTTTATCCATTCTGATACCCTGTGTCTTTGGATTGGGGCATTTAGCTCATTTACATTCAGGGTTAACTATTGAAAGATATGAATTTAGTGACATTGTATTGTCTGTAGGAATACTGTTACTGTATATTGTCTCTGTTCCTCTCTGGCTTGTTGCTTTTAGGCTTTCTCTTTGCTTAGAGGACCCCTTTCAATATTTCCTGTAGGGCTTGTTTGGTGTTTGCAAATTCTTTCTATTTTTGTTTGTCCTGGAAGGTTTTTATCTCTCCTTCTACTTTCAATAACAGCTTAGCTGGATATATTCCTGACTGCATATTTTTCTCTTTTTAGTGTTCCGAATATATCATGCCAGCCTTTTTTGGCCTGCCAGGTCTCTGTGGCTAGGCCTGCTGCCAATCTAATATTTCTATCATTTTATGTTACAGTCCTCTTGTCCTTAGCTGTTTTTAGGGTTTTCTCTTTGTCACCAAGACTTGTAAGTTTTACTATTAAATGATAATGGTGGACCTATTTTTATTCATTTTGAGTGAGATTCTCTGTGCCTCCTGGATTTTGATATTTGTTCCCTTTGCCAAATTAGGGAAATTCTCTGCTATAATTTGCTCCAATACACTGTCCCCCCACCCCCCATTCTTCTTCTTCTGGTATCCCAATTATCCTAATATTGTTTTGTCTTATGGTATCACTTATCTCTTGAATTCTCCCCTTTTTGTCCAGCAGTTGTTTGTCTTTCTTTTTCTCAGCTTCTTTATTCTCCATCATTTGGTCTTCTATATCACTAGTTCTCTCTTCTGCCTCATTTATCCTAGCAGGAAGAGTCTCCATTTTTTTTTTTATTACACCTCATTAGTAGCTTTGTTTAGGTTTTAGTTCTTTTATTTATTCAGAAAGGGATTTTATTTCTCCAGAAAGCGATTCTCTAGTATCTTCCATGCTTTTTTCAAGCCCAGCAAGTACCTTGTTAATCATCATTCTTAACTCTAGTTTTGAGACATTACTAATGTCTGTATTGATTAGGTTCCTAGCTGTCAGTACTACCTCTTGTTCTTTTTTTTTTTTTTTTATGGTGAGTTTTTCTGCATTGTCATTTTATCCAGATAAGAATCGATTAATGAGAGAAAAAAATACTAAAAGGGAGCAATGACCTCAAAAAATATACACTAACCAAATTGGAAAAGTTCCGAAACTGTGGGGAGAGGAAAAGCGGAGAAAAAGAAAAAAAGAATAAAACATATATATCTATATAGATATATCTATCTATCTATCTATCTATCTATTAGATATATCTATCATATCTATATCTATTTATTATATATCTATATATGTTAGACTGGTGAATAGACACAGACTCACAGACCTGATTTTTGGTGTATTTTGGCCTGTTAGAAGAAACTACCTCCCAAAATTTTAAAGAAAGAAAACCCTATATATATACAAAAATAAGGGTAAACACAATGAAGGGATGAAATATGACTGTAAAGATGAAAGATAAAAAAGATTCTAAAAAAGGAATTGATAGGTAAGAAGTTGGTTGAAAAAAGAAAAAAAATGGTGAAAAGAATGTGGTTAGGGTGGAGACTAGAACAAAGCCAAGCACTAGATTTAGGGTTTATTTTGATCTATTAGAAGAAACTGTATCCTAAAATTTTAAAGAAAGAAAAACCTATATGAAAACCCTATATATATACAAAAATAAGGGTAAACACAATGAAGGGATGAAATATGACTGTAAAGATGAAAGATAAAAAAGATTCTAAAAAAGAATTGATAGGTAAGAAGTTGGTTGAAAAAAGAAAAAAAAATGGTGAAAAGAATGTGGTTAGGGTGGAGACTAGAACAAAGCCAAGCACTAGATTTAGGGTTTATTTTGATCTATTAGAAGAAACTGTATCCCAAAATTTTAAAGAAAGAAAAACCTATATGTATACAAAAAATAAGGTTAAATACGATTAAGGGATAGAATATAATTATAACAATGAAAATTTAAAAAAAATTTTTAAAGATATTGTTAGGATAAGATAGTTAAAAACATGAAAATAAGAAAGAGGAAAGATTTTTTTAAAATAGAATAAGAAAACAATAAAATAAAATAAATTAACTTTGAAAGACTAAAGAATCATTGGGAAAAAAATATGAATTCTGTATGTTGACTTCCCCTAGCTCTGGAGTTCTGCAGATTGGTGAACTTGGCCTTGGCTGGATGTTCTTGCTGATCTTCTGGGGGAGGGGCCTGTTGCAGTGATTCTCAAATGTCTTTGCCGCAGGCAGAATTGAACCACCCTTTCCAGGGTCTAGGCTAAATAATCTGCATGGGTTCACTCTTGTAGCTTTTGCTCCCTGAACACTTTCCATGCAGTTTGGAGCACAGGAATGAAAATGGTGGCCTTCCAATCTCTGGCCCTGTAGAAGCTGGAAGCTCAGGGCCCCAATCCTCAATGTGGCCTCAGAGAAAAGCAGTCAATCCCTCCTGTCTCCCTGGTCTCCAGCCATGCTCCAAGCTCACCCAGCCTGTGACCAAGCATTTCTATCTCAGATGCATGGCCCCATTTGGAGTCTCCAAACCCAGCAGATGATTGCTCCCACACTGTTCCTCCCAGAGGAGGAAGGAGGGGAATCTCCCTGGATCTGCGACTTGTGGGGTCCCTGCTTGAAGAGCAGTGGTCTGACTGTGCCTTGGATCACGGATTAAGGTAACACTGAGCTAAGTGCCCACTCCTCAGTTCCGTTTCTGCAGCCAGTTTCCCAAGCCTGACACCTGAGAGCTCTGCCACCCTCAGATACCCCTGGTCTTTTTGTGACCTTATGGGTCCTGAGACCACACTGTTGCCACATGGGCTTCACTACCATCCCCCCAACCCCACTCCCCACACCCCAACCTCCCAGCCCCCTGCTTAGCCTCTCAAGCAACCTTCCTTAGTGGAGCAGACTTCTAAAACTTCTGATTTTGTGCTCTACTGCTTGCCAGGAGCTGACCCTTCCTTATGTGGTCTATTTTCCTATATATTGCCTCAGATTCATTTCTCTGCACAGCCTACCTTCCAGAAAGTGGTCGCTTTTGTGTTCATAAAATTGTTGCTCTTCTTCAGTCTCAAGTTTGTAGATGTTCAGAATGGTTTGATATCTGGCTGAACTCCTGGGATCTGATGATATTAAGTCTTATACTCCTCTGCCATCTTGCTTTTCCCTCTGTACTTCCTTTTTGTTTATTTTTCTGGTCCGTTTCTTAAAATTTCCTTTGAAGGGGCACCTGGGTGGCTCAGTGGGTTAAGCCACTGCCTTCAGCTCCGGTCATGATCTCAGGGTCCTGGGATCGAGTCCCGCATGGGGCTCTCTGATCAGCGGGGAGCCTACTTCCCTCTCTCTCTCTCTCTCTCTCTCTGTCTGCCTCTCTGCCTCCTTGTGATCCTTCTCTGTCAAATAAGTAAATAAAATCTTTTAAAATTTTCCTTTGTAGGGACTCCTGGGTGGCTCAGTTGGTTAAGCAGCTGCCTTCGGCTCAGGTCATGATCCCAGCGTCCTGGGATGGAGTCCCATATCAGGCTCCTTGCTCGGCAGGGAGCCTACTTCTCCCTCTGCATCTGCCTGCCATTCTGTCTGCCTGTGCTCGCTCTCTCTCCCTCTCTCTCTCTTTGATAAATAAATAAAATCTTAAAAAAAAATTACCTTTGTAAACTTCTCCTTGTCTTATGAAATATTTAGTAATGTGTAGCTTAATTTACATATGTTTAGATATTTTCCTGTTGTTTTTCTGTTACTGAATTTTAGTTTGATACTTTTCTGGTCAAAGAACAGAGTTTATAGAATTCTTTTCAGTTTGTTGAATTTTTTAAAAAAGATTTTATTTATTTATTTGACAGAGAGAGGAAGCTCACAAGCAGGGAAGCAGCAGAGGGAGAGGGAGAAGCAGGCTCTCTGCTGAGCAGGAAGCCAGATGCATGGCTTGATTCTAGGACACTGGGATCCTGATCTAAGCAGAAGACAGTTGCTTAACCAACTGAGCCACCCACATGCTCTCATTGAGGTTTGTTTTATGGCTCAGGATATAATCTCTCTTGGTCGTGTTCCATGGCTGTTTGAAGAAAATGTGTTCGGCTATTCTTGAGTAGCATATTTTAAATTTTTCAATTAGACCCTGTCAGTTGATTGTGTTATTCTGATCTTGTATGTCTTTGGTGATTTTCTATATACTAGTTCTATAAGTTGCTGGTAGGAAGGAGTGTGGGGTATGAAGTTTCTACATATAATTATGGATCTGCCCATTTCTTTTTGTTTCATGCATTTTGAGGCTCTGTGGCTTGGCATTTAACATCATTATGTCTTCTTTGTGGGTTGATCTTTTTATCATTATGTAACATCTGTTTATGTAGTAATTTTATTTGATCAGAAGTCTATCAGATATCAATAGTAGTTACTTAATTTTTTCAAAATTAAAAGCTTGTATAGCATATCTTTTTAAATTCTGTTACTATTAGCCCACCTATTTCATTGAATATATAGTGAGTTTCTTGTATGTAGTTAGCTTCCTTGTTCTTAATCCAATATGACAATCTACTTTTATATTGGCATACTTAGACCATTTAAGATAATTATTAATACATTGGCACTTAAGCCATTCAATTAATTGTTTCAAACAATTTTTTTATTTTATCTAGCTCTCACTCCCATTTCTCTTCCCTTAATTTTCTGTGTTATGTTAGCATGTTTTAAGATTCCATTTATAGTGTTTCTGAGCATATATCTTGACACAGTATTCTCAGTGGTTTCTCTAGGCAGTTTAATATACACATGAGAATTGTTATAATTTAGTGGTATCATTATTTTATCACTTTGAGTAAAGCATGGAAACCTTATTTCTATTTAGTTCCCCTTTTGTTCCCCATTTTGAAGTAGCATTTTCTTAAATATCATATGGTGTTATAATTTTTGTTTCAATCATCAAATACAATTTATAAAACAGATATATGAGGAAAATAATTTTCTATTGCATGTACCCATAATTCTGTTCTTTCCATGGTTCTTTCTTCCTTTCTGATGCTTGAAAGTTCCTTCCATCCTTTTTGATTGTTTGAAGAACTTGATTTAAACATTCTTTTGAAGTAGGTCTAGCAATGAAGATAACCAAAGCCAATGGCCTGGAAATCTCACAATATTTACTATCAGAACTTTTCCTGTTAGACACATGATGACTCTTGGCTTTAATTACTTTTCTTTTCTTTTTTTTCAGATTTTATTTTTATTTATTTGACAGACAGAGATTACAAGTAAGCAGAGAATCAGTTAGAGAAGAAAGCAGGCTCCCCACTGAACAGAGAGCCCAACACAGGACTCAATCCCAGGACCCCAAGATCCTGACCTGAGCCGAAGGCAGCGGCTTAATCCACTCAGCCACCCAGGCACCCCTAATTTCTTAAACTTAACAATAAGAGCATTGGATTTGATCATCTTAAATATCCCTCTACTGTCTTTCATTTCATGAAGAAATCAATCATGATTTCCCATGTGAGGGAATATTTTTTCCCTCAGTGATCACATTTGAGCTCAGAGAATACAGAAGTTGACATTGGAAAGTAAGAACACTTACTCACTTTATCATGCTAAGAACTAACCAGAAGGTGTAAAGAAATCAAATTCAGTCTGCTGACTGTGCTTTAGGTAACTTGATTTATGGAACTGGAGTTCAAGTTCCTACCGTGGGCTGGCAAGAGCCCATACTGTTATGCACCTGCCATGGAAATCAGCCTGTACCATTACAATCTGGAAGTGTGGTGCTTCCACAGATGTTTGTCTGCACTTGTGACTAAAATGGGTCAGGCCATTCCATGGCTCACAGAACAAGTACTTTCTTTTGACGTTCTCAGTACTATAAGAATTATTTTCCAGTCATCATTTTGGGGCTGCTTATTAGGTGTGAAATGTGTGATTTACCTTCTGAAATACACTCTTTTGCATTTAGTCCAGGTAGGAGGGAGCAGAAAGAGATATTGACTTTGTTTTTTTTTTGTTTGTTTGGCTTTTTGTTTCTTTTCATCTTAGGAGTCAAGACTCATCTACACATATTTTTATTTTTATTTTTTTAAAGATTTTATTTGTTTATTTGACAGACAGAGATCACAAGTAGGCAGAGAGGCAGGCAGAGAGAAGGGGGGGAAGCAGGCTCCCTGCTGAGCAGAGAGCCCGATGTGGGGCTCGATCCCAGGACCCTGGGATCATGATCTGAGCCGAAGGCAGAGGCTTTAACCCACTGAGCCACCCAGGAGCCCCTCTACACATATTTTTAAAACAGAAAAGTATGTAAGAAGAGAAGGTAAATTGGATAAGAATAAATATGAAAAAAGTCATGATAGCTATTTTAAGAGAACTAAAGCTTGTATTTCTTGAAGAATATTTTTAGAAGGTTGAATGGTAAAATAATAGGTATTCTACAATGGAAGTCAAAACTGGGAGACTCTGTTTCTTACAGACTACATCAGATTCAGCTTTCTGACGGGGTTGGTTTTTTTTTTTTTTTTTGTATAGTGTTGGGCCGAGGTTTTTTGTTTATTTGTTTGCCTTTGAATTTAATTGGCTGTTAACATTCAACAGTCTTTAAGAGTCTATGTAAAAATGCAGTGTTCTGCACTCTTGAGAGATGAGATACTGTTGGGTCCATATTCTCATGGAGCAAACACTGCTGGGAGGTAAGTGCCATTTTCTTTAGGCATCACACCTGCTTTCGAGTCTAAGTTGGGGTTGGTCTCACCACATTGTTTCCTCTGGTTCCCATACCAAACAGCAGTTGTCACTTACCTTTAATCTTATTATTTTGTTTTTTAATTGTAAGAACTGAAGATATCAGTGTAGCTCTATTATCCATTTTTCAATCAAAATTGGGAAAAGGAAAACTTGGGAAATATTTTTAAAAAGATTTTAGTGAGTAATCTCTACACCCAATGTGAGGCTCAAACTTACAACCTGGAGATCAAGAATTGCATGCTCCAGCCACTGAGCCAGCCATGTGCCACGGGATGTTGTTTTGGTAAAAATGGGAGATCTATTTTTGTAGAAATGAGAATTATTTCTATTAGAAAACACATAAGCTAAGGATGTCTGTTATAATAATACAAGAATGACCATTCTGAAATCCCTGTCCTGTTTTCTCCACTCATAGCGTCTATTGGCCCTGTTGGCATTTGAGTTTGCCTCTTCTATTTCTCAACAAATAACAAGTGGATGTCATACTGGTCTTATTTTTGTCTGCTCTTCCGTTTTGGTTTTTTTTTGAGACCAGGCAAATAGTGGGAATGTATAGCCTTTCCTTGTCCGCACATCTAATATCTATTTAAGAAAAGAACTCTTTGGTGACTCAATTTAAATATTCTTGTTCTTCATATTCTGTTTCTACTTAGATTGCATATAAGTACTGAAACATTAAAAAAAAATGTTTTTTGGCTTCCATGCTATGTATCTCCTAAGGGCATCAAGACTAAAGCTTATAAGACTAATAAGACTGTAAGACTCATAAGACAATTACACATCAGAATCAGCACACAATATTCTGTGTTAGATTTCAGGTATTGTGGCTTTTCTACAATTGCCTAGTGCCTCATGAGAGATGGTATCTGTCACAAAATCTCTCTCCCCGAGCAGACTTTGACATTAAAAAAGGGACTTTCTGATCCCCAGTAGCGACTTCATGTTTGCTTCAATGGTTTAGAAACCCCTTCTACTGGTTCCTTAACAGGATTTGGTAACAACAGTATCTCTCTGGTGTTTGTTTTCTTTCAGGTTAGCATTTCAATTCACTTTAGAAGAAGCTGAAGTTCAGAAGTGTTATAGATCTACCATCATTGATTTTTGGACAATTTATATTCCAGAAGCCACTTATAGCTTACTTAAAGTAGATCCCAAGACAGAGCTTTTCCTTTTAGTTTCAGAGAGATAATATTCTAATACACTGCAGACCACTTGAATAGACCAGAGTTATGAACAAATTCAGATAATATTGCTCCCATTCTGAGATTCCCATTCCCTAAGCTGTGGGAAAACTTTATGAAATAACATGTAAGTAGAAATTATTATAGGAGGCACAGCTGGCCATCTTCTGTCTTCACAAAAGAAAGTATTGAGTAGAAAAGCATGTTGTAGGGGGGTGTTTACTAAAACACTGAAATGTGTCTAGATGGGCTGTGGAGTTTCTGCCTGTGGAAATATTTTGTAAGTATTCTACATATTGCACTGGGGTAGGGGGCAGAATATTGACTTTTAGGTATTTTGTTATGAAGAAGGACTGCTTGCTGAAGTGCACAGAAATTAAATTAAAAATGTAAATTGTCACTCTCCTATGTAAGTTAGGCAAATCTCAAAGGCATTCTTCCAAAGCTAAAAGATTATCTCATATTTCTAGTTGAGCTACAGTGACTTCTCTCCTGCATCCTAATATTTCTTGTTGTCTACTATATTTTTTATATGTCAGGAGCCTCTTCCCACCATTTTCTAGCAACAGAGTGGATGTGAGAGGGAGAAGCTGTTGAAATCTGCCTTCCAAGCTTATTACACGAGTACCTGGAACCCAGGAGAATGTCAATAAGGGGAGGATTGAATGAGCACACCGGAACATCACTTTAGGGATAAAAATGTTTCTTCTCCCTCTTTGTCCAGGCAAAAAGATCTTTCTTTCTCTCAAAATGAGATCATTTAGTTGTGATAAGCAACAGAGTCACATGAAAACCTTTCTCCAAAGACCAAATATTAGAAAAAGTCTACACAGCTCAAACCAGAGGCCTCACAGTTATTTTCAAGAGGATTTTGTTAAAACTTGTAAATTCCCAAGTGTTTCTGTGTCTCTTCCAGCATTTCCTTAGTGATGATATCTAAGAAGAGGATGTATAAAATGTAACTTCATAACTGCCATTCAAGGAATAACTGATCGGGAGATAAGAGGCTTTTCACTGTGAAAAGCATGACAACTTTTAAAAGTTGTGCCAGGACATCGCCTACCCAGAGGGACACGGCTGAGTGGGACATGGCCATCAAGCACAAGACTGCTCAGGGAGTGCCACAGGGTACTTAGTAGAACTTTCTGAATAGCAGTTTTGAGGAAAACAGATTTATACCTCCCACATTGTCTCCTGACGGAATGGCTTCTGTGGTGCCCCCAAGGAAGCAAACACAGAATTGTTTCTTGTCAGAGAAAAAGAGGACTCTTTTTGTTCTTTGCTTAAATTTTGGAGGCCACACGTACCCTAGAGCTTTGCAAACAGTATTTATGGTGATTTCGGTGAAGTGTGGACACAATCAAGTGAGAGAGGAAATGAAATCCGGGTCATGCAGCAAAGCAGAATCCTCTGTAGGATTCATATCCTGAAAGTTATTGGGTAAAGAAGTCTGGGAGGAGCTTGTGGATTTTTTGTTAAAAAATGTTTTGTTAAATGCATCCATGTTTAAATATAAATTAGTCTTTCCAGGAAAAGATAAAGTTTCTTTGTCTAAATTCTTACTAATGAAAGTCACAAATGTTCTAATAATGTACACAGCAAATAGAAGTTTGAAGATACCCATAATGAGACTTTATGAGAAAATCAATTAATGAGGAACAATAAGAATGAAGTGCCAAATTTTCTTTGTCATGCCACTGGGGAAGCGGTGTGTTTAGTGGAAGAGAATGAACTGCTAAATCAGACTCAGATATGAATCTGTTGACAAATCATTTACTTTCTCATTAGCTTCAATTGCAACATCCATAAAACAGGAATGCTACTTATTTTTCGTTTGCTAGAAGAAGTATGAAAATGTATATTACATAAAAAGATAGCGATGTACATATATAGCAATCAAAAAACTTACGTCAATCCTCTGGCCTCTTCCCCCTCCATTCATCTGGACTCATTTATATTCAATTAAAAAAAAAAGATACTAGTGCTTGGAGATTCATTTTACTTTTCATAGAATTTTGGGGGTATACTACTATCAAGGAGAAGAGGCTATTTATTTGGGAATGAAGGCATGAAAATTAAGAGAAAATAGGGGCAAACAATTGTTGTAATTATAAAAACTTTATTTCACGCTTCCTTTAGTTAAATCTTTATAAGCACCATGTCATGTACTGGCAATCTAGGAGGCGAGGACTGGAAGGCTTTAGTCAATAACAAACTGCAAGCTGATGATGCGAAGTTACAGCTACAGGGAGCATCTGAACAAGACCACATTTAGAAAGATTCCCTTGCCAGTCCCGTGACAATGCACAAACAGGAATCTGGCATCGATTTGTTCACACTTCCCATGGCCAGAACCCAGAGCCTGTGCATGTAAACATCCAAAGAAACACTCTATCATCTTGACAGTTTACAGTTTGCTGAAACTTGACTCTGAAAGCGTGAATGTTGCCATCTCGTTTTCTTGACCAGTGCTTGCTTATAAGCTGACAAAATCAATTCCTTTAAAATTTAAATGACGCTTAAAGGTATGTTCAGCATTGAGTAAGTCATCAGCAAGGCCTTTGAATGTGTGTAGTTCTCAAGTATGATCACCAAACCATGATTTACCTAATGAAATTGTGAAAAATTACACATTTTCAGCAAAACGTTCGAATTTGGTCCTATATTAAAAGACCCAATTGCCAAGGTGTTTTACATTAATTTAATTTACGAGCATGTACACAAGAGAATCACTATAAAGAACACTGCTTCCTCATTTATGAATAAAAAGTTTATCCTCTACTTACACTAAAACATACAAAAAATAATCTACAAAAATCGTTTACAATTGATTTTAGTGAAAGAAAAAGCTTTCTTCAGAAAAGAAATGATCGTGTGGTGGTGGTATTTTAGCCATCAAAAAGGAATGTAAGTAACCAATAAATATAATGTGCTTTCTCCATATAGACATATTTACACTTGAGTCTTTGGCTTATGTTTTTTTTTTTTCTTCCTAAAAAGAACTTTAAATGATCCAGCCATCATTGCACATCAAAAGAAAATAAGCCAGTTTATATATATTTATATATTTATATAGAGATCTGCTACACTGGAAACATATAAAAAATGAACTTTACTATGAATTTGCACAGCTTTTCATACTTCTGCTTAAAGGTTTAACATCTTTTATCTAAAAAAAGGGAGAAAAATGCCACATAGAAAGTATTAATTCATGCAACATGTGGTGTTGCCAGGCGAGAACCAGGCGAGAAAAAGCTGCGTATTCACTGTACAAACACTGATAAGCTCTCATTGGAATCTGTTCTTATTAAATATAATTCATGTGGCACGAAATGTTGATGCTTTCATACAGTAATAGAAACTAATTGAGTCCTTTTTATTAAGATACACAACTTCATAAGAAAAATACTTTCACTTCTCGAATGTAAAAGCCTCCCACCCCCCACATTAAAATCTTTCTGCACAACTGTAACAGGTACAATGGCTGCTGGCTCAACAGACGAACAGGCTTCTGGGTGGACGCACTCTGAGGTCTCACCCAACTAAGAAGATTCCAGGTACTCCAAAGCGACATCGTAGCAGAAACGGTACTGCTCCTGGAAGAGGCGAAAACGTAGGAGTTGAGAAAAGTTAAGAGAAAAGAGACTAACGTGAACCATCGCTACCAAATGAACACCCAGCCACCGCTTAAAATTATTCAAGAATTACCTATTAGTTGTCATATATAAAGAAGCTTCATTTCTAGGCATCCATGTTTTATGTTTGAGTCTAATGTTTCCGTTTAAGGAAAAGAAACTCGATGTAAAAAGATATATTATCTTTGCCTCATATTTTCTGTTAGTTTTTTTAAAATCTCCAGTATTTTTTTTATCCAGTTATAATAGTAAAACCTGATCACTACAGAAAAATTGCCCAGCATAGGAAAATAAAAGCCATCAGAAAAAGAGTTCCATAATTCTATTACTAGAAACAATTATTGGTAAAATACTGCCCGAGTTTTGCTCTAGTCCTTTTTAAGGCATGGTTGAAATAGTAATTATTTTAGACCAAATATAATTACTCTCACAGATTTGAGAATATAAGCTTATATTTTATTTTCCTTTAACACTGTTATTTATCTTTTTCTTATGTTATTTAACCTTTCTTTTCACACTACATAGAAGTCTAACATACAGATTTGACTATTAGATTGTTTTTACTTTTTCTTTAATAGAAATAAATGCTATAGTGAACATGTGCAAATGTTCTTCTCTAAACTTCAGATAATTTTTCTTAGCAGGAGGAAAAAAAAGTCATTTTAAGCTGCCATTCACAATTTCAAGTTCTTAATTTTTGATACAGCTTTTCATTTGTCAGAGTATTTAAGTAAATTAAAAAAAATAGTTAGTGGTTCTTAAGATTTTTTGAGCTTATTTGTATCTGAAAATTTATTTCTGCTGTCTTTATATATTTAAGACAACGTGGTTGACAAGTTCAGTTAAAACTTCCTTTCTTCTAAGTCTATCTATGCACTTCTCCATTATTAAGAATTTAGAGAAAATCAGACTGTATTACAAGTTATGACTTATAATATGTCATTAAAAACTTCTCAACTCAGTCCAAGTGGGTAAAATTCAGGCTGGAATAAAGAACAGTCTAAAATGCATATTATTTCTAAAGAGAACTTCCAGGTGTCTCCAGCAATAAACCAGGGTAATAAAAAACTTCCCCAAGAGATCTTTATCAATCCTACCTTTAATTATCAAGTAGGTGTGATTTAAATTAGCCTACCACTGTGGCAAGTACATCTGAAGAGCCAAAAAGTGCTTGAAAACAGTTATGTCTCTTTGATCTGTCATTAGCAATTTTGTTTACACTCTAAATTTTCTTACCAAACTTGTCAGCTCAATTCAACAGTACACTAAACTCATCATTAACACTGATTAAACACAAATTAGAGGGTAGGAGTTCAGTCAGGATTAATGGGACATGAATGTAAACGTACAGAAACTTTTTGGAAGGTTCTAGAATGGCTGAATTAAACCAGAGATTCCCCTCCCCCTCATGTTATTGTAGGATATCAGAGTTAAATTTGGAGGTAAAACTTGAATTCTGATGGAGAAGTGAGCCCACTGAAGAATTTAAGAAGACATGATCTTAGACACTGAGGCAGAGTTTACGTTAAGAAACCTTCAGACAGCAAAGAATCAAAAGACATAACCACTACATTCTGTAGGAAGACTTGAGCGTTCTACATCAAAAATCCTTCAGATCCACCCCCCTTTCTCTATCTCCACTGCCAGAACTCCAGTCAAAACCAACATCACCTTGTCCAGACAACAGCAATAAAACCTAAGGGATGAGCTGGAGAAGGGACGATTTGAGGGGGTGTGTGGAAGGGGAAAACGCCTGTTACCACTTGTAAAAGTGAAACGGTATAAATGTAACTCTTCAGATTTTGTCTCAGGAAGCAATGCACTTTTTGTGTGAACAATCCATGAGCAGGAAGTGGTAAGAATACTTTAAAGGTTTATTGAATTGCTCATTCTAGTTATCTGATCATCTTGATAATGTAGGGCAAGCAACAATTTTGCCTTGGTTTTTCTGGTTTACTTTTGTGTGAACATTAACTACACAGCTGCTCCTGACCTTCCCACCATGTACATATGTGTAACCCACAGACATCTCTCTTTAGAATTAAAATGTGCTCGAGGAGTTTAACTTTTCTTTCTTACTGTTCACACAGCTCCACCCAGATGAGCTCCCACATACCCATTCCTATCAGCTGTTATTTTGCGAGCTGTGGTCTGATTTTATGAGCCCTGGCAAATTCAGGTGGCACCATCTGAACCACTCACTCTAATTTGTAAAAACTGAAAACTGTCAATGATGACAGTTTAAAATTTATGATTTGACCAGAAGTGAAGAATTATAGGAAATGACTAAAATAAATTTCATTTGCCAGTTAAGGACAGACATTAGGTGCCTAAGTGCTGATATAACTTAGGAATATATCCATTGGATGACTGCTTTACAAGTTAACCTAGATGCTTTAAGAAATTAAAAATAGACAAGAATAAAGACTAGAGAGTAGAATTATTACAGATCTGTTTAGTGAAGCTTTATTACAGCAGATATTTATGGTCTATCACAGGAAAAGACCCACAATTCTATACATTTTCCAAATCAAGTGAAAACAGTTTTCATCACGAACATTTGTGATATGTGATTAGGATTCTGTGAGTAGAGAGAGATACTCAGCAGTTCATCAGTTAGGCAAGAAAGTCCCCACAAAGACTCACACATCTTATTCCCTTGGGTGTATGAAGTCAACCCAGTGAATAGGTCAGGGTTGTCTAATGTCTCTGCTCTCTTTGTGCCTGAGACTCTGACTCACCGGGGCTTCCACCATGTTGGGCTTGCTGTTCCTCAGGGTCTTGACTGCATGGAACACGTCCACCACATTTTGCCGCTTCACCATTTCAACAACAATGCCTATAGCACAGAACATGCCGCTTCGCCCACCGCCATTTCTGGAAGCAAAAAAAGCCAGGGCACTTTTTTTTTTTAGAGAATTTTTAAAAAGATTTTATTTACTTATTTAGTCAGAGAAAGAAAGAGAGAGAGCGAGCGAGCACAAGCAGGCAAAGTAGCAGGCAGAAGCAGAGAGAGAAGCAGGCTCCCCGCTGAGCAAGGATCCCGATGTGGGACTCGATACCAGGACCCTGGGATCATGACCTGAGCTGAAAGCAGTAGCTTAACTGACCGAGCTCCCCAGGTGTCCCAGCCTGGGCATTTTAAATGGCAGCTTTTGGTCACCAGAGGTCACACAATCTTATAAATTGAGGAAATAAAAACATGATCTTTATTTTCTTTTTCCATTTTGTATTAATTTTGCTTCATTTGTGTGCATGTATGTGTAGAGGGCAGAGTGCAAGGACACATGAGGATGATGTCGGCTCTGTAGCTTATGCTTAGGTACATTCTGGAGCCACCAGATGCTGCAACTTTGATCCCCTGAAATTTTGGAATATTTGTACACTGTGTACATTAGGAAAGTGGTTCTGAGTAGTGTTGGAAAGAGTTTAATCATGTGACAACTATATAATAATCAATTTTGAAGAACTATGAAAATGAAAATTGGTAGTTAATTATAGAATCATGAGACAGGAAGATTATTTACAATGCTACCGATGGAGATCCGTAAGATCTTTAATGTGGAAAACATGAAGTCTAGTGAGGAAATGAGCAGCAAGGCCCCAGCACGGCCAAGCTGAGGCGCCATACTCACAGGCAGTGGATGATGGTTCGGCCCTCCCCTTCCTCGCACTCCTCCTGCCATTTTTCCACCTGCAGTATCAGTTTCAAAAAGGACCGTTTGGAGCCTGGCACTTCTCGGTGAGAGGCCCAACCTAGGTACTGAAACTGCTGTACCATCAGATAACCTTCTTGTGGCTGTAGACGGAAAAGCATTTTTCTGTAAATAAGTTGGGACTAGAATTTTTACTAAAAAGTAAAGGTGTATAAAAATTCATACCATGACATAAATGCCATTTATATACCAGATTGAGTCTAGATGGTAAGTCCAACATAGGTACATGCTAGTACAGAAACATTCTACGTTACAGAACCAAGAAACATGAGAATTACCTTTACGTAAGTTTCTCCCTTGCACCCCATATCCAATAATCAATCACACTTCTTAAATAACTTTCAAATCCTTTCTACTCTTTATCACTGCTGACATCATTGCATTGGCCCAACCACCAGTTATGATAATTGCTTCCTAGTTGATCTCCTTGAGTAAACTTTGATCTCCTTCCAAATCTTTCTTCCTGTAGCATCATGATTATTTTGAAATGCAAATATGATCTTCCCCTGCTTTAATGGCTTCCAAATGATCTTACATAAAACCCAAATTGCTGCAGTGGCTTAAAAATTCCTACATGATATGGCTCCACTTCCTTCCCATTTATCAAGTCATTTCTTGCCTGGGAACTTTGCACAAACACTCCATTTGGCCTCGAAGATCTCCTTCTTGTTTGTGCCTCTTAATCTCAAATACAGTGACCAATTTGTCTTGGGTTTGCCTGGGGCTCTTCTGGTTTTTGAACTGAAATTTGTGTGTCCAGGGAAACCTCTCTGTTCTGTGAATACCAAGATAGTTGGTTCTCCCACCACCCAAAAGCTCCTATGGTTTTCAAATTTTGTCTGAAAGATCACTACCCCAATGAACTCTTCTCTAGTCACTCAGCTATGTCAGATAACCCAAACATTCTGGATTTTGTCTTTTGTCTAAAATTTCTCATATTTTAAATAAATGATTATAGAATGAGTTGTTCAGTGCTTGTCTTCCTTGATAAAATATAAATTCTTTAAGGATAAGGCAATCTCTGTCTTTCTCCCCTAAACTCTATATTGCTAGAACCTAGCAAAATACCGTGTCCAAAGAATAGTACTCTTGAGTGAAGGAAGCAAAACATTAAGCCCCATATGAAAATGTAAGAAAGAATCTGCAATACATGAGTAAACTGTATCATGAGGCATCAGATCTGAATTTCCATATAGCAAGGGCTCACACGTCACAAGGACCTACTAGTACAATACCCCAACTTCTCATTGGTGCATATTAAATTATCTCATGAACTAAAAGATATTAAGTAAGGTTGGAAATAGAAAAAAAAAATCAAGCACTATTAAGAACCAGAACACCAAATATAGAGGAAGATAAATAAACAAATACGCTGACAAAAAACCAGATTTCAGTTTCCATCCTTAGAATATTCTTCATACAAACAGCTCAATAAAAAGACAAGTCTTACTTTCTTAGTTTAGCAGCTATCGTTTCTCAGCTAAAATATTACTAGAACCATAATGGAACAGATGTGCAGACATAATGAGATTCCATTTAAATTAACATCTAAGATATGCATGAATATTATGGCATGATTTGAAGTTATCTTTTTTTCCCACTGAAATGAGCGACAGAATTGGCGATGACTACATCCTCTGCTTATAGTTATACATATAGACTTATTAACCAGAAACACATATAGCTATTTTGATGTGAAAACACTGAAACATGACAATCTAAATTACACACTTAAAATAATACACATACGTAAAGCTGCTGAGCTAAAAACAGAGTAATTCTCTTTAAAAAGAGAGTAATCTCATGGAAGTTACAAACGATTTCTTTTCAAATTCGGCTTGCTATTTGGTTACACAATATAAACAGTTTTTATTAGTTAGTTTTTTTTTTTTTTTTGCTTTTTTGGAGAGACCCCAGACTTAATTTGTCATTTAGTGTAATATATATGAAGACTCAAGGAAAGAAAAATTTCCGAGAAACACAGCTGCTGCTTTGCTCCTGGGAAAAGTGGTACCAGTGCTGGTTCTACAAATCTGGGCCGAGCCAGATACTGAAACGTGTGCGGAGATGAAATTATAGGTAGAAGGGGAATCGAAGATGGCTGGGATTTACCTTTTCTCTCATGTGTGGGTTTCTCCCTTATATGCAATAGTGACATGGAACCTGTCTATTATGGCTGATTTGACATATCCCTTCCTCCTGAGGTAAAGCTTTTTATTCATCATTATTATATCTTTATTTTTCAATTATATGCCTTTTCTGGGCTGTTTATCAATACTAATATCACATGTAGTTGACCTTTACCAAAGTCTACATAGACGCAGAGACCGGGCTCAGTCCATCAAACTCAGTTGAGTCAGTGCATCTGAATTTAGTAACTGACCAGGACACCCAGCTTCCAGCATTTCTGCTTTCCTATTTTTAGAATGTATTTTTCTTCTAATACTAAGATATAAGATGATTACTAGCTTTGGAACTGATTATGCAACACCTTAGTTCCCTTCTTCCTGTTGTCTGATTGGAATTGTGCCCCAGCATGGTTATGATCAGTTGCTCTTGATCAGCTCAGGTAAAATATCAATGACTTACTCTTGTTAGATTGCATATCCTAAAAATCCGGTTTATGACATCACAATCCATTGAACAAGACATACATTCCACTTGGATAGGGCCATATCTTAACATCCCTTCCTCTGGCCAGTACTGAGGGCAGCCCTAGATGATGAATGTTTGGGAGGGAAAAAAAAAATAAAAGCATTATTTTTCTCTATTGAGGGTAGTATGAGGTGGACTTTAACTTTTATTACTACTTTCTTAAGTTGTCTATGAGTACACAAAAGCAACTCATAGCCATTGACCTGGGATAAGTCGACTTCATTCAACATCACGATGGAGGTACAGCCATAATCATACACTAATCTCCAGAAGTCTTTCACAGTGTTCGGCAGAGGGTATTGTGTGACGATGAAAGCAGCTGGCTGCCTGTAACTCTGTGAAGAAACAAGGGAAATGGGAAAACATGAGAACTTAAACGGAATGATCAGTCATACAAGCCAGTTCAAAACATTTCTGTGTAGGGCCAGGTGAGGTGAAGCAGCTCCACGTGGTGAGGGAGGCAGATGCTATGTATGCCACGGAATAACAGATGTGGGCTGCTGGAATGTACTGGAGCTAGTAATGTGTCGATCCGATGGCAGGACTTCAATGTCTCAGCAGCAGTTCAAGTCAGGACTTTAAGTTTAATTTTGTTGAGAAAAGTAAACACAGGACAAAAACAAAAGAAGAAACTCAAGAACTTCTCAAGGTGAAGATCCTCCATGAGGTACCCATGGGCTCTTTCAGATTTCAAAGCTAATCAGAGAGGCTGAAGGCACAAAATTCCCCGGTGTATGTGTACACCCATCTGTATGTATCTATCTATCCACCCATCAAAATCTATCAACATATACATATATTATATATATATTTATCTATGTATTTTTATATATTTCATATGTTGTATATTTTATATGTATTATATATTTATATATTTCATATATATTGTGTGTATGTGTTTGTGTGTGTGTGTATATATATATATAAATATATATTATATATATAAATAAATAAAACTGCTCGATTCTCTTCCATTTCAAATAAGAAAAACCACATATGCCTCAAACTTGTGTGTTTTTATATTATATGGATATTATCAGCACATTGTGCTCATCTTGTAGGCCCATCCCAGTTTCCTGGACATTTCTAATGTATATTAAAGGTCAGAATGACAGTTTCAATCACTTAAGATTTTTCTTATGAGTTTTTTTTTTTTTTTTAAATTTTTATTTGACAGACTGATCACAAGTAGGCAGAGAGGCAGGCAGAGAGAGAGGGAGGAGGAAGCAGGCTCCCCGCTGAGCAGAGAGCCTGATGCGGGGCTTAATCCCAGGACCCTGGGATCATGACCCTAGCCAAAGGCAGAGGCTTTAACCCACTGAGCCACCCAGGCGCCCCACTTATGATTTTTCTTAAACTAAAATGCACTTCTTGGTGAAGTGTATTCCCTCCACCAATAAGGGAATGGCTCCTTTTTTACCAAGTGCTCCCTGACTGGGACATGACACATTATCTCTACCCAGAAGGAGAGGGTATGCTCATCTGACCTTGGCAATCTGTCATTCTGCAGATGAATGATCTGTATTTCTATGTATTAAACAGTTTATAAAAAAACAACACCGAAATGTAGACAGCTGTCTGAGATGGGTTTCCTTCATGTGGATAAAAACTGTCAGTGATCCCCTAACTCATTTTTACCACATAACTCCTTAAATCTTTCAAGTGTCCTAAATGTTAGCGTAGAACCGGATTCCCGAACATTGAGCTTATCGCCGTTTGGGAAATACCGCTAACCATGGCATTTAACTCCATGGAAGACCATGGGATAAATCCGAGTGCTGACAGTTCAAATGGCTGCTTCAGAGTGACCTCAGGCCTCACAGAGTTACACCTGCATCTGAGGTGAGTGTCTCCTAAGAAAGGTATGAAGGCTCATCAAAAAGGGTCAGAAGAAATAAGTAAAATTTCCTTCTAATCACGTGTCTGTTCCATGGGAAGGTGAGCTCTTTACTCAGGTTTTGAGTCACAAGGAGGGGAGATGGATAAGATGATGTGAGAGGACAGAGCTGCTTTGCTAGATCTTTCCTCTGTAAGGACAGGAGCACATCTGAGGCTTTGAAATCACAGAATCCTCAGCCTTACTTCCGAACTCTTCACAATCACGGCGCGCACAAGGATGTATAACACTGAGGATGTTGCTAGAGGATGAGGGGAGCGGGGAGTGCTGACCAGTGAACCTTGTTCTTATAAGACAAACCAAACCTAACTTTTCTGAGGCCCCTAACTATACTATTGAACCTAGTGGATGGTCTCAATTATGAAATATATCTATGTTAAATCATAAGGAATTAAGCAGAGGGTAGAAAGAGGTAGAGAACAAGTTTCAGTCTTCATATTGACTAGAAAATAACCTGGAGATGAAGAAAAATTTGACAGCAATCGATGCCAAAGACAAAAAAATGCCTCAGACATACACCTCATCAATCTCTTCCCTAATGGTATTTTCTCCTTCCCTTTCCCACACAGTCTTTTAAAATTCCAAATCTAGACTCAGAAACAAAAAGGTCTTGTGTATTTTCTCTGTATTTAGTATATTTGTCTTTCCAAACAATTAAAATGGGAAGAAAAGATACAGTGAGGATCCAGTGTGATTTCAGAGGATATGATTAATGGTCAGGCAAGAAAGGGAACTTTTCACTTGAGCTTGTCTTTAGACTATTCTGCTCTGCAGCATAAAAAGAGCAAAGTAACTGACTAAAAGACTGGTATCAGAAGTAGAAAGTAGGGTTTCTAAGTCTTTAGCATCAGAAGCTAATTTTGGAAAAGGCAATAGGATCAATATTGCAGAAAGCTTCATTACTAGTCACACAGGAATGGACCCTGACTTCTAATTTCTCCTGGCTATGGTTCCATAGATGAAAAGGCAAAACCTAGAAAAGTTTATAAATGAAGATGATGAGCTGTTTAAAAGGATTCTGAACCAGGAGAGCCTTTTGCTTCTTTCCAAGGTAACCCAGGAAGGTAGCCAAGGACTGACTTAAAACTCTCTCCTCTCTCTCCGAGTTGTTCTGTCCAAGGGAAGCTAACCTCCTAAGGAATTACTCTACCTCTTATACTCTGTGATGGCTGGAGTGGGGCAAAACAGCTCTTTCATTAATGATGGATGTATTAACAGGTATCTTTAATGCTTTCTCCTAGCTGTTTATAAAGGATCTCTATTAATTACTGGCTGATAAAAACAAGTTAGCCATAAATTACTGAAACTTTAAATGTCAGAGATAAAGATTTCCCAAATTAACCCAACTTCTATAAGATAAGGCATTATGTGGTTTTAAAAAATCCATTCCTTGGGACGCCTGGGTGGCTCAGTTGGTTGGACGACTGCCTTCGGCCCAGGTCATGATCCCGGAGTCCCGGGATCGAGTCCCACATCAGGCTCCCAGCTCCATGGGGAGTCTGCTTCTCCCTCTGACCTTCTCCTCGCTCATGCTCTCTCTCACTGTCTCTCTCTCAAATAAATAAATAAATAATCTTAAAAAAGAAAATTCATTGCTCACTTAACATTCAAAATACACAAGCATGATTTTCTTTTCTGAAAATAATTGAGATGAGAAATACGACCTGTAGGTATTTCCTATACAGAATATCATAATTGACAAGCTCCAAATTTACAATGGGGCCTAAAATTTATAGTTCCTAAGAATCCCTGTAGGGAAAATTCAAAATCATTCTCCAAGAAAAACTTGTATTTCAATGAAAATTTCCAATTTTCCTTTCTAGGCCCTTTTAATTTTCTTGAAAAGAAAACAAGCCAGTGTTCGTCACATTACGTAGCTTTTCACGACACTTTGTACTAACAAAGACGGCAGTCTCTTACGTCCATAAGAGCAGCATTGATGTAGTTACTACTCTCCCCATCAATTGTAATTAAAAAAGGCAGACATCTGTCAGGTGGCAGCATGTCCATAAAACGATTCTTGTCATGATTCCTTGGCAGGCACGCTATACTGCAGTCTTCAGCTTGTAGTCGAGGGGTGACTGAATTTAAAGTCTAAAAAGAAAGGGAACATAGGTTAAAAGCAAGTGACCCATTTAATAGCATAAGGCAGATCCATCTAGGATCTGGGAGGCCAAGTACAAAGTGAAGGATCTGTACAGGGCAACGGTATTTGCCATGATGACAGGCTGATAGACTTTGTAGTTAAAGCTAATGAAGCCTGAGAAGTGACAAAGAAACAATACACACATTGTTCGCTGTGTTTCCTAAAAGGAAAAGGGAAGCTGAAAACCATTGCTACCTGCAAAATGCAGTGTCTAACCGAAGAAAACAGAGGTAGAGTGGCCCATAAGGATGACCCAACATCAAAGCTGGAAACTATCATTTGTAGTAATGTTTTGCCGTGCCGTATTTGAAGACAGGCTGTAGCATGCTAGAAAGAGCACTGCACAAAGGATCAAAGTATGAGGTGTCCAGAGCTACGCTTGACTTCATATTCACACATCTTCAGGGATGTCTTAAGGGCCGTGGAAACATTTGGGGCTATATAGGGACAATGTTTAGTACAAACTTCAGCTATTATTATTAATATGCTTGATTTCACATTAGAGTGACACAGGTTAAAATCCATACGACTGCATATAAATACACACAAATCACTAAGTTTGACTTTTATGATACCTTTATCCATACCCCTCCCTGAGTCTGAACTCATTTCAGATACAGCAGATATGAGCTCATTACTGTAAAAATAACTCCATAATATGTAAAATGAAAGAGACAGGTATTATACTTAAAATAGGGTCAAAAATTATCAATTTGACTTGAAAGACCTTCCTTAGAGTTATTAATAATGCCCAGAACACACTGTAATAAGTTCCTCATAAAAGAAACTCTAGAAATAAGTAAATACCTGGAATTCATCTTTGAGATGTGAAGAGTTAGTCTGAGAGTCTATTCTAATCATATCAAAATATGCAGCTTTAAATTCGCAGACAGGTATGGCAGTTTCTCCACATAAACAGGCTTCTAGAATGGCATCATGAATAAAAATGTACTGTTCCTAAGGAAAAAAAAAACTATTTTAATAAAAATCCTCTGTCATCAAAGATAGAGAATACAGAGAATTTTCTCTATATAGAAACATTAATAATGATATCAATATTTTCCTATATGACTTGATGAGGTAATACTGATTCTATATGAAAAACATTTACTGTTTTTGATAAATGTTGGAAACCAACAATAACAAAAAAGAGGTCATTAGAGATAACAAGCAACATGCCTCTGTCTGGACCATATTGATACGACGAGATCTTAAGGCTTTGACACAGTTGTAGATGTCGACAACACCCTCTCTTTCAGCCATGTCCAGCATGATGTCGATCACAATGTAACAGCCAGTTCGTCCAGCACCAGCACTGAAACAAATTAAACAAATCTAAAGAAGTGCAAGACTTACGTTCTTGCAGTCTTATTAAATAAAGATTCTTTTCAACTGTCAGGTGGAATCAAATTGATTTAACAAACTGCAAGGTGAGATTTTTATGTGTTATATAAACACTTATTTCATGTACAAATAACTTCAGGTAGAGTGTTTTGGTGCAAAATGAAGACGGGAGCAGGAGTCTGAAATTGAAAACGATAGACTTTGTATATCAAATTGTGTTTTAAACATAATGTACGTATGTTGTTCAAGTTCCATAGCTCTCATACAGTCTTCATTCTCTGGCAATCCAGGGCCCGTGATTTCAAGCTCATAGAAGTGACGAAGGGGTGCATTTGGGCTTTAAAATTTCACCTCAGAAATACTCTTACTCATATACTTGTGTGTCCTCTGGCAAAATGCAAGAATGCTGGCTTACTGTTTCAGTCTGACAGACTCCTGTACATACCAAGGCAAAAAAAAAAAAAAAATTTATTCCAAAACGTTTACTGGGAAATCTGAGGAGTCAAAATTCAGAGAAGTGTTAATTATGAAGGTGGGGAAGGAAATGGTTATTGGAGGAGACCAACAGGAGAAAGAATATTTGAATAGTGATCTGAAGGAAAATGAAAATGAACAGTTAGGCATAGAATATAATTCTTAACAGGTCACAAAAGACAGCCACTATCTTACTGTATTTAATTCAGTCACTGAATCTTAATATACTACTGATTATTTTATCTTTTGGAAATGTTTCTTCAATTTTTAAAACAGATTTGATTATTTATTTTAGAGAAAGAGTATGTGATGGGGAGGGGCAGAGGGAGAGAGAGAACCTCAGAGACTCCCTGGTGAGCAGGGAGTGCAATGTGGGGCTCGATCTCAGGACCCTGAGATCACGACCTGAGCTGAAATTGAGAGTCAGATGCTTAACCAGCTGAGCCACCAGGCATAAAAATCGGTGGTGCAAACAAGATATAGTTGGGGTTTGGTGAGGGTGGGGGGGATTTCACTTGGTAGTCAGCTTCCTCTTTTTTGTATATTCATGGATACCTGAGTATAAGTGAAAAGTGACACTTCTGTTCAAGAGTATCTGAGACTCTTGTAGCACTTCTGAAGCAGGCAATTCATAGGGGAGTAAACTTCTATAAGTCAAGACACTCCTGAATTGAAGAACTATTTATCTCATTTTCTAATGCACAGAGGGGCTATTAACATTATACTTTGTTGTCCAGATTTGGCCACTTCTCTCAAACACAATGTTCTTTAAGAAATTTAATTAAAAGATATTGTGGGTATCTCTTTTCTCTCTCTCTCTTTTTTCTTTTGCCTACCATCTTCTGAATCACTGTTCCCAGGGTTTGAGATGGGAAGGTAATTGAAGAGTACATCAGATTTCCCGAAGAGGAGGACTGAAGATTTTTTTTTCAGGGTACACAGTATCTGATCCTTATGGGATCCCTTATTTTTATGTCATTCTCTGGGCTGTTTTCCCTCTTCCATACATGGTCATTTAAATTCTGAATAGGTAGGATTTTCAGGGGGAAAAAAAAAGCTTAAGTACAACCTATTATATAGCTTGGAGGGGACAGTATTTGAGAATGGTGTGCAGCATTTAGAAAAAGCTTTTCAGATTCAGTACATATTTTTCTGTTCACATCTCCAAATGAGGCCATGTAATCTGCTTTTAGTGTCTCTGAATGCTTGTTTTAAGAGAAGTTTCTAATCAGAAGGAAGCCTGGATATAATGTTCACATTTTTCTGGCATATTTTTGCTGGCTCTCACTGATGTAGTTTTCAAGGTTCTCTGATGGATGGCTTTTTTTTTTTTTTTTTAATTCTTAAATAGCTGTTTTATAGCACAAATTCTTGCAATTTAGGCCATTTAGTAACTCTGTATGTCTCAAATTTAGTTTTAAAAGCTGGGCTTCTACTGGGAATTTACTAGATTGGCAAGAAATCTGTATTTTAACCCCAGACACAGATGTTGCCACTAAAAGACAGAGATTCCAATACTCCCATTTGTGAACAACACTACACATATTAGGATGAATGTATTTATTTTTTAAGTTTCTATTTTATATCCTCCTTTGAGCTAACTTTTCTTTTTTTAAACCTTACCTGTAATATCATAAACTGGAACCTTGTAAGCATGCACTAGTTCTATGCTTGAAGGCCTTGTCTTCCCACTTTAAAGAAGCTGGCCTTATACAGTCCAGAGTGTCTGGTCCAGTACTCACCTGCAGTGCACAACGATGGGGCCGGCACTGGGAGGGTTGGAGAACTTCACTCGCCGGATGAAGGAAAGGAGCCCTGTGGCGTGGTAAGGTACTCCGTGGTCAGGCCAGCCAGTGAAATGGAACTGTTTCACTTCGCGGATCTCATTGTAGCCCCTCTGTGCAAACATGTAAACAAGCGTGTTCAAAAGTGTCCAAAGAAAGCCATTCAACACCAACCACAGGCACTAGACCTGGCTGCCAACGGAAAAAAACAAAACAAACAAAAAAAAAACCCCAAAACAACAACAACAAAACAAAGAATCTATCAAAGATCAGGATTTTTCTGATAGAAGATGCTGGCCTGACATGGTTAGGGAGCTTACCTTATTGTCAGACACCTGCCAAAGAAAGAAAATTAGAAGTCTTGCTCAGTTCTGTAACTCTGTGTAAATTTTTATTTACCTTGACAGTTTGTTCCTTAGTTGAAATGACAACACATAGAATTATTAGGAGAAAAGGAGAAAAAAATGGGAAAGCTAAAATGCTGCCCTCTGGACCCGAGGCACTGAGTTTTCGAGTGGTGCATAAAAGCAACTTTCTAGCTTCTCACCTCAAAAAGATTTTAATGCCTTGCTTATCCATGTTGAAAATGGTTTTGAAGCCCAGCATGCAGGGATTTTCCAGGACAGAACTACTTTAGATTCTTTTGTAAAAAAAAGCTGGCTAAACTTCTTTGGGCAAATGATTTTTCCTAATTCTGTGAAATAATGCAGCACCAAATATTATTTATAGTAACAAAAATACAAAATAAAAGGGAACCATCATTGTTATGCGTCTTTCCTATTGGGTTAATTTGATAGAACTTTTAAATGAACACTTCAAAGCTTTTACCCTTTGGTTAAAGCAGCCTGTGGATTGTGTTAGCACAGCTCAGAGAGCATAGATAGAATGCTACAGAGTTATTTTTAAGAATCCACATTTGTAACCCCTCAAACCCCACAATAATCTATATAATGCCAATGGCTCTGTGAGCTACCTGTGATATCTCCATCTAACTTGTTCAATCAGAACAGTGAGAAACATGTCAGGAAATCAATGAATCAAATTGAGAAAGGTTAGATTCTGTTCTATATGGATAGTCAACAAATAGGACCAAAAACTTGGAAGCCAGTGATCAGGTCGTCTTATTCTTTCTAGTTCCAGTTCCTACACAATACCCTATACAAAGCGGCACTCAACAGATAATTATAATAATGACAATGACAAACACTCTCATGGAATCATGCATAGAAAAATCACTTTTTTTTCTTTTAAAGATTTTATTTATTTATTTGACAGAGAGATCACAAGTAGGCAGAGAGGCAGGCAGAGAGAGAGGGGGAAGCCGAGAGGTAAGCCCGATGTGGGTTTCATTCCCAGGGCCCTGAGACTGTGACCTAAGCTGAAGGCATAGGCCTAACCCACTGAGCCACCCAGACGCCCCGAAAAATCACTTTCTTTACTATTTTTCAAGCCAACTCCAGTGAGTAAAATCATAAATTTTTCTAAGACCTGATTTCAGACAATTACCTTACCTCCTCCATATTAATCCATTACTGGAGGTGCTTGCCATAAGGGCCTTGTTCTTTTTAGTCAACTTCAGTTAAAAGTTCTTTTTAATATCTGGTGAGGCACATTCCTTTACTGCTCTTTCTATTTAATCTTCCTGTGTAATTTTCAAATATGTGATTTAAAACAAACAAACAAACAAAAAAACCCCAAACTACTCTTTTGCAGTTTTAAATAATAAGACAGATTAAAAATAAAAACCCAATGATGTTCTAATTAGAATGACATTAACTACAGAAAGTGGTATTAACATAAAACATTCCCATTCTGGGCCGTAGTGCGTGTCTCTACTTACTGATTCACATCATATTTTACGTTCTTTACACTTTTGAGGATTTAGTCACTTAGGACTTCTATCTTTGTTGAATCTATTCCTAGATAACTTCAGAATTTTTTTATTACTGTGAAAGAGATTTCTTAACGTCTACTACTGCTTACTGCTAATATACAGAAAAGCTATCATTTATGAATATTTATCTTGAATTTAGCCACTTCAATGATTAGTAGTTCCATTTTAAAATATTTCTAGTTTTCTTGATATAAAATCACTTCTTGTTAAAATAATCTTATCTTTTTTAATAGTTAAGCAATTTACTCCTTTAGTTGTCTCATTTCATTTACTAGAACTTCCCCCAATTTTGAATACTAGTGAGACCGATTATCCACATCACACTCCTGATTACACAGCAATACCTTTAGGGTTTTTACTCCTTAATGTGCATGCTATTAGTTACTGTTGATTCTCCTCTATCATGCTTAAATAGCCTCCTTATTTTTTTTATAGATTATTTCTATAAACGTCTTTTAAGCAAAAATAAGTATATTACAGTATCTATTAATAAAACCATATGTTTTTGGTCCTTTGACAAAGATGTGATGAAATGTTTGGCTAGATTTCCTACCACAGGTGTAATATCCTTGCCTTCCTAGAAAACAGTCATTAGAGATCATGTTGTGACATTTTCTTAATTCACAGCTGGGTTTCAAATTTTCAATATTTTATTTTGAAGTTTTTTTTCAAGCATGTTCTTGAATGAAATTGGTCTGCAAAGCTCTTATGCACACAGAGAGAAAGAGAAGAGGAGCAGGGGTGGGGAGGGAGAGAGAGAGAAAGAGATTTTAAAAAAGAGGAGAGAAGAGCTTGAGAGAGTGCCATCTTTACCTGTTTCTGTTATCACAGTTATGTCAGCTTTTAAAATATATTTATTTGGTTTTCACGGTCTATGGTCTAAATAGTTTTATTAATAAAGGCATTAACTATTCTTTAAAACTTAAAGAAACCTTAACTATAAAGTCATAGTGAAATTTCAATGATATATTTTAAGATTCTATTTTCTTCTATCATCTGCTCAGGTTTCTAAGTCTTCTTGGGTCAGATTTTTAGAAATCAGTGTTTGCAAGAATATAAGGGTATTTAGACTAAAATCTGTCTCCAAGTTTACAAGTAACATTTTTACCTATTTCCCAACATCAAGTATAACTATAGTTATATCCTTTTTGTGTTTTCTAATATTGCATAGTTTTGACTGTCCCTCATTTAGAATTGACAGAGGTTACTATTCTTTTCAAGAAACTAGCCTTTTGATCTTATTTATTCTTTTCTGTTGGTTTTTGGTTTATATTTGATTTTTTTCTTCTATGCTATTGATTTCTCTCTGATGTTCTAGTTTTGTGATTTTTCACATGATTCTAGACCACTTTTCTAAATAGAAATCATTTATGTATTTAATATGTATCCTGGGGTTTACAAACATGACTGGCACTTGAATAAATATTTGTAGAATGAATGAATGAATGAATGAATGAATTTTATAGCATCAGCAAAACAAATCTTGATGGGGACTTTATGAGAAAAAAAAATTTCCATAAACATATTTTAAAGAAAGAGAATTTAGGGTACTTACCCTTTCCAGGGTGAATGTCCTAACTACATATTCAGCAAGTGGCTCCATTTCCACACAAGTTACTTTGAAGTCACCATAAACTTCAGTATCATCAGGCCAATACTTGTAGCATTTAACCTAAATGACACAAAGGGTATAGACATGGACTTGAATATACATGAACCAAAATGATTAATTCCAGTGGTAACTCTTTAGGTTATAATAAAAATATGGTTAAAAAAACTATATATGAGATGAAAGAATCTATTACACAATAAATAGAAAAACCTTGTATAGTCTCATTATAATATACAAGCCTGATGATGCAATTAGAATCCAGTATAAAATCAAAGTTTCTTTCATTACTCAATAAGAAATCAAATAATTTTCTCAGCTGAGGAGAACTCAGTTGAAATGCTCTGCATACCAATATTTAAAACAATATAGTGAGTGTTATTTTAAGTTTGTTAGGTTTGGCTACTCAACTTACACATGTTTTGTGAACAAGGAAAAAAAATATTTTTTCTCTTACCCGGCCAACCTCAACTAAATTTGTAACCATCACAATGCAGGCAGACTGTTCTTGCCAGATCATTCTCCAGAAATCATATACTGTTTCATGAACTGGGCCTTTGAAGAAATTAATTTGAATATTATGTTATTAGAGAAATTTTGTGGTTAGAAGAAATAAGTGGTAAGAAGTATACATAAGGCACAAATCACAGTAAACTAAATAACTCAAAAAATAATATTAAAGGTCTAATATAAAATGTCACTGAAATTACTTAAATTTAGTTTATATCTAAATTCACAGTATAGCGAAAACATAGGCATATACAATTTTTTTTTTTTTTTCAAATTTACCTTCTATACTTCTCATGAAGAAGACATCACTAGATTCTAGGATATTTATACCTGTCACTAAATTAGTTTGATAGATCTTCAAATACATGTTAAAAATAGGAAGCCTTATTCCACTATCAACCAAACAGCATGTATTACCAATTAAATATACTCACATCATTTATAAAACAGTGCATGTTTAGGGGTTAATGAAGAAATATCCATACATATAAGCACACATGCCAACCTTCTATTCCCATCTCCAGACTACAGAAGTGTCTGCTGGGTTATACTCTGCTCAGTGCCACAAACAAACCTAGAAAATTGTTCACCTTGGATGATCTTTGACTTTAAAGAGCTTATAATTCATCTCAGTTAATCCAAAGATATGTGAAAATACTCAGAAAATAATCTCTGTCAAAACAGCAAACAGAGCTTTTGCCCTGCCTCCCTCTTCTAAGAAATAAATAGATATATAGGTTTCTCTTCTGAAGGCCAGTGGTCAATCTAGAGATAACTAAAGGTGTTTTAGGAGGCTCTCATTCCCTGGGGTGCTACTATAACAAGATTCCTCTGCCTTTTTCTTATTATCTGCACACAATGAACTTGATGGAGTTCCCTTAAGCCCTTCATTTTGTCTCAGTCTTGACTTGAAAAAAAAATTGCTGGAGGACAGTCTAACATCTCATTATAACAGTATCACTCTTGGATAATACTGCATTCCAGGACCACAGACCTTGCTCCCCCCGCACCCAAAAAACGCCACTTATACAAGGTACACCTCTTTAGCTCTTATCAAGAGTAATTCCTGTGTCCAGCTCTATTGACTCGTGTGCTCTGGGACATCAGAATACCAAACCCAGACCACACATCAGCAGCTTCTCTTTTATTGTAATTAAAAAACAAAGCAAGCTTTAATTTACGTGTTTTACACAGACAAAACAATTTGTATTATACAAATGAATAAAGAGTAGTCTCACTCAAATGATCTGATCTTTTTTTTTCAGTTAAGTCAGATAAAATGGCAAAAAAACCTCAACCCCCATGCCCAAACCCAAATTGACCTCATATGGATGAATAAGCAAGTTTGGTTGCTCTAGAACATTTAGAAAGGCCATGTTTTACCTTGAGTTGCAATATAGTGGCTTGGTCTCTGGTAACCCTAAAATAGGAGAGCAGATTGGTTATCATTTTACATCAGTATCAGAAATAAATGAATGAAGGCATAAAAAGATGAAGACAACCACCTGTTAAGATTAAGTTATAGTAAAAAGTCCAGAAATGAGCAGTGAACTCAGAGTTCACTTCTCAAACCTAGGTTATCTGAAAGGTAAACATAAAACAAAAATTAAATGTTTTAAGGGCTCAGATTAGAATATGTATTGCATAATTGAGTTTTGTTTGCTAGGGCTTAACCTCTTAGATATTGTTTGATTTTACTAAAATGTTTATGCCTTCATGTTAATCTTTAGTCATTCATTCCTGGCAAATTGTGTTCAAAAATATTATTCTCATCTTATCATCCAAAAGTACAACACACTGCATTACAAATGGACAACGACATATTAGAACCATAAAAAAATAACAGAACATTCCAATGTTAGAGCTGGACAATGCATGTGTGCATTCAGTCAAAGTCCTGCTGAGCTATTTTAGAGAATATTCCTGTATATAATATGTTCAGGAATCTGCCAAAACTATTTTGTGTGTGCTGATAATATTAGTTTACACACACATAATTACAGGTACACACATATATAGGGAAAGAAGAGTTTTAAATAAAATGCATCTCATCCTGAACAAAAATTTAGCACTTTTTTTTTCTTTTTAGTGTGCTAAGAGCTTTAGATGGTTAAATATTTAATACTGTGTCAACAAAGAAATTATTTTCTGATAAGAAATAAGTTGTTAGTTGCTCTCAATCTATTTGAATTCTGGTATATCACGAGTAGCACAACTGTTAACAGTATCATAGGGTTAAGCTTTGGGTTTGTTTTGCATTTATCAAAGGACTTTAGCAAAAGCCTCGGGTACAATTTGTCCACATTTGGTGTGGGCAACTCGATGAGCATATTAATGCACATAAACTGAGATCTCCAATCTAAGACTTAATAGGCTAAGCATGATACTGATGCCAATTTTGAAGTTTTCTATTTCTTCTTACACCAAATAGTACAATTTTTCATGGAAAAATTTTTTCCAAGCTCTATAAGCATTTCATCTCCCGTTTTTCATGAAAAATTTACCAATTACAGAGAGTCTTAAATGTAATAAACTAACGGGAAAGGGAACATTATGGAATTGTGAAGTAATCAGCCAAAATACACTGGGGTCTTAACAGAACGACTGGGTAACAACACAGTCTCATTTAGAACACAGTTTTACCATATGAACCAAAAAGTAGTATTATAACAAGGCTCCAGTGTACATGTCTTGGCAGAAAACCAAGGTTAAACTGAATAGGTAAGAACAAGTACAAATTTGTCACAAAACTGTTGGAATTTTTTATTCTAAAGAATGGACCATTAGCTTACTCTTTTGAGATGTCTGATAAATTTAAAATATTGAATGAGAGTCAAATGATGATCAAAATTTTTACCAATATACTGAGACTGTATGTAATAAAATTAATTAATTCAAAGCTATCAATTATGACAGTTCACAAAATAACTATAAAACATGAACTTAATAAATGTGACAGAGGTCACTGCCTATTTATTATGGAAACTGGACAAAGTCGGGGCCTAATTTTTATATGTTTTATAGAAATATAAATGTGTATATCATATACACTGCAATATTTGAAACTTCTACCTTTTGCCTTATAATTAGTGCAAGTCTTAAACTGATTAATCTCAGCACTCCTAGGACAGAATTATTTAAAAATAGCTGATGTTTTATGAGTGCTTTGTATGTGATAGGTATTGTGCTGAATGTTCCACATGCATAACTTTATTGATTTCTCATGACAGAATGATGAGGTTCATACTGTTGTTATCCCCACTGCAGAGAGAAGGAAACTGAGGCACAGAGAAGGGAAGCAACAGTCCCAAGATTCCCAGCACGATTTTGAACCAGGAAATATGAAAAAAGAGCCTGTCTTTCTTACACATAATGTAGTATTATTACTTCCTTGACAATATTTTATTTTTGATTTGCTAATTACTTTCCATTAAATCAACAATTTGCATGTAGATATGCTCGTAACCAAAATGTAACACTGAAAACCTGTGACCAAAGCAGCTTTTTGGTTTGCATGATTCGATATATATGTGTGATATGTGTATTTTACAAATGCAATTTAGTAATGATTTTGCCTAATTAATTTTAATACTTTAACAAGCCAATACCACACACCACAAAATAGTCTTCCTACCCATTTTTAACATCAGAAGTCAAATGTAAAATGTAGAATTTCAGATACACTAATACACATCATACTATCCAGCTTCTCACATGTTTAGGGAAGGGGAAGAATAAAAGCCAGAAACAGAAATCAACAACAAAGAAAACTCGAGTACATCATAACTTGTCAAAAGCTAAAAATGGTCCTGTTTTTCTAAACATAGCAAAGGGAAGGAGGTAAAATAGATCTTCACACATGTAAAGGAGTTACAAAAAAATGAACATAGATATACTGTATGAGGCTAATTAGGTGAAGCATGCAGAGATAACTAGTATTAAGCATTAGTAAGAACTGTAATTAAGAGTAGTTATAGTAAAGATTTATAATAGGGTGCTGTTATTTACATATAGTGGTACTTACATCCCTGTACAGCCAAATCTACAGCCCAAACCAAAGTCAGGTGTGAAAGAAAGCACAACAACGTCAGTGAGTACTAGGACGTAGAACAAGGAAAAGTGTACAGTTTGTTCTTTATTTTAAAAAGCTAGCAATCACTTTATAGGCAATAACAAGCAAAAAGTTTCACGTGGATAAGCCAACAAATTGGGCTCACCAAACTATACAAATACTTACATCTATATAGTTGGCATTAATGTAATCTGAAGAAGGATCATCCTCGACAGGTTGCAGAATTACTCTGGAGTGGTCATCTATGGTTTTTAAACAATAAAATAAAGCTATTAAATTTCCCCTCTGTTCCGAAACAAGGACCTCAGTAGATAGTTAGAGTAATTCAGGGGTTGTTGATAGCTTCTCCATAAGAGAGGGCTATTCAAATTTCCTTAAAGAAATACAAGAACTCTTTTTTTTTTATTGTGTTATGTTAGTCACCATAAACTACATCATTAGTTTTTGATGCAGTGTTCCAAGATTCATTATTTATGTACAACACCCAGTACTCCATATAAGGGCTGTGATGAGTTCCCTACTTATTAAAATATTCTGTTAATAAAGCTTCAATGACTAGTATCTTCATAGTTGGTAGGTTTTTAGGGAACATGGGAATGTCAGAGGAATCATCATTGGATTTGTCTAAAGGACTGAACTTGTTGTAACTACTAATTCTGCTTCTTAGACCTGGTTTGAAATGGGTGGGATCCGTTCCTGCTGCTGTGTACAGAAAACGAGCCAGATAACTATTGAGTGAATTTTGAATCTCTGCTCTCGACTGCTTACTTCTTGAAAGTCGAGACTGAATTCTGATGTATTTGGAAGATATTTTAAAATAACTTAAATTGAGATTCTAATGGACCAAGTACATCACTAGCTAGTCACAAACTAAACTATGCAACTTTCCTTACCGCTCCTGTGGTTCCAAGGATAACCAATTTACTTATCCCACGCAAACACCCTGAAGACTTAATGAAGTCCCTAAGGACAAGTAACACGGAGTGGCAGGAGTTCAGCCATGGGCTCCAAGGAAGAAATAAAGGCTATACTGAAAGGATAACACTCTCACCTTGAATGTGTTCGGTAGAAGTGTTATAGCAATTTGTCACTGAAAAGACCTTTCTTTTTCATTATCCTGATATTCTCAGCTGTCAATAACACCCCCATGCATTTACATGCAAACATAACATCAAACAGCACGTTATCTCCACAGGCTGAAGAATCTGAGTCAATTTAATTAATGAAGATGACGACAACTTCAGAGTCACTGCCAACAGCCAATGCTGCTTTAATATTAAATAGATCACTTTACAAACAGATGTGCCACCCTTTGGTATTTTTCTTAAAGTTTAAAAGCATGTAAGGAGAACCTGCCACTATTATTTATCTTCCACACACAATATTTACACTCACCAAGAACTGTATGAGAACTTACATGCTATAATGTTTCCATATCGATTTTTTGCTCTATTTTGATCTTTTTTAGCTACATCCCAAGATGCAGACTGTCCTTCAAAGAAGCTCTGGGAAAAAGAAAAAATAAGAAGAAGACTGAATTTAACTCCTTTTCCTGGATCAGGTTTATCTGTTCTGAAGAACAAAATAATAAAAGCCACTCTTCTCGGGGAGGAAGAGAGTACTAGAGGAGTAAACAACTTCTCTTTTCAGATCTCAAAGCTTGTTTGTTGGACTCCTACTTGTTCATTTTGGATTGGACTGAGTTCAAAATGAGGACAAAAAGCAACTTTAGGGATAAAAAGGAGCTTGAAACAATTTCAAATTTAAGATTGCTGCAACTCTGAGAAATGGCAGTAGAGAAAGCCTCAAAACGTCAAAACTACCTTTAATGAGTATCTTTCAAATGTTTTTCTCTTAGCATTTGTAACAGGAAAAAGAAAACCTGTTTTCCCCCATAATTATTCATTAAATCGTGTGCAGTACATCCCATTTCAGTTTCTTTGAAGACCATGAAAAGGACTGAGTCTCTACAACAAGGGACCATATGAAGATGAAAAAGAGTCACCATATCCAAGGATCTTGGAACAGATGAATTTGTTGATTGGTTTAATTACCATATGCAGCAATTTAAAATATGGGTATAGATTTCTTTTTGCAGTAACACTTAAACTTTGCTCAACACAGGAAATGGGGTCTTCAAAGAATCAATGGTTTTTGAAGTGAGGTACACAGGAATACACACGAAATGCAGAAAAAAACCCGAGCTCTGGCAGAATCTTTTAATTCCTTGCACTATTCTGTGGCCACAGCACAGTGTTTCTGGTGTGTCTCTAAAACCAGCTTTCAAAATTCACAGCTAATTTTATTTGCTCCCAAACAGAGGTATAGAAGCCATCTGCAAAGAAAATACAGAGTTCAGAAGATTCTTCACGCAGTCAAACTCATTTTAGATGGTCTTTCAAAGTCAAGTACTGCTTGGATTCTTTCACTTTAAATGTGTGTACATGGTAGTTTTGAGTATGGCGGTCGAGTATGCCTTAGGCCCACACTTCTCAGTAAATGCCAAGTGTCAAAGGAGATTTGTTCTTTTGGCTATGCTATGTTTATTGAGATGTTGAGTTTAAACCACTTCCTGGGCAGTATGACTTATATTTTGGATTTAGTAGGAAGGGGAAATCAAGTTGGAAGAAGAATTTCCCACATCCTTCTTTTGGCTTCTTAAAATTTTCTAGATTTGCAATGCTCTGTTTTTCTTCCTGGCCACTTTCAACCAATAAGCCACAAAGAAAACTAAGAGTGACAAGCAGTACATTTAGAACACAAAGATCGACCCCAATTTTCAGCAGATGGGCAACAAGTAAAGAGGCAGAGAAGTAGCTCCTGCTTCCATCATTTAACTGGTTGAATCTGTAATGATACATTGGGGCTCAAAGGATCCTGTTAATGGATTTTTCCAGGGGTGAAATATAAGATCTAACATAGGGGTTTTTAAATAGCCCAGTAAAATTCTGGAATCCAACCTTTAAGAATTCTTCAAGTGAATTTCGACCCAGAAAGTGCCCTCTCTTTCAATTCTGTCTGCCCCTTCTCCCTGCATACACATTTGAGGATATTCTCAGAGACCCAAGATTAGAGTCTAAAGAGTAGACTCCCCTCCTTGTGACAGTAAAGGGAGGAGGAAAAAGTCCAATTCTATTCTTATTAGAAATAAAATTTAACATAACAATGAAAATTTCACCTCATATTCCTCTTTGAACCCATAGCTGTCTGATGTCTTCATGAGATTAATGTGCTGCAGTAAGTCGGCAACCCTGATGGCTGGGTGCAGCTGTCCCGTCTGGTAAGGGGATTCTGTCCCCTCACAGAGGTAGCGAGGCACATCTAGAAGACGACTGGACTCTGCTGTGGCACTGTGGTTCTCATCTGGTGGTTTTCAGATTCCAGAAGATTAAAAAAAAGACAAAGTTATCTTGTTTAATATATATCTATGCAAAGAAGATTGTAAGAACTTAAGATTTTTCTGATAACAGGAGGAAGAAAAAGAAATCTAGCATATGGTGAGTGCTTTGAAGTGTGTAAATCTGGCGATTCACAGACCTGTACCCCTGGGGATAAAAATATATTATATGTTTATGAAAAATTAAAAATTAAAAATTAAAAAAAAAAGAAATCTAGCATAGATCTAGGGCAGCTTCCCTATAAAGATAAAGCCCTTTACATCAGCTCAAGTTATGAAGTCAGAGTATATTATATTTATGTCAGTGAGATAACAGGTGCTGTGAGACGTAGACAGCTGATCCACTTTCAGAAAGTATAAGTGGAAGATTTTGCTGCGTTCTTCCTTTTTCTTGTATCTGCAGTCCCAGCAGCATAGAGTAGGGCCAGAAGATCAAGTTGTCAACTTGGAGAGGTGTTTTCATTGGTGGGTAAACTGAACAAACTCCTTCCCCACCGTATCCCAACCTTGCTCACAGACCCCATCTAGGCAACCCACCCCCACAGGGCTGCTCTCCGTGGCCTTGTGGGCCTACTCTGCCGCCTGGGGCCACAGTCCAGACTGGGAAACATGGGCCTTCTCCAGAATCATCCCCTGGCCGCACTATGTCCACCAGTCAGGTTACACATGCATTTATACTCAGTCTCTACGCTTTTGGGTTATTAGGATGGTTGTTGTTTTTATTGTGAATATATTTTGACTTTTGTGGTCACTGTGTGAAAGAAACTACAGTATGTCTCTGGGGCAAAAGGTGTAGGTTATTCCTCTGGAATTCTTCCCTGACCCATCATGGCTGAGCCACATGGCTGCTTCGTTATGTTCCCATGGCCTCCTGTTCTATGTGTCCTTTCTTTTGCTCTATATGTTAGTCATTTGTCTCCTGATCTCTTTCTTTTCACTAAACTCTGAACATTTAAAGTGTAGAGTCATAGATGTCTTTTTGTTCCTAATGACTGGTGCAATGCAATCACTCAATAAATATGTCAGTGAATAAATTCGTTAGAAGAAGCTGAATCCCTCACCACCCACATTTAAGTGTAGGCCCCATCCCCATTGTGTTATTAGTTGAAAATGAAACTTTAAAGTCTCTTTATGTCATAAGGAAGAAATGAACAAGAACATTATACCTATGAAGAATAAATATTATTTTAATGACCACAGCACTAATTATTACAATGAGAAAAAGCATGCTTATATTTACCACATTTAAACTTACCACTTAAAAAAAAAAAACAAATGTTTTAAGGGGTATTACTTTGGAAAGCATTATACTGCCATATTCATTAACAGAAGAGAAAATACACTCTTAGGGGAACTTTTGTTTTTAATGATAATGCATACTGTAGAGAACGATATTTAATTAACAGTTAAACATATTTCAAGTGCTGGTACATTTGCCTGTTCTATCACCAACTCTACAAATAGGATATGGCAAAAAATGAATTGTTGTCCCCATGATAAACATTTTTTCTTCCTGGAGAAAGGAAAAAAAAAAAAAGAACCCCACAATCAGATTTGTGTGCGTCTGTAATTTATTTTGATTGCATTTAGTTTATATTCCCTTATTAGGCTGAATGCTTTTTTCTTTTCCTTTTCTTTTGGTGGGGGGCATTTATTTCTAAAAATATCACATGGAATCCAAAAAAACCCCTGGTGGATTCTGTTGTGACCTAACCACCCCTCTATACACCAACATTTGTTAGCAAATATGATTTATGAATTTCCTTTACTTTCTATGAGACTACACTCAACTGATCTGTCTTTACTACAATATTACAATCAATACACTGACATAAAGGTTAACATGAAAATTAAACTAAAAAGCCACTGATTTGGGCACTGTCACAGAATATACAGCTTAAGATGAGAAGTAAAGAGGACATATAATGTTGCAGACACAAAATGCAATCACCCAAGCCAAACTAGGATAGCCCAGGCTCTGTGGAGTAGCCCCAGAGCTCATATCGTATCTCCTGGTGCAGCAGAATATTTACAATTATAAAAGGCTCAGTGAGAAACAAAGAATTCACCCATAGTCCAAATCTTACACGGTATGTGCAATATGAAATAGACAGTGTTTTCTGTTTTGCATTAAGCTTTAACACATAATACAAAGAGCAGTATTCATTAAAATAAGCACATATGAATTATTAATCTCAATACATTTCCACCTCATTATACCACCTAATGATATCGCTAGTAAGTGAGAGTACATGTTCTAATCATTATCTTATTACACATTTAAGAATAATAACTCCGTATACTCTTGATGGAAAGGTTTTCTAGAATTCTTTGCAATGCACTTACCAGTAATAGGGACTTTAACCCAATGAAGCAGTAAAACACAAAAAACACAAAAATATGAATCAATATGAAAAGTTTGAAGTGTTTTTAAAATCAGTACGTAGGTATTAATATTAAGCAATATTTGAAGTGATCTCAAAAATTGCTTCACAAATACAAAATCAAGTGAGTTAAAATAACTGTAAACACTATAATTCTAAAAATGATGAAAAATACAAGAAATAATTTCTACAACTAATATGATTCATGAGATTTAGTTTTTAAAGAATATTAAAAAAAAAAACACCAACCAGCTTGACTTTCAAAATGCAATAAAATGCATAACAATTGCGTCTATGGATAGATTTTATGACTTTTGTGTTAACTCTAGCCTTCCTTAAACATAAATATCCCTTTTCACAGGGAAAATTCTTATAATAATCTTTTAAACATTATAGTTTGTAAAACTCACATATATTATTTCACTTTCTCTTTATAAAACTGTGAAAAAGTTTACAGATGGGAAAGCAAAGACATAAGGCAGTTTCATGGGTTCATACTGTGAGTCCCCAGGAGAACTGAGACTTGGACCAAATTCAACATTTTCTTAGAATATTACTGTAATGAAATTTTAACATTTAGGTAACTAACTTTTCCTCAGTGAGTTTTTAATATTTTAAGTGGATTTTACTTATTAATTTGATGGTGGCAGCATTCTGCTTAACAGAAGATGACATTTTCAGAGGCATTTGGTACCATCCCAATGATCATGATTCCTGGCTCCTCCTTACACGATTGGTCTACCCATTGGGATGAATTCCCCAGTTTACTTCCCTGCCATTATTGGTATGGACATCAAAAGGAGAGTTCAATCAGAGAAAGAGAACATTGACTTTCAGATTTTTTTCAGAATATATATTCTTTATATTATAAAATTGTAAGTTTAAAAATTATTTTAGTAAAAAAGAGGTGTGTTTCACTTAACTGAATTAGTTGAACTGTTTCCAAATACTTTAAAAATATGTTTAAATCTTGAATACATGGATAGTAAAAACATGCATAAAATGTAAGATAAAGTTTTATGTTTGCAAGAAATTTGAATTTTTATATTTAATGAGAGAATTGGTAACTTTTAGGTATATTTATCAGGCAATTTCCATATTTCTTTGGTAAAATCTTAAATAAAACACGGGGGTAAAACTAACACAGAGATTCTTAACATATATGCAAGCTGGTCATGAATCACTGGTATGTAATTAGTCAAGGAATAGAGTACAAATTAAAATGAAACTCATCCCATTCTTAAATATACAGTTAAACATTAATTTTACATTTGAAAAGGCCTTATTCATTACAAACAGTACCACTGGTCTAAGATGTTGTATAGTGGTAAAGCTTGGTTATTCTAGATATCTTGAAGGATAACACATCATGTAAGATGCATATAGAATGCAGACTCCACATCAATATTATAGTAACTTCACCTGCATTTATAAATTCTTAATAAAGACAAAACTAAAGCAAATGCTCCTTGGAAATGTGTTCTTTATAAGTTGCTATAAACTTAGGAGGATTGAGAAAAATCTTTCTATCAAGCAGAATTTTTTTTATATAAACTAAATCATTCAGGTAGCACTGGCCCTTGAGGGTGCAAGTGCACTTGCTTCATTCTGCTAACCTGCATATGCAAACGTTAGCCAGATATGAAGGGTCACTGTACTTTTGCTCCAAATCTAACAGAACCAAGACTTTAAAAATGTGTTGCTTTAAATAAAGCATTTTACTGATTAGAAATCCACTAGCTCTGATTGGTTTGATGACAGTTGTTCTCTTTGATAAGATCATGACTTAGTTTTCAAAATCAAGCTGCTTCCTACACTGTAAATAATTACTATGTAGACAAAGCTTTAAGTCATGCAAGGATGTGTGATCCATGCAAGGAAGAATGATAAAGAATTAGGGCCTCACCTAACACAGCAGTCGGCACAAGTGGATCATTGGGCACTGCAGGAAAACAGAGCTCATGAAGGAATATATTGCCCTCAAGTTGTACTTTACATTTTTCCTTAAAATAGATTTATGTTTCTTAGGAAATATAACTACTCAACTTTGATTATTATAACTGGCAAAGGCAAAATTCTCTTTTTCAGCTTGGGTTATCTCAAAACACCAGGAAAGGTGCATCTATAATTAAAGTTCAGTTCTCCGTTCAATTTTAAAAGCTAGGAAGATTCAACTTGACATTATAAAGATTATAACATGGGGGCGGGGGAAGACCCATTTAAATCTCTCAAGTGCAAGGTACTTGGAGAAATAATTATCTCACATTCATTCCAAATACATTTTTTTTTCAGCTAACTGTAACAAACAGAGTTTATCCTTTTTCCAAGTTTGTAAGCAGATATCTACAGTTGGTTACACTGCTGAATTCAAGCTTCCTAATAAAATATTAACATAGGCAATAGGTAGAAAAGTGTGGGGAACAAAAATGCTCTCAAATGTCTTTTGATTAATTACTAAAAAAAAGTGGTTAGAGAGATGGTACATCTATATTATCAGCAAAACTTATTTTCAACAAAACCAGTATTTTATATTTTTCTCTATCATATATATTATAGTCAAATAGGAGTGAAGTAAATAAAAAGACCCTATCATGATTAAAATTAAATTCCAAAATGACTCATACAGCATTACAGCTATTAATTTGGTGTTGATATATATCAAGGAAAATGATGCCAGTAATTACTGAAAATTTTCACCAAGCTGAACACTGCAGGAAAAAAACCCTTCCCTTTCTGAAAAGACATAAATACACACAACCAGGGCACCTGGGTGGCTCAGTGGGTTAAAGCCTCTGCCTTAAGCTCAAGTCATGATCCCAGGGTCCTGAGATAGAGCCCGCATCAGGCTCTCTGCTCAGCAGGGAGCCTGCTTCCTTTCCTCTCTCTCTGCCTGCCTCTCAGCCTACCTGTGATCTCTGTCTGTTGAATAAATAAATAAAATCTTAATAAATAAATAAATAAATAAATAAATAAATAAATACACACAACCTACAAATCCCTTATTTTCTCAACCTCCCCACTACGTATGTGTATAATCTGTATAGGAAATGATATTTCTTTTGTTTGCTTCTTTCTTATATCCATATTTCAAACTGGAGTAGGCAAATCTCTGGAATTTGAGAATGCCTCTGTGTATACATGGCCAGGGATAAACATGATTTGTTTTCCTCATGTATTGCTTGTACATGAGGATTTGAAGGAACAGGTAATTTCACTTAAAATTTAAGGACCAAAATAAACACAGTGCTATAGAACAGAATATAAAATTCATAGGAAATCTGAAGATAGACAGTAATATTGATTATGGGGCAATTATTCAAATCATCTGCCATGAAGGAGTACTTAAGCATCAATGTTTTAGAAGTCCTGCCTTTATAGATCAACATCAGGAATTTTTAATATAGATGAACAGATGGATGGATGGATTTTACCATTCCCTGCCAATCCCCCAGTTCAAATAAATTTTTGGATTTCACATAAGATACTTAAGAGCATGTTGTCTCTTCTTTCCCCTAGTTAATGTTCTATTACTGAAATTCTCCAGGACTCGTTGTAGAATAATAGAATAATTTTACCCATGCCATTAATTCCCAGAAAGAATTATGATGTTCAAGTTCTAAAGGAACTTCACCTTACACAAAAGAAGACTCAAACGGCAAAATAATTATAAATAAATTCTGAAGTGAGCTAATTTTATGTAGGCAATCAAGTATTTCAACTTAGAGCAATGACATATGATTTGGTATTAAGTAGTATATGGATATCATTTATGATACAGTAATAAAATTCATACAGTTTGCAGTTCAACGAAATCCAGTATCAAGACTGAAAACAAGTCCTCTTAAAAATTCCATAATATTCCCTAACATGTTTCTCTTTCTGGCTGCTTTGTCCATTTCTGTCTTACTTTTTCTCACCATTCAAAATTAACATGTTGAATTCAAAGTGATTTAAAGGGCTTCAAAATCACTTATTAGGATTTTAATGAAGAACTTACATCTTGGACTGAAATTATGCTGGTCCATGAAGGTGATGGAAAGAGGGTCTTCTGCATGCAGCGTGCTCTGATCAGCATAACTTCTGTCCATAGCATTCACCATGTGAGTCATCTCCTGCCGGGTGTTCCCCATGGCGTCTTTGCGTTTTTTAGCAAGTTTGCTGCCAAGGCAAATACAGATGGGAAACCTTAGTGTGAGGCTTGAAGGAGAGTTGACACCAGCAGTAAGCAGTTCGAGAAAGCCCAAGGATAAGAATACATATAGATGTAGTTTGGAATCTCTAAGTTTCCTAATTTCAGGAATTAGGTTGGATATTCAAATGACACCTGCTGGTAGCTATACAACTATTTGTCATATGGATATCTCAACATTCAAGTGGTCAAACGAAGTCTTTCATTTCTCTTATCATTAAAACAGCCATAAATTATGACTATGCTTTATTAAAGCCATAAATAAATACTTTCTTAGTAAAACTGTTTAAGGAAAATTTAAGCTAAGGCTAAGTTTTGTTTTTCGGGTGATTAATTCTTTTGATCACCTTTTAGAAGTTGACTAGTTTTCCAAGTGTAATTTACTAGAGTTACCCAGTTAAGATGCACAAAGAAATATCATTCTTCATTCTTTGTTTTATCATTCAGGAAAAATGTAACATATGTAGCATTAACGCATTTAGCAGCATATTTATAACATTAATTCCCAAACTAATCTGGAGAATTGCAGAATTTACCACTGCTAGATTTAATACAAATACACAAATATATGGAAAAATTATATACTGTGTAAGAAAAGTACCCTGAGAAAGGTTGAAAAATACAATGTTGACACATTATACAAATGATCATAATCTTGAGTTATAGCCATGGTCAAATCCTAAAAATGAGTTTTAGAACCATGTGGCAGAGTCTTAACTGAAGAAGTGCCTTATAAATGCAGCAGGTCAAGTAACTGAGGGGATTTAGAAATTAGTAGAGTGAGACGTTGGAACTACTCAAATATTGACATCTTTATCTAGGATATGAAACATATTCTGGTTCTTTGTGAATGTTACACATAAAACACGCAATAAAAGACTATTAACTGTATATAAAACATTTATATCACATTAACAAAGCAATTTATATATAATATAAATAAAGGCATTCTAAAAGCCTGCAGTAGCCAGATTATGTTTATGGCAGCAGTTATGTTGCCTTGGAATTATTCCTCAGTTGTCTGAAGAACGCCATCTCTCAGCTAGATCATTAACTAGGACATATTCTTCTGATTCTCATTAGAATCTATCCTAGAGTAAATATACTACAATTTTTTTTTTAAGGTTCATGTAATGGTTGTGTTTGTGTCCAAGGGCTTTTCCTTCATAAAATGAATGTGGCAATTTGAGACATAGTCTGGATTTTTCTTCCTGAGTACTATAGTACTTGGCCTCGGTGGGAGGTTCATACCCAACACACCCAATACATTGATTGATACAACAGATTTGGCACTTAAATAAAATAGTCAGAAACTAGGCTTTGGGATGCAAATGGCATTACTTTTTTAAAAGAAATAATAATAATAATGGTAATGACAGTACTAATAACTGGACAACAATGACAAAAGTGTAACAAGAACTATCACCACCACCATCACTACCATGACCATTACCATCCTCATTTATTAGTAATATTTGCTGCATTCATTGAAAGAGTTAATATCTCTTTTTTCTAGGCTAAGGGGTAAAAAACCCACAAAAATCTTAAAGATTTCAGACAGGGAATACAGATGACTGCTGTTGCTAGTGCTAAGTCATTGTGTGGAAGGTGGGGATGGTGGAGAACTAGAAAGCCATTTAGGGGGCAACTAGGTCTAAGTGACTACTGGCATTTAATCCCAGTGTTGAACTTCTGATTTTAAAAATTATTTTTAAAGACAAGTCATGAATCTGAATATTTATGTTCAATTTCCTGATTTTTTTTCAAGTCAATCTATTTCTTAAGACCATGTATGGGGCAAATTAAACATCAGCAGGTCATATTTTAAGTCTGCAGATTTTACTTTGCAAACTTACTCCTAGACCATCATATAAGGTATTTGTTCTTTGACCAACAATGTTCCTTTCCCTCTAATATCTGGTGCTCTTCGATTCTGTCTCACTGCATCAGGAGGCTTCTCTGATCCGAATACAACCCGCCTCCAGTTAGGTTTCCCTGCTAGGTGGTTTTTTTTGTTTTTTTTTTTTTTTTTTGTTTGTTTGTTTGTTTGTTTTTTAAAATAGCTAGGCATGGAGCCCAACACGGGGCTTGAACTCATGACCCTGAGATCAAGACCTTAGCTGAGATCAAGAGTTCGACGCTTAACTGAGTCACCCAGGTGCTCCCCTGCTAGGTATTTTTATAGCACCATGTTTTCTGCCTATGACATATATCAATGCATGGTTAATGGCAATGGTTAATGGTTTCACTCTGTTTCCCCACTGTGTGTTCCATGGAGAGAAGACGATTACTCATAGCACTTATAGCATATCTGGGACATAGCAGAAAGTCAATAAATGCTTTTTGAATGGATGAGTTAGGCTTGTTATGCTTCACACTTCTCAATTGTTCACTCAACTAATTCTCAGATCAACCCACTGAAAAAGGGATGAGGATTCTAACTGCATAGATGAGTTCACTGAGGCTCAGACAAGTTCAATAACTTGTACAAGGTTATTAATCTAATAAATAGGGAGGAATGACCTGGTTCTAGCCTAAACTATTACATTATATCCAGTTGCTGACACTTTTTTAAAATGCCACATTACAAGAACATAATATGAAGCATCTACTAGGCTCTAGGAATTAAACATTAGTTGTCATAAATTTGAGAAAATGCATGTGAACACAGCCAAATGTTTTGCCCCTTAAAAGTGTTAAAACAGTTAAAAAAAAAAAAGCACAATTTAAGAAATAACTCCTCGTCTTTGTTTCTTGGGCAAGAAGAATCATCCCTCAAAAAATTAGAGACTAAACTGGATAAAAATAACACAATTTGAAATATGGATTAAAAATAATGTTAAAATTTTGAGGATGGGCAGTTCAAAGCATTTAGAAAAGACAAGTTTAAAGTTTTAGGCTTTACTTTAAAACATATATAATTTATATGTACATTTTGTGATTAAGGAAAAATAAGAGGCAATTGTCAAATGTACAACAGATAAAGTTTTCATGGCAATAAAAGACTTTTCAGATTCACAAACCTTTGTTAGATGACAAATTATGGGGCGGGAGTAATTTAAACTTTGTTACTATTTGCCAGCCATGCATTATCAACTTGGTTTTTTATACCTTAACCCTCACAACAACCCTGTGAGGTAGGTTTTAATTCAGGTTATTGAAAAATAAAAATTAACATTAGAGTTAAAGTGTTTTGGTCACGAGTGACCGTCACTATGACAATGCCAATGAATGTTAGCTCAAAGATCACAACTGGTTTTCTTTTAAATTTTATTTATTTATTTGCTTTTATTAAAAAAATCTCCAATTCAGGGTAGGTATATATGTTTAGATTAGATATGTTTAGATTTAGATTAGTTATGTTTAAGTAGCTTTAAAAATCACATATCTGTGACATTCTTTTGAACTATAATCATTAATGTTAACAGTCCTAAGTATTACAGTAACAGTACCATAACCTACTATATAGCCTAGAATAAAGAAATGTTACCCATCCACTAAGAAGCCAATCCCATTCTAACACTATAGGTACATCAATGGTTAATGATAAGCTTACTGACATTCTTATCAATACTTATTGATTCCTATGTTTGATGCTTTTTTCCCTCTCTGAGCAGTGTGTGTGAGTGTGTGTGTGTGTGTAGAAAATATATGTATATATGGTACACTTCAGGACAATTAGGCAATTCATTTTGCAACTACTTGAGTTTGACAGATGTGCAAATGAGTTTCATTATCTAAGCAGCCAACAGCATAAACTTCTGCAGGTGAATATATGGGTGGGCTATAAAGAGGAAAAGTGTTCCATAATTGTATGAAATGGTACAGTTAATTACCTTTGGCTTCATCAAATATGATTTAACAAGGATATTATGATTCATCACAATAAGCTAAGAGCACTGTTAGTTTACACCTGCTTGTTTCAGCAGATTATAAGCCAAGCATTTATGATATTTAAAATACTGGCAGATCTCTGTTATAGTCATTGAGACTCTTACCAAATTTTATTGTAAAGCTAGCTTAAATTTACCTCGTAAAATAAATACTGTGGGATAAATGCCCCCAAACATACTTAATCACAACCCTTAAGTCTTAGAAGTTGGTGCATCAAAATTGATCAAGCAATGTCCAAGAATATTTTCTAATATCATTCTTTTGACTTGGATGAATACCCTGGCATCTTTGGTAAGAAACTGAAGATGACTAGAGAAATAGAAGGAACAATATTCTCTGTCCTTATTCAAACTAACGGTCCATACCTAAGTATAGGGTGAGCTAAGGGTTTGGAAGAGAAAAGGAAAAGAGAGGACACCTAGGTGTGTTTTACGTAGGATAAGAGGGTTCTTTTGGTCTTGGTTTTATAAAATCTTTGTCCTGTTTAAGTTATAATAAATTAACTCAGTTTTTCTTTTCTAAAAAGGTACTTTTTTGTTTCTGTGTCATTGCAACATTATCATATTATCTATTTGTTTTTAGAAGAGTTTATTTTATCTATTTGTTTTATCTATTTCTTCTTTAAACAAGAGCATACTGCTTGCCTAGATGGCCAGACCAAAGGTGTTCTGAAGTTATAATCCATCCTGGATTCCTGGAAATGTGGAGAAAGATATTATCACAGTTAGACCTGACCTGATTTGTAGTATGAGGTATCATGTTTATAAGATACAGGTTTGACTTAAGTAAATAAATGATGTTTTGGGCTGTAGTCTAAAGCTACTAGTGGAAAATTATAAATAAAATTAAAAGTAGCTGAACATACAGAAATACAATATCCCTTTTTAAAAAGATTAACAAAATAAGTTAATGGTTAACTTTATATTTTAGAGTCCAGAAAATATCACCAAAATCACAAACATTTTAAGATTTTTTTGTTTCTGTTTTTTGAAAAGGGATACTGCATCTTTAACACATGTAAAGTTGTATATCACCCGTTTTCTACTTACAGGTAGTAGGAGTAAGAATAGTAGCTCCTCCTGGCAAGCAAATCACAGACAGTGGAAAAAGAGAAGCAATGGTGAATGAAAAGCGTGACTCTGTCACATTCAATAAAGCAGAAAAATGTGCGTTAAAAAATAAAATAAAATAAAATAAAGTAAAATAAAATAAAAGTCATGTTTTGTTTGGTTTGGTTTGGTTTGCATTTCAATTTGCTCATGCATTTGGTTAGATATATATATATATATATTTTTTTTTGCCATGCAATTAAACAGACAGATATGCAATAGAAAAATAAAATTTAAAATACAAAATTTGGAAAACAGCATGCTGATATTTCTCTTGCTGCCAGAAAAATTAAAAAAATTAAATGGATTGTGTATTTCAACATGCAGTTAAGCATAATATTATCTATTACCATCAAAATGCCATGACAGATGGAACTGCTGTGTATAGAACTTGTACACTAAATTGACTATTTTTCTTCAAATACAAAACATAAATATCTATTAATATAGACTATATGCAGAGTGACAACTAAATTTCTAAACAAGTTGTTTTATCTTAATCGTACAGGGGTGCATACATATATTATGTGAATATACATATGCCCCATGCACTATATATACACGGAGATATGTCCACAGTAGATGTATGTGATCATAATATCATATACAAACATTTACTGCATTGAACATAATTTCAATTTATGTTGGGAATTAATAATGTATTCATGCTGCACATTTAAAATATAATACATAACCAATGAAAAAATGGCATACATTTGGAAATAATTCAACAGCGTTTAAATTAAAAAAAAAATGACATTGCGTTTTGAGAGATGCACTATCCCTTTTCTTAGCCTAAAAACTTACTTTATATATACCCTTAGCTGTAGAATTTTACTAAATTAAATTCCAAACCATATCTTTACACAAAACTCAAAAATACATAGAACTTTTTTCAACATGTCTATTATTCCTAGTGAGTCATAAAGTCTTGAGAAACTTAATTTCCCATAAAAATAAAGATCATAAGAGACTAAAATAGTTTGGTCTCATATTAGTTTTATTATAAATCTGTGTATTAAAAAGGAAAGATTATATATTAAAATTGATTAAGCTTGATACTATGCAATATGTTGTTATAAAATCTGTGCCTTTGTGTATGTATAATAAAGATTAGCGATTAAATCATACATGATACATGTGAGACATACTACGTTGAATAAAGTCATTACAAAGTTGATTAGATAAGGGATTCACATAATTTAGTTCTGATATTATATATTGGAGGGAAATATACCTAAATATGTAACTTTCTCTGTCTATAAAATTGCAACTCTTCCTGGTCAGGTTGTGGTGAGGAAGAGAAACAAAGGCCCTGGTATACTTTCTATCAAAAGACAATCAATGTATAATTACGAAAAGTCAAACGTGAAGCATTTTAATAGAGAGGCCAACCATTTAAAATATGAACCAGAAAAAGAATTCATACATTATGCAATTTTAGACAGTTGCCAGAGCATTTTACCCACACAAAAATAATCATGCTTAGAGATTATTTTGGTTTACTTTAGGAAATTTATGTTTCACATTTTTTTTTGTTGCTATTATTTCTGAAACAGAGGGCCATGGATAATGAAGGCTACTATAACATTTAAAAAAGTGTTGAATAAATAACAAATAAAACCAATAAGCTTAACCCAGTTCTAACTGAGTGAGGACATAATCAGAGGCCAACTTCATGCTCTCGTTTCCAATTTGAAGGGACTGGAATGGTTTTAATCGTGAAGCAAAGTTTAATTAACTCTCTATAAACAATTTAGTTAACTGCAAATATAAATTGAAACTAAATAGAGACATAAGATCTGAGAGATTACAATCAGCCATTTTATTGACCTTGATTGGCAAATTCATATTACTAAAATACTTAAACCTTCCTGTCTCAATTATGATGTATTCTCCAACCACAGAGGTAGACAACAGCAAAAAGAGAAAGCACTATTAGGGAAAGCACGTATGTAGCTAATTTAACACAAAACACTATAATGCATACCTAATGTTTCTAATGCAGATGTGTCTTCTCCAACATATATATCTCCAGGGGATAATTGTAAGGAGGCAATACATTAAAATAAACTCTGATGGATTGATTAAACATGTAGTATGAGTCTTATCTATACTGTTAATGACTTGAGTATAAAACAATCCTAACAGTATATGATTTAATATAATGTAAGCAACATCATTTAGTATTTGATATAATCAAAAATTTCAAACACATCTATACACAAAGCTATTTTAGGACTGTACTCTGCATGTAAAGACTTGTTTAAAAGTCCTTCCAAACTGCAGTATAATCTAAAACATATGATAGGAACGATAGGAGGGTTGTATCAGTTTCTAAGATATGCCTTACAGATAATGACATTTTATAGAAAGAAAAAAATTCAAGTTATAAAAACTGTATACTTTGAAATGTTTTTCAGCAGGAGTATACTTTAATCTCCTGAATAGAGTTTAGTTTAAATTCCAGTAGGTCTTAATATCTTCATAGAATTCCAGGAGATGGCGGTATTGGTTGATATTGTATAAAAGACTGATGTTCAATTAAAAAAAAAAAGACTCTTCATATTAATGTGCTGAAATATCGAGCCAGCGAATATTTAATATATAATTTCACAAAATAATATTTAGATTCTTCTCATCTCTTACATGTAGCCAACATGTAGAAAAATAGAGAAAGAGTACAAACTAATTCACAGACCGTAATCCAAGAATCATAATAAATACTTTTGCCATTATTAGTAAATAACATTTCAAAATGTAAGAAATGAGTATCTCAAGTTTCTCTGCATCTGAGAAATTTAAATTCATACATTAATTTCAAAGTTAACTTGATGAAAAATATACCTTTATATCCAAAATCAAACTACAAGGAACTGATAGGAATTTATTTAAGAACCATGAGAAATAGACTCAGATGCTGGCAACATTGTCAAAATTCAATTCTTCTTGTTTGTTCTATTTCAAAAGAGCTCAGAGAAATAAAACAGTATTTGAAAACTACTGACATAAATGGTAGGTGAATGGGACAGAACAAAATCAGGTCTTACCTTTTTTTTACAATTAGTATGACAACTAGGAGGAGGAGGATGAACACCAGAATTCCAGCACTTATTCCTGCTATTTTCACCACTCTGTCTGTCTGCTTGGCTGGGTCTGGAATCACTTCTGGTTCTTCTGTTGCTGCTGCTAAATGAATTTAAAAAATAAATTACTGAAAGCAGCTAATTATCAAAAAAGTGGAAATTAGTTCCAGCCAAAAATTGCTATAAAAAGAGAACTTGTTTTATTTTATTTGAATAAAAAACCTGGATATATAAATACAAAAGCATGCTGAACTACAGCATAAGGAATTTAGGGTGGAGATAAGGGGAAATAAAGCCTTTTGAATAGGAATTTTATTATCACATAAAAATAAAACAAAACCTAGAAAAGACTATCAAAGGGAATGGTGAACTACTTTTCTCCAAATGTCTGTAAAAGTCAGACACAAGATTTTTAGCCTAGGACACGGAAAGAGATGGTGTCAGACTTAGGATTCATTTGTTTGCTGGCCCATTTAGCAAACACTTCCGAACTCAAGCACTTGGTGCTGTGCTTGGCTCTTCATGGTAGATGTCAATAGCTCTTGGCTGGGACACAAGAGGTTAGGTGAAATAACGCCTTGTCTAACTAGTGGAGGTGTCAGGTTTGATTTGAAATAAATGATTTAAAGGAATAGTTGGTTTGGAGGAAAAGAAAAACAAATACATCAAGCAGCATTTCACATTCTCTTTAAAAATAAAACCCAGATGATAAACTTGGGAAATTGAACTTTGAATAGAACTTTGTTCTATTTTTATTTTTAAAATTTTTTATTTCCCAAAAAACTTGTCCCTTCCTCCAATTTCTTTTTTATTTAAATTCTAGCTAGTTAACATATAGAGTAATATTGGTTTCAGGAGTAGAATTTAGTGGTTCATCACAACAAGTGCCCTCACCCTCCTTTTTTAAAGTAGCCTTCATGCCCAGCATTGAGTCCAACACAGGCCTTGATCTCACAACTGTGAGATTAGGACCTGAGCTGAGACCAAGAGAAGGATGCTTAATCAACTGAGCCACCCAAGTGCCCCGTAACAAGTGCCCTCCTTAATACCCATGACCCATTTAGTTCCTCTTTTGCCCACCTCCCTCCAGCAACCCTGTTTATTCCCTATAGTTTAGAGGGTCTTACGGTTTGACTCCCTCTCTTTTTCTACCTTTTCCCATATATGTTCATCTATTTTGTTTCTTAAATTCCACATGAGTGAAATCATATGGTATTTGTCCTTCTCTGACTTGTTTTGCTTAGCATAATACACTCTAGCTCCATTCATTTCATTACAAATGGCAAAACTTTGTTCTTTTTGGTGGCTGAATAATATTCCATTGTATATATATGCACACACACTCATCTTCTTTATTCATTCATTATACCTCTAACTTTTCCCTCTTTCTCAAAGCCACTCCCATCCCCCAGATATATACACAATCAAAAGCATAAACCTTATTAGTCAATTTATAAGTTTCACTAACCTTCTGAAGCTATTTTCCTTTTACCTTATTAACCTTGAAAACTGGCAAGAAAAGTATTTTACATTTTGCAATTACCAAAACTGAGGTTTAGAGACACAAGAATAGATTATAAATTGCTCAAGTATACTAACAAAACCTAACACATCTTCCATCTTCTAAAACAGCATTTCTCAATGTTTCTAGATCCATGGTCCCTCCTGTTAAGAATGTGGGTGACAAGAGTATTACGGGTGACACTCAGAATTAGGTACTTTGGGAAACTGCCTTAAAGCATCCACAACAGCATGAGGAGATGGTGGCTGAGTGAACAAACCCCTAAATTAACCTCATACCTTTCCAATAGATAATTTATAAATTCCTTTAAAAATGAGCTATTGTTCTATATTTTAGTTCTTTCTTTAGCATCTTTATCTTGGCTTCCAAACTCCCTCCCTGTGCTTTGATTCCAAGTTCTGTATATCTGCACATCTCAATATCTGTTCCACTTTCCTGAACAGCCACATTTTCTCCCCAAAAGAGATGGACACAAGATTAGTAATTTTTTAATTTTTCCAAGTATGAAATTAAAAATAACTAATATATCTAATATCAATATCATTTCATAAAATGGTAATTTAAAATAAAACCAGTAGGAAACATAGTTTGAGGAAAAGTGTTAGAGAAACAGTTCACTTTGTAAAACAATTCACTATATCTATCTTAATTTATCTGATTTCAATTGGAGAGGATAAAACCTCCCCATGGTTCCATATTTCATAACTGTTATTCTCAAGTAGGAAAAGCAAGCCTTCAGCTTGTTTCTTCTGGTAAGCAAGGGAGTTTTCCTTTCTGACATGACACTTTCCATATACTCAGGCTTCAGGAAATTTCCAATCTCATTAATTATGAATAGAGGTAGTGCAATGCTTACCACATTTCAAACTATACATTATGGTTCATTTCATCAAGGCATATATTGAATATACTGCAGATCTCTTCTTTCCCAAGAATAATTTTAGAAATATAGTACATATATGCGTATGAAAATAGGTGGAATATATCTCAAAGTTGGATATAAAGGTAAAGAGGATATATGCTGATTGTAATTCTCAAGTAGATTGGTTTAAATAGCTTCAAATAGGGAGACAGAATGATGCAGAATTCTCCAGGAGAAAACTTCAGTGCATATAACAAATCATCATTGTTTATTAATTAATGCTTATTCTCAAAAGGTTCTAGGTTATGCTTGCCTTTCAGAAGGTAATGATGATGGCTTTGTGATTTGACATATCTCACAGAATTAAATGTTTGTGAAACTCTTTGAAAGAGCAATTCTTGTTCAGTGAGGTTAGTATATATTTAATACACCATTTTAATTCAACAAATATAGTTATGAGCTACTTTTCTAAAGATATTATCCCATAAGGAGCATATATCTTCTAAAAATCTTCAAAACTGCTAAGCCTACCAGAAAAATCTCAGAATATATGCAGATGCAAATACAAACTCTGATCCTGAAGTATTAACAGGCAGTCTTTTTTTTTTTTTTTTGAAGATTTTTATTTATTTATTTGACAGACAGAGATCACAAGTAGGCAGAGAGGCAGGAGGAGAGAGAGAGGAGGAAGCAGGCTCCGTGCTGGGCAGACAGCCTGATGCAGGGCTCGATCCCAGGATCCTGTGATCATGACCTGAGCCGAAGGCAGAGGCTTTAAACCACTGAGCCACCCAGGTACCCCTTAATAGGCAGTCTTAATACTTGCTGGGTTTACAGTCAAAATGGCTAAAATTAGCAAGACAGGAAACAACAAATGTGGGTGAGGATGCAGAAAAAGGGGAACCCTCTTACACTGCTGTTGGGAATGCAAACTGGTGCAGCCACTCTGAAAAACAGTATGTAGGTTCTTCAAGAAGTTAAAAATAGAGCTACCCTATGACTCAGCAATTGCACTATTGGGTATTTACCCCAAAGATACAAGTGTGATCTGAAGGGGCACTGTACCCCAATGTTTATAGTAGCATTGTCCACAACAGCCCAACTATGAAAAGAACCCAGCTGTCCATTGACAGATGAATGGATAAAGAAGACATTGCATGCATGTATACATATAATGAAATATTAATCAGCCATCAAAAAAATGAAATTTGCCATTTGCAATGATGTGGATAGAGCTAGAGGGTATTATGTCCCACTAGGTGGGGCAGTCTGGTCTCAGTGAAATAAGTCAATCAGAGAGAGACAATTATATGATTTCCCTCATATGTGGAATTTAAGAAACAAAACAGGAGCATAGAGGAAAGGAGGGAAAAATAAAATATGATATAATCAGAGAGGGAGAAAAACCATAAGAGACTCTTAACTCTAGGAAACAAACAGGGTGGCTGGAGGGGTGGGAGGTGGGGGGATGCAGTAAGTGGGTGATGGGCATTAAGGAGGGTACGTGATGTAATGAGCACTGGATATTACATACAATTGATGAATCACCTAACTCTACCTCTGAAACCAAAAATACACTTTATGTTAATCAACTGAATTTAAATAAAATTAAAAAGAAATACTAGCTGGGTTTAATAATTAAATAACAAAACTGATATAAAGATGATGGGTAAATAATTTCAAATTCAGAGATGGAAGAATTCTTATACGTCTAATTAAATAGATTTGCTGATGAGTTAATCTAAACATATTTTCAGAAACAAAAAGCCAAATATAAAAGTAAATTCCTGACTAAAGACACTGATAACCTTGCAAGCAAGTGTATTCTGGGTATAAAGTAATGAAACTTTTATAACCTATTATGTAAAACAATATTGCTATTTTAAAGTCATAGTCTATATGTCTTTGTTAAGCACTGGACTTCAATTAATTTTTCCCAAACAGTTAAAGAAAAAAGCACCTAGTTCATTCATTTGGGTTAAGTAAGGGTGCCTGCCTGTCATGATTACAACTCTGGTGCAGAATTGCTCATCAGAGCTTCAACATCATTATTAAACTTGAGTATAGAAGACTAATCAAATTCTCCAGGAACATATGATTTAGTGTCTGTTTTCCCTTGATTGTGAATCCCCCTTAAAAATCTTTAGCTGAACATTTACTATTACTATTGTTACCAGTATTTTTTATTAAATGTCCACATAAATTTATTACTTTAGAGACTTTAATCACACATATTTTTTTCTAAGTTCTTGGCCTACTAGAACCAAGGAACATAAATATCCTATTTAAAATCATTCAAGCTTAGAAGATTCATTAATGGAAATACAGAATAACCCCTAAGTGAGCATTTTCTATTTTCTTCAAGAGAGCAAAAAGCTATTATAGTGACTGAACCCTTGAGCCCAGTTTATAATTTATGCATGTACACAAAGGCGATGTGGAACACCTCTTTCAGAAATGCTTTCCTTTGCCATAAATCTTTACCTTTTTTATCTGTCAAAGATTATTCGAAAAGTCCCATTGTTCTGAAGCCAAAGGCAGCATAATTCTTTGGACAATGAGAAAGAACTAAAGGAGTATTTCTTTTTAATTGAGCAAATTTATGTGCTGCATTTTTTTTCCAAAATAGTTAAAGTGACCTCATAAATTGTGTCCTTCCTCCCACTATGTAAAAATAATTTACCTAAAAACTTCAGGTAAAAAATTTAGATTTAAAAATATACAAATACCACCAAAATATACAAATCTACCTAAATTTAAAAGCTGTGGTCATAAAAAACAGTCTTCCATTTTCATGATGTATTAGAGGCGGAAGCCTCTAAGTTCAATATATCAGGTGATCTCATAACAGCTTTAGAGACACCATTATCCTGTAAATTCCACAAATTTCCCAGGTATTTCATTAGTGCTTTCTTTCCTTCTCAGCTGTACTTCTGAAGATTGTTTACACTCACTTCTCACTCATTAATTTAAATACTATAATCAAAGGGAGGAAGATGGCAGAAGAGTAAGGGACCTAAGTTTGTCTGGTCTTTGGAATTCAACTAGATAGTTACCAAATCACGCTGAATACCTGTGAACTCAACCAGAGATTTAAGAAAAGAATTGCTGCAATTCTACAAATGGAAAAGAGACTGCTTTTTGCAAGGTAGGAGGTGCAGAGAGGTGAATCCGAGGGAATATATCAGATGATAAAGTATAGAGGAGGGAGCCTCCATTTCCCAGCCATTTGGAAGTGGTATAGCAGCAGAGCACAATATCGGAACTTTTAGAAGTCTGCTCCAGTGACGGATGTCCCTGCCTGAAAGGCACACAGGTGGCTAAGCAGGGGTGGAACACTAGATGGGACAGTCTGGTCTCAGGAACCCTGGGATCACAGGAAGACTGAGGTGCCTGAGTGTGGCAGAGTTCCCAGACATTGGAGTGGGGAAGCCAGCTGCAATCAGTGAGCCCTGGAGTGAACTTTCAACTCGGGATTGCCATAAATCATGAACCATGGCATGGTCAAGTGACCCCTCTCTTATTAGGGGCCCAGTAAGTGGCAGAACTGGGGTGAGCCCCCCTCCCTCCATGGGAAGGTCTGCGTGGGTGCCTGCTGCAGGAATCTTTAGGGTTTGGAGACTCCAAATGGGGTCATGTGTCAGTGTCATGTGTCACCCAGCTCAGTCCCAGGCTGGGTAAGCATTGAGTGTGGACAGAGACAAAGGAGACAGAAGTGATTGACTGCTTTTCTGTGAGGGTGTACTAAGGAGTAGGGCCCTAAGCTTTTGGCTCTGGGACTGGAGATCAGATGCTGCCATTTTTATTCTCATGCTCTAAAGCAGTACAGAAAGCTTTCAGGGAATAAAACCGATGTAGAGCAATACTGAGCAGATTACTTAGCCTGGTCCCTGGCAAGAGTAGTGTAGTTCCGCCTCAGACAAAGACACTTGAGAATCAGTGCAACAGGTTCCACCCCCAGAAGATCAGCAAGAACATCCAGCTAAGACCAAGTTTACCAATCACATAGAATGGCAAAACTCCAGTGCTAGGGGAAAACAGTATATAGAATTCATGTTTATTTTCCTCGTGGTTCTTTAGTCTTCCAGTTTTTTTCCACTTTTTTTTCTTTTTTCCTTTTCAATTTATTATTTAATTAACTTTCAGAAGTCTTTTAAAATTTTCTTTCTTACAGTTACATTCTATCCTTACATTGTATTTAAATTTTATTTTTTATATGGAAGTTTTTCTTTCCTTATAATTTTGGGATCTGGTTTTCTAACAGACCAAAATACACCCAGGATCTAGTGTATTGCTCTGATCTGTTCAACTGTCTGATTATATTCTCTCTCTGTCTTTTATTTTATTTTATTTTCTGTTTCAGATCTCTTCTGATTAGTTTCCTATATATTCCTCTGGGGTCATTGTTGCTATTTTAATATCTTGTGCTCTCCTTCATCTACTTTTCTCTGGACACAATGACAAGACAGAAAAACTCACCTCAGAAAAGAGAACAAGAGGCAGTACTGATTGTGAGGTACCGAATCAGTATGGATATAAATAAGATGTCAGAACTAGAGTTCAGAAAAATGATTATAAAGATACTAGTTAGTATCTTTATAATCATAGAGTACAGTAGAGAATTTAAAAAAATTCTCTACTGTAGAGAAAAAATATAAAAAATCATAGAGTACAGTAGAGAATTTCTTTCTGGAGAAATAAAAGAACTAAAATCTAATCAGGTTGAAATCAAGAGGCTATTAATGAGATGCAATAAAAAATGGAGGCTCTAACTGCTAGGATAAATGAGGCAGTAGAGAGAATTAGTGATACAGAAGACAAAATGATGAAGAATGAAGAAGCTGAGAGAAAGATAAACTGCTGGATCATGAGGAGAGAATTTGTGAGATAAATGATACCATAAAGCAAAACAATATTAGAATAATTGGGATCTCAGAAGAGGAAAGAGAGAAAGAGGAAGAAGGTATATTTGAGAAAATTATAGTTGAGAACTTCCCTAATCTGGGGAAGGAACAGGCATTCAAGTCCATCAGGCATAGAGAACCCCCTTAAAATCAATAAAAATAGGTCGATGCCTTAACATATAACAGTGAAGTTTATAAATTTCAGAGACACAGAGAAATTCCTGAAAGCAGCTTGGGACAAGAGATCGTTAAGTTACAAGTGTAGAAACTTTAGACTGGCATCAGACCCATCTACAGAGACTTGGCAGGCAAGAAAGAACTGGCAGGATATATTCAGGGTGCTAAATGAGAAAAATATACAGCCAAGAATACTTTATTCAGCAAGGCTGTCATTCAAAATAAAGGAGAGATAAAGAGCTTCCAGGACAAAAAGAAACTAAAGGAATTCATGAACACTACACGAGACCGGCAAGAAATATTAAAGAGAATACTTGAAATGAAGGGAGAGCCCAAAAGTAACATAGACCAAGAAGGAACAGAGACAATATACAGCAACAAATATTTTGTGGGTAATACCATATCTTTCATGGTTACTCTGAATGTAAATGGGCTAAATGCCCCAATCAAAAGACACAGGGTATCAAAATGGATAAAAAGGGTGCCTGGGTGGCTCAGTGGGTTAAAGCCTCTGCCTTCGGCTCAGGTCATGATCCCAGGGCCTGAGATCGAGCCCCGCATCAGGTTCTCTGCTCAGCGGGGAGCCTGCTTCCCCCCACCCCAACTCTCTGCCTATTTGTTATCTCTGTATGTCAAATAAATAAATAAAAATAAAATCTTTTAAAAAATGGATTAAAAAAAGCAAGACCCATAGATATGCCATCTGCAAGAGACTCATTTTAGGTCCAAAGACAGCTCCAAATTGAAAGTGAGAGAGTGGAAAACAATTTATCATGCTAATGGACATCGAAAGAAGGCTGGGGTAGCAATCCTTAACTCACAAATATTAGATTTTAAACCAAGGATTGTAATAAGAGATGAGTAAGCACACTATATCATAATTAAAGGGTCTCTCCAACAAGAAGATCTAACAATTGTAAATATCTGTGTTCCTAACATGGGAGCAGCCAATTACATAAACCAATTAATAACAAAATTAAACAAACACATTGATAAAAATAACATAATAGTAGGGGACTTTAACCACCCATTCACTGCAATGGACAGACCATTTAAGAAGATCAACAAGGAAATAAGGGTTTTGAAAGACACACTGAATCAGAAGGACTTTACAGATATACTCAGAGCATTCTATCCTAAAGCAACAAAATACACATTCTTCTTGAGTGCACATAGAACATTCTCCAGAACAGATCACATACTGGCTCACAAATCAAGTCTCAACTGGTACCAAAAGATTGGGATCATTCCCTGCATATTTTCAGACCATAATGCTCTGAAGTTAGAACTCAATCACAAGAGGAAAATTGGAGAAAACCCAAATACATGGAGGGTAAGAGTATTCTACTGAAGAATGAGTGGGTCAACCATGAAATTAAAGAATTTTTAAAAATCATGGAAACAAAGGAAAATGAAAATACAACTGTCTGAAACCCTTGGGATGCAGGAAAGGTGGTCTAAGAGGGTAGTATATAGTTAATATAAGCCTCTCCCAAGAAATAAGAAAGGTCTCAAATACACAACCTAATCTTACACCTAAAGGAGCTGGAGAAAGAACAGCAAATAAAGCTTAAACCTAGCAGGAGAGAATTAATGAAGACTAGAGCAGAAATCAATAAAATAGAAAACAAAAGAACAGCAGAACAGATCAACAAAAGTAGAAGACTGTTTTTTGAAAGAATTAATAAGATCTATAAACCTCTGGCCAGACTTACCAAAAAGAAAAGAGAAAGGACCCAAATAAATAAAATCATGAGTGAAAGAGGGGAGATCACAACCAACACCAAGGAAATATGAACAATTATAACATAGTATGAACAACTTTATGCCAACAAATTAGGCAATCTGGAAGAAAAGGGTGATTCCTTGAAACTTATAAATTACTAAAACTGAAACAGGAAGAAATATAAAACCTGAACATACCCATAACCAGCAAAGAAACTGAAGCAGAAATAAAAAATCTCCCAATAAAGAGTCCAGGGCCAGATGGCTTCCTACAGGAATTTTACCAAACATGTGAAGAAGAATTAATAGCTATTCTTCTGAAGCTGTTTCAAAAAATAGAAATGGAAGGAAAACCCCCAAACTCGTTCTATGAGGCCAGCATTACCTTGATTCCAAGACCAACAAAGATCCAACCAAAAAGGTGAATTGCATACCAATATCCCTGATGAACACAGACGCCATAATTCTCATCAAGATAATAGCCAATAGGATCCAACATTACATTAAAAGGATTACCTACCCCAACCAAGTGGGATTTATTCCTGGGTAGTTCAACGCCCACAAATCAATCTATGTGATACACACTACATTAATAAAAGAAGGACAAAAAACATGATCCTCACAATAGATGCAGAAAAAGCATGTGACCAAATACATCATCCTTTCTTGATTGAAACTCTTCACAATTTAGGGGTAGAGGGAACATACTAATATCATAAAAACCACCTATGAAAAGCCCACAGAGAATATCATTCTCAATGGGGGAAAACTGAGAGCTTTTCTCTTAATGTCAGGAACACAGATGGCAGGGATATCCATCCTCCCTACTGTTGTTCAACATTGTACTAGAAATCCTAGCCTCAGCAATCAGACAACAAAAAGAAATAAAAGGCTAGACTGAATTGGCAAAGAAGTCAAACTCTCACTCTTCACAGATGACATGATACCCTATGCGGAAAACCTGAAACAATCCATCCCCAAATTGCTAGAACTCGTACAGGAATTCAGCAATGTGGCAGGAAATAAAATCAATGCATAGAAATCAGTTGCATTTCTATAAAATAACTGTGAGATGGAAGAAAGAGAAATTAAGGAATCGATTCCACTTATAATTGTACCAAAAACCATAAGAGGGCTGCCTGGGTGGCTCAGTGGGTTAAGCCTCTGCCTTCAGCTCAGGTCATGATCTCAGGGTCCTGGGACCGAGTCCCGCATCAGGCTCTCTGCTAGTCAGGGAGCCTGCTTCCTCCTCTCTCTCTCTACTTGTGATCTTTCTCTGTCAAAAAAATAAAAATCTTTAAAAAAAAAAAGTAAGATACCTAGAAATAGACCTAATCAAAGAGGCAAAGGATCTGCACACTGAAAACTAAGAATATTCATGAAAGAAACAGAGGAAGACACAAAGAAATAGAAAAATGTTCCATGCTCATGGATTGGAAGAACAAATATCATTAAAATGTCCATGCTACCTAGAGCAATCTAAACATTCAATGCAATCCCTATCAATATACCATGAACTTTTTTCACAGAGCTAGAACCAATAATCCCAAAATTTGTATGGAACCAGAAAAGACCTCAAATAGCCAAAAGAAGTTGAAAAGGAAAACCAAAGCTAGTAGCATCACAATTCCAGACTTCAAGCTCTATGACAAAGCTGTAATCACCAAGACAGTATGATACTGGCACAAAAACAGACACACCGATCAATGGAACAGAATAGAGAACCCAGAAATGGACCCTCAGCTCTATGGTCAACTAATCTTTGACAAAGCAGGAAAGAATATCCAATGGAAAAAAGACAGTCTCTTCAACAAATGGTGCTGGGAAAATTGGACAGCCACATGCTGAACAATGAAACTAGACCATTTCTTTATACTATACACAAAAATAGACTAAAAAAAGGATGAAAGATCAAAATGTGAGAGAGGAATCCATCAAAATTCTAGAGGAGAACACAGGCAGCAACCTCTTTGACCTTGGCTGCAGCAATTTCTTGCTAGACAAGTCTGCAAAGGCAAGGGAAGGGCAAAAATGAACTATGGGGACTTCATCAAAATAAAAAGCTGCACAACAAAGGAAACAATAGGTTAAACCAAAAGACAACTAAGAGAATGGGGGAAGGTATGCAGAAATGTCTTATCAGATAAAGGGCTAGAATCCACAATCTATAAAGAACTTATCAAATTCAACACCCTCGGAACAAATAATCCAATCAAGAAATAGGCAGAAGACATGAACAGACACTTCTCCAATGAACACATACAAATGTCCAACAGACACATGAAGAAATGCTCAACATAATTTGGCATCAATTGAACCCTCCTTCAGGATATAGCACAACTATCCTCACAGGTGTTCAAGCCAAAAACCTGAGCAAAATTCTTGAATCTTTCTCTTATTTCCAGGATCAATACATCTTTATCAACCAAACTGAGATGCTTTTGAAAGTAAAAGGGGATGCTACTAATAATTATGATAGGACAAAGGCAAAAAATGGAGTTGTCCTGGGTAAACACGACAGATGACTGATTACTACACTTTTCTTTCTCATACAGTTAGAGTACTGCTATTTTCTAAATACCTCTTGTGCCTACTTTTCCTATCTCCACCGCTACTACCTTAAGTCAGGTCAACATCACATCTCATCCAATTTACAGAGCAGTCACCTATTAAGTCTCCCCAACTGCACTCTGCCTGTTCCACATTAGCACATGATGTAGCCCATAGTGCATCTGTGTCTTCAACTGTATCACGTCACTCCAATGATGAGAACCCGCCAGTGGCTTCCCTCTCCTATAAAGATAAAGCCCATGAAAGCAGGAACCACGTTTGTTTTCCTTAGCATTGCATTTCTAGTAGCGTCTGGAAAGCCACAGCAGTACAAAGTACTGGTTGAGTAAGTAAAAGAACAACAGTAAGGCTGCTTATGGTAGCTTATACTGACACACAGAAAATTGGACACACAAAAAACAAGGACAGATTTGATCGATATGCATAATCTTGCTTTGGATGCCAGTATAAGCTTCTGAATTGTTTCTAGAAATTTCTAACCCCTCTGCTAGCAACTATACATACACAAAGTTAACTGTTTCTACCATCTGACAACATCTACCACTAAACCAAAGCGCAGGGAAATTTCAGTCATGGGAAGTACAAGAAACTTGCATCAGAGTAAGGCCCTATTTTAACTCTCAGCTCCTTCTCTTACTTGTTGTGCAACAATGAGTAAGTTGGCATCTGTGAGTTAATATTTTAACTATAAAATAAAAATAACAGTAGCTATATCATCCTAGCTTTTAAGAGTATCAAGTGACACCATGATGTGAAAAGTTCCTATAAAATGTGGAACACTGGTACTAATAGTAGTAACAGAGGTCCTGCCACCCTGAGTGGAGATGGCCCAGATGTCAGCCCATTGGGTCCATCACACACAAAAAATTAAAAATTATGAATAGGAGAATTGACAGGACTAGAAAACAGTTTTTAAAAATCTTAACAATCTCCTGTATAAATAAGTAATGGTGAGTTTTGTCAAGTACATGTTATTAATTAAACAGTCTGCCACAGTGGACTTCTCAGCCTTACAGGCATCTTGAAGCGTGCATTATTTAACTCCATGATTCTTTGAAGTCCTGTTGCTTCATCATGTCATATGATCTTATGAAACCTGTCTAGTCTCAGGGGGTTGGCAATAAAAAACAGGGTCTACTGGAGTTTTCTATAGGTGAAAAATGAAAACCGATATAGTATGTATTTTCTTTTAACCGTTAACTAAAATATGGTTTATTCTTGTTTAATTAAGGTATAGATATTACCTGAAAATTTCTGATGTGGAAAATAATAGTTCAGAAGTCTATGAAGCCTTTAAATAACTATGAACTAAAAGTACAGAATAACATTACAAAGATTTAAAATTCATTTCACACTGCTTACACATGACATCTTGTAGTCTTTGATTCTCTACCTTTTAAAAATTTTAAAACCACAGTTCAAGTTTTACATAAAATCCTGAAGAAATTATAGAAACTCTTTTAAAAAAAGTAATAAAATAAGTATCACGTTTTAGAAAGGTACTTGAAGGTTAAAAAACATGTTCAATATTTTTTGCTTCATAACAACTTAATGAAGGTCAAATATTTTACATATGAATTTTTCATTAAGCTTTCCATTCAGTTAAATTTATTCAACTGGGTAAAGTAGAGCCTTAGTGTTTTCTCTTACTTCTTAAACATGGTTAAATCTATCTGCTAAGTTATGTCTGGAGTCTGTCCTTAATTCTCTTTCAGTGTGTTACACAAGACCCAGCTGTCTTGCTTTTTCATGAAGCCTTTCTGCTCTCCTTAAAGGCCTCCTCAGATTTATCCTTTCTAATGCCACAAGAATGAGTTTTCTCAAATGCAAATGTGACTAAATGACTTTCTAAACTGCTTCCCATGGAAGAAGAAAGGCAGAAGTTCTTGGTACAACATAAATGAAGCCTTTAAGGCTCTAATCAACCTTTTCCATCTCATCTACTGACAACTCAAATCCTTTAGGCTATCACATACCCCCAATCAGACAAAAGCACCAACCCTTCCCCAAATACTCCTCTATCTATTCCAGGGTTTGGCAAACTGTGGCCCCTGGGGTTGTATCCAGCAGATTTGGACTGCAACTATTATATGCTTGCAAATATTCAGCTTCACAAGATAATGTTAAATTATGATCCAATTATATACCCACCAGGTGTTTACATAAACTCAATTTAAATTACATCTTTAAAAAAAAATTACATCTTAACACTTTGTATTACCACACTTCATGATTTTTGCCAATTTAGTGGTAGAGACTGACATCTCATAGGCATTTGATTATTGAAATTATCTTTTGAAAAAAAGAAATTATCTTTTGGGATACTTATTTAAAATATTTATACCTATTTCTTCTCTTTGCATGGTGCAAAACTTTGGCTCATATTTTTAGATTTAGTTTTCATCTTTTCTTATTAATGGAAAATATTTTGTGTATGGATAATATCTTTTGTCAGTTACGTGTTACACATACTTTCTATGGGGTGGTTTTCCTTTTACTTTATTTATGACAGCCTGATGAATAGCAGTTCTTATTATTAATGAAGTCAAATATATCAATCATTTATTTGAATTCATAGAAACAATCTCTTTCTCTAAAAGTTTTAAAACTATGCACTTCCTACTTAATCCTGTATCCATCTGAAATTGCTTTCTGAATATGATATACACTAGGAAGACATTTCAGGTCTGGCCCTCCAATCCTTCACAAATAAGTATTCAGTTATCTGTGGACAATTTTTGAATTTATCCAGTCATCTACAATCCAGTTCTGTCCTATATTCTAATTACATAAATGCATGAATTCAGTTTCTGGATTTTCCATTATTTTGTAGGAGGCAATGTATTTATTCTGTACTGATATGACATGGTTTTAATTACCACAGCTTTATAATACGTTACATGATGGGCATGTTCCCAGGCCTTGTCCTCTTCTTAAGCATCTTGGCTAGTCTTTACACTTTGCTGCAGCTTCTTTGGATTAAAGTTCAGCTGATTAATTATCTTTACACTTCTGTTAAAAGTGCTCTGTAGTCCATCCAAAGAGTTTTTAAAATTCGAACAATTTGTGCTTTTGCTTTTTGCAAATTGTTCTTGGTTTAGTTACTCTTAATAGCTTATTGCTAAACTTTATGATTTGCACTTTGCCTCTCTGAGTGTTCTGTACACCACTCTTTTGTATTCTGAACAGGACAATCACAATTTCTGCGGTCCTTTGAGAATGTAGATCTGTTGTTTCTACTAACACTGACAGTGAATTACTTCTAGGAAGGTTTGGTGACCTTTGGTTGTGAGTTAATGGCTTTATGTTAGTCTGTGGGAATCCTGCAGGCCTAAATTGATCATTCTTTCATCTACAAAAGAACCTGCATCACCTTCTGCCCAGTAACCATGAGGGACCATAGGAGTCAGACTACTTCTGCACTCCTCAAGAGTATCAGCTCTATATGAGAGTTCAGGCTAGGCAACCCTCTTATTACCAGCCCAAGCACCTGTGTTTCAATAGCTTCAGCATCCCTTCAAGGACTACCAACCTCTCCTTGTGCTCTTGCTCACTGTTCTTACCTCCATGCATCTACTTTTTTGGGGTGGGGGACAGAAGCAGAATACTAAGTCCTTAGAAACCTCTCCTAGGTACTGTGAGGTTGGTAATGTACCTAGTAATGTACCTAAAGATGTGTCCTATCTAGGTAGGCTGTTCTGCAGACCCCTTCAGAGCACCTCACCTGCCAGATTTCCAAAATGGAAGTCAGACCATGGGATTTTATGTTTTTTCTTGAGAGCTTACTCAAGACCTTAATCCTTAACTATCCTCTCATCTCTAAAACAACAGTTAATTATTTGCCCATAACCCATATGTAAAATTGGATTGCAAATATTTTTTAATAGATCTAAAAAATATGCTAGATTAGAAGCTAATTGAGGGCAGATATAATTGCATTCATCTTTTATGTCCAGTGATTTACAGTGACCAGAGGTTTAGTTTAACGAATGAGTAACAAAAATATTCATTTGTCAAAGAGTACCACCTACATAAACGCTTGTATCATACAGCATAAAAGCATGTTTAAAGTTTTAACATTTTTGAAATAAATACATTAACGCTAAGGTTAAATGAATTAATTTATGAAATCTATAATTATTCTTTAAAACAAACTGTTCTACATAGCAGAAATTGTTATGGAACTTCAATATCTGGAAAAGATAGTGATAAGGGACACTCTAATCAGGTGGCATTAAGTATTTTTGTAATAACAAAACCACTGATCCGGGTTGGAGTTCCAGGTCTGCCACGTACTAGTTCGGGGGCCTTAAGTAAGCTACTTAACCACTGTGTTCCTTCATTTTCTTATTGGTACAATGGAAATGATAAAGATACATATCTTCTAGGCTGACAGAAAGTCTAAACATGTTAAAATACATAAAATACTTAGGATAATACCTGGGTAATTAATAAGGCCTCAGTAAGTGTTAGGGTAAAAATAATCAAAGTTAGATAAAATCCTTTTTCTAAATCTAAATTTCCAAAAATGGGAGTCAGACCATGGGATTTTATGTTTTTTCTTGAGAGCTTACTCAAGACCTTAATCCTTATCTACCCTCTCATCTCTAAAACAACAGTTAATTATTTGTCCATAATCCATATGTAAAATTGGATTGCAAATATTTTTAAACTATAATTAGTATGAGTTCAAATAAATAGCTAATGGAGAGAAGTCTAATTTCTAAAAACACAGAGATACTACTGTTACCATTCATCATTTATCACATATTTGTTGAATACCTTGGGGGTAAAAAGATTGTACTAGACTAAAAACCAGAAAGAGGAACAAATGCTCCTCCTTCAGAGCATGTATAATCTAGAAGTGCAGCCAAGCACTTACATAATTGTACTTAGTAGCAGAATATGGCAAGTACCAAAGAGGTAAAGGTGGGATTCTGAGGGAGATGAAATCATATCTAGTTTGTTGATATCCTAAAACATTTCTTAGAATCGTTCAACATCGAAGTCCAACTTCTATTTTTTTATTTTTATTTTTAAAAGATTATATTTATTCATTGACAGAGAGAGAGAGACAACAAGAAAGGGTACACAAGCAGGGAGTGTGGGAGAGGGAGAAGCAGGCTTCCCACTGAGCAGGGAACTCAATGCTGGGCTCAATCCCAGGACCCTGGAATCATGACCTGAGGCAAAGGCAGACATTTAACGACTGAGCCACCCAGGTGCCCCAAAGCCCAACTTTAATTTTATTTTACTTTTTTTTTTTTTTTAAAGATTTTATTTGTTTATTTGTTACACACACACACAGAGAAGGCGCACAGAAAGGGGGAGCAGCATACAGATGGAGAGGGAAAAGCAGGCTTCCTGATGAGCAAGGAGCCCAATGTGGACCCGATCCCAGGATTCTGGGATCACGACCTGGGCCGAAGGCAGACACTTAACAGACTGAGCCACCCAGGTGCCCCCAAAGTCCAACTTTTAGATAAAAAAAAAAAACTTCTTAGATAAAAAAACTCAGAGGAAGTACACACCTTTTTCATGGTCATGGTATTAGTTATTGACACAATAAAAATATAGCCCATGCTTCCTGACCCCCATTTGGCACCTTCACTTGGGACCAATGTGGTTAGCCACCTAGTTAGGAAGATTTTTTACCACTGTCTTCTCAGAGAACTATACCGGAGAGGTATCAACCTCAACCACTACTTAACAAAAAGAAACAAAGTTGGAGAGATAGAAATACAAATAAATTGATAGTTAGATCAAACCTTTCCTATAAATACCAGAGATGGGTATATAGATGGATGGATGCAATCTGGGAGTATTCTTAGAGGAAGTTATAAGGGCTTTTTAAAAAAATAAAATTATAAAATATAAATTCCATGACCCATCTCAAATCCATGAAGAAAAGGCATGGGTTTCCTTCCTTTCACCAATAAATTATTTGTTGTTCCTGGCATGTTCTCTGTTCATTTCTAGGCTCTGATTAAACGTCACTGAACAAGACAGAGAATATCTCTACTCTCGTGCAGTTTGGATCCTTGTGTTGTGAAGCAGATAATACATAAGTAAACAAGCACCTGACAGTGAGAAGTTCCATGCCAAAAATTAAAGTAGGGAATGAAATAGAGCATCACAGTGACCTTTTCAGGTTTGAAGGTGAGGGAAGACCTCTCCAAAAGAAACATGGAGGTGGATGATGTGGTTTTTATTGAGATGACGAAGGCTGTAGCCTATCAACAGCAAATACTTTGAGTGCCTATGTTGTAGGCATTAAAGTGAGTTCAGAGATTATGAAGATGTCTAGTTGATTAAAAAAAATCTTTTTGAAAGTAATAAAGGAGATCAGAGAATAACAGTAGAGTAGTAAGGGCCCCTGACTGGTTCATTTGGTAGAGGAGGTGACTCTTGATCTTGGGCTTATGAGTTCAAGCCCCATATGGGGTCTAAAGATGACTTTAAATAAAAACACAATAGAGCAGTAAAAATTAACTTGAAGAAGTTAAAAAAAAGACAAATAACATAATGCCCTAACCCAGGCCCACATTTATACTGAAGGTACAGGAAAAGTAAACTATAAATGACGAGGAACTATATCTTCCATATAGTGATTAGTACATGCGGGACATCCAAGCAGGAATGACCTATTAAGACTAAAAGAGGTTGAGCTAAGGCTTACTGAAAAGTCAAAGGAGTACGTTAAAACTAATGATGCTGGATCACATATCCATATATGGGGTTTATAGCAAAGTAGTCTATGGAACAACCAAATTTGAATATTAAATTAAGATGTTTATAAAATGATAAATACAGGTATCTGGAGATGTTTGGTAAAATAAAAAAAAAAGCTTCATGATAATGTCAGTGATTTTTTTTTCTCCTATAAACTACAGGATCAGAAGAGTCTCTCCTTCAGGGAAAAATGTGGAATATTAAAATCCAGGCAGTGCATGTAATTAAAAGGCAAATAAATGCACTTGACATTTTTGTTGGCATAGAACTCAGAATGCCAGATCTAGGCCAGTCATCCAAACATACCATTCAAAGTGCAAACAAACAAAAAAAAAAATGCATTTGAATGTACTATAATTTGAAATATTAGAGAAAGAAATAGAAACCAAACAAAACCTTTAACAGCGCTCAAGTTAGAAGGATGTAGTGTGATCTAAAATAATAAGTATGACTTATCTTTTAACCTATTTATACTTTCCTTATTTGTAAAATGAAGGGTTAAGATTAGCTGCTTTTGGGGCTGCTTTTAGTTATGAATTCCACTTTCATTTTCAGTAGGTCATTTTCCACCAAGGCCTGGATAATTCATTAATCTGGCATATCTCAGGAGAACACACGCATGGTTTAAATCATATTAATAGAGGTTGCACTGCAATTTTCACAGGTGTTTATTTACTAAATTAAAGACTGCCTTAATATTGCACCGAGGAGCCAGATTAAAAAATGATTTTATTTGAGTTCCAGCTTTTCCAGGATAATTTAAAGTCTAAATTATTAATAAATGTTTTAGAATTTGAGATTGGGTTTTTAATCCTAAAAATATCTTTTGGACTTGGGTGAAGAGACAGGAACCACATTTTTAAATGGTTCTTGATAGTCTAAAATGATCTGAGTGTGGACTACATTTCAGGATTTTCTAATCAAAACATCTAGCAAACACTTACACCCAAGACTCTTTAACCCACTACATTTTGTCTACTTTTAAATAATGAACTTTTTTTTTTTTTTTTGAACAGCCAAAGCCCTTCCCTTGTCTAAGCAGGATCCTTTTGGTAGAGAAATTTCAATTTGTTCAGTGAAGCCTTCCCACTCCTTCAATCTCATTTGCCTCTTCTTATATTCCTATGCACTTATTGGTCCTATTTCTTCCCTGTGCCTGAAATCATGGCCTAAAAAAGGCAGGATGGAGTTTTCAGAAGAGCAAGGGTTTCTGAGATCACCATTCACTGATTATATGGACTTGGGGAAGTTACATAACACCTTTGAATCTCAGTTTCTTTATCTATAAAATAATATTCTTCCATACCTATTCTAAGTATTAAATGAGATAATTAAATGAGATAATCTTAAAGAAAGCTCCTAAAGGTTAGTTTACTGTATTTTCCCTATCTTTCTGCTTTGTGAGCACACACTAACACCTGCGCTCTCCAGTATGGCTAAGGATTCGGGAAATATCTGACCTCCAAATTCCTCACTTACATTAGCATTTTAACCACCAACAATCTGCATGCCCCTCTTTGGGAAAGGATTTCACAGTATAAAGGGAAATCGGCTACTTAATCTTTTGCTCACTATTTCCCTGATGCCCATCAGTGGAGCCTGCAGCTCTCCCATACTCTGAACAGTATCTTTTCCTCCTTCATCCCTGTTTCATATTCTACTGCAACCAATTTTTAAATTGGGGGTTTTTGCCATCCCAACCTCTGGTCTCTTACTTTTCTTCCCTTAACATCTAATTCTCAGCAGCCTCCAAACAAGTGACTTCATTTTTCTTTGACCTTTGGTTTATTTACTTTTTCAGTTACCTTCAAATTCACTGAATGTACTGTTCATTTACTTCTCCCACGACTGCTTTGAATTCCTTTCTAAGCGCCTCACTCCCAATGAGTCCTGCTATTGTCAAGGACTTCTAGCTGATGAGAGACAGACACACCTGTGTATGTTCTGAAGAGATCCCTGAGGATCTCTCAGATGCTGTCCCCTATTTGTCCTACTGGATCACACAGCCTGGCTTCCAGTCCTTAGTATTCTCTAGAAGACTTACCTTTCTTGGATGATGATGATCAATCCTTTTCCATTGGCTTCTGTGTGAATTTGCTCTTTCTCATGGAATTCACTAAGCCTTAGATTTTATGAGTGTGCTTCTTTTCTCACTTCCCACACCCCATAGGTTTTCCTATTTGGGGAGTATACAAAGCCAAACTTTTTCAAAGAATATTTTGCTCTTTTACAAAGTTGACACACATACTTGGTAGATTAGGTGTGGATTCCTGTCTCAGCTTAGCTACTTGACATCACTGCATCAACGAACATGCTCTGACAGAGAAGAAAAACTTATAAAGTACTATCCTCTATACAATTTTCTGCATTAAAAATATTGAATTCCTCTTCTTTATAGTGAATGGAGTAGTGGAATCAGCAGAAGCAAGGAAAAAGGAGAGGCAAGGCAAAGACTGAAATCTGGAAAATCAAGTATAATTTGGGGAAAATATCTGTAAATATATTCATAAATTATTAATAATAATATCATGTGTTGGGGCACCATCACTGGATGGCTCAGGCAGTTGAACATCCAACTCTTGGTTTTGGCTCAGGTCATGATCTCATTCATCATGAGATTGAGCCTTGTGTCTGGCTCTGCGCTCAGTGGGGATTCTGTTTGGGTATTCTCTCCCTCTGCCCCTCCTCTGAGCACGCTCTCTCAAATAAATAAATAAATGTCTTTTAAAAAATGTCATGTGCACACATTAACAATTACTCCAAAATTCTTAGCTGAAGACTGATTTCTAACTACCTTGACAAAAAATAAGCTGAAGTTCCAAGTGAAGAATCAGGTGAAATCACAGGATCTTTTTCTTTTCTTTTTTTTTCTTTTCTTTTCTTTTCTTTTCTTTCTTTCTTTCTTTCTTTCTTTCTTTCTTTCTTTCTTTCTTTCTTTCTTTCTTTCCTTTTTTTTTTTTTTTTAAAGTTTTTAAATTCCAGTTAGTTAACATACAGTGTAATAGTAGTTTCTGGTATACAATATAGTGATTCCACACTTCCTACAAGACTCGGCGCTCATCACAGCAAATTCACTCCCTAATTCCCATCATCTATTTAACCTATGTCCCCCCACCTTTTTCAGCAACAAAGTAATTTCTTCACTTTTGCAACAAAATAATTCTTTCAATTTTGCAAGGATAAAGATTAGCCTTTAATTCTTTCATTTCCTTTTCTTAACTTTTTTCATTTCCTCTAGATTATTTTCACTGTGTTCCATCTCCTTTTCATATCGTATTGGATCTACAAGAGGTCACCAAACAATCTACTTGTGTCTGCAGGAAACAAGGCTCTCCAGTCATCTGCACATCCATGTTGCCTCTGTGGTTTCAAGCTGCATTTACAGGGGTGGGGGATGAACTGGCAAAATTCCACCCACTTCTATCTCATTAGAAGTAGACCCAAAGTCAGAGAAACTCAATCCAAGTTGGCACATGAAGGCTGGCCCTGTCTCCTTCTGATAGTGAAATAAATGGGCCTTGACAAGAGGGTGTGAATTCTCCTGTAAACAGGCAGGTCTCAGGTGATGCAAACAGAGCCCACTATTTTTTTCTGTTTGTTTAATTGTGGACATGTTTCACTAACTGATGGGCTGTGGGAATGAGCAGGTTTCACTTAACAATGATGTCAAACCCATGTTGATGGAGACATATTCTATTCTGGGTTTCAACTATATTAAAAAGAAAAAAATATTCTTATCTTTGTAAGGTTTCCTTAAACCACAGAGGGATTTAATAAAGGGAACCAAGCACAAAACAATCTTCCCTGGAAAGGAAACCATACTGGAATTAGGTTCCTCTAGTCATGATATTATAACCCACCTCAATTTCACTCCTTACCCAACTCTAACCTACCCCACAGGCCTAAAGAAATGGAACAGCTGGCTGGGACCTAGGGCTCTAGTTTGTAACAAGAAATGATCCAAAGTGTAACACATTCTTTTGAGGGGACATTGGATGGTTTCTTGAAGGAGTGAGAGTCTGAAGACTCTCAGGTTGCTCTAAGAAAGAAGGAATGGGGAAGGAAGAAGTGATATCCTTGGCCAGGAAGGAATGGACCTGATGTCCTTCATTTTCTTGCATTTGGAAAACCATCTGGCTCTCAAAGTGGATCAGCAAGTCATGATCTTAGGAATCCTTTTGGTTCCCAGAAACATTCTTTAAGGAAAAAGACAAGGTAAATGGTTTCCTATTATATGTGTGCAATATAATAAATAAGTTCAGTATCAAGTTTTAAAAAGTGATAACATTTCCTAGTATGTAAACTAAAGCTACATTTCAACTAAACTATGCAAACTACTAGAATTAACAGGGAATTCTAGGCAACCCACCAGAGTAAAGACAAACATTTTTGGTTGTTCTGCAGAGTTAAGTGAAGATAACCACTCTTGGACAGAACAGAGAGGGTGCCCAGCTTTATTAGTGTTCCAATTAAGATTTGAGAGGAAGGGGGACAACATTTATCTGAGATCATGGTCCCCACTCCCGAGAATTTGTGGGATCTAAGCATGGATGTGGAAACCAGTCCCCCTCTTTAGAGAGCACCTGACAACCTCAGATCTCTAGTCCTCCTGTGTGTACTAACTTCTGACCTTGAACTCACGCTTTCCTAAAGTGAAACTTTATTTATCAAACCTATCTAGAAGATATATTCATGGTCTTAGCCCCAACAAATTTTCTCTGTTCTCCTTCAGCTGTAGGCCTGGTGTTGCCACTCTTCTCTTCCTGTTGTAGTTAATTTTGTGTTAATTATGACTGGGCTACAGGTCCCCCAATATATGCTTAAACATTATTTTGTGTGGGTCTGTGAGGATGTTTCCAGAGGAGGTTGGTGTCCCCAATGTAGGTAGACTTCCTCCCATCCCCTGAAGGCCTGATGAGAACAAAAACACAGAGGAAGGGAGAATAGGCTCTTTCTGCCTATTGAGCTGAGAGATGTTGGTAGGTCTTCTGCTGTCCTTGGACTGGGCATCAGTTCTCCTGGTTCATAGGCCTTTGACTCAGACGAAAACTATACTTTTGGCTTCCTGAATCTCCAGTTTACAGACAATAGATGAGGAATTTCTTGGCCTTCATAACTATGCGAATCAATTTTGCACAATAAATCATGATAAATCTTCTCTCAGTTGTTTCTCTGGAGAATCCCAATATACTACCCTTATATTAACTCCACCACTGAATTGGCCCCCATGATGTGTATATGTTCTATATTTTGCAATGGTTTCCCATTAAAACTCTGCTGGAAAGTATTCTTTTCACAAATATGATAAAAACAAAGGAACAAACAGTTTTCATCTAGTCTATTTTAAAACAAAACTATTTGATCTCTTATTTTTACAAATAGAGAACATCTCTAGGGCAATCAAGTAATTCACAGATTTTAGTCTCTGTCCACCCATATTTTTCTATTCCAAATAGGCATTTAACCTACTCCTGAAGTTAAAAGCTACTTAAATATTTCCAGTCCTAACAGTAACTCAATCCTCTAAGCATAAAACATTTCAACCCATATGAACACACTAAAATAATTCCTTGCAAGCACTGTGTAAACATCTGGACAAATCTTATCCTATCACATCACCATGTACTTTAGCAATGGAAAGTCTATTCCAAGCACATGACCACAACTACTTGCATTGTAAAGGATCATAGTCTCAATAAAAGATTATGTTGCTACGGCGTCAGCAAACCATGATCTTATGAACCCTTTTGTTTGCCAGGAACATTTTTAATGGAAAAAAAAATTAATGGTTCTCTATTATGCATTTGCATTTATAATAAATGTAAATTTAGTTAACAACTATGGAAATTTATTGACTAGCTTCTCAGTGTATAAAACCAGAACTACGTTTTAGCTAATCTGATAATTTCCAGAATTTACCAGTAGACTCTGCAGCACTACCACTATTATTTTTGCAGCTCATTAATATATGCTGATAACATGAACAGGAGAGAATAATATGTAAACTGCATTATTTACCTTTTCAGCTAAGGTCACGTTTATTTATAGTACAATAAGTTTATCTTTGACATATGTAGAATAAATTCTATAAAGCTAAAGGAATTTGTCTGTCCTTTTAAATTAGATTATCTCCAGCTATTTTCAAATCCCCAGCAAATAGTGAAACAGAGTTTTGCATTCTGCATGTATGAACTTGGCTGATGACACAGATTTGCACAAGACATTCTTTCCCTATGAGGCCAAGTTTGGTTTTTCTTCATTAGTTTCTATGAATTCACATTCCAAAGTTTCTGATTCAGACAGACTGTTTTCTCCAACTTTTGTTATATCAAAGTTATTTAAACTGAACCTCAAAGGAGACAAGGCATTCGTATAAATCTTTTGCTAAGTTTTCTACCTTATAGAGGAAGAATACGTAAACTCAATTAAAAGAAGTCTACATTCAACGGTCTGTAGATGAGAAAACCCTGGTTCTATCCATGCTCCAGATACAATGCTGACTAAACAGCTATACCTCAGGGAAAAGGGCATAAAATAATTTTCTATCCATATATTTGTTTCCAATTGCCATCTAACAAATTTACACAGACTTGGCAGCTTACAACAACATGCATCTATGCTCATAGGGTTATGGGGACTGTAAGTCCAGAGCAGGCTCATGGGGCTAAAACCAAGGCACTGGCAAGGCTACACTCTCTCCAGAGGATAGGTTTCTTCCTCTGCTTCTCTTGCTTACAATGTGCATAATTGGATTTAGGGCCCATCCGGTTAATCCAGGACAATATCACCAGATCAAGATCTTTAACTTCATCACATCTGCATATACATTTTCCTATGAGGCAACATTTACAGGTTCCAAGGATTAGGAACTGATATATTTGGGTAGCCCTTATTCATAAAACCTATTTGCTGGGGCACCTGGGTGGTTGAGTCGGTTAAGCATCTGCCTTCCATTCAGGTCACGATCCCAGAGTCCTGGGACTGAGGCCCATGTTGGGGTCCCTGCTTGGAGGGAAGCCTGCTTCTTCCTCTCAAGGTGTTCCCGCTCTTGCTATGTCTCTCTCTGTCAAATAAATTTAAAACAAAACAAAACACCAAAAACCCAAATCAAAAAACAAACCAATTTTTCTTCCCAGTGGGTCTTAATCAGCATTTTTCAAGATACATATATTATATAATCAAGAGAATCCCATAGGAGAGAGAACAAAGTGGGATTACCGGGAGGCAAGGAACAAGGAAAGAAAAAGATTATCGTTGGCCATGTTGGACAGGTCTGCTTTTCTTTACTCCCACAGTTGTTTCTGTTGTCAATGACCCGTCCTCATACTCCACAGACGCCTACACATGGCAGCTACAGCAGGCCCTGTGACTTGCTTCAATACTTCACTCTTCTATGTGTATTGTGTATATGCATTAAAGTCATCTTTCTTTAAATCAGGTAAGATAACACAGTCCAGGCATGACAGTTGTGGCTCAACAGCTGAAGGACTAACACTCGAAAGGGGATGACAATCATCCATGCACTCCAACCTTATTTTCACATAGTCCTTACTCTAATTACAGGAGTCCAATACCCCTATTCCATGTGCTTCTTCATATGTTCTAAGCTCATCTGCATATCCAGACTTTAATGGGTCTACTCTTTGGACCTACCCTCTTCTGCAAATCTAATCTCTTTCATTCCTTCAATGTCTACCTCAGATCTAGTCCTTCCATAAAGCTTTCACCACTTGCCCTAGTAATCGATTATGCCTTCATATATCAGAATCTCATGGTTTTTTAAGACAATTTTGATTATTCTTTGTTTTATTCTTAAATGTGTGTATATTGTCTCCACTACACTATAAACTCCTTAAAGGCAAGAACTGTCTCATGCAGAATTGATGGTCTCGGCCATGATCCCCATCTGTATACATCCACTTCCAGGGACAGAGGCTTCTACATAGCTGAGACTCAGTTCAATTAATTAAGCTTGCTCTTTACTTTGGGCAAAGTATTTCTGACTATATGACTTGGCTTCCCTAGTGAAATTATAAAGCAGAGAGATTATCTCTTCTAATTCCTGGTTAAAAAAAAACTAGTTATGAGACACAGAATACATATTTATTTAAGGATGTGAATTCCTAAAGAGGAGCAAGCTCTAAACTTGAAATTGGTATTTTAAATAGCTACCCAGAATGAAAATTACCTTTTCAAAGAGGAGAAATAACAGTTAAAGTAGAACACCTTACAGTGTAGGCTTTAGTCTTTCAAATGACAGCATTTCTTTGGAAAAAAACAAAAACTATTTTAAAAAGTAGATTCAGATAATATGTGGAATTCAAATGGGAAGTCTTATTTTTATTTTAACAGATAACAGGTAAATATATTTTATCCGAGCCAAGAAGTATAGAATCATTATTTGTTAAGCAAATACTTAAGTGTTTTTCAAGCCAAGCGCCGGGTACATTGGGGACGTATCGCCCAATAAGATGGAGAACCTGTTTGTAGCTTAGAGATGGAAAGAGATGAAAAAAAAAAAATTACAATGAACTGTGATAAATCCTTTGACATAAAAGAGAGGGCATTATGAGAACACATAGAGAAGACTCTAGTTGTGCTTGGAAATAAGAAAAGATAATTCTATTGAAGCCTAAAGGATGTGTGCCAGTGAGACAAAGATGTTGAATGAATAGATATTGCAGTCAGAGGGCTGAAACTCTGTAGAGAGGTCTGAGATAAGAGAAACAGGTTTGCAAGCCATTTTAAGTATAGAATAATGTGATTGCAGCCATAGTGAAATCTTATGGTGAGAACATAAGAGGAGAGGGTCAGCTCCAAGACCTGAGTTGTAGTTCCAAATGAAGGAAAAAGGGTGAGTAAGTGTTTCAGACAGGTTCAAAGGTCTTTCTGCAACAAGCAATTAAAGACAGCTTCCAGTGGCTAACTAGTGAGGCTGACGCTGAAATCCAGGGTAAAACCAGATAGTGCAGGACTCTGCAGGCCAGATAGAAGACTTAAACTTTTACTTTAAGATAATTTGGAACTCAGAATAATAACTGAAAAAGAGTAACAATATTTTAGGCAAGTATAATCAGACTTGCATTTTTTTTTTTTTTAGATTTTTTATTTATTTATCGGGGGGGGGGGGGTTAGAGAGCGAGCACAGGCAGACAGAGTGGCAGGCAGAGGCAGAGGGAGAAGCAGGCTCCCTGCTGAGCAAGGAGCCCGATGTGGGACTCAATCCCAGGACGCTGGGATCATGACCTGAGCCGAAGGCAGCTGCTTAACCAACTGAGCCACCCAGGCGTCCCCCAGACTTGCATTTTTAAATGCTCTCCCTGGCTCTCATTATGGAGAATCAATAAGAAGGAGGCAATGGTAGATGAGGAAGGAGAGGCTGCAGGGATGGTACAGTGGTCCAGGTAAGAGAAGGTGTCTCACTCTTAACTAGCAGCAGCAAAAATGGGGGAGAAAAGTACGTTTAAGAAGTGTAGGCAGTGGACTCAGTAGTACTTGATGACTAGTTGGCCAGAAGTTAAGAGAAGAGAAAAATCAACAACAATCACTCCTGAATAGTTGAGCGATTCAGTGGACAGCAGTCATATAAACTGAGATAAGAACATTGGGATAGGAGATTTTAGGGGGGAAGCATCATATTATTTGTAAAGTTCTTGAGTCTGATGTGCCAGTGAGAAGAAAAAATTGCAGAGATAGGGCTATGACTCAGAGGAGATAGCTGAGATTAGAGAAAGAAGTTTGCAAGCCATCCTAGTACAGAACATGATGGCAGCTATGGTGGAATTTTATAGAGAGAATACAAGTAAGACAAGAAGAGGGACCATATTCAAACCCTGAGGAGTAAGAGCTAGCAAAACACACTAAGAAATTGTGGGTGGAAAAAAGAAAAACCCATGATAGTAGGTTACTACAGAGGAAGCCAAGTAAAGCAAAATTCTTGGTTTAGTCCTATTTTAAGTTTGGATAAACAGGGGAAGTATTTACCCAAAAGGCTATTTTTAATTGTTATTTTTAAGTCTGAGAACTAGAGGGCAAAGAACATGTTTATCTGGACGAAACAAGTTGCACAAAAGATTTAAGTTCTTTATTAAGTGAAAAAATAAATGTATTATTTTAAATCTCATGCATTGAACAAGTTACTAAGCATCATTTATCTGAAGTCTATAATCTACTTATAGATTCCAGCTAAGAACTGACATGGAGTATTTTCGGGGCCAAGGTGAAAAAGCAGTGATAAATTATCAAAAATTTCCAAAAGTTTATGGTCCATGAAAATTTCACCTACCTATGTGCTTGCTTTTGTATTATTATAAAGATGAAAGACATTATGTCTATCTTGGATTTCTCTAAGACCTCTCCTAAATATCTGAGAATAAGTATACTGGTTTGTTTTTTTGTTGTTACACTTGCCAAAGGATCAGGTATGACACTGCTTTCCAGATCAGAGAGGCAGCAGAAAAAACCTGAGTCAGGAAAAATTGCTGTGTACTCTATGGAAAGTTACTCTGCTTTTTTTGGGGTCTATGTTTCTCATCCTTAAATGGGATAAATAATTCTTGCTCTGTAGATTATTGAATACATAAAGTGTCTGGGAGTGCTTGGCACAAAAAGGAGCTTAATACATAGCATCAGCATCAGTATCAGGGAGTAAAAATTGCTAATATATATTTTGAAAAATATTATTGGCATTCCTTTTTGCACATGTACCAGGCAAATCTTTTTGTTGTTTTTAAAACAGAAAAAGGATTCAGTAGTAGATAAGGAAGTTATTATTCATTTTCTATAACTTTCATTTCCACTTGGGCTCAGGTCATGATCTCTGGGTCCTGGGATCGAGTCCTATATCAGGTTCTCTGCTCAGTGGGGAGCCTGCTTCCCCTCTCTCTTGTCTGTCTCTCTGTCTACTTGTGGTCTCTCTCTCTGTGTCAAATAAATAAATACAATCTTAAACAAACAATCAAAAAACCCCCAAACTTTCATTTCCACTGCAACACATAGAACATATCCTCACACTGAAATTGTGGCTGATCCGACACTCTAAGCAGTGTCCCATTTCATTTACTCAGGTTGTATTTGTTAATTCATTTGATAAATATTTTTCAGCACCTGCAAGGTAGCTGCTACAGGCAGATTCAAGTCTGACCCAAGCCCTGCTCTCATGGAGCCTGCAAAGGGAGAATGGCATCAAGCAAATAATTAAAATTGAGCTCAATGCCACAAAGAAAAAATGTATTCCTCTTCTAGACTTAACTCATATTTCACAGGGCCCAGAGGGCTTGTGGATTCTTCTTGGACCTCACGGCTTCAACTCGTCCTTTACATCAGTCACCTGTCTGGTCCACAAATGTAAAATGGCTAACATAGACTTTCACTACAAGAGAAGAAAATCCCTATCACCATGTGATCACTGAAGCATTCTGACTTTTCCATCATCTCTTGGAATAATGAGTCTATCATTTCCTTTAAAAGCAGATTCTACTAGCATGTTTCCCATAGGATGGAAGTGTGTGTTCATCGAGCAAACAGGTAATTACTGCCTGGCTGTTCATTAGTTTATTCACCAAAGAAATATGTACGTTGGGCAATAATGTAAGTCAAGAGGGGTAGTTAGCATGTGATGATGAATAAGACAACAGCTACCTTGAAAGAGTTCAAAAAGTCTTTCAGGAAATCGTGTGCTTAAAAGTCAAAGTGACCTTTAAAATTTTTTCCCTGCAACTTCCTCTCTTGAATGAATGACTATTTAAGAGCTTCATAAATGCCAAGTTCTTTTAATATATTAAGTTTTCAATTAACTTTCACAAGCACCTATGAGACTTGTAGGGCAGGTGTTTGTACCTTCTTTTATAGATGAGGGTGAGGATGCTGAGGCTGGTATTCCTTCTTTCCTCCCTACTGAAGTGTCTGACTCCAAGTCCCACTCATCTGGATCCACCTGCAGATTTCCTGCATGGTTTTCCTAAGACACAAGTACGATCCTACTACTGCCCTGCTTAATAGCCTACAAAACTTTCAGAGAGCATGAAAACGAGAATTTGAATTACATATAATATTTATATCAGTGTTCACTCACTTAAAATGAACACACATAATAATGTAGAAAAAACCTACAGATACAATTTGCAATAACAATCATGGAAAATATTTGTGCAGGCATTTGACATGAGAAAGGAAAAAGGTAACAGTTGTTTCTAGGATATTGGTCTAAAACACTTTTTTAATGTTACTACATTGTTTTAACAGTTTTTTTTTTTTAAAGATTTTATTTATTTATTTGAAGGGCAGAGATCACAAGTAGGCAGAGAGGTAGGCAGAGAGAGAGAAGGGAAGCAGGCTCCTCGCCGAGCAGAGAGCCCGATGCGGGGCTCGATCCCAGGACCCCGAGATCATGACCTGAGCCGAAGGCAAAGGCTTAACCCACTGAGCCACTCAGGTGCCCCTTAACAGTTTTTTAAAGCAAAACAGAGAAAATGAAACTGTAAAGCACTGTTGATAGTTGGTCCTCGCTCTGAAGCAAGAGTTCAATCCCGAGTCTTACTGTCCTTCTGTCCTTCTAGAACCCTGCATCAATATACCTCGTAGCCTCATTTCTCACCAATTTTTTACATATTCTTCCCTGAATATCCCATTAACTTGCATGTCTACACACATTTGCTCATGTTGTTCCCTATGTCTCTGATCCTTCCCACCAGCTGATCTCAAGTGTCATTTTGTAGGGAATTCTGTTTTATGTCTTGGTACCCTGTATCACAGTTAATAGCTCATCTGTCAGGGTTCTCACTCCTCAATTCCTTTAAAGCATGAACTACATCTTATTCTTTTTTCTTTCTTTTCTTTTTTTTTTAAAGATTTTATTTATTTATTTGACAGAGATCACAAGTAGACAGAGAGGCAGGCAGGTGGAGGGGGGAAGCCGGCTCCCCACTGAGGTGAGAGCCTGATGTGGGGCCTGATCCCTGGACTCTGGGATCATGAGCTGAGCCAAAGGCAGAGACTTTAACCCACTGAGCCACCCAGGTGCCCTCCACCCCCCACGAGTTTTTATCTTCTCAATATGGCAGAGAGTAGGTATGCAACAAAATTTTGTTAATTATTCTTGTACATTTAAAAAGTGAGAACATTTTTATTTGACATGATTTTTTCTTCTAAAAGGCATGATGACTTTCATTAATTTCAAAGCAGAAACATGGAATGAGCAAATTAGAAATTCTCCTTCAACCTCTATATAATTTTGAGTCTGGCCCAGAAAGAAGTCTACCTCAAATTACAGACTATCCTGAGAAGTCACTCTAATAAAATGAACAATTAGAAAAAACCTTCATAATAGTTTACAGGGAGTTCAGTGATTAAAGCAATGCATATGATATTTTGTTAAGTAAAAAAAACACTCTTTCTTTCTTTCTTTCTTTCTTTCTTTTTAATATATGCTGTTTTGATGGCTTCTGATTCCAGGTTAGGATATTAAACGAATTCCACTTTGCCATTATCCTAACTCTGGTCCCCAGTTCTGCCACCATCCTAATTCTTCAGTGAGCTGAGAATTCAGATTCAAAGTAAGGTTGGAATTGTGCTGGACTACTTGTGAGCAGTTGGCCAATAGTAAGTCAAATTTCTTACCTTTCCTACTCTTCAAAATACTTGTTGAGTATCATGTTCTAGGTGTGCTGGAGACAAAGGGTGATAGATAGAAGATGACGGAATCTATGCTCTCAAATACATCACTGTCTTAGTTTCACTTCCCTGGAAGCAGAGCCTGAGACCCGGATTCTGGTGCACATGATTTAAGGGAGGGCTCTCAGAAGAAAGGAGAGAGGGAAGAAGGGTAGGACTGGAAAAGGAAATGAAGTTAAGCATGTGATCTCAGCCATAGTCTAACCTCAGTCTGATCCGATGGGGGATGAAGTGCTCCAGAATGGACCTCATCTTGAGCTGAGGGCTTTGTACCTCCATGTCAGTCATTGGCTTTAAGCTGACAGGTTTGGCAGGTGGGCACATGAGGCCCAGGGCAGAGCATTTTTTTTTTTTTTTAAACTATGAGCTATTGTGAAGAGTGGGAAGGAGCTGTGACTCGTTAGCAGCTAACATCCACAGAAACTGGGGAATAGATCTATAAGGTTGGTAAAAGATATCTGGCCAAAGCACCAAACGTAATTAAATTCATACAAAAGCACAACCTCGGGGTGACAGTGTCACTGGCTCTTTAAGAAGAATATAAACCGGTAAGAAAAGAGACATTTTGAAGACACAGCTCATAAGATTTCTAACACAGCCAGCAGTGTTTCTAGCTCAACCAGAAGTTGCTCATATTTATCTATACTCCCTGACATTGTGTCTGATTCTTCCATTAGCTGACATTGTCACGTGCGACATAGATGTTTCTTAGTTCCTGTTCTCGCCTGTGCATCTTGACATTGCTTCCTCGGATTGGTTTAATCTTATCAAAGCCTTCATAAATGTTATTCAAACTGACAAAGGATGGTTTCTTCATTTCTACAGAATGGTCCCACATGACCAATCAGAGAGAAGCTGATTTATTCTCTCAAAAGTAACTCATTCTCTGCACAAAACAAGTGCATGCTGGGTTTGCTTTCTATTTCCCTACGTCAGAAATCATGTTCAAGAAGAATTTCAAGCTGACGTGAAAAGACTTCTCCTCACAAGTCAAAAATGCCATTTGCTAAACTTCTCACACAGATACTATTGTGAAATATCTGAGGATAGCATGATTGGGCCACAACATTCCTTCCCCTTCCCCCAACCCCCATCAAATATTTTTTCTCTCAAACAAATATTGATTAGACACCCAGTCCAAAGAAATACAATAAGAGATATGGCAAATAAAGTGATGATGTAAAATAAAACTTCAAGTTTGGAAGAGATTTTAGATGGTATCACATCAGTGAAACTTTTTATTTAAAGTAGGCTCCATGCCCAGCCTGGGCCTTGAACTCATGGTCCCTGAGATCAAGAGACCCATGTTCTATTGACTGAGCCAGTCAGGCACTTTTAACAGCGGGAGAAATTAAGAAAAAAATATATTTTAAAATCTGATGCAGAAGCCCAAGATAGGAAATCAATGAGAGGGCAGACACAGTAACTGAAGCAATGATAAGGGACCCAAGCCTCTAACTTTATCTTGCCCTACATCCGTAAAGCCCCCTTGTCCCACTGGAGTTGCACTCAGGAAACCCAGATGCTGACTGATGATCTGGCTATGGTCACACTGCTGGTTCAAAGGACCCAGGTCATTTGATTCCACACCTGGTAGATTTTCTTTCATACCACAGCTAAAAATATGGTTCTTGCCCTCTTAATTAAACTTTGCACCTTGTCTGTAAAGAAAGTAAGTATACAAAATGATACACGTTGTGCGACATTAATGCTATATACATACTAAGGAGTAACTGTTGCCCATTCAGAGGGGGAATGGTTCAGGAGAGAACCACTCTCAAGAGAAGAACCACTCTCAAGAGAAATTGGGGAAGTGATCTCAAGGTCTGTAAAATTTCTGAATGTCCTCTGTAAGAACAGATTATGACTTGGGGAGTGGGTGGCAAGCAGGTCATGAAAAACCAAAGTAACCAATACTTCAGTTCCCTTTTTAAAATTACCTATGCTCCTGTCCCCTAGTCACCCATTCCCTGAATGTTTCTATAATCAAATTGAGCTTTGCCTCCTTTTTTTCTCCCTCCATCTTTTCCTGTGTCTTTCAGTTTGTAAAATTTGAACTAAGGTAGCTCAAGAAACCCGAGACTTTAAAATGGCAAAGACAAATGGTATTTCCCATTTGTCTACTTTCTTTCCCTATAAGAAAAGGATCTGGCCATATGGTCTAGTAAACCTGTCTGAATCAACATCCTTCCTCACTCTCATGCGTGGCCTTTTCCTCTACCCTCAGTTAGTGTCAGGACTCACAGGTGTGACGACTTACTAACTGCACTTGTCTCGGGTTCTGCTAGACGACAGTCTAGCAGCAGTCACAAGAACAAGGACTTCCTGTGGAAGGTAGGTGTTATTTGAACAGTGCAGTAGTTTCTGGTTCATTGCACCTGCTGTGATCTCTCAAAATCCTACCTCATTTTGACCTCTGACCTGTTCCTAATTTCCAGCTTCTGCGTAAAGCAAACTATGAAGGCTTTTCCTGGCTGCTGCCTTTTGCTCTCAGACTACACTTCAGCTCCGCCTCCAGCTTAATCTTCCTTCCAAGGCAAGGCTAGTTGGCTTCTGTCCCACACTACCCCCTGCTTCTAGACTCTGGGCTGTTTTTGTCAGCCTCCTTGTGGTTTTCCTCCTTCTGGCTTCTGGTTCTGTGTGAGGGGTCATGCTGCTTCCTTCCCATAAGCTTCCCCAATCATCTAATTCAGTTCAGTTAATAGGAGACTTGCTATTTTGCTAAAGGTCTGTAAAGGCCGCAGCTGATAGCTTCATCAAGTCACACTTCTAGGAGACTGGGAGAGTAATTCTAAACTCTGATTATAATCCAAGAAATTTGCAACCAAACGTACGGGACATTCATAGTGTCTGACTTGCCTAGAAACTGACTGTAACCGGATTTTTAAAAAAATCCAATAAATATCAAACATGACCAATCAATTAAATTCTCAGGGTGAAACCATTCCCCACGTTAAGAGGATGAGTAGATGCAGTAATTCAGGTTTCCAAGGGTTGAAAGGTCCAGTGGGTCTACACTTCGTTTTTGCTTTTAAAACACCAGTCCCATGAAGAAAGGAGTCAGTGGGTAATATCTGTGACAGACGGCAGTTCGGTTACTGAAAGGACAAGAGCAGCAGGAGGTTCGTCATGTGAAGAGCACACTCGGGACAGTATTGTCTGGACCTGGGACTGGATGTGATTCCCTGGGGGGGGGGGGTAAATATTCTTTAAAAGATTAATTTTGATAACCCCTGGGTATACCCTGTATTAGTTGTAAGCTATGTGGTCTTCCCAGGGAAAAGGCAGTAAAGGTTTTATGTCAGAACAATGAATGGGAATGTGGGTGAAGACAGTATGGGCTCTTGGGAAGGGAAGGGGCAGTATTGTGTGGAGACCTCAGAAAAAGAATGGGCACATTTTTAGTATTTCTAAATTGTTTCCAGTTGTTCGTATTCCTTGAGGAGTAGCTTGGAAAAGCAGTACTGTTTTTGGTATGTAAGGGTAACACTTGGGGCCTGGCCCAGATGCCAGAGCCATGCTCTTCATTTCAAAGTGGATTTTGCTGGGCACTGTCTGGAGATCCCGAGTACAGTGCACAGATAAATTTTGGTAGAAGGTAGTAGCAGTTGCTGAAGTCAGATTGAGAGTATGAAAATCTAGCTGACAAATCTCCTTCCAAGGAGTTTAGTGCTATGTTCAAACTTGATGAGATCACAGTTATCTTCCCAATGTTCACCTTGCCAGATTTCCTGAGGATTTCAAAAGAGCATATGTATGCCATTATTGCATGAAGATAAATTTTCATTTTACTGACACACAGATGTAAAAGTTAAGTGAAATGGTGGATTTACATTTAATGAGAAATTATGTGTTATAAGGTAAACTTGGTGAGGAAAGGTCAATTTCCCCAGTTGGGAAGGGTTTTGTATACAATATTGGGTCTGATTAGGGTCCTATGACAGCCTATGAGGATCTGAAGGCCTTAGGGATCACACACCTTCATATAAAAAGAAATGCTCGTGTAAACTTAGGACCAGCTCCTTGAATGAAGACCAGTCCTCCAGGACAAGCTATATCCCGGTCAATAACTGTGTAGATGATAACTCGGCCATTAAGAAAATGATGTTATCTGTATTATGTTTTTTATATAAAGGGCAGTGCATTTTTAAAAAATCAGCAGAAAGAACTATATGCACAGCTAAAGCAATTAGAGTCTAAATGTATCTTCTTATAGAGAAAAGCAGATAAAGCAGCTCAGTCAACTTCTTTCTGTTTTCAGAAATAATCTAACATCATAGAAAGCTAAAACCTACATTTAAATTGATACCTGAGGGGCGCCTGGGTGGCTCAGTGGGTTAAGCCGCTGCCTTCGGCTCAGGTCATAATCTCAGGGTCCTGGGATCGAGTCCCACATCGGGCTCTCTGCTCAGCAGGGAGCCTGCTTCCCCCTCTCTCTCTCTGCCTGCCTCTCCGACTACTTGTGATTTCTCTCTGCCAAATAAATAAATAAAATCTTTAAAAAAAAAAAATAAATAAATAAATTGATAACTGATATTTGATCACAGCATTTCAACCAAAGTGCTTAGTACAAGCTTCCCTTTGATAAAGGGAAAGAATCATTAAGATCTTCATCAAATAAATATATTTGCATGTTTAAATTCTCATACTTGCATGTTGAACAAACAGGTTGTATTCATTGACATATCTATCTGTTCATGTAGTCAGTACAAAATTATTAAACATCCAGAGCACTGTAAAGTCAATGAGTTGGTGGAGAGACAGACACAGAAGAAAAAAAAGGTTCTGAGTTCTGTGAAACCTGCCATCAACAATGTTTTACCACACTTTATTAAACTGTTACAGTTTTATATTTTCGAATTCCTCTTTGGAGAATGAAACAGTTGTGTCAGATGCTATTTTTGCTTTGTTTTTAATTTCAGTGAAAAAGACTGGGAAATCAGAAGATAAGCAAGATTTGCTGACAGAGAGTTGAGCTAGAGTATTTAAGTCTTTAATAAATACATGTGGATTAGCTGAGTGAAATGTTTACGTCAAAGTGGTACACCCCGAAAAATTTGTTGAAGAAGCCTTAGTTGAAGGAACATTGTGTTTCAGAGCTGTGTGAGCCCTGTAAGAAAGACACACCAGCAAAGAAAAAGATGCAAGTGGAAAAAGACAGATTTTGAAATGACTGAATGTTGTTTGTGTTGGTTGAAGAAAATTCAGGGGCTTCTCATTTTCTGCTGCTTAAAAAGCTATCCTCCCACTCAAAGGACATTATCAATTAAGAACAAATACTCTTTTTACAAAACATGACCAAATCCCTCAGTGAGTGGTTTTTGCCAACATCAGTCTCGATACATGATGGCAACATGGTAATGATATAAGGAAATCCAGATTTTCACTTTATAATTTGCCACTTAAAGATATACTTATGAAAATATGTCATGCCCAAGTGTGGCATGTCTGGGTTCTGTTTTAGGGACAAAAATCAATCAATCAATCAATCAATCTAAGATCTGTGGTCATAAAAGCTCCTCAGCAGGATTTTTCTTGGAGGAACCAAATAGAGACAAATGCCATAAATAAGCACTGATGTTGAAGATTAAGTTCTATGATGGTAGTTCTCAGTAGGGCAGATAGCAAAGGCATCTAGAAAATGCATAGGGAGATTCTGGTCTCCCAGTGATTAGAACTGAGAGAGTTCTGGGAGAGGTTGGGAGAGGGAGGCAAGGGAGTCTGAGTTAATAGTTTTTGCATTTGCAGAGTCTGAGAATTGCAGCAGTATTGCTTATATCTTTGTGTAGATGTGTCCAGTCATTTAGGTAAGGAGGTACACATTATTTGAAGATATTCCCCTTAGTTCTTTTTTTATTTTCCCTCAAGGTAGGAATTTTATTAATCATTTTAAATCATGTATGTTGGTAGACTGGGTGGATTTTATTTCATGATGGTGAAGGTCTTAGAAAATAGTTCTATGGTGGGACTGCCCAGGGTGCGGAATCTCTGTTCCACAAACATGCCTCGGAATGTGAACAGAAACAGGCACAGGCAACCGTGGCAAAGGGAGTCCGAGGGCTGTGGGAGAACGAACCCAACGAAACTTCCGAGTTTTACAATTTCGATATTCTGTGGTGGTCACATCCTATTCCTGGGAGCAGCTGCATGTAGGAGATCTTTGGAGATGGTAAGAGGGCTGCTTGCAACATCATTACAGAGGGAGCACTAACTTAATGAGTAAGAAGTAATTACCACACACACACACACACACACACACACAAAATATTTAAGATAAGTGATAGTTGTTATCACAGACAAAAGAGAAAAGTTTCTTCAATGCAAAATGTCATGACAAAGAAAGGAGGTGGAAAAGCTATGAGGGTCTGAGTGCCTCCAGGGCATAAACGTCTCTTCTGCATCTTGAGACTGTTTATCCCTCATGTACCACGTGACAAAGGCATAATAACATGTTGAAATATGTATGGGAAGTAAAAGTAAATGACCTCATTTCTTTCAGTCCTTCCTAACTCATTCTTTTATTTGTGCTTGGAAGGGAGTCTTGTTCCCATTGCCACCACCTCCCCCACCCTTTTATTCTGGACTAATCAGATTTTTCTACCTTCTCTCAGTAAGCAGCCATCTTGTATATTTGATCACTAGAGCTATGTCTCTGTCACTGATAGATCCTCTTCGAGAGAACAAGAGACATTATAGACTAAGTCATTTAAGTCATTCCAGATAGGGACTGAATGAATTTGCATCCCCGGGGAAATCTGAAACTGGAGTCTCTTATCCAGAGGTCCCTCTACTTCCTGCAGAAAAGTTAATTTAGGTCATTTTCCGATACCCTGCATGACGAGCAACTGTTCGTGGGAATGGATCCAAATAAAAGCATGATTCAAATGTGAAGCAGGTCATTCCTCAGAGAGGGCTATCCCACTGCAGCTCCAGAGTTCTCAGCATCTCCTGGAACACCTGCCTATCAAGGTTGAAGAACGCGTACCTTCAAATTACACTTAGAAAATCAAAGAGGTTTTCTTATTCATATGATACTTAAATGTTAGGAAGTCTAGCATAATTAGGATTGTACTCTATTTTTTAATGGACTCTTTATTTAGATAAAGAAAAATAAAGAGCAGGTAGTTATATTTTAATTATCTACAAAATCATTTTAGCATCATTTTAGTCACTACTTATCTAGTGATCATGACAACAGATTGTGCTAGGGAGATGAGCATACGTCACTGGTTACGTGGCCAATTCTAAAACTGAAATGCCTCTGAAACTAAAACAGAGGTAATCAGGAGTTTAGCAATGTGCAATATTCTATTTTTTCTGCAATCTATTACTTTAGATGGCTGTATATATCATGGTGAACTCTTTCTTCTTTAAGTTTTTACAATTGAGAGTAAAACTAAAATTTTTGCTTCACAAAGAACTTCCATGCGGTTTTAACACTGATTTCCAAAACCATATGTTCTTTATCAACAAACAGGATATATAGCTTAGATGTTTCCCAGCAATGTTTCCCAGACAGCATTATATTGAACACTGAAAAAAACTTCCATCAAAACATCTGGTAAACAGAAGTCGAACTGAACTTAAGTGGCAATGCATATTTTTCTAATTTTTTTTTTCCTATTTAGTTATATATCTTAAAAGATAGTTAACTCTTTTTTTTTTTTTCCGGAGAAATTTAAAACACTAATGTACTTTATGTGTCTTTTATGACTGTTGCAGCACCCATCTTTTCATTCTGCAAGTGTGTGAATTTTTCAATTAACTACTTTAAAAGAAGTTCTCTTAGCAGTGAATTTGAAAACACTTTCCACACTTGCCTCTGGCTTTCTTAATGAATTCCAACTTATTCCTCTGGTTACTCATGCCATCTTCCATTTTGATCATTTTTTGGATACATCTTGTTTGTTTTTAAAGAATAAAACGTACAGTTTTTATAACCTTGAAGGATGCTGCACTCAATCTGAGAAAGTCTGAAGAATTCTGAAACCAGAGACTGCTAGTGATTAATAAAAGTTATCACCAACCAAAACGATTTAGAATCTGTAACAGCTCAGAGCTGTGCACTTAGACATTCCAAAACAAACTAAAGCACTTCCAGGCTTTTCCTAAGCATCAGACTTCAATACAAGCAAGAGCTTGGAATGTTTGCTAATTTCTTTCATTCACTGAGTGGGAACAAAATGCCACCTATAAATTGAATAGTTAACTACATTTAAGTGATTGTCTCTTCATTCTAATGGGACAGTTTTAAAACACAAGGTGGTATCATTATGTAAATCATTTAAGAATAAAACATAATAGTAAAATCTTAACCATATTTTCCCATTAGATAAGCAAAATCTTAAAAGACTGGTATCAATTAGTAGTGATAAGTGTTGGAGAGACAAGCATTCTACTATATGGCTTGAAATGCAAATTTGTATAATTCTTTTTGATTATAATTTGGCTGTAATTCTTTTAAAAGACATACACATCAATTGACTAGGAAACATTGCTTTTATAAATTTATCCTATAACAACGTAATAATCTTTGCTAAGATGTTTCTTCCATTACTGCATGTAATAGCAAGGAGCATGGACAGCCTTAAATGTCTACCAAAAGAGGAAAGATTAAACAGACATTCATATAATGAAATATCTATATTTTCTAACTTGAAAATATTTTCAAGACATTTTAAGTTAAAAAAAAAAAGAAAGGATTTCTTTTAGGATGACTGCAGTTTCAAAGACTGCAGTTTCAAAGATTTTAATCTATAGATAGAAATATAGATACACCTCCATCATCATAAATAAGTCTCAAAAGATCCTACCTTAGGTAAATGTATAAAATTTTTATAATATAACATTAGATTAGTGATTTGTTTTATAAAACCTGAACCAAAAAACCAACATAATTTTCACACAGCTATCTTGTTTAATGGAGGTTATTAGCAAATTCTAAATTATAGCAGATCTGTAACATAGACTGTAAATATTCCCCCAAAATGAAAAAAGGGAAGCATCCTACTCCAAGAATCCATCTTGGCAGAGTTAAGGAGTCTCCATGAGGAGGAGGATAGTTCGTGATTGAAGGCATATGTGGCCAGTGACTATTTTTGCCTCAAACTACTCTGCATAGTAACTGCATACAGGTGCCATGCCCTCCATCCCACAACTGTCTTTCTTGGAGCTCAGTATCTGGCTTAGAGCCTAACAGAGAATGAGCACACAATAAACACATTCTGAATGGATGACTAAATTTCCAATGTTTAGCAGCTGGTGAAATTATTAGGTTTAGGAAATTAAGCAATGGACAAAGATGTATTTAAGGGATGACTGTTGTTCACCACAATGATGTGAAATTTAAATTAGAAAAACAATCACACACCAATAAAGTTGCTGTTACCATTATCACTTCTGGAAATATGATGTGGCAGGAAAGCCTAGCACACAGCCTGAATTACAGGAGGTGATGTCTCAACTACATATTCCTTGGGACCTTTGATTTTCTTTCTTCCTTATCTCTGTACAAACATTCTCTGATTCTAGTCTTTAGCACACTGTTAGACCACCAACAATGTTGGTCTAAATGTTGGTCAATGATGTTGACTTTAAACTATCTCCCATAGTGGCTAAAGTCGTCGTCAGAAAGACAACTGGCCAATACCAAGCAGCGTTTTGTAAAGGAGTCAACCCGAGATGACGGTTGTCAAAGTGAGCAAAGGAAAGTTTTACTAGTACAGTGAAGCCCTCCTCCAAAGCATAGCCCCGTTGGATTTTCATCTGGGAAATAACAGCAGCAAATAGACCAGGAAAGCTGGAGGTATACAAGCATGGCTGGTTTCCTCAAAAGCAAAGGCTGAGATTTTTAAGAGGCACAGATGCAAAGCCAGGTGTAGTAAATAACAGCAGCCAGTAATTAGAACATCGTCTTTCTGAATCTGCAATATGGAAGGCACAGCTGCATACACAAACAGCTATCAGGAAGAGGGGCATTGCTGTAAAAGGATGATTTGTGTGTACTTCAGGGTCAGTGATACTCCAACTGTGAACTACTACCAGGGATATACAAAATGTGGGGATTGTCACTGTCCCCTCCACCATCATATTTACAAACGGATGGATTTCTGCATTTCCTTAAAAAATGAAGTACAAATGACAATTTCTTTGCCACTAAATTCAGCAGAAGGTCTTGAATAAAAGAGAAAAAAATGCAAGTGAACAAGATTCCAAATTCTGAAGCTCAGTCGAGATCTTTGTGAAAACAGGAAGTGATAGATCTAGAACTATTTAGATGTTTGGGTGATAGCGTTCACTTTCTGTATTTAAAATAAAAACACACTAAGCTATGTATGTGTTCAAGTATGTGACTTTCTTACATCTCATTTTCACGAAACCTGAGAAATTTTTATTTCTAAAAGAAATTAGAGTTTCTTCATAGTTTTTATAAGGGTAATGGGGGCTACATAATTTACTTGAAAAAACTGATCAGAGAAAAATACCAATCTAAAAGTTTAACACATAAATTCAAAAATATGTCATTTACTATCTTTTCCTCCTATCAATCACACATAGTGGTCACTGCTTATTCAAGAAAGATCCAATTAACTTTCTACTCTAATGCCATTTATTAAATCAGAGAGATAATCTTTAAAGTAATCCACATTTCATTAAAAATTGAACAGAATGCATAATACGAGACACTAAACTGAGAGAGGATAAAGAATACTTTGTCTACTATGGAACAAAAATCATAAACCAATGCTCTAAGCCACATTTGCTGAGTGTTAATAATAAGGCCAAACTGGATTTTAACCATTTTCCCCCCTCCAATAGGATAATAATACAGAAAAAAAGAGAGGCAGAGTTCTTGTTACCATAATATTGCAATAAAGCTAATGTAATCCTTCTCATGTAGGGATTCACTCTAAAGACCTGTTTTTAATTGCTTAGAATTAAAAATACTTTCAGTTTTCTGTAATTTAGCATTTGCCTTCTTCAAAATCAAAGGATTAAAATAGGGGCTCTGTACCACCACTATGCAAAGACAGTAATAACATCTATCTATCCATCTCTGTATATATACACACACGTATACCTATATATATGTAACATGTGAGTGTGTCTCTGTCTCTCCATATATATGTACATATAACATGCGTGTTTTTATTTTTTTTAAAATTTTATTTATTTTTTTGACAGAGAGAGAGCACAAGTAGGCAGAGCGGCAGGTGAGGGAGAGGGAGAATAAGGCTCCACTGAGCAGGGAGCCCCATGCGGGGCTGGATCCCAGGACCCTGGGATCACGACCTGAGTGGAAGGCAGCCACTTAACCGAGTGAGCCACCCAGGTGTCCCAACATGTGTGTTTTTAGAAAGGCTGCACCTCACACAGCATGGAAAACTCCTCACCTACATATCCAAGTTCATTGTTTATAAATTTTGCTTCCCACACAACTATAGAACACAATTCAGCTAAATTTCTGCCACATAACAAGGATCCCCTTTGCTTCAGTTTCCAATAGACTGTTCCTTATTTTCTTCTGAACCCTTGCTGGCAGAGACTTTAAATGTTCATATTGCTACTAACAGTCTGTTAAAGGCAACCTGGGCGCTTTTCTACCATGCTCTTAAAATTTTTCCAAGCCTCTGTCCACTGCCCAATTCCAAAGTCTCATAGCACTTATAGGTGTTAAAATCTGCAATAGTAACCTTTTACAATGAAACAAATTACGACAGATTTATGGGTCAAAACAACACAAAATCATTATCTTATGTTTCTAGAGGTCAGAAGTCCTGCATGAGACTTGCAGGACTTAAATTAAGAAGGTGTTGGCGGGCCTGTTTTCCTCCTGGATGGGGGAGACAGTTTCTTGGTCTTCCCCATCTTCCCAAGGCTATTTGCATTCCTTGGCTCAGGGCCCCTTTCTTTTTCTGCAATGCACATCACTCCAATCCTTGCTTCTTTCCTCACATACCTGCTCTGAGTCTGACCCTCCCCCTCCCGTTTATAAGAACCCTCATGATGACACTGAGTCTAGCTACACAATCCAGACTAATTTCCCCATCTCAAGATCCTTAACTCAATATATCTGCAAAATTTCTTTTGCCATGTGAAGTAAGGTGGAGATCGGAACATGGATATCTTTAGGTACCCAATATTGCGCCTACCACAGAGCTCCACACCAAGAATGACTATGATTACAAATCACTTATCTACTTAATACAATATGATTCTCTAGAAATGATACCAGGTTCTGTTTTGATTGGCAGCTTAAGAAAAGGGATCGTAGGGAGAGATAATCCTATCACCAGATGTTTTGCCATCTTTGCTCTGTCAGATAATGTTGTTTCTGACTCATCCTCATAAATGTCTCTGAAATGTAAGGTGACTTACATGTAAGGTGACCTTACATGACTTACGTGAAGTCACGTAAGGTGACTTCATTCTTTTTAGTAACTGAAGCAATAATCTAGAATTAAGGGCAATAATTAAGACTTTGCTGTTGATATTGTTTGAGTGAAACTCTAAATTATAAAATTCTCCCTGATAAACAATTAACATCCTCAATTTGATGCTATCTATACACTCCCAAATAAACCTCTCTGAATTCTTCTTAACCACATTAGAGAAATGATTATTATAATGGACTTCTGGCAATCCTATAGCCTTGGATTCATTGACATGAAGATGGGGACTGAACATATACTGATATTTAAGCTGGTGATCCTAGACAGGCAGTGTGGAATGAGTGTGCCATTTTGTAAAAAAAGTACAGGGGAGTGGTTTCTGTTCCTACACTTTCAACGATCTATTCTACTTTGGAAGTCAAATCATAAATGAAGTCAGTTTTCTCATCCATAAAATGAGGGCATGATTCAGATCAAGGATTTCAAACTTCTTAGTGTAAAATCATTTTGTAAAACAAATACTAAATGGAATATATCTTACTAATATAAGTTTGTAAGTTCAAATTCTTACCAATACCATTTCCAGTATAAATAAAACCAATCAGTAAAAGCGGAAGAATCACTCAGTGTTAAATTTGAAATTGGGGGTTATGAATGGTAGCTGCAGTATGTAAGGGACCTATTTATTTTCATATTCTTTTGGTTGCACATAATCAATATCTGCATTTGCAAATGACACTACCACTTTAGTTACTCATTTTGCTATTTCAAGATATACTTAAAAACAGAGGCAGAGAGGAGAAGTTTTATTTTTACATCTTTTCAGAAATAAAGAAACTTAGCAGCATAACTTAAGGGAAGATATCAGGTAATATATTCTGCATATAGCAGATTGATGTATACAAGGGTTTTTTTTTTCTGTTTTAAAAGTAGTTTATTACAAATGTAGAGTAAATGCTCTTGAAGTCCATAAAGTGCTTGCAAAATAAACTAGGAAAATCTTTGTAGATTTTCCTACTAGATTTAGCACCTAAATGGTAAAAATGATAAAATAATAAATAAGTATAATAATTAGATAAGTAAAGTACAATTGCCTCAAGACAGAAATTAGAATTTATCACTTGCTAGAAATTTCCCATCTGTAACCTTTCCTGTTTCTGAAAACTCCCCACAGCTTTAGTAGAATACTTGTGCAATACACATACTTACATTACACATACAATTTATATTGTATTTTTTTCTATTCTTTAACTTTTCTCAGGCCATTATATGTGTCATGAATTGTATCATAAGCTTTTCAAAGTCAGGGACTTCTGTATTTTGCTCTTCTTCCATTTACAGTACTTAACAGACTTTCTGCCCAGTAGGGGGAGAGGGTAAAAATTTACTTTTTAAACTTATTTTCTTTATGAAAAAAAAAAAAAAAAGTAAAATTTAATATAAAAAATAATGAAGTCAATAACTGAGTTAAAACTTTCTCCATTTTGTCCAGTCTAAGAATATACTATAGTTTGGCTGGAGAGAGAAGCAAGAGCTGACTGGAATACTAGCAGGGCAAGAATTTTATTCATATTAGTTTTTTCTGTAGAAGAACAAGAAGAAAATAAACACTTCAAAATTATTTCTAGGGGCGCCTGGGTGGCTCAGTGGTTTGGGCTGCTGCCTTTGGCTCGGGTCATGATCTCAGGGTCCTGGGATCAAGCCCCGCATCGGGCTCCCTGCTCCGCAGGAAGCCTGCTTCCCTCTCTCTCTCTCTCTGCCTGCCTCTCTGCCTACTTGTGATCTCCGTCTTTCAAATAAATAAATAAAATTAAAAAAAAAATTATTTCTAATATGCCAATAAAATAAACATGTAGTAGAAAAAAGAAATCCATATACCTTTAAGGTATTAAAAAGTAAAACAATTCTGGACAATATTCATTTATTCATTCATTTATCCATGCATGCCTCCATCCATCCATTCCAAACAGATTGACCATATTTATCTTAAATATCAGGCACAGATAAAACAAAATATAAACAGATTATCACCTCTAGCCTTGCAAACCTTACAGCCCATGCAGATGATTCTTCATTCTAAGAGATTTCTGAATAATAAACATTTTGGACAATTAGACTTTGAATCCATTATAGAAATATTACATTTTTATTCAACTCTAGTTTCTCAAAAACAAAAAGATAGCTTCATTTCCCAAACATGTTGAAAAATCCATTAGCTATTAATTTCTTAGGAACTTTTTATGAAAAAAACAAAAGAAGAATTTACAATGATAAGGCCTTTGACAAAGCACCAGGAAATACTGGTGCCTAAAAGAGGTTAGTTCCAAGCCATGAACGACTGATTTAAGCTTTGTTAAAATTGTACTTGTTCTCTTAGTTGGTTTCTCTTAGATATGCTTTCATTTCTCCCAGGCTGTACTCTATTACTAATATATTTTTCTGTAATTTCTTCCCTTACAAATTCAAGAAAAATGCAACCCCAAATCAGATTAATTTCTAAAAGCTAGTACACAGATCTAATAGGTGGGAAGAATGAGGCACACTCATTCCCTTGCAGGAGAAAGGAGTTCAAGTGCCAGCAAGGGCATTTAGGCATTCAGAGGAAAAACAAAGTTATTCTCGAGGATTACAATTTTTCAGAAGAGTTGGCAGTTTTTTTGAAAACCTATTAGGTTCTTGGTACCAAGAAAAGCCATACCCCTGCCCAGAGTATCTCTTCTTTCTTTTTCTTTTTTTTTAAAGGATTTTATTTATTTGCAGCAGGGAGTGAGAGTAAGGGAGAGAGAGCACAAGCAGGAAGAGGGGCAGAGGGAGAAGCAGACTCTTGGCCAAGCAGGGAGCCTGCGGGGCTTGATCCCCCGACCCTGGGATCATAACCCAAGCTGAAGGCAGATGCTTAACTGACTGAGCCACACAGGTGCCTTTGCCCTGAGTTTCTTAATGGCCAGACTAACTCCCATAGCTGACCTCAGTTTCTATCAGCTTAAAACAGGAACACAAAAGAATATGACATCTCTTCCTGATGCTTTACCATTTTCTTCAACATGTAGCTGGCAAACAGAAAGCCCAGTAGTACAATTAAAAAAAAAAAATTAAGTTTAGGATTTTGGCCCTGAAGCCAAATTAAATAATTGTTTCTGTAGACCTCACTCTTGCTTTCAATCCACCCTCTACCTCAGGTGTGAGCTCTCTAAGAGATAAAGCACAGAAGTTCATTTTAAGAGCTGAGATTGAGTCCTACTCAAGTTCAAAGTCATCTGTGGTAAAATATGGTGGAAATGAATTCAGTCAAGTGGCTTCCACACACATGGCACAACCAACTGGAGCCTCTATGATTTTCCTGCAACTTCTTAACAGACTAAGTTCTTTTTCTTCTCATGTTTGCTTTTTCTGAATGTCTAATCACTTAAAGAGGCTCTTTTATCCATCTGCACACTCAGAGAAAAGGGCACAAAGAACTATTTGACAAAAGCAGCATGAGACAAAATTAAGGTTATGAAAATGCTTTAAAAATCCTACTTTTTATCCAGTAATTAGGGAATAGACAGCAAAAGAGAGGAGAAAGATCAAAGTAAATTAAAATATTAGCAGTGTTTGTATATTATAGTACATATTTTGAATAAAATCTTCCACACACACCTACTATTTCATGACAACTGAATTTTTCTTAATACTGGAAGCCATGTTTAAAATGTACACTAGCAATGAAGTCAAGATATTTCTGAGGAACCCGGGAAGGATGCATATCATCATTGTTTAAAATAAGTGGTATTCTGAGTTAATAATCATCTGACTTAGCCCATTCCCTGGACAGGGATATAGAAAATGAATTAAACGCACCTTACAGACATCCTTCATAATCACCCGTCAAATTTAGGTTTATCAAAATAAGGAATAACCTGATAATAAGTAAGTGGATTAATGCAAATATGCACGTCTTAGCTTTTGGAATTCCCTTTCTTCCACAGCTTCTGCAACTATCCAGGTTCCTTCTTTCGAGCTCTCTCAGAAGGCCAGTAAGGATGTGTTCCTGGTGTTCTAGACTGACACCTAAAAGGAATTCCTTATTTCTTTTTAAAAGATTTTATTTATTTATTTATTTATTTATTTATTTATTTATTTATTTGAGAGAGCGTGAGAGTATGTGACTGCCCACCCAGTTACCCAGGGAATTCCCTATTTTTTAAATGCCACTGGTAGTGATTAGGTTATATGGGTTTTAGGTGCTTTCTTGCAATCACTGAATGAAATAATCGGTCCTTGACATATCACATTGGATCCTAATCACTATTTTTAAAGATATTATTCCCAAAGTAAAATAAAAATCTAACATCAGCTCACACAGTATTTGCTGCAGGGGACAAATTACCCACAAGTAGTGATTTTCATTAAGACTTGCTTTTTCAAACATAACTATCTGGGGTTAAGGAGTTCTAGCAACGAGTAATTCAAAAGTTCAGAGCTGTTTGGGCTTGGAGTTGGCTTATTTCTTTTCCTTGACTTTCCCTTCTTTTTAACCCAGTTGGCTCTCAATTTTCTAAATATCACAACTTTACAAAACAATGCCCCAAGATAAGAAAGATGGGTTGAAGATTGCTCTTGGTTTTATAAATCAGGAAGGAGCCAATTTGTTAGAATACCTGACAGAAGACAGATTCTTAGATCTCCCTGATAAAAACTGAGTAACACACAAAACCCTAAAGCAATCACTGGCCAGGTGCATGGAATTTGTTTGGATCAGTGGTTCTCAAAGTGTGGGCCCTGCAGCATCAGCAGTAAACTTGTTAGAAATGCACATTCTTGGGCCCCTCCCCAGGCCTACTGATATAGAAGCTCTGGGGTTAAGGCCTAGCAATCTCCTTAACAAGCCCTCCAGATGATTCTACTAATGGTGAAGTTTGAGAACCGCTGATTTGGACCCATCAGATTCATCCCCTGAGTCTGAGCCTACCTTTCTTGAGCAGCCAAGGACACATTCTCCTCAAGGTCTTTGCAGGTGTTCCCTCTGCCTTGTGTGATCCTTCACCACATGGATTCCTCCCTAGCGTCCTTGACCTTACCAGGGAGTCTTTCTCTGATAACGGTATGTGAAATAGTTATGGCCTAGATATGTGCCCCAGCATTTCCCATCTCCTGTTTACTGCTTTATTTATCTCCAAAGAAGGTATCACCCTCTGACATATCACACATTTATTTGTTTTGTCTGGTCTGTTTCCTCTACTGGAACTTAAGTTCTACAGAAGTAAGGTCTTTGTTCTCTTTATTTCACTGCTTTATCCCCAGAGCCTAGAACATTGTGTGGTAAATTATAGGCATTCAATAAATATTTGCTAAATGAATGATTAGAATACTGATATCCAAATGAAATTGGAAGAAGTCAAAGAATGGCTAATGAGTAGACAACAGTCCGCCACAGCAAACTACTTATAAATGGAGATGTGGAATAACATCCATTTGTGAAGTACTTTTTGAAAATTATTTGAGTAAATTTTGCTATAATTTATATAATATTTGCACAAATCGGTGTTTAAATCTAACCACAGAGGCATTACTTTTCTTAACTTCCTTAAGAGAAGAATAGTTATTGCACTATAAATTATTTATGGCAACAAAGCACAAGATCTTAGCTACTAATTTGCAAATAAATGTGTATATGTATATATGGATTTAGAGCACTGTTATAAATTATATGTAAAAGGGCAGAGAGCAAACTATCATTAAACAACCTAAAGCACTCTTTTCAGTGGAGGTTAGAGAGACTTGCACACTGAGTACGTGAAGCTGCATGGCATGCCCACCTCATTGCACAAGCGAGTTCCCAGTGCTGTCCCTCCTCTTTGAGGTACCACAAAAACCTTTCCTGAAACTTACTCTCCTTTTCTTTTCCAAGATACTTTTGATTAAAGTCCTTTTCATAGGTCTGCAACAATTTTAGTTTGGGATATGCTATTTTATAAATGGAATGACTTTCATGTTTCTCATGATAATTGAGATCAGCCCTTCCACTTCATTCCCAACACATAAACTTCTCAATGACTTCTTACCCACACACAAGTCAGAAGGCAGCACCACTGTTCTCAACTGCAATAAACACAACTTCCAGAACACTTCTTCTTTCGCCCCATAACATTTTCATATCACTCTTCCTTTCGGACATTATAGCCTTGATTATTTACTTCAAACTTTTTTTTTCAATAATCAAGCCAAAGTCTGTATAGTCATTATGGCCATCTTGAGGAATGAGTTCCAATAAGGCAGGAAACAATATACACTGGAAATTTTTTTGAACAATTCTCACATGTCAAAAAATTTTCAAAATCATCATGCTACTCTACTGTGTATGCTAATTGTTCTTGGCTTTTATATTCTCTCACATTCCCATAAGAATTTTCAGTGCCTTAAATTAGCACAGTAGCCTACTTTTAAAGTAGGCTCCAGACTCAGTGTGGGGCTTAAACACACAATCCTGAGGATCAAGAGTCACCTGTTCTACTGACTGAGCCAGCCAGGTACCCTTACACATGTTTCAAGTATATAGTTTAATGGGTTTTTACCTTTGTGTTTTCTTATGACATATTCAACAATTTCCTTGGCCAAAAGTTTCCTTCATGCCTCTTCCTCAGTCAATATGGTTATGCCATTTTGACTATTAAGTCTGTCTTCAAAATGTTCTGTGAGAAACTTTTTCATTTTCATAGCAAAAAATTTATTCCAAAGCTGAGTAATACTTGTATGGTGTTAGTTCAAAATGTAATCAGGCAATAAATTGACTTTAAACTAAAAAGTGTGGTTTTTCATAAATGGAAAAATACTAAACGTTCAGAAAAGGAATTAAATTAAAACCCCACTTTTTGCCAAGTAATCTCTATCACAAAAATTCAGTTTTGTTTTTATATATATTTATTTCATAACTACATAACACAAATTACAGTAGTTCCCCCCTTATCCAGCTTTGTTTTTCATGATATCTGTTACCCATGGTCAGCTGTAGTCCAGAAACATGATCTACATCCTTACTTACTGTCAGAAGGTCAGTAGTAGCTTACTATCATTCACCTGAATTCATCTCATCAAGTAGGCTTTGTTAAGCCACATCATCACAAGAATGAGAAGAGTGAGTACAGTAAAGTAAGATATTTTGAGAAAAAGAGGGGTCACAGTCACATGACTTTTATTACAGTATATTGTTATAATTATCCTATTTTATTATGATATTGTTAGCAATCTCTTATGGTGCTTATTTTATAAATTAAACTTTATTATAAATATGCATGGATGGAAAAAACTGTAGTGTATATATAGGGTTTGATATTATCTGTGGTTTCAAGCATCCACTGGGGTCTTGGAATGTATCTTCCACAGATGAGGGCAGAATACAGTATGTCCTTCTGAGGTAAGGTACACAATGATTGTAATAATTATGATGATGATAAAATGGCAATTAAATTTTATACTAGGCATGATTGAATATATATATATATATATTCATATATATAAACTATTTCTATCCTCAAAATAATTTGTAAAAGGATACTCTAATATTGTTATTTTGAGGATGATAAATAATTTTTTTTAAAGATTTTATTTATTTATCAGAGAGAGAGAGGGAGGGAGTGAGCACAGGCAGACAGAATGGCAGGCAGAGGCAGAGGGAGAAGCAGGCTCCCTGCTGAGCAAGGAGCCAGAGGTGGGACTCGATCCCAGGACACTGGGATCATTACCTGAGCCGAAGGCAGCTGCTTAACCAACTGAGCCACCCAGGCGTCCCGAGGATGATAAATAATTTGCCAAGAGTAAAGAACAGTAAGGAGCAAAGTCAGGATTTGAACCTAGACAGTCCAGGGCTAGAGTCCTTTTCTCTTACTCATTAAGCCACACTGTCAACCTGAGACTCAGAAGAATAGCAGGGATAGATTACCAGACAAAGCAGAAAATACCATAAATGAACTCTTTCTCGCTACCTCTTAGTTTCTGGCAAGTACTGTATGCCACATGGTAAGTTCAATTTCCATAATCTCACCTCTCCTACAGTCTAAATATCATGTGATATTTGTCATTATAATTTTATATGTATTGAGATAGGGACAAAATGACATTTAAACAGCTTGTGTAAATGCAAATAATTCAATAACAAAATATGAAAATTTAAAATTTTAGAATCATTTATAGCTTTCCTTTCTCAGCTATAGAAATGTAAAATGACCATATCTAAAGACCTTGTTGGAGGATAATGCGAGACCATTCTGTATTTCTGACTCTATTTTAAATCTGGAAAAGCATAGGTGCTATATATCTAAAAGTCTTCTGCCATTGCCTTCTAAAATTTGAACCCTAATTTTTTGATCTACAAGCTAAGTTTTTAAAATAAAATAAATGCCTGTACATTATATATATCTGTATATATTCTCTTCCCCTTCATTAAATATTGCCTAATTTTTAAAATTATGGGGAGACTTAGTATTTGAGTTTTTTTAAAAAAGGCATTTTTTTCTATTAAGCTTTTTTATTACTTCTCATGAGTCAAGGGAAAAGTCTTTCTTTATTGCTTTTACAAATCACGAGTAAAACACAAATGCTTAATTGAGCAGATTGGTGATTAAATGGAGAAAAATGATGAAAGGAAAGATGCCAGCACAAACAGAATATGGTCATTCACTTCTACCCCAAATGAATCAACTACTGCTCATGAATGTGGGTTTAATACTAATTTTGGCAGAAACCACCCAGAGCACCAACCCTGTGCGGAGTCCCACGTCTGCATGGGGATAGCTTTTTCCTGTTTCTTTTGACAGAATACACTAAACAGCCCTCTCTCTCATTGGTACAAAGAACTCTTCAATGAAGGATTATAAACATAGTGAACGCAGGAGACTTTCTCATACCTGAACTCCAAATACCCATTCAAAGATGGAAATGTTTCCCCCTAAAGAAACTAGGCAACTAAGCTGTAATATGCAACATCAGCAAGATTACCCTGGTTGTCAGCCATCACAGATCTAATTCCTTGGCATGAGCTGGATTAAAACCATTTTCTTAAGTTACAAAAAAAAGCAAAATAGTTTCAACTGAATTGCACGACTCAGGAAGATAAGGATCGGTCTCCACATCTCTGCTCTTACACATGCAAGTACTAGCTCAGCTCCTATTAATGTCTGAGTGTTTACCACAGAAAGTAACAAAGGTTTTTAAAAAAAAACAACTTGCTATTTTGAGCTGATATTGCTGAGCTTTTCCTAATATATTGGTTGATCAGCGGCATAAGACCTTTCAGACACTAAATGGCAGAAATGAGCCCGTCTAAGGTTTTCTAAATCCTTCCTATCCTCATAACAGGATTTCTCCAGTCAAGGACCAGAGGATGGAAAGTAGCACCCAATGAGGTGCTAGAGACACCCAAGTGAGTCCGATAACTGGCGGTGTACCTGGGTACCTGAGCCTCCTACAAACACTCTGCAAAAGAAGTGTCACATTTAACTAGCCCTGAGGGGGAACAAAGCTCTTTCATTTTAAAACGCGGGCGAATGGAATCTCAAGAGGAAAAAAAAAAGGCAAACCTCTTACCTTTTGTAGCAATTCGTACACACTGGGTTTTAGTTTCCTGATGGAGTGAAATATGAAAGAGAACAGTCAGTGTATAGACAATGTTTCCTATTTCATAATCCCAGGTTATAAATTAGGCTTAAGAAGAGCAGAATTGCAATATCAAGGAAATTTTTTATTTTTGAAGTGTATCCTCAGAGAGATCTTTAAAAAATCTGAAGTAAGAACTTTTAAAATGGTTTCAGTATTCTCTAAAAATTCAGGTGTCCTGTTTTTATCTTGTAATCAAACAGGCTATCCTGTCTGGGACATGTAGTAAAAGCACTGTCTTTGTATTTACCGTACTTTTTATACAATTAGAAAGAAATATGTGTTTGCAAAGCAAATACAAATCGGACCCAGACACCAGCTTCATTTTCACAACACAGCTGTAGTCTCAGACCAAAGCTGAACATCCCATACCCTCACCTGGATCCCGGCATGACTACTGAGCTCAAGGACAACAGTTAGAAAGATCATCCAAAAGTTGCATCACGGCTGTAGTATGAGTTATCTGTTCTTTTTTTCCTTTTTAATTTCGCTGTTAAGGGTTATTATGGGTTAAAAAGATTTCTCATTGGGACTATTTTCCTACTCTTGCTAGATAGATGGAGTTGAGGAAGGCAAAGTTGAAATGAGAAAGGACAAAGATTATTTCAGGTTCTTTTTTGTTTTGTTTTGTTTTTCTTTTCTTTCTTTTTTTTTTTTTTTGTAATGGGGTGATGTGGCACTATGTGGTGAAGTGCACTTCTAGGCGCACACCACACACCTCCAGGACTTCGTTCCTTCAGTTCATATCTTTGAACATACCAGAGGCTGGAAAAGATGGTAAAGCCAGTGAACAAAACACAGACTATTTGTTTTTAGGAGGTATTTGTAACTCCATTTTGAGTAGTTCTATATATTGACAAGCCAAGAGTTTATAATTTTCTCTTAATTATACAAAACAAAGCACTGAGGGGGAATTAGTAGTTAAAAACAAAACTTTGCATTCTATTACTTAATTGTGTCTTGAGGCCTTTACAGTCCACTCCAGGAGATTGTTTCACATTCCTACAAAGGCCCAAAGGGATTCTGATCCTAAAAGCAACTGCTGTTAATTCTGTCAGGATTTCCAGTCTCTGCTAGTAGGAACCACATTCATCTTCAAAGTATTTGCCAAGATAACCGTGAAATATATTGTTGCTACTCTGTACTTTGATTAAACCACATGTAGATATACTAACACTTAGAAGAGAACATTCATATCAAGGCTCTTAAAGAGTGCCAGAGAAAATCCTTTATAAGTAACATTCATTAGCACTCCCCTTATACTACAGACCCAGGAATGAAAGTTAATTGAGAATCACTCACATCTCTAAAGATGAATACCCAAATGCAGAACTGTTTTCTGCCACCATGCTACTCTATACTCAGAATAGAACAATAACTTCCATGGTCTTCTCTCTTTTAAGCAGCCCAGTTGTACCAGTTATGTGCAATGATGGGCATGTGGGAGGCAGGCAGCCAACTTGCCTCAAAAGACTCCCACTTACGTAAAAATAAACTAGAGAAGAGATAAGAATAACGTTTTCAACCACGGGCAGCCCGTCGCTTTGAAGTACATCCTAGAAGATGCCATTGTATTTTTCTTTGCCATATACTGGCAAAGAAATGTGGGTAAGCAGAAAGATAGAGCTTTCATTAGAAAGCAGCCATTCAATACCTTAAATTCTCACGACTCCTTCAGAAAATCCAATTGGATATGTCTTTTATCTCAACTATTCCAAGGTATAATATGACTGTTGCAATTGGCTATCACCTATTTCACAATATCTCCCAGGAACCCACCTCAGGGACTCAATTACTCAAACCCAGAAATTTCCTATACAGCTATAAGTACACAAAAATGCCATTCTTCTGTTGGGTTTTAAATTGTAGGAGTTTTCTATTCTTGACATTTTTTTTTTTCCTTATCCCTCTCTGAAAAAAAATATTAAATAAGTTTTAGGAAAGAAAATCTTTGAAAGAGAACCAGCACGAGGCATGAAAGGCCAGGTTATTTCCCCCCATATGGAACCACCGGTAGTTTCTATCTTCCTGTTGTGTCTTCCTCTTCAATATTCATTTGGGATCAGTGGCAGTGTTCAAAAACAACTGTGTCCAAAATGGGAAAAGGAGGGGCAACTGGGGAAATGGAAAACAGACTTCTCTAATGGCACAGCACCCGGCCATCTCCAGGCAGCCTTCTGTTTAGGTTCTGGCAGATATACCACAGGCATCCTATTACTTTGTAATCAGAGGATTGTTACTTGTTATTTACTATTTGGCTTGTACCCTCTGAAAAGTTTATAAGGGTTTATTAGCCTGCTGTGGAACACGCATTCTGTTTATCCTGCAGTAAATTTAATCTTCTGAAGTGTGCCACCACCGAGCAAAGGAGACAGAACAATGCCCAGTATTTACTGGGGCTGGAGTCCCAGCAGCAGAACACCCACCTTTTCAAATCCTTTTGCTCACTATTGTTCTGGTGGGCTTTCCTGAAGCAGGCTGCAGGGGAAGCAGTTACTAGGAAACAGGAATCCCATGCCACGGAGCATGCTTGGCGCCTCCACCTGACAGTCCGCCCCAAACTGTACACACTGTTGAGAACAGGAACAACACCCCCTACACATGGGTGTGTTTTTTCCCCTTCGTCTTTCTTTCTTTTTTTTTTTTTTCTTCTCCCCCTGACACATGCTACTGGGTATTTATAAAATTCAACTGCAGTTTTTCCTCAGAGCTGTGAAAAAGCAAATTTTGAAGGAAGCTCACCTTCTCCACACTGCTCATTGCCTGGAAATAGATGTTGTATCCTTTGCGTGGAGCCAAAGGAGGGTTCCAAAAGCCCTGATAGGTCCGATTGTCACCCACTGTGAATGGGGCGGGTTCTGGAAGATTCCCTGGGGGCAGTTCTGCAGCGAAGTAGTATGGCGCACCCCCGCTCAGGGCGTTCTGGTATGTAACGGGGACCTGGTAGCATTCCATTGCTCCAGCTTCTCTCTTTGTTCGGTGTGGGTGCAACTCCTCCACAACAATCTGATAAGCACTTTTTTGGAAAAAGAAAAAAAAAAAGCACACATTTAGAGATTCTATATACTAAGATTTCTCAAAAAAAAGAAAGTGGTATTTAATACTAACATGCAACATTTCAATCTTTAAAGTCCGTTTAACCCATTGCATGCTTTTTTCCCCAGCTATCCTGCACTAAAATAGAATCCCGTGGGGATTCTCCTTCCCTGCAACTCAACGTAGATACGAAGAAACTGGAAAAAAAAGTAAGAAAAATCACTGCAGAATTCTACCCATTTTTTAATGTTGACAAATGAGCCCTCTTCTTAGGAGATTTGACATTAACGAGAGACACGTAACAGATTAAGTTCTTTGATATTTTTAAATATTTAAAATTAGCATTTTCCTTTGAGATCATGGTCCGGAAGGCCTTGCTCTGAGGCCCAACAGAACGAGTGCCTCAGGGTGGGGCTCGAGTACCCATGTGGGGTTGTCATCACATTAGAGACAGAATGTGGTGACAGGCTTCTCCCCTTCTTGACCTTGCCACGGCATCAACACTGGCTCAGAGCTATGCAGATCAAAAGCGCGAGTGGCATGCAGCAACACGGGCACAGATGGACAGAAATCTGTCCTCGCCACTGAAATAGACTGCTTCCTTCTTCTAGCGTTGTTAATAATAAAATGTTACAAATTGTAGAAACAGATGGCATTTGCCCTATTAAAGCTCGAACCTAAACCTTCTAATACCTTTCTTAAAATTCTCAAAACTTCTCCACAATAGCTATTATTTTACAGAGAAAAGTAAAGAAAAAATAACGGAACTTTAAAATAAAGGTCTGCCTAATCACTAATGGGTTTTTTTTACATCAATTGCTGAAACTGGTATATTAATATTATTCTTTCCTTGTAGTATGTTCTTCGGGCAAATTTTTCTTAGGTAATATACACCTGAGAAAGTTGGCATTATTCATATATTTTATATGTTTTTAATGAATTTAAAATCCCTGAAAATTAAGAAAGAATGCATTGTCGTTGCTTATGTAAATTGAATACAAATAAGCCGTATGGAGGGTTGTCTCTAGGCAAATGTGCTCATTCTATTTAGGGACAACAGTCACTGAATGACTCTCCAGACGGGATAGAATCTTTTCTTAATGAACTTCTATAAAGAGAAAGAAGAGGGAGAGAGACAGAGAGAGTAGAGAGACAGACGGACATACCAAAAGAGAGACAGAGAGAGAAAAACTGAATTTGCATTTATGATAATTAAAAATAAAATTTTATATTGGTTTAGAATCTGGTCTAAAATTCTAACTTAGCATAAACTCTTTTATGCCTACAAACAGAAAACCTTCAGAGGTTAAAAGAAATAAGTTTTATAAAGTTTTTCTTTTCTTCTCTAATATTTCAAGTTCCCATTTTCCATTAAAATATTGCTAAGAACTTGGTGGTTTGCTATCTGTTGCCTTTCCTGTAGAAATAGAACAGAAATTGTATTAATGTCAGAAATCTTGCTTTGGGCAAGCAACTAAGGCAGAAGGCTTTGTTATCTGAAATCATGTCTAGTCCACTGTTCTCTGTACTTTGGATGAGTTGGGTCCCGAAGCTCCTAGGAATACTACTGACAGGATACAGGCTCTCTGAGGGGTCCAAGGAACAGACACTTGTCAATTTTTTTTTTTTAAAGATTTTATTTTATTTATTTGTTTGACAGACAGAGGTCACAAGGAGGCAGAGAGGCAGGCAGAGAGAGGAGGAAGCAGGCTTCCCGCTGAGCAGAGAGCCCGATGTGGGGCTTGATCCCAGAACCCTGGGATCATGACCTGAGCCGAAGGCAGAGGCTTTAACCCACTGAGCCACCCAGGCGCCCCGACACCTGTCAATTTTAAAATGAAATAGGAGCGCATGGGTAGCTTAGTTGGTTGGGCCTCCGACTCTTGGGTTGTGAGATTGATCCCCATATCAGGCTCCACACTGGGTAAGGAGTCTGCTTGAAGATTCCCTCCCTTTGCCCCTCCCTCCGCTCATGCTTTCTCTCACCCTCTTTCTCTAGCTTGCTAAAAATAAATAAATAAATCTTAAAAAAATAAAATAGAATACAGGACATACATAAGCATAGCTCTTGCAGAGAAAGAGGAGTCACAATTGACATATGCTGTGTTAAGCAAACGTAATCTTTTTTTTTTCTGTTTATTTTCAACTTAGAATCTATATTTGTATATTACACTACTGCATATCCTGTGGATACATATTCTTCAGTAGACAGACGTACATATGCACACTCCCCAAACAAGCCTAACATCGTATTCTTGCCCTACTGGGCAATAATGATAATTGCTCATACTTGTTAATCATTTCACCTAATCCCTAAAAATAAATTTCTCATCCATTATCCAATATCTCTAGAAAAATCCAGAAAATCTAGTAAATAGTCTTAACTAATTCTGTCACATAGTTGACAAAGGTTGTACATTCCAAATTAAAGAATTTCATCTAAGACAGCTCGTCTCTCCACATCTATTAGGACCAAAGCAAACTGATGATGCTGGAGAGGATTAAAAGAAGAAACAGTGCAATCTAGTCTTGGGGAAAGAGCTCACTGAATTTGAGATGAAACCCCAAACTAAAAATGATAAAATTCATTTTTTTAAAAGAAATTTTCTTCCCTTCATTGATTAATCTGTGTGAGCAGGCTGTTGTCCAGCACATGCTTCCACTTTTTTTTTTTTTTTACATACTTCCACTTTTTAAAAAAGTCTGTTTTCACCTTCTACTTTCTTATTTATCAATACAAATTAACTAAAAGACAGAAAATAAGGAATGAGAAATCAAATTAGAAGTGATTTGACTGATTACATGAAATGGGCCAATGCTTTTCCATCCTTGTGGTTGTCTAATTACTGAACGGTATTTAACTCTAGCTGGATCTAAATATTGTTTGAGCTTAGTACTTTAGCAATTTAAAATATCCCAATGCCACTTAAATAGCTGCATTCACTCTGCCCATATTTTGTATTTAATTAAAGTTTTAAAATATTTCTTTTTTTAAAAAAGATTTTATTTATTTATTTTTCAGAGAGAGAGACAGAGAGAGCACAAACAGGCAGAGTGGCAGGCAGAGGCAGAGAGAGAAGCAAGCTCCCTACTGAGAAAGAAGCCTGATGTGGGACTGGATCCCAGAACCGGGATCACGACCTGAGCCGAAGGCAGCAGCTTAATGGACTGAGCCACCCAGGCATCCCTAAAATATTTCTATGATTAAGTTAAAATCAATATACTGGCATCATGAATCTTCACTTGATGCTGAAAATATGGTTTCTTTATGTTAAAAAACTAAAAATGATTTCACTTTATTATACTTTAATTTGATTAGACATTGGTATATAGTTTTTTGGGACGCCAAATGATGACTTCTCATCATACAATTTTCCTTCAGTCGTAAGACTAAAAAAAATAAGGGGATTTTGCCATTAGCTCAAAAAGTGATTAAATGATACATGTAGTAGACAGCCTGCTTGGTTTCATGTTTAAAATTGTTGAAGCTGAAATCAAAATTACCTACAACTGCCTAATATATATATATTTTTTTTTGAATTATTATTTTTTTTATTAATTTTTTATTTTTTATAAACATATATTTTTATCCCCAGGGGTACAGGTCTGTGAATCACCAGGTTTACACACTTCACAGCACTCACCAAAGCACATACCCTCCCCAATGTCCATAATCCCACCCCCTTCTCCCAAACCCCCTCCCCCCAGCAACCCTCAGTTTGTTTTGTGAGATTAAGAGTCACTTATGGTTTGTCTCCCTCCCAATCCCATCTTGTGGTATATATACACAATGGAATACTATGCAGCCTAATATATATTTTTTAACCCATTAGTAAATAAAACCTCTGAGAATCTGGTCTTAGTTTTAGGCTGTGCAACTTCTTAGTGATAGCAAATAATGAATTATACAATTGTATACTCTCATTTCATATCTAAAATGTCTCCTTAAATCTTTAGGAGAAATTTCCTATCTCCAGTGTTTTGCTATTTTTCTTATGAGTAGACTTCCTGAGATCGCACAGCCACCATTGCTCATATGGACCTAATGCAAACATTTTCAGGATCCACAGAGTAAAGGCTTAAATATATTGGTGACCATCATACTCCCTGTGCTTCATCTCTTAACTCCTTAAACACACAAGCCATTTCCCTCAGGGCTTCCTTATTTCCGTAAGAAGAAGGATCAGTTTCTGAATCAACAAAGCTCAAAATCCTGACATTAACTTTAATAAATTCTATTTTAACCATGTTCTACCTCCCTTGTAATATGCCATTTCTTTTCATTCCCACTGCTTCCACCATTAGGGGGATATTTACAACTTTACGTCCATATTTACTAAAACTAAACTTTACGTTTAGTTTTCTTGCCCTCATTTTTTTTCTTCATGTTCTCCGGGGACCCACCCATCCATCCATCCGTCCGTCCGTCCATCCATCCATCCATTCATCCAATCATCCATTCATCCAAACTTCTATCCATCCATTTACCCATCCACCCATCACACCATCGATTCAGTCTCTAAAATGCCATGAGCTGTTCATGAAGAATGCAAAAGAACCATTTTTCAAAATGCTCATACTTTCCTAAACCACCACTTTGAGTATTAACCACTCTTCTCTAACTTTTTACTTTGTCAAAACTATGTGGAGCCCTCCTACTGTCAAAAATCTATACTTTTTGCACTAGGGTTAATATCTTACCACATCTCTTACCTTATCCCTCCACCCTTTGTCTCACTACCTCCTGTTGTATATTCTTCATTTCAAACTTGAATGACCATTGTTACTAAACATACTGAACATCCTGTTGAAGAGATTCTAGCTTTTCTACTTCTGCTATAAAACCTTCTCTGATTAGTTCATTTAGTGTTACTCTGTCTTCTAAAGCCAGTGGAGGTTATTCTAAAGGTGGAGGTAGGTATCAGGGATGAAACTGGAGTATAAGTTAGAGTCAATTGGGATGCTTTTTCAATTTAGTCCTCAATCCACCCACAAATTATAATGATACAGATGCACTGAGGAGACCATCAGAGGTATTTCTCCGGAATTGCGGGTTTGAAAAAGGCCTCAAACCACTGTCTTATAATATTTATTGTGCTTATCACTGATATGCTACATTAAAAATACTACCTGGTATTTAGCTAAAGATAGTGGCTATCCTATTTTCCAGTCAAGTGCTTATTTATTCATTCATCAGATGTCTATTCAGTGCCATTCTATGCTAACCTTAAAGTGCTGAGGTTAAGGCAATGAACACAGTAATAAAAGTCTCTGCTCTCATGAAGTTTACATTCTAGTAGGAAATACAAATAAATGAATTAAAAAAAACACACAGTATGTCAAGATAAGCACTCTAAAGAAAACTAAAGCAGGATAAGGGAAATAAGGAATAACAGGATTGAACATGTCTATTTAATATTACCACCCATCAAAAAATGAAATCTTATCATTGCAATGACATGGATGCAACAACTACAGGGTATTCTGCTAAGAGAATGAAATAAGTCAATCAGAGAAAGACAATTATCATATGATTTCACTCATAGGTAGAATTTAAGAAACAACACAGATGAACATAGGGAAAGGCTGGGAAAAATAAAAGAAGATGATATCAGATAGGGAGAAAAACTATAAGAGACTCTGAACCATAGAAAACACACTGAGGGTTGCTGGAGGGGAGGGGGCGAAGGATAGGGTAACTGGGTGATGGGCATAAAGAGGCCAAGCGATGTCATGAGCACTGCGTGTTATACACAACTGATGAATCACTAAACTCTGCCTCTGAAACCAGTAATACACTATATGTTACTTAATTGATTTTAAATAAAATTTTTAAAAAAGGGCTGGAGAGAATATTTAATAGAAAGTCAAGACTCTTCTCATTTTCTGTTAGTAAAAAACATCTACCTACTGCGGTTCTGTAGAATAAATTAAGAGATTTTACTTGGACCATATAGCTTGTATATAAGGATAAAAAGAAGGCAAAATCGGTCAAAAAGATGATTTCTGTCTTAGTTTAAATTTCAAAGCATTTTTATCTGGAATTCAAGTAAGTTCGATGTCATAGCAGCAGTTAAAAATATCAGGTGCAACTATCTGATCTCTTCAAATTCCTGAGATGAAAAAGGATATTCTGCAAATGGAAGAGGGTGGTAGTTCTAATGTTTCAGGTTGTGTATCTGTGAACTGACTGGGGGTGGGGGGCAACTCTAACATACAGTGCTTGAACTCCAACTAATACAGATACAGATATAAATGTTCACCTGTATTTCTGTTAAACTATCACTGGGCATCAGACAATTTCTTGACCTAATACAACTGTAGAAGAAATAGTGTTTTTTTTTTAAAAAGTTTCTATTTAAATTAAAGTTAGTTAACATACAGTGTAATATTAGTTTCCGGTGTACAATATGGTGATTCAACACTTCCATACAGTCCCTGGTGCTCATCCCAAGTGTCCTCCTTAAGCTTTATCACCCATTTCACCCATCTCCCTGCCCTCCTCTCTGGCGACCATCAGTTTGTTTTCTATGGTTAAGAGTCTGTTTCTCAGTTTCTCTTTTTATTCCCTTTGTTCATTTGTTTTGTCACTTAAATTCCACATATGAGTGAAATCATATGGTATTTGACATTCTCTGACTGACTTAATTTTTATAAAATATTTTATTTATTTGAGAGAGAGAGAGAACACAAGCACAGTGAGGGGCAGAGGGAAAAGCAGGCACCCCCCCCCCCCCCCCGAATAGAAGCCTGGACTTGATCCCAGGATTCTGAGATCATGACCTGAGCCAAAGGCAGATGTATAACCAACTGAGCCACCCAGGTGCCCCATCTGACTAACTCATTTTGCTTAGCATAATATTCTCTAGCTTCATCCATGCTGTTGCAAATGGCAAGGTTTCATTTGCTTTTATGGCTGAGTAATATTCTGTGTGTGTGTGGTGTATATACATACATACATATCACATCTTCTTCATCCATTCACTAGCCGATAGACAGTTGGGTTGTTTCCATAATTTGACCATTATAGATAATGCTGCTATAAAAATCAGGGTGTATGTATCCCTTTGAATTAGTATTTTTGTACTCATTGGGTAAATACTTAGTAGTGCAATTGCTGGGTTGTAGGGTAGTTCTATTTTTAACTTTTTGAGCAAACTCCATACTGTTTTCCAGAGTGGCTGCAAAGAAATGGTGGTTTTGACTGCATTTCACGACTATCTACTAATTACCTAACTAAGAATACACTGAAAAACTGGGTTCTACCTATAAAATAAACATTTAGTCACCCTAGAACACGTAGCTTCCTGGCAGTTTAAAATAGGTAAAGCTTATATTTGGAAAATGCTGCAGTTAAATACACATTTATTTGTTACATCTTATAATAAACTGAGTTCACCGTTGAGGGGCTCTCCCCTGTATTTTTGCAATATGCTGCTGCTGTGTTCATTATTTGAAAACACAGCTACATCGGGTCAATCTTTTAATAAGTGGGACATTCTACACACTATAATTTATAATTATATCTACTCAGGCTAGAATTTGAATCCATCTATGAAAAATGGAAAATGTTTTTTAAAAAAGGGAAAATAAATTATGCATTCTAGGGAACTGGTTCTAAATGTGGGTGATATTCATGCTGAACCATACTAATGACTGTCGAATGATGCCAGTTTTAGAGACAGATCTTAAAAAGTCGGTAAGGAGAGTCAAAGGTCTAGGTAAGTCAGACAGCAACTTTCAGCCTTTAGAATAATTATATATTCAAAAATTAATTTTGTCAAAAAAACCCTCACACTTGCCAGGATTGTACTGCACATGTTAATATTAGCGTGTAGTCATGTTAAGACCAGTCTTAAAGGAGAGCCGAAGAATACAGTGGTCAGTGATACTGAGAGATGCATTTTTTGCTCTGTGTACATCATGATGCCTTAGAATGAAATGCAAAAAATATATAACAGGGCGCCTGGGTGGCTCAGTTGATTAAGCAACTGCCTTCGGCTCAGGTCACAGTCCCAGAGTCCCGGGATCGAGTCCCGCATCAGGCTCCCAGCTCCATGGGGAGTCTGCTTCTCCCTCTGACCTTCTCGCCTCTCATGCTCTCTCTCACTGTCTCTCTCTCAAATAAATAAATAAAAATCTTAAAAAAAAATATATATATATATATATACATATATATATAAAACATATATTATAATTTCTAATATCCAAAGAACTCATTCCAAAGAGAGCATGCCTTTTTGGTTTTAGACAGCAATCCAATACAACAAATAAAAATATTTGTAATTACTTAATAACCTCAAAAAAAAAAAAACGCAAAAAACCCTTGAATTGTTAGAAGACTTTTTGCTTTGGTACCACTTCTCAAAAATTGCTACCATTTCTCACCTTAAGTCTCCATTCCCTTCAGTTTCTCATTGAGCTTTATCTCTCCTACTTGTGTAAAACTTCGTGAAAGAGTCACAGCCTCGTGCATTTCCACTGCTTCTGTCTTAATGTGGCCCAACAGCACCTTGTGTTGGGACTGGTTTCAGTCTGGTTTACTCCCAATTCATTCTCTACATTTCTGTCAGAGTGATCTTTCCAGGAGCATAAAATTGCTCATAATAGTCTCCGCTTTCAGTCGCTCTGTGGCCACCTTCAGTTGTTGGATGGGCACTAAACAGCCTCTCCCTCTGGCCCTTGCTTATTTCTCCAACCTCTCTTCTCCCACATGCCCTCCCCTCTCAATGATCTGAGCTGCCTGCAGTTCTGGAGTGCACCACGCTGTCACATATCCAACCATTCGCTTTGCAATTATTGGGGAGGATTATTGTGTCTTCTCTTCTCAGCAACCACCTCCTTCTTTTCAAAGTGACCCATTGCTGAGCTAATTCTTACATCTCCTTCAAAACTCAGCTCTAGTACCACCTTTTCTAACTGCTGTCATTTCACTTCTCATACTGCATTGTTGTCATTCATTGATTTCTGAGTCTGCAATTAACAGTCGAGGGCACATATTAAGCCACCTTATGTGGATTTCTGTCCCAAGTATCCAGTTTGGTCCCTGGTGCATATTGAATGTCACTGGAATCAATACATTTATAGTAACTATTGGTAACTTTGGCTTTCTTGATAACACTATTGAACTCAACGTACAGACTCTCTGTAACAAGGTACTACGATAAGAGGCTTCAGGAACTGGAGTTTGTTTGACATTAGGAAGACCAGAGCAGAATGATTTAGGTATTTCCACTGGCCTTGGGACAAATGGATCTTAGGGTGCAGTCTGGCAGAGGCTACTAATATGGTGCAGTAGGATCTCAGGAGGTTTAACTAGGTGGTAAATAGGTTTAGCTTTTATTGGGAGGAGAGAAGACGGGCCGCATACCGAGTGGAATGGCAGCAAGCATTAGCAGATAAGAGATTCTAATACGCTGACATAAATATGAATCTGGCTGAAAAATAAAATAGCTTCAAGAATCTGAAGAAGTGGGGCGCCTGGGTGCTCAGTGGGTTAAGCCACTGCCTTCGGCTCAGGTCATGATCTCAGGGTCCTGGGATCGAGTCCCGCATGGGGCTCTCTGCTTGGCAGGGAGCCTGCTTCCTCCTCTCTCTCTCTGCCTGCCTCTCCAACTACTTGTGATTTCTCTCTGTCAAATAAATAAATAAAATCTTAAAAAAAAAAAAAAGAATCTGAAGAAGTGATGGGAAACAAATCAAAGACTGGAAGTATCAGACATAAATAACAGTGCTATGAAAACTGATTACTTTAATTTGGGTCCTTATTTTCAAAGAAGTTAGAGTACTGGACAAGATAAGCCTCAAGATAAGGCTCCAGTTAATGGTAGCAATATCAAAGGAAGGAATGTGATCAGAGGAAAGGAGACAGGACTATGTCCTGGGAAGATTCAAAAAATAAAGGAAGCAGGGCTCATCTGAGGCCACATTGGTCAACAAGACAAGTCTAGTCCTGCTACCTGGTCCCCATCTACGGGTACTCCCAGATAGTTGAGCAAGTCATTGTAAAATACAGATGGACAAGATGGGATTAGAATATTAGTTGGAAGGCAGATTTTTTTTTCCCTGTTAGTAACATTCTTTTAAACTAGCTGTTTATACATAATTTAATTATTTCTTCCTATAGTATTCCTGGTTGTAAATTAATTTTTGAACCCTAATCTCCTACTATGTAAAATTTGGGAGTTCTCAGCCATGGGAATCAATTCCAGGGAAGGTGCAATGTCTTCCCAACAAATACAAAGAAGTACATTTCTGTGTCGGAGAAAGACGATACAGAATTACTATTTTTAAAAAAGATTTATTTATTTGTTTATTTGACAGAGAGAGAGAGCACACAAGTAGGCAGAGGAACAGGCAGAGGGAGATGGAGAAGCTCCATCTTCTGGATGTACTCAGAATCTCTGAGTACGGAGCCTGATGTGGGGCTCGATCTCGGGGCCCTGGGATCATGACTTGAGCGGAAGTTAGATGCTTAACTGAGCCACCTAGGGACCCCAAGGATCTAGGATTATTAAGGATGATTTTTGTATAAAAATCTAGTTAAGACTATATGAATTTTTGGAAATTATAAATTTTCTAATAAGAAAATGTAAAGGAAGTAAAAGGAAGATTTTTGATTTCAAAACATGTTACTGATAACACATTCATTAATTCAACAAAGTTCCTCAACACCAATTATGAGCAAAGGATTTACAAGGCTACAGACTTCTTTGATTGTCCATGACAAATCTGGGCACAGGCTATGTTGTGTTGTGATCATTTTGTCTTTAATTTACAAAATTTAGCACAGTGCCAGGCATGTGATACATCGTTAATGTCTGTGTAATAAAATGATTAAATGAATAAAGAGCTAGTGAAAGTTACGTTATGCAGCATTCTACATTGTGTATGCAATTTACACTAAGTAAAGCTGAATTCACTCTAATATCTAAGTCTTACATGAGAAATACAAGTACCTGGTAGCTCATTCAAATAGCAGTAGCAGAACTCACACCTAGTAAGTAAATTTTATCACACGTAGGAACATGTGAATGACCCTGATTACTTGTCAATAGAAAAAGATGCTGAATGGAGGCATTTTCTCTTTCTCCTCTGGATCAGCAATCAGACTCACTCACAGATCACTGATTCATGAATAGCACTATATATGTACTTTTCATTTTCAAGGAGCCGTGCTTCATAAGTGTTTATATTACAAGTGTATTCAGTTGTCTCTCTTGTTCTCCAGCATGGTTTTCCCAAGATTTTAAGTCAGACAGAACAAATAGGAGTTTTCTTTATGGACTCAGGTTCTTTTAATAATTTTTTCATTATAAATTTTTTTAAATGGGAAAAGGTCTTCTTTTCCTATGATATAGGACTGTTTGAATGGTTCAAAAATTCTCAGAGGGTTAAAAGTATTTATTTTATACACAGAACAAAGATTAATTTTCTCAATGAACGTGTAAACAACTTGAGATGAATTAATTCTGAAATATCTGCCCTGATTTCTGTGCCTCGATTTACTTCTCAAGGGAAGTATAAAAATAAAAGTATCCTCCAAATCTACAAGCTTCACGTGGACACTTGCTTAAGTTTTGGACATTTATCTAATTACAAATGTGAAAAATTAAAATCATTGGAATAATTCAAATCACTTCTAGAAAACAACATGGCTCATATTTTCTAGAAAACAGCATGGCTCATAATCTGCAAGATGAGGGTAATATGGGATATTTTAATATTGAAAGGAAATAGCAAATTGAATTTTAATATTTACTATGGAATTCCTGAGAAGCAACAATTTAGGAATTAAAAGGTAAGCTGCATTCATTATAACTAATCTCCTTCTATGTCCTCAAAGCTTCCTATTTTTCAAGCATTCATAAATTATTATAAAGATTTAATGCATTGGATAGGAGTTATTTTCCCCTTTTATTTCTGACAAATACCTTCAAAGCTCATATCCCATGGATATCGACAGAGAAGTGGCATGAAATGGAACTAGAGAAAAATAAAAATCAAAGAGCAATGCTCTTAAATCAGAGTATAGAGAATGGTTCAGATCATGAATAATCTCAAAAACCCCTTCAAACCTCACTCTTAAAAGTCTATCTTCAGGCTTTGTCCAAATGAAAAATAAACAAAACCAAAACAAAACCAAAATAAAGCCTTTCTGACAGCTATCTTCAACTGAACATCTCTTAGAAATGAACCACTATATCGACTGTTAAGCAACTGTGAGAAGACATCTCTCCTACTGCTATTTTTCCCTATTACTAGTACTTTCCACCTCTTACCTGATTGGTGCCCCTTTGGCCTGTGCAGGTCTCAACAATACAGTTATTGTAGTGGCTGTTTCATTGAGAGAGGCATCAACTCCTTCATAGTCAGGTAAAGTTGGAGCTGGTAAGTGATTAATGAGAGAAGAAAAAAGTTTCTGTCAAGTAACAATTATATCACAGTTCAGGATGAATGAATGATCTGGAATGGGGGAAACCAATTTCATTTTAATTTTCTAAAATGTACTTCTGTCTGTAGAATAACATTATTAATGGATGTTAACACTGGGAATGTAAAGCAGCAGAAAATATGAAGCCACGATTTTTTGTTGAAATTCAAATTGTCATCTGGCAACTGGGACACACACACACGCTAAACATTTTTTGAAGGTGCTTTGGCTTCTGGTTTCCTGAGACCCTGAAACCAGCATAGACAGGATGGGAGGTGAATAGCGTTGACTCTGGGGAGTCCTGGTTATGGATATGCACAGGGAGAAGTGGAGGCAGAGAGGGTAGGAAGCGAGCCCGAGGCTCCGTAGTGAGGCAGTGCTGGGTACCATGTAAAGGTTGTAGAATATGTTAGGTCCTGCTGCTGTTCCCTGCACCCCCCCGCCCCCCACCCTTTGGAAATAAAAATTAAAATTAAAGCGGAGACTCCAGTTTTAATTTGAAATGTAATCACAGCTGCAGATATTTTTGACATCGGAGCCTATCAACTTATTTTTACAGATGTGAACTTTTCTAATACTGATTTGTAAACATTCCCTATGTTATTTACCTTAAACCTTTATCAGAGCTGTTAAAAAAATCCCATTTGTTACTTGTTTTTAAATTTTGTTTCTATTGAGGCAGAAAAATATTTAATTATATAGGATTTTATTGATAATTTCCTATTTCTTCTATTGCTTTTATATGAGAAGGTCCTTCTGCAACAAAGTTATGATAATTACCCCTTTTTTTTCCACTTTGTAAGAAAAATGCTTAACTCTTTAATTGGCTCTTGCACAAAGTTAAGAAAAATAACTAGAAATGTATTGAGGAAGTGTGGTAAAGGGGAATGGGAACTGTAGTATTTATTTCTCATCAACTAGTACATAAGTTGCCAGATTCCTAAAAAATAGAAACTTATAAATTTTCAAATATTTGATAATGGTTGCAGTCAGGGGGAGGGCTCCCTAATCTTGAATTGGGTGCAAAAGTAACCTCAAATGGCTTTTGGTTATTTCCATGTAGAAAGATCTTTCAGGGAGGACATAACCAGTGAAACGTGTCTATTATCAGAGAAACTGGGAACAGATGGCATCTAATATAAATTTCAAAGTATTTCATTCACTCATTGGACATTTATTGAATATATACAATGTGTCAAATTTTTGTAAGTGTTGTGAGTATAAAGACAAAGCATGGTCTCTGGCATTTAGAGAATTAAAAGTAGAGATTTACATTTTATCAAGAGTGAAAAAATGTTTTCTTTTTAAATATTTATTTATTTATCTGAGAAAGAGAGAGACACAAACAGACAGACAGACAGAGAGTACAGGCAGTGGGGAGGAGTAGGGGGAGAGGGAAAAGCAGACTCTACGCTGAGTAGGGAGCCCAATCCCAGGAATCTGAAATCATAACCCAAGCAGAAGGCAAACGCCCAACCGAAAGACCCTCCAGTTGCCAAGAGTGAGAATCTTAAACAAACAACAAAAAAAATTATAGTCAAATTTTAGGTGACTTAAAGAGGAGTCTGTTCATTTGCTAAAACAGTGGTTCTCAAACTAGTGAGATCAGAAGCCCATGAAGGCTTCTTAAACCCCAGATTGCTGCCTTTCCCCCTTGCGCTTCTAATTCATTAGGCCCAGCAAGGAGTCTGATACTGTGCATTTTTAGAAAAATTTCAGGTGATGTTGATGCTTTTGGAGTGTGAACCACACTTAGGAGAACCACTAGTCTAAACCAGGGCTGAGAGTAAGAAAAATGGAACAGAGAAAACTTCAGGGTTTAGACAATGCTTGAGCTGAATATTAAAAGAACAGTAAAAATGCATGAGGACAGGAATGTCTCAAATAAAGTGCAGGAGATGGGAAACAATATTTGAAGACATGATCCCATGAAAGGGGACTTTGTGTTATGACAGCTACAAGCCATCTGCTAGGCTTGGAACTTTGGGTTCATGGATAGGAGTGGTAGATGGAGGGAACTATAAAATTAAGGGGCACAAATGCTAATTATGCATGCATGTTTGGGCTTTATCCTACTAAATACAACATATTAGATTGAAAAAATTTAGGAAATAAATATATGTTGTACAAAGATTGATAGAAAAATAAGTCTGAAGGCAAGGATAGTGCTTGGAAAGATTATTTCAATGATCTGTTTAAAATATGGTCCAGATGGAAAGGAAGAAACAGTGACATCCGAAAGAGATAAATTATCTGAAGAGTTATTTAGGAAGTTGAATCGACAAATATTAAGTATGTAAAATATGTATATACATGTAGATTATATATATGTGTATTAAAACACACACACATACTATGCCTCCAATAACTTGATTTCACTTTTATTTAAATTGTTTTCAAAATGCTGAGGGATATAATTTCTGTACTTGAGGGATAAATAAAAATAAATTACCTTAAAATTTCAAGTGATGTTGAGAACCACACTAACCATAAATTTTACTAGCCTTAGCTTGATTACTACATGTTCTGAGGGTACAGTGATTGCAATCAAGTTTTTGAAGTTCAAATCAAGTACCCATGCATATAGGTTGATTCAAGTAAAACTGCAGTTAAATAATTCAAAGAAAATGTTAGATGGGTGTTCTGGTCTTTAATTATACATTCTTTATTCAATAAAAAACACCATTTCTAAACCATAATAAAATACGGTTCTTGACAATGCCCATTGTTCAATGTTCTCAGTTTTACAAGTTCATGTAATTTTGTAACTGTCTCTACTGAAGGATCTTATTCAAATACAGCACTACGGCTTATTCTAGAGGGTGGGAAACATATTTCACTGTACAATGCTATCACCAGGTCATATTTTTTAGTGATTCAATAAGTATTTTAAATGGGTGATTTAGAATTATTCCATTAGGAAGTGAACTGGCATTTTTAATATACCGCTATTTTCTAACATCATGGATGATATTTTAAAATCCTTTTTTTTTTTTTAAAGAATAAGATAAATAGCTCATATTGGAATAGCTAATATTTTCATGATAAAAATTTTAAGGCTTTATATTCAAAATGTTTCCAAATAGAAATATTACATTTATAAATATATATTTATGTTAATAATCTTAAATAACTAAGATAAAACATTACATAAGCTAGAGTAGAATTAGGGCATATGACAATGCTAATTATTAGCCAAATTTAATCAGGTTTAACTGATGACTTGACTGAAGGAGAAATCGTATCTATAAATAACCTAGTCAATTACAAACTGAAATTGTGAGCATAAAATAATGTGAAATTTAACTATATTTGTTTATCAGCTTAAGTTCTCTTGTACCTTACCATTCTGAAATTTAGATGAATTTATTGAGATTTCTAAGAGAAAGAATTACTCATGTTGATTAAAAATATCAGAACGCCAGGGAAAATAGAAAAGAGAGACAAAATGTGTATGTGGCACTCTAACAGTGGATCAAAGATCTGCCATCATTCTTTTGATAAAATCTGCTTCCAATAGTTCTGATACCATAATAATTATCAACTCCTCAAAGGCATAATCAGTCTGTTCACATTCATAATGAACTTTTAATACTTCTAATTAAGATACAATGACATTTTAAAAAGGACCCCTATCAATTAAAAGTGACTGAGATGTTTTTGGGTTTGGACATACAACCAATTGTTATGTGTATTCACATAATTCTTTGTTTCAAATTTTTATTTAAATTCTAGTGTCATACTGGTTTCAGGAGTAGTATTTACATAATTCTTTAACGAACTTCAATCAGGAATAGCTAGCGATATTAAAGATTTAATAAACGAGATGACTATTTTGAGTACATATTCTCCAGGACACATTATTACAAACCAATCCTGTTTGCACTTTATTCTTTTGCATACCTGAGATGTTTGTGGTCACATTGATGGCTGTGGCTGGCCCAAAGCCCTTGACCGTGCTGGCTCTTATCAAGAACTGGTAGGTGGTTCCAGGATGCAGATGCATAAAGACATGGTGTGTGCTGTTCCACAAATTTGATACAGTCTGGGGAGGTCCAGCCACTGGGACTGCAGGATCAAATGATCTTATGCTGCTGTAGCTGACCTGTTTTAAAGAAATATATTTGCTATTATACATCCAATATAAGTCATGATATAATCTAAATAAACCTCCTTTAAATAAGGGAGTATTCAAGGGTATCTCTGTGGAGTGAATCACATTTTTCTTAAACTTCATTTCCTTCTTATTTGGATATGGTTATTTCACAGTCATTCTATATCTAATGTCTGTCCATTTATCCATCCAACCATTCATCCAGCCAGCCAGCCATAGATATACCTAGAGGTAATATATCTGACTGACCAATATGCATCTATTTTCTTTCATCAAAAGATATATTTTTTTATAATATTATGGTTACACACACATCCACAATCTTACAGTCATATATGTTAATGTACAGGAAACACAGAAAGTGTTCAACAAATGTTTGCTGAGTCATATCATCCCACACTTTGAGTTACATAACAGATTTCATGTAAATAGCACTGTTGCTATAAATAGCACATATTTATAAATAGCACATAAATATAAATAAAAATAGCCCTGTGCTATAGCAGTGCCATAGCACTATAGCAAGTGTGCTAATGCAGTCACAGTTTATAAGACTGCCCTAGTGATTCCCATTCCCATGCTGTACTCTATAGCCACTAGAAATTTAAACATTTTATGCTCTAAACAACACTGCCTATACAGGAATAGAACTACACATTTGTGCAATTATAATGATCTCTTTTTCTTTTAGCTTCTCCTCTTTAAGAACAAGATAATGATTTATAATCAAAATTGAGATGAAGTTCTGGAATAGTCAGGTTTATAATATATTTTGCTGTTTTGGTAGGAATCCTTTATTCTGAAACAATTGATATTCAATGGCTTCCCCTGATTACAGCATAAAATATGAGTATATTACTTTAATAAAAATTCATTCTTTATAACCATCAGTAAGTCTCTTCAAAAAGGCCTATCCTGTTTCCCTGAAACAACTACAAAAACATACATTTACTTGAAGAATTAGAAAATTCTGGGTGCCATCCAATATTTGTTTTGAAATTTAATTTTGGGATCAAGGAATTTGTAACGTAAAACAGCGCAGTACTAAAAATGACTTTGATCCCCTAAGCCTCACTTACTTATTTTTCATTATTTCTCTTTTTCCTTTTACTTTCCCTTCAACATATATTTCAATTAACTTCCTTATTCTCCAAATACCTCATATTGCGTGATGACCCCATTTGGATCCAGAGGTTCTTTCCAGTTCAAGAAGATCTTATTTTCAAAGGATGTTCCTTGAAGAGAATTGACCGGTACAGGGCCAGGCACTACAAATATATACAGTTTGGGTTACAACGATCCTTACATCAGAAACAGAAGAGGTAAATACTGTGTTATATAAGCCAAATTAAAAATAAAAAATAGTATCCTTAAAAAGAAAATAAGCTATGTGACCAGTTTTCTGATTTTAACAAACAGGAATTTAAAGTAATCTATAAGCTTCTAATGCAGACAACGTACAACTCCAAAGTTATTTTTATTCAAAAGAATATTCTATCACCTTAGGGAGCTGAATAAATTGTATAGTCTGGTTTTCTCTGTTGTATACCTCTAATAACATGAAGATCTCATTTGTAATTTGTTTCAAGAACAGAGCCATAGTCCCTGAAAGATATTCTGAAGATTATGATAAGCCCCTAAAGTGTCTCCATAAACAAATTTCATTAAATAATGAATTATAATAATAATTAATACTCCTCGGACTCAAAAGCCAAATCATAGAGTACTGAATTGAAATGCCCAGTAATAGTCAATCTGACTCTATTGCTACTCTTATTAAATTTCTATAATGTGAAACAGACAACACTGATTATTACAACTTAAAAAAAAAACTTTAAGATGAATAGGTTCAAATATTATTGCTTCAGTCTTTTAAATGAAATTCCCTTTTGTAAAGCTAAGGATCAAACCATTTTACAACATCAGACTTGTCCAGAACTCAACAATCAGTATAACTAGTTCTGAAGTGTCCGCAGGTATGACAAGAGTTGAGAAACCTTCTTACCATTCCTTATTTGCAAATGTCATATAACTGACAATACCCAGTGGCAGCAATGAACAATGTGTCAGTTTCTATTGACAAAATATAAAACATCAGATGCTTTTGCTCTTTGTTTTTATGTACTTTGTCTAAATATATAGTTGCTACTTATTCACAAAAATATCCAGTTTCTTGTTCTGATAATGTTTAAATATATATCCTGCTCATCTTTGCTTAAAATATGTGGTTTCTTTTGAAATATTGACCCAATATTGGGCAAGTCCTGTTTCTAATTAATATTTTTCCTTAATCTAACGTTTCAGTGAACTTCACACATGGCATTATCTAGAAATATAGTTGCAGAATATACAGCAATTTTGTAAGGATTGAAGTAAATTAAAAATCACTGGATCAAAGGAAATGCACTGCATCGTAGCTAGCAGCATCAAGAAATTCTGAATGATACGTCAAAACAGGAAGATTTATTTCAGACCACAAGGAGACGATGAATGATGCTATGACCTCTGGGACAACCAATGTAATTTGGAACATTAATAATAAATTCATAAAGAGAAAAACCATAAAGGAAAGAAACCCATAAACAGAAAAGATGCCAGCACTAAACTTCAGAAGATAATTACATGCGTCTGTCTGCTGAGGGTTTAGGGAGCACTTAACCAAAGGCATCCACTTCCTGCAAGTCCCCGGTCCCCTGTATTGGCAGAGCCTAGACAGTTGATCAAGGCAAAGAGGCCATCACAGCCCCTGTGTGTACTCCGGGACACTTACGGAAGCTGCCATGGGCCTTTTTTGGTAACTAACAAGGGTGATAGGTGTTATGTCATTTGAGCAGAGTGAAAACAAGCTTATGATTGTAATTAAGGAAAAATATTTCTTCACCTTTCCATAACTTTCATAGATGGTGGCTGCTGAAGGAAGGAGAAGGCAAGACCCCAATTAGTGAGAAAATGTTTATTTGATGGTATTGTAATTATTATCTGTGTTCATTAACCACAATTTGGCCAACAAATATATAAAGTGGGGTGGATGTATTTCAAATTGTTTACAAATAAAGATAGTTATAAATTTTGCATAATTCTGCACCGGAAGAGGGGCAGAATTAAAGAATATCTTTCCTAGAATTATGTATTTCTCTGCTCTTCTTCTTCTTCTTTTTAAAAGATTTGATTTATTTGACAGAGAGAGTGATTACAAGTAGGCAGAGAGGCAGGCAGAGAGAGAGTGGGAAGCAGACTCCCTGCAGATCAGTGAGCCAGACATGGAGCTTGATTCTAGGATACTGAGATCATGACCTAAGCTGAAGGCAGAGGCTTAACCCACTGAGCCACACAGGTGCCACTCCCTTTTTTTTTTTCTTTTTTTTAAAGTTAGCTCTACACCCAGCATGGAGCCCATGGGGCGTGAACTCATGACCCTGATGTCAAGACCCAGAGATCAAGACCTGAGTTGAGATCAAGAGTTGAACACTTCACCTACTGAAGCACCCAGGCACCCCTCCCTACTCTTCTTACATATATTCTACTTTGTCAATAAAATTCACTTAAAGTACCTACAGGTCATTATTTGTAAATGGAAAAAGTTTGTGGAAAAATTATGGCCAAGATAGAACCATGCTATGGATCTTGCATTAGGACTAGTACAGTGGACAAGAGAAAGAAGTACACTTAGGTGAACGACAAAACACACACATAAACAGGTGGGGCGGGGAGTGGGCACAGATTAATTATATTTAATAATTCTCCAACTGTGAAGGAGGACAATATCTATACATAATGTCTCTATATACTTTTGATTTGTGTAAATACAACATGAAGTTACTAAGACCATCATCATGGCCATCTTCGTATTGCAGGGAATGTCACTTCACATTTCCACATGAACAACTTTTAATGGAAGCAGAATGCTGACTTTCATTCCCCTGCCTGTGATTTATTTGAGAGCTGTTTCAGCTATTTTGTGTGTGTGTGTGTGTATAGGAAAGTCCTTTAAAATATAACTCTCAAAATGGAAGAGAGGAAAAATGAAATGTGGGTGGGGCAAGATTATATTAAATAAGCACTATAGACTTTAAAATATCATAAATGTACATTTAAAAATACCTCTGTATTAGCAAAAAATGTCCCCAAACCAGGGTTTTCCGCTGAGCTAACTTCATAATATTGATTTTTGTAAATGCTAGGATAAAAAATGAAAACAAAATCACATATGAAAAATTCTACCCATGCATTAAAAAATGTATGCAATAAATTAAATATAAATTCTACCTTAGGGTTCTGGTGGGAAATCATTTTAGCTTTGCTCTCATGATTTATGGATGTCCCTAGAATTCTTTTCATGAAATTATATTCTTTTATTAGATGGTTGATAATTTATTCTTTTTCTATGTATATAGGGCAGCAATAATTTAGTAAGACTGACTTAATTAGATCATCATAACCCATCGATCTTTGCAACAATAGATTATGATTTAGATATTCTGTCCCTCCTCTCAGGAACATTGGGTCATATCAAGTATTCTTTGTAGAAACTGGAGCTCGTGTGAACAGATCTTAAGACTGAGTTACTTGGAGATATACAAAGTTTGTACTGCAGTCATTTAGTTTTTTTACATAAAACAAAGGAGAAGAAAAAAAATTCTTACAGTAGAAAGAATTACTTTGTGACCATGCTATGAAGTAACATGCAACTCAGTATCATTACAGCCAGTAAAAAAGTTCTTCAAAACATACCTTAAAATAAAACTAGAATAAGAAACAATATTGAAATTATGTATCATTAATTTGATTTTGTTTTTATATAAAATAGCACAGTCATAAAGTTGATGGATTTAGGACATAATTTAAGATTTCAAAGCAATTTGCTTCCTGATTATTAATCTAGTTGTAGGTGCACACAAAAATACATTTAAAAATTTAATGAAATATGAAAAAGTTCCATGAGCCTGGCTGCATTCTTTGGTTTATGGGAAAGAAAGGCAAACTAAAAGCCATACCAAAGTATACCACCAAAATGAATTATATCATTAGAGAGTGATTGGCAGAAAAAGCACAAATGTAACTGAGTCTAAAATGATCAATTAAGGGGTGCCTGGGTGGCTTAGTTGGTTAAGCATCTGCCCCAGCTCAGCTCATGATCCCAGGGTCCTGGGATGGAGCACATTGGGCTCCCTGCTCTGTGGGAAGCCTGCTTCTCCCTCTCCTACTCCCCCTGCTTGTGTTCCCTCTCTCGCTTCGTCTCTGTCAAATAAATAAATAAAATCTTTTTAAAAAATTTAAAAAATAAAATGATTAAGAAATCAACTTTTTAAAATTTTAAGGGCAGGTAATAAAGTACATTCTTAATACTAAAAACATGGCTTAAAAAGGTCTAGAGTAATACAGACATTTTAGTATTTATCCCACTTTATGAACTGAAATAGAGAGTTTTCAGAGCTTTTGAATCTTAGACTTTCCATTTCTACCATCCATCTATGAAACAATTAGGCTAATTATTCTTTCATATATAATAATGTGTTGGGCTATGTTCTGTGTATGTGTGGGGGTTTATGAGTGCTCTAATAAGAGCAAGTTTTGTTGTTTGAAATGTTATTAAGGCTTAGATTAGGTGCAAATGCAAACATGATAGTTGAGGTAATCATGTTTGGTTACCTTATACATGACAAAATGCATTTATCATAAATAAGTCTTAGGTTTATTCTTTGAAAATTTTAGGAATATGAAAATAACTCCATGCATAATTTTAGGACAATATTGTTTTCTTCAAAATCTGAGCTAAATGAGGCTGAAAAGCTCTCACTTCCTTTTATCACAACAAAAGTAATAGAACAAACCTGGGTCATTTCTACTTTCCAAAGTGAGAGAGCTTGAAATGATATGGAAAAACTTCTAGAAACTGTAGTATATTGACCTATCTTTTTTTTTTTTTATTGACCTATCTTAAGGCAGTCTCATACTTGATAGTCATCCAAATTTGTATCTGTGCCTAAAGTTCAGAACTTGAGGGTAACTGAAAACACCTGGGTATGAAATACATCCTGTTTTCCAAAATCCAAACAAAAATGTGGCCCTAATGACAGGCTATTCAAGGAGAAATTCAGAAGGGGATGGAACCCGAGAGATCAGCTTACTTAAACTTTCCATATAGAGATGAGAAATGGAAATCTAGAGGAGTAAACAAACAGATTGGGTAAGGTGACAGAATTATTGGTGCCAGGACCGAAAACTCAGGATTCCTGACTCCCAGAGTTCAGCTTTGCCTCCATTCACTAAATAGGTCATGTTTTGTTTTTTTCCCTTCATGCTTCCTTTCATAATGGTAAATTTTGAAAACAAAATGTCTAATATCGAAATAATACATTATTGTTATTATCATAGTATCATCATTTGTACAACTTTTGGGTACAGGGCACATTTCTATTCAATCAAGAAATGTACTTATTCACACTAATGACAAACTATAATGCTAGAGCAGGTTTGGGTAAATTATAATATTAATATAAATGTTTGTTCCTATTAATAATTCTGAAGTGACACATATAGACATTGGACATTATATAATTAAATTCCTTGGGTGGTAATAAAATGGATAAAAGATGACAGCTTGATGATATCTGAAAAGGGCCTTTCTTGAGACTTAAATATATGATTTTCAACCTTCTTTTATACTTAAACTTACATGAAACCATCTAAAAATGAGTGGAAAGGCAAACAACGCTGTTTTCAAATGTTAAGGAAAATGAAAGTTGCATTATTGGTTTGTAAAATGTAAAAAACTAAATTTTGACAAAGTGCATTTCACCAATAGGTAAATGATGTAATGCCATGAATAGTGAGAATTATTTTTATATATTTGATAGGAAAAACTTTAAGCTTTAGTGTAGTTGTTATTTCTCTAACATATAAAAACAGAAAACAGTAGAGGTAAATTTCATCCAGTGTTTGATGCTACTCTGAAGAACATTAAGCTTTTTAGTTAAAGGCAAACACTTTTCAAAGTTAACCTCATTAAGAGTATTTAGCAGATTTCGGAATCCAATTCAATTTTGGTGACTCTAGAGAAAATAGTAAGCAATGACATAATCTGATTATATGATTCCCCCTTTTTAAAATAACGAAATATGAACATACCATCTTCATCAGTTTGAATAATCGTCTCTTCACTCTCCTTCCTGCCTTCTGGATTGGTTAGGATCATCTTGAGGCTGACATTTGTATAAGGTGGCAGATGGTTCACAACATGCTGAGGAGCTTTGGGGTCCATGTCCAAACAGTCTGCCTTGCTCTCGTTGTGACCACGGAAGTAATGGTAGCAGATAGTGACATTAAAAGTGTGGCAACGAGTAATGTTATAACCCAAAGATTCCCAGTCCACAGCGATGCGTCTTGCCTGTATCTCAGCAATCTTTAACGTCTTTGGAGTTCGCATAGGTTCTGAAAAATAAATCAAAGATGCAGATGGCTGTCAACTTCACAATGAATAATCTAGGTAAAATCAAACACTGAGCATGACATAGCAGATGTACACCTAGGAAAACGCAGAAATCATCTTTTATTCTCATTTTATTTACTCATCATCTTATTTCTGAAGGTTTCGGTCAGGGGCTATGATTTACTAATGGGAAAAGAAATGGAAAATGTTAACAATTCACAGTACTCAGGAACACGGCGGAAAGACAAAACCCTGAAAATGTGGCCATAATGCTTTTATAGTTGTTGTTGTTACCGCCCAATTCCCCATCTCTCTTTTCTCTTGTCGTTACTGAGCAAGTCAATTAGCTAATACATCATAATGGATAAGAGTCAACACGTTCTGCTCTATGATTTGTCATGTCACCAGTTATGGTGTATACTAATTAGTCTAATTGTAATACTAAACTACCATTTACCAAAAAGTGACACAGCTATTAATTAAGATTTATTATTTCAGTAATGATGTTGTTCATCAAAGCAGAAAAATATCTGAGAAAAATTATTTGCAAGAACACATGTGGATATTTGCATTGTCATAGATCCTTCTTGATCTCTTTCGGTCTTTTTCTAGGAAACACTCAGGTCTGACAGTCCATTCACTGTCACCCAAACCAAACTGGGAGGTGAATTTCCATTCAACTGGAAAATGCTGGCAGAACTAAACATTCTGAAGACTGGAGTCCATCCATCACCGCTTCCCAAGTGTATTCTTTCCTCATGCAAGACTAACTTTAATCGTCTAACTTAATCAAAATAATTACTCTATGAAAGTCATGGCCATGGCAAAGTCTACACAGTAAACAAACCAAAACACAGTTAAGCTTTCATACTCTGATTGAAAAAGAGATTAAAATCAAGGCCTAAGTCTAAGCCATGTTGGAACCTCCCTTAACTCACTAAGAACAGTCAATGCCCTTGCTAACTGGGAGTCAGTAGACAAAAAAGAAGGAAAATAAATAATACAAAAAACCCAATTTGAGTGTTTTTATAAATTTTCATTTTTGAGACTAAAATCTCAGTTCTGTAAAAATCATCAGCATGGCACACAGATGGCAAGCCCAAACGGGGATTCTAGTTCAATGCATTATATGTGCCGTCTGAAATACACTCTGGTGCCCATTTAAAACCTCAAAACTACAAAAATACATACATATACATGCAAATTAATCCATGGTAGAATCCAATGCTTGGGTTTTAAATGCTCTGTGCCAGCCTTCTGATTATTCACAGTATCCAATCCCCTTATTTTATCACTTTTGTTTTATGTGGTTTACATTAAGCATTATAAGTAGGTTGGAAGAAAGATGTGGCCTTCTAATCATTAAAACAAAACAAAACAAAACAAAACACCAAAAAAACCCTCTTTATATGTCTAGCTCTATGCTCACATTTCCCCACCAGGCATGGGAGTGAGGTCATGACACAAACTTCAGTCTACAGTTTAGTGAAAACACATTCTTTGGCACCACTGACCACCAAGATGACGGGCAGTTATAGGTAGTATCATCTTAAATTACCAGATAAACTAATTTTACTGCCTAACAGCAGCAACCTGATAGAATTTAGAGGTCAAGTTCAGGTTAGGCCATCCATTGTGACAAAAGTCTAGAATAAGAAAGTAAGATTGGGGCACCTGGGTGGCTCAGTGGGTTAAGCCTCTGTCTTCGGCTCAGGTCATGATCTCAGGGTCCTGGGATGGAGCCCCACATTGGGCTCTCTGCTCAGCAGGGAGCCTCTCTTGCTTCCCCCTCTCTCGCTGCCTGCCTCTCTGCCTACTTGTGACATTTCTCTCTCTTTCTCTCTCCCTCTCTCTCTCTGTCAAATAAATAAATAAATAAATAAATAAATAAATAAATAAAAATCTTTAAAAAAGGAAAAAAAAAAAGAAAGTAAGATTTCTCCCTAAAATACTTGGAGTATATGAATAAAAATTTCCCATAAAATGATGAGCACAAACACCAGTAAATATTTACTCCTCTGTTTTAGTTTTAGTTTTTTTTTTTTAAATATCTAGTATTTAGGTACTTGAAAACACTGTATTTTAAATTTGAAATTTACCCCTTTTATAAATTTCTCTTTCCTTTTTTTAAATTTCTCTATTTCCAAATGATCACTCTCTTTCATCCATCTTTTCATTTTATCCTACTATTCAATTTACACTTACCTCCATTCTAACACAATTTTAAAAGCATAAAAAAGGTGAAGAAGATACAAATAAATGGAAAGATATTCTATGCTCATGAATTGGAAGAATCAATATTGTTAAAATGTCCATACTACCCAAGGCAATCTACAGATGAAATGCAACATCTACCAAATTTCAGGTGTGGATTCCTGGGTGACTCAGTTCGTTAAGCATCTGACTCTTGGTTTTGGCTTAGGTCATGATCTCAGGGTCATGAGATCAATTCCCTCATCTGCTGGAGATTCTTTCTCTCTTTCTCCCTCTGTCCCTCCCCACTTCTCTCTCTCACATACTCTCTCTATATAAATGAATCTTTAAAAAAATATTCCAAGGCAGGGGCACCTGGGTGGCTCAATGGGTTGAGGCCTCTGCCTTCGGCTCAGGTCATGATCCCAGGGTCCTAGGATTGAGCCCCGCATGGAGCTCTCTGCTCAGCAGAGAGCCTGCTTTCCTCTGCCTGTTTCTCTGCCTACTTGTGATCTCTGTCAAATAAATAAATAAAAATCTTAAAAAAAAAATTCCAAGGCATTTTTGAAAGAAATAGAACAAACAATCCTAATATTTGTGTGGAATCATTAAAGACCTTGAACAGTCAAAGCAATCTTCAGAATGAAGAACCAAGGCTAGAGGCATCACACTCCCTGATTTTAAATTACATTACAAAGCTACAGTTATTAAAACAGTATTATATTGACACAAAAACAGACACATAGATCAGTGGAACAGAGGGAATTATTTACAACAAAGGAGCCAAGATTATACAATGGGGGAGAGAATAGTCTCTTTAATAAAAGGTGTTGGGAAAGCTGGACAGCCACACAAAAAGAATGAAACTAGACCACTATTTTCAACCATATACAAAAATTAACTCAAAATATATTAGACTTCAATGTAAGACCTGAAACCATAAAACTCCTAGAAGAAAACATAGGCAGTAAACGCCTTGATACAGGTCTTGGTGATGGTTTTTTGAATCTGACACAAAAGAAGTTTGTAAAAGCAAGATAAACAAGAAACAGAGAAAGATAAACAGAGAGTGGAACTGTATCATACTAAACAAAATACTTCTACATAGCAAAGGAAATCTTCAACAATACAAAAAGACAACCTACTCAATGTTAGGAAATATATATACCTCATATATCTGATAAGGGGCTAATAACCAAAATATATAAAGAACTCATACAACTTAATAGCAAAAAGCAAAACAAACAAACAAACCAAAACCAAAAAAAAAAAAATACCTAATTAAAAAATGGGCAGCAGATCTGAATGCACATTTGTCCAAAGATGACATATAGATTGCCAATGGATACATGAAAAGATGTTCAACATCATTAATCACTAGGGAAATGTACACAAAAACAAAAACAGAAACAAAACAAGCCCAAAAACAAGTGTTGGCAAAGATGTGGAGAAAAGACAGCCCTTGAGCACTATTGCTGGGAATGTAAACTGATGTGATCACTATAGAAAACGGAATGGAGGTTTCTCACAAAACTAAAAAATAGAATTACTCTATGATTCAGCATTTCTACTTTTGGGTATTTATACTAATAAAATAAAACACTAACTTGGAAGATATATGTAACCCTATATTTACTGCACATTATTTATAAAAGCATGATATGGAAACAAAGTGTGCATGTGTCTGTGCATTTAAAAACAGTGAAATATTATTCAGCCATAATAATAATGAAATCTTGCCATTTGTGGTAGCATGAATGGGCCTCAAGGGTATCATGCTAACTGAAATGCCAGGCAGAAAAAGACAAATACCATACGATTTCTCTTATATGGGGAATCTAAAACAATAAAAAAAAAATAGAAAAGAAAGAAAAATGAATGAAGTTCATAGATGCAGAGAATAGACTGATGTTTGCTACAAGTAGGAGTATGGGAGAGGAAGGGATTATAAATTTATAAAAAATAAAAAGTACATTAAAAAAATGTAACTGTGTTAGAAATGTATGACATTACTTCATTGAAGAAAGTGGGGGAAAATTACTTAAGTAAATTAGGAAATGAGTAGAGACAATGAGACAAGAAACCAACAAAAAAACCAAAAACAGCTGATATTCCTAGTAATAATCTAAAGTTTACAGATGACTTTAGGGGGCAGTCATCATAGTGATACCATGGTTCTGAACAGCAAATGTAGAGGTCTGTTCAAAAAAAACGAAAACCTGTCAGAAAACCTGTCACGCCTGTCACAATGGCTAAAATAAAAAACCCAAGAAAAAACCCAGGTTGGTGTGAGGATGCAGAGAAAAAGGAAACATCTTGCGCTGTTGGTGGGAATGCAAACTGGTGCAGCCACTGTGGAAAACAGTATGGAGGGTCCTCAAAAGATTAAAAATAGAACTACCCTACAACGCATCAATTGCACCACTAGGTATTTACCCAAAGATTACAAAAATACTAATTTGAAGTAATACATGCAACCTGATGTTTACAGCAGCACCTATAATAGCCAAATTATGGAAACAGCCCACACCCCATCAACTGCTGAGTGGATAAAGAAGATGTGGTGTGTATATATATGTATATGTACGGAATTGTTCAGTATTAAGAAATAATGAAATCTGGGTAGTTCAGTGGATTGAGCATCTGCTTTTAGCTCAAGTCTTGATCCCAGGATCCTGGGACTGAGTCCCACATCGGGCTCCCTGCTCAGTGGGAAGTCTGCTCCTCTCTCTCTGCCTGCTGCTCCCCCTGTTTTGTGGGATCTCTCTCTCTCTTTCACAAATAAATAAATAAAATATTTTTTTTTAAAATACACTGGAATTAATGTTAAAAAGGGAAATAATAAAATCTTGCCATTTGCAACAAGAGGGATAGAGGTAGGGAGTATAATGCTAAGCAAACTAAGTCAGAGAAAGACAAATATCATATGATCTCACTCATATGGGAAATTTAAGAAACAAATGAGCAAAAGGAAAAATAAAAGAAAGAGACACAAACCAGGAAGCAGACTCTTATCCACAGAGAACAAATTGATGATTACCAGAAGAAAGGTGGGTCAGGGGATGGGGGAAATAGAGGATAGGGATTAAAGAGTATACTTATCATGATTAAAAAAAAGAAAAAACTAGAAAAAATAATAAATTAAAAAATAAAGTAGACATGTGAACATGAAAAAAGTAGAAATGAAAAGTAGTAAGGAAAAAGAAAACTATTTAACACTTTCTGGACTGAGAACCTTAAGAAGTAAATCTTAAATCTTCTTGTTATATTACTGACTATACATTTCAACATTTTCTCCTAAGCTAATCATAAAATAATCAGAGAATTAATTTTCCTATTTAGAGATCTAAATAAATTATAGAAATAAGGAGAAATGTTCTTCTAACTATCTTTTTATATCAAATTTCCTTTTGCATTCTGGCTTCCTCTATAAAACCCCTCTATAGAGCACTGAAAACAGGGAATGTATGTGCTATTTAATTCTGCTGTAGTTGAACTGCTATTGGAACTGCTTGAAGGAGTTCTGAATAGCCCTAGAGCTAAGGCAAAGTATGCACAAACTTGACATTTCTTTAGGTCTGGAAGAATAAGTCCAGATGCAAATGTATCCACATGGAGGGACTCAATGTCAAAAGCAGAAGCTACTTGGCAAGAGAAAAAAAAGCAAAAATGAACTATTAGGACTTCATCAAGATAAAATGCTTCTGCACAGCAAAGAAAATAATCGACAAACTAAAACGCAGTGTATCGAATAGTAGAAGATAGTTTCAAATGATATATCTGATAAAGGGTCAGTATCCATAATCTACAAAGAACTCATCAAACTCTATACCAAAAAACCCCCAAATAATCAAGTTAAGAAATGCCAGAAGACATGAATAGATATTTTTCCAAAGAAGAATGTCCAAGTGGCTAACAGACACATGAAAAGAGGTTCAACATCACTCGGCATCAGGGAAACACGAATCAAAACCACAATGAGACACCATCTCACACTAGTCGGAATGGCTAAAATTAACAAGTCAGGAAACAATAGATGTTGGCAAGGATGTGGAGAAGGAGAACCCTCTTGCACTGTTGGTGGGAATGCAAACTGGTGCACTCTGGAAAACAGTGTGGAGGTTCTTCAAAAAGTTAAAACTAGAACTACCCTTTGATCCAGTATTTGCACTATTAGGTATTTACCCAAAGGATACAAAAATTTGAAGATTTGAAGGGAAGCATGTACCCCAATATTAATAGCAGCATTATAAATGATAGCCAAATTATGGAAAGAGCCCAAATACCCATTGACTGATGAGTGGATAAAGATGTGTGTGTGTGTGTGTGTGTGTGTGTGTATGTATACACGTTTATATGGATCTACAATGGAATATTACTTGGCCATAAAAAATAATGAAATCTTAGCATATCATGCTAAGCAAAGTAAGTCAGTCAGAGAAAGACAAATACTATATGATTCCACTCATATGTGGAATTTAAGATACAAAAAAAGATGAACAAATAGGAAGGGGGAGGAAAGAGACGGAAACAAACCAAAAGAGACTCTTAAAGACAGACAATAAACTGAGGGTTGATGGGGGGAAAGGGCTACATGGGTGATAGGTATTAAATAAGGTACTTGTAATGATGAGCACTGGGTGCTGTATGTTAGTGATGAACCACTAAATTCTACTCCTGAAATCAGTATTACACTATATACTAACTAGAATTTAAATTAAAAGTTGAAGAAAGAAAAAAAAAAAAAAACCAGCAGAAGCAACTCACTACACTTTACTTTCTTAATCTCATATTCAATAAATAAAAACATAGATAGATAAATGCTCACAGCTTATACACTGGAGAAAAAAACAGCTCTACATCCTCAATTCTTTGAGGATATTTAGTATTTATATGAATTGGCAAAAATTCTATCTATTATGTAGTACGTAAAAAAATACCAAGGGTTCAAATCTAACAGTAAGCATTTTGTTTTGGTGTATTAAGTGCTGCTCACTTTGACCCTCATATAAGTCAAATTTTTAAAATTCTCATTTAAAATTAGGGGAGGGTAGCTTTATAAACCTATACATTTGTGAATAAACCACTACCATAATTTCAGTAGTATTTTATTAACTGGTATACAAAAACTAAAAGAGTTGTGGAAAGAAATAGTTTTCCAAGAGGCAGAGATTCACTCTACTAGGTCAATATAGTGTTTTTAAATCTGTATTTTTTCACAGTTGCTTAATAAGTGCTGCAGACTGCACTGTTATTACTAAAATAGTGACTTTCAACATAATTTTACTTTGACCTAGTGTAATATTCAGAAACACACATTCAACAAAGTAAACACACACAGAGCACAAAACTCAATTATTTTGAGCTCTATGGCATCTGTAATAACTCAGAAGACATCTCTAATTACATTTTCTCATAATTGGCATGTGCCCTTTATTCCCCAGTTTTTATTGAGATGGGACTTTTTCAGCTACACACACACATATTTGTGCATGTACATTTATATACATATACTGTACATACGATGGGCACTCTGCTATACCATTCCTCCTAATTCTGCTAGGTCTGAAGGGGGGGCTGACTACATACAGATGAATTTTTATATTAGAGTATAAATAACAGAGACTCAAGACTGTTCTACTACTATGACATTAATTCAGAGAAAATTCTATCAAAGAATTCAACAATAAAATTATCTTAAGTCTTCACAATGATCCATTAGTCTTGTGCCTTACCAATAACTTCTTTTTATTTCTGAGCTATGAATACATGAAATTTTTCATTTTCTAAATTGAAATCAATAGTCATAGAATAACCTGAGGTAGAAGGCTATTTCTGAAAACTCACCATATTATATATAAGCTGGGTACAAATGCTGTTTTGAGGACTAAATAATTGAAAGAAATGGCCTAGCACGGTGAATGGCACATACGGGCATCACAGGAAATACCACCTATAACAACAACATAAGTAACCACAATGATGAAAAAACAATGGAGTTCGCATTCATTAATGCCGTCAAGCATTCCGAAATTTATCAAATGTTCTTTCTTCCCAATTTTTTACTTTCCATTTTTAAATCTGTATTAGGTATTCCCATACACGTGATTTTATAAAACAGTTCTCTTTCCTTCTCTCTCTTTTACATTTCTAGTAAAAGAAATTTGGGACAGAAACAAGAAATTGAAGAAAGTTGTGGAGCAAAATTTTGGCAGAAACTTGGGAAGAAATATAGTAATGGAGTAACCTTCATGCAGCAAAGGATATTAAAATATTTTGTATAAGTCATTCACCTGTTATGAAATAAAAACAGATTGCCTCTTACATAAAGTTGATGATGTTAGGTACTGTGGAGCATGTTAAAGTGAAAGAAACAGTAATGGGCCTCAAGGAGCTCACCATGTATTTAGCAAAGATGTTAGCTAAGAAAAAAAGATAAAGAATTAAAACAGTATGATATAAATGGTATATGAATAGAATAAAATACTACAGGAATTCAAAAGAGAGAAAGAACTTCCTCCTGTCAAATGGAGGAGACATCTGGCAGCATTAGATTTCAATGGATAAGACAAGACGATCCATACACATAGTTTGGGTAAATAATACAAAAGGAAAGGGAAACAAAATGCAAATCCTGTTTGGTTGCTGAACAAGTTATCTAGTAGGTGACTATGTAGAAAAAACTGATTGGGAAAAGATGGGGAATATGTTGGATGGCATGGTAAGAGATTACACTTGATCGAAAAGGTTATGGAGATGGGGTGCCTGGGTGGCTCAGTGAATTAAAGCCTCTGCCTTTGGCTTGGGTCATGATCCCAAGGTACTGGGATCCAGCCCTGCATGGGGCTCCCTGCTCGGCGGGGAGCCTGCTTCCCCCCCATCCCTCCGCCGCCTATCTGCCTACTTGTGATCTGTCAAATAAATAAATAAAGTCTTTAAAAGGAAATAAAATAAAAGGCTACGGAGAGTCACTGAGTGGCAGAAAATTGATATAATGAATTAATTACTTCAGAAAACTTAATTTGGAGGTCATATCAAGTGCAGGACTGGTAGAGAAATCCAAAGATTGCAGTGTGTTAGGGGAGACTAAGGGGATAAGAAGTAGTGTGACTTCAGTAGGGACAGAGGTAACTTTGGGTTGGAAATTGGTGAGCCATGAACAGTTCAAAGTTAAGTTGGTAAAAAAAAAGAAAAACAAAAAGAAGTCAAACTCTCTAGATCCTTCTATTTTTTGAAATCTGTGTTCAGTATATACACTAATCCAACTCTTTACCCTAAGTCATCAGTCAGGGCGGGTTCAGACTGGGTGAAATCTGTGACATAAGGACTGAGGACACCAGCAGTGGAATTAAAAGGTTGGTTTGTTTGTTTATGAGAGAATGCATGAACATGTGGGGGGAGGGGCAGAGAGGGAGGGAGAAAGAGAGGGTATCTTAAGCAGGCTCCATGCCCAGCACAGAGCCCAACACAGGCTCGATCTCACGACCTTACAATCATGACCTGAGCCAAAAAAAATCAAGAGTCGGAAGCTTAATTGACTGAGCCAACTAGGTGCCCCTGGAATTAAAAGGGTTATAAGGTAAGGCCATTTGTGATATACTTGGAAAACAGGGTTGGGGGAGTTTACATTAAGAAGCAGGTAAAGAAATTGGAACTTCAAGCAAAATCTACTCCCTTCCCATTCTATTCTTTAGCTGATGAATCTCAACTCCTTTTATTAACTGCCCTGTGGACAAATATGCAACCACATTGGCATCGAGTCCTCTTCCATTCATGCATTTCCAATAAATCCTAGGAAGATATGTGATGAGAAATGTCAGTTTTATTAGATTTTCTTTGTTTTCCCTGCCAAATGTTCATCAGCCAATTTTACTAACTTTTCCCATTCCTTTTTCCCTCATATTGCTCACCTACTTCTTAGTTGTTACAGTGAAAGTGGCGAAATAAAATCAAGAAAAAATAAAGACAGGGCAGAAAATTCACATATCAAATCTATAGCCAACATTATATAATTAGCAAGTAAACAAAAAAGTTCACATATCACTGCCCTTACTTAAATTCTAAACAGATCAAGCCCGGGCTTTATGTCTGTAACAATTTTTGTGTCAAATATTTAACCCAACTTGATAGGATAATATGAAGAATTCCTTAATAATTCTCTAAAGGTTAAGAAAAATAAAGGCAATGAACAGAAAGAACATGTTGACTTTGAGTCACCTCTCAACAGCAAGATGATTTAATAAGTGGTTCTAGATAATAGATAAAAGGGAATTCAATTTTTTTTTTGGTACTTGCTAAACAACACGTGACATGACAGGTCAATATCCATGTCCTTTTGTAGTGATAATCTCTAGTTATTCTGAAAGAGTTGTGAAAACAGAAGCTTTAGCAGCTACAAGAGAATCAAGAGCAAAGATCATCTTTCCCTAGAATCAGTTTTTAATGATAAAACTTATTATCCAGCTGTCAGTCAGAGAAAAATAGAAGATGTCCCAAAGCTCATGCCAAGGGGAAAAAAAAAAAAAAAAAAGATCTTGTCAAAGATGCACACAAACTAAGAACATTAAAGCGTAACAGGGAGCTTCCGTGCTCCTGGCTGCTTTTCCATCAGAAATCCTCGAAGCTGACTGCAAAGCACAATTTTCATTCCATTTATCAACACAAATACAAGGAAAGTGAATTTCCTGACTGCCAGGGAAAACATTTGTTAGTGTAAAGTAAAAAAAATAATTGAGATGAAATTTCTGAACAAAGGTGAACGAAAAGAAAATAAAAAGGAAGAAAACACTGGCATACCTTGGGGGAGGAAAAACTTAAGGACTTTGGAAGAGACTGTCTTTACTTTTCCCTACTGATGCTTTGTATTTTTATTCTTTACCTTGTGCTAAGGATTGAGGATAATCAAGGTTTTGCATTGCACATCTTTTCAATCTCACAGCATCATTAGTCTTGCCAAAAAGATTTCATCTCTGCTCCCATGGGTCAAATCGAGTTAATGATAAGTTGGCGAGATGACTTGATTAGTACGGTAACATGAGGGAGCCTCAGGTCCAGGAATAATCACAAACCAACTGTCAGCTCTTCTGGCTTTCTGGCTGTGTTGTTGAAATGACAAGCTTGGACTCAGGGGAAATAGAATGACAGGGTGTATGGCTCACTCAGCCCTCCTGCAGAGTCACAGAAATATTTACCCAGCACCATCAGAATAGTACTAAGCACATCATCAAATTAAACCAAAACATGTCATTTTCACTGCTTTCCAGAGTCTGACTGAAGTTTATTAGATAATTCTAATAGCCTTAACATTTGCATGTTCTCTAAAATAATATTAAGGAAAGCATCTGATTTTTAGAGAACAAGAATACCAAACTGACTAAGAAAAAAGACAAAGATAATTCTTTTTCCAATAGATAAATCTTATGGAATGTCTTATCATGAACCCTTGTTCCAGAACAGGAGCAGTTGAAAATTTGGGGATTCTTTAATGCTTTTTTTCTCTTAAATGTTGATGTGGTAATATTAGACTGTTGGAAGAAATGAAATTACCATCAATGAATCCACTTCATTTCATCTCTGATATTGGATATTCTACTTATGTGTTATAAACTAAATAAAATAAAAAAAAAGTCTCAATAGATACCTGCCTATACTTGAGTAAAGCATAAAGTAGAAAAAAGAAAAGGCATTTTCTTAATTTATGGAAGGAAAAAAAGAAAAATCGACTCCTACTTTAAAAACAACTTTATCTTTCACAAAAATATTTAGCAACAGCATTAATCAAACACAAGAGGTAGAGTAATTTTTATATAACCCTAAAATAACACAATATGGAAATATAATATGTAGTATAAAAAATAAAATGGCTTTAGAGGAGTTGTATAGTGATGGCAAAACTCCGAAGATGATTTTCAATGCCCTTTTTTATACCTAAAAGGAGATAAACAACATACTCTTAGGTTGTCTGAAAACATGAGGTAAGTATTTTGTATACCAAGCCTGCTGGTTGGCCCATGGTATGTGCTTGGAAATTTTATTTTCTGAACAGTAAAGCAAATCATTTTAATATATTTTTAATGTTAAAAACCGAATGAAAATAAAACCTAAGAACTCAATTCTGTGTAGTAGTTACAATGCAGGTTCCAATTCTTAACTTTTTTTTTTTTTTTAAGATTTATTTATTTATTTGACAGACAGAGATCACAAGTAGGCAGAGAGGCAGACAGAGAGAGGAGGAAGCAGGCTTCCTGCTGAGCAGAGAGCCCAATGTGGGGTTCGATCTCAGGACCCTGGGATCATGACCTGAGCCGAAAGCAGAGGCTTTAACCCACTGAGCAACCCAGGCGCCCCCAATTCTTAACTTCTTGTATTCACACTATTTGCCATGTAACTTTGCTGCTACTGAGGAAGTGGGGTCTCTCTCTCTCCACCCTTTGGTTTGGGGCTTGCCTTATGACTTGTTTTGGGCACAGAACGAGGCGAACGTGATGGCAGGGGGGGTTCTCAGCCTGTATCTCAAAAAGTCCTGTGAGCTCCTGTTGGTTCTTAAACTCCACTATCACTTTTAGAATAAGAGATACAGGTAGAGCAGAGCCTCATTGCCCTAGCTGTAGTCCAGAGGCTGGTCTAGATCAGCCAACAGCCATTTAACCAGCAGATCAGCAAGACAGCCGTCAGCAGCCATCAGAGGCTCCCAGCCTTCCATGCCAGCGTGTGAGCAGCACAGGCTTGCTCTGTGCCACTGATGAGACTCTGTGGTTAGCTGAGGTTCAGCATTTGCCTATAATTTCTATTCCTTTTCTTTCCACTTGGTAAATCACCTTAATATTTGTGTGAAGATTATGTTCACGATCTCTCCACTGAACAGTACTTTACAAATTTTATTGCTCCACAATGGGTTGTGCTGAGCCACTACAAGCTTATTTAGTATTCCTTTTGTAAGTGCTTGCCATATGCAGATAGTACGGTATATAATATAGGTTTCAAAAATTACTTTAAATGAATTTGTTTTTGTCTTCATTTCCTGTATGCACTTTGAGGATAGGTTCATTTGTTCACTATGCTCCCACAGATACTCATATATAGAATGTTGGACCAATAATTCTGAGTGAGACACACCAGTACTTTATTCTAAGCCATTATAACTGAGCCAGTCAACTTCTGGTTCCCTACTCCATCATCATGATGTAAAATTTATTAAAATTGCTTAGTTTTTCATATCTATATGACTTTGTAGGTACATATAAATGTGAATCTGTAATATATTTTAATTTTTGTTCTTCTGAATGGATAGGTCTGACAGGAAAAAAAAAATGCATTGACATGTATATTTTTATCCCAACATTCCTGACACTGCTCCGATGCAGAAATAGTACATGTTTTCCTCAATTACATAATTCCATTGTAAACATCTTACATCTGTCCTTGAATGTGTCATTCAATTCAAACTAGAAACCTTACTATGAAGAATATTAGTTAGTGAAGTGTTAAGAGGGTCCATTTTAACAACAATGACATTATAATGATTTGCCAAGTATGTATGGACCATTTTGCTCTTTACAAAGACCATGATTTTTACTGTGTCAACTTGGGTCCTTCTTTTATTCCTTCTGCAAACATAGTCAATAGACTAATTTGCTTTTGATCCCAATTCTGAAGAAGAGAAAACTTCTAAATTATATGTAAAAAGCGACAGTACACAAATTTCCAAAGTGATAATGGCTACTGACACACTTTAACACATCATTTGATTTTAAAATTCAAGTGTCTGGTAACACGCTTGCTTCAGGGGAATAGAAAGACAGATAAGGACTGCAGGGGTGATGATTATTTGTCCATTTCCTTTTCTGAAGCCACCATTTATCCCATGCTTTCATGCATGATTAACAGCTTGCAGATCCTTCACTTGTAATCAATAGTTGTGAAGTTTTATATTAGGTGCAGAGATTAGACAGCCTTGATTATAAATTTTATCGATTTGTACAGCTTAGCTGCAGAAATCCCTGTACATTTTTCAGAGATTAAATTAAAAGGAGATATATGGCCTACACACACTAGAAATGCCAGTGCGATTATAAGGTGTGACCTCTTTATACTCATTCCTCTAGATGAATAAAACCTACCTAGTGCACTAAAACATGAATCAGCATGTCAACGAGCATCAAGCTGAGATAGTAAACACAGTGAAAATGTGACAAAAAGAATTACAAAACTGCAAAGAAACCTGCCTCACACTATAATTAATATAGGAGACTTGCAAGAATTAATTGCTTCAGCTCATTTGTAAATTAGAAAATTGACAGAGATAAGAAAAATGAATTTCTTAACTTCTACCTGGAAAATCTGAGACTGTATTAAAACCGAAGATTTATGATCTCTTAAGATAAAGGAACCAGGGCAATTTTTTTTTTAATTACTAGAAAAACAAATATGGTCATTTTAAAGTTTGTGAATAATCTAACAACTGTAAAATTCATAACCAGGTCAGCTTTATGAATATTTCCACCTTTAAAACTTTTAAAGCACTGTTTATTTTATGTCCATTATTTTAAAGTCTGAAAATGTCCAGGAAAAAACTAATAAACATCTTTACACTCCACAAATACGGGGGGGGAGCTAATATTTTCCAACTTCAAAACCTAATTTTACTTTTTTAATGTTCTATTATAGATTTTCTATTATGTCCTATTATAGCCTTCTTCTCTTGTGAAATATCTTTTATTATACTAATTGATTTTGTCCCCGGATCTGCATTAAGTCCCATATATGATGACATAGAAGGCAGGAATATGTTATAGGTGATTCATCTTGACATGCATTCTGAAGCACTCATTTCCTTACCTTTGGAAACTTATTCAACAATTAGGCTTAGAGCTTGGACTGAGCCTTGAGCCAGTCTATAGGGTTAGACAAATATTCTAGTGTGTTTTATATTGGCCTTAAAAAAAAATGAAATCCCCTTAAATCGTCTAAGTAAAAAAGCACCCTATTTATCATTAAATACTTTATGCAAAATATTCGATGAAGAGGTTTTCTGTTAAAAGTTACTAACATTTTCAAATGATTTCACAGAACAACACAAAATGGTGACAACATATGGAAATGAAGACCAAGGACATTGCTTTCCTTTGTTCCTAATAACTAGTACTAGTAAGGCTACATTTTAAAGTATTATGTAGAAGCTCCTAATTTCTAGATAGTCACAGAAGAAAGAGTAAAAGTACAAAAGCACTAAGAAATTATTTTGTTTGTTCTTAGTAGCCTTGAAAACTTTGGTTCCTCTACAAAAATCTTAACAGTATTATTGACTCTTCTGATCCTCACTTAGCCCCTAATCAGTAACCCAATCTATTTATTGCACCATTTCATAAGATCTATGGCATTTCTCTGTCCCTCTCTTTAATCCAAGGCCTAATCCTCTCTCACCTAAACTAATGGAAATTCTTGCTACTCCCAACACTCCCCAGTGCTTTCTTCACCCAGACCTTCCAAAACGCAGTTCTGATTACATAACTTGGTTATTCAAAACACTGTGGAAAATTTCCTAGGTTAAACAAATAAGTTAAACAAACAAACAATACCTCCTAGAAACCAAGGATCTCCAAATACAATTTTATCTCATATACTTCTCCCAATGCCCTATACTCCAGCCAGTCTACTCAACTGATACTAAAGCTAATGTGAACTGCTCAACATACATACTATTGTTCATTTCATTCCATCTACTTACAGTATCTTCCTCCTGTAGATCTCCCTATGGAATCTTGAATGCCCTGTTAAAAATACACTATTTTCCCAGTGCAAGCCTGCCCCAGAATACCTTACAAAGTAATAAGTGATCTTTAATTCTCAAAGGCTTTATCTGTACTTCTATTAAGGCATTTAATGCATAATATCTTCCATTTATCTTATATGTCTGTTTGTTCAGGTCTCCTGTATTAACAGGTAAACTTGAAACCAGAAACTATGCCCTATATAGACAGACATAAGCAGAACATGTAAAATGGGCCTTGAGGAAATAGTGCTAAATAAATACATGTTTAAATAATCAGAAACTATGTTTTAAATACTTTTAAAACAAAGCATAAACTACAATGCCAATTTTCACTAGAACAACTAACTTTAACAAATATTTAGCGAGTAAATACCTATGAGCCAGACCAATTCTGTAGGATATAAAAATATGTAAGATATGACCTCTTTCCTTGCAAAACTCACAGTGTGGTGAAAGAACAGGCACACATACAGGTAAATTGCACCTTAATGTGGTAAAATTAAAGCATACTGGACCAAAGAGGTTAATGAAATTTTATTGATGACAGGAACAGTCAAGTCAACTTACAACAGTAAGTTGTTTCACTATTAGAATAACAGTCAAGCTTTTTTCTGAAGGCTGAGGGGGTGTTTTCATTGCAGAGGGAGTGAAAATGAAGAACCTCCATAAAGAATAAGTTTGCAGGGAATCCTCACTGCATGATGGACAGCAAAGGAACATTTCCACTCCTAGTATATTTCTCTATCACTGTATTCGTTCTTATCAGGAGGAGCAAAGCCTGTATGGTGAAGGCAAACACTTCTGGATAAACTTCCAAAAGTGTTGGTAAACACTTCTAGGTAAACTCCTGGGACTCAGCAGTCCAGGGAAACAACCAACCCCCACCCACTCCCACAAGCATCCCCTCTTCCCTAATCAGGCCCACCTTAGAGAAACCTATGGCTTCATTATAATACCTTTACACTGTGGTTTTGATCCCCACCTTGTGGGAGATGGCTGCCATGACAGTTCCAACAAGAACCAAACTGGGCCCCAAACTCCCCCTACCCACAGGTAGAAGGCTTCCCTTAGATGACTGGAGGCAAACTCCCTCAGAGCCCCACAACCCGTGCAAACAGAAAGAAACAAGACAGCTTTGACCCCAGCACAGCCACTTCGCCAGACCTGCCCACTTCCCACTTTCCCATTACACTTTCCTTTCCACCACCAAATGCTTGCTTGCTTAAGAGCTTGGCTCTGAATTTTTCTTGGCCCAACTCAGGAACTGAAGCCAGAAAACAGGACCCACCGCTAACAACCCTACGCCCAACCTCAGGTCTTGTGGCCTCAGACCCACTATTCTCTGTCTAATCTACTATTTGGACTCTATTCAAATAAGCCAAGCACATTGTTGCCTCTTGCAGGGGCTTTACACTTCCTCTTCTCTGGGTCTACAACGTTTTTCTCCAGAATAGCCACTTGTGTCACTCACAGCTTTACTTAAATGTCACCTTCTTCGTGAACTTTTCCTTAACCATCTTTTTAAAAATCCAAGATCCACCAATGCTTCATTTATCTCCCTACACTTACTGCCATCTAATATCATTAATAATTTATGTTTTTAATCTTTATTATTTCCAAGCCCCACATACTAAAATGCCTGTTACAAAATCACTATTCAATAAATATCTGGGTTGATGAATGAATGAATGGATGAACATATAAATTAAATGGATTTAATGCAGTCAGTAAGTTCCTGGAACATAATAAATGAGCTATAAATTTTTGCTGATTGAAGGTTACTTTAATAACAGAAAAGCCACCATTAAAATTCTATGTCTGAATTTAGTTGTAAAGTGAAATTTAAACTACTGACCATATGTATTCTCTGGAAATAGCATTAACATATTTAATGCTTAAGAAGCGAATTAACTATTTCAATTTGAATAACAAAAATGTCAAATTACTGGGAGAAATCAACTGACAGGAGGAGGAAAGGTTATTGCAGAAACTTTGAAAAACCCAAGGTGGAAAATCTTTGACAGACGGAAGTGTACACTTAATGTTGGAAATTTGACAAGTGCTTAAAAAATTTTATCTATCAAGAATATTGGGCTAGTATAATGATATTCATTTTGAACCCCTTTTATTGTTTTCTGATCTTTTAAGTATTTTTTCTTATTTTCCCAACTAGAGAGCAAGTTTCTCCAGGGCAAGCAACATAGTTATTACTTCACTTATTTCTTATTCAGGGCTAAGCATAGAGTAAGAAAGCAATGAATATATTAACTTCAAACAATTTTACCCTAAAGGAGTTGTTATGAAATCTAAGGACTTTGAACATTAAAAAACAAAATAATCCTCATCAAGACAGAGGAAAAAAAATATTCTTGAAGCCAATGGATGTTATTTTTCAAAGCACAGGAAGAATAAACTTTTGGTATCTTAGATGATCTGATATTCCAACTTAAAATTCAGATGTTCTCTCTGAGTTTAATTTATAAACAATTTATTGTATTTTAGGTTACACTATAGAACAGATGGTATCATTAAAAGCATATTAAACATCTTTTTCACTCACATGGAGACCTAAAGAATTAGTTCTTTAATTAGAACCTGCATCTGTACTGTTTATGTGGATTTACTGTCACTCATGCTCTGTGATTCCTGCGGTCAAGAACCTTTGGGCACTGCTTTTATTTATAGTAGCCTGTTTCATTGGTTTAGAACAAGTTTCACAGGAATATTGCCTAGCCTCTATGCTTCTACACATGTTCTATTAACTAAGTTACTAAATGTAGCCACAATAGGAGAGTCAAGACTTCTATTTGTGAGCCCATGTATGAGTACGTAATACATTAAAGGGCATGAGCTATGAAATGAGACTTCCAGATACCCTTTTTTTTTTTTTAAGATTTTATTTATTTATTTGATTAAGAGAGAGACAGCTCACAAGCAGGGGGGAGCGGCAGGCAGAGGGAGAGGAAGGAGCAGGCTCTCTGCTGAGCAGGGAGCCTAACGAGGGGCTTGATCCCAGGACCCCAGGATCATGAGCTTAAGGCAGATACTTAACTGACCGAGCCACCCAGGTTCCATGACTTCCAGTTACTTAAGTATAAGTTACTTAACATCCACATGCGTTATTCCTAGCTCAGTGAAAAGGGGAAAGATGGTATCTACCTCAAAGTACTGTGGTAAGGATTAAATAAGATACTGCACGTGAAGTGCTTAGAAAAATACTTGGCACATTATATGAATGGAATGTGGCTTTTAGTTTTATTATAATTCTGTATTAGGGGTCTAATAACATTATCACTTACAAGAATAAAATCCTGAAGGTGGGGGTGCCTGAGTGGTGCAGTCAGTTAAGCGCCTGACTCTTGGTTTCGGCTCAGATCATGATCTCAGGGTAATGAGATCAAGCCCCACGTCAGCTCCAAGCTCAGTATGGAGTCTGCTTGAGTTTCTCTCTCTCTCTCCCTCTGCCTCCCCCCAGTTCCACCTCCACTCTCTAATTAACTAAATCTTAAAAAAAAAAAAATCCTTAAGATTTTTGGGAAAAGGTTGTTTTTTATTTATCTTCCAAACTGGATTACATGTTACCTGTGGCTATTTAACTCATCTTCTACCCCCCATATAGAAAATAAAAGCATTCATTTATAATTTCCAAAATGCAGAGTTAAATAATTTTTGAAAAAAAAAAAAGTATGTTTCTGAATTACTTTCCCTGTTTTCAGGTCCTTGAAGAATATTTGTGTAAAGCACTAGGGAAATCATCTAACCCGAAATAAAAACAACCCCCAAATCTAACAGAAACCTAACAAATTGAAAACTTTAAAAAGAATAGATAATGCTGCTAAACATAAAGTTTTCCTGTTAAACTGAATCCCTTGAGCCCACCCAGTTGTTTTCATATGTGAATGCAAACTCTTTTTCTCTGCAAGTTAAGTCTTCAATATATCATTAAAAACTAGTACTGAAAATTTCAAAAATTCTGGTTTTGAATGTAAAGGGTTTTGTTGCTTATTTATCTTCCACATGAATGGTTGCTCAAGGACATTTCCAGCAACCAAATGTCATGATCAAACTGTAGCTATTTATAATATTCTAATTTACTCTAATGCTTTCTTGGAACATTCTGGTATGACTTTTAAAATGTAAAAAGAGTATCTGGTAAGCACAAACCATCTGAGCAATTAGTAAAAGGTACCTTACTATGAACTCTTCAAAACTGGGTTTAATTTAAAGAAATAGCCAAGTAATTGGTTTTTGATTTTTCTGAAATTGTAATGATTTTTCTTGAATGAGGACTGTATATCCAGTCATGTACTAATAAATTCTCATAAATAAACTAAATTTAAAAATTCAAATATTATACTTCCACAATTAAGGTTACTTATACACTTATACTTCACTAGGACATGGGATTTTTGCTTGTTTGTTTTTTTTAAAAAATACCTAGTAAGTGGAAGGCCTTAAAAAAAATCATTAAAATGTACTCAGCAACTGAGGTATAGTTGTTTCATCTCATTTCTCTTTCTTCTATATGCTCTGAGGATGCATTTTTGTACGTATTTTCTAAAGTATAACTCATTTGTCCAGTTCATCAAGGAATGAAGTACATCAGAAATACATGTTTTAAAGATATTTTGTTACATTTTACTTTATTATTATAATCATTTAGGGAATTATAATTATTTAAGGAATCCTTTTTCAAAAATATCATTTGTACTTTCCTGACACCTTAAAAACAGTCTATTGAAAATATTAACTAAAACAATGATTCAAGCTCATCATCATGGCTGTGGCTTTTAATCTTACTCTCCTGGTAAAATACTGTCTAATTCAAATGATTTTTAGACTCTTAGAATGTATTCTCTCTTCCAAGGGGACTGTGCATTTCACAAAGATAAAAATCATGCCATTCTTTTCATTCATCACGGATTTAAGCACAATGTCACATAGTAAATGCTCACTTAAAACTCACCTACCAAATGAAGAATTATTTCACTAGTTTTCACTAAATGAACATATTAAATCTGTTTCCTTTAAAGACAATCATCTCATCTTTTTGATGTTCCTTGGGTGAGCAGAAGCATGTATTAGGTCCTCTAGCCCAAAGGAGTACAATGCACAAAGTGATAGGGGAATAAATGGTATTTATTCTATTGATGTCTTTAAATACTAGTTATGTCCAAGGTTTCTTTTTTTTGTTATGTCCAAGTTTTAAAAAAAACCCAATGATGTTTATAACTAACTATAAACAAATTATAAATCATCAGTTATTTTATCAAAACCTGAAAAAAAGGGGAAGTGTTCCTCGTATGTCATTTTACACGCATCACAGCTCCTTTAAAAATATAATGAGGGGGGGCACTTGGGTGGCTCAGTGGGTTAAACCCTCTGCCTTCAGCTCAGGTCATTATCCCAGGGTCCTGGGATCAAGCCCCGCATTGGGCTCTCTGCCCGGCAGGGAGTCTGCTTCCCCCTCTCTCTCTGCCTGCTTCTCTGCCTACTTGTGATCTCTGTCTGTCAAATAAATAAATAAAATTTTAAAGAAAAAAAATGAAAATATCTGTGTTAAATAATAATACCAAGACATTTTGGAAAAGCAGGACTGTCAAGCTTTTCCAATGGGAAGCCTGATTCCCTCACTGCAGCTCCTTATCATGGGGTAAAGACTCACATTGAGAGACATAATTGAGATGACATGGCGTGCTGAGCAAGAGAGCAGCCCCCTGTTCATGGACGCATGCCAAGGACCCTGCAGCAAGAGGCCTCTACTTTTCTCTTTGACACAATTGCATTTCTTTTCATTTGTCAACCATCTCATCATTGCAATTTTCATTTCACACAGATCTGAAAGTGATCTCAACTGCTTCATTATGTCACCAGGTCATGCCAAAACCAAACCAAAGCCCTTGATATCAGCAAAAACATACTTCACTCAGAATTAGTTGTTCCAAGCACATTGTTAAGAGCCCAAAGTGTTTTAGTGCCAATACCAGACTGTTTAAAAATTATACTAATTTTATTGCTTCCTCGATATGATGCTAAAATAACATGCTCATCTAATCATTTTAGTGAATAAAAATTAGCCCAAACAATTAAATATCATCGGTAAAAACCCAGTAAAATAATAAAAGAAGCAAACCAAAATTTTTAACTTATTGATGTGATTACACAGTGGGGAAAAAGACATAGAAGCATTTAAGTATTAAATCTATGTGTGCTATGGAAAAATACTATTTTATAGAATGCTCAGAGCAACTCTAAAAGACAGGTATTTCCCACCCCTTCCCACAATTTTATAAAACATGAAACTGGAATAGGAGGAGATTGTGTAACTTTATGATGGTTTGGCTAGAATTCAATCAAATTTTGGCAACTCGAAAACAACACTCAGTTTCTAACGGTGTACAGAATTTGTATTAAGAAATCTGGAAAACAGAAGTAGTGATACATATCTATAGATATCTATATAATGTTTTCCACAGAAGGAGATCAAAATTTAGTAGTAAATTTTTAATGTAAAATACCAACTACATTCCCTTAGTTATATGTAATTTATACTACTGTTATTATAGCTCTTTAAATAGCATCAGAGTAGGGACTCTGGGTGGCTCAGTTGGTTAAGCATCAGACTTCAGCTCAGGTCATAATATCTCAGGGTCCTGGGATCAAGCCCCACATCAGGGAGTCAGCTTCTCCCTCTCCCTCTCCCCTTCCCCCCGTTCATCCCCTCCCTTTCACCCTCCCTTTCTTTTCTCTCAAATAAATAAAATCTTAAAAATAAATACCATCAGAGGAGCTAAATGAAAATGAACAGCCACATCAACCTTCTAAATGAGCCCCATCCGTCCCATCTTTGCCTCTTTCCACATGTTTCAGAAGTTTAAAATCTAAGATTATGATTTTCAGTGAACCCACTCACATTCTTGATAACTGCCACATTATTAATGGCAAACACCTGCCATAAAGACTGTGTTGGTCCAGTTCTATCATCTAACTTATTTTCAATCCATGTGAATTATTATTCACAGATGTTAAATTTGTTTTTAAATTTGTATATTATTTTGCTCTATGGGCAACAATAAAAATGTATCAGTGTCTCAGAATTGGTTCATAAAAGCCTAAGCCAGTAATGAACACATCCCGGTCCTTAATATATAGAATGACCTAAGAGTCAAGTGTCAAAATATCATGGGAATCTCTTCGTGGTCAGACAAGCAGTGATATAAAAGGACACAAGCACAAAAAAGTGAAGCACAACTTGAGAACCTAATTCTTATATTGGTGACCCATTCATATCTAGGTCTCATGGTCCTGTCTGTGATAAATCACTCTTAAATAGTGGCTTACATCTGTTAATACGTTTTCATCATTTTCAAACAAGCTCAGTAACCTTTGTAGTAAACCAAACAAGTTCTTACTTTACAGAATGAGAGCAAATAATGTTTCCCCTCATAAAATTAATAACTTTAATCACCAAAGAGGAAGAAAGGCCAAAAGCAGATTTCAAATTCATGATATTCTGAGAGGCATATAAAGCCACTGAGAAAATTAATGATAAATATTATGGACTCAAAAAATCAGGAAAGCTATTGACAAAATGTCCGCATCGATGAACATCATTAGACGTCATTTAATGACAACGTGGGGGCCCCATATGCTGTCTCTTGTAAGCAGAAGCTGACATTCCATTTAACAGTTGAACACACCACTGATGTACAGAGGATGAACTCTTGATGAATGAGTGGAATAAACCTGAGGGCACAATGCTCCATAAATTCTGGTACCAGTCATCCCCCAAAACCCATGCTACATACAGATGAAGAAACAAGGCAGTGAATTCAACACAGATAGAACACAGCTATTTAATGCGGAGGGGAATGCTGGCACTTCGAAATGAGTTAAATAAAACGTCAATGTCAATATAGATATTTGATTCTTGAAGAACAGGCAAGAGTCAAGCATAATGCTACCTGATTCTGACTCAGTATATAGAGGGAAATAATAAAATAACGAGTAGAATTGCCTTCTATTTTCCATGTATTGAGTGAAAAAGTGGGCAGTGAATACAAGACTGCCTTTGCCATACTCAGGTATATGCTGATTAGGGAGGCAATAGAAGCTCACATAGGTTTTCAAAATGAAGAATGCAATAAACACATTTCTTTCTGACACTAATCATGCTATTAAAGAGCATTTCAATGATTTCGAGTGGCATGCCCAAATATCCCGATTTCAGCAATATATTCAATTTATTTAATAGTCTAAAACTATTGCATCAGGGCTAAAAATCACCATGTTTCATTCTAAGGATCAGAAAGATTTCTTAGAATGACTGAACAGAGGTACAAATAATACAATCACAAGAAAGTTTAATCTACTTCAACACATATCGGTTTTCTGTATTTGTAGATGAAGAGATTGGTTTCCTATTGGTAGGCATATTTAAAAATACTTGCGATACTGCAATGAAATATAAAAACATAATTTGTAGTGCTGAAAACAAAACAAGGGGGGAAAAGTCCATTAAGATCAATTTATTATTATGTCCTAAGTTAAAACATTTAACTTTCCAGCTTCTGAGTAGGATATGCTTACCAAGTGAGAATCTGATAGTTCGCTAAAAGTACTTTCCAAAAAAAAAAAAAGAAAGAAACCGATACTCATCACTCCTCGTTCCACATTAGATCCAAACATTCAGACCTGACAGTCACCAAACACCTGCTAGAGATCTTTCCCATTAACCTATAAGTTATTACTTACTAAGAGGAAATAAGGAAAAAAAAATACAGAATATATCTAGAACTTAAGAATGAAGACATTTCCAAGAACATTTGTCTTTAAATCTACAAACAAGTATTAATAAAAATTGCAATTAGTGACTTTTTTTCACATATGAAACAAATACCATTTTCAGTTTAAGGTAAAGTTTTACTTTAATTAAACATTTTCCTATACCTATGTTTTCCAAGTTGCATTAAATGCCCTATGTCATCTGTAGATGCCAAAGTATGAGTAACACTGATCTACTGGGTAAAGTTCAAATTTTTTAGAGAAGTACATAATGCACTCATTGATCTAGGCTCCTCTTACTTCTTCATGTCTCTGGATTACCTATCTACCTATAGTTCTCCATACCCACATGAGCGTTTCTTGCTTCACAATTCTGTTTTTGCTGTTTCTCCTGATGTAATATCCTGCCCTCTTTGATGGCTCTTCCCCATTCTACCATTTCATCTGGCTAATTCCTCCAGCTATCCTCCAATATCACTTAGCTCAATACTATCACTTTGACTTTTTATTTTTATATTAGCTCAGATGCTCTCCAAGAATCCTTCCCTGATACACATATAAAAGCACAAATTCTTTTATAATGCCTTTTGATACTAAATTTAAATTACTATTATATATGCTTATCTTTACTACTGGGATGTGAGCACCTTTGTTTTGGGGTTTTGTTTTGTTTTTAATTCCCAGAATCCAGCGCAATATCTAACACATGGTAGGTGTGTCTACAAAAGGCTTAGATTAAATGAATGCTCAAGTCTACCTATGGGGTTGGAGGAGAGGGTACTGGTAAAGGTATTATGGTCATAACACATTTCTTCTTGAAGTTGCTGCTCTCACTATCCATGTTGGAACATGGTAAAGTGAATTCTGATGAGTCATACAGCTAGTTATGAGAGTTACAGATTTGTTTGACAAAGAAATTATTTTGAAACTGATTCTAGCTTAATATTCAAAACTTTTAATACAGAATGCTTAATTTGTATTTTATTTTATAATTTTGTAGTTTTTTTAATGAACACCTAATTAGTGGGGCACAGGTCTGTGAATCATCAGGCTTACTCATTTCACAGCACTCACCACAGCACATACCCTCCCCAATGTCCATCACCCAGCCACCCTATCTTATTTTAATGACACCAAACCCTTGCTTTCTGCATTCTGTTTAGATTACATGGAATAGAAAGTTAAGGAAGAAAATGGAGTTAAACATGCAAAAACAACTGCATTCAGGATTGTATATATGATACAGTGTTCTGTATATATTCTAACTCTTTTAGATGAAAACACAGCACATGGAAAAACAAGGTACTGAAAAATTAGTACTTTTTACAGTTAATATGAGATCTTGGCATTTAATTTTATGATGGGGAGAATACATTTTAGTAAGTTACAATGAATTTTTGACTTAGCAAAGGGAGGCCATTTGTTTATAAAAATCGTGGTACACTAGAAGCATGTGACAGAGCCAACATAAAAATAAATGTATCAAGGTTCAGAGCTCTGGGAGAGTTCTAGACAGGTTATCTGGGCTGGCAATTCCCTTGCCTTGGCAAGATCATTTTCAAAACACGGCCAACAAATGCATCTGAGTACTTTAAAAAAAAAAATGCCTCTAGGGGAAGAGGAGTCATAATCTCCCTTAATAATTCAGTAAGCCTGTTTTAAACATGGTACCTAAATATAGTTTAGCACATAGAGTTCAGAGGCCATATTCCTTTGCTTTCAGCTTAGTAATGATAAGAATAGCCTAATTCACTGGGTAAATATAGTTTGAATTTTGACAGGCAACTCAAAATCATGTCAGTATCTGAAATCATCATCTTTTCCCCCCATCTCCCTTCCCAAACTGGATCCTCTTCCCATACTCACCTGCTCATTTGATCAAAGCCAACAGTTACCCTGAATAAACTGGTTTTCCCCCTCTTCCATACACTTACACCAAGACCCAAATCTTACTACCTGTTGTTACTCCAAAATTTATCCCGTTCTCCTTACTCCTAGGTTTCACTTAGAACAATAAAATAGCCTCCTGACTAACCTCCTTACTTCCAGTTCTCTATGCTTTCCCTTGTTCCAGAACAAATCTCTTGTTATAACTATCATACAAAGAGGGACACAAAACATATCTGTGGTGTTTTTCCAATTAATAATACCTGGATACAATACACACAAGAACACCCAGATAAGAGAAAAACATTCAGTAAGAATTACAAAGTGTTGTTATTAACTGTTTGTGTGTGTGTGTGTGTGTGTACACATAATAACGGATACACCCACACATATATAAATACACACATACATAAGCCTATTATCCTTAATAGCATAATGTATATACCCAAATGACTTAATATATTATTTAATTAAAATTGTGATGAATGTTACAAAGGAAAACTAAAAGGAATTCTGACAACATTCAACAGGGAGTTTTGATTGGTCATAAAGCATGGAGGAAGGCTCTCACACAGGATGCAGAGGAGTTCAGCAGTTGGGTGTTGGGGCGTGACTCCGGGCAGGCACTGAGTGTGGAGGCTGAGAGGCAGAGCACAGGGCAGCACAGAGGAGCCACAGAAATAAAGGCAGGTGAGGGGGCACCTGGGTGGCTCAGTGGGTTAACGCCTCTGCCTTCAGCTCAGGTCATGATCTTGGGGTCCTGGGATTGAGCCCCACATCAGGCTCTCTGCTAGGCGGGAGCCTGCTTCCTCCTCTTCTCTCTCTCTGTGCCTGCCTCTTTGCCTACTTGTGATCTCTCTCTCTCTGTCAAATAAATAAAAGAAAATTTAAAAATCTTAAAAAAAAATAAAGGCAGGTGAGGTGGGAATAAGGAATTAGGAGTATAGAGTTCTGACATCAAGGTTTGTGAAAAGGCTGGTGCCCACATCAAGCTGTGCCATGATGTAAAAACATCATAGTCTTTGCATCTTTCTGCATTCACCCATCTGTTATACATGTCTCTTAAATTTGTGGTTGAAAAAAATTAAACAAAAATGCTGTTCCCCAGAGTGATATTCCTAGAGTGTAATCCTCACGTCATTCCTGTTCCCCAGCACATTCAGGACCAAGTCAAACAGCTCCAAAAGCACACCATGTGCTCTTCCGTATGAACAAGTTTGGCTGTTGACTGCTCCTCTCACCACACCCCACAATCATGCTGGGCTCCAGCCAACCTGAACTGCTCAGTGTCCAGCGCAATCACTGACTCTTTGTGTCTTTGGGCCAAACACACTTGCCCCCAGGATCCCCACGCTCACACACGTAGGACGATCAGAACCAAGGTCTAAGCTCCTACAGCAAGTCCTCTAGGCAACACATCTATGCTCACACATAAAATTAGGATTCCCTACCCTGCCTCTGTTTTCACACATGGGAAAGCAGAAGTGTAAACAGCCACAAGAAAAATAATTTTATCAAAGAACACGGATTATAAAAATGAACTTTGGAAGCACCTGGTATATAACAGAAGTCATTTAGGAAAATTAAAAAAGAGTGAAGAGAGAAATTTCATACTACAGTTTTATGGAAGCATTTTTCTATAAATAAAATGGGACTAATAATAACCTATCTTACAAAAGCTCTCAAGCTTGATATGATTATTACGTGGAACAATATATATGAAAAGGATCTGAAAACTATGTCTAAAAGAGTATTTTATTATTAGTTTTGAGTTTCTTTGGTCACGAAAAGGTCATGCTACAAATACATATTCATATATTAGTAACTTTGTATCTAGGGAAAATCAAGAGTTTGCTCCCCAGTCATCTTTCAAACAGAGAAGACAACACTATCAAAGAAGAATAGGTAAGATGTGGCATAACGAAAGAGGAACAAATCCAAAGCCTGAATTACAAATAATTAAATTATTCTTTCTAAGACTGATGTCCTTTGCAAAGGACATCCACAGTCCTCTCCATGGACTAGCATAACTAGCATGAGACATATGATGCAGTAGATAAGAGCAGGGTCTCTGGATCTGGATGGCACGTTCCCATCTGGACCCAGGACTAAATGTGCCATCATGGAAAAGTTACAAGCCTTTCCAAGCTTTTGCTCACGCATCTGTACACTGCTGGTAGAAAGAGGATCTTGTGTAGTGCAACGTAAGAAGAAATAAAGTTGTTACTAAAATCTAGTTTCAAATTTCAAATTTATAACACGAAACTTTTAAGTATAAATGAATTTAATTATTAACTATTAATGTCCATTAAAAAACAGCAAAACTATTTTGCTGAACAATTTTATTTGGATTTCAGAATTATGGATGACAGCATTCATGATCCCCTCAAGTTTTTCCAGGAATAGACAGTTTTGTAAAATACAGTTTGGAAACCAATTTTCTATACTCAGCTTTGTGTAATCAACTTACGGTAATCATCAATATATATTCAATAACAACAAGCGAAACAAATTGATTAGATAACAGTGTTGAAAAGAGTGTAACATTTTTTGTTGTGCTGACTTTCAAGCTTTAGGAGGAAGAATCTCAAATTAATAAGTTTAACCATATTAGCTACAGTAATAGGTATTTCCCAAAGAGGACATTTTATAATCTACTATATTTACATTCTGCAGCATTCTGTATTTTCAATCTCCAGGCTAATATACTTTTATCCATTAAGATCTACATAGCTTTTTTTTAATGTAGTCTACTTTTCACGATATAAGTATTCAGATTGTTCTAAATGTTCTTGTATTTTCATAATTAAGCTATTTATTTGTGATTGAGTAAATGTGATTCAAGAGCCAGAAAATGCACAAGTACCAAGGGGTTGCCTTAGTGCAGAATGTAGAAGTAATGCAGGCATTATCTAAAGATTTTCCGATTACAACATTTATAGGCAAACAGCAATGATGATAATAAAGAACAGTCTTAGTGACCTATGATTCAAAATACCTCCACTTATTCTTCTAGTCATCAGATTTTCCTGTAAAGGAATCTTTGACTCTAGATGCACCCAATGACAATAAATCTGGGTTTGGGTAACCATGGACTTGCACTATAGCATGTGCTTGTTCTGCAAATCCCATGAACTAGTTGGTGTCAGCTCTCTAGTCCCAAATCTGAAAGTACAAGAAATAAGTAGTTCTGCTCTACATACAATTTTGGTGTGTATCTATATATTATTTTCCTTAAATACGGATACTACTTTTGATGAATATAGGACACAGAATTAAGAAAAGCAAGAAGAAAGCTGAATTACACATTGTTTCTTCTCTTATGTTAATAATGAAGCTTGAAATATTTTCCCTGGTAACATGCAACTATAGGACAGCCAGAAGTTTGAGCTTGACTGCTTCGATATATTATTTTTAAATAATGACCAATGAATTTTAAAAATCTACATTTTCTTTTAGCTGTGTTCTTAATCTTTCCCTGTTTTTACTATGAAAAATAAAATGATGACATTAGCAAAACTCTAGCTCATCTTCTAAATCATTAATAGATTTAATATCATCAATACTAACATTGATCTTGAGGGCACCCCCTATTAACCTCTTTCCACTTGAGAAATCAGCCCTTTCTTTCTGGGCGAGATTTCATCCATTGTAGTTTTAACTCTGAAAAGGAAATTTTCCTGTTAATCCTTGGCCATCAGCTTTCTTTAGCTTTGTTTTGTAAAGAGCTTCACCAAAAGTTCCGAACCACACTAGCATTTCTCTTCCCCATACATAAATTTTGCCAATCCACTTCATTTATTGGATTTCACTCAGGTAAAGGTCTATTGAGTCTTGAACAGAACAGTCAGAAACATTATTTAAATACTCTAATAGAACAAATCAGCTGCTTTGAAAAAGCCAGGCGAACAAATTAAAGTGACATGAGTAAATTTAAATTTCACCCATCTGCTAGACTAATGCATAATCCATTAATTAAATGAACTCTACTATGAGTAAAACATACTTTTATGGGCTTGATTCTCTTCACTAATAAAAATGTATTTTAAAAAGCTTTAGCATGAACATAGAATGAAACAAAAAATAAACTGACATGCCAGGGATCTGTTTAAAGTTATACTTTTTGATCAGAATTCCTTTAATTTTCAAAGATCAAAATACATTATGTTTTAGATGACACTTCCTTAAGTATCAATTGTATTCTCCAATTGAAGAATACAAAGTCTCCTAGAATATAAAAGGTTTTGCATATTTAACTCCTTGCTAAAAAATATTGAACAAACTTTCCTAGTTATACTGAAAAAAATTGGAACTATATAATAGAGGCTTGAAAATATTTTCTCAAAGGATTTATTTCTAATAGTGCTGCTGGCTTTAGCAGTTATTTTTAGGAATAGGCTAAAGCAGCCTGTAAGAAAATAATAGTTAGAAAAGTAAATTTACTCAATGACCAGACTGACTTCATCCCAAAAGAAAAAAAAAAAACTTCAGTTTTACAAAGGTTTCTCAATCATGATTTCCCCCCTATTTCCATATTAATTTCACAACACTAGAATGCGCTTAAGTGTAATGGAAAATAAGTAACACAATGATTATGAGAAAAGCTTCTAATATATTTGTTAGATATTCCCCATTTTTCAGTTGAACTAATGGATGTATTTTAAAAATCAATGAATGGCAGCGTGTATAAGCAAGAGCTCTGAGCCGGGCACTTACTTAAGTGCTTATATGTCATTCCCTTTAATTCTAACATCAACAAGAGATGTTCTTATTGCTATTTCTCGATTAGAAATAAAGTTAATAAATCCTATGTCCAATGCCATGGTAATGCAGAAAGAAGTCTATACTGTAATCCAAAGACATCTGAAAAAAATGTTATCTGAACTAAATGTTCTTAACTAATTTACTAGAGACTTCTTAGTTTTATAACATTTAACTAATTTACTAGAGATTTCTCAGTCTTATAATATTTTGTTCTCATTATACAATTTTAGCCTTAATGCTATTTTCAAGGATGATGCTATTTGTTTTTTTAACAAACCAATTCTTGGTTTTTTTGTTATGCAAATCACTTCTCATAGATGTGGATAAAAATTGAAATTGTATTCCCAATAATGATCTTGGTATTTTGCTCTTAATATTAAGAAATATTTGAAGATATTATTCTTAAGTCTTCTATCCAGAAATGCAACATTCTTCTTTTTCAATGAGTCCCAACTCAGAACCTTCTTAGCTGTTTCCACTCTAAAACAAAGGTGTCATTGAACATAGATCTTTATGTCAATTTTAGATTATTTGTTTTGAATACAGTAATTCCACTGTTTGAAATCAAAAAGATACTGGCTACACATTGCCATGTGGGTGGAATGACCTTTTTTTTTTTTAAATTTTTTATTTTTTATAAACATATATTTATATCCCCAGGGGTACAGGTCTGTGAATCGCCAGGTTTACACACTTCACAGCACTCACCAAAGCACATCCCTTCCCAATGTCCATAACCCCACGCCCCTTCTCCCAACCCCCCTCCGCCCAGCAACCCTCAGTTTGTTTTGTGAGATTAAGAGTGGAATGACAATTTTTTAATGCTAATGTATTACTACAACCTAGAAACCAAGTAAGTGAAGGTGTAGGCTAATGATTGTATTTTATATATGTAATGCTTGCAGTAAAGTTTGCTTAATAAGACTGGCTTTCACCATGATCAAGGCAGGAAAGTATAATATTCTTAACTTCACAAGAAAAAATGAAAATTAAAAGCATCAAGTTTGTTGATGAATATTTTAGAGAATGGACGTCAAACTTGCTTTTCAGCTTAAATTAAAAAAATTAATACTTAAAAAATTAATACTTGATTTTAACTGTTATCAGAGGGAATATAATGCTAAAGGAAAATTATGACATATTTTAATAAAATAACATTTATATTATTAAAAGATCAAGATTTTCAGTATAAGGGAAAAATGATACAGCATAATAAATATGTCCCCCATAACCATCTGTCCCTGTATGTTAGCTGGACAAATTAACGACTTTAAAAGGATGTTACCAAAAATATATTTTATGGTAATCAACTCATTGAAGGAATATCTCCCCCTAATTTGTAGGGGGGAACTCCATTCCCTTTTTCCTCTGCAGAATTAGAAGATAAAAAGTGTAGTAAAAAACTAGTTATTTAGAACAGGTTTTTATCAATCAATCAAAAACATTTATCAAGGGGCGCCTGGGTGGCTCAGTGGGTTGGGTCTCTACCTTCGGCTCCAGTCATGATCTCGGGGTCCTGGGATCCAGCCTCTTTGCTCTTTGCTCAGCAGGGAGCCTACTTTCCCCTCTCTCTCTGCCTGCCTCTCTGCCTACTTGTGATCTCTGTCAAATACATAAATAAAATCTTAAAAATATTATCTAGTAATAAATATTACTCAAGTAATAAATATTAAAGATAACTACTTGTTGTCCAACGACAAATAAAATACCTGAGAAGAGTCATACTTATGTTCAAAGATTTTACAAAATGATTATAAAACTATTACTTTGTAAAACAATAAAAACAGTAACGAAGAAGCCACCACTTCAAACAAATAAAGGAAAGTAACAGAAATAAGCATGAAATTATGGTGCTGAGTATAGCTCACATTCAGAGAGTAAGAGTTGACTAGAGGTAGAAGGGAATGGAGGCAATTTCCCAGTTTTAATCAGACAACATCAATACAGTGGGGAATAGATTCATCTGATATTTCCCTGGGCTCACCAGCTGCAAGTGATTGAAAATGTTAAGTGGAAGCTCCAAATATTTATTCTTCACAAAACAAAAATAAAAGTGGTAATTCTTGAATGACCTAATTTGTGCATGTGTGTGTTTTTCTCGGTTTTCAAATATTTCTGGTCAAAATGATTATAACATAACGACATTAAAAATTATATTTGCATTCTAGCATAATACTCTTCAGCATATAAAGAAACATATACAAACTAATCTATACAGAAGCTTTTTTTTATTATTTAAAAACAGCATTAAAATGCCACTTTGCACATGAAACTCAGGTAATTTTTAAAAACTCAAAGAAATACTTTGTAACAGCTGCTTCTTTCTCCCTAAACGATTGCCTTTTGGACTTTGTACCTTCCAAATGTCGAGAGTATTTTAAATGTCTCTTAACGTTCAGAGCTTTTTTTTTTCCCCACCCCAGCAATCAACGTTAAGATTATACCACACCTGCTCTCCTGTTCAAGTTTCACTTTTTTTGAACTTAGCACTAGACTCTAAGAACTGAATTTAGCTTTCTGATTCATATCTAAAAAAATGAGCCAGTAGGATTTTTACTAATTTGTGGCCATCAGTCATTTAACGGGGCCTCTCTAGTGTTCAGAGATGTCTCATTCCGTGATAGAAGGGCAGTTAACACCTGTAAGGTAATTATATCTACCAAATGCTGTTGGCCAGAAATCTGAATATATAATTGTTCTAGCCATCTGTTAATTGTTCTATTTGAATCACTTATTTCATCTTATACATTTACTTGGCATCTACAGGCTTTTGCTAGCCTTTCGAAATACTACATTTGCTTGTGGTTTATAAGTCCATCATTTAGATGGGACTTTTAACTCTTTGGGAGAAGATGCAAATTAAATGGATAAAAAGCATGTGTGTGCATATGTGGGGTGGGGAGGAAGAAAATGATACTGGTGAGAGGGAAGACCAAATAAGAAAGTAAACCCTTTTCAGAGGGTAGTAGAAAATGAACAGTGATTTCAGGATCCTGAGTTCTAGCCCCAGGTCAGACTCCTTGCTCAGCGGGGAGCCTGCTTCTCCCCTGCCTGTCATTCCCCCTGCTTGTGCTTGCACTCTGTCTCCGCCTCTCTCTCTCTCTTGCTTTCTCTGTGTTAAATGAATAAAATCTTTAAAGAAATTCATTAAGAAAATGAATAGAGAAGGTAAGAGTTGATGGGATGATAGCTGGATAACTGAGATGCAATTCTACTTGACATCCTAGAAATTAAAGAAAAAGCATTACTGATCTGTCACAGGAAGCCCCCAGCTAAAGGGATTGATAAATTTTCTCACATCAAGCAGCTGAAAAAACATTCGGTGCCCCCCTCCCCCACCCCCCCAAGGATCTAAGCCTTAAAGTGGAATCCTCAGGTTGCCTGGAGTGATTCAGAACTCTACAAATGTTTGATATACATTTTATTTGCAGTATTTTAGCATAATAAATACTATTAACAGGAGTCTGAAATTCACTAGCTTTGTGATTTTAGGCAAGTTTCTTCACAGTACCTCAATTTTAGCATCTATAGATCAAGGAAAACTAAACAGGAGGCCTAAGAGAGAGAATATAGGTGAACACTCACATGGGTACCCAGCATATAGGGAGAGCTCAGTAATGATGACCTCTCATGGGGCACCTGGGAGACATGCGGCTCAGGTCATGATCTTATAGGTCCTGAGATGGAGCCCAGACTCAGATTCCACGCTCAGTGGAGTCTACCCCTATCCTTCTCCCTTACACCTGCTCTCTCTCAAATAATCTTTACAGAAATAATGATTACCTATTATTATTATAATCATCACTAAGACAATTCTAACACTTGGTAGACAACTAGTATGTTCATTTTTACTGCAGATTAATTTTTCTACAGGCTTCTTTAGACATCCAAGTGTCTGAGTACCTTAAGCAGATGGAAAGGCTAAGTGTGCTGAACAGTGGCCCCCAAAACAGATATCACTCTCTGGAACGTCTGAATGGGGCCTCATGTGCAACTAAACTCTGTGAAGAGGTCATTAAGGAGAGAACTTCTGCATGAGATCAGCCTGGATTAGGGTGGGCCCTGAATTGAATGGTGAGCATCCTTATGAGACAGAAGAGGAGAAAACAGAGACACCCAGGAGTGAAAGCCATGTGCACACGACACAGAGATCACAGCTACGCATTCTAGAAGTCAAAAAGCTCCAACGAAAGCCAGAAGTAGAAACTGGAAAAGGCAAGGAAGGATTCTGTCCCAGAACCTTCTGAGATGGACATGGCCCAGCTGACACCTTGAGTTAAGGCTTCCGGCCTCCAGAACTGTGAGAGAAACTTTCTGCTGTTTGGTCACCCAGCTTGTGGTTATTTGTTAAGCCAGCCTTAGGGCATTAACACACATGACTAAGAAGCAGTTTGTTTGCACGAGGCTTTTTAAAGTCAGCCCTGAATGTTCACCCCAGTAACACTGCACAAGCAAGATCATTGTTCTTTTTTTAATACATGATATATTTTAGACTAGTTATGGATTTAAGAAGATGTCCAAATATAGCACAGATTAGCCATATATTCCATACCCAATCTCTGTTATTATTAACATCTCCACTGATATGGTACATTTGCCAATTAAAGAACTAATATTGATACGTTATTAACAACTAAGCTTCTTACTTTATTCTGACTGAATTACATTCACTTGGCTTTTATCTAAGGTCATTTTTCTGGTCCAGGCTCCCATCCAGGAGATCATGTGACACTTAATCAACATGCCTTCTTTAGCTCAAGTCTGTGATAGTTCCTTAGCCTTTCCTAGTTTTTGATGACCTTGACAGTTTTGACAAGCACTGGTCAGATATTTTGAAGGATGTCCTTTTACTGGAGTTTGTCTGATGTTTTACTCAGGAATAGATTGGATCTGTGGGTTTGGGACAAGAGACCAGAGGGGTGAAGTACCATTTTTATCACATTTCGTATCAAGGGTACAGAATATCAGTGTGACTTGTCACTATTGACGTTGACATTGATCACTGGCTGAAGTGTTTATCGAGGCTTTCCATGGCAGTGCTACTCTTTTTCCCACCACTTTGCAAACTATCAGCTCTGGGAGGAAGTCACGGTGGAAAGCTCAATCTTGAGGACAAGAGAAATCATGCTCCATCTCTGTGAAGGTAGTTATTACCTACATAAATTATTTGGCATTATTCTACATGGGGGGGTAATCTATTCTTCCTCATTTACTTATTCAACCACTTATAACATTATAGAGTCATTTTTTTGTTTGTTTATTTTTAATACTCAGGTTGTAAATCCAAAGCTAAGCTACTTTGTTTTCCTGAAATTGTTCCTGTTTTGGAACTTATTAGGACCTATCTCAGTTGCCTCCTGTCCCTTTGACAAATTCCCCTCTCCCTCCCCACTCACTGTGGGTTTTCTTTTTCTTTTCTTCTTTTTTAAAAGCATTTCCTTATTTTCTGACACTATATGATGATCCAGGCTCATCTTGTCTTTTTTCCTGACTCAGTCCTAGAATCAGCCATTTCTTCAAGAAGCCCTGTTTCCTGATACTGAAAACCAGTACTGGGTGGTTGGAGGTACACTCGTGATTACCAGGGCGGCATTGCTCCTATACCCTCTCAACTGACAACCTGTGTACATGCTATTTCTTTTTTTTTCTTTTTTCAATAGTATTTTTATAAAATTTATTACATATATATATGTACATATATATATATATATTTATTTATTTATTTATTTTGGGCGGGGGGGCATGAAAAAGGGGGAGGCAGAGAGAGAATCTCTGGTAGACTCTCCATGGAATGCAGAGCAGGACACAGGTTTGGTCTCACAACCCTGAGATCATCACCTGAGCCCATATCAAGAGTCTGGTGCCTAACTTACTGAGCTGTCCAGATGTCCCCCCACCTTTTTCTTCCTTCCTTCCTTTCCTTTTTTTTTTTTTTTTTGACCTTACAGCACGAGCTAGGACTTTTAGTATTATAGTGAATAGGAGTGGTGACAAAGGACATCCTTCCTCGTTCCCAATCTTAAGGCAAAGATACTACTTTCATATATGTTCAGTGCATTCAGTTAAATTTCAAGCTAAGCTGAGGTGCATACCTTTGGCTCATGTTCTTGCTATGGTGAGTTTTTTCCCTTATTATTACCATCTCACATATTATATGATTGGCTTATTTACTATGTTACTGCCCCAAAGGGCAGGGATCTTTGTTTTGTGCACTGTTGTGTGCCAAACACCTTGAACATCTTCCTGGCACATATCAGGGTGCAATTAATACTTGGTAGAATGAACTGGGTATGTTCTTGGGTTGTTGTGGGTACTGCTTATTTAAATTTTAGTATTAAAACATTTCACATGAATCGAAATAACTACTACTAGAAAATTTCTAAATAAACTTGATGATGGAAGAGTCAAGGTTGTAAAGATCAATAATAAATAACAAATCATATTTGGACAATGGGATTTTTCAACCCGTGTAGACAATATTGACAACAGTATAAAAGCAATATACCCCAAATTATCACTCAGAGCCAAAGGTTCATCTATAATATGAAAATTTTATGAGTGCTTCTTGTCATCTATGTTCACTATTTACAACAATAACAAGTACTTGAGACCTCAGTTTGTAGAATGTTATGAAAATCTGCAAAATTATTTCATGGAGGAATACAACTGACACATGACCATGAGACAAAACCAAGCTCTAAGTCTGTGTTACCCATATTCTGCGATGTGATATTATTAAAAACAAACAAAATTTGTCTGACATTAAATATGCACTTAATTTCCATAACAATGGTGATAACAATAGCTACGATTTGTGATTACTTACTGAATTCATTTCTAGGGATGCTGTAACAAATTACCACAAACCAGTGTCTTAAAAGAACAGAGAAGGACACTTTCACAGTTACAAGTCTGAAACCAAGATGCTGGGAGAGTTGGTTCCTATGAAACACTCTGACGGCTGCAAAGGATCCTTGGTGTTCTTTCACTGGCTCATGTCAGCATGACTCCAATCTCTTCATCTGTTTTCACATGGCCTTCCTTCCTGTGTGCCTGTCCTCTTCTTCTGAGGACATTACTGACTAGATCGAGGATTCACTCTAACTCAGCATGGCCCCATCTTAATTTATATCCTAATCACACCTGCAAAGACCTTATTTCTAAAGATTTTATTTATTTGACACAGAGAAAGAGAGAGCGAGAGAGGGAACACAAGCAGGGGGAATGGGAGAGGGAGAAGAAGTCTTCCCACTGAGCAGGGAGCCCGATGTGGGGCTGGACCCTAGGACTCCGGGATCATGAACTGAGCTGAAGTCAGTGGCTTAACCAACTGAGCCACCCAGCCGCCCCCAACCTTATTTCTAAATAAAATCACAGTCACTGTTACCGGGGATAAGGATCTGAATCTCTCTCAGAGGGGATACAATTTAACACTTTATACCTATTATCTGCCAAGAACTAGGCTAAGTATTGAACAGATGTCAGTTCTCCTAATGCTCACAACTATTATTATGAAATAGTACTAAGGTTATGAATAAAACAAGGGTTATCATATTATCTCATTAGGGACCTGAGATACAGAGAGGTCTAGTCAGTTTCCTAAGGCCAGTGAAGCCTCCTAAGAGAATGTTCTGCTGATAGCAGGAGAAACCAGAGTGACAGCTTCTACAGAAGTGAGGGCCTCACTGTGTTCAGGTGGCTGTGGCCTGCTGTACCTGCCAAGTGCATGCAGTCCAGTAAGTGCAGCATCTTTCCAAACACTGTGAGATAATGGCCTACAACTTGTACTTCATATTCGCATACAGTCTTTGCAATACGGCAGTGACTTTTACAATGTCTTTCTGCAAACCAAAGCGTTTTCGTCAGTCCAAAGGTGGACTATTGGAAATGAAAAGAATAATTCCTGCTTTATTTTTGCTGAAGAGACATAAAGATCTCAATTAGAACATAGACGCAGGGCTTTGGCTGGTTTTTGACTAGGATTTTATTTAGCGGAACAAGATCACTTTCTTGAAGCAAGGCCAAAATGTTACCTGCAGGGAATGTGTCTTTGGTGAAATTAAAAGTTGTAGCTAGACTCAACATGCAAAGTAAGGTAAATATGATGTTGCTAACTCATACTAAATATCTGATTGAGCAGAACATTGACATAATTGAGATGATTTTTAAATGGCACCTTGTAACACTTTGCTTTACCTCACCCAAACTGAACTCTTTGCTAGTGAGCACTGAGAGCAGCAGATAAATTCTCTTAGTAATTCAGGACTAAAACAGTTTCCAGTGATTCTTCTTTTAAGCTTCCAGATCAGCTTTATAACAGATTATCCTGGAATTGCAAAATAAACTATTAAAATACATTTTTTCCTAATTACGTGAATTTTCTACATGAATCCAGATTTTCCTGACACGATGAAACCAAAACAAAACACAAAAATCAACTGGATGTTGAGGTTAACAAGATAGCAGCTGCCATCCAAAACCAATAAAGTTCAATTTTTTAATCAAAATACTCTTGGCTTATAAGTAAAGTTCATAAATTTTTGAAATAAATATATACTTATAGCTGTATTTGTTGGGCTTTCATATTGATTTCATTTTTTAAAAATGGCTCTCAGTGTGGAATCACTTACATACTCTATGAGGACCAAAATCCCTGGTTTCTATAGATAGCCAAAAAGGTGATGGTTCTTCATCTTTTCATCGTCAAATTTAGATACTCTCACCCCATCCTCCAGCCATACCGGTTATGCGTATGCCAAAGTGCATGCTGCCAAAGGCACTCCTATCTTTCAAGTTCAGCTGAAAAATCTCCCTCAATGGACACAGAGCCAGCCATCACCTCCTTTCTTGGGGCTCCCATAGTATTATCCCAAGCAAATATCATTTCAAAACCTCACGGCAAACTCTGTAAAAGCAATATCTGCATGTTACTGTGCTTCTCAAACAATGGTCTGTGTGTGTCCACAGGAGACAGGAGAAAACTCACTTTAATTATGGCCAGCCTACCCTGGATTCCAAAGATTTAGGGAAGATGTCCTGTTAAAATGCCAGAAGAAAGAATGAAAAATTCACATGAATTTTTAAGAAATAGCAAAAAATTCCAAAGGAATTTTCCTGTTGGAAATTAAAAAGTCAGCCTATACCTCAACACTCTCAGAGGCAGTCCCTCCTCTAATGCTGAAGATCTTTGATGGGAAAGTGTGACATGAGGGCACTTGTATATATTCACAAGCTAATATAAGGCACCATGTTTGTGGAATGAGTGATAAATGGGAGCCTAATAAGCCACTGACATAAACCAATACTTCAATGTACCACAGCAGGAGTTCTTTCTATTAAAGCTGTTACCAGCACCCATTTCTGAAAAGTGAGGCTAAAGGGGGCCTATTGATTTCATCAGGAAATATTTCTAGTAATTGCATTTACTACTTATTGGACTCATGATTTGTACAGCAAGAGATCTTGGCTTAGTATATGGGTCTTCTTCCTTGCTTTGAAAATCATACAATTTGTCACAACTTGATTTATCTTTTATCTGTTTAACTTGGATCATGACTTTGCCTACACTTGTTTCTTTTCATTCTGATTATTCCACACAAGCTCAATGTCTCTGCAATGATTTTTCCACACATCTCAGAGTAAGCATCTCTCCATTGCTTTTAAGGTAAAATGACCAATACTGATCATGTGTGGCATATTTTCAGTAATAAACTTGCTTACAGGAAAAATTAAAAAAATATTTCTTAACTTATTGAACTAGAATCTATTGTTTTCATGTAACACTGCTAGTTACTTGCTTTCTTTTGATCACCAATTAACTTTGATCACCAGAAATTAAATATTTGCTGAAATTAACTTGGTGCTCTCAGATTCTTTCCTCCTTTTTGTTACATTCATGCAAGAGGCAGTTTAACAGTATCTTAACAGAGAAATTACTCAATAAATGTTTGCTATATTGAACTGAAGGGAATAAGAAATGCCATCAGTTTTCTGAGATACTGGAGGCAAGGCAAAAGTGAGGTGATCTATCACTGCTAACAAAAACAATACATGCACATAAATGTAAAAACATAATGGCGTAGTCAACCCATTTGCTAGTTGAACATCATTATGTCCAACACAATCTCAAACTAATAGTATTTAGAAAAAAATTACGGTAGTGCATTTTATTAGGCAGATCCCTACTCCCATTTCATACACACTTTATTGTCATTTCATGACGAGATGTGTCATCATGTCAGTTGAGAACATTAATCTTGCTTAGACTCAAAAGAGAAAAAAAATGCCATCCAAGGAAAGCAATGAAGCATTTCCCTGTATCTTTTATGTTTAAAGGCTTTCTGAGTGTCATCAGATAATGTCACATTCAGACAATCATCTTGCCAGTTCTGAAGGTACAGCTCTGCTCCTGTTGCTGGGCAAGAAGTTTTTAAGAATACAGTAGGAATTATAGCATGGTATGTAACAGGGTTCTAACATGGTTTAAATTAAAGAACATTTTAGAAGACAATACTGCAGAAATTAAATAACTGCTTAAGTCAAAAGATTAAGGCATCTTAATGTGGAATAAAATGTATTCTAGGTATTCGGCTTATAATTTTTCTATCAATTATTTTCTCACATAGCTAGAATACCAAATCTGTTTCTGCAAATAACACATTTCTTCTAAAGATGTGCTCTCAGTAATAAATTCTGCAATATACTTACTGATGTGCTTTTCTTCAAAGAAAGTTTAGTTCCACTTTGCTGTCAGGACACATATGAATGTTGTAATATACACCCAGTGTCCATTCTCAGTGAGTGGTACCATCAACTAATGAATTGTAAGTTGGAAACCTCAGAGCATGGCTCCCCTTACCTCCATATTCTTCCCTCAAGTCCTATAAATTTTTCCTTCTGTGACTTTTAAATCTAAGTCATTCTCTTACACAAATGTTGATCTAGGATAGTGAGATAAAAATAAGTATGATGGGGCAAAAGGGTTTTATTTAAAAAACGATGGGTTAAACAAATCGAGGTTATTTAACATATGACTTATTGAGCACTGAACGTGTTTACTGTCAATTTAACACTCCGTACCACATTTCAAAAATTCATTCAGCAAAGACATTTAATATTTGGGAACTATCTGAACAAATAATGAACTATTTCTTCAAAAACAAAAGGCTTTCTGTGGTTTAGAAAGTATATAAAACTGGAAACAGTTCACCTCAAATTTAGATCCCTAAAATTCTAGAAACAGACACATTAACAAATGCACGAGATACAAAACATCCAAACAAATGAATAATTGAATTTTATTTTAAAGAACTCGCTTTGAAAGCAAAAGGTTGTGGGGTCAGCTTCTCCACTCCAGAATTACATAATTTGCTGTTGCATGAACGAGCAATTGTTGTCTTCTGTCTTATAATTTCCATCCATTTCACATCCTCATGGGACTGGAAATGCCTACTCTCTGCTCCTCTTCACAAACACCTTGTGCCCTAATTTTTTTTTTCCTTTCCTCCATTTTAAGAAGAGAGAATTGAGGGGAAGGTGGTACATGGAAAAGAAAAATCAATTCCCTAAGAAGCAGTAAAAAGCGTAACTGAAATAATACACTACAAATTGTGCAGGGACGGAGCTTTGAGCATTCAATTCATGCCGGGGCTTTCTTTCAAAGTCACAGAAAGATAAAGCAAGCAATTGTGATTTTGGAAATCTTCCAAATCTCAGCTGTGCATTGCTTGAAAAACTACTTCTGTGGTGACAAAACATGGGTGATCAGGTGGGAGCTGAGCAAAGGACACATGACCTAATAAAAATCTATGGGGAGCCATGTTGGAAGAGAGACCACCACTAGGAAAGCTGTAGTCTGCATCTGCTTGTGGGGGGATGACAGGTGTGCAGTAGGACACAGGTAGTCTTTAACTACTGTTCAATGTAAAATTAGCTCCTGTCTGTTCTCAGGCATCTCAGCATCTCAGTATAGAACAGATATCCAACTTTCACTGCAGTTTTGGCTGAAAAATCATCCAGGGCCCCACCAGCCAGAAGTGAAATTAGGACACCTGCAGGATAAATGCCCTCCTTCAAGTCAAGTGGAGTCGTGTAATAGTGCTTTTATTTCCCCTTAAGAAGACTGGGTTTTAAAAGGGATATCCCTAATCTACCATCTCCTAGTTTATGAGAAAACATGATTAACTCTTCAAGGATTAGTTTTCTCACTCTATTTATGTAAGATTGTTAAGTCAGAGGTAACAAATGCTGTGATAATGTAACTCAAAAGTTGCCAACTGCCAACAATTAGTGTTTTTATCTGAGCTCTGATTTCTGCCCTAAATAAAACTACTACACTGGTTAATAATTTGTATATAAAATATTTAAATAATTATTGCCACTGATGTACACAAATTATGTCTCCAAAGGTCAAATACCTTTTCCAGGCAAATCATTATGAAGCACTGTATTGCAAAAACAAAACAAAACAAAACAAAAAACCAAAAGCAAAAACCAAAACAAAACCAAAAACTACATCTGTAATCAAAGTAGCAAAATGAAATGTATACTAAACATATCATATGAAAGGTCAAGTATAGAAATAGTGACAGGTGTGCATTTTTAGAACTAGAACTAATGTCATCAGCTACAGTTGCTTCCTCTGATTCTCTCTTGTTCTAATTAAGGCCCACCAATATCAAGCTTTATCACAAGTCTTTCCTGAATCACACAGATGGCACCACCATTATATGGACACAGGGTAAGAGTCATTACTTAAATATATGGCATACATGAAGTCGGAAAATGACAAATGCTGGTGAGGATGCGGAGAAAGGGGAACCCCCCTACACTGTTGGTGGGAATGTAAGCTGCTGCAACCACTCTGGAAAACAGCATGGAGGTTCCTCAAAAAGTTGAAAATAGCACTACCCTATGACCTAGTAATTGCACTACTGGGTATTTACCCTAAAGATACAAATGCAGTGATGCAAAGGGGCATGTGCACCCAAATGTTTATAGCAGCAATGTCCACAATAGCCAAACTATGGAAAGAACCTAGATGTCCATCAACAGATGAATGGATAAAGAAGTGGTATATATACACAATGGAATACTATGCAGCCATCAAAAGAAATGAAATCTTGCCATTTGCGGATGGAACTAGAGGGTATTATGCTTAGTGAAATGAGTCACTCGGAGAAAGACAACTATCATATAATCTCCCTGATATGAGGAAGTGGAGATGCAACATGGGGGCTTTGAGGGGTAGGAAAAGAATGAATGAAACAAGATGGGATGGGGAGGGAGACAGACCATAAGAGACTCTTAATCTCACAAAACAAACTGAGGGTTGCCAGGGGAGGGGGGTTGGGAGAGGGTGGTGGGGTTATGGACATTGGGGAGGGTATGTGCTATTTTGAGTGCTGTGAAGTGTGTAAACCTGGCGATTCACAGACCTGTACCCCTGGGGCTAATAATACATTATACGTTTATAAAAAATTCTAAAATTTTTTTAAAAAATCAAAATAAAACAGAAAAAAATATATATGGCATACATGACTCCTTGTTTAGTGTATGAACATCACATTCATTCTATCTTCCACCAGAATCTTCCTACCACACACAATCTGAGATCTACCTATGTTACCTGCTGATCCAATAGCCTTTTTCTCATGTAATTTTGTGAAGTTTGATGTCACATAAACCAGGGAATGGCATGACTTTCCCATCAGCCAGATTTGAACACCTGGGGTAAGCATCTTCCACTCTAGTAAGAGAGCAATTCACCACAGAGAGACACTCAAAAGCTACTAAGATTTTCACATTTACTCACATTATCTCATCAGGTAGAAAAGGAAGTGAAACTGATATGTTTCATTTATTTAAAAAGAGCTATTTAAAATCAAATATTAAAAAATTAACATTTAGAGCTTAGGCAGATAATTTGTGAATTAGTGTGATTTCCTTTGCTCTATATAATACATTTACTATGGAAAATATGAGTAGAATGATGTGATTTACAGGAAATTATACTGACAATAAATCTCTCAGGTCACTTCTACTTTAAACTTTATATTGTTCTGATACCTAATGTAAACATCAGAAACAGAACATTCTTGTGCATGAAACACACAGATAGTAAGATAAACCTGAGAACATTAGGAGCCTTGATGTTTCTCACTCTTATGGACAAAATTTTAAAAATAAAACATGCAGACATTTTTTTTTTTCATTCTGAAACATCCATGCAAGGTGATTACATTTGACTTAAGTGTATCTATCCACAATTGGTGAGCAAAATTATATCTGAGATAACAATGTTAAACTTCTTTGAAGGATAAAAAAGACAAGAGTTTATATTTTGAGGGAATGCATTTCACAATGTAAAAATTCATACTAGATATCTTAATGGGTATGCTGTTAAACAGGAAAGCCATAAGTAAGTACAAAATAATAGTATTTTCATAGCTATCTGTATGGAATAATGACTAAAGAGAAACTGTCCAGGTAAAATTATAATATATGTGATGTACGGATTCTCAAATACTTATACAAACCCCATGTCCTTTATTCCGCAGAATGGTCCCAATGTCAAACATTCTAGCTTTTCTACCTATAAATCATTAGAATTGTATAAAATTCCAAATATTTTAAGATTTGAAGACTGCTGTTTGTAATCAAATTGGCAAAACAATTTTGGCAAACTACAAGTTGTAATATTTTTACATTAATATGGTTCCAATAATAGTATATTTGCCATACCTATCAACAAAATTATTCACCCATAATTAACAGAAAAAACTATATGTGTGGTGATGCATGTTTCTATTTCCACACCTAAATGCATCTATATGATGCCAAAACAAACATACATGCCTATCTATAGCTTCTTTGAGGCATGCCTGGCCTTAGAAATTACTCCTGAGTACTAACTGTTCCTAGTCTCAAAGGCTTTATTTTTTTAAATTCTACTAACAATACAAATATGATATTTAAAGTGGTTGTGTGTAATTCTGGCAACACTATGCTCTATTCATGCACTGTAAGTGTTGTATTCTTAATGAATTAAATTTTAGGAAACCGACATATAGTCCCCCGAGTTAGTTAATTTTAGATGTCAATTTGGTTAGAGCATGAAGCCTTACTACCTGGCAAACAACAGTCTAGATGTTGCTATGAGGAAATTTTTTAGATGTGATTAGCCTTTAATCAGTAAACTCAGTAAGGCAGATTATCCTTTATAATGTAGGTGGGCTTCATCCAATCAGCTGAAGGCCTTAAGAGAAAAGACTGAGCTCCTCCAGAGAGGAGAGAATTCTGCCTCCAGACTGCCTGGAGCTCTACCCTCTTGGTTTGGCAAGCCATTGTGCCAGGATCCACATTTCACTTTTGGCTGAGGCTCTCCCAGGTAGAAGCAGTTGCTCTGTCTCACCAACTTTTGCTGCTTGTACAACAAAAAAAAACTCTGCTGATTATCAGCTTATTAACACAGCCATGTGAATGCTGGAGTCTCCCAGAACTGCTTTCTGTGCTGTTGAGATTCAGCCTAGAAGTAAGTCTGAACAACGGTGATGTCCACCTGCCCATTGCGACTCCTTAATACACTTGAAAAGTGGACACTTTCAGTTAAGTTGCACTGGGGACTACACCACCCACTTTCTTTTAGGAGCAAAGCCTTCTTAGCTAGCTTTGCATCTATGATACCCCTGTGATTTCTGAGTCTGCAGTGCTGCTAATTTTGAACCCTATTGTTTTGTAACAGTGCAATTAAGCATATGAGATGTGCCCTGGGTTTGCCCCTCAGTGTGAAAATCATGTAAAAAGGCTGACTCTTAGGGCACCTGGGTGGCTCAGTGGGTTAAAGCCTCTGCCTTCAGCTCAGGTCATGATCCCAGGGTCCTGGGATCGAGCCCCGCATTGGGCTCTCTGCTCAGCAGGGAGCCTGCTTCCTCCTCTCTCTCTGCCTGCCTCTCTGCCTACTTGTGATCTCTCTCTGTCAAATAAATAAATAAAATCTTTAAAAAAAAAAAAAAAGAGGCTGACCCTTGTTCTTAAGTGCTCCAAAAGAATAGTATCTGGGAAAGTTTTAAGAGATCATCAGGTATATGAATAAATATGGTATTATGGGCTGAACTGTAGCCTCCTATCTCCCACCCAAATCCATATGTTGAAGCCCTGACTCCCAGTACTTTAGAATGTGATTACATTTGGAGACAGGGTCTTTAAAACAGTGACTACACTGAAATGAGATCCTGGTTGTCCTTATAAGACGAGGACATTTACACACAAATGCCAGGGATAGGAGTGCAGAGGAAAGACCACACCCCATGAGGACACAGAGAGAAGGCTGCCATCTGCAAGCCAAGGACAGAGCACTCAGGAGAAACCAAGCCTGCCTGACAGCTTGATCTTTGAACCTCTCATTTTCAAGAACTGTGGAAAGGTAAGTTTTTGCTACGAAAGCCACCCAGTTTCTTGGTATTCTGCTATGGCTTACCCGACAAGCAAATAACTAGGGTGTCGGAAAATGAGGAAAAGTACATCTGAGAAAGGGATTTCAGACAAGGCTTAAAGCTCTTCCTGCACCACACAGTCTACCTATCGAATGCACATCACAACCAAGTTCCTGAGACCTGGAATCCAAACATGCAAGGGAAGACCCCAACCACTGAAGAGCAATGGCAACTTCAAGCTCCCCCCTTTTTTCATAAAAGTTGCATAAAGGTATATTTCCTAAAATCCTGCTTTGTAAAAATGCCTTTTTGAGGCATGCTCATCTGAATACTAATTTGATCTGCTGGAAAATTCTCAGCTCACTAGTCCTCCTCAAAACAATATAGATGCTGTTGCATTTTCTTCAGGTATTTATTGTTGCCTAGTAATTCTGCCATATGTTTATGAAAAATAAAAAAGCCCCATGCTACTTCTTTCTGTATGTGTATTTTTGGTCAAGTCCAGAGCTAGATGGAATTTGGGTGATAGCTTACAAACAATGCATTCTTTGCTCTTTGTGCCCCGCGCTGCCATGCACCCTTCTGGCATAGCTGAATCCCTTCTGCAATGGACAACTGGATGGCTGGGTGATGTGCACGGTTCCTACCCAAGCTTCAGAATCTAGCAGACTACAGTCAGAAGTGCCTCGGTCCTGAGGTAGATAGATCTTCTTCTCCTCCCACTGTCCAGTAATCTAATGTTCAGAACAGATGGAATACATGACCAACTAGAAGCTCCTGCATAAACTGCCACATGGCCTTTTCCTCTCTCCTTTGTTTTCTAGTGTCTTACTTCTGAGAACTTTGCTCTGTAGGGTGCAAAATGTAACCACAGATTCTCTCCATCCTATTCCTCATTTACTCTTTCAGTTAGTTTCTTAGATGGACTTTAAAACTGAGCAAGGTATTTGAAGATGGCATTTTACTTGAGAAAGCAAAACTTCTACAATAGATGAGTGGTTGCCTCATTTTCCACTTTGAAGAAACTTTTGATTTTAGTCCAGTTTCAATACACCTTTTATGTCTTGCTTCAGGGTGAGCTCACTTAGCTCTATTTCCAAAAGCACAGCACAGGTGACCCAACAATTGCGTTTTATTTTTTATTTTTTTATTTTTGATTTAAGTATAGTTGACATATAGTATTATATTAGTGTCAGGGGTACAACACAGGGATTCCACAGTTCTATACATTAGTCAGTGGTCACCATGATAAGTATAGTTACCATCTGTCACCATACAAAGTTGTTAAAATATTACTGACTATATTCCCTATGCTGTATGTTTCATATCTGTGACTTATTTTATAACTGGAAGTTTGTACCACTTAATCCCTTCACTTATTTCGCATACCCCTCTCCCATTTCCCCTCTGGCAACCACTAGTTTGTTCTCTACATTTATGAGTCTGTTTTTCTTTGCTCGTTGTTTGTTCATTTGTTTTTCAGATTGCACGTTTAAGTAAAAAACCCACCAACTGCATTTTAAAACCCAGTTCCAACAGTACAGATATTTATATATGTGTGACCAAACAAGTAGAATAAAATAATAAATAAAATCTTGGTGGTGGGTACATAGTTGTTCATGACAAGGTGATTTCAGTTGCTATATTCTTGAACTTTTACATAACTAAATACAGGGAAAAATCCAGATTCCTTCTAAATTCTGGCAGTAAGTTGAACATCAGTCTATGTTTTCCATATCAAGAATTGTCATTTTTTTTTCTGGGCCTTCGTAGCTAATTTGGTGGCAAGTTTAGGGTTATGATGTCTAGGGCTGCTAGCCAAGCACCATTTAAAATAGAAATCTTTTTTCAACATTCTGAGGAACCTCCACGCTGTTTTCCAGAGTGGCTGCACCAGCTGATCCAAAGGGGCACATGCACCCGAATGTTTATAGCAGCAATGTCCACAATAGCCAAACTATGGAAAGAACCTAGATGTCCATCCACAGATGAATGGATCAAGAAGATGTGGTATATATACACAATGGAATACTATGCAGCCATCAAAAGAAATGAAATCTTGCCATTTGCGACAACATGGATGGAACTAGAGCGTATCATGCTTAGCGAAATAAGTCAAGCAGAGAAAGACAACTATCATATGATCTCCCTGATATGAGGAAGTGGTGATGCAACATGGAGGCTTAAGTGGGTAGAAGAAGAAAAAATGAAACAAGATGGGATTGGGAGGGAGACTAAACATAAGTGACTCTTAATCTCACAAAACAAACTGAGGGTTGCTGGGGGGAGGGGGTTTGGGAGAAGGGGGTGGGATTATGGACATTGGGGAGGGTATGTGCTTTGGTGAGTGCTGTGAAGTGTGTAAACCTGGTGATTCACAGACCTGTACCCCTGGGGATAAAAATATATGTTTATAAAAAATAAAAAGTTAAAAAAAAAAATAAAATAGAAATCTTAGTATCGCTTAACAGTAACAAATACTTATTTACTGAATCCAAACAGCATCCAGGATATTCTTTTTGAAGCAAAGAGAGGTTCACAATCTAATGAAGAAGAGCCAAAGCAATTATATTAAGTGTTCCCACAAGCTAAATAATACAGTAATGCAAAATTTAGTAATCACATGAAATTTTCCAAGCACTGAATACAAAGATTATATATCTCCTATGAATCATTAAAAAAAAAATACCAAGTATGAATCAAGAGAAATAAATGAGGATTATCCCATAAAACTGGTGTCTCCCATTTCAGGTATTTTCTTGTCCATTTAAAATATAAACATCTGTCACATAGTCCTTAAGAAGCTGGTATTTCATTTTCACAATATGTAACTATAAAAATAGGGGCTTATTACTATCAAGGGCAGATATGTATCTGGATCTGTGCCAAACTGCTTTTCTTTAAAAGAGCTAGTGTATAAATCAGTCCAAAATAAAAATAGTAATTATCTACATGTTCTCTTATTTATGTATTAAGACACTATAAAATACATACTGAATTTGTCCCGTCACTGTAAATACCAAACACTTGACAGAATAATTTTATCTTGCCTAATAGAGACTGTTTTGGGGTTAACGCTAGATGAATGTAAAATAGTTATGCAAATCATATAATTAAATTACATGTCTCACTTCTTTTCCTGATTCTTACCTGCTTTTCACTAGAGGTATATAATCTGGGTTACAGATTTTTGAACAGTGATCAATAAAGATGGGGAAACCTCATGAAATCTCACTTACTTACATGAGATTTCCATAATTTTCTTTCCTATTCAAAATGGTCTGATGCTTCTGTTACATTCTAGAAATGATTGTACCACTGACTTTCCAAAACTTCTTAAATTCTCCTATCACCTTGATTGTTTTGGAAAACACTAGTTGAATTCTTCCCACCTCTCCTTCTTTGATTAAGTTAACTCATCATTTTTCTTTACTACTTTTCATTTGTTAATTGATTTCATTTTTATATAGAAACAATGATTTTTCCACTCATTATTTAGGTGTTCAGGGAACTACACATCCTGTCTTTGGAGGATCAGCAATCCTAAACCTTTCAGATCTTCTGTTTAGTTTTCAGATGTAATGGGAGATAAAGGGTCTTATACTGGGAAACTTAATGGACACATTCTATAATCACTTGAGTGCTTTCTCTGCAGACAGCACTCCTCACTGCAGCAGGGATGTGAAAAATACAAAAGAAATGACAAGGCTTCCATTTTCCCAAGAGACTACAACCAAAGGGGATGAGTGATAGGCAACTGAGAAACACACACAGGGCTATCTATCAGTGCCAAGTTCAGAGAGAGGGAGAGTAACATGAACTGGAGCAGCCTGAGGAAACAGTGTGAGCTAGTCTTGTGGGCAAGGCATGGTGAGTGGTGAAGACAATGTATCTCCTGGGAGTTTAGTCTCTGGTCAGTGACCAATGGAAGGTAAAAGGAGAAAGTGAACAGTCATAGTACTAAGAATCTTAAACACTAGATAAAGAATTTGGATGTGCTGCACAAAGGGTTAAGCCTTCATAGGTTTTAAGCAAGGGAATCAATTATAGGTAACCCTCTTCTTTTTGTGCTTCACTTTTATTCAGATTTGCAGATGACACGTTTTTTGTTTTTTGTTATTATCGTTTGTCTTTTTACAAATTGAAGGTTTGTGGAAACCCTGTGTTGACTGGTCTATTGGTGCCATTTTTCCAACAGCATTTATCCACTTCATGTCTCTGTGTCACATTCTGGTAATTCTAACCAAATTTCTAAGTTTCTCTTTATTGTATTTGTTATGGGGATCTGTGATCAGTGATCTGGGATGTTACTACTCTGATTGTCATCATGAACTGCACCCACATAAGACAAAGAACTTAATAAATGTTGTACATTTGGACTGTTCCACCCTCTGGCCAGCTGTTCCCCATCTCACTTCTTCTTCTGACCTCGCTATTTCCTGAAACACAACAATAATGAAATTAGGCCAAAAGCCCTACACAGGGTTCAGGTGTAGGTTTCTAAGGGCTCTAAGGGTTCAGGTGAAAGGAGAAGTTACATGCCTCACTTTAAATCAAAAGCTAATATGATTAAGCTTGGTGAGGAAGGCCCATCAAAAGCTGAGATCGGCCAAAAGCTCGCCTCCCGAGAAACAGCTTAACTGCAGATATGGAGAAAGTCTGAGTGGGCTGGACAGGAGATCCTTGACATTCTCTTAAACCATAATAGTCCCTTAAGCTGAAGCCTAATCCAGAGCAAGGCTGTAACTTTCTTCAATTCCATGAAGGCTGAGAGAGATAAGAAAGCTGCAGAAAAAATTTAAAGCTAGCAGAGGCTGGTTCATGAGGTTTAAAGAAAGAAACTGTCTCCATGACATACATAAAAGAGCAAGGTGAAGCAGCAAGCTATACAGAAGATCTCGATTAGATCATTAATGAAGATGGCTACATTAAAGAACCAATTTCCAATGTAGATGAAATAACCTTATATTGGAAGAAGATGCCATCTAAGACCTTCATAGCTGGATAAATGTCAATGCCTGGCTTCAAAGCTCCAAAGGACAGGCTGACTCTCTTGTTAGGGGCTAACGCAGCTGGCGAGTTTAACGTGAACCAGTGTTTATTTACCATCCAAAATCGCTAGGGCCCTTAAGGAGTTATGCTAAATCTACTCTGCGCTCTATAAATGGAACACCGAAGCCTGGATGACAGCACATCTGCTTATAACATGACTTACTGAATATTTCAGGCCCATTGTTAAGACCTACTGCTCAGGGGGTACCTGGGTGGCTCAGTCAGTTAAGCCTCTGCCTTTAGCTCAGGTCATGGTCTCAGGGTCCTGGGATCAAGCCCCGCATCAGGCTCTCTGCTCAGCAGGAAGCCTGCTTCTCCCTCTGCCTCTGCCTGCCTCTCTGCCTACATGTGATCTCTCTCTCTGTGTCAAATAAATAAATAAAATATTTTTTTTAAAAATCTACTGCTCAGAAAAAGATTCCTTTCAAAATATTACTGTTCATGGACAATGCACTTGGCCACCCAAGAGCTCTGATGGACACATACAACGAAATTAATGTTATTTTCATGCCTGCTAACACAACAGTGATTCTGCAGCCCATGGATCAAGGAGTCATTTCAACTTTCAAGTCTTATTACTTCAGAAATACATTCGTAGGGCTATAGCTGCCATAGATAATGATTCCTCTGATGGGTCTAGAAAAGTATGTTGAAAACCTTCTGAAAAGCACTCACCACTCTAGATGCCATAACGAACATTCATGATCCATGGGAAGAGGTCAAAAGGTCAACATGAACAGGAGTTTGGAAGAAGCTGATTCTACCCCTCATGCATGACCCTCGGGGGTTCACAACTTCAGTGGAGGAAGAAACTGCAGATATGGTCGGAACAGCAAGAGAACTAGAACTAGAAATGGAGCCCAAGGATGTGACCGAATTGAGGCAGGCTCATGATCAAACCTGAACAGATGAGGAGTTGCTTCTTATGGATGTTTTTTGTGATGGGATCTACCCTGGGTGAAGAGGCTGTAAAGATAGCTGAAATGACAACAAAGGACTCAGAGTACCACACAAACTTAGTTGATAAAGCAGTGGCAGGGTTGGAGAGGACGGACTCCAATTTTGAAAGAAGTTCTATTGGAAACTTGCATGCCAAAGAGAAATCATTTGTGAAAAGAAGAATGAAGTAGCAAACTTCACTTATTTTAAGAAACAGGCACAGCCACCCCAGTGTGTAGCAACCACCACTCTGATCATTAAGCAGCCATCAAGGCAAAAACCTCCACCCGCAAAAGATGATGATTCACTGCAAGTTCAGGTGCTGGTTAGCCCTTTCAGCAATACAGTACTTTTAAATTAAGGTATGTACATTTTGAAGTCATAATGCTATTGCACACTTAATGGACTATAAAATAGTGTAAACATAACTTGTATATGCCCTGGGAAACAAAAAAATTCATTTGACTCATTGTATTGTGCTATTCCCTTTATCGAAGTGGTCTGGAACCAAACACACAGTATCCGTGAGGTATGCCTTTTATGTTAAAAGCAGTATAAGGAAAAGGTAAATCTGTTGGTACACAGAATAAATCTCATTTTTGAGGAAGGCCTGGAAAAATGTTGTCTTGGAAGCAGCTGCAGTGGTCTGTGTGAGAAGCAGTGAGAGCCCAAATAGCTTTACAGTCATCTCAGACATCTTAAGAATAAAATGTCATGAAAAGACATGTGTCTAACATTTAAAATGTGGAATTTCAAGAAACTATAAATAAAGAACTCCTATCTTCTTTTTGTTCTCAAAGTTCTCCTATTCAGATCAGAGTTATGAAAACAGACTTTTTATGCTAATGAAGAAATATGCAACTTTGAGGAAGGCCTTTTCAAATAATTAGGGTTCCTTCTGATCATTAAGTTAATGCAGTCAATAAATCTCTCTCCTTCTATTCTCTCCCTCTTCCTTTCTAAGACTAATCCTAATATACAAACATACCTAAAGCCCGGTCTCCCTTCACTGACAGTTCCTGAAGAGCAATCTGGACTCTAGAATCAACATCCAGGGGCTCTGGGTAAACTCCGGGGGTACAGAAGAGTTGATGAGAGGGGACCCCAAATTCAACTGACGTCACATACCATGTTTGGTTTGCATTTTGTACTTTGGACACAATAGTTTTGCTTCTGTTTCTCCAGGAACAATTTTTTTTCTTTGTTTTACCCAAATAAACTGGCACTGAGCAATTAAAAATAAAACTGAGAGAACAGAAGCAGGATGAACAAATGCTGTGAACAGCCATAGGTTCCTTAGACACTGTCATCTCAGCATTCCCTTCTCCGCAGTGGAGAAAGACATTTCCTCGCTTCCTGTTTCAAAGACTACTGCATGTTGCATCACCACTTCCTCGTATCAGGGAGATCATATGATAGTTGTCTTTCTCTGCTTGACTTATTTCGCTAAGCATGATACGCTCTAGTTCCATCCATGTTGTCGCAAATGGCAAGATTTCATTTCTTTTGATGGCTGCATAGTATTCCATTGTGTATATATACCACATCTTCTTGATCCATTCATCTGTTGATGGACATCTAGGTTCTTACCATAGTTTGGCTATTGTGGACATTGCTGCTATAAACATTCGAGTGCACGTGCCCCTTTGGATCACTACGTTTGTATCTTTAGGGTAAATACCCAATAGTGCAATTGCTGGGTCATAGGGCAGTTCTATTTTCAACATTTTGAGGAACCTCCATGCTGTTTTCCAGAGTGGCTGCACCAGCTTGCATTCCCACCAACAGTGTAGGAGGGTTCCCCTTTCTCCGCATCCTCGCCAGCATCTGTCATTTCCTGACTTGTTGATTTTAGCCATTCTGACTGGTGTGAGGTGATATCCCATTGTGGGGGCTTAAGTGGGTAGGAGAAGAATAAATGAAACAAGATGGGATTGGGAGGGAGACAAACCATAAGTGACTCTTAATCTCACAAAACAAACTGAGGGTTGCTGGGGGGAGGGGGTTTGAGAGAAGGGGGTGGGATTATGGACATTGGGGAGGGTATGTGCTTTGGTGAGTGCTGTGAAGTGTGTAAACCTGGTGATTCACAGACCTGTACCCCTGGGGATAAAAATATATGTTTATAAAAAATAAAAAATTAATTAAAAAAAAAAAAAGACTACTGCACCCTTGGCTTCCATGCAGATGTCCATGTTGCTTCCTGACTCTTTAATGCTGACATTATGTAGAATTCATCATATACCTGGCAATGTAGAAGTAAATGAGTAATGTTTATGAGTAATGAGTAAAGTAAATGAGTAATGATGGCTAAATGTATCATTCATACCACTTTGAAGATAAAACCCTAAACGTGAGGTTTCATTTACAGTCGATGGACACAATGAGGAGACTATATTATAATCCTATGGGAATGAGACAGAATTTGGAAAGGGGGCATTTGAAATTGGTAAATTGAGAAATGTATAACAATTGTTTTTTCCCTTTAATTTCAAATATTATCTTCAAAATAGGTAACTCAAAGTACAGTTAACAGTAGTCAAATATCTCACAGTAAATGTCAAAAGCTGCCTAAGATATCTCTCCTTTACCAGTCCCATCTTCAGCCTGAATTATTGCTATGGTGTCCTTTGGTTCTAAGATAAGTACAACAAAACTGATTTGGATATTGACTAGAGTCATATGCACGTGTTTTTTCTGTAATTTGTGGGGAAAATGATCTTTTCAAGAAGGAGTAAGGTGATTATTTGAGCTCCTGAATACACTCCCAGCATTATTATGGCTATAATTTAGGATGTCCATTTATAGGCAAATATTTTCAGGGTAATAGACTAGATCCAAATGAAGTAGGTTGCTAAATGCAGTTGGACTTTTGGGTTTAATTCCTTCATTGGCTTTTGCAATTTAATATACTTTTAAATTCATACAAAAACCCAGTTTCCACTTAATGAAATAGTCTTATATTGACAGAAGTGATCTATATCCCTTAAATATGAAGATTAGTTATCTAAAGAGGAGCACAGCATTTTGCTTTGACTGGGCAGTAGATGACTCCATTCAGAAGCGGGTATCAAAAAAAAAAAACTGTTTCCAAGGCTTTAAGCCTGTCTCATGACTTCTCTTGTCTTCTAGAAAAGCCTACTGACTTGCACTTTTTTTTTTTTTTTAAATTTATTTTTTATTTTCAGCATAACAGTATTCATTATTTTTCACCACACCCAGTGCTCCATGCAATTCGTGCCCTTTATAATACCCACCACCTAGTACCCCAAACTCCCACCCCCCACCCCTTCAAAATCCTCAGATTGTTTTTCAGAGTCCATAGTCTCTCATGCACTCAGTGCATTTTGATTATTTACTAAATGCATCTTGGTTTCTTGATTGGTGAGAAAAAATTAAGCTCATGAAGGCTTGATGCCTATTAAAATTAAAGTACAAAAAGGAAGATCTAGATTATTTTATCTTGTGTGGTATTTCATTAAATCTCATTTAAAACTGTTATACCATAAGTCAAACTTTGAAAATGTGTAACTAACATTTTATCCTGTTAGTGTTGGTAATTCAAGTTTCTTTATAGCTCAAGGGGAAAATCGTGACAAAGAAAATTAAAATTTCCATACAAATTATTGACTAATATATTTCCGAAGATAAAATAATATTCTTCTACATATATCAAGGAAGGGTTATATATTAAAAACAGAGATACACCCTTACTTATATCTTTGACTATTACCATAAAATTTACAAAAAAACATATTGAATAACAAGATTTTCTAAACAAAAGGAATGTAAGAAGATGATTTTAGAATATCTTAGTCACAAATATTACCTTAAAAAGAAAAAGAAAAGCAAAACAATACAAATCTCAACTAAATTCCTAAGTACTCAAACAGCTAAAGCAGTATCAGAGATACAACAGGTCTAAGGGCAAATTTGAGGTACAGCCTCTGTCTACCTTTTAAAAAGCTTTCCTATGTTCTCAAGCAGAGTTTTGAGTGGCTAGAATATATTAATTCCATTTTGGCTACAAAAACATTTTATATTTATTTGTTTTGATTATAAAATTGTTGCATATTATCTTGGCCTTGGTTCTCTGATACGCTGCCCTTTTCTTAATGTACTGGTATGAGTTTTAATAATCTGTTTAATTCTCACTTTCACACAGATACTGGAAGAAAAACATTTAAATGGTTTTCCAACGTTACCTTCAATTTTGTAAGTCTTGTTAGTTTTTCAACACATATGGTACAATACATTGCACCATCTAAAATAAGATACATTTTTTCTTCCAAGCATCAAATTCTAATAATCATTAATCAGCTCAAAAATGCATTAACCTCAAAAATGCATTAACCTCAAAATACTTCAAAAATGCATTAACATACATGTGTGCATATAGGTATATATCACTATGTGTATTTACACATTTAAATACATGTATATATAAATGTCTATGTGCATATGCATATAAAGACCACACAGATATAATACAAACATTATAAATGACAATCCATGAGCTTGCTTTCTATTCGTTAGTCATCACCCCCGAACCAGAGAGCAGACGGAGCTCAGAACATGGGCTCAACAAGCAACACAAATTCATTCAATTTTACTTTAAAATTCAAATTGAGAAGCCTGCAGAGAGGCTGATAAGCTGTCTAGTAGAGTATAAAGTCGACCACAGGCCTTAAGATCTTACACAGGTGGATTATGTGTAATGAAGTAAAAGGAATAAGTGTCATCTAAGGTGAACAAATCCATCACAAGTCTCACCCAGGCAAGTCAAACACTGGAAGTGCTCTGGAAATTATGAACACAACATTCCATGGGATGTTACAAATATAAATACTACAAAGTATATGTATTGCTTTCACAGATATGTGTCTTCCAAATGCAAATATACTTCTTCTTAAAGAGATAATAATATAGAGGAAAAATTTGGAACTTTTTTCATAGAGAAGTGGACTCAGGAAAATTAGAATGTGTAAATAAAAAGAAAATACCACTAAATCTTAGCCATAACAACAATAAAGACTACATTTAAAAAGGTATGAATGCTTTTCTATTTACACAACACCTCATCTAAGTATCCTGATATCATACATATAAATGCATTTTTCACACACAGGAGGGTTTTGGCAGTATCATAGACAGGAGAGGCTATATTTTAAGCCACAGCAAAAGAGGGGCAATTCGGTACACTGCTTCTTAATATAATTTTATATTATTGTAGCATAACTATTCAAGTTATTTGTGGTTTCTGAGCTAAAATATTGACTTCTCAAATGCTTTTCAAAACTTATCTACTTTAAAGGAACTGGAAAATTCTGTATTTTTTTTTTTTTAAACCTGATTGGTCCTGAAATTTATTACACTGTTCTCTTTTTCTCCCATAATGCAGATCCCTTCACTCTAAGTGCCTCCTCTCCACTTCCCAGACATAAAGGAGCTAAAGGAAACAGCAAGAGATTGGCATGGAACTACATGAGAACAGACACAAATATTATTTACTTCAGCTCCTTACTCTCTTTCCTTCCTTCCAGTACTCTGATTTATCACCAAACACAGAACACGGTTTACTTCTCACAGAAATCGAAGGGAACTATACATTCACTTAATAAAATCATTTGATGAAAACCTGATTAATTATTTGATTTGAAACATTAAATGTCATTAGTACATGTAATACTTTTAATGGTGACTGACGTCTCCTAAAGCATGAAAGTGTAATGTTATGTTGTTCTATGTCATTCTAAAAAGGAGACTCTCCATTAGTATTTCAGCCTATAACCACAACTGGTGACTTCTTTACCTGATCATTACCAATTATTTTGCTTTCAAAGGACCGATATGACCATCCTTCTTATTGATTCATTCTTCTCACCCTTCAGGTCCTGGTCTCCAAGGCTCCCATTCCTGGAACATCTAGTCCACTGACCCAACCACCTGCTCATTGCCCATCGTCCTCTTATGACCTCTCTTCCCTCCTTATCTGGCTTAGATTCTTAGAGCATTATTATAATCACATCCTTTCATAAGCTCTCAACTCTTTTGTTCCTCTTAATACTTTCCCAGAGAAGTCCTATTCTCAGCTTATTCAGCACTTGTAATGAAGTAGCTGAAAGTTGCCAAAGGGAAAAAGAAAAAGCATAGCCATGATGACTGGCTTCATATTTGATTTTTAACCATAGACCTGAGGTGGGTTGTCAGCACAACCTGGCTACTATACCATTTCTTGACCTAGTCACTCTCCTAGAGGACCATTTCACATTTTCCCTATCCTCACTCTCACTCTTAGCTTAGCTCTTTTTCACTCAGAAGAGAACCTCTTCATCGTCCAGCAGCTAAGTGACCCAAAGTCCTCCTTCTCCTAACTCACACCACTGGTTCTGCTTCTCAAATTTTGTGTGCTGAAGGACCAGCACCAGGCCTTGTACCCCAGTCTAGTCTGTACCTATATTTTTGTAAAATGCAATAAAACAAATTATCAATAATGAAATAAAACGTAAAGGCATGCACCATCTATCAAATACAAGACTTAACACATACAGGGGCAGCTGGGTGGCTCAGTGGGTTAAACCTCTGCCTTCGGCTCGGGTCATGATCTCAGGGTCCTGGGATCGAGCCCCACAGCGGGCTCTCTGCTCAGCGGGGAGCCTGCTTCCCTCTCTCTCTCTGCCTGCCTCTGCCTACCTGTGATCTGTCTCTCTCTGTCAAGTGAATGAATAAAATCTTAAAAAAAAAAAAAGAAAAAAGATTTCACACATATTTTATAACATCAAATTTCTATGAAACCTTCCTCTCAAGTTCTGTCTTATCTTGTTGCAAGTCAATAAGAAATATCTTGCTATGGGCACCAGGCCAGTGTTCACATTGTGAATAACACCACCCATTTCAGACCCAGCTCTGGTTGTTTGCTGGGATATTCTTTCCCCAGAGAGCCACAGTCTTGCTCGCTATCTTACCCACCTCAGCTATAATATCACTACTTTAAAGAGAAATTCCGTGACCATCATAGGTTACCTGTCAAAATCAAACTTTGCCATCACTTCCCATCCCCTCCCATTATTTTTCCTCCAGCTTCTATAATTTACTTCACATTCTTACATAATTATTTTTTTTATTGTTTGTTCTCCCAAGATGAGTTCAATACCATAAAGTCAGTAACTATCTTTGTGTTGAGTTCCCAGCATTTAAATTCTACCTGGCACATAGTAGGTCTTCAATGGTATTAAATGAATGCATGAATTTCACCAAATACATAATCAAAAATAACCTGAGTGGTATTATCATAGGTATCTGGATCATGGTGAAAAGTTTCTATGGTTTTGTAAATACTCACTTGCAACTAACTTCTTGACAATGTACTCTGAAATTAGGGGTTGAGGGAAAGCAGAGATCAGCTCTCTCTCTCAGGAAAGGCAGTACTATAGTGGTAGGGATTAAATTTTAGCTGTTAGATGAGCTGCTTAAAATAAATTCTACTTCACAAAAGCCACCTAAGAACTAGGGTTTACAATGTTAGGATGCTTGGGGGAAAATCAATGGCACTGAGCTTTCATACAAAAGAAGCACCTAATGAAATGAAGGCATGAACAATTAAAACACCCTGTTTTATACGAAAAGGAGAAGTGAATTCATTAGATTAGTACTCTTTTACTTATGAAGGGACCTGATTCTATTTGACTTTAATTCAAAGCTGATTTGAATGTGTACTCATTACATTAGACAACAAATATGTTGATGTAAAATTTAGAATATTAAGAAAAAGTAAAAGGGAAAATCACATTTCTTATTCTTGAGGTAAACAAGCAGGAATAGAAGTATTATATATGGAGGAATTAAAAATAAAAAAAGTATCCTTATTTTTTAATAAATATTAAACATCAATTCTTTCAGATTATATTTGCATTATAAAAATTTTACATTAGATATAATGTATATTCTATTAATTTACAGTATAGATATTTTACAGTTAACATATTAAAGAAAATTTCCTATTAAAAAAGAATTGTAACTAGCTTGTTGAAAGTTAATTTTTACCAAATTAGCATAATAATTGACATTCATTATTTTATGTTCCCAGAACTCCACGCCTGTGTCTTTAGGAACAGCAACTATCCTCTGGGAAATTCTCCTACTTCCCTCTGTTTGATTCGATGGGTGCTCATAGACCCAGCCTTAGCCACAGCTGGGGCAGGTATGGCACGTGACTCTCCACATATGGTTGCTGGGGGAAGAGTGGTCCTTGATCTAGGCCAGGCAAATCAGGGCCCTTCCAGGGGATGTGGAGTTAGAAGATCACTCCTTCTTTTTTTTCTAAGATGGGAGACAGTAATCTACTGAGGTTGAAGCTTGACTACAAAAAGGCAAGAGGTACCTTTTTGGGGTGAGGAAAATGTTCTGTATGTTGATCATGGTAATGATTTGTATAAGTCATATGACTATATACTTAAAAAGACAAACTAGTCTATATAAATTATACCACAATTAACCTGATTTAAAAATTTTAAAAAACCCTTTGTACTGCTTTACAAAAATCTGTTTTTGTTGTTGTGTCTTATCATACTGTTTTAATATATACACCAATTTGGTAAAACTGTATTTTCCTACATTCTAATATGTAAATATGATATAAGAGGCCATGACAAGGTATTAAAATTAATACTTTAATATCAATTCTGTGGAGCAGTGTGTAGTACTCAATAATTTTATATCTCATTTGCAATAATCTATAAGCATCATATAATTGTTTCAATTAGAAACATGTTTTAATACAAATGAATAGCTTGAAAAAACAGGCACTAGAGAACTAAAATGGGGACATTTTTCCTATTCCAATCTAATTAGCTCATTCTTCTACTTCACTTTGCTCTCCTGTTATCTTCTGAGGTACTGCTTTGTATAAAAAGTTTATTACTTCCATTTTTAACTATTTGGTTAAGTAGTAAATATATTCTTACTTATCAAAAACAAAAATGTATATGGTATAGAACATGAAATTTATACACGGTTCATGTGCACAGATAAAGAAAACAATTATGAATAAAAATAATTCTTAGAAATGCTTAAACATTCTAGTCCAGTCATAATCTGCTTAAAGCTAAGTGGCTAGATTTTTCTCTATAGTTCTTGTATTTAAAATTACAAGAAGACATCTTTTTGGCACTAAAAAAAAAAAAAAAAAAAAAAAAAAAACCACCCTAAGTCTTTTTACAGGATGGTCCTTCAGACATTAATTATTCAAACAAGTTCAATAATGCCACTCTTCCAGCAGAGAAACATCATCTAAATATCTACGAATTTTGCAGAGTTCTAAGACTATACAACTGATGAAGACATAATATCATTAGGAATAAGCACCACACTTTGAAAAGTAAATGGATGTTATAAGTAAAGATCAATAGTTTTCAATACTCATACAGAGAAATCTTCATTGGCTCTTCATTGAGGGCCAAACAGAGTAATGCAGTTGTGTTTTTAAAACTCTCTTATTCAAATAAATGTGTAGATGCCCTGGCTTAACAACAGTTCATATGAAAACAATGTAAGATAAAAAACCAAACAAACAATAAAACCTGAGAAGTGACAAAGTGCTCTGCATAGGAAACTATTTAATAGACCAAAAATCACTAATATTTATAGTTTATAGTCATCTCTCCTCCTTCTATCCATTAAAGAAAAGGTTTTTCTTCCTGCTCAATTTCTTCCATCTCAGGGCCCTTAAAATGTACAGAATCTTCTTTGTTGTGGAGAAGTTTAAAAGGACGATTTATATAATAATGTGATGGAGAGAAATAACAAAGGACATGCAAGAATTCAAGTTGACTGGTACACTGAGCCAGAAAATGGCTGCCAACAATTACAATGTAATCTTAGTGTTAAGAAAAAGGGAGGAGAAAAATCTGTTACCTGCAGCATTGGCTGAACCACTGCAAGAAGAGTTCAGGTCTCTGTATCATATTTTAAGATGATAAACTTGTTTGAGTGATGAACTCCCCTGCAAGGTCATCATGGAAGATTTAGAGTTTTGTTATCTAGTGCTAGAAGTGTGAAAGAGAATTTTCCTTAAGTAGGTAGATGCTGTCTGAGAATAAAAAGGGTTGTTTTATGAGGTAGAAAACCCAGATTATTGGAATTTAAAAATACACATTCAAACATTTCACTAGAATATATTATGTAAAAGCCTAATATGAAAGCCAGTATGGAATTAGAGTAAGTCATAATAGCAAAAAAATTCTTCTCTTAAAGAATTTTTACTCCACTGCATGCCTTTGAACATGGCCGTGTGAAGTTGTGAAGCCTGGGCCAAGACAACTCTGGGATCGCTAATAGGAAAATTACATCAGTTGGAGAAGTTGAGCTGCTATATCAACCACACCCACAACAGCCTACCTCTGGCTTTCCTGTTTGCAAGTACTCTCATCAAAAGATGTACATAGCATACTCAAATCATCCAACACCAGACCTAATGTTGAAATTATGTTACGATCCTTGAAAAGAGAGGCAAGATGGTGGAGGAGTAGCAGAATGATATGACATCAGGTCCCAGGAGTTCAGCTAGATAGTTATCAAACCATTCTGAACACCTACAAACTTAATGGGAGATAGAAGAGAAGAAGAGCAGCAATTCTAGGAACAGAAAAATGACCATTTTCTGAAAGGTAGGACGTGAGGAGAAGTGAATCCGAAGCCATGGGAAGATAGACTGCAAGGGGAGGGGCTGGCTCCAGGCAAGCGGTGGAGCAGCAGAGCGCAAAATCAAAACTTGTAAAAGTCTACTCCACTGAGGGACATCACTCCAGAGGTTAAGTGGGGGTGGAACCCTTGCAGAAACAGTGCAGTCTTAGGTCTCATGGGGTCACAGAAAGATTGGGGGCATATGAGTATGGCAGACTTCCCAGGTATCAGAGCGCAGAAGCCAAATACAGAGACAGAGCCAAGGAGCGAGCTTTCAGATCAGGGATATCTTAAGCCATGATGCAAGGTACAGTCAGACCACTGTTCTTTGAGCAGAGATCCCACAAGTGGCAAATCTGGGGAAACTCACCCTCCTCCTCTGGGAGGAGCAGCGCGACAGGAATCTGCTGGGTTTGGAGACTCCAAACGGAACTGTGCACGAGAGACAGAAATGCTTGGTCACAGGCCAGGTGAGTATACAGCACAGCCAGACACCAGGGAGACAGGAGTGATTGCTTATCTCGAGGGTGCACTAAAAAGTGGGGCCCTTAGTTCTTGAGTTCTCGGCTCCTCCAGGATGGAGTTTGGGAGGCCACCATTTTCATTCCTGTCCTTCAGAGCTCTACAGAAAGCAATCAGTGAACAAAAGCTTCTGAGAGCAAACCTGAGCAGATTACTTAGCCTGGACCCTGGCAAGTGTGGTGCAACACTGCCTCAGACAAAGAGACTTGACATTCACTACAACAGGCCCCTCCCCCAGGAGATCCATAAGAACATCCAGCCAAGACCAGGCTCACTGATCAAGGAGAACAGTGGAGTGCCAGAGCTAGGGGAAAGCAACCCACAGAATTCATGGCTTTTTCCCCATAATCCTTTAGTCTTGCAAAGCTAAATTTTTAAAACTTTTTTTCATGTTTTTTTTAACCTTTCCTCTTTTAACAGTTTTTAGTTAATCTTAACAATACCTTTCTTTAAAAAATCATTTTAAACCTTCATTGTTATAGTTATATTTTATCCCTTCATTGTATTTAACACTATTTTTTGTATATGTATAGGTTTTTTTATTTTCATAAAAAATTTTAGGATACAATTTCTTCTAATAGATCAAAATATACCCTAAATCTAACACAGAGCTTTGTTCTAGTCGCCAGCATGAGCACATTCTCCTCTCTCTCTCTTTCTCCCTTTCTCCAAACAATTTATCTTATCGATTCCTTTTAGAATTTTTTTTTAAATTTTCATCTTTTCCTTTTTCCAAACAACTTAGCTTATTGATTCCTCTTTTAAAACTTCTTTTAAAAATTTTCATCTTTACAGTCATATTCTATCCCTTCATCGTGTTTACCCTTATTTTGGTATATATATATAAGTTTTTCTTTCCTTAAAATTTTGGGAGATAGTTTCTTCTAAGAGACCAAAATACACCCAAAAACAAGTGGGTGGCACTGTTCTATTCACCAGTCTAATATATATATAAATATATATATATTTTTTTTCTTTTTTTCCCCCTTTTCTTCTCCACCTGCTTTTGGGTCCCTTCTGATTTGGTTAGTGTACATTTTTCTGGGGTGTTTCCCACCCTTTTAGTATTTTATTCTCTTGTTCATATATTCTTATCTGGATAAAATTACAAGGCAGAAAAACTCACCACAAAAAAAACAAGATGCAGTACCTAAGGCTAGGGACCTAATCAGTACAGATATTGGTAATGTGTCAGAACTAGAGTTCAGAATGACGACTCTCAAGGTGCTAGCTGGACTTGAAAAAGGCATGGAAGATATTAGAGAAATCCTTTCTGGAGAAATAAAATCCATTTATGGAGTAAGAAAAGAACTAAAATCTAACCAAGTAGAAAAAAGCTATTAATGAGGTGCAATAAAAAATGGAGGCTCTTACTGCTAGGATAAATGAGGTAGAAGAGAGAATTAGTGATATAGAAGAACAAATGAAAGAGAATAAAGAAGCTGAGCAAAAGAGAGACAAACAACTACTGGACCATGAAGGGAGATTTCAAGAGATTAAGTGATAACATAAGATGAAATAATATTACAATAATCGGGATCCCAGAAGAAGAAAGAGATAGAGGGGCTGAAAGTAAATTGGAGTGAATGATACTAGAGAATTTCCCTAATATGGCAAAGGGAACAAGCATCAAAATCCAGGAAGCACAGAGAACCCCCCTGAAAGTCAATAAAAATAGGTCCACACACCATTATCTAATAGTAAAACTTACAAGTTTCAGTGACAAAGAGAATACTGAAAGCAGCTTCAGACAAGAAGTCTGCAATGTACAATGCTAGAAATATAGATTGGCAGCAGACTTATCCATGGGGATCTGTCAGGTCGGAAAGATCTGGCATCATATATTCAGAGCACTAAATAAGAAAAATATGTGGCCAAGAATACTATATCCAGCTAGACTATCATTGAATATAGAAGGAGAGATAAAAAGCTTCCAGGACAAACAAAAATTGAAAGAATTTGCAAACACCAAACCAGCCCTATAGGAAATATTGAAAGGGGTCCTTGAAGCAAAAAGAGAGCCTAAAAGTAACAAACCAGAAAGAAACAGAGACAGTATACAGTAACAGTCTCCTTATAGGCAATACAATGGCACTAAATTAATATCTTTCAATAGTTACCCTGAATGTAAATGAGCTAAATGCCCCAATCAAAAGACACCAATGTGCTGTCTAAAAGAAACTTATTTTAGACCCAAAGACACCTCCAGATTTAAAGTGAGGAGGTGGAAAACAATTTACCATGCTAATGGACATCAAAAGAAAGCTGGGGAGACAAACCTAATAGCAGATCAATTAAATTTTAAGCCAAAGACTATAATAAGAGATGAGGAAGGACACTATCAGACTCAAAGGGTCTGTCCAACAAGAAGATTTAAACAATTTTAAATATCTATGCCCCTAACATGGGAGCAGCCAACTATATAAACCAACTAATAACAGAATCAAAGAAACACATCGGCAATAATACAATAATAATAGGGGACTTTAACACCCTCCTCACTGAAATGGACAGACCATCCAAGCAAAGATCAACAAGGAAATAAAGGCCTTAAATGATACACTGGACCAGATGGACATCACAGATCTATACAGGACATTCCATCCCAAAGCAACAGAATACACATTCCTCTCTAGTGCACATGGAAAATTCTCCAGAATAGATCACATACTGGGTCACAAATCAGGTCTCAACCAGTAGCAAAAGACTGGGATTATTGCCTGCATATTTTCAGACCACCATGTTCTGAAGCTCGAACTCAATCACAAGAGGAAAAGTGGAAAAAATCCAAATATGGAGGCTAAAGAGCATCCTACTAAAGAATGAATGGGTCAACCAGGCAATTAAGAACTCAAAAAATTCGTGGAAACAAATGAAAATGAAAATACAACTGTTCAAAATCTATGGGACACAAAAAAGGCAGTCCTGAGAGGAAGTATATGGTGATACAAGACTTTCTCAAAAAACAAGAAAGGTCTCAATTACACAGCCTAACCCTACACCTCAAGGAGCTGGAGAAAGAACAGCAAGAAAAGCCTAAATCCAGCAGGAGAAGAAAAATCATAAATATCAGAGCAGAAATCAATGAAATAGAAACCAAAAGAACAGCAGAACAAATCAACCAAACTAGGAGCTGGTTCTTTGAAAGAATTGCTAAGATTGATAAACCCCCAGCTAGACTTACCAAAGAGAAAAGAGAAAGGACCCAAATAAATAAAATCATGAATGAAAGAGGAAAGATTACAACCAACACCAAAGAAATACAAACAATTATAAGAACATATTATGAGCAAATATATTCTAGCAAATTTGAAAATGTGGAAGAAATGGATTTATTCCTAGATATATATAAACTGAATCAGGAAGAAAGAGAAAACCTCAACAGACCCATAACTAGTAAGGACATTGAACCAGTCATCAAAAATCTCCCAACAAACAAGAAGAGCCCAGGGCCAAGGATCTTCCCAGGAGAATTCTACCAAGCATTTGAAGAAGAATTAATACCTATTCTCCTGAAAATGTTCCAAAACATAGGAATGGAAGGAAAACTTCCAAACTCATTTTATGAGGCCAGGATTACTTTGATCCCAAAACCAGAAAAGGACCCTATCAAAAAGGAAAATTAGAGACCAATATCCTTAAAGAAGACAGATGAAAAAATTCTCACCAAAATACTAGCCAATAGGACTCAACAGTATATATTAAAAGGATTATTCATCAGGACCAAGTGGGATTTATTCCTGGGCTGCAAGGTTGGTTCAACATCCACAAATCAATGCGATACAATACATTAATGAAAGAAAGAACAAGAACCATATGATACTCTCAATAGACGCTAAAAAAACATTTGACAAGGTACAGCATCTTTTCTTGATCAAAACCCATCCAAGAGCAGGGATAGAGGGTACATACCTCAATATCATCAAAGCCACCAATGAAAAACCCACAGCAAATATCATTCTCAATGGGGAACAGCTTAGAGTTTTTCCTAGGTCAGGAACACGGAAGGGAAGTCCACTATCAACACTGCTATTCAACATAGTACTAGAAGCCTGAGCCTCAGCAATCAGACAACAAATAAACAAATAACAAGGCATCTGAATCAGCCAAGAAGAAGTCAAACTCTCATTCTTTGCAGACAATATGATCCTTTATGTGGAAAACCCGTAAGACTCCACTCCAAAAGTGCTAGAACTCATACAGGAATTCAGTAAGGTGTCAGGATATACAATCAATGCACATAAATCAGGTGCATTTCTATACACCAACTGCAAGACAGAAGAAAGAGAAATTAAGGAGTCAATCCCATTTATAATTGCACACAAAACCATAGGAAACCTAGGAATAAACCAAACCAAAGAGGCAAAGAATCTCTACTCAGAAAACTATAAAGTACTCAAGGAAGACACAAAGAAATGGAAAAACGTTCCATGCTCATGAATTAGAAGAACAAATATTGTGAACATGTGTATGCTACCTAAAGAAATCTACACATTTAATGCAGTCCTCATCAAAATACCATCCATTTTTTTTCAAAGAAATAGAACAAATAATCCTAAAATTTATATCGAAACAGAAAAGACCTCGAATAGTCAAGAGGAATGTTGAAAAAGAAAGGCAAAGTTGGTGGTATCACAATTCCACACTTCAAGCTCTATTACAAAGCTATCATCATCAAGACAATATGGTACTGGCACAAAGACAGACACATAGATCAAAGGAACAGAATAGAGCACCCAGAAATAGACCCTCAACTCTATGGTCAACTAATCTTCGATGAAGCAGGAAAGAATGTCCAGTGGAAAAAAGACAGTCTCTTCAACAAATAGTGTTAGGAAAATTGGACAGCCACATGCAGGAGAATGAAACTGGACCATTTCCTTACACCACACACAACAATACACTCAAAATGGATGAAAGACTTCAATGTGAGATAGGAATCCATCAAAATCCTTAAGAAGAACACAGGCAGCAACCTCTTTGACCTCAGCTACAGCAGCTTCTTCCTAGAAACTTCGCCAAAGGCAAGGGAAGCAAGGGCAAAAATGAACTATCGGGGCTTCATCAAGATCAAAAGCTTTAGCAAATCAAAGGAAATAGTCAACAAAGTCAAAAGACAACTGACAGAATGGGAGAAGATATTCGCAAATGATGTATCACATAAAGGGCTCGTACCCCAAATCTATAAAGAACTTATTGAATTCAACACCCAAAGAGCAAATAATCCAATCAAGAAATGGGTAGAGGATATGAACAGACATTTCTGCAAAGAAGACATTCAGATGGCCAACAGACACGTGAAGAAGTGCTCCACACTGCTCGGCATCAGGGAAATACAAATAAAAACCACAATGAGATACCACCTCATGTCAGTTAAGAATGGCTAAAATTAACAAGTCAGGAAATGACAGATGTTTGCAAAAATGCAGAGAAAGGGGAACCCTCCCACTCTTGGTGGGAATGCAAGCTGGTGTAGCCACTCTGCAAAACAGCATAGGGTTTCCTCAAAAAGTTGAAAATAGAGCTACCCTATGACCCATCAACCGCACTACTGGGCATTTACCTTAAAGATACAAATATAGTGATCTGAAAACGCATGTGCACCCGAATGTTTATAGCAGCAATGTCCACAGCAGCCAAACTATGGCAAGAACCTAGATATCCATCAACAGATGAATGGATAAAGAAGATGTGATACACACACACACACACACACACACACACACACATTGTGTGTGTATACACCCACAAACACACACACTCACACACAATGGAATACTATGCAGCCATCAAAAATGAAATCCTGCCATTTGCAACAACATGGATGGAACTAGAGGGTATTATTCTGAGCGAAATAAGTCAATCAGAGAAAGATAATTATCATATGATCTCCCTGATATGAGGAATTTGAGAGGCAGAGTGGGAGGGGTAAGGAAGGAAACAATGAAACAAGATGGGAATGGGAGGGAGACAAACCCTAAGAGACTCTTACTCTCACAAAACAAACTGAGGGTTGCAGGGGAGAGAAGGGGTATGGATTTTGTACATTGGGGACATTGTGTGATATGGTGACTGTTGTGAAGTGATGATTCACAGACCTGTACCCCTGGGGCAAATAATACATTATATGTTAATAAAAATAATTTTAAGAAAAAGAATTTCTGCTCAAGCAATGATGTGGCAAGTACCAGTGATTCCTGTGTTGAGTAACTTTAGAAGGTAATCCTCCCTTTATAGGGAGAAAATACAAATGTTCCTCTATAATCCTTCCAACTCAAATGGTGAATGCTGACCATTAGCACTGACTTATCTATTTCTTTAAGAGACATGATATTTTTAATAGGTTACTGATATATTAGCATTTCTTCAAGGTACCAATTAGAGCAGAAACCAAGAACTGGCAAATTGTGCGATGGGAATGTATCAGTCTTCACTTTTTTATCTTTGTAATTTTTCTAAAATATTTTAATATTATGAAAAAAATGTTTTAAAGTTCTGCTTTAAAATATTTCTAGCTACACTGATTTACTTAGCAAGAACAATCACTAGTGTGTCGGAAATTTATTTGCATGTTAATTAACTTTGGGGGAATGAGATCTGGTTTACTCTAAGATTATATAATGTCTTTCCAGGAAAAGAACAAAGCCAAAGTTTGGGGGAATGACAGAATTTAATTACCTGTTTCCATGATTTCAAGGGGAATTCATGTACCATATCGTTCATAAATGGTTGATGCATTTTAATCAAAAGGAACCATGAACTGAATCAGCCTGCTTGATACCACAGCATAGGCAGTCACTGATTATCATTTAAAATCTTTATGACTTCAGATAGCTAATGAAAAATTAACATTGATGATAATAATAGTAATCGCACTAAAATAATCATATTAAATGTGAAACGTGCTACAAATTAGATTTGTCTGACTTAGGAATAATAATTTAATGTTTGAATACCTGTTATGTTGCAGTAGCAATGTAGTGTTGCCCACATGCAGTGGATGGTTTAGAATCTGACGGTATAGGATCCAATCTCAATCTAGTATTCACTGGGTGATACTTATCTAAGTTTGAGAACATTTTATCTTCAATATCTTCATTTACTTTAAATGAGGTTAACAATACATATATCATAGGGCAGTTGTAAGAATTAAAACAGATAAGGTGTGCAAAGTACTTGGTAAAGAACCCAGCACTTGTGTGAAGTGTGTAAACCTGGTGATTCACAGACCTGTACCCCTGGGGATAAAAATATATGTTTATAAAAAATTAAAAATTAAAAAAAAAAGAACCCAGTACTTGATAAAGTCTCTGTAAATGGAGGCAAAGTTTCAATAAATGGAAGCTTTATATAATGTTCTTAGTATAATTTTCTATATTGAGACATTAAAGCCCATTCCTCTCATCACTTCTCTCTCTCTCCACCTTTCAGCCCCAAGTAAATCAGCTTTGGATTTTTGTGCAAATAAATGATAGGCAAGAGAGGAAATAATCATTGCCAAACTGAGATCCCCTTCAGCTACTTGCAGACCTTGACTACGTGGAATGGTATTTTGAACATTATTATCACATGCCAGGAATTCATAAGAATTCTGAGATCTTCCTCAGTAACCCTACATGATTTTTATCATTCCCAGGGGTCAAAGAAACAGAATGCTTGCTCCAGGGCTGGAAGCAGGGTGTAGTCTTAAGACATTCATTAGTACCAATTTGGGTTACAGAGGATGCCAAGAAGGTCAGTGGATTTGGCTGTGATTTCTTGCGACAATCAATATTAACAGCAAGCCAACAAGTAAAACCCCCAGGGGTTGGGGTAAGGATGAGGTAACAGATCTATAATTACTATAAGGGGCTGAGTGTTGCTTTTTTAAACTTTTAATATCATATAAAATCACTTCTGATTTTACTCCCTTTGACTTTCACAAATAAAAACAAGGCAATGGGCCAAATAAATTGAGCGTTTAAAAAAATTAAACAACTAGATGTGAGAGAGGAGCTACATAACTCTTCCATTGTTTGTGAAGCAAATAATCAAAACAACTAAACTGGTATCTGCCCTATATTCTAGGTTCACTGAACTCTGAACTCTGAAGAGTCTGTACTTTGCACTCACCATTCTTTCTCGCAGGAGTATGTCACCCCTTCCCTCTCTTGCCTGCCTTTTTGCTCATCTTTCCAGAGGCATCCCACATGCCACTCCTTCTGTTCAGCCTTCCCTGCTTTCCTGCAACTTTCAAACAGTGACTGCTATCAGTACTCTCAAAATGTGCTCTCATCACATTACATAAACATCTGTTTATCTATCCCTTCCTTCCTTGATCTCACATTTTTATTAAGGAGTCATAGACTTATAAATATATAAATATGGGAGGAGGGAAGTGCTAAGCTTGAAAACAAATTCAAGGTCACAGCGTAACTGAGTCTAGGTGATCTAGGAGAATTTAGTTAAACTTCCAGTGTTTATTCTGAATCACTCTGGGAGGACAACATCGACTTTCAGGTTTGTATTGAGGGATTAGACGTGAGGTAAGTCAGGTGATTAGCATAATATTTGGGAAAGAGAAGTATGCATTTAAATGTCAGCTATTATTATAATTAGTCAATAACTCAAATGTGGAATATCATGTAATAGCGTTTTGGTTGGAACAAAAGAAAATACTAACGGAATTCAAGGTAAAAAAGTAATTTTGATTGAGATACCAGAAGTGTGAAGCCTGTCATTTAGGAATTCAATAAATGTTTGTTAAAGTGACGTGAATTTCCAGATCTCTTAAAAGCCAAATTGGAAGTTAATGGATAAACAGAACTTGGAAAAGCCAAAATAGAAAGAAAAATATTTTTCCCAATTGTATGGATTTCAGCTTTACTCCAGTCCATTTGTCAGGTATTCCGAACAGTCACAACTCAAGAAAGTCCTATATGCTTGATATACTATATCATTTAACAGATTAATACAACTATATAAAAATAATTAGGCAAAGGAGGGAAGGGTGGAGAGAGAACTCATTAAGATATTCTTAAAGAAAGATAGTCTTTCATTCTAACCTGTAGTTTTAGGCATTTCCTTAGCACATTATATTGTCTATCAGATACATAAAGAAAATACAAATAATAAAAGAACCCAGACAGAGATCAAGACCTATCTAATGAGATGATCCCCACCAGATGGTAGGAAAGACAATAAATTCTTCACAGATGAAATCCTAAATCAAATCTTGAACAGTACACACACACACACACACACACACACACACACACACACACACACACACCTATGTGGCAAGTGACATGCATATCCTATAAACCTATGTTTATTGTATTTTACATAAAAACTTCTCTAGGGAGGGTGGTATCTAAGAGGAATGAGTTACAGTTGCCTATTAGAAAGTTGTTACTTCTAAAACTTCTAAAAGAAGTTTTAATGAAGTGGTCAAAGAAACAGAATAATAGATGATGAATGAGTGAGTAAAAGCTATACAGACAAAAAGTAGAGTATAAAAAGGAAATTCTTTTGAGACTTCTATTAGTGAAGAAAGAAAAGGACAGAGCACTGTGAGGAAAAGTTGGGGTCAAAATAAAAGATTTTTTTTCTTTGATAAAAAGATTTAAGAATATGAGTATTTGTAGGCTATTTTGAAGAAGTGGTGTAATGGGCAGAGAAAACTAGCTAAGCTGAAATATTTGAAGGAAAATGTCTCTGGAAAGATATAAGTAGCTAAGATTAAGTGGACTCTGGAAGGGGTTATCACACCTGGAAAGCAGAGAGGATACACTAGCCACAGGGTCAGGAGGAAGGGAGGAGGAAATAAATTCTGAAAAACGTTATACTGAAGAGAGAGAAGAAAGAATAATCAGAGTTGAGAGCAGACAGCTTTATTTTTCCCATTAGAATCAAAGGTGAGATTTTCAACTAAGAGTTAAGAGAGAGGGTGGGTGTTTAAAAGAAATCTGTTTAAAAATACAGATGAACGAAAGTGCTGATGGTAGACTGGGCTTGTACTAAAGTCAGTCCATACAGGGACTTCTGGTCACATGGTATCAGGAAGGGGGATCCTGCAGCTTATAGAAGGCTGAGGCCTGGGAAGGTAGCCAAGAGGGTACAGTAGAAAATAGTCAAGTAACAGAACCTGATGCAGGGGAGATGGGCAAGCTAGGAGAAACCATTGAATTGGGGTTTATGATGAGAATAGAAAAAATTAGAATCTGAGTCGTGGAGAGAAAGAGCTTGAGGCAGTAAGTTGAGATATCAAAGGGTCTAGGAATACATGGATGGATGCATTTAAAAACAGATACTCTAAGAAATGAGCTGTCTGTTTTGGCTGACAGTTTAGTCACCAAAGATGGTGGTAGAGGAAAAAGGGAAAAGCATGACCTTGGTGGCAAAATGGTGACTGGAAATGAAAAAGTTTGCCTAGAGAGTTGCAGAATGCTAGAAAGTAGCCTTTCTATGTTGTGATTCACAAAGTGGGAGCAACTCGGGAAGAGAGAAAGGTGACAGAATTCTCAATATGCACTACTTCAACCAGAGGGAGCACTAGTGACCTACCTGGGTCCGGTAGGAGATCGAAACCCACAATCCTAATATACCAATTGCTCTTTTGTAAAATTAAATAATCTAAGTCAACTACAATCTGTCATAAGCCTTCCAACTTTCTAATTTAAGTTGATTAATGAGAAAAAATACAAATAATTGGTATGTATTACATGTGAAATCACAATCAAAAGATCAGAGACAAGAGAGAAACAGGCAAAGGAGAAAAATAGCAGGAGGGTGAACACTGTGTGATTAAAAGAGACAATTTTCTCAGTAAGGTATATAGAACAATGTGCAGCAGCCCCTAGGACATAGTTGAGAAAGCTATTAATATAGAGTATAAGAAAAATAAGTAAATCCATTTAATCATGTTCATCTTTATCTAGCTTGTGGGTTTTCCATTATTAGTTAGAGTGTATTATGTATTTGCTATCAGAAGAAAGAAAATGTTCTTTGCAGAATGTGATTTAGATTCCTGGGGTATAAAAAGGTGACTGGACCATTCAAACTACAATTAGCATGACATTTTATTTATTTACCACAGTTCCATAGATTGAAATCCATCTTTCAGGTTACAAGGAATATAAGTAAATATGCTCTCCCCCTTTAAGAATCAGTTGGCTTAGGAAGAATTTAAGATAAACGTATTATTACATTGCTGGTCTGTCAGACAATGACGTTTTAGACACAATGCCTGCTAAATGAAAAATATAAAATTCAGCAAGGCCTTGTTAATCACTTCATTGGATGGAAATTTATTCATTCAATATTCCCATGAAAAAAATGGCCCTTTTCCTCTGAAATATTAAAATAGCTAAAAAAGGGATTATGACAACCTGTATAAAGGTGTGGTTAGGGCTTCCATTTATCAAAGTAAGCCTCACTCTCCACGGTCCCAAGAAAAAAGTGAAACTGCATAAATACTATCAATAATGATGATGGAAGATTAGGGATTCAGAGGTATGTATTCTTTAGCTAAGAATTGATTTATGACTGGATCAGGCTATGAGTATGATGAAAAATTACGTAAGGAGAGAGAAAGCTGAGTCAGGGTTATCAGCTAAGACTTAACAGATAGGTCATGATTATGTATAATTTAGTGATCTAATTTGCATGTCACATTTACAGGCATTTGTTAATAATCAATATATTATTAATGACAGATATTATATATGGACAAAAGAGACAATTCAATTCATAATAAATGATTGCTAAATCATTAATATTTATGTCATGGAGATTATAGTATTAGAATAGCAATAGCAAAAATTAGTGAAAAAAGGAAAATTTAATTGAAATTCATTTTTATTGATAATGATCATTAACATTTCTAAAAGATCACTTATAACCAAAAATGATATAGAAGACATTAATAATATAATGACAAAGAAAACTGAATAATGACAAAATGCCACTTTTTAAAGGAGAAGAATCCACATATCCATGCAAAAAAATTACTTGGTTAATGAATAAAGATTTAATAAGCTCTGAACAGGCATAAATCCTACTACCTCATTTTCTGATCATAATAAAATACAAATAATTAAAACCAACTGTAGATTTGAAATAAATAAATGATTCATCTAAGGAATTACTTCATCAAAGATCAAATAAACATGCAACTAGAGATAATATCAAAAATAATGAAAATGATAACCCAATCCCAGCTCTTACAAATCCTCAAAATTTGCTACTTGGGTAGTGGTACAAGAGGAAAATGCAATTTGATGCACAAAGTTATATTTCATTTTTATTTTTGTGATGGAAATGTGAAGTATATGGAAAAGCAGAGAGAAAAATATAACAAGCCCTCATGGTACCTAGTTTTAATTATTAGTTGAGGTGTTCAAATCTGGATCTAAATAATGTCCATTTGGTTAATACATCTTTCAAGTCCATTTTAATATATAAGTCCTCTCTTTCATATCAATCCTTAGATCGATAACTAAGGATTGATAACTAAGATTAGATCATTTATTCTATAGACTTTCCTATGTTCTAGATTTTTCTGCTTATATATGCTTAGTATTATTTACACATATCTCAGTGCCCAGAATTTCCTATAAACTGGTAGTTAGCTATAGCAGCTGGATCAGATTTGGGCTTGAATTTTTTGGCATGAATATTTCATAGGTGCTGTGTACTTCTATCAGAGGCAAAAAATGTTCAATGGCTGCTCTTTATGTGATATTAATAGTCATTGATGACCATCAAGTAGAGCCATTCTTTCATTGAGTTTTGCAAAGTGGAAATATTATAATTCTCATTTCTTCTTTATTCCTTAGGTTGGAATCATCCTTTAAAGAGAGCTATCTATCTTCAGCTAGATACCCTGAATTATAGCTAACACAGGAAAGGCAGGTCAAATGTTTGATGTGTTCCCTACATTTAAAGTTCTCAGAGTAATGTGTTGGTTTCCTAATATCACCCAAAGATTATTAATGTCAATTTTTAAGTATTGTTAGGAACTTAAAACTTTTAACATATTTCATACAATTTAATCTATTACAGTTCTTTCCTTCCTTTCTTTTTTTCCCCATTCCCTTCTTATATTATTCTTTCCTTCCTTCCTTTTAGTTTTTTCTCAGAATATCCTAATTTTGGCAAGTGGAAGCAATTTCAAGCTCTGTCACTGTGACACAACCTAGCAACCTTTCATAGCTTCCTTAGTTTCTGGTGTTAGGAGACGTTTTGGGCTCCATCTGTGTATTTCCTTCTCCAGATGCAGGTATCCGTCATTTCTTGAAAGGGCCACAAAAGCTTGGATAAATTAAAAAGTGCAATTCCAGGAATGTATTACTACAAACTATATGATTATTAAAAAGCAGTCCTCAGTGCTGAGAGAGAGATGAATAAGCACGATTCAGTTGTCAGTCGGTCAGTCTATATATCTTTGGATGCAAACACCAGGTTTAACTATAAGTTCTATACCCATGTAGCAATTATTGTAAAGTTTTAATTTTTATAGTTTTGATTATGGCTTTTTCTCATGATTTACTGTGAGTATGCTGTGCTTGGTCATCTTAAATATTTTGCTATAATCTGTCACAAAGTTCTAATTCCTAGTATAAGCTTTATAAATTGTGCCTGAAATTTAAAAAAAAGATGTGTAATTTCCAGAAACCCAAACTAAACAGAAGGTATATATAAGGTTCAATAATATTTATTAATATGGACAACAAAACTTAATGTCCATTAGCAACAAAAATTAAATACAACATAAAGCAGGGTTTTTAAAAAATTTTTATTTATTTATTTGATATAGATAGAGAGATCACAACTAGACAGAGAGGCCAGCAGAGAAAGAGGGGAAGCAGGCTCCCTGCTGAGCAGAGAGCCAGATGCGGGCTAGATCCCAGGTCCCTGAGACCATGATCTGAGCCGAAGGCAGAGGCTTAACCTACTCAGACACCAAGGCGCCCCAACATAAAGAATTATAAGAATATAAACTTAATATAAGATAATCCCGTAAGTGTATAGAATTTTCAGGACCCACTTTTAAATGACTCTTACTTTATTGCTTGCTTACATATGTCTCTGCCTGTATGCAGAGAGACAGCAGAGACATCAGAGAGACAGCAGAGTATCAGGGTTAAGAATATGAATTATGGAGCCAGGCTGCCTCAGTTTTAATCAGGGCTTCCTCTTTTAGTAACCGTGTACCTCAAAAGGAGTCTCCTAACTCCTCTCTGTTTCAATTTCTTTGCCTTTTACATGCCATTATTGTGAGAATTTAAATGAATACAGGTCTATAATTGCTTATCCTAATTCAGAACTATGATGACATTGTTTATAAGTTTTCAATGTCCCCCTTGGTTTTTCTATAAAATGATCTGATCACAGTATGTTGCTGTAGACCAGACTGGAGAATTCTTACGTTTCCATGTCTGAGCACAGGCTATTGATCTTTCATATTCTCCTTAATTTTCTTGATTATGATTGCATCTTTTCAACATCCATCAGTTTCTCTTTTTAAAGAGAAAATGAGGGCACCTGGGTGGTTCAGTCAGTTCAGCGTCTGCCTTCAACTCGGGCAGGCTCCCTGCCCCACTCCCTCCCTCTGCTCCTCCTCCTCACTCTTTTAAGTGCTCTCTCTCTCCCTCTGATAAATAAATAAAGTCTTTAAAAAAATGGAAAAAGTGTTTTAAGACTGGTCAGGATTATCTCATTTCTGAAAACATATTTATTATTTTCCTTACTATCATTTATTGATCTAGATTATATTCTATTGGTATATACATGTAAAGTAAACATATGAAGTACATCATATTTGACTAAAACACAAGCAGAACCAAAAATGATGTTGCTCTAATATCAGTGATTTGATTGTCTGTTCTGGATTATTAGTCAGTTTGTGAATGGCCAAAAGCATTATACAATCATTTGAGTGTCTAATTTTACCTTTCATTCTAAGACATTAAATATGAATAGTCAAGAAAAACAATTTTTAAAGCATCCATGATAAAATATCAACTTTTTAAATGAATGGCCTCTCTGTCTAGTGCTTAATGACTTCCTGTGTTCACCCTGGGAAGTGAACAAGGCACACATTTAATAGTGGAGCAACAAGGCCACTGAGGAAAGTCTGAATGCTTTATCCACAACACACAGACATTTTAAAATAAATCACCAGGCGTTAAATTGCAGAGGTCTACATAAACATTCCAGTTTCTACTTCTCATTTCTCATTCTTTTTCTTCACCAAACCCACATGAAGCACTAGTGCTCTCAAATATTTGACTCTCTAAGTAACTCAAAACATCTTCACACAGTGGCCACTCTGAGTCCTCCTTTCCTCTTCCCTGACCTTTATCAAATAGTCATTTATTATAGCTTTTTTCTCCCTTGCCATTTGAAATGGAAACCTATTTATTTCTTCCATTTCATTCTCTTAGATATATACTATCTCTTTCTATATGCACCTGGAAAATTTAATAGTTGGCAGCGTCTCATCTCTCAGGTGATAATTTCTGAAGTTCTTTGTAATTCCTGAGGACTAATATACACGAAAACCATTTTGGGGGCCAAATGCACTGTTCTTGATTTACTATATAGCACTCCTTTTAAATTCTGAATGTATATGGAGTTGTCAATGAGGTCAAAATTAGTTTTGGGTGACAAAAGACACTACTGCAATGCCTCTCTTTAGATTTGAAGGGCTATAAAATTCAATAGAGAACAAAAATGACTTTCATGAAAAAAGAAGTAGAGGCCGTTATAGAAAGAAGAGACTCTGAAACCTAAGTTGTCAGTTTCATCTATCTGAATAATTGAATATTGAGTGTACCTCATACCAAAAGGTATGAAAATGTCTCAAGATTTAATTTTTCATCTTTTTGATCCAAGTAGATCAAAGTCCCTGACAAGAAACTTTCCACAGTCTACATATAGAAGCTCCAAAGAACTTTTGTCAGCCAGTTTCTTTACCGGTGTAACAATCCACCAGTGAGGTTTACTCCTAACTGCTGTATTTCTGTATAAAAAATGATAAAGCTGGATGACTTCAGTTATTACAATTTCTAAGCCAGTGGTGCAAGCTAATTTTATATTTAAGATATAAAATAAAAATTGTATAAAACACACTATCTGAACTCTTTTCATAAAACATCATAATCCAATATGGTTTTTGAAAGAAATCACAGAATGAAAAGTTCATGCAACTTTCTGAAAAATCGATTTCTAACTTTTGTATTTTAAAGGAAAATGAAATAAAAAGAGGTCCAATAACACTTAAGGTCCATTGGTGCCAATAAAGTCTATTTTTTTCTGTCAAAATCCTTCTTAACCTGTTGTGAAGACAGCAAGATAAATGTAAAGTGTCAATCATTTCTATGTGAATACATTGTGATGTCAAAACAGAGGAATGTGGATTTCTAATAAGAATGTGCTGTAAGTAAACACAAAATTTGGCATAGTGTCTACAGAATGGACAAAACAGACCAGATCACATTCATTTATATTCTAAGTTTCTCTCCCTTTTTTTCCAAAAGCACAAATTATTTCTATAGCACCAGTAAACTTGACTTATGCCCTGACATTCTACAATTCTTCCAAGTTATTCTTCATATTTCAACCCACTGAAAAGCTCACTGATTTGGAAATATACCTCATAGTCTTAACAAATAAAAATATCATTCATATCAAATAAATGTACACTGAAGCAGTCAAAGAAGTAGAGTAATAGAGATATACTGCTTTTATCCTCAAGAAGAGACAACAGGTACGTGAAGGGGATGAAGGGGACAAAAATAATACTCTTTTTAAAACATACATACAAAAACAGATACCTGGTATATTTGTGGAATTTTTATTTTATGGAAGGAGATTAAAAAGTAATTCTGAAGTAGCTCTGGAAATAGGTGATAATGAAAAAGGCCTGGGAAACACTGAACATAGCCCCATTAACTAAGAAAAGAAATTAGTAATAGGATGCAAGTGGCGGAACCATAAAATCATGGAAATTTAACTCAGAGACAAAAGGAGTTTGAACTCTAACACTGAGGAGATAGGTCGGTGGAAAAGAGTCAAGTCAGAAAAATTTCGGTTTAAGTTACATTTCAACTTTTCATCAGACATGTGCCTTTATCTAATTACTTACCTTTCCTGAACCTCATTTTCCTAAATCTATAATGAAGATAAGAAACAAACTTGCTAGATTTTTTAAAAGCTTATTAGATTTTGGAACTCAATGCAATAATGTAAACAAATACTTAGTACAGCATCTAATACACTGACAGTAACAAATGGTATTAAGTAAATACTAACTATGTAATATTTCTAAATTAAAAATTTATATCGACAAACTGAAACACCAAGGCAATGTCTAGTCTTCAAAACCCTACAAAATGACATTAAAAGATAGATTCAAATTAAAGTAGTTTGAAAATAAAAGAGTTCTTTAGCAATCAGAATGCTCAAACTAAGATTAGTGAAGGAAGCTTTACAACCTCTATTTCTATACAATTTTAGGTGACTACACCTCCATCTGTTCAAGATGATTTATACATTCATGAGCCTTAAGGAGAGGGGCTAGACCAGATGGTCTGGAATTCTCCTCCATCTCTATTATTTTCAAACCTCAAATAGTTTGTGTTAAATATGCCAGCTTCAAATCATATATAATGGATCTAATGGAAAGGAGAGGACTCTAGCCCATGTTCTAAAGGACACAGTAACTTACATTTTGAAACAATTTGTTTAGCATGGGAAATTTTGTCAGAAAAAAACAAATGATGACTGCATTCATAATTAACAGTTTCAGGGCTATCTAGAATATAAATCAGAGAGAAACAGTATTTGATTAATGCATTACTGAAAGTTCATGTTCTTATAGCCCTTTGTGAATTGTCAGTGTGTATTCCATAGCTCATTATGATTTATCTTCATCAGCCATAGGCCAAAATTACCAGACTCCAATTACTTTGCTTCCCAGTATCAAGAGAAAGAGAGAGAGAAAAATTATGTCAGTCTACCACAGGAGATGGCTTAAAATGCCTGAGGTAAAGAAAGTAATCTACTGTTCTCTGACATTCACTGCCTGAAAGTCATTCACATTAACAACCATTCAAACTTGTTTAGTGCAAGCCAATTGCTTCTATTTCCCTCTTGTCAGTTACATTAGCTTCAATTCAAATTTAGCTCTTATAAAATTAAAAAAAATAAAAACTTTGGCAAAGTCTGACAGGGGCATATATGGGTCCTGACAGAACATAATGCTTTTGAATTTACCAAGTTTAATATAATAATTTTCAAATTTTGATTTTCACAAACAGTCTACCCTTTAGAACATATGCTCGTTTCATTCTCTTATTTTTTGCCCTTAAACCAGAGTGTGACGATGGGCAAATGAATGTGTTTATCCAGATAAAAAGAAGAAAAAGAAAAATCCTTCACTTATTACTAAATACAGCAGCAGCAGAAAAAAACAAATATCCTTAATTTGAACAAAGACTATGCCATTATTTATTGTTATGAGATAGAGATCAAGTTACATACATTTCAAACTGCATAATATAATCTAATATTCTTTCACTAAGAACTATTATACTCATATAACAGACCATTAACTTCCAGACAATTTAGAGCTCACAAGGTTAACATCAGCACTACAAAAAGGAAATGGGTGACATTTAAATAACAGTAAGTGCCAATATACTATTACACAACCTAATGGAGATATTAGTTTTGATGTTTATCTATTCTGTAGCACTTCAGGACTTTGCTGTTTGACAAGTGGATTAACTAATTATGGGCATTATGCAAGACATCAATCTTATATGTGTGAATAAAAATGTACGATATATAATGCAACTACCAATGAACTGAATCTACCCTCTTCCCCCCCCCCTACTTTTGCTATATTTTATCTTGTTTTCTCCTCTGTCTCTGTGGATGAGTTTGTAAGTTTGTATGTAAGAGAGAAAAGACCTTGGAACAGCTATTTCTAGGTTTACCAAGTGTGTCTGTGGTGGGAAAAGCCAGAATTTGGGCACAGTTGGTAATACTCACTAAAACAGTCTTAAACTTCCTACATGTAGAGAAAGAGCCTGAGGTAAAAGCAATAGATCCAATTATATTTAGAAATAATTAATCGTCAAATCTGGGGTGAAGGCTGCATTTCAATTCAAAAATGAGTCAAATATTTCTTTCTGTGTTCAATTAAAAAAGAAAGAGTAGACTCTTTCCAGTTAACTCTACCTGGGTTAGGTCCATTAATGTTTAAAATCAAGCAGTGAAACATTAAGGAACCTTCAAATATTGAAAAGATCTGCAACAGTATCCTTCTCAAAGATGATGATCGAGACCTCATAGAAAAATGGAACATGGACATCAACACTGACAGTCTCTTCTGTTTCCTTTTCTATGTGATTAGCACAATTTTAGGTATCCTCATTACTTTATCACTGTATCACTTTTCTTCTTAAAGTTATTTCAAACCATCACCATGAAACCTAAAATAAGGAATATAACTTGTGATGTTTCCCTGCCATCATTTATTAAAACAAAATCTTTTTCTCCCTCATGAGAAATTTTTATAAATGCAGTTACATTCTGCCCTTTCTTCATTGTGATGTTTTGAATGTGTTTGGGCTAGAACAGATGTAAATAAGTTACTGCTTTTCCTTTCCCCCATTATATGAGGTATATTTATCCCATAAAAGACATGAGACAATGTGATTAAATAGTTCAGTAAAAAAATATGTCTCAACTTCCCTTAAAATTTATGCTTGATGGCAGAGAAAATGGAGAAGTGTCATATTTGATAAAGATGGTTAAAAGCAAGCTGAGTTAGCTTAACAATTATAGAAAAAAGTTCTTACACTTTTTTATGCCATGACTCCCTTTGACAGTCTAATGAAGTTAGACTTCGGTTAGAGTAAGGTTTCCAAAAGCATAAAATACAGAGAATTGCACTGGAAACCAGTTATAATGGACAATAGCTACTAAATCATGTTATATATGTAATACAGTAATATATGTATTAATTTGGTAATGCATTAAATAGAGGCAGGTCTTACAAAGTAGTGATAAGAGTAAAAAGTAGTGATAAGAGTAAATGATATTCCATGCTGTCTATAATACCTGTAATATGATATGAAAATACCTGTGATGTTTGTTGGAAACTTGGAAACCAAGTCACCAATGTTACTAATACTATTGTAGGTTGTGGCCTTTATTCATAATGAGAGGAAACATTAAATTATAATTGGAGATTAGTGATAATAAGATGTAATTTTTTTCACGTACAAATTTTCAACTGGCCTGAGTTCAATTCAAGAACACCCAGGTTTAAGAACCCATTTGAAAGAAATAGTTTCCACTCTCCTCCATCATCTTCTTCTCTTGAATAGCTCCCTCCCATCACACACACCAATACCTTACTGCCTATTACCTTCTGGAGGACACCTTGTAACCAACTCTAGGTTATTCTTCTTTCAGTAATGGCCAATGCTGAACTTATTATATAGAAACCCTTAAATACATATATAAACATCCATATATAAATATATTATAAAGGGAACATTAATGATGAATGAGAGACAGAGGCAATACATTGAGGCAATAGTTCAAATCCAGGGTATAACTCATCATGAAGACATGGCCACTATTTTTTAATGAAGCATAATCCTATTCTTCATTATCACAAGTTGTGTCCCTATGTTTCTTTCTCAGCTGCTTCCTCCATAACACTAAATCTTTATCCACTATTTATACTGGATTATTAATTGGTTTATACTTTAACTGGGTTTTGTGTAAAATATTACCATGAAACTGGCTGTCCAATATACTATGGTTTCTTCTGGTAAAACTACAACCCTTCAACCCTTCTAACTAGTGATTAAAAAAAAAAATGTACATCTGCTTTGATGCCATTAATACTGAATTAATATTTCCATTTAAACTAATTTCTGTATTTTAATCATTAGCTGAGATGAACTGGTTTGCTGATGTGTATTTAATAAATGAAGCCTCAAAAGAGCATAAAATAAAGATACAGATGGGGATTGTGGAAGATTAAAAAAACACTTAAAAATCACTGCAGGTGGAAGGAAGGTGAGAGGAAAGAATGTGTAAAAAGGCAGACAACAGACATAAAAATAAAATTTGCTAAAGAAAAACAGGGAAACAGTCAAGTGTTCTGCATATTTTCAAATATAGGTCAGATAATAAAAATGTTCCAATTGTAAACAATGAAAGTTCAAAGAAGAGAGTGTAAAACAAAAAGAGATGACGCTTAACATTGACACATTTCACTAAGAAGAAAATCCAAATGGCGAATGACCAGATGAGATGTTTAAGCTTGGGATAATTAGATATATAATTAAGTAACCATGACTAGAAACACAAAAACAGTTTTACAGTCAAGCTACCAAAAGTTAACATCTAACACTACTGAATATTTGTGAAAAAGTCTAGAAATTGGGACTTCACCAATTTTGATGGTAAGAATATTAATGAGTCTCATATTCATGAGATTTTGGAATGCAATTTGATAATTTCTAGGAGTGGTAAAAATGGATATACCACATGACAGTGCCATTTCAATTTTAGTTACATACCATAGAAAAACTTGCATATGTTTACAAGAAGGCATATATAGTACAAACAATATTCATAACAGCATTGCTTATAACTGAAATAAAACTGAAATAATTCAAATGACCATCTGTAAAAGAATGATACTAAACAAAAAGTTATAGATTTTTTAATCTTTCAACTATAAAACTAATAAACTAGATTAATATAATTCTAAGTAGATAAATATTATAAACAGGATATGAATAAGATAAAACTAAATAATATTATAAACAGGATAAAACCTAAAACCAAAGGAAATGTTACTTCTTATATTTGTTTATATATTTAATACATATTTCTAAAATACCTTCAAAACACTGCATTCTCTAAAATAACCGAATGGAAAAAACCCAGTCAAAAGGGACATATGAAATAAAGAACACATGGGTCGATAAGTAAGGACTAGTTAAAAACACCTAAATCTGGAACTGGGTTGAAACAGGAGAGACAATATTGGCTACAAAATGGAAGACAAATGTTATATAATACCACAGTATAAAGTAACAATGTTTCTAAGGCATTATTAATTACTAATTATGTAGCAGTGAACTAGGATGTTCATGTTTTTTTTTTTTAAAAGATTTTATTTATTTATTTGACAGAGAGAAATCACAAGTAGATGGAGAGGCAGGCAGAGAGAGAGAGAGGGAAGCAGGCTCCCTGCTGAGCAGAGAGCCCGATGCGGGCCTCGATCCCAGGACCCTGAGATCATGACCTGAGCCGAAGGCAGCGGCTTAACCCACTGAGCCACCCAGGCGCCCTAGGATGTTCATGTTTATAGTAAAATGTTGAGTTACCATCCCAAGTAAAAATATAGAAACTGCATTTCAAAAAATAATAATTCTAATCTTTTAATATTTTTCATAATCCATTTTCTTAACTTGTGTAAATTAAAATACACTTGGCCTCATTACTAGATTAGTTTCCCACATTATAACAAATACATGTTCCTTCAGACAGATCTCACAGGTATAATTCTACATATGTTTGCATGGAGATATGTACATCCTGCAAATTCTATGCTTGCAAGGTCAGGTTTAGAACAGCCATGAAATCACCCAGGACTTTCGGGCACATTGCATTAAAACATAAATAAAGGAAGGAACCAAAGGAGGGAACAAAAGAACACTAATGATGGAAAAATCTTACCTAGCTGATAGTCATCATGTCAGTTTTACTTAGTTTCCCACTTTATTGTTATATGAAACAATTAAATTATGTATTGTGAAGAACTAGGGTGCATAGAATACATTTTGCAAATTATTTGGTTTGATCACTCACCCTTCCCTCTCTTTCTCCTCTTTACACACATACCACCCCCCACATACACATACACACTCATAGAGAGAGATGTATAAAATGAAGTTCACCAGAAAAGCTAATGACCATTTTTTCTGCATGATAGGGGTTTTAGGTGATTTGGGTTTTTTTCCTTTGTACACTTGTTTTCCACATTTAAAACTGTGATAGTAATACAAGAAAAAATCAAATTAAGTTCCGTTACTGAAAACAATTAGTAGAAATAAATTTTATCTTTAAAACATTTGCATACATAAAGTAATACAAAGCAGACGTAAAACGTATGCCCAGCTAGGAATGTAAAATAAGCAAGATTTTCAGGGCACCTGTGTGGCTCAGTAGGTTCAGCCTCTGCCTTTGTCTCAGGTCATGATCTCAGGGTCCTGGGATTGAGCCCCACATCGGGTTCTCTACTCAGTGGGGAGCCTACTTCCCCCTCTCTCTCTGCCTGCCTCTCTGCCTACTTGTGATTTCTCTATCAAATAAATAAATAAAATTTAAAAAAAAGCAAGATTTTCATAACTAATAATAAAAGGATTTTAAAAATTTTCTTTACATTGCCTTCACTAAGAAAAATGTTCAAAAATATCTCTGCCTTAGTAAAATCCATAATAAAATTTATTATAAAATTATATGGTACTATGAATGCTCAAGTATTTATTAAAAATTAATAAACTAAAACCAAATCTAACCTCTTTGTAAAAGTCTATATCAAAAAACATTTGCAGTTCAATTGGTTAGAGAAAAGATGAGAAAAAGGAAAATGGATATGTAAAAATTTTAAACTAAAACACCATTGAACATTTATCAAAATTCTGCAAGATAAATGAATTTCTAGACTTAGTTGACAGCTATAAGAGTATTTCTTCTAGATCTTGATAAGGACAATGTTATTAAAATTCTTACCAACAGGTCTTCCTTTTGGCTTTAGTATTAACTGTTCATAACCAATTTGCTCACAGCGTCCAGACAAAATAATTTGGTAAGAACACAGAATGGAGAGATATTTACAAGGATTGCCTGAAGGATATGTGTTACAGATATTCCTCTAGACAAACACCACTGTATCCCTGAATCAAGCCTGAGCCCAATAGATTTTTTCTCTTATCAAGGTATATTTTTCTGAAGCAACTAATATTTTATCTCATGAAAACTGACTTCTGTGGATAAGATTATGGATTTTGGAGACAGCATTATCTGGATTCACATCCCAGCTCAACCAGTTAATAGTAATGTGACTTCAGACAAAAACGTTTGATTTCATTGAGAGTCCTTTTCTGCCACAGATAAAATAGAACAACATCACCACTTTGGAGATTCATGGCAATAATTAAATAACATAATTATATTACAAAGGCCACGTACAACTTTTAGACTACTATGTGATTGATAAACACTAGTTCTTTAAACATAAATAATATTGAATAGTATCATATTTACTGATTGATACAAACTTTGCTTTTACTACTAATCAACTCAGGACACAATCTATGATCTTCTTTATTAATACCAGATTCCACGACATAAATGTTTATTTTCCTATTACCCTCTGAATTTATCTATGGTTTTTCTTCCTGGGGTCCCTTTTCCTTCATGTTATTTATCAGTTTAGTGTTCTGTTCAATCTTGTATATTCTAGTAATTACTCTTGAAATTAAGAAGCATGTAGCAGGGGAGCCTGGGCGGCTCAGTGGGTTAACCTCTGCCTTCGGCTTAGGTCATGATCCCAGGGTCTTGGGATTGAGCCCTGCATCAGGCTCTCTGCTCAGCAGGGAACCTGCTTCCCTTCCTCTCTCTCTGCCTGCCTTTCTGCCTACTTGTGATCTCTGTCCTTCAAATAAATAAATAAAATCTTAAAAAAAAAAAAGAAGCATGTAGCAAATACATATATACTTTTGTAAGTATATAAATAATAAAATAAAGACTCGGTTTTTCAAATTATTAAGTAAACTTTATCCCAAACATGGGACTCAAACTCATGACCCCAAAATCAAGATTTGCATGATCTACCAACTGAATCATTCAAGCACCCCATAAAGACTGTGTGAATAATGTTTTATATCCTGTAAAATTAACATTGGTATTATGTTTTCTGTTACCTAAGATCAGATTATCGATATCATCAGGAAACAACTAGGAATAAAGTATTACCACTTCAGAATAAAATATTCAACTTGCCCCAAATTAATCGATAATAACAAAAAACTTACTTGAAATCAGGCAGTGTTTTTACCTGAGAAGTAGCCTGTGCTATGGCTTATACATAAATATGTATGAAAAACTCACCACAGTACAAAATACTATTACAGCTTGGTTGGTGAAAAAAGCAAAATGGTACAGAAACATATACATAGCTTGGGAAAATAATTTAATTTTAATAGCAAAGATTACATTAACGTATTGATTGCTGGCAAGCACTCTAACAAATATTATAAATCTTAAACATACAAGTTTAAATTAAAAAAAGAAACTATACTGGAAGTTAAAAAAAAAAGAAAAAAAGCTTTCTGACATTACTATTTGCCATTGAAAAAGACTGTGACGATTCATTCTAAATTGAACAATATAAATTATTTTCCAATTTGTTATTCTAGTGTCTTTTTCATAATACTCTCACCTAGACCTGGTAGGGTTAAGTTACATTTTACAATACATGGTTGGTATTCAAAGGTAAATGGGTCACACAACTAGGTAGGTCATAGCAAAATTTCTACTTATATGCCTTTTCCAAATATAATTTAAGGACTGATATTTATCCACTGCACCTGACCTAGCAATTTACTGAATTAAGTACTAAATAAAATTTGCCAGTGCAGGTATTATCACAATATATCTTTAAATAAAAATTAAACTGAAATTCTAGTCCAAGGCCAAATATTTTTAGTTTTGAAATTAAGAATCTAACTTAAAACAACATTGTAAAGAAGCAGAGTAAAGTGGTATTTTTTAAGCCTGTAAAAAGAAAATGACACTCAGAAGTTGAAATCCCCTCCAAACTAAGTTACTGAAATGAAAAAGCTGCTGAATGATCTGTAAGTGCCAGAAAATATGTTCTCACACCGGCGTAATCTTAGATGTAAATCTTGAGATATGTCCCAAAATGGAGCAGTTAATTTCATTCTCTCATGCATTTTGATTGAAAAGGAAAAAGGGTTTTGCTTGAAATCAAACCGCCCAAACCTAAATTAATTGTAGAGTTCAAAGAACATGACTTTATAAAACCCTTAATTATACCTATTCACAGAAAAATGTGTGTGTGTATCCTGAACTAAATTTTCAATATTAACTTGCAACATCATTAGCACATTTAGTCCTTAAATGGATCCTTTCTGTTAATATGAATGATCCCAGTTTTAAAGCTATGGAAAGTAAGGTCAGAAAATTTAAATGAGCCATGAATTAGTGCCATTCATGTCCACTGTTAAACACCAATCTCTTTTTTCTACTTTGTTTTTGGTAAATTTTCTTCTTAGTATTTATTTTCATAAATAAATTACTTTAAATAATGTTGAGAGGCAATAAAACTAACTGTAAAATTATTACCTAATTGTTCTTATTTCATCATACCTTGATTTTCTCACTTACCATATTATATTCAAATTAAGACTTTATACATACAATTTCACTGAGTATGCAATATTTGATACAGAGACAGCATAACTTATAAAATTATTCCCTTACTGTTGACTATTTAGTTTCTTTCCAATTTCCATTACTCTATACCATATTATTTTAAAACTATGTGTGTGGGGGTCGCCTGGGTGGCTCAGTTGTTAAATGTCTGCCTTCGGCTCAAGGTTATGATCCCAGGGTTCTGGGATCAAGCCCTGCATTGGGCCCTGCAGTGGGCTCCCACTCCCCATGCAGTGGCCCTGCAGTGGGCTCCCATTCCCCATGCTTGTGTTCCCTCTCTTTCTGTATCTTTCTCCGTCAAATAAAGAAATAAAATCTTAATATGTGTGTGTATGTGTGTGTGTTTTAAGTTGAGTTATCACAATGGAGATAACTGACCTAAACATTTTTATAACAAATTTCACACACTGTCTAGAACATGAGAGAAAATTATTTACATTTGTTTTGAAACAAAATAAATTAGCAGTGACAAAATGCTGAAGTCCATTGAATGAATATTTTCAGGTGATCAAGGAGGCTTCTTCTGTTTTAATTGTTTTATTACTCAATGTTATTTAAATTAGACTGTGAACAAACTTTTTAAATGACACATGGATTTCTGGAAGTATTAGTTCAGATACTATAATTAAAATTTTAATTTTGAATAACTCAAAGTTTTAAAAAAATTAGAAACTCCATGCCATGACTGCTATTAAGTTCACAAAGGCTCTTCCCGATTGCTGCCTGCCCATAGGAGCGTTGAGCATCCAGGAAGGGCAAGAATATCCACATCCCTGTATCTCTGTCCACATTTAATTTCTATCTAATCACATTGATATCAATACTATAATGATTTCTATGATTGTTCAGCATAGTCTACTCTACTGGGAGAGAAAGATAAAGAGGCTAAAGACACAGGTAATTTCTGGCCATCTTATTTGGGAAATTAGGAAAACTATTCATTTTAGTGGGCATTTTCTAAAGTCTATATCCTAAATCGATGGCTTTGTTTACATACAGATCTTAAGTGCTGTATTCAGCTCCCAGAGAAATAACCTCTTTCTCAAGAGTCCCACTTTGGGAGTTAGCCCTGAGAATTCATGGGTCATCTTCTAAAGACATAATGTAATGAGCCTTTTCCTGTTTATTTCAATGTAATAAACCTTCCTTCCATGAGAAGATACAGATGTAACAATTAAAGAAGAAAAATTAAACAACTACATCAATACCATCCATGACTGCAAAGGACATTTTAGGAGACAAAAATCTCTAACTATAAAATTACAAAAGCAAAGTGGCAAAATGTTCCTATTTCACACCAACTGACAGATTGTGAAAAACTTTAAAGAGGCTAGGGTTATAGAGACTGTATATTAGGCCTTCTTAGAAAAAGAGCCCTCAAAAAAAGCAAAAACTTTGTGGATCCCTCTATTGTTCACTGGTGTGCATGGATACATGTGTACACATGTAACTGAGAAAAATAATAAAACAAAGAAGCAAACTACACACTTCTAAGAAAAGCTACCTCCAGTCTCGATGTAAAATATTTCCTTGGTATAATGATACAGCTTATAAAAGAACAAGGAAGAAGGCTGAATCTAAATTTAGGGCAAAAGTGAGGGCAGAATGGGGTCAGGACAGAAAGAGAGGAGAATGGAAAAATAACACCTTAAGTAAAATTTTACTTTCCTCAATACAGTTAATCCAAAATCATTTCAGCCAGCATGTCACAACCCACTTATACATCAACTGGATTTGAGTGACAAAAATTTGCCAAGCCAAAAGGGATGCAGTATTTGTCAAAAAGACTGAATTGCACTTTCATATTAGTACAAAAAACGACAGTGCATGATGATTGCCACAAGCATGAGGTTGTTTAGGGGATAATTCGGGCACCTTAACAGTAGGTAGTAATGGAAAATGTCTATCTCTTTTTCTTTCCTTTCAAGGTAGGCACTTGTAATGTGCCTTGTTATACTGCCAAACCATTTCTCACTCCAAACTCCTTAAATACCACCTGTCCAAGCTGAAAATATATATTTTTTTAACTGAAGACATATGCAGTATTCCTTGCTGAAAACCACAATATAACAAATGCTTTATTGCCTCCCAGGAAAATTAAAATATCATGTACTATCTGTAATATAGGAGCAGCTCTGTTTCACTTTCTGTTAACACAGGCATACATTTATTTCTCTGTTTTTTTTAAGAATTTTGATGACTGGTCTATGAAATGACTGTAATAATGCCCTTCTATTTTTTGAAAGAACATTTCTAACTCTAGAAGAACTGCTTCATCAGATCAATTCTTAATTTTAAGATAATATCAGTATTATCAAATTTTAGCTTTATTATTACAAATATATGTATACATATTTCTGTCAAAACATATTTCCAGAAGCTTAGCAGATTTCCAAATCTGACACCTTCTCTCATAGCCAATTTTATATTAGAGGAGATATATCCACGTCTTGTTAAAATATAATAAAGGAATTGATCGACCAATTTAAAATATATTGTGAGAGTCTTTTTTACTAAAATTGCACACAACTAAATAACTGATTAGACTAAACATGGCTTTAAAAAAGACTTACTGATTACAAAATTATAATTATAAAAATATTGTAACTTAAAGAAAAAGCGGTCAGCTAAAAAAAGTAGAACTCCAATTTAATCAGCCCGTGTAATGAACATTACACAAAGACTAATGAATCATTTAAGGAATGAATCACTAGAGATGACCCATTTTTGTTTTGATAACAGGCAACTGAGGAGTCATTTCCTTAAAATGATATTTGTAGTGCTGTTTTATAATATAGTCTCAATCTTGCTGACCTACGTTTTAGTTTATAAGAACATTCCACTAAAATCTGACAGAGTAGAAGCACTTATTTTCTGTTCCTCACTCAATTCTCCATCTCTGGGGGGAAAATCTTGGACAGTCTAGATATTTAACTTTATCCTAGAGAGTCTTCTCTTTTAAAGGTTTAGACAAACCAGACTAATTATTTTTAGCTCACAAACTCAAGAGTAGAATTTGATACTACACTGGAGAGAACAAGTTGTTAGAACTCAAAGTTCTAGTAAGGTATCTGTTCAAGACTGTCCCATACTAGCTTTGCAGAAAATGAACACACCAGCACTGCTGTTAATCCCTAGTACACATGACCCTCTCCCTTCATGGTGTGGGGGTTTCCTGCAGAAAAGCACCATGAATCTTTGCAGGGAGGCACCATGAGAGGTCAGCGACCAATAGAGAAAAGAAGATACAAGTGAATTCAACAGGGTTCAGTTGGGTGGCTCTGCTAGTTATGGTTCTGCTTTTGGCTCAGGTCATGATACTAGGGTCCTGGGATTGAGTCTTAACAAAACCTTAAAAAGAAAAAAAGAAGTGAACTCAACAGACATAAGCCTATTTGCAAGTTTGCCCAGAATCAGCCGGTGAGAACCAACAGTAAACCAAATTTTGATTCTGCCCTTGGCATAATCCTCTCAGCTGCCCATTATGGGGAACACTTAAGTTGATTCTAAGAATATCACAATTAGAAAAACTCATCAGTCTTTCTAAAATACACTGAACAAGCTTAATATATTTGTAAACATAAAACACTGTATATTTTAAAGTTGGTTCTTTGCAAAAACATTAATAGTTTAAATAATCTGGACAGATACTGATGCATATAGTATAAAATAGTATAATAGTACATTCTCCCCCCAAGAGTATAATTTTTTCATGTTGAAAAAACTTCTAATTCAAGAAGAGCATACCCATGACTCCCAAAACCATGAATGAAAGTGTGATGACACCCAAATCCTTGTATCCTGCTCTATACCTTCTCTACTTACCTGTAGACCCATGAATGTTAGTTAACTGCCTACACCCAATTTCTTATTGCATAAACTAAACATGGTAACTTCTAACATTTTCCCCAAGGTTTAACTTAAGCCCCATCACACTATACCTTAATTTTCCAAGCCACAATTCACTTCCAATATGTCACAAAATTTGACTGATTGCATCTCTCAAATCTCAACTCTGTCTCCTCATTGGAATTCTTATCTCCACTGCTTCAGTTCAGGCACGGATCAATTTTTCCTTACACTGAGGTAACAGCCTTCTAATCTCCCTGAAATCTTTCGATCCTTTTCCTAAATCACCACTAGAGAAATATTTCTTTAAAAAAAAAAAAAAAAGATTTATTTACTTGAGGTGGGGGAGGGACAGAGGGAGAGAGAATCCTGAAATACACTATCTGCTGAGCAAAACACGATGTGTGCTCAATCCCAGGACCCTGAGATCATTAGCTGAGCTGAAATCAAGAGCCAGTCACTTAACTGAGTCACCCAGAAGTCCCACTAGGGAAATATTTCTAAAACACCCCAAATCATCCTAAACATGTTAATTAAAGAAAATAAAATTAAAATCATTCCCTACAACAAAATATTTTAATGTACTAGTGAAAAAAAGTAAGATGGACAGATGGAAAAATAAAAAATGGATAGGTGGACTGATAAATGATATGGTAAATATAAAGAAAGGTAAATTACAGTTATAGATGTATGGGTATTCACCACATAATTCTTTTGGATTTTCTGCAAATTATAACTTTTGAAATATCAGAGGAGCTATTTTTAATGAAACAGCTAATATTTATTGTGTAGTAATGTAGTAATGGCTAATATTTATTGTGAGCTTCTAATGTGCAAAGTAGTATTTATCCAAGCATTGTTTCTAATGGTGTGAAAAAATATTTCACATTTTGGATGTTTTTGACTCTCCAGAAAATAGAGGAGGTGGTGAGGGAAAAAGCTCTGATTTGTTGCATTTGCCAATATCCATGCTGTAACACTCTGGCTACAGTTTTTAAGCTTCCCAAGACTGAACTGGAAGAGATATGCATTAGTGTATCATCATATATTATCCCCAACATACACATAAAATAGACATAAATAGCTGGAAGAACATAGATAATGGTGCAATATATTTAAATAAGTAGAAGGCTTGAATACACAATACTTTTGTACAAAATATAACTAGCATAATTTTAAGTTTGTATAATTTTTAATAACAAGTTAACAACTGGATGGCAAAAATCCTAAAAATATAGCAATCAGTTTTCTGCTTTAGCACATCACTGATTATCTGACAAATATCAAATTAGGAAGTTTCAATTTTTGATCATTATTTTACAGATGATAGTATAAAACATTAAAGAGACTTAAGTTACTTGCCCAACAGTAATTATTACAGCCAGTTTTTAATCTAGATTTTACTGACTCACAAACCTTAACTCATAACTGCTAATTCTCAGAGTCTTCTGCCTAATGAAATTCTACTCTTACTTCAAGGCTCTTTTGTGCTCCCAGAGAGCCTAAAGCATCTCTATTATACCACTTATCAGTCTAATTATGTACCTACATGCCCATCTTCTAACATCTCCAGGCAGCTCTGCATAGAAATTCACTCAGGCAGCCTGGATTTGCACCCAAGAGTTTATACTAGCGCCTGACACTTAATAAGTACTCACTATATGTGAACCATTATGACCATGATTCCTTCGACTTGGAGAGGTTACGGATCAGAGTCTTTGCCTTAGAATATCCGACACTTAAGGCAGTGTCTGGGACATAGGAGACAATCATGTAAAAGAAAGCAAGAAAGTACAATAACAATGACAGTCTTGGTTTTCTCATCAAACAGCTTTTTGATACTGATCAAATCAGTTCACAACGGTATCCAATTGTGCAGAACAGTAATAGTGGGGAAACTGGACTTGATTAATTCTCAAGTACTTTCTTGTACAAAAACTTCATGGCTGCACGCATGTCCTTGCACTTGCCAGTAAAGTGCATTGATACAATACTTACAAAGTAACTGATCAATACACGTCAAAAATTTTTCAGCCACGCAGAAGAATGATATGTGCAAAATTCTTATTGTAGCACGTACAATGGCCGATCACTGGAGTCCAAAATTTCAGTGACAAAAGAGTGGTTAAATACATTCTAGTACAAAGTTCCAACAGAATATTATGCAATCATTAACAATGATGGTTAGAATATTCCACAGAAATGAATTAATAGGGTGGCAAGTAAAATAAGCAGAATGTAAAACGGTGTCTGTCCTACACTTACAACTTAAAGGAAAAAAAAAAGAGGCATGGGGAAAAATAATACTGCATTAACAAAAATAACAATAGTTTTATCAACACTGTAGATTAGAAGTGCTCTTCGAAAAAATTCTATTTGCAGAATTTTGTGTGATGTTCTGTTACACATAATTTATAAAAACGGTTTGGGTGTTTGAATTCTAATGGAGTCTTTACAAAATCTGGGACTTCCAGCAAGGGGTTTCTAAAAAAAAAAAAAAATAAATAAATGATTCTGCTTTTTTAATATTCCCCAGAAATGTCAATGGATAGTGTCCAAACTGTTAAAATTGATTGCAAAATTTTTAAAGAAAACCTAAGTTAGTTCAATTAAGCTTAAAAAACAACCATTAATTCAATGAGCTGATCTTTTCCAAAAGTAACAGGTTCACTGATGAAACTTATCCTTAAAAATGAGTTTTTCTCTCAGTGGAGATTAAGCCAGAAGTAAAGAGGAGACAGAAGTTAAAGGATTATCTGAGACAGCTGGAAGGAAGATTCAGAGAAAACCTTTGCTCCCAGATGATTCCAAAAACAAGCAGTATTCTGTATTCTGATGAGTTTAATGTGGGATGGCAACATAGGGGAAAAATAAACAACCCCAATGGAGAGAAATTGAATAGAATAAGGAGCTGCTTTCTATATCCTGTCACTTGTTAGTAGTGGTCTATCTCCATATTAACCAAGTTTCCTGTTGAAACTGCTTTAAAAACAAAACAGATGAGAAATATTGTCTTCTCTTCACTAGTTTATGTCTAGCTCTCCCAGTGTCTGGTAGGGGTTCAGAATTCATTGACTAAATCATCGAGGAAAACAAAACCATCAGCTCAAGCCATCAGAGAGTTTATGTTAATAATCTGATATAGACAGTCTGCTTTGATTTAAAAGGACAAAGCTTCATACTCTACAGCAGTATTGTGCTTCATGATGGCATCTCCCTGGACAGAGAAGAGCTATTGTCATCTTCATTTTACAGTTCTTAAATTATAGAGCAAGTTCCAACATACTTGTCCAAGTTCACAAATTCATCAATATACCAATTTGTTTTGCAATTACAATAGCTTTTTCCCAAAAGCACTGTGCTTTAAAATGCCACCATGTAAAGATGAGAAGATGAATGACAGCTTAAGATAATATTGTTTAGTATTGGAGAAATTAAACATTTTCTTAAATTCCCTATATTGTTATAATTTACTGAGTGGCAAAAAAGGAGTTAAAAATCAACAGTTTCTAGGGACCCCTGGGTGGCTCAGTTCACTTAAGTGCCTGACTCTTGGTTTCAGCACAGGTCATGATGGTGTGGTGTGATCGAGCCCTGTGTTGGACTCTGCAACTCAGCACGGAATCTGCTTCAGATGCTCTCTCCCACTCCCTCTCTCAAATAAAATAAATAAAAATCTTTAAATAAATAGATAAAAATCAATGAAATATCTAATGAAAACTTTGCAAAGACTACTGCCATTTAAATTTCAATACTAGATACCCATTCCTTGATTCACCTCTAAGGTCTATCATGGAGTAGAAAAATCTCTAGAAAACCCAAATATTATGATTTCCAGTAATTGTTCCTATGAGTGTTGAGCAAGTACTTCAGGTGCTCTTGACTTAAAGGAATACCTAGTAAATGGTACAGAAATTAATTACTGTTATTAGGGGAGCCTACTATATATATTGTTTTGATAATAAATTAGTACAGAGGCACATGCAACATCAGTACAAAATGCATGATGTGTGTAAATTTTGAAGGGTGGATATAAAATGATTGAATGTAGTACCTACTTAGAAATAAGGTAAGAGGTAAAAACAAACTATTTTTCTGAATGATTATTATTCTTCATTGTGAAGGACTAAGTGTACATGGGAAATAGCAACCAAGCTAGAAAATGACACATGAATTATTTCAACTCAAACTTTACCCCTGTGATTTGGCTAAGACAATTAAAATGGACATCACTCAATGATTTCTAGGCCAGATCATATGTAGTGACAGCTGAATTTACACAGATCTTGCTTAGGGTGACATGAAAGGCATGAATTTCTGCCCTTTGAAGTTCATTTTTTTATGGGGTTCACAAAGTATAATACAACTTACAACACTCCAGATTAGAATTCACTCATTATCTCTTTCCTTTGAATATGCTTTATCCCCTCTGCAGTTTATATACAGGCTGGCAGACAGGAAAGTGCACCGAAGAGAGTCACTACAGCAATTATTAGCTATAACAAGACCATATCTTGTACGAAGACAGTGAAGACCAGGAAGTGAGATTCTGTGATGACCCCAACTTCAGATTTAGCTAAGAGTCAAGTTAAATGATGAAAATAACAAGATACATCTTTATAGAGTCGTTTTTTTTCTACACAAGAAACTGTACAGAGTGACTAACACTCTCACAAAACACTAATTATAACTAGTTAGAGTCTGGATAAGTGAGTTCCAAAATAATCATGAAGGCCATACTTCTCCTCACCAACTCTGCCCCACAAAATGTGATGCATGTTTGTTTGTTTTTGTTGTTGTTCTTGTTTTGTTTTTTGTTTTTTTTTTGGGGGGGGAGGGGGCAGAACCTGATTTAAGAGTTTTCTTCCTTACTCCAAAGCAAAGAAAATAAATTCTAAGTCAAATAAGGAAGTAAACAGGGAGTGAAAATTAAAAGCGGAGGAATGTTCTCCAGGTAAAAAGGAAGAATATCAAGGGCAAGTCTATAGGCATCAGTGTGACATCTAAGAGAAGTCTGAAGCTTAAAGGTTGTCTTTGGAACCTATTTTCATAATTAACATATCCCTTAGTGTTTATCTGGATCCATAGCTTTTTAATTCTACCTAGGTCATATTCTTCTCTAGACACTCTTGTGTCGTTATCATTAAGACATTATTAACATGTCATTTTATTTTTATTTCTATTCCCCGATATCAAATAAAAGACCTAGGGTTGGAGGGGAAATCCAGGACATTTAATGGGACCAATGCTGTTATTTAAATCATTTCCACCTGTCAGCTTTACAGTAGTATGCAAAATTCAATATAAATAAATGAAGCCAATAAAAAGAGTACTTAATGATACCGTTAACAGACTCAGCATGTGGTAAAGTACTATGGATAAATAAAAAGTGTCATTTTCACTGGTTACCAAATGCTTTCTGGCAACAAAGTTAAGTCAGAAGAAGACAATTTTAAACTGGAAGCAACACAACTCTATTTAGTTAATTATACAGCTACTAATCAAGTACCCTATAAGGAAATGTGCTGTGAACTGTATGTATGGTTAACTGTACACCCCCTGCCTGAGGTGAAAAACAAAAGACAGTAGAAAAAGTGATTTCATAATTGTTCAACTTTCATGAACCTTATGCTGGGAGTTCTTAGCATTACCGACCATTGGAAGAGTTAACCAAAAAACTGATTATATTCTAAATCTCTCTTTCTTTTTCTCCCTTCCTCTCTCTATGGAAATTTTGGGGAAAAAAATATATATATCATGGAAATTTACAATAACATTTCTATAATCCATGGCCACAGATAATTCAAAACAACCAAACGAATTTCTTTGATAATTTAAATCAGGGTGTGACTTATAGTTTCCATTTAATACCTCCATCTGTGCATACGCTTTTCCTATGTGTTGATACAAAGGAAAGAGTGAAGGCAAATCATACATATGGTGACTATTGGCTGTGCATTGTTTTATGCATTATTCCACAGTTAAGGAATTAGGGATAAGGTTATAGGCTCATTCATCACAAGTATTAATCTATCTCTGTTCAGAAAAGAAAGGTTGATACTGTTTTCAAACACACTGTTGGAAAAAATTATTTTCCAATCAGAAATTATCCTTCTCAACCCTGGATTTCCAAAGTACCTTGTATTTCTAATATACCACTTACTACATTCTTCTTATTATTGTGGTTCTAACACTAGACTGTCAGTTCCTTAAGAGCAGGAATCCTGTCTTATGAATGTTATATCTTCTGCACTCTTAAGTGCAACAACGTTATACAACGTTGACCCTCAAAATTTATGAAATAAATCAATACTCTATCAACTTCACAGTAGCTCTTGAGTTTCTCTGCAACCTTCCACAATTTTCTCTTCTAAAATAATGCATCATGTCATAGAAATTGCACGCATATTAATAATATTGGACAACCAACTTATCTGAAAAAGAGAAGTGAACCAAACAATAAAGTTAGATCACCTAAAATGTGTTTAAAATCTCTTTAATAAAAGGAACTTTCTTGATTAAGAATAACGATATGACCCAGGAATTTACAGATATCCTCTTTTGGATCTAAGATGAAAGACATGCTGTAGAAAAAACTATGGCCAGGGTAATTTTTTTATTATTATAAGCATGTTTTTGTGGTCACTCTGCCTCCGTCTTTCCTTAGTTCTAACTCATCTTCCATAGAGATGGAATAATCTTTCTGAAAGCAAATCTAGGAATGTTAGTCTTCTTCTTAAATACAACTGGAGAGCAGTCTAGATTATCTCAGACCTGGTCACATGCCACCTGTGGGCTCGGTTCTACCACTGCCCAGAGTTACCCAAAGCTCTACCTTATTTTCAGAACCAAAAAAAACATCAACAGTATTTACAAATGGGTTAAACATATGTTTCCTCTGTTTTTAAGTCTATTTTCCTATTTTTTTTTCCTGCCTTAAAAATTCAAAGTCAAGTTTTAAGGTCCATCTTTCATGTTTTAAAGCCATCCCTTGTTGGTGACAGCTGCTCTTAAACACTCAGAACAGCTTCTTCTCCTAAATTCCTATCATTTTGTATTTCACTCTGTGTTTATAGTCTGTCCCTTGAGACTACAAGGGGCTTAAGTGCAAGACATTGCTTGTATAACTTTGAAGATCGAGTATTTAACCCATGCTGCTAACAAAGAAAGAAGCTAATAAAAGTTTTTCTGAATAAAAAGGAAAGAAATCTAAAAACGAATTTTAGGCAAGAAATAACAAGTGTTGGTGAAGATACAGAGAGAAGGGAACACTTGCGTACCATAGATGAGAATGGATATTAGTATAGCCACTATGGAAAACAGTATGGAAGTTCCTCAAAAAGTTAAAAATAGAACTACTACATGATCCAGCAACTCCACCACTGGTTATTTAACCAAAGAAATTAAAAACCCTAATTCGAAAATATATGGGCACCCTTATGTTCACTACACTATTATCTACAGTCGCCAGGATATGGAAACAATCCAGTGTCTGTTGATGGATGAATGGATAAAGAAATTGTGGTTTCTACATATGTACACATATCCGCGCGCGCGGATACTACTCAACCATAAAAAGAATGAAATTTTGCCATTCACAACATTATAGACAGAATTAAGTGTATTATGCTAAGTATTATGCTAAGTGAAATAAGTCAGAGAAAACAAACACCATATGATTGATATCACTTAGATGTGGAATCTAAAAATCAAACCAAATGAAAAAAAACAAAGCAAAACTCATAAATACAGAGAACAGACTGAAGGTTGACAGAGGGAAGATGGGTAGGAGGATGGGCAAAATGGGTAAAGAGGATCAACAAGTACAACTTATAATTATGATGTAAACAAGTCATGAGTATGTAATGCACAGGTTGGTGACTATATTAAATAATATTGTACTACATATCTGAAAATTGAAGAATTATTTTCCATGACTTTGCTTATGGCTTTTTATCTGTAGCTTTTTTTTTTACTTCAATATTAATAGCAATGCCTTTTGAAATTCTTGCTCAAAAACAAAGAAGCTGTATAAATATCAGATATAAGAAATTAATACTTTAAAAAAAATTAAAACAAGCATTAATTATAAGCTTTCAGTTCAAATTAAAAATTATGTCACTCTTATGCTCCTAAACCATACAAATTCTTTTAAGAGTTGTTTATTTTGTTTTATCCTCAAGGCTGAGTTTCAATGATAACTAGTCGTTGTGATTGATAACTATCTTAGATCACAGTAAAAATCAATAAATGGGGGCGCCTGGGTGGCTCAGTGGATTAAAGCCTCTGCCTTCAGCTCAGGTCATGATCCAAGAGTCCTGGAATCGAGCACTGCATCAGGCTCTCTGCTTGGCCAGGAGCCTGCTTCCCTTCCTCTCTCTCTGCCTGTCTCTCTGCCCACTTGTGATCTCTGTCTGTCAAATAAATAAATAAAATTTAAAAAAAAAATCAATAAATGGCCATTTTGCTGACAAAGCTATAGCCCAAAGGCCAAAATTTAATTCCTCACATTGTAATTTCCCGAATATGCCTGAGTATTGTTTTGTTTACCATTGTGGATTTATAAGAGAAAAAAATGCATTTTTAGTAAATCTTTACCTCTAAAATAACACATCCTCCTCGTCAATGCTTCGTAGACCTACATTTCACTAAAACTTGCCAAGAGCATTGAACTTCAGTGTAAGAATAAAAAATAGTTTTCCCAACTGTGTAAATATATTACGCTCTGGACACCCTGAACTCTTGACCTTCCCTATGAGGGAGATGTGCTAAAATGTCAGTTAATCATAAAACAGTGCCACAATGGGTTATTCAGAAGCAGTAGGCAATTTAAAAGAGCAATTTTAACATGCAATTGCCAAACCATGCAATGAAGACAATTTCTGATGATGGTATACTTTATTTCCATTTAATAAGAGAAAAAGAAAGAAACTGTATTTCCTTAGCTTCTATACCAGATGGTATACCCAGAGGAAACTGACACAGAGAAAAAACAAGCATACTTTCTTTGATTGTTCAATGGAGTTTTTGAATTACTTCCCATTTAAAACAACTTCACATTTATACCTTTTTTTAAAATTCATAAAATGCCTGAAGAAGCATTATATGAACAATAACATGGGTCAGGCTGTAAGCTAACAGTGCAATAATCATACCCCTCAGGTGAATAGAGAAGCGTGAGGCAAGCGTAGGAGGCCATAGCCACCAGAGGCTGTAATTACCACCTCTTCTAACTTGAGAGACCCTGAAGCAGGTAATTGCACTTACCAAATGATTTAAATGTACTTTAGAAAGAAAACAAACAAAAAATAGCTTTGGCAACTAGGCAGGGCATTTTCAGAAAAGGATAAAATAAAACAATATTTTACACCTCTTCAACTGCTTAAAACATTTAAAACACAGCATATATTTGAGTGTTAAGCTCACCAATCAATTGTGCTTTCAATAAAAAGTGAAGTGGCAAGCATTTAACTATGTTCCTCAGAGAATAAGTTAGCTGTGCAGATACTCTTTTGTAAAAATATACATTCCTCCCAGATTTTACCTGTTATACTTTCATTTAGGCATGCCATATTCTTCTGAAAGGGAGAGAAAAAACATCACCCATACTATGAGAAAGAGCAAAAAGAATTCAGGCTTTTCAAATACTAGAAAATGTGTTTTGAGTCCTAGTTGCCCAGTTGTCTGACATTAGGTAAGTCATTGTTTCACTTTGTTTTGACTGAGTCTTAGATTAACCAGCTACAAAATTGGTAAAATAATATATCTACCTCACAGGTGTGAAAATAAAGTATCATGATGGAGTCACTTCATATGCTGATTATAAAACAAAAATAATCAATACTTCACTATGAAAATCTACATTTCCATTTTAAAAAATACAAAATTTACTTGTTAATCCACACAAAATAATTTGACTAACTTACTCTAAAATTATTTATTGGCAGATTTCTACCAAGAAAATAAAATTTACTACTACCAGAAATAAAATTTCAATGGCTTACAAATATTAAAATGGGATCTTTAACATAATAAAGTGTAATGAATTCACTCTTTCATTGGTACTCGGTAGTCAAAGAATGTCCTGTGATACACCAAAACAACAGAATTTCTAAGAAGCAGAAAATAATCCTCATTTGTTTGTTATTTTACAAGAAATTCATGTGAAATTTATTTCAGACACAAAGACATAGCTGAGAAGTTCTTATACTTATTTTTAAGGCTTCCTGATTGTCAGCATGCAGGGTGTATTAAAATAGCTATGTCATAATAATCAGCATTTATTCAACCATATGATATTAATACTACAACTACAGTGTGGCATTCTCCTACCCTTGATTAAAATGGAATGTAGAACCAGTATGCAGAGCTTGCAAAAATTAATAGAATGAAATGGGAACTCTTTCAACGGTTACTATTGGGATTTCAAAGGAATCATTTCCACAGCTTGTGAAAAAACTTTAGGCTTCTGAAATCATTACTAAATACCAGCGACTATCACAGTTAGCATAAGCTGTGTTCTAGTTCATGTTATAGGATACCAGGCTGAGGCCAGCGGAGGTGCTGGTTAAGGCTGAGAGATCTTGAATTTGGAGAAATTTGAGAGAAATTTGGATAAATTTGGAGAAATTTGAAATCTTGAATTTGGAGAAAGGAGTATGCATCTTGAAGAAGGGAAGTAGATGACATCATACTTTCACCATCAATACTGACCTTGTATTTAGATATACAATACTTATCAATTATCTACAATTTCGGCTTTTCAGAGATTGTTTATAAATTAACACAATATATATTTTCACAAGGTCTCCTCCCTTTTCTAATAATAGAGAGCAAGAATAATAGACATTCCTGATAAAACAGTAACCAGTTTCTCAAATCTACAATGTATTTGAAAATCTAAGCACTTTTCTTGGCCATAAAAACATGCACCAAACACATCTTTTGAGGACGTTTATAAACGAAGAAACATATGTGACAAAGACTCAACACATGTAAAAGATAGTTTTAAAAACAAATAAACTTTCTACAGTGGGAAGTAAAACTACAAGTGTCAGTGAGCCTGACACCATTTTATGCCAAAGGGCCCACAGATTAAATGTTTCTCAAATAAAGAATTAGAAGGAAAAGAGCATCGTAATTCCAAAATGTCAAGACATTTATAAATTTGAAAGCAACTATGAGTGTAAGTTATTTTTACTCTATTCCCTCCCACATAGATAAGGTTATTCTCAAAATAAATTACCTCAAAACACTTTATAGTCATATTTTTACTTATTACAGTCAATATGCATTCTAAACATAAGCATTCAATAGGGATAAATCAATGCTCCTTAATATGCTGTTTTCTCCACTTATTACAGCATAACTAGCTTTAAAACACAACCTCATATACTTGCAGTCTCCATTGGCTCACACATCAATAACCAATTTCAAGTAATTCCTGGTTAAACAAATATCACATTTTATTAACAATATATTGTATGGCACTGCTAAATTTTAAGGGTCTACTTTGATGAAACCCTTTAAAAAATAAGAAAACAGATGAGATATTTAAAAGAAAAAAATTTGGACATGGAAGTCAAAAAGAAGTTATCAGGAAGAACCAAATTATGGAAAGAGCCCAAATGTCCATCGACTGATGAATGGATACAGAAGATATGATATATATATTGAATGGAATATTACTCAGCCATAAAAAAGAATGACATCTTGTCATTTGCAATGACATGGATGGTGCTAGAGAGTAGTTTGCTAAGCAAAATAAGTCAGAGAAAGACAAATACCATATGATTTCATTCATACGTTTATCTTAATTAACAAAACAAATGAATATGGGGGGAAGAAAAAAAGAGAAGCAAACCAAGAGACTGACTCTTAACTATAGAGAACAAACCTAGCATTACCAGAGGGGAGGTGGGTGGGAGAATGGGTGAAACAGGGTGATAGGAATGGAGAGCACCTGTGATGAGCACTGGGCATTGTATGTAAGTGATGAATCATGAAATTCTACACCTGAAACTAATATTGCACTGTATGTTAACTTGCTGGAATTTAAAAAAAAGGGGGAGGGGGACACTTAGGGGGGAAGAAATAAAAAAGAAGACCTGGAATAGTAAATTACTGTTCATTATTTTAATTTGTATATACTTTATAAAGATTAAATGTAGAAGGAAAGATAGTTTTATTAGGAAATACGTACAGGCAATATCCTTTGTAAAATGAATTTCATTGTTCATCTTTTTATGTTAACATGGGGAATTTAATTTTGGAAGACAGAGTGAGCTATTCCTCAATATCCACAATGTCTCCTCTTTAAATTACTTCTCTGACTCGCTGAGGTTGTGGAGTCTACTTGCCTCTCCCTCAGAAAACTCACCTACTACAATCAGAATACTTTGCCACATACCTAGAATAAAAAGACTGAGCTGCAAGAAAATTTAAGAAGCAAATTGTGTGCTTTAGGCTGAGCTATGGGGACTTAACCAACATCTTCTAGGTCAAGCTGCCTACCTAACCACAGAATGTAGAAACAAAGAACAAATTAGTAAACTCTCTGTTGTCTAAATCTCAGATTAATAATTGAGCAGTTAAACTGCCTGTTAGTGAGCATCTTCCAATATAAATATTTAAAGATTTATACATAAACATTAATATATTAAAATTGAGTCAGAACTTAAAATATTTAAAGATGACAGTATATTAGGTAATTTCATGGGTTTTGCTTTGATTCAGTTCTCTTGGTGAGTAGCCCCGGAATATTGTAAAAACAAAAATACTATAAATGCCAAACACATGTGTTCAAGAAACAAAAGACATTTTATAGGCATTTACATTTTCATAGGTACCTACAGTCTTAGTTTTCAATTTTCAGAACCTAAATCACTAAATGTTCAGGACGCATAGATTCGTGCACTAACTTCTGCAGGTGTTTCAACATAATACTTGATGGTTAAAAAATGGCTCTTCCAACTAAACTAAAAATTAAGTCACTTTCAGTAATAAACAGTACACTAAAAATGCTCTCTAATAACAGAGACAATTAAACATTTCAGTGGCTTTTGATAAATAGCTAACAATTTCTCCCACTATAACAACATGGTATAATTAGGAACTGGGATCTATATTTATATATTACTTTTTATTTCACGTTTCATCCTTCCTTCCTGTTTCGTGCTATTAATTTCATCACTTCATTTCAGGCATGGGGAGGGCAATTAACAAGTCTTCGTATACTGTAGAGTTGGGTGTCAAGTTAATCCTCAACCACAGGTTTTCTGAGTAAGAGAATAATCTCACCAAGGCCAGCTTCAGAGTAACTTTTTAATCTATATTATCAGATAGGGCCTCTGCACTGTCCGGAACAAAGTTACCAAGGGAGACAATCTCCACATAGCCGAAAGGTATTCAGCACTTGCTGAATTGCCGAAGTTTCCTCTCTCATTGGTAATGATACCTTCACCAGCATCTGTCAGAGATTTTGGACTGAATACAAGCAGGCTGAGCAAAATTGCCGCTCAAGAAAAGATTATGAATTCATCATAATACTGAATAATAACAGAAACACACTGCTCTTAAATTAGTCCAATTATGACATAAAGCTACAATTTACCAAGTTTAATAGAAAGCTTAGTGTGACTGCATCATGTGCCAAGTAATTAAAACATTTAATAGTGCATTTATGCAAAATGTCTAATGCTTGATCCCTTCATGAGGCAGAGGGGCCTGCTGTTCAGTCTTACCTGCACATTTGGTTCTGGTAATTAATGGAGGTCCTGGGAGCCCCGTTCCACCTTCACCAGGTCTTGTAAGTAGAACACGGATCTCATACTCAGTATCTGGGTCCAAATGCCACAATTTATAAGTTGGAGCATTGACTGCGTGCGTTTCTGTCCAGGACCCTGATGTCATCCGGTACTCGACCTCTTTCAGAATAATGGGACCATCGCCAATGATGGAGTTAGCATTTAGCTGAATCAGCAAATAGGTAGGCCCAACACCAAGCAGCTGGGGAGGAGCAATGGGTCTTGGTGGTTCTAGAAGAGATGAAGGTACAACCCAATTAGTTAAAAATCCAAAAGACTAAATAAAATACATAAATATATTAATGTCTCTCAAAGCTGAAAGGTTTAATGCGTAATTTACTTAGGAGCACATAACAAATTCTTAAGGAAAACCAGAACAATGAGTGATCTGAACCTGTACTTTTAAAGAGTAAATACTTTCACTGATGGGATATGACCCTTTGTGCCACAAGTTTTCTTTTATTAAAAACATGTCTCTCCAGAAGATAAACTTGTACAGATTCAGTAACCAAGGGAAATAAAGGGAAAATATTTAAGGATGGATATCTCTGATTAGCTACTAACAGAGTACATTTGGGTCTCTGACATTCTTGAGGTCCTAAGACCTCAACAAATCTCCAAATTAATGAATACTGTTATAACTTTTTATTTCATTCATGAAATATGGCAAAGGAGTACTTTGGTTTTTGCTTTGTTTTTCACTTCTGCAGAGTTTTCACTTCCTGCAGAGGAGATGAGAGGAAGGAACAGCAAAGCTGAACTTAGAAGCTGATACCAAGTGCTGACTTGTTTCTACATATCCACCACAGAGTTTAAAAAAGTGCAATTTATACCGAGGCAAAATCACAAGTCACTACATATCACTAGCCTTTGGGAATAGCATGCGATAAGGCAATGAATCAAATATTAAACTCAAATGTCAAAGGTACAGTGCAATTTAATTTTGGACAGCTTAGATATTTCCTTGAAAGAAACTTTGGCAAACATTATTGTAATGTCTGAACTCATAGAAACACTGAAAAATAAATTAGGGCCCCCCTTTTATTTTTCATTTAACAATGATGCAGGTGAATTTAATACTGGACTTTATGAAGGACTCTTGCTCTAGCTCTGTCTATGTGGTCCCTATATGGGAATCCTATGTCATGAAGATGCTCTAATTAGTACCACGTGATCAGATTCTTCTTTGAATCTCTTGAACAGCATTTCTCAGGGAAGCTAAAAGACTTTAAAATAAAGTGTTAATTTTCATAAAGTGGTAACTGCCCAAAAACTGATTTAAAGGTTTGTGTGTTCCTATGTAGAATTTAAGAAACAAAACAAATGAACATATGGGAAGGGGGAAAATAAGAGAGGGAGGCAAAAAGTAACAGACCCTTAATTGTAAAGAACGAACAGGGTTGCTGGAGAGGAGGCAGGCCTGGGAAGGGCTAGTGGATGATGGGCATTAGGAAGGCACATGTGATGACCAGTAGGTGTTATTGTAAGTGATGAATCATTTAGTGATGAATCACTAAATTCTACTCCTGGAATCAATATTACACCATATGTTATCTAACTAGAATTTAAATAAAGATTTGAAACAAAAAAAAATAGGGGTAACTGTTGGCAAGGTAAGAAATACATAGGAACTTTCTGTATTTTCTGTTCAATTTTCATATAAACCTAAAATCTAAGAAATAAAGTCGATTAATTATTTTTAAATGTGTGTTTTAAGAGATAAAGCAATATATATGGAGGAAAACTTTTTTTTTTAAGATTTTATTTTTAAGTAATTTCCACATCCGATGTGGTGCTCAAACTCACAACCCTAAGATCAAGATCGAATGCTCCTCCAACTAAGCCAGCCAGGTGCCTGAAGGAAAGCTATTAAATGTAACCACACACATTGCTTCCTCCTTTCCCTCAGTAGGGGTGGACTGGAGAATATGCAAATAGAAGAAAGTTAGGAAAAGACAGCCAGTATCTTTCAAACTGGATTTTCTATTTTAATGGCAACACACCCTTGGAATAATATACAATGTAAAACAAACAAACAAAAAACCTTCACAGACAGGTTTTACTTTCTAATACAGGTTTAAATGAAGCAAGGGTTTTCAGCTGTAGCCCAGGACTTGCTTTTAAACCCTAAGAGTATAAAAAAGTATAGTTTCCATTTTATGAATCCCTGAGTTACAAACATCCCTAACATAAGGAGTAAGACTAGCTGGCCTAGACCTCTAACCATACTAAAGTCACTTTCAATAATGGTCCTCCAAAATTCATATGACAAATAATTACTGAGTAACTACTAATTGCTAGTCTGTTGTATACATTGGTTAGTCATATAATATGGCAAGGGAGATGGAGTAACAATAAAACAACAAATTCATTATTTTAAAATGAGAGTCATGTAGAAAACAGATACAATGATATTGTAATAGCACTGTATGGTGAGAGATGGTAGCTACCCTTGGGGTGAATACAGCATAAGTCATAGTAGAGCCTTATGGACTGACTACTTCGTATACCTAAAACTAATGGAGCATTGTGTGTCAACTATGCTCAAATAAAAATTAAAATTGGAAAAAATAACAACATAGGTGGAGACACCTACTGAGGAACACCGATTTTCTTCTTTCTATCCAAAAATTTTCTTCTTTCTATCCATATTAAGTTAGTCCCATCAGTAATCATGGCTCATCATGGCAAGAGCTTTCCAACTCATTATTGGTAGAACCATAGGAGCTTGTGGTTCACGAAAGTGAAAATAAAACTAAGATCATATAAGATAATGTATGTAATATGTAAAATCTACGTGTAGAATTATTTCCATTTCTATGAAAAAGTAGTTCTTAACATTTGATTTACAAACTTTACAATATCTTTTCTTTATGGTTTAAAAATTGTTTCAACAACATAAAGTCAAAATTGTGTAGAGGGCGAACTATTCCAACTTTCACTACTTCAATTGAGAAGCTACTCACAAAGTAGAAAGTTTAAATAAAACCAAAATAGTTCGGAATTTTCATTTATCTGCTAAAGAAAGAGAAAGCTAGACATTTCATATCATAAAATTTTACCAACCAACGACTTGTATATTTCAAGTTTACAAAAGTCTTAGTAGACAGAACGAGAAAGTTGACATATTTTCTAAACCTTGAGCTGAAATGGAACTGAATAGAGAAATGAGCATAATAGAAGAAATGCAAATATCTTCCCAGACTATCTCAATGTTGCACATATTTTAAGAAGCAGTCTGTACTTTGCGAATAAACTGAGTTGCCTCATATGTGCAATGTTTGTTTTCATTCCAGATGGCTCATATACTGACTAATTTAAGTTAAGTAGTAAATGAAGCTAAATCCACAGCTTCCTAGGGTTCTAACCCAAAGCTGCAATGCTTCCCATACAACACAATGGAACAATAACTTGAAGAGGTCTCATACTTAACATGACAGAGTGATTTGTCAAATGAGATATGAATAACAAACCTTGGTTAATCTAAATTTTCAAGTATTCTGAAACCTGAACTAATAACCGTATACTGAATGATAACTCTCATCCACCCAAACTCTCCACACCACTGCTGTGAAAAATAAGAAGCAAACAGAGGAGGAGAGCTGCAGGAAGAGAAACAAGAGGGAAAGCACGACAACAAAACATATTATTAGAAACAAGTGAAAAAGTAAAGCATAATATTTCTTTTGTCCTTTCTATCTTTATGGAAATGACATGTAAAAGAAAATGAAATTTGAATCCGGAGATTCTAAGTTCACAAAATGCACACACGAGTAGCTGGGTAAATGTGAGCATGTTATTTAACTTCTTGACATTATAATTTCTTCACTGGCAAACCAGGCATTATTTCAAGAATTGCTAAAGACTTTACATTTCTAAATGTGTCAACAAGCCCCATATTGGCTGTTATTTTGCTTTGTTTTTCCAGAGAGCATGTAAATTTTAAAACCAAAAATTAATAGTCATCACTAGTGTTCTGTGTACATGAAAAAATGACTTTGATATAATCAGGTGCTTAGCTGGAAGAAGGGTAATAATTCACCCTGATCAGGTTTATATCTCACTTGCTATGGTCAACAATAAGGGTAGTGCAGTTGCCAAGGAAGTAGCTCAAATTTGGAACTGTGACAAGGTTCAGAGAGACTTAGAAGCATATACCTTGTTTAACAGCATGACTAGAGTGAAATCTAGCATTAATGAGACTAATATACCACTACATATTAAATTTTTTATGTTAGAAGAAAAGAGTAGCCTCGTATTAGCATATGTGTTTTGTTTTTAGGCCCTTGAGAACAAGAAGGCTTATTTATAAAATCTCTATTCATTTCAATAAATTATGCATGAATTTTAATCAACTAGCAAATGAACAAGTAATTGTTCTGCAGCAATATTAATATTCTTCATAACTTAATACGCTATCAGATCCAGAGGTGTGGTGCAAATAAATCCCAATTGCATACTAGGTATCAGCTGAAGCATGCAATCCCCAAATTACAGGATAAACTTTGCCAATGTTACCAATTAACTTTCAATTAATGACTTACATTCATTACTCTAGATCTAAACCTATTATACAATCGTAATTGTACATTCAAATCATTTATTTATTTTATTTCAGATAATTTCAAAAAGTGCCTTGAAATCAAGATAAGTCATTATGAAACTATATCCTCATCCAATTATTTCTATTACAACACTATTTTATAAACATATGTATCACTTATTAACATTTGGTTAATTAATAAAATGCAAAATCAGATCTAGAAGTCACTAAGCCAGTAAACATCAAGGCAAATGGCACTTCTACATTCACCTTCCCAAATAAATAAATCAAATACGTCTCAGTTCTATCACCTTCCAAATTGTTTCATTTACTCATCAAAGAAGGCTTGATTAAAAGCTTCTCAAGATTAGCATTCTTACCATCAAAGAAGGCAAGGGCACTGAACTTGTCCCCTCATGGCCACTGTAACAAATGATCACTCCCTGGATGGCATAAAATGACGAGACTTATTCTCTCATGGTTCTGGAGGCCAGATATTCGAAATCAGTATTGCTGGGTCAAAATCAAGGTGACACAGGGCCATACCTCCTCCAAGTGACTAGGAAAGAATGAGTTCCTTTCCTTTTCCAACATCTGTGGCTATGGGTATTCATTCCTTGGCTTGTGACCACATCACTCTAATCTCATTGTTCACCTTCTGCTCTTCTCCTTGTTGTCAAATCTCCCTCAACCTCCTATTTAAGGTCACGTGTGAGTGTACACAGGGTCCACACCAATAACCCAAGATCTCCCCGTATCAAGACCCCTCAATCACATCTTCAAAGACCACTTTTCCCAAGAAGCCAACAGTCATGGGTTCCAAGGATGAGTACTTTTTGGTCTTCGGGGCCATTTTTCAGTCCACCTCAGAGACATACTATGATCTCATCCTTCTTCCTGGGAACTATCTCAGCTCTATCTTTTCTCCAGTTGTTTAGAACCCATGAGCCGAAAACACTTTTAGGAAAGTTTCATAGTTAGGTTTCGAACAGTGGAAACTATCAAGAGCAAATAATTTATCCACACTGCCTTTTTTTTTTTTTTTGCTATTTATATTTTTAAGGAAATAAAAACAAAGATGAACATTATCACTTCAAATGACTACAGGAGTGAATGTTCCTTTACCATATCTAAATTCCTGTAAAAATCAATTATTAGGCTGTTTGCCTTGGAGACAGATATTTTATTTACTATCATTTATTTTCCATTTATCCATTATTGAATGGATCACTTCAAAATCAATGTTATTCTATTTCTTTATCATCCCCCTCTTCAAAATTCTGATCCAGTTCCAGTTAAAAAAGAAAATTCACTAGTTCATGCTTCATGTTGTTTAATTTTCTTCCTCATCACCTATTTAAATGCTGAAGTAAAGGGAAACAGACAGTAGAGACTATGAGCAGGAAGAATGACATCAGTGCACCAAATTATTCAAGCATTTATTTATCACCTACAGTCTCATAATTTTAAATCATTTTAAATTATACCCTAAAAAGATAACAGCATAATTTAAGGGTACTTGAGTGGTTCAAGAAACCTGAAATAGTAACAATGATGAATAAGAAGATGACCTTACTTCCAATAAGAAATGGAAAGGAAGGTATGGATAATTAGAAACATTTTCTTTGGACATTTAATATCATATGCATGACAACATAATTTGTTTAATTTTTCCTTAGATGTTGAAACATAAGGTATACATTTGAAAATTTCAGATTCATGAACAAGTTTTCTCACAGATGCACACTTTATGAACTGCAAAGCAGATATTATGAGAAGAGTAATAATTCTTTCATGATTTTCACTCTGACTTCCCTGATACTTCAGATTTCCAGGCCTAATAAACTCCTTAAGGAGCCAAATACCTCTCCATTCACTCTTCTGGTTATTATTGCATATTTTTTTGCTGATATCAATGATGTAATTAGTAAATTCTACAAATGATCGTTCAGACAAACTACTCTTTTAGTTATGTTTAGAATTTGTGCCTTAAGGGAAATTTTTTAAGCCAAGTGATCTTAAAATTTAATATATTGAAGTCCCTTTTTAAATCCAACAATCCAATTGCTGGATACTTTTTCCAAGTCATGTCATTCAGATGGCTCCTAAGCTTGACCTGGTGAAATAAAGTTAATACTAAGACAAAACAGTTTGGATGTTGTTAAACCTGGGGTTCCAATGCCAGCACCTAGACCAAGTATTAATTAAAATGTGCTGTCATCTATTATCATCCATGACAACTAGATGAGTGTTACTGTATACTTACAGTAGACTATGGAAAGAGTGTGCACTGTGACCTGCTGCCCACACTTACAACACTTCACATACCAAAACTTCTAAGAACCATGAAATACATATGATTTCTGTTAAGTATAAAGAAATACAACGAGAAAATGAGAAAAATGAGAAAAAAAAACTTTGAATAGCAAAGCTCTCATTTAGTGATATATATGTTTATTTATAGTACTTTTTTTTCAAAAAAAAAAGATAGATTTATTTATTTATTTATTTATTTATTTATTTATTTATTTTACGGGAAGGGAGAGTGACAGCATGGTGGGGAGGGGCAGAGGGAGAGGGAGAAACTCAGTCAGACTCCGCACTGAGTGTAAATCCCTGTGACTTGAGCTGAAAACAAGAGTGGGTTGCCCAACTGACTGTGCCACCCTGATGTCCTAATGCTATGTATTTTTACCCATGAATAGTTACAGAGAGCTAAACAGGAGTATCTTCATTTCCTCCCAGTGGTTTTTCCTTAAGGGCAGTTGCTCAAATGATTGAGGATTTGTGCTAATGGTTTTGAGTGGGCTGAGAAAAATTACTTAAGTTTCTGAAATGCACAGGACAGTCCCACCAAATGAAGAATTCTCCAGTCCAAAACAACAACAGCCTCCTCTAGAGAAACACAATGACAATGTTAAAAATAACTTCCCCTCCGCAATCCATGGCTTAGGCTTACCTAAAATCATATCACTTCCATTTCTATTTCTCAACAGGGCAGTGAAGCAGAATTTTGAAGAAGAGGTTGCAAACCCTGAACAGGTGATCATGCATTCACACAGGCTTAACCATGGTTAATGGGGCATAGCTAAATGGCATTTGATGATACAGCTTGCTTATGGGAAAGTGAACTGATAATGTTTTTGGAAAACAATCTACCAATATAATAACATGAAATAAAGATGTATTTAAAAATATAGTAGGGGCGCCTGGGTGGCTCAGTGGGTTAAAGCCTCTGCCTTTGGCTCGGGTCATGATCTCAGGCTCCTGGGATCGAGCCCTGCTTCGAACTCTCTGCTCAGCAGGTAGCCTGCTTCCTCCTTCTCTCTCTCTGCCTGCCTCTCTGCCTACTTGTGATCTCTGTCTGTCAAATAAATAAATAAAATCTTGTTCTAAATAAATAAATAAATAAATAAAAAGTAGTCTCACTTCTGGGAATTTAATATAAGAGGAAATTTTTTTTTAAAGATTTTATTTGTTTATTTGACAGTCAGAGATCACAAGCAGGCAGGGAGGCAGACAGAGAGAGAGAGAGAGAGAGAGAGAGAGAGAGAGAGAAGGAAGCAGGCTCCCTGATGAGCAGAGAGCCCTATCCGGGGCTTGATTCCAGGACCCTGGGATCATGACCCGAACTAAAGGCAGAGGCTTTAACCCACTTAGCCATCCAGGCGCCACTATAAGAGGAAATTTTAAATCTTTGTTTAGAAGAGCAAAAAAGTAAACAACCAAAATATTCAACAACAGGAAAGCAGAGACACAAATTACGGTATATCTTTTCAACAGAATTTCACACCAACTTCAAGAACTCAAGTTGTCAAGTTTATATAATACCTGTCAGGGGATAGTTAAATATTTACGTCTTTCAGAGCTTGCATTTTAAAAAGTATATCCCTATGGTGGAAAAAATGAAAACCACCAACCATCACCACCAGAAGGAAATACACCAAAAAGCTACCAGCAGGGGTGGGCAAACTTTGGGACCACGAGTTGTTTTACCTTTTCTTTTATCTCTGCTTCCAGTAAAATTTATAATGTGCTTGTAAAACTTTCTCATCATTACATTCGCAGTATTTACCAGTGTCTAGCTAAGTTCAATAATAGCACTGGAGAATGAAATGCTGACTCAACAGCACCTTGAGAAAAATAAGTCGCTCATGCCACAATAAGAAAAAAACGTATCTATACAAATTCTGTCTATTCGAGACAAGAAGATGTAGTCTATAATTTCAGTGTGAGGGCCATCATTTGGAGATGGCAATAGTAAAATTCTGTATATTTATTTATTAATTTGCTTAATTTATTTTCAGATGATGAAATTAAGTCCTCAAAATGTAGGATTTACCACCTTGAGCTTTGAACCATATAGGTAGCAGATTGCTCTGACATTGATACACAGCACCTACAAAGTGTTACTATTTAATTAAAGGAGTTAGTTGACTGGAACAAAAGAACATTTTCTAAGCAATTACTTAGTAACCAAGTGGCATCAGATGATTTATCCAGCTTGTGAAAAAATAAATAAATAAAGGGCTCAGCTACAAACAGATAATAATTCTTCATCTTTTAGCCAAATCAGATCAATAAATTTTTAAAAGGATTTTCCATGTGAAGAAAAAGTATTATATATATTAAAATCTGACTATACAGTATTGCTTAGAAATGTTATCAAAATATACAGTTGCACTAATATCCGAAGAGACCAAGAACTTGAGTTTCTTGAACAAAATTTAATTCAGGGTAGGAAACAAATTCTGAAAATAGGCCACTCTTCATATTAAACAACCATTTTGTCTTTCAATCCCTGTGTGATGTGTATTCATTTTTTTTTTTAAAGTGGAAGATCTGTAGAATTACAGTATTTAATCTCAATGACATGGCTCTTTTCTGCTGCCTAAAGTGCTGAAATAAGAAGAATCATTTCAGCAACGAAACTGCAAATTTTGCATACTGAATTTTATCTCCTATGCATTACCATGGCATTTTATTCATCTTGATTTGAAAACATTGCGGCAATAACTTTATTACCTGCTTCAAATAAAAAGGCACAGCAGCAGCATGCTATTTTAGATCTGCCAGCAGAAAGTAAAAATAAGGTTAAGTTCATATTTAGGGGATGTGAAAAGGTGAAGGGATTCTGAAAAATGAAGTTTATTTGCTTTTTGACCCATATAATTTAACTCTGAGAGGACTATGAATTTTTCTCTCATTTTGTCCCCAAACTAGACTCTGTCTCATTAGTTAACTAGGCAATGAATTGGTGCAGAGTTAGGAATTACGCAATGATCAAACAACTTTACAAAAGCGTCCTTTGGTCCCACAATCCAAATGGCAGCAAATCACATATGTTATGATAAAAATTATGGATCCATTTGATTGAATCAGAAGTTAATACAGAAGATTTCTCTTATGGGCACTGAATCCCTTATTTCAGCTCAGTCAGAGCTAAAACTGTTCATGCATTTAAAGGAAAGAACATCCAGTTGATTCCAAGAATAACAATCAGGTAAGTAGTAAAACTGGAAAAGCCTTCAACTCTGTTTGGTTCCCTCAAGTCTAGGACCATAAATAGATGGTAATCATATCAATATCTCACCATCACCTGTATGAGGTAGAAATAGATGGTAATCATATCAATATCTCACCATCACCTGTATGAGGTAGGAGAATATATATATTAATACATACATACATACACACATATTTTCAAGAAAAAGGAGGGGAACTGCATTTGTCAATGACAATAACACAGTAAGTATGCCTAGGTTATACAGGCTATTAATCCATTCTAGGTTAGAGGCTGAAGGACTTAGAGTAATACCATTTATATTTGTTTTACATTAATATGAACTAATATATAATGGCTGACTCCTAAACCAAGAGGTAGCCAATTAAAAGAAAAAAACTCCATTGCATAATCTCTATAATGAGATTATGATACTTCTATCTATCTACACACAAGTACACACATGTATACATGTATATGTACATGTACATATAATCTGTTTAATGTAATTAGAAAAAAAAAGTATTATTTAAAAATATCCTGGGGTGCCTGGAGGCTCAGTCAGTTAAGCGCCTGCTTTCGGCGCAGGTCATGGTCCCAGGGTCCTGGGATCCAGCCCCACATCAGGTTCCCTGCTTTTCCCTCTCCCTCTGCTGGTCCCTCTGCTGTGCTCTCTTTCTCTCTCTCTCAAATAAGTAAAATCTTTAAAAAATAAAAATATCCTGACTCTTCCACAGTTAGAATATAAAAACATGGAAAAATCTCATGAATCTAAATTCCAAATTTTAAGGTATTTTAGCACTATGTAATTAGAAGAATTTTCCAGCATCTAATTGTAATCAAACACAACCTACATTTGCCAACTGGATCCCTGGGTCTAAATAATCTGTTGCATTGACTGTTTATAATATAACACATAATAAGCACATGTTCACTATGAATATGTACTTTGTAATTATTCCAAGTAAATTCAAAGCAATGCATGGAGTTTTTATGTATGTGTAGCTGGCAACAGATGGCCATGAACTAATGACTTAGTGCAGTCATGGAATTAGGAGATACCGTTCAATGATCCTGGTTCCCATGCATGTAAAAATCCAAAACTTTACTTATCTCAAGTTAATCAGGAGAACTATTATTTATCTCTTATTTCTACATGACTATGGAGGGTACAGAATGGCCATCTTTTAACTAGGCATATCCTTCTATGTACACAAGTGCTAGATTGACATTTTTAATGAAAAATAATTTATGATGACATGGGGAAAACAACTGAATAAGACTTCAGTCATATAGATAATTCCTCTAGATAACAGGCTTTATATATGCACTACTAACCACAGAACAGTCATAATTTTAAGATGCCTTTTTGTTCAAAAGCATAAATCTTCAGAGACTTTAAAGATCTTCATAGCAAAGAAACTATGTCCTTAGCTTAAACAGCAACTCAGTTTTGTAATGTAAAGATTTCCAATACAGATTTATTCCGAAGGACAGATGACATAATTTAGCAATTATAGAGCATTTCCTCAATTTTGAGATAAAACAAAACAAAAAACAATTATGTGCCCTACTGAGTTAGATGTTCTTGATTAAACTGGGAGATAGAGAACTCATCAGATGCCATTAGTGGCTCCAGAGCAACTCTCCCTGATGTACACAGGTAAAAGTCAGGCAATCTGAACAGAGATTAAAGGACAGAGTTCTGTGCATCTCTACTTAAGTCTCTGAACCAAGAAAAGCAGGTTTCTATGGGTAATTTGAGAGTGTACAGGCATAACGATAATAAAAAAAAAGGTGATGTTGTAAAAATAGAGCCATCAATGTGGTCACTATAATTATAAGGACATCTGAATACCTATTTTAATCACACAGTTCTATTAGCTTTCCTTTAGGGGACAAAAATACCTTTCTCCAATAGTTGAAGTGCCATCAAAAATAAAATCACCACACCTAGTTTTATCATCAAATGGAAATAGGTAGACAAGAATAATTATAGACCTCTCTGATAAAATAACAAGATGGTGACACTCTAAAGATATTGAACCATGTTAATGGTTACCAGTCAAAGGACACTTTACACTGCTTTGACAGCTCCACCAGAAAGAGAACTTTGATTTTCATTCCCTTTGACCACCCCTATTTCCACACCATAATGGGGTATCTGGACATTCAGAATACCAAAATAAATTATATTATATAAAACATAAAATATTGGAAAGCAGCCCAAGTTGTGAACCATCAGTTCACAGAAAGAGAAAATAAAGTGTGTCAAGACCATAAGTAACACAGTTATTCACAAAGGGGCTGCGCTCTTCTTTCGCAGCTACTGCTGCTAAATGGCAAGAAACCTCACTATTCTACTTTGACTAACTATCATGCCTTTTAAAAATAAGGACATGAAATGGCTACTGACCTAGACTGTTCATATATTCTTTCTGTGAACTTCAAATTTTCCATCCTTCTGCAACATTAGCCAGATCAACTGAAAATTTGCTAGGGGAAAAATAATGCGTAAAATGTGCATTTTCATGGACACTGAAGTATCTTGTAAACATTACTTTCATCAGTGGACTGAAGATAACTAAGAATTGGGTAAGGAAATTTATTTTAAATAATATAAAGAGGAGAAAAGAAGTATGCTTCTTTGGCATAAATTTTTTTAAAATGACACACATATTTAACTTGATAACTGAGAGATCTCCCTATATCATACCTGAAGGCCACCATTTCTTGTTCCAAAGCCATATGCTTTTTTTTTCAAATATGTATGTTTTTGTCTACATTCAAGTTTTTTTTTTTTGAAGATTTTCTTTACTTATTTGACACAGACTGAGAGGTCACAAGTAGGCAGAGAGAGAAGAAGGAAGCAGGCTCCCTACTGAGCAGAGAGCCTTACACAGGGCTTGATCCCAAGACCCTGGGATCATGACCTGAGCCGAAGGCAGAGGTTTAACTCACTAAGCCACCCAGGTCCACTACATGCCAGTTCTAAATTAAGAGTCTGACACTGGGCAAAGGTCAAGAAGATTAGTTTAGAAATTAATCAGAGGTATACCAGATACATTACTCCTAAAAAAGCAGAAATGATGTGTTTAAAATGTTGAAGCTCTAAAGAGAGAGAAAGAGAGAGTGAGAGCATGAGTGGAGCTATGGGGAGTGGGGGCAGAGGGAGAGATAAATTTTTTTGTTGTTGGTTTAAGATTTTATTTATTTATTTATTTATTTATTTATTTATTTATTTATTTGGGGGTGGAGGGGTAGAGGGAGAGGATCTTTAACAGATTCTGCACTGCACATGGAGTCTCAGGCTTCAATCTCATGACCCTGAGATTATGACCCAGGAAGAAATCCAAAGTGGGATGCTCAACAGACTGACGCACCCTGCAGAGAAAGAATCTGAAGTAGGCTCCATGCCAAGTGAGTAACCCAACTTGGGGCTTGATCTCACAACCTGAGATCATGACCTGAGCTAAAAATCAAAAGTCTGACACTTAACTAACTGAGTCACCCAGGTTCCTGGGCCTGGATATTTTTAATATTGTTTCAAAAGTTAGTTCATTTTAACATATAAATGCACATCATATTAAATAGATACTTTATGGGTTGTAAATGTAAATTCTCTTTATAAATTCAAATGTCAGTTATGTGGTGAGTAAAAGGACAATGGTCAAGTCTACATTCCTTAAGCCATGATGCCAGCAACTTTTCTTGAGGCTTATCTAAATATTTTTTTTCCTTTTCCTCTTTAGTTCTTGAGCACCTAGAAGATAAAATTCTACATTATTTGTCTTTGAGTTTGTGTTTTCAGGGCTTGGCATATTAGGCAATCAATCAATGGCTGCTAAGTAAATACATGTATGAACAAATGGAAGAAGTGAACAATAAGAAGATAATTAAAAATAGAAGGTAGGGTAATACCTAGTCTTGGTGAGGATATGGGACAAGTAGAACTCTCATGTTTCAAGTTGGACTATATATTAATACAACAAATTTTTAAAACTCTGTAAGCCACTACAAGCTAAAGCAGAACATTAGCCCACCCTATTATGTGGAAATTCCACTTCCAGGTATAGGCTCCCCTCAAAACGAGTACATCCTGTTCCTCAAAAGTCATGTACTAGAATATTCAAATATCAGTATTATAAATAGCTCAAAAGTGAAAACAAATTACACGCCTAACATCAGTAAAATGAATAAACCACTGCAGTCACCAGATACAAGATTTTATAAAAATGATATCAAATGATCCACATGAACAAAGGAATAAATTTCATGAACTCAGAGAACTCAGAGATAGAGAACTCATGAACTTCATGGGAAGCCAGATAAACTACAGAATTCCACTGATTTAAGTTACTCATCACTGTTAGAAGCCAGGGACAGTGGTTACCCTGAGGGAATGGGGGAGTGATGTGAAAGGAGGGAGGTGGGCTTCTGGGGTACTAGCAATATTCTTTTTAAAGAATTCTTTTCTTTTTTAAGATTTATTTATTTATTGAGAGAGAGGGTGAGAGCATGCGGGGGTAGGAGGCAGGGGAGAAAAATCCTTAAGCAGATTCCCTGCTGAGCACAGAGCCTAATGTAATGTTCAAACCCAGGACCCTGAGATCATGACCTGAGCAGAAACTGAGTCTGAAGCTCAACCAACTGAGCTACTGAGGCACCCCCATAATCTACCTTTTTTAAAAAAAGGTATTTTATTTATTTATTTGAGAGAGAGAGAGAAAATGAGAGGGGGTAGGTTCAGAGGAGAAGCAGACTCCCCGCTGAGCGGGGAGCCCAAGGAGACTGGATCCTGGGATGCCAGGATCATGAACTGGGCCAAAGGCAAATATCAGTATTATAAATAGCTCTGAGCCACCCAGGTGCCCCCCCCAATATTCTACTTTTTGATGTGGATTGTGGGCATACTTAGTTTGCGAAAATTCATCAAGCTATACATTTATAAAGTCCTATTTTTTAATGTACAGTGTTATGTCTCATTATACATAAATAAGAAACTAAAATATAGATAAGGAGAAAGATAACTGTGTATCTAATTGGTCCAAATCTCCTGCTCATAAACACATCTCCATCACACAACTCAGGGACTATCAATACAATGTGAGTCTCATCCTAACTGAGATTTAAAATTCTAAGGCATTATTTATGGCAAAATCCAATTTAGTCAGTTTCTCTTGAAAATACCTAAATCATTGGAAAAGAAAAATTTTTTTTCTATACTTTATTGCATCAGCTCTTTTGGCTTCTAAAATTTTAGAATATCTATCTTCAGAAGGATGTCTATCTGCAAAAGTATTGGTATTAAAATCTTCCTGCCTTTAAGATGGGTCAAGTTCATCTTGTTGAGTTCCACAGTCACCTCTGAATATTAAGTATGAGGTCATTCCATCATATAAGGGCATCAAGTAAACTTACTTTCTGCTTTGTAACTATAAGTTATTGAGAATTATTTATTTGAATTCATTTATATATTAATACTATTTTTTGCACAATTCATACATTTCCCATAGTATCTATTATAATTTCCTTTTATTTAACATTATTCTAGAATCATACCAGTTCTAGATAGTCAATAGTGTCTTGACATTATAAAAACTTCAATTGCATTGCCACTGTCAGTTCACAGAAAAACTCTTGTGAGTTCACCTAATAACATCTCTCTACATTTTAACTGGAGCTAAGACATGGAAATGGAGCTATTCTGTAAGTGAGTTGTTTGAAAAAGGGAACTTGGCCTATGATTTGACTTTCAACATAATGAATCTGAGCACATCCCTACCTTGAATATAAAAACAGATTAAGTGAAGGAGGAAACCTCCTCCAGAGCATACATTAAAAGTTTTCTAATCCTCTTATAACAAAGCTGAAATAAGTAAAATAATAGAGGTAATCTGCAAAGAAACGAAAATAAAAATAAAAAATAAGCCAGAGGGTCTGAGATATTCATGTGATTTGATCAGAGATGGTTGGACTACAGAAAAGCCCAACTTGCTAACGGTGTCCAGGGGACTGTCTAAAGTTGTTAATATTCATGTGAAATTAACAGCAAGTCTAGATGCACTTTCTTTGATTACCAAACACTGTAAGACCAGAAAGAAGATAGGTTATTGAATTCTGAATGATTTTTCTGCCCACAATCAGGGAAGCTTTGGAATCCAAACAACCATATGATATTATTAAAGACATGTTAAATATTTCCAAAGTTTTTGTGGAAATACAGAAGCAATTCATAATTCTTGGTATAAAATCCAAGAGGAATGCTCAGGGAAGAGGGAAAGAAGAATGCAGGAGGAATTTTAGAATAGTTTCTTAGTTTTTCAAAACCACCCATGTACCAGTTATCTAGATTCTAACAAAACCTTGCTAGGCTTGCTGGAATCCAAGTTGAGTGAGCAAGTAAATTTGCTTGGGTGTGCACGTTTAAGTTAGTACCTCAGAATCTGAGGAAGTGATGTGTGGGAACCATAGTTTTTTAAAGATCCTGTATGTGATTTAAAGAGGGTTATATATCTCCTGCTCCTTTATCGAGAACCACTGCTATAAAGTGGTAGTTTATATAAAACAATAAAAATAAATAAAATGGTAGGTTATAGCTATAATGATACTTTTGTTGGGACAGGATGTGGTTAAAAACAGTAGCCAAGCAACCTGAAGTAAATGCACTATATCTAAAATGACAATTGAACAATCACAGTGACATAGTTGTTAGAATAACTGAAACTTAAGAAAACTCACAAACCTGTTTCTTATTGATATCTACCTAAATCTTGCTTCAAATAGTATTTTTCTAAATACTGTTATGTAAATTCAGTTAGTTTATATACTGTATAATGTTACCGTGGCACAGTGAAAGAAAGAGCATGAGCTCTAGAGACAGATTTGGGGTACAATCTGGGGACAGCCCCTAAAAGCCACATAGTCTGAGCAACTCTACCTAAGAGCCTCAGGTTCCCCGGAGGTAAACTGGGGATATTAAGAGTTGTCATGAAACTAGAGAAGTAATGTATGTAAACCTTCTGTAACAGCACCTCACACCCTGTAAATGTATTATGAGTGCTTTTTTAAAATTACAACTTACACTAAGCATTTATATTCTGTTTCACTTAATTTATATTTACTAGAAGTAATCAATGTTTTAATCATGTTCATTATACCCCATTATAGCAATCAGTTACTAAAATAAGCTTATGAGTTGATGCTCTAGCTACCTTCATCACCAATATATATGGAAAGTACAGAAATTTTAAGCAAGAAATTTGAAAGGAAAACCAGGTCTCTAGGGCCATGCCTTGCTTACTGACATATTTCATTTAAAAGAACAGTCACACTGGGGCACCTGGGTGGCTCAGTTGGTTTAACCATCTAAGTCTTGGTTTTGGCTCAGGTCATGATCTTACAGTTGTAGGACTGCATCTGGCTCTAAGCATCAGCTTCTCTCTCCCTCTCACCCAACTCTCTCTCTCACTCAAATAAATAAATAAAAATCTTTTTGAAAAGCCTAAAAAACAAAAACAAAAGAAAATCCATATTTTCAGATTACTTTGAAATTTCTGTTTTGCTATTAACTAAATCTGGAAGAGTTTCATTTTCATTGTAAATGGAAAGAAGAGGTGTAAACGGTTTGTTTACCCCTCACAGAAAGAAAGTAGAAGAGAGGAAGGAATTAGTATCAGGTAAAAGGAGACACTGTATAATGTTAAAACTCCAAGACTAGATTCCCACAGCTACATATAGACTTATAAGACCCTAGAGATCATACGTCTTCCCATTTTTTCTTAGCAACAATATGATGATTAACCTATAATAACTGCTTTAAGATGTTAATAAAGTTGTGAGTAAATTAAGAGTGCTTTTATGTTTATAATAAAACAATTTTGTTATTTAAAGTGAGCTGAAGAGAAGTGAGAGGGAAAGGGCAAAACTGAATATATTTAACACAAACTCTATTTTATTCAGGTATTTCAGATACATTCTCATGTAAGAACCAAAACAACACCACCACACACACACACACACACACACACACACACACACACATATTCATCAAGAGGGCACACTTCCATAACCCAGCAGGAAGACATGTGCTGCTAATAGAAGATATTCATAAAAACGACTTCAATTGTATTCAGCCACGGCAAGGGTTAGAACAAATGTTTTTATTTTTCAATACCCAAAGAAGATTACCAGTATCAATTGCTTAAAAGCATTTTAGATAAATAAGATACTTTCAAAATATAGGCAAGCAAGGCAAGAAAAGAAAAAATTTACAGTATTGGCTATTTAAAAAAAAATAATTGTTATAAACTTTTTATAATCATCTCAAGAGTAATTTCCTTTAACACCTTAGGTTCAAGATGGTGGTAGGTCACTAAAATATTGCCAAACACATTTTTATGAGATAAATAATTATAATTGTTGCAACTATTCCAGTCACAATATAGACATAGAATCCAATTATCCATTTCATTTTCATTTATACCTCATGGGCTAGATCATTTATCATGTTTCATGATAATGATCACACAGAAAGTGATTTCTGGAGGTAACAAATTACTTACCATATTAGCATAGCTTACAAGATCCTGTCAACAACTACTATGCATAAATATGAGGTAATTAAATTTACAATGTGCAGGACTGTGTGATATGCTACTTGTTTCCTTCGCAGCTGCCAAATATCTGGGCTGCTAAATGCAGCAAACCTGTTTGGTTGCAAATCAGGAATCATTATATGACCCAGGACGGCAACAGGTAGCCAGTATGCATTGGCTCAAGATGCTGAGATGCATCTTTCATCACCTGGTATTATTACTTGCCACTAAACTATCCATCATTACTGCAGAGACAGGTTGGAACGAAAGTCTTGGACCTTCACATTACTGCTCCTTGAACTCTGCCTCATCCATCTTTTGCATCATTCCTGATTCACAACTAAGTACGTTTTCCTGGCTGCAAAACCAAGTGTGAAGTTGTAATGCCTTTAGCCCACAGTGCTTCTCTAATAGTAATTGATTTCTCTTTATTATGGAGCCACTGTTCAGAAAAGACTCATGCTTACTTGCTGATGCCAAAAGATGCTTTTTACAAGACCTGAGTTACAGAATTCCAACACTTGTAGGGAAGGAGTATCATTCTGTTTCATTTTGTTTTCTAAGTTAGCCTTCAAAATTGCATTAGAATTTCAATTTTATTAATATGTATTAATAATTATCCATAAAACTCAGAAATACAAACTTAGAGAAAGACAGACACAGATGCCTCTACAGACGAAGGTATAGACACTAAAAAAGATTGATAGCTAAAACGTGTACAAATACAGTATTTCAAACTGAAATTCATTAATCAGTGTCAAATATATTGGATAGTCAAAACCAGAACTTTACGGTACTTAGTATGTTAAAATCACAAAACACGTGTTTATCCTTCACACAACACAAACAAAAGAGAAGGATTTAAAGTTAGATACAATATTATTTGTGAAAACTGCCTTTTAAAATAAATCTCTCACTTACACCCATTTTTTTTTTTCCTTCTTCACCAATTGCTAAGAGTTCCTTCAAGAATGATACCAGTTACATAGTGGTTGGCAGGCCATAAACTATCCAAGACTAAAGGGTTTTAATTCCGCTCCATCTGAATGCTGTTATAAAAGTTTAATAAATCAAAATGATCAAAATGTTCCCAGTGGCAGATTGGGATTCAGTTTCCAATTCAAATTCTCTTTAATATATGGCTTCTCTGACATCTTCCATTTCTGCCATCTACATTGAATCCCAAACACCCTGCTTTTCATCATTACCATGCACCAACCAGTCTGGTCATGGTAACTACTTTTTAACATTCCTGCACAATACAAAGAAATGTCATACCTGGTGGGGGCTTTAAGACAGGAAAATTAAGCAGATGAGAACTCTTTATCTACCTGTAAGTAAATATTTGTAAACCACCTGCTGCAGTGAATGACATTCTTTCAGGATTGAGAAATGCTGCTGGCCAAAAGTCCTCTTAGAAAGAAAATCCCCACTCCCTTCGATGTTTTTAAAAACTGATGCAAGAGGGCGCCTGGGTGGCTCAATGGGTTAAGCCGCTGCCTTCGGCTCAGGTCATGATCTCAGGGTCCTGGGATCGAGTCCCGCATCGGGCTCTCTGCTCGGTGGGGAGCCTGCTTCCTCCTCTCTCTCTCTCTGCCTACTCGTGATCTGTCTGTCAAATAAATAAATAAAATCTTAAAAAAAAAAAAAAACTGATGCAAGAAAAAGGTGTATTTAAAGGTGTCATTATCAGGGGTGATCAAATTCTGAAGAGCAGAGAAAGTGAAGTCTTTAGAGAGCTTGCTTCATTTCTATGAAGGATAAAATTTCAACATGCAACAGGAAAAAGAATTTCACTTAGCTTCAAATCTGATCAGAAATCTACATTGAACTAGCAAGGGAAAAAATTACATACACATGGTATGTTTTACATGTGTTTTTATATGTGGGCAATGTCAGGAATAAGGAAAAAAGACATCTTAAACAGGGTTCTCTTTCTAAATTTTCCATTTAATTGAGTATATCTGTTCGTATCCTAAGTTGAACAACATGAAAAAGTAAAAATATTGGCTAAAGGCTATGAAATGGTAGCTTACAAAATACACAAGTGTTTCTATGCCCTAAGTATTTATTGTTTAATTCATCTTGTGTTAAATCCCTATTCAACACCCTACAAGTAGTTAAAACATTTCCCCACATGCTAATGATTTTAAAACCATCTCTCTAGTAACACGAACAAAAGCTTACAACTGAAATTATGATCCGTGCTGTTAAATAAGTTTTTCTACAAGTCTTCTGACTGCTGTCCATAAAATCATGTATTTCACCTAGAATCCCAGGATGACCACCCCTTCCACTATCGTCATCTCTCACCCTTTACTTGCTCTTTGTACCAAACACTCCCTCAAAGACACCTCACCATTTCAAGCTCTTATGGCATTTAGAGTCCTATACTGACTCCCTGCAATTTTACCATTCTCCAAATTGTCTCCCATCCTCGTTTTCTGAGACAGATAGGAAGACATAAGTAACCTATGTCAAAAACCCCCAAAAGTCCCCAAAGCAGATTATATAATGTATGTATATTTCTTAGTCTGGATTCAAATTTATCCACAATTAGGCCTCAAAGTGCACCTTCAGGCTCATCTTAGACATTTCCCCTGGAAAACACTATGCTATAGTCAATACTTAACACTGCGCACAAGAACATGTGTTCTCCCACGCCCTCTGCTTGAAATTCCCTCTCTTTATCTTCAACTATCGAGATCCACCCCCTCCATCAATGCTATGATGAACTGCCCAGCAAAGGTCATTAATGAGGCTGTCCTCCTCTGCCCTATACATCAGGTCCAGGCCTTTCATAAGGCATTCTACAACGCATGTTCTTTTTGTCTCTTCAACAACAATTATTTGATTATATCTGCTGGGTGTTGGCCATGGTGCTGGCTACAGAGACACAACAATGAATGAGCAAAGAGAATAGTTCTTAACTTTGCCAATTGAGCGCTGGATGTTAGGAACACAGATATATTTTGAATACTGATGAGGAAACTCTACAGGCAGAAAAAGCAAAGGTCCTAAGGTAGAAGACAGCAAGCTGTATTAAAGTAAGTGAAAGCAAGCCGGTGCTGCTAAATTTTGGCGAGCAAAGGAGACTCTCATGAAGAACTGAAGAGGAGGGCAGAACCAGATGAAGGTGGGCCTTGGGGCTGGTGATAAGATATCTAGAATTTATGCTACATGAACAAAAAGCCATCAGAACCTGGGGAGCACAGTCTTGCTTTGTGCAGTGTGAGCTGTCTGACTGCCAAGGAAATACTGACTTGAAGGAGGGAAGTGCTGATGTGGACAGAGTCATGAGAAGACCTTTGAAGAAGAAGATGTCAGCGATGAAAATGACGGCAGTGAAGTTAGGGACAGCACTGGGCACCCACAGGATATGTAATAAAATACTGATAAACGAATGAAATAGTTAATATACATATTTCTGTATACTGTATCTCACCTAAGAATGCAAAGATATTTGAGACTGCGTCCTGTACAAATTTTCATTCTGCACATCCTAATAGAAGGCATTACCTAAAGATGTTTTGAGAACTTAGAGATTTTGGAGAAAAATTTGTAATACAAAATTAATAATTCTCTCCTGTTCCGGAAAATAACTATCATTTGGCCTTCAGGTATTTTGGAAAAAAGTCAGACAAAACTAGAATGAAGTAAGAATATAAAAGCACGTGTATATTTGAGGGGAAAAAAAAGGAAGCACAGTTGGGGGTGGAACAAGAAACACAAAGACCCTAAGGCAAGAGCATCCTTGAAGAGTCAGCATGTCTGTGGCACATTAAGGAAGGAGGTGAGTGATAGGAGATAAATTTTGAGTGATACACAGAGGATATGTCATTTAAGACTTTTTGTACCAGGAAAGGGCTGTGATTTCTTTTCTCCCTTAAAGTGAAAGGAAGCTGTTGGAGGAGTAACATGGTAACATGAGAGGAGCAATGGTTTCCTCCAGATATATTTGAGGATAAAAGGAAATGCCAATGGCAATTAGGAAAATGTAAATAAAGATGTGGGTAAAATTTCTTTCTAACAAGGGAACAGGTAACTATTCATTCGTTGTTCGTTCGTTTATTTGTTTTAACACAATGACAGATTTCATGCTGAAACCACTAAATCTGATTCCAAACTGTGTAATACTGCTGAAAGACAACAAAATAATTTTCTTAGTTTAAGGCTCAGAAAGGAGAAAATGGAGAGCAAAAGAAAGTTAACTTTCAAATTATATCCTAAATTTAGAAGAAACCCTTTCCTGGTAAGAGATAAGAATATCTGTAAGCCATGATTTCTCCAAGAACACTGGAGCTTAGATAACTATAGAAGAGGTTGTTGTTGATTTATGTGTTAAGAAAAACTGCCCGTATTTTGTCAAAATTATTTAGTCTCTGTCCAGTTCGCAGACCTCAAACCTCACTTTTAACACCAAAATGGTACACCTTTTCCTTTTTTATAAAAGCTACTATGAAGTAAACACAGTCCATGCCAAGAACTAACAAAATATAAATCTTTACCTGTTCTTATTTGTGTTGACTTTACAACTGTTTTTAATTCTTTCTAGAGTAAATGTTTCTTAGAAAAGGAAATAACATGATTTATATTAATCTAGATGGAAAGAAAAGTGCTTTCTGCAGTAATACAATAACACTTTGTTGAACAAGCTGGTTTTGACGGATTTATCGAACATTTGACATCTCCTTAACATTTTGTGAAAGCTTTGTGTTTGCTGTGCATTTCTTAGTTTGTATTCTTAGTAAGTCAGGCTCTTGATGACATTTTACAGTAAGCAGAATGTGTGTTAGCTAGCTTTTAAAGGATGTGAACATCTCAGTGGTAAACAGTTTATTCTAACTGTAAAAAGCTAAACACCAGAACTCACTGACCTGTCAGTTATACACTGGTAAGGGGAGCCCATTTCTCTAGACTCTCTAGAAGATGGAAGTCCTGGGAGAATAGAACAGAGTCCAGAACTAAAACGAATGAAGTAATGTCCCACATCCCTCCATAACACATTGCCATCCTTACTCATTGCACCACTAACAATACTATGAGTTAGTTCTCTGCCTCACTGATTGATTTCAATCTATCAGCTACAGAGCTTCCATTTAATTAACTTTCTGTAAGATTCTCAGTACATTATTTACCAAAATAGTGCTTAATAAAGGGCTTTAATGGAACAGCTCCTTAGGTATGGTATTTTCTATTTGTTAGAGAATCTTATTTTTTTTCTATAGAATTAGAAATGTGACTAAAATCAAAGATCTGTGCCAAAATATCCGATAACTCTACCTATTTTTAAAATAAAATTAATTAAATTATTAATTGCTTGAGAGCTGGAATGAAGTTTCCTGTTTCTTTGTAATTTCCTGGTGCCTATTACTCAACCATTTTAAGTACTCAATAAAGGCTGCTTGCTGATTTTCCAATGAAGTTACAAAGTGATTTCATTGCTTCCTTTTTGGTTTGGAGTAAGGAAAAGAGAAATAGTCAGCAGGGAGGAGAATAAAATTCCAAAGACACAGTTAGTTCATGAAGTTGATATAAGTCCTCTGGAAGAAATGGGACCAAATTACATTTATCACAAACTCCAAAAGAATGGAATTGAGAGACTCAGAAGCAAAATACAGGCCTAGGAACAGTGCTCCAAAAGCAGATTCCCCAGAGCTCACAGGAAGAATCATTGGGCATGCAAATTATCCTGCTTCCTCTTTGATCCTTCTCAAATTCTTAAGTAAGCTCCAACAAAAGCAAACTCCCCAAAGATTTACTACAAAAAACAGTGACCAGCACCTCAACTGCTAAACATTATGTAAACCTCTACACATGAATCACCTATGAAAACATACTCAAAACTCCTTTGGGAAAGAATTCAGATTGGGTTTTTATTTTTAAAGCAAACAAAATAAATAACATGAACATAACCACGTGGGCAAAACAAGGGCTTCATGCTGCCATTCTCGTGAAGTAGCCTAAGAAAACTCAGAGGAGGAAATTAGTAGAAAAAAGTACTTGAAATAACAGTGTAGGAAAGTGGATAGAACAGAGTCTCTGTAATAACATACTACCTAAAATGAAGACATCTAGTATCCTTTTGCTCATTTAGAATTTAAAAATGTACCAGACACCTTGTACATTGAATCACTTGAATTACAAGTAGCTACAATGAATGAGAGATGCCTCCAAATGCTTCCTTTATCATACTCCAGGGTAGCAAAGTGAAATTTTAAAATATGCAACATTTGGAGTCTCCTTCAATTTGAGACATTTGATTACCCTCCCCCCAAATCCCACCCTCACCGACTGCATGTCCTTTCCTAACGATATAAGGGACGGTTGGGGAACACTAGTGTGTTGTCAATTTATATGTTCTTAGATTTTCATTATAGTTCAGATTTTATTAAATATAGATACTTGCACTGAATTCTCCCAGATAACTCCAAATTTCCTGTCAAGGTGACTAGTTTTCACAGTAGAAGCAAAGAAAAGAGATCTTCAAGTCACCATTAAGAAAAAGGATCTTTATATGAATGCATAAGTCTGACAGCTGTGCTTTTAAAACTAGTTAAAAAACTAGTTAAAAATCAATAGTGTGTGGCATTAAGCAGCATGCTGATGGACTCAAGCTAGAAATTCCACAGCCTTTAACCACCAACAAGCAAAAGTATTAGTTTGTCATGTTTCCCACTTCCCAAATGTCCTTGCTTCTAATATAAAAACATTTAAAATGAAATATTCAGACCTGATTTTTAACATTATATACAGAAAAGACTAGAGTAGGAGATATTGGTCAAATCAAAATTATTTTTTTTAAGATTTTATTTATTCATTTGACAGAGATCACAAGTAGGCAGAGAGGCAGGCAGAGAAAGAGAGAGAGGAGGAAGCAGACTCCCTGCTGAGCAGAGAGCCCTAAGCGGGGCTCATTCCCAGGACTCTGGGATCATGACCAGAGCTGAAGGCAGAGGCTTCAACCCACTGAGCCACCCAGGCGCCCCTCAAAATTATTTTTTAAGTGAAAGAAAAATCATGCCTACCTTAAAGTCACCCTTACTAGTTTGTAGGAGAAGACAGCCTGATTCAGACACTACAAAAAACAGTTGTTACCATCCTTTCCCAGATGCCAGAAATCTCCAACCCCTGTGTAGACCAGGTGGCCCTTGGCTCATCATCCATTCCCTTTGTCTTTCAGGGTTAGTCCCACCACTCTGACTTCAACCAAATAAATTTATTTGTTAATTGTTAGAGAAGTATCAATCGTCTTTGCAAAAATATTGTGGCAGGTGCTGTAGCAAACAAAGATAAACTAGACAGGCTGAGATGCAACAAAAACCACAAATGATTTTGACAGGAGCAGAACCTGACAAGTCCAAATGCAAATGCAGTGTTGGGCTGGACTTGTATCCTTCCTCACCAGTATAGTGGGTAACTGGTACTGGGCAAGTGAGTCCAGTAACAGCTTGCCATTCACCAAATAAGCTGTGACCCCACTCCACACTTTGCCCGACTTAGAATAACACCTTTCTCTTGCACAATAAAAATCCAAACTGTATGTCCTTCAGAATTAACTTGTATATTCTTTTAAAATACTTTCTCAAGGACGCCTGGGTGGCTTAGTGGGTTAAAGCCCCTGCCTTCTGCTCAGGTTGTGATCCCAGGGTCCTGGGATTGGGCCCTGCATCTGGCGCTCTGCTCCACAGGGAGCCCGCTTCCCTTCCTCTCTCTCTGCCTGCCTCTCTGCCTATCTGTGATCTCTGTCTGTCAGATAAATAAATAAAATCTTAAAAAAAAAAATACTTCCTCAGTTCCTATCTTACCTGAATAGAATTAATAACTCTCTATGAATAACATTGCTTGTGCTCTGGAATCCCACGTACAAATATTCTATACTGGATATTCCAGGTGTCTCTCCACATGCAACCATACTATCTTTGATACTTGTGAGAGTAACCTCTCTAACCCCAAGTGGATGAGACCAAAAAACATGTAAGTATACTGCTATCCTATAACCATGAGGAGACCCTAGTTTAGGATGGAAGACGAAACTATGGACTACAGTGAGAAGAACTGGAAAGAACTTGGATCTTTGAAGACTAAATGAACCAACCCTAAAGCCTATTTTGGTACTTTCCAGGTACAAAGGTCAGTAAACACCTTTATTTTTAAGCTAAGTTTCATTGTTTTGCAAAGGGAAGTATGAACAACAATCCAAACCCCTTATCATCTTAAACACCAAAATTTGTTTTTATAGGTCCACCTGCTACACAGAGTAAGGTTGGGGACAGACATCCACCCTACTGACTCTACAGCTAGAGGTCACTAGTACTTACTGAGAATAGATAAAAATATTAATGGAATATATTTTATGTCCATAGAATTTTGATGATGGTTGATAGTTGGTGCTAAAATTTAAAAATCAAACCAACAACAGATACAAAAGAACAAAAATTGTGTTTTTCCCATTAAATAACTTAAAACATGACTGGAGTTTCACTGATAAAAAATAGAAAAGCACAACTAACAAATAGGAATAGAAATTGAGTGTCCATTGCATCAGACAGTGAATTTCACAGAAGTTCATTGTGGGTCAGTTGGTCAGGAATATAAGTGGATCCTTGATTTAGAAGTGGGAAAGAACGGAGAAGATGGTAAAGGATGAGAATCTGTAACACAACGTGGCTACAAAGTCAGGGCTTTCAGCTTTCAGCTTGTAAATGCCATTTCAACCTGTATTTCACATTTTTTACACTTCAATTTTGTAGAAACACTGAGTAGAAACATCTGCTCTTCATCTCATCTCTGTAAAAACTTTTTGTCAATAAAGATTGGCTTCCACAAGCTGAAGACATTATCATTACTCAAAATGATCTGGAAGCAATGCTAAAGTCATGACAAAGTAAATTCTGTTTCAGCGTACTATTTTTTTCTTCTTCTTCTGGCTGTGGGAACACAGAGATCAATACTCTTCAACAGGAGAATTTTGCAGTGAAATTTTCATTTGTAACAAACAGTAGCAAAAGAGCCTTAAGCATGCCCTGTCACTTTCAGTTTAGGAGGAAATGCACTAATAAACTCTTACCCTTGGGTCATTTTTGACAACAGGCAATACTATGCCAGCTCTTATTAAAGACTATTCATATCACTGCCCCAAAAATTTCCTTTAAAATTACCATCTTTAGTATGGATGTAACAGGATGTCAGTTTTAAAACTGCCAATGAGAGACAGGACCTGTCACCATAGTTAATTCTCAGCACTGTTTTAACACCACTACAGCTGACCCCAAAGGATGGGTTTTTAGTTAACAATATTTATTTGGTGGTTATCTAAACAAAAAAGAAAATATATTCCTTCATATTCATTTTCAAATAAAACAACAAGCAAAGTATCACCTGTAAGTATTCGATATATAACAACCTAAAATATGTTGAAAAGAAAATAAAACTGCCAAAATGATCAAAATATTTTTCTAAAATGTTGGTGAACTCTGGATAGCAAGATTCAAAGTACCATTGTATTTTATAACCAACTAAGTACCATATAAAATCTGAATCAAAATGTAGGTTAAATGGCAGAACTTTAAAAAGGAAAAAAAGTTAAACTTTTCTATGAAATCCAAAGATTCTCCATTTATAAGTCTTACTGAAATATTTATTCCACAAGTACCCTCCCAGAGCAGCCATAATACATTTGTCTCCAGGTAAAGAAAACCAAGCTTTGATAAAATGATAAAATCTACTTTTTTTTTTTTTAAAGATTTTACTTATTTATTTGACAGAGATAGAGACAGCACAAACTGGGGAAGCAGTGAGAGTGAGAGCGAGAAGCAGTGTCCCCACTAAGCAGGGAGCCCCAGGTGGGCTCAACCCCAGGACTCCAGGATCATGACCCGAGTAGAAGGCAGACGTTCAACAGACTGAGCCACCCAGGTGCTCCAATAAAATCTACTTTTTGATTCAGAACAACAAGAGAGATCTGGTAATGCCAAAACAAATCTCTTTGAAAATACACAAACATAAAACAGCTATATGAGAAAGTGAAATATATCTTTTAAAAGGGAGCGCCTGGACGGAAGCTTCAACCCCGTTTTCTATAAACTGTTAAATACACCGCAAGACCACTTCCTCAAAAAGAGGATATGTATGCACGTAAATATACGGACATATATATACACACAGACATAAGCACATGCAGAAAGACAGACACACACATATAAACAACTACAGTATTCAAAAGCACTCTAGCTGTTCCAAGAAAGGCCACCAGATTTTCAGCAGCTGCACACCAAAGGCCCAGAGGACCATACAGATCAGTGAACACACCCAACCTCCTCTCCCCAGAGCATATTGATCACTCTGAAGACCACCTAAGGACACCTTCAGGCTCTCCGAAGCAGGCTCAGGTGAGAAAGAGGCTGCAACAGGCTTGAGAGAGATGAGTATACAGCATCTACGAACATAAAAATTGACTCTCTGCCTTCAACTTCCCTGGGCACTGAACACTTAAATACTATGCTATATTCACATTGTTCAATTAACTAGGACTGTGCTTTCATGAACTTAAGCAGATGATATGAGCTAACTCTGGAGACACAAGAGAGGTCTTATTTAATACAGAGTCGTATCCAGTCCACAAAGATAAACTTTAAAAAAAATGATCTGTAGGATCACTCAAGACAAAAAGCATTACAAATGGCTAGTGTCATTATTTCATCGTGATAATGTAAGATAAAGCTGTGTTGCAGAAGAAGAAGCCCAGCATCAGGACTCAAGAATTACAGGGTTAAACTCTGGCTCAGTCAATTATTAGATTTTTGTGGCTCTGGGCTACTATCAAATAGTCTGAATTTTAATTTTCTTCTCTCTAAAGCATTAAAGGTTAAAGTATTAAAATCAAGTAAATCTTAAAATGAAATAATGTATGTAAAAGACATTTGATGACAAGCATTTCAAATAGATTAACTTGAATATGAATGTCTCTCCTGTTCTCCTTCTAGCCTCTGGGCCTTGACACATGCCTTGTTCTCTGTAGGCACTTCTGGTAGCATTTATTTCTCTTATCCCTGTCTCCACATCCACACCCCTCACCTGGACAAGGGTTCTCAACCTTCAGAGTCTATCTCAAAGAAAACTCACTCACAAGGTTCTTGCCTTGATGTCTCAGATAAATCTCAGTTCAGGTTAGACAAGCTTGTTAGGAACTCCTAAACTTGGGGAGACTTCGGTGGTTTATAATTATTTTCATTTGTGTCATTATTGATTGATGCTGGAATCTTTTCAACAGCTGTATTTCCTCTAAATTTTCACATAGGAAATAGGTTCCTCATATTTATTTATTTATTTTCAAGATCTTAAGAGAGTGAGCAAGAGAGAGAATGCACAGGAGCCAGGTGAGGGGCAGAGAAGCAGACTTTCCACTGAGCAGGGGGCCTTATGTGGGACTTGATACCAGGGACCTGGGATCATGATCTGAGCTGAAGGCAGGGGCTTAGCTGACTGAGTCACCCAGGTGCCCGATTCCTCATTTTTAAGGGTTCAGCTCAACCTCCCCCTCTCAAAAAGGTCTTCTAAACCACCCTAACAAAAATATTAATCACAAAAATAATTAAAAATAATAAAAAAATTAATCACCGTCATTTTGAGTGTTTATTTTTCTTCATGGCATATACCATAATTTGATATATTTTCAATATTTTTCTATACAGTGTGCCTAATGCACCTCAATGTTAAGCTCTACGAGGTCAGGGACATTATATTTTATTTATTATTTTATCTCCACAAACTAGAATGGTGTGCATGTTTCATAATATCAGGGACACAGTAAATTTTGAATGATTTTAATACACGCTGTGTACTTGTACTTGCCAAGCTAAGCTAAAACCACTTAGCAAGTCTAACTTTCTAAGATCCTCTAGGAGGCCAGAATTGGTGAACATCCACCACCACTGGGTTTTGATACCGTTAAAATTTACAATTCTCAATGGGGACAGAAACTCTGACCTTGACCTCATGATCACAATGCTTTAAAGAACAAAGGTGGTATCCGTGGAGCTATTTTATTTAATTTTTTATTTTTTTAGGGTTGTATTTATTTAGTTGTTAGAGAGAGAGAGCACAAGCAGAGAAGCAGCAGGCAGAGGTAGAGGAAAAAGCAGGCTCCCTACTGAACAAGGAGCCTGATGTGGTACTCGATCCTGAGACCCTGGGATCGTCACCTGAGCCAAAGGCAGCTGTTTAACCTACAGAGCTACTCAGGCATCCCTGTGGAGCTATTTTAAACAGGAAAAGCAAATCTAAAATTAAAATGCAAAACTAGGGGGCGCCTGGGTGGCTCAGTGGGTTAAGCCGCTGCTTTCGCTCGGGTCATGGTCTCAAGTCCTGCATAGGGCTCTCTTCCTCTCTCTCTGCCTGCCTCTCTGCCTACTTGTGATCTCTCTCTGTCAAATAATAAATAAAATCTTTAAAAAAAAAAAAAAAAGCAAACCTAGGTGATTGCGATATGGAATAAAGTGTTCTACATGGGTAGCCCTATTAGAGTTCTTTAAAATAGATTCCTTTCTATGGAAAACACTTGTTGAAACTTTGTTTGACAAATGTACAACGGTATTACTTTATCTTAAGACATTAGCAAAACTTGTTTTTTTAAGTTTTATTTATTTATGTAATCTCTGTACCCAGTGTGGGGCTTGAACTCATGACCCTGAGGTCAAGAGTCACATATTAGCAGAACTTTTATATAATATAATTTCTTGGTGACTTGAAATGAAGAGCAGCAGGTTTAAAAATCAATCAAAATCTCTATAAGGTTGCTTTGTTTTAACCAAGTCAAGCAATTTCATGAAGTGAAAGTGACTTTACCTCTTACAATGAGTTGAGCAAAATTGGACACACCGGAGCCTCGTTCTGACTGAGTTACACAGCGATACAAATCCTGGTCAGTTTTTGTCACTTCCTGCAATCTAAAGGAAGCAGCAAATCTTCTGTGATTGATGTTCTTAGTCTGGGCTACTGGTATATCTTCTCCATTTCGTCTCTGCAAGCAGAAACCAATCTTTAAAAAACAGGTTCTTAACATTTCCATAAATCTAAAGCACCTTAGCAACCAATATCTGTGATACATTATTCTTGTTTCTAAATTAGGAGGAAAATGTCTATGTAGTTCCACAAATCTCTTCCAGTGTCATTCAACCCAAAAAAAGCATGGAAATAAACACTGGTATCCTTTAGGGGTATAGCACTGACATTATAGATTACTATTATTTTCCATAAAATTGTTATTAGCTCACAGCATATGAATTAACAAAAGAGTTAATGGCCCCAGGGCATATAATTCACTGCCCTCCTTCTCCCAAAGAATACATATGGGAGCTTCCTTTAGCCCTTATTCTATACTGCATGTGCTATATAATAGGATTGTCCCATGAGAAGACCAAGAGCATGTCCAATGCATCTTTGTATTCTAAAAGTGTAGCATGTGACCAGCCACAGAATGACAATAAAATACTGATGACTAATTTAGAGTCAAACCAAAATCTCTCTTCTTTGCAAACTTTATCTCTTTGGCATTAATGACAGCCAATTTATACCGTTTAAGAGAAGTAATCAAAAGAACCTAAATGTTAATAGCATATCTGTCAACTTTCAAAATGAAATACTGAAAAGCCTATTTACAACATCAGGGTACCTTGCACAATACCAGTAAGTGTAAGCTATAAAAGAAATGACTGAAAAATTCAACTATAATAAAATTTATAACTTCTATATGTTGAAAGACAACATAAATAAAGTGAAAAAAACAAGCCACCAACTGTGATAAGATATTTGTCATGGAAATAATCCATCAAAAGATAAATAGCCAGGTTATGTAAAGATCTTCTACAGTTCAATAAGAAAAAAGACAAACAACCCTATCAAAAAGTGGACAGGCTATAAAAAGGAAAAATGTATATGTCTAATAACCATGAAAAGAGATCCTCAACCTTAATTTTAAAACGTCTATATGTCAAAGATAGCATAAAGGGCAAAGAAAAGTCATAACTATGAGAAAGAACTGGTCATGATCCTCGACCTCATCTCTTGTTGGTGAAACGTCAAGTGTCTCTGGTATCCTTTCATACTACTTAAAAATCGTCTCGTACTCTAGCTATATGAAACAAACCCCCTAAGATTACTAATGGAAGTATAAAATACTACAGTCACTTTAAAAGATAATTTGTTATTCTCTAGAAAATCTGAAGATGGACATAGCCTAGCATCCAGTAGTTCACGTCTACATTTCTACATCTGAATCACTTTTGCATATGTGATCACGGAGATATTGTACAAGAATGTTGAACTCAGAATCGTTTCAATACAGGAACAGTTCAATATGGGAAAGATCCAAATTTTACTGAATAGACTGAGATTTGGCCATCCAATAAAATAAAATAAAATATAGAAGTTTAGGCAAGCTAAGGCCAGCAGTGTGCTGGTAAAATGCTGAACAGCTCGTTCGTAACCAAATATATAAAGTGTTGATTTGTATCATATCTCAGTTTCTATGGTGTAAATAGTCTCACTGTGTCCACTTTCAAATTACCAATGTAATATCATTTGGCTCCTAAAAGTACTGAAAAATCAGCAATAGCCATCACAACCAGCCCCATTATCTCATTTATATGAAATACACCTACCCATGTTAAAATCTCAAATAAAATTCTTTAACAAAAATTAGTGTATTATATGTTTATAAAAAATAAAAAATTATTTTAAAAAATTAGTGTATGAAATAAAAATGTAAACTTCAACTTCTTTTAAATTTGGTGGGTACATTTGTGGTCATCTTACTGTTTTCTATAATTTTTTCATGGCTAAGACACTTTGTGTTTTTTTAAAGAGTAAATAATAAAGGGACCATTCTATTACTTAAGTAATATTTTAAATCCTAAACTCATTGTATCTGTAATCATTTTTCTCCACATCCAAAATGATTTATCTGTGCATACTGTGTAGTATATAGTCATGTATGGGTATGCATACATATACATATAAACCTAAGTACACAAAGTCCCAACTACAATTTTACCATATTCTATTCATTCAGCTTTTTAAATAACTCTTTCCTTACCCAACTATTCCATGAATTTTTGCACCAAGATCTCTGATCATTCTCCTAGATAATAATGAAGAGAAAATGCTTATATTATATAGAGGTGCCTGTTTAAGGAGTACACAAAGCTGATTACATTACATTATATCTATATTTGTGTTTATTAAAATGCTAACATAAGTACAAAATATATATGCCTACATAAGATATACATTGTTTATATAATTAAAGAGCATAGGAGACATACATGCTATTTACCTCTTGAAATAACAATAACCATTCGTCATATCATTATGCCCTCATAACATTCAGCCTGATCTTCAATAATCATTTAATAAATGCCTCCATGTACCTGATGGTATATAGGCTATCATCTTGGTGCTGCCACTGCTCTCTCAAAAAAACATATGTGATAGTTATTTCCATTTAAAGATCATAAAATCCAGATTCAAATAGATTAAAAATATGATATGCAGCCTCTCAGTAGCAGGATTAAAACTCAAAACCAGGTTTGACACAAAATCTAGCAGTATTTCCTCTAAACTAAACCAAAGCTGCTTTTTTCTTTTTTCCATTTATATTCTAGGTCCAGTCCAATGAATTGATTATTTGCTGTAAAGCCTTGGTCAAAGCATTGTACTAATGAGATATATAATCTACTATACTAGAATTGCATTATTTACTCAGCTTCCAGTAATGCATTACAGTTAAAAGTAATAAATGAGGACATGTACATTTCAGAAGTCAAAAATAATGATAACTTTTCTTTTATAATCCAAAATAATAGGTCTTCACCTGACTACAAGCTATCAATTTAGCCGAATGCACAGCCCTATGAAGGAAGAAAGAAGTAGTGTTAAATTTCTCCCTTATGCAGTAGTGTTTGCATATAGTTTTCTGCTTTTACATTCTTCAGTTCCTGGCTCTTTATCCTGTTTTGAGTTTTTTATATGATTTTACCACTGCAAATATCCCCAACTTTGAGAAATACTGAGAAACAAACCACAAAATTATATGATCAAAGGATTCTATCCCAATACTTGGCCCTTTTCTCTCCCCCAATTCTCATATGCTCTCCATGCTTTCTTATTTGCTGTGTCTCCCGTACAGGTTGCTGAGACTTGTCATTAAAGCCCCTGAGTATTATACTCCTCTGTTTAACTAAGTAAGCTTCCTCATGCAGGCCATATGCAGTGTTTACTTGACAAGTTCAATTCCTGGCTTAAAGTAGTGTAGCGATAATATTGGTAAATTCTCAACATCTATAATAGCCAAGTATCGATCAAACCCCTTGCTATTCCAAGTGTGGTCTACAGACCACCAGCATCAGAATCCCCTGTCAAATTGTTACAAACTCTAAGCCTAGAGATCACTCTAGAGGTACTGAATCAGAATCTACATTTTCATAGATCCCTAGGTTATGCACCAAGGCATTACAGCTTGAAACATACGGGCAGAAAACAATCATGGAGGTCTTACTCCTAATCATAGTGAGAGCTGTAAAAATGGGTGTGTGCTCTGATTCTGGCTAATGAGATTCTACAAAAACAGGCCAATTCACTCCCAGAAAGGTTTTTTTCACACTTCTAGAGAAGACACAGTGGGTCCTCTTCTCTATGTTATGCCTAAAGCTGGAAAAGCAGACTTGTCAATGTGAGAGAACCCAATGTGAGGCAAAGTGGACACACTAAGGATGGCACCTCAGGGATGAAGATAGAATCGGGTTCTTGATCAAGTATCTGAAATGGTATCAAGAACTTCTGGAGCCCCCTTCTCTCTGGACTTCCTATTAAAGGACAAAATACACCTGGTTTTATATTATTTTCAGCTAGAACTCCTAACAGTTAATAAGGTACAGTTAAAATATGATACAGTTTATCTCAGCTTTTCTTTTCAAAGCTTGAGGAACAGAATTAATCCAATTTAATTTAAAATTAAATAATGTGGTTCTTAGAATACTTGTGGGGATTATTTCACTCTGTTGACTTGAAGAAAATATTAAATTGCATTTATCTTTTTATTTATTTTTCACTGTCTTTCTTGGGCACATGATGCTATATGATCCCTCCACCCTCTTGAGTCAGAAAACTGTTAAGAGACTGTTTCCCTACATTTGGTATTTAGGTTCCTAGTGAATACATTAAGAGGACTAAGAGGGTGGCATATGATTTGTCGGTACTTGCCCTTTTGTCCAAAACTAAACCCAAAGTAAATTTGCACAATATGATTAAGTAAGGTTGAAGTAAATCATACAATAATCCAACCAAATTACTGCCAAGGAACAGAGGGTTCCTTACCAAGGCTTGTCTACCATATGAATGTTTTTTCTTTCTCATCAGCAGCTATTATTATTATTATTACATCATTATCATTATTGAACAATTAAACCAAAAATTTTAGAAACACAAAAGGTTTTATGGCAAAATTCAAGGCTTAGAAATCTAGACATTTCTAAGATTAGAAACATGTTACTGTTTTGAGAAAAGCACTTATTTATAGCCACTAGAAATTATTATATTTATTTCAACAGATCAAACATTTAATAAGAACACAGTGTTCTTCTAGGAAAATTGCACTAAAATGATAATACTAAGTTGGCCAACATATTTACTATTTGGCAATGAAAGGGCTGAACGCAATGAAAGACAGTTGACCAGAAAAAAAAGAGAGGTGGCATATATAATTATGATTTTTAAAAAGCAGGGTAAAAATGTGCTGGGGATAACAAATTCCTAGAATCCATCACTACCCAAGTGCAATAAAATGTAAATTCAGCTATTAAACAAGAAAAAGAGTTTTAGGCTATGAAGCATAGGTGTCTTTACAGCATTGCAGTATGAGGGGCAACACAGAGAGCATGAGAAAGTGCACTGAACCCCACTGGATGGAAGATGATACCTAAGTTCCATTTTGAAACAACCATTTAGTAGCTTCACAATTCTTAGTATTTCTCACATCTCCATCTTTTTATCTAAAACTGGGGGTATCTATTTGTACCTGCTATTCAACACAGATGTTGAGAATAATAATGAGACTACTTGTACAAAAGTTCTCATTGCAAATCTTGATAATAGCAATATAATGAAGATCATAATCAACACATTGTCTAAGCGAATAACACATTTAATAACTGTGGTGATCTTTGGATCATCAACTTGTCTATGCTATAGTCCCAAGTTACTTAATCGAAGTAGGTGTCCAAGTGAAGGGATTCTGGAGATGGAAGTGAAGTCTATAACCAATTGACACTAAGTAAGGGAGATTATCCTAGATGATCTGGGTGGACTTGATTCAGTTAGTTAAAATGGTCTAAAAGCAGAGCAAAGGCTTCCCCTGAAGTTGAAGAAACTCCACCTATAAACAGCAGCTTGAGTTTGTGCCTGAGGACACCAGCTTGACCCTCTGATGGTTTGGCCTGCAGACTTCAGACTTCCCTTGCCAGCCCCACAATCATATAAACCAATTCCTTGTAATAAATCCTTTTAAGATTTAAACAAAAACAAAAACAAAAAAACAAAGTGGGTGTGTATATACACAGATATACCTATGCTTTTCGTGTTTGAGCACTGACTGATACAGATGATTTTGTTACCAGAAATGCTTCTGGGAGAACAGATTTTTTAAGACTGAGTTTTCCGATCTGGTTTGGTTCTGTTTTCTAGAATTGGTTCTCTAAATGTGATTAGATAGTAATTATTTTGCCAGTAATAAAGAAGACATTGCTAGTCCATAGCATGATGTAGTAAAGAGATGCAAAATATTACCATTAGATATTTCTAACAAATACCTATAGAAGGTAAATTTCTGGGTGACCATGCATTTGTGACCTTAAAACATTTTAGACAAACTAAGGAATATAAATAATGGTATTGGCTGGTTGCATCAAACTGTGTTGGAGAAAATGGAAAATACAAAGCATGTGACTTTAACTGTACCATTCAGAGTAAAAGGGAAGTTGAGTAGAGCAAAGAGACCAATACAATTAAAGCACTACACTTGAGAGATTCTGGTAACTTGGTGGCAGTGGGATAATTTTAATTTTCTGAATCTGCCACATAAAATCAGACAAAACAACAAGAGGAAGTATGGAACGAAAAGGTCCAGACAGAGTTTAGATGAGAACAAAACCAAGAAAAACAAGAAAGCAAGTGGTCATATTTTTAAACATAACTCACAAAAACAAAAGAGGGATTCTTGAAATCAAGAAAGTTTTCCTGAACTCCATTCATTTTAAAATTTCAAAACAACATAATTAACATAAAAATGAACAACTTAAAAGTATCAAGGTCAAGTCCAACATAAAGTTATCATAAGTTTAAAACAGAATAAGGAGCAGAATATAAACCCCAGAGTCTCTGAAAGTAAGTCAGGAAAATATGCCCACAAAACAGATCAAAATTGAAACCTAATATTTCATGCTATGTTAAAACATATTTAAAAAAATGATTCATGATGAAAAAATAATATAAATTTGAATTAATAAAATTCATAAGATGACAGAACTCAAGAAAAATTGGAAATGAAAGAAAAATGTCACTTCAGAAATACGATTAACTAGAGTAAATAAAATCAACAGATGATGTCTTAAGCAAAACAGAATGTGGGGAAAAAATAGACTTTTAACTGAAAAAGAACAAAAAAGATTCCAGAGAAAATGACTATTAATGATGATATGCAAAGAAGATCAAACACAGAGATCACACGAGTCCATACAAAAGCAAGGAAGTAAAAAAAGTATGAAAATAGTATTATTTTCACAAGGAAACAAGAAAAGTATGAAAAGTACTTTATAATAATAAAAATAAAAAATAAAATAAAAATAATATTATTTTCGTACTTTTCTTGTTTCCTTGCTTTTGTATGGACTCGTGTGATCTCAGGGTCCTGGGATCAAGCCCCACATCAGGCTCTCTGCTCAGCGGCGAGCCTGCTTCCTCCTTTCTCCCTCTCTGTCTGCTTCTACGCCTATTTGTGATCTCTGTCTGTCAAATAAATAAATAAAGTCTTTTTTTAATTAATTAATTAATTAATAATTAAATGTGCCTTCTGAAAATTTTAAAAAAGTCTTAAAAATACACAATGGAAGAACACCACACATACCTGAGAACAGTAACCTAGAATGACTCACAACAATACACAGTCTGATAAAATTAGAATCTTTAAAAAAAAAAAAAAAAAGGAAAAAATCCTTTGAATATCTAGAAAAAGCAGACATATGATTTGTAAGGAAACAAATATTCTCGGACTTTGATAACAAAGCTTTATGCCAGAACAAAATGAAATAACATATTAAAGTTACTCAAGGAAGGAAAATGTGAACAAAGGATTTTATATCCTGCAACTGACTTAAGAAGGGTACAGGAACACCTCAGTAGCTCAGTCAGTTAAGCATCCCACTCTTGATTTCAACTCAGATCATGATCTCACAGTTGTGAGATCAAGCCCTATGTCAGGCTCATGCTCAGCACAGAGTCTGCTTAAGATTCTTTCCCTCTCTTCCCCTTGCTCATGCTCATGCTCTCTCCCTCTCTCTCTCTCTCAAATAAGATCTTTAAAAAAAGGATCAAGGGCACAAAAAAAATCTATCAAGTTCACATATAAACTATAATCAACATTCAAGAACTCAGAAGTATTAATTCCATGTGCTATTCCTGAGCCATTTTTCTAGAAAATGACTTTTAAACAACCAAAGAAACTGGGAAAACATGAGCTATAAGAAGATGGTGATCATTAAGAACATAGTTACCTGAAGAACTAAGTAAATAAGGGCTACATGAGAAAGAGGATAGTATGCAATAGTTACATGCTACAAGTTACATAGTGCAAGTATTAAAAATGACATCAGCCTTTAAAAATGAGGAATTATGGAGTATTTGAATTCTCTCTTTCCCTGTGTCACTGAGACTAAAGAATAGTAGCATAGAAAAAAGGAGCCATAACTGACAAATTGTAATAGAGAAAACATTAGGTGAAAATCTTTAGGCTTGAAGTTGAAATATAAAGAAGAACTCATAGAGAGCTTATTGTTAAATATGAATTTTACCTTAGTTCTGTTCACTGAAAAGGTCTAACAAAATGAGTACCCTTCAGCATCCACATCATGGTCCTGAAATACACGATCTCACTAAAACAAACCAGCGTACTGGGTCTGGAGAAGAAAATGTACAAAAGAAGGAAGGAACATCTCACAATATCAGACAGCAGGAAACTACCAAAAACTACTGAAGTCATATCAAAAGAACTCTGGAGCCAACTTGAAGAGGTTCTCATTAGCCAAAGATGGGGCAGCTCGAGTTTTAATAGTAATATTAATAGTAATAATTACAACAAACTGAAGTCAATTAAACAAGATTAGGTCCACAAGTTCAGAAGAAGAATCAGTCACCTTTGGAGATGATAAGGGATCAACTCATTATATTGAAAACCAATAGCTAAAACAAAGATTTGAGTCTTTATCCCCTCTTTCCTTAATGAAGTATGCTACTGGGTAGAGAAAGGTAGATGAGAAGTTTTTCTTCTTTAACTAAACTAGTACAAAATAGATAATAGTACATAATAAATAATAGAATTAGAATACCACAATTTACAGCCTGAACAATGAATACAGGCATTAAGCACCAATGACTATGAAGAAAACAAAAAAAAGGGCAGGGGAGGAGAAAGAGACATTTTGTGCCTCCTGTAATCATACCAGGCACCATCTCTAGCATTCCAAAGGATCAAACTTAACTCTGGATGTGGCTGCCGATTTACAGAAAATTCAGAAGAACATGTTAAATCAAAGAGGACATTAATATGCAATCAGTAAAATGACTGTGCAAAACTACAAGTCAATGGTCTGGGTTCCTCCTCAATAGACAAACTGTGAGGAAAAGAAAGGGACAGAGGACAAACCCACAGATTGAAAGACACTTTAAAAACCCATTTTAAAAATTAGATAAGAATAATCTGGAGTATTTAGGAATGTACATATAAGTGAGAAAAAAAAAAAAACTATGAAAAAACAAAGAAGGGCCAGAAGTGAGGAAAACCATTATTTGCAGCAGTAGGGAGGGGCTCAGGTGTGGCTGGGACTGAGCCCTGGGAAGGAGCCCATAGGATGGCTGGCAAAGTCCCTTTCTTGTCCTGTGTGGTGTGTACCTCATAAAAATTCATCCAGTCATAGTTCTTACTTTTGTGTGATCGTCTATGTTTTGTTGTACCATAAAATGATTTTACAAATATTAGATTTTTATATCAGATTGCTTTTCATAAAGAAGCAACCCAGCCTGCTACAGAGCCTCCATGCTGTAACACTGATCACAGGAAGTCAATGGAAAGTTGTAAAGTGCTTGATGTGACACACTTAGAAAACACACCGAAGGGCAGCTTTAGGAACAGCAGAAGAGTACATTATTCTTGCACAGAAAAAGCAGTAAATTGTTATTTATAGATATCGATAGGAAGAAATCCTTGAGCTTCTATGACTGCCGGGCTTTCAGTCATGCTCCAGGGATAGATAAGAAAGATAAAGTATTTTCCACACATTATTCATTTATAATCAATTATGTAATCTGCAGACAACAAACCCAAGAGTTTATAAATTATTGAAGACGGAAAAGAATGCACTCTATCTTCAAGGCATTGAACTCTTTATGGTAGAAAGCCACAGAAAGCAAACCAAAATGACCTCAAGGATATTTAACAATCCAAAACATTAAACATGATTAAATGTTCTGATGTTCACTATTTACATACATACACACCCAAATGCCAAAGATAAAAGATAAACATTACAATCCATGATACTCAGTCAATGATTTTACTTCAAGACCAACAGCCATAATTCTTTGTATGAAGCCATGAAGGAAGAATATAATGCCCTGAACTCAAATAAACCAACGTCCTGAGGAAAAGCAGCAGACTGACAAGAGTGATAGCTTAGCTATCAAATGGTACATGGTCTCTCAAGTAAAACAGAAATAACTGTAAATCAGCATATACACAGAAAAAAAAAATCACTACTGCTTAAAGTAAGAATAAAAAGAGACAATTAGAATTAAATAGCATGCTACTGTTTATCAGTTTAGAAGAAATCAGGGGAAACACCACAGATGTGGTTAACACTTGCCCTCGGACATTACTCTGTTCTGTGAGCCACAAGGTAGAGAAGAAGCCAAGGTTAAAAGCACCAATAGCCTTCCAGTGGTTATCAGGACCATCCATAAGCTTCCAACTGTCTTGACAAACTTTTATTAAAGCTCAAAAGAGCCGAAAGGAAGGCGGAATGTCCTCGCACCTTTCACTCACTTTCATATCTAGATAACTTCCATGCAATTATGAACGTAGGAAAAATTAAAAAAAAAAAAAAAAAAAAGGAAACAGATGGATCTAATAGAAAAATCAGTCCCAAAACAGAAAATGAGAAAACAAGCTCACTGACTGGCTTTAAAATATAAACTTTTGAGGAAATTTGGAAAGCTGTCTTGATCATTTCACTCACATCATCCCCGATTCTGTCAACTGGTATTTCTTTCATCTATCCTTCTTTGCTATTCATGTATTTTTCGATTCTACCAGGACCGGCTAATCCCAGGCCCTTCTGGTTTATGTCTGCATCAGGGCCCAGTCCCAACCCTGCCAAAAACCTGTCTTTACTTCCACTTCTCATTGAGAACCCTCCACTTCGAGAAGCTCCTTCTCCTGATGTTCCTATCCCACCCACGCACATACACTAACCTGCAGTGATAACAGTGTTCATGTATCTTTGCTATTCACGCCCTATAGATCCTTCAAAGACTCAATCAAATCTTCCTTAATGATCTCACCAAACATTCCATCCGATGCAGCGCTCTCTCAACTCTCAAACAATTTAGTGATTAGATTCTGTATCATCTTTTCTTATTCAGTTACAGAGGCAATTCTCGGGGCTGAAGGGATCTTAAAATGTATTCAGCCTCATGCTTAAATATACTCAACTGCTCTAGCAAGTGTTTATCCAGATTATGCTTGGATACTTCCACTAATTGTAGTTTTACTACCTCCTGGAAGAGCTCATACTAAGTTTCAACAGCCCTACAATTACAAAGTTCTCTCTTATAATCAGCTTATATCTCTCACCACAGAGCTTCAAACTGTTAGTTAGTATTTTACTTTAGAACCTATACAGAACAAATTAAATCCCTCTTCAATATTCCCAATAATTTAAGATTTTAAGAAGTTTATCTGTTCTCCCACAAATCTCAAGATATATACTATTCCATGTTGTTTTAGCCATTCTGACATCATGTCTTCAACTTTATTCACTGTCCTAGTAATTATAAGCTGTCTTTGGTTAGTTTAATATTTTAGACATGAGTCAGTCACCCTTAAGGCCAATGACTTAGAAAATGTCAGGACTTTCACCAAGTCCAGACAGTAGGCCAATTTTCACTATAACTCCTTCCTTTTTTTTTTCCCCTCTTCTTTTCATGGCATCCAATATATGCTAATCACATATGTTTAGTCAATCAGGTTCTGAAATACTCCTCTCAAAGTAGTTTTCAATGAATTGCCCATCATACACTTGATTGTTCTAGGCATAGATCAATTTCTTCCAAGAATTTTCCTTCATTATAATAAATACAAAATTAACAGATTTTTTTTTCTCAAAAGGAAATCCTATCAGGGATAGTAACATCTCTTGTAGAAATGCAATATGCTACAAACATCCGGGCACATCATTGGACAGTAGAAATAGGCGTGGAAAAATACCATAGCATGGAAGCATTAGAGGGAGCTCTGTGAGCAATGGCTATGTGGTATTTGAAATTGTGTAGTGATGGGTTTCATCAGCTAAAATTTTTATACTTTCGAATTAACTCATTTTGTAAAATACCATGTCTCTGATCTAATTTCCACTGCTTGCATGATGCCATTCACCTGCAGTGCAGGAAGAAGACCATGACATCTCCCCGGACAGACAAAACACTGTATGCCCAGAAGTTTCAGACCACCCATTTCCATTAATCCTCAGCTGACAACAACTGGTACTACAAGAGGTCGGCCTCTCTTTGGTTGTTTTTTTGTTTTTGTTTTTGTTTTTTAAGAGCAATTTGCATTTCATTTTACTAATTCTACTCTCCAATTATTACTCTCAATCCATTGCTTGAATTATCTATTGCTCCATAAGAATGACATTTCCTTTGGCTGAGAAACTAGCTTTATCATACTACATTAGCGGTGACAAATCTTACCAAGTGCAAAGTGATGGCTGACTTTCCTGTTTTGGCAGACCCACAGAGGAGGCATAGGGCCAGCACCTGCGGCAATTACTGACAGATTGGCCCAATTGCCACAGCTTTGATGGCAATCTGCATAGGATTATCAGTCACACATTAAACAGCCTCCTTTCAATTCACCAAAACAAATGGTGTCACCAAATCTACCCACACAATTCCCTACTTTCAATAACTCCACTGTTGAATTTCTCTGTCCAATCCAATGATGCATGCCAGCCAAGCTCTGAGATGATGGATGGAGTCGTTAGCGTTTTAGTTTCTACACTGAACCTGAAGCCAAAGCATATGGTCAGACAGATGTTCCAGCAGTGAGCTCTATTTGATTTGCCATGTAGGTGTCCACTTATACTGGACCTTCATAAAAGAACACTAAGTCATAAGTTACAGTCCAACCCTGTTTCAACTCTTTTACACCCTCAGAATTTAAAACATGTTCTGATAACAGAACACTCAGAACATGTTTCACTCTGTATTTTAGCATAGACTAATTATATATTACCCTCACACCTAATCAAATAACTTCAAATGGACAAGATGGACAAAAGGCAGCTAAATGTTTATAGGCTATTGCCATCTATGGCTTGATTAGTAATGCCAGAATGTACCACATATTCACTTTGCCTCGTTTATTATTGAGGTAAACTGCATACACAGTAAATTGGATGGAACTTAACTTCTAACAAATGTATATGCACCCATGGGCCCAACACCCCAGTGAATATACATGACATTTACATTACCTCAGGAGTTTCCCCTGTGCACTTCCAGGCCCTCCTCATCACCCACAGTCAAATACTGTTCTGATTTCTATCACATAATTTAGCTTTATTTTTTCTGGTACTTTTTTTTTTTTACCTATCCCCTTTCCAAAAACATACTATTGCTGAGATTTATCCACATCAATAACTCATTCTTTGTTATTGCTGAATAACATTCCATTGCTTGAATGAACCACACACTGTTTGCCCATTCTCCTTTTAATGGATATTGGGGCTCTTTACAATTACTGGTTTTTATGAAAAAAGCTGTTTTAAACATTCTTACACAAATTATTTTCTGAAAAAATGTCTTTATTTCTATTGTGTAAATGTCTATTTCTATTGTATAAATATTGTGTAAACATTTCTATTGTGTAAATATGGGAGTGGAACTATTGTGTCATGCTAGTTATTTTCTTATATATTCACTTTTTACCACCATCACTTTATTCTTCATATCAGTAAACACTGCAATGAAAGGACATGACTAACATTTTTAACCTAAAAAAAATATATAACCTAACTTTTCTTTTTCCTGTGAGAAAATTATCTGACACTTCTCAAAAAATATAACCAGGTTTTTTATTATTTTATTTCAATATAAACTATACATTAAAATTTCATTTGTGATCTTATTTCCTATAACCCGTGTTTACCATAAGGCCTAATTTATAATCCACAAATTCCCTACCATGAGGGTTCCTTGAAATCACAAAACAGCACAGTTCTAAAACTTGTTGGAAGCACTGGAAAACATCTGTTCATGTGGGAAAAAATTGCAAATCATTAACCTGACAACAAATGTTGTGCTTATATCTGGAATGCATGCTACTTCATTGAGTTTTATGATCAAAAAGGAATTTGGAAATTCTCTATAAAAGACTAAAGTCTTTATTCTAAGTCCCTTTTCCAACATGAATGAGCTTAACACACCATTTTAAACTATGGCCCCAAAAACCTCATAATTTTACCATATCGCCAGCTTTTTGACATTAAACAGACTTCTAAAAACAGTCATCCATGTTGTTTTACGCATCCCTAGTTCATTGAGCTTGTACAAGGAGGTTAATTTAGGTAATGTATTTTGTCATTGTTTTCTAAATATCTAGAGTGAATGACCTAATGTTTAGACTCGGTAATTATATTGAGATCTTACAGGAAAGAACACTCCCTAAAGATACATCCAAAAACCACTGTGATATATACCTTATGAATTACCCAAGGTTAGCTGAGGGAACTCAAGTGTTTGCTTTTGTGCACTCTATTTTTTTAATTTACCTAATAATTTGTATGTCATTTTAAACAATAAAAAATGACTGACAAATCAATTGTGAGCTAAAGATAATAAGTGAGAGATTTATCTTTTTAAATGTATTTCCATACATAAATTATTTTATTTATTTATTTTTTTGTTTATTTTAGACAGAGGGAGAGAAAACAGGGAGCAGGGGAGGGGGAGAGGGAGAGAATTTTTAAGCAGCCACCTCACTGAGCGTAGAGTCAGACATGGGCTCAATCTCACAACCCTGAGATCATGAACTGAGCCCAAACCAAGAGTCAGATGCTTAAAGGACTAAACTACCCAAGTACCTCTCCATATATAAATTATTTTAAATGTCAAATGCTATCAGGTATTATGGTTAAAGTATTTATAGTATATCATTTTTCCTTTAAAACAGGTATTTGGCTGCTTTTCTGTTCTTTGGTGTTTTACCCCATATTTAAGCATTTATTAACTGACACAAATACTGTATAATGTAAGTGATTTGAAAAACATAAAAAGTCGATCGCCATTTTTTAATGACACCTACCATGGCAAGTATAACAGCTACTCCACTACCCCATTACTTCTGTGACAGGATGCAGTGTCCTTTCATTTTGGGTTGCTTCTAATACATTCTGAGTACTGTCCACAGGTATTTTCAGCAACTGTTCTCACAATGATAGTTAATTTCAGGGGCCATTTTTACCCATACAAAACGAGTAACATAAACAATTTCACAGTCTTACATCAAACAATACGGTCATGAAGGCCATGTCTGAGGTCATTAAAAGATAATGCAAAGACCTAGTTTAGCGTCTTATAGCTGAAAGGGATCTTAGTTTCTACCCACATCTCGTTTCATAGATGAGGAACTTATCTATAAAATAGACTCAATAGTTCAATGAATTCTCTAAGTACATACACTTAAGTGGGTTGGAAGGGTTAAAAGTTTCAAATTAAAGTTAGAAGTAACAGTTCGGCATCTTGATTTCTTGTAGTCATTCTGCACCAAGTAAACAAGACTTGACATCAATTTTTATGAGTTGACTTGCAGATTCATTATGGAATCCAGATTCTTTCTGCTTTATTATATTTCTACCACTTTATTTTTTTTTAAAGATTTTATTTATTTATTTGACAGAGATCACAAGTAGACAGAGAGGCAGGCAGAGAGAGAGGACAAAGCAGGCTCCCCGCTGAGCAGAGAGCGTGATGCGGGGCTAGATCCCAGGACGCTGGGATCACGACCTGAGCCGAAGGCAGAGGCTTTAACCCACTGAGCCACCCAGGCGCCCCTATTTCTACCACTTTAAATCACTGGCCACATTCAGAGTGATTCACTATATATTTATATAAAATAACTAGTCTCAATTCATTTGAAAATATCCCTCAACTAAGTAATGGATAGTTTTCAATATTAAACACAAAGAAGGTAGATTTAAAAAAATGGCTTAAGTTAATTTAAGTGGTATTACTGAGAAAGTAGAAAAGCTTTTTTAAACAATAAGGCAAATATGTTAACTGCTGAGGAACTGGGTAATCTCACTGTCAAAACAGAAGAAAAATACCCAAATTCACCTTAGGATGTATAAAGAGGAGAAAAAGGAAAGCAGATTAGATGTTTAACAGAATTATTTATTATCTCTCATCTTTCTTTGAAAAATGACAGAAGGAATATTTTTTAAAACTATTCTGAAATAGGCCAATCCACAAAGTAGGAAACAAACAATAAATGAGCAGCATTTTGACTGCAACCCACTCAGACCAGCAGGGCCAGAAAGTCTTTGTTGCCACAAGGCAGCTGGTGTCTGAGTACACAAAACCCTTTTATTTCAATGCCACATTAAATCCTGGGGCATAAAACCAGAGGCAGACTACAGAGTCTCTAGTTCTCCAATACAAGACTGTATGGATCACAACTAAAGTCAAATGCCAACTAAAGTTCCCACCTAAATAAGAAAAATTAACTGAAGAGGAAAAAATGTCTAAAAATTGTTTATTTAGTCTGAGAGAGAGAAAGAGGGATTCCGACTTCATGTTTAGCTGATGAAATGGCTGCATATTATATAGTACCCTCTCTATAAATAATTATCTTTTTTTTTAAAGATTTTATATATTTATTTGACAGAAATAGCAAGAGAGGGAACACAAGCAGGGGGAACGGGAGAGGGAAAAACAGGCTTCATACTGAACAGGGAGCCTGATGCGGAACTCGATCCCAGGATCCTGGGATCATTACCTGAGCCAAAGGCAGATGCTTAAGGACTGAGCCACCCAGGCACCCCTATAAATAATTATCTTGTATTTCAATGTCTATAGAGGAAATCTGCATAATCACAAAAAAAAAATAAATAGGGGCTTTGTTTCCTTTTCACATATTCAGGATGATATCCCAATACCTGCAAATCAAATGAATTGCAAAAATAGTGATAATTAAGTCTATGAGTATATGGGTTATGACATCCAAGGAGACATGAGGATTTGGTAAGAAATTTATAACCTCTAGTACAATATTAGATACTCTACTAGGTATGACTTAAAAAATCATTTATTATAATCATGACCCCAACCCCCCACAACCTAATGATTATCCCCAACACGAATTTCACCTCTTTAAAAAGATGGTAAAATGAATGCTGAGGTCTATGTCCAAAAAACTATGCTAATCTTACAAAGATTTTTCTCTTTTGGTCCCTATTGACAGTCTCGGGAATTTAGTTCTAACCAATTAAATCCCTTCCTTCATTCTGATGCAAATGGCACACCAAAATAAGAAGTGCTCAGGGAATATTATTACATACCTTCTAGCCTCAAATATTTAGCTCAACAGCCGTCTTTCCTTGGGCCAGTCTCCTGACTTTAGAGCTGCTCTCAGCCCCTCCTGCCCCTACCCCCAGTGCTCCAGGACTGGCAGATACTCTCTGAAGACATGGCACATGATCTCTGAGTCTTTCAAAGCTTTCTGTGATGTACCCTTTACATTTCTCCAACATATGCTAAATTGTAATTCATTAAATACATATTTACTGAGGATTTAATATGTGCAAAGCAAATGTTTGGACCTCATTTGTGATTAACCCTTGTACACAAAAGTTCTAAAAAAAATTTAATTGGCCCTCTTCCAATTCATATTTCCAGAAGTACTCCCAAAGGTTTCTTAAACTATTTTTCAAATGTACCAGAGCATGACAGTTCCTACTTAAGTGACATGCTCTTATAAGTTGAGTTTTCAAAACATTAAATGAGGAAATTTTCATTTTTTCCTACTTTGAATGGATTTAGAAAAAAAACTATTTTTACAGTCATACATAACTTTAGAGAAACATCAGGTTTCACTAAAACTAACCCAAATATTTATTAACTATGTACTGTCATCTACTTTATTCATCTTCTCAAAACGGAAATATCTGAGATGAATCTGCTGTCAATTAAAACAAACCTACACAAGAGAACTTGTCTCTCTCTCACACACACACACACAGGAATGACACCAGAAGCAGTACTCTGTGATTTTTTAAAAATCAAGTGTAACCGTTGGTTCAGCTGTCCACTTGGCCTTACCTGCAGCCATAACTTGTTATGCACAGCATCTCTCCCCGTAGCAATACACTGAAATGTAGCATTCTGCCCTGCATTGACCTCCACGTCCCCCAGACGGAGAAAATGAGGAGATTTATCTGTGAAGGCAGAAAAGAAATATATTATTTTCACATGAAGAAAACATGCCGTGTGACTTTTTCCCAAGAGAATAATGATAATAGTTTTACCTTTGGCCAACACGAATACCATATGGAAGAAAATGGAGTTTTCTTTGTGATGAGATACAACCCCCACTCACAATCCTCTCGCCCCCTCATAACTGCTAGAGCATTGTTGTATACAGAGACAGCAGTCAATAACTACTGCTCACGGTTGGCCACAGCATGTTGTGTATGGGTGATAATAAAACAGTGACACGTCAAAGAAAGCAAAAGAGGTCAAATAATCACTGAAAAGGAATCAATCAAACAGGCATAAATCAGAGCATAATAGAAAAGTATAATGAAAACATACAACGATATCTAACATTCTGACGTAGACATGGTTGTCAAACTATTAATTTACAACTTAACCAGTGAGATCGTCTCTCTTTCAAAAAAAGAATTTTTTTCAATAGCTGTAATTCTCTAGTACTTCAAAGAACAAGAGAATATTTTCGTTTCTCTCAAATGAAATATCTGCTTCACCGTTGCTAAATCTACTTCTTATTCCTTCATAGTTGGAAGGAAGTTACCCTAAAGCAGTATCAGACCAACAAAAACTGATGACTGTAATCAAAACCTACATGACTTATGTAACTCTCAAATTAGTGTTCTCTACAATTACCCTTTAAAACTGAAGTTTACTGATGTTTTCAACAGAAAGAAAGTAAACATACACAGGAAAAGTTAAGCCTCAATAAGGAAAAGCAAGCTCATAGAGGACCATAATCACAGAAAAACTGTCACTGTGCTTAATTCCTACTTTTATTTGTTTACTTCTGAGAGCCTTTCTTTTACATTGTTCTTCCAGTAAGTGTAAACAAACAGTAGACAAAAACATCACACTCATATACTAATGGACTGGAAGAATTTATGAGCAAACCAACTTGAACTTTGAATGAGATGATTTTGCTCCTCTTTTTCTTAGAATGTACTGAATGGAATCACCTGTTTGACCCTTGCCCGCTACCTCTTTCTGCAGCACCTCGTCTTGGTGTTGTAGCCTTTAAAAGGGAAATGATTGAACTAGAACAGTGGTTCTCAAATCGTGAACTCAAAGCGGGCAGCTGCAGCACCACCAGGGAACTTATCACAAGGGTAAATTTTCCAGCCCCACCCCAGACTTACTGAATCACCACCAAGGCCACCAAGAGGCCACACAAACCATGATCTGCTACTCCTGTAGGAGATGCTGATGCACAATGGGGTTTAACAAGCTCTCAAAAGGAGCACAGCCATGGCCGCTGGCATAGTGCTCCCCCCTCCACCCCATTCACAGTGCTTACAGTATGTGAGAAAATTTCCACCGGGAGGATTACTGAACAGATCATCTAGAATTCATGGGCCCTGTAAAATACTGCTGTTGGGAGATATAGGTAAAGTCTGAATTTATGCCAGCTGTTTTATGTCTGGCTGGACTGAATGCATGTAACAAATGTCTTTCAGGAAATGTGATGTACACACAAAAATTAGTCACACCATCTGAAGATCAACCAATGGGCATCTAAAGACAACAAAACCATGTGTTCATCCACTGAGCTCTTTGTTTTGTTTGCTTTTTATCATCTTGTTGTTTCATATGGATTAACCAGAAACTTATTATAAAAAATTTAGTCTGAAGCTTGGAGTATGGCAAACTAATTCATTCTCTTCCCTTCAACTTCCTTTTTTTTTTTTTTTTTAAAGATTTCATTTATTTATTTGAGAGAGAGAGAGCACACATGAGTGGGGGGAGGGAAAGAGGGAGAGGGGGAAGTAGACGCCACACTGAGTAGGGAGCCCAATTTGGGGTTCAATCCCAGGACCCTGGGCTCATGACCTGAGCTAAAGTCAGACACTTAACTGACTGAGCCACCCAGGTGCCCCTTTCCTTCAACTTTCAACTGAGCATGTCACATGTTAGTAAGGTTTCAGTTAGTTTCCTTTCAGTTGAGCTCTAATTTGTTATTCTTCTTTGCTTTCCTAGACTACTTAATAAAACCAAAAGATGGAGTCTGCCCTATCTAGAGTTTCATTTAAATTTGCATTTTGTTTTCTATAATTAAATAATTAAAAGAACTCTTCAGTATGTGTACAATTGCTTACAATTCTGAAAACGATTTGAATCAAAAATTCTAGAAATACTTCAGTGTTCTTTTAAAACTGAACGGAAGGTTAGGACTAACAACAAAAGAGACAGCCACAACCAAGTGATAAACAGACAACAGTCACTGCCAATATAAAACAAGTGTTGAAAGGACATAGAAAAATACAAATCTTAATCACAACCTACCACAGGGATAGCTTAGCACTTGGATGTCATCAATGGCAATATAACCACTCCTCCCTCCTGAGACTTCAGCTTCAAATATTACCTGTCAGGAAGAAATCGAAAACATTTACACTCATTGTTAAGGAATTTTCACAGTAAAAGAAGAATAACTAAGTAAAAGAAGAATAGGCACACTTAGGAAAATTAAATTTGAGTTTTATCCTGTAAGAATTAAAAATTTATTTTATACTGTAAAGTAATTTCCTAAATCTTATTCAGTGAGCAAACAAAAACATTATTGAGGTCGAGCAGCTAAAAAAATTACTCAAGCAATTGTTACTATGTGTTAGAATTCCTGAATGGGTATCATCTGGGCAGAATGAATAGGCAATACAGCTAATCTCATATCCCTGAATTTTCTCTTATTGATTTTCTCCATTTTTGTTATCTATTTAAAGTACAACGAACACATACAATGTATCAGGCAGTAGTGAAAATACTTTTCTTTTTTTACCTTATTTTTTAAAAGATTTTGTTTATTTATCTGACAGAGAGAGACACGGCGAGAGAGGGAACACAAGCAGGGGGAGTGGGAAAAGGAGAAGCAGGCTTCCTGCAGAGCAAGGAACCTGACAGGGCTTGATCCCAGGACCCCAGGATCCTGACCTGAGCAGAAGGCAGATGCTTAACAACTGAGCCACCCACGTGCCCCCTACACCCCCTATACCCACCACACTTTTAAATAGCTAAACCTTCAAAGACAGAGACCATCGGCTAGATTAGCAGTATTCCAGGCAAAAGGAACAATGTACAGTGGAATAGAACAGAGGTGTGTTTGGGGGGAGCCAAATGAATGTCATCTGTATGGCTACAAAGGTTCAAAAGGGAAGAGGTACGATTAGAGAGCTAGGCATGGAAGACCTTAAATACCATTGGACTAAAATCAGGAATACATTCTGTCGATAATTCCACATTAATAAATATTAAACACAAACGTTTCCATATTTACATATAAGCTCACATTACAAAGTTCTGTTGTTACAATCGATAGAAAAGCTTCATATAGCCTTTGATTTTTTTTAATAATATGTAGTGTGACTTTTCAAGAGAAACCATATTTAGCATGCCACATTTCAACATTTTATTTGACTATGGCCTCCTTTATTCATGGAGATACATAGATTATTTTTAGAGTATTCTGCAAAACATTTGTGAAATGTGCTGGAAATTAATGTTTAAAGTAGCAATATAGTACATTAGAAATAAATATGCCTGTAAGGTGGAGCATGGACTAAAAGAAACCAAGACTGGAAACAGTTAGGCAATGTGCTAGTAGGAGTGGACATAGAGAGATATAAACAAAAAGGAAAGATAAAAATAATGTTACAGATATAGATAAAATAAAATTTTTTGGCTTGTGAGTTATGGTAAAATACAGGGCAATTCTAACTCCAGGCTTGCAACACTAGGTGAATGGTACTATCAGAGTCCCTAACCAGAACTAGTGATACAGAAAAAGGTACAAATTTTAGGGAGAAGAAAACTAAGCACATTTCAAATCTGATTTACATATGGGGTAAAGGCTTACAGCATAACTGGACAAACATATCTCAAAAATAAGAGATAGATCCACAATAAAGCCATAGATTTGGAAGTCATCATCATGGAAGTGAGTTACAGATTTACAAGTTAACATGATTAGTGAATAAGATGGCACTGGAGAAAACCACTGAAATGGAAAGCAGCAATACAACAGCAGAAGTAAAGCCAACAAAGTATGATTCAGACATAATGTCCAAGGAAAGATGAGAAGTATCAGTAGTTTTGAGGCAGGTCAACACTCCCACCAAAAAAAAAAAAAAAAAAAGAAGAAGCTTGGAAAGTAATAACTGTAACTTTAAAATATCAGATATCTGCATAAACAATGGCATTTAGATGAACACAAATTTTAGGAGGACAGAGCCTCTCCAATGCGACCCCTGATCTTCGGCCATGTCTCCTTTCCCATAGGAATTATTTGCCAATTCCAGGATCAGGGTGTGGTTCTAGCTTAGCACAGACAGCAGGTCCTCTGCTGGGAGAGTATAAACAGTAACCCTTGCTGTGCAGCACTCTGGAAATTTGAAAGTCTAGATTAAAAAAAAAAAAATGTTGGCTGTGGCAAAAAATATGAAATGTAGGGGAGAGGTCAAGAAAAACTAAAATTAAAAAGTATCAATTGGAATTAACCATTAGGAGTTTTCCGGTAATGTTTGGCAGACAGTTTTGCCAAATGGAAGGGGTAGAAGATTGAGTGACTGAGTTGATAGTGACTAACATTCACTGAACACTTACTATTTACAAGAAACTATCCTAAGCTAGCATGCACATCATCACACTCACATATGTCATTCTCTCTCTCATCTCTCCTGCCACCCAGACACAGACACACACACGCACAAACACACACACTTAATCCTCACTACAATCATATAAGGTTAGTATTATTTTCATCCTTAATTTAAAGAAAAGTTAAGTAACTGGACCAAAGTTGTAACCATTAACAAGTGGTGGGGCCAGGAAAGAGCTAAGCCCAACTGCCTCCAGCTTCTATTGTTCCATCAATTTTACTACACTGTCAAGATAAAGAACCAAATGCAGAGAAAGCATTTCTTTCTTTTTTTTTCTTTTTTTTAAATTTAATATAATTTTTTTTCAGTGTTCCAAAATTCATTGTTTATGCACCACACCCAGTGCTCCATGCAATACGTGCCCTCCATAATACCCACCACCAGCCTCCCCCCACCAATTTGGGGGAAACAAACCCTGTTTGTTTCTCAGAATCGACAGTCTCTCATGATTAGTCTCCCCTTCCAATTTCCCCCAACTCACTTCTCTTCTCCATTTTCCATGTCATCCATGTTATTCCTTATGCTCCACAAGTAAGTGAAACCATATGATAACTGACTGAGAGCATTTCTTTTAAACAGGCTTTAAATTTCTTTAGAAAGTCTAAAAAGTTAAAACTTTAACGATTAGCATAATTTCAAATAGTACTTCCTTTAAACATTATACTGACTAGATAGCAGTATCATCAACATTACACACTTTCCACTGCCTTCCTATATTCCTATACCCACCCCAAAGCCAATGCCAAAGGGACACAGTAGACCAGGTGGCTGGTTGGTCTCCCATCCATCCGTTCCCATCACAAACCTTCCCCTGTGATACTTCATTCTTACTTTGTTTGTCCTTTATGATTATTGATGTCACTGGCATAAGCTGAAGCTGAGAAGGAGAACGGGGTCTTTGTGGGAAGAGAAATACTTCACAATGAAGGATGGCAAATCTATGAACACAGAAATGTGTGTATGTGCCTGTGCAAGCACACATGTGATTTACATTTCATGTAAGTATATCTGAAATGAAAACGATTGTCATGCCACTCTCCACATATTGGAACAAAGGCTTAGCAAGAAATAGAGGTGAGAATCAGAGATGTTAAATAAAGTGTAACTTGGAGTGGCTGTGGTAGAACTCCCTTTCCTGGTGCTGAAAAAACTTGTACTTGACTCCCAACTCTCCTGTTTACAGATTCTTGAGCAAATCCCATAACCTTTTGCAGCCAAATCCCAAGTCCTTATCATGGATATAATGCAACTTTCATTATAGAGTTTTATGAGAAATAAACAATAACAGATGTGAAAGTGCTATATATCCCCAAAGGTAAGCTCATCCACACTATTAATGTGTGAGTTTTGTGTAAGTGTATCCTACGAAAATAAGTTTTACTTGCTTGAACAGTAGTTCAGGAGAAGGGAAGGTAGAGAATGAAAAAGTCAGAAAACTGTTTTTTGAAGAAAAAAACTACATTTTTTAATGAATGGACCACATATTTGTGTAATTAATCATTGTTGGTTATTTCACTTCCTTTGTAGCCAACATTAAATTATTTTAATTTCTTAAGTTTATCTTAGTTTTACGTTCTCCAATTGTTCTACTTCCTTTGCTTCATATAGGTGATAAGCTTATATATGTTTACTCCACCTCCTGAGACAAAGTTTCTTACTTGTTCATTTAAATGAGCTTTTATTCTGGACAATAAATTGAAGCCTGGATTTAAAAGAGGAGCAAAAGAATCGGTCCTTTATTAGAGAAAAGAAGTGTTTCTGTTTTTAGTGACCTCATTTTCTCTGCTAAGTGTTGTATTTGCCTCATTAACAAGAGCTGGAGGAAATTTCTAAGATCAGATTCCTTTACTATGAAGGATCTAATCAGCTTTATCACTTCAACGGAGCCCTCACCTCGTAAGGCTCTTGTGTCCAGTCAGGGGAAACAAATCGCAGTAACTTAATTACGCAAAGCTTGCTTGAGCAAATGCTCAGGTCACATCTAATGTCTGGTGTCAGGTAGTCAACCAGGGCTTCCCACAAGAAGAGAGCAAAGGAAGCCATACCAGATGTCAACTTTCACCTATCTAAGAGGCCAGCCTGGGAACAGAGTGGACGGACTCTGCTTTGCATGCTGTTTTCACTCCACTCCATTACCTGAAATACTGAAGGTAATGATTCCAATCAAATTTTTGCTACTCTAGCAACATTCTTGGATTGTTAACTAAATAAGTGAAGTAAGGCTGAATTAAAATAGGGGAAACGGCTAACCCTAAAGAACAAGGACTTCATCCTTTAGCAAACTGAATTAATGCAGAGAATGTACCTCATATAAAGGAAAGCTGAACTCGAAGTCAGGAACCCTGTGATCTAATTGCTATCACCTGTAACCCAAGCAATTGATTTAACTGGGTCTTCCTCCTTCCTCCCCTCATCTGGCCCATACTGGACTTGCTTACATCACAAGTTTGAGGTGAAGACTGAATGATATATGCACAATGATTAAATGATACATGAAATACATGTAATATAAGATATTAGGGATATGAGAAAAATCTGGGGGAAAATACCCATAGCTTCGTCCTTAATTTTCTTTCAATATTATCAGTGTTAAGAGTATAGACCCCAAAGTCAGAGATATTAGCTTACTTTTTTTTTTTTTAAGATTTTATTTATTTATTTGACAGAGAGATAGTGAGAGAGGGAAGACAAGCAGGGAAGCAGGAGCCAGAGAAGCAGGCTTCCCGCTGATCAGGGAGCCCAACATGGGACTCGGTTCTAGGACTCTGGGATCATGACCAGAGCCGATGGCAAGTACTTAATGACTGAGCCACCCAGGTGCCCCTAGTTTATTTTTTTTTAAGGGTAACTTTAAATTATGAAAAAAATGTATGTAAAGTTGTGCCTGAAATTACCTTTGCAACTTTGTATATAAAATTACTTTGGGGGCGCCTGGGTGGCTCAGTGGGTTAAGCTGCTGCCTTCGGCTCAGGTCATGATCTCAGAGTCCTGGGATCGAGTCCCACATCGGGCTCTCTGCTCAGCGGGGTGCCTGCTTCCTCCTCTCTCTCTGCCTGCCTCTCTGCCTACTTGTGATCTCTCTCTGTCAAATAAATAAATAAAATCTTTAAAAAAAAAATAAAAAAAATAAAATTACTTTGGTGACTTATGTAAAATCTAAGCCTCAATTTCTTTTTTTTCTTTCTTTCTTTTTTTAAAGATTTTGTTTATTTATTTGAGAGAAAGAGAGACAGAGACAGAGATAGCAAGAGAGAACAAGCAGAGAGGGAGAGGGAGAAGCAGGCTCCCTGATGAGCAGGGTGCCCAACATGGGGTTGGATCCTAGGACCCCAAGATCATGACCCGAGCCAAAGGCAGATGGTTAATTGACTGAGCCACCCAAAAGAGAAACTGTTAGTAAACACATCAGGGCTTAAGGAAAGATTAAATGAGATATGCACGTGAAATATTTAGCACAGCCCCTGGCACACAGTAAGTGAACTAGGTTAAGGAGCACTATCATGGAAGAAAGCATCCATAAAGAACATATGTAATAAAGTGAAATTTCTTCTCTTTCCCTTCTCTTTTTCATCAAAAATTTTACCCTCTGCCCCAATTTGGGGGAAAAAAAGTAGAGACACCTGGCTGGCTCAGTCATAAAGCATGTGACTCTTGATCTTGGGGGTTGTGAGTTGAAGCCCCATGTTGGGTGTAGAGATTATTTAAAAATAATTTTTTTTAAATGTGGATATACTATATATTATGAACAGAAGTATGTCAGAATCATTAAGTATAATTGACCTCTCTCTCTCATGTGAACTTTAAATGCGGCAGCTTCTTAAGGATATGGACTAGGCTACCTTCTCTCTTTTTGCCATACCTTCTACCATGATAGGATTGAGAATGATGAGCCTGCAAAAGGATGAAGGTATTGAAAAAAAGAAGAAAAAAGTGTGTAGAGATATTAAAGGAAAGTGAAGGTATACAGTGCCACAAAAGCCAATTAAAAAATACCTGAAGTGGGAGATGTAAGAACCAAATCCTGAGAAAACACTAAGTAAAATGAAGATTAAAAATACCCTCTCATACATCTTATAACTAACTCCCTGACCAGTATCTCCCCATTGCCCCAAGCCCTCGAACTCTAGCAAGCACCATTTTAGTCTCTCTTTCTATAAGTTTGGCTTTTTCAGATTCTATGGTATAAATGATATCCCACCAAAGAGTATACACTTCCAGTTATTAAAAAGTTCTGGAGATCTAATTTACAGCAGGGTGATTGAAGTTAGCAATGCTGTATTATACACTTCAAAGTTCCCAGGAGAGTAGGTCTTAAATGTTCTCAACTTAAAAACAAAAAGGCATTACAGGACATGATGGAGATGTTAGCTAAGGCTATGGTGGTAATCATTTTGCAATATATAAGTATATCAAATCACACTGTCTGCCTTAAACTTACACATGTTATATGTCAATCATATCTCAATAAAGCTGGGAAAAAATACTCTTATATGTGTCATTGAGGTTAGGAATGACCAAAGGAAGAGCCATATTCTGTATGAAGTAATAGAAATGGAAACCAGGGGTGCCTGGGTGGCTCATGGAATTAAGCATCTGCTTTCTGCTCAGGTCATGATCCCACGGTTCTGGGATCAAGTCCCAAATTGGGCTCCCTGATCAGCTGGGAGCCTGCTTCTACTCTCCCCTTGCTTCTCCCCCCTGCTCATGTTTTCTGTCAAATAAATAAATAAATTCTTAAAAAAAATAAAAATAAAAGAAATGGGGACCATATTGGACAATGATGAAGATAGTAGAGGAGTGTGACGAATATAAGAACTCCCACAGGAAAGGAATCTGAATTGGTAGAGAGAAATTTACCTAAAAATGGAAGAAGAGGTGTACTGGGCTGGCTCAGTTGGTAGAGCAAGTGAGTCTTGATACCAGGATTGTGAGTTCAATCCCTTCAATGGGTATAGAGCTTACTTTAAAAAAAAAAAAAAAAAAAAAAACACCCAACCTAAAAATTAAACAAAACTTAAAAATGGAAGAAGATATGGGATCAAGAGAAGTGTTTTAATTTATTATTATTATTACTTTTTAAGGTGGGAAAAAAGTATTTAGAGATTGATGAGGATGATTCAGTTTGATATGGAATTTTGAGTGTATGTGAGAAGGAAATGAAAACTCTTGGTTTGAGATAGGAAAGAACAGAATCCAAATCATAGATCATATGAAGAGGTTCTAGTTTTTTAAAACACAAGGGGAGATGAGGATGAATAAAGACATGAGTAAGTTTGTAGGATTGGTAAAGGGAGTTTCTACTACATGGCCTCAATTTTCTCAGCTCTATGGGATGAGCTGGTAAAAAGAAGACCAGTTAGAGACTGGAAAGTATTGAGTGGAATAGAATGGAGAGGAAGATTAGAATTGAACAGAAAAAAGTAGTAGGATTTCCAGGAGTGGTGTAATCCCATTCCATTTGCAGTTGAGGACCATGAATTTCTAGTAATCTAACATGAAGTGTGTGACTTTTAAGCAGATTGCTTGTTTTAAGTTTATAAGCAAACAAGGAGTTTACGGAAATGGCAAATATGACCAAAATGATTATGATGAAATCAAACTTTGATACAATAAGCAAGTTGTTGAAGAATTGGCAAAAGACAGATGGTTTGATGACCTGGAGGTTCCCTTGAGGTTGATGGATAAGTTCAGCAAAACGAATGAAGGAGAAAGAGATGAGTTTATGTAGTAGTCAGAAAGTGAAATACTACATGCAATGTTAGAACACTTGTGAGATATTACAAGATCCATTTAATCAGCGCAGCAGGTTAAAATAAGGTAGAGGATTTTGGAGATGAAGGGGTGAAGAAGGAACTGTCAATGGACTTTCCATAAAGACAGCACAGTCAGGTTGAAGGTGGGCCATGGCAGTGGAGAAAGCAACTCTAAGTGACACCAGTAGAAAAGTTTATGACAAATGGAAGAAAATGACTTAGAGGGAGGCTATGGGAAGGCAATAATGAAGATGATGGCATGAGTGAAAGAAAAGAAACCCAAACAGGTAGCAGTGTTTCCTATCCTCTGACTTAATCCTAAATTACATGGGGATTAATATCTGCTCTGTAAGAGACTGTTTGGGAAGACATGACCTCAGGCTAGAGCTACAAACAGAGCACAATTATAATTACATAATTCACTGTAGAAATACATTTTTGAGATTCATCTCCCCTACTAAAATATAAACTCATTGAAGACAGTGACTTTTCTTGTTCCCCACAGCATCAGTGAACCAACCATAAGAATCCTATTGAGAACTGAGGGTGGAAAGAGTTCCAACGTGTCACACAACAACTAAGTAATGTAAGTGGATTTTAGTTAATAGTTTGCCTCATGGGGAAATATGGGATAAGGTATTTAGTTCACTTTTACTTAACTCGTAAAATTCTGTTGGCATAGTTAAATGACTCTCCCTTGAGAAAGTTCCAAATAATTTTCCCAAGGTAATTTGCAAATCATGAAAACATAATTACTTCCTTTGAATAGTTAAATAATGCTGTAAGGAATAAATTTCTGGTTATAGGCCCCAGAAGATCTTATGTTGAGTAAGTCAAATGTCTATGTGGAAACTTCAAAATCTAGAATCTAGTTTCTTTTCAAATGTAGAAATATTCTATTTCTGCTGACACTTAAAGATTAATATGCACATAACTGGCAGGGGATAGCAAAAGGCTCAACCCATAGAGAAGCTTCCACTGAGTGGCAGATCCCATAATTTCAGAAAGACTGTGTATTCAAGTAACAGAGTGTAGATTTCAGAATCTCTGAAACCTTTATCGCTTGCTGTCACCCACTGCAGCTCCTCTCGCAGGTACTGTCAATCTGGAATTCTGCTTTCTAAACTCAAGTTTCACTCAGAGTGTTGAAGAAAAGGAGCTTCTCCATGCCAGACTTGAGTATAGCAGACTGGTTTGCCTATTGAGTCATGTAATGGTTTATTTATAAGAGTCTAATATGCAAAAAATGCCTTTAGTAAAATGCCTTTAGGGCTCTCTGAAACTAATAAATTATTATTTTTTTAACTAATGAACTCTTAACAGTCCTTCTCTATTGGTTGCTGACTTGCTTATTTAGTTCCTTGAAGAAGAGAAATATCTTCCATTGCAATAGGTACATAGAATGTGGAACCAAAAGAAATACTGTTACATTTTGATTTTAGAGCTGCTTCCAAGAATAATCACGAGATTCACATTATATGTTACCTAAATCTGGGAGAAAATTAAGACATATGGTCAAGCCCTAATTGATTCTTCATCTAAAATTCTTTCCTATTTCAGATTCTAGATACCCTTAGCAGCTCCAGGAATCATGAGTGCATAAGTGTTCAAAATCAGCTCTTTTCCTTAAAATGTCCTGACATTAAATGTGGCCAGCTTCTTAGGAGAACTAGCCCTGTGTCAAGACTTCACATTAGGACTAAACTGTTTGCAGACAGTAATAAAGGTTCCAGAGATTCCAAAACCTGTACTCAATTACCTGAACACACACAGGCTTTTTGTATAGTTATAGGGTCTGCACTTAACAGAAGCTGCTGTTTGGGTTCAGATATTCTCTTTCTTGGGTGCACGCGTGCACACACACACCCCCATCTATCTATCCAAACACCACTATAATAATATAATAAAGACTTGAGTTGATTCTAGGATGTAAATTCTAAGTGTATTATAGCCAAGTATTCTTGAATAAAATGTCAGTATTACAAAAACACGAGACTTAGCATTACCAATATTTAGGTTATGAGAAGGCCTGCTACATTATCTAACATGGATGAACATATTAGGTATAACAAGATCATACTTGTGTGAAAAGCAACTATACCATCCTTCCACCTGTAATCCTTTGCAGACTGGTATTGTATTTGTCTGATCAACAACAGACATCAGTCCAGGCACACACCAGTGTCCAGGAAACAGTAAAAATGCAGGCCCAGAGATCAAAAGGAGAAAATAAAACTTAAGAGATTTCAAGCCAAAGTAGCACACATAGAAGAAAAGTCTAAAGAAGACAATTTTCAGAATGCTCCACATTGAAATGAATATGCAAGCCTAGTACATTCCTATACTTCAAACTAGCCCGGGGAGTTGGCTATCCCACCAAAATATCCAGAAGATCTAAATAAAGAACTAACAATAATCATTTTTAGAACTCATGCTAGAATACTTAAGTTGATAAAAGTCTCTGAGTTATTTAAAATTAATTTTCATTCCTAAAATCTTACACTTGCAAAATAATTGTCAATGGCCTTTTTAATTTGAATAGATACTGATATAGGGTAGTATGTATCAAAAACACATGACTCCGGTCGCCTGGGTGGCTCAGTGGGTTAAGCCTCTGCCTTTGGCTCAGGTCATGATCTCAGGGTCCTGGGATCGAGCCCCACATCAGGCTCTCTGCTCAGCGGGGAGCCTGCTTCCCCCTCTCTCTCTGCCTGCCTCTCTGCCTACTTGTGATCTCACTCTGTCAAATAAATAAATAAAAATATTTTAAACAACAACAACAACAAAAACCATATGACTCCATAATGTGGCTAAGAGAGACCCAGACAAACATTTCATCTCTCAAAGCAAACTAAAAACTTGTACCCCAAATAAATAATAATCACAATATAAAAACAAGAGGAGTTTTTTTCTCTGCACAAAAACATGCTCTCTGCATGTTTTCTATTTTATTAAGATATCTTTGGGGGGAAGAGGTACCTGCAGCTTTCTGGAGATGTACATGTCCTTTAACATAATGGAGATGTCCATACACGGACAAGGACACACCAACATCAGGCAGACCCTCAATTTTGTGTTGAGGTTATAGGCCTCAACTCAAATTCCTGTGAGGACCTCATGGGGCCATTGAGAAGATTATCCATTAATGTTAACCCTTTTCTCCCTTTTCTTCTCCAGGGACTGACTATCATAGGTAATGGCATAGCACCCCAGCCAGGGAGAAATAAAGAGGCAAGAGGGCAGTCCCACATGGCACTGATGCTGGAGACCATGAGAAGTACCTCTTAGCTCTTTGGTAATGCAACAAACTCAGCACACATGCTACCTTCCTAATCTCTACCACAAAACATTGTGAACAACCCTACACCCATCTCATTAACCCACCCTTAGAGGACTCCTCCTTCATTGAGTTCAAGGCCCAGTGTGGTAAGAAGGCTGAGACTACAGACTACAGAGCCCATTTCTCCTGCTCTCTCTAGAGGCATCCCCAATTCCAAGGCAGACAGGCAGACAGAGCCCAGTACTATATTTTGAATGCCTGTAATGTGTTCAAAAATAAATTGAAACAGGGCCCACTGTTCATGGCACAACCTAATTTATGTTACAGGATAAGTTTAGCAAAAGAGAGAAAATCAAAAAGGCAATTAGAAGAGGGAAATGAACAAAAGTTAAGTAAAATAATCCAAGATCTAAAAATGCTATAAAACACATTTTTCATCCTGTGGGTCTGTCCTTAGATACATAAGCAAGCAACTTACACCATAAAGATTTGGTATAAGATTGAAAGTAGAGAAGCAAAGGGTTGCAGAAAATTCATCAGCAAAATGTCATTTCTGTATCTTTACTATCATAGCTCCACCATCTGGGTTATATTTTATAGTTAGTTGTCTGAGCCAAAAATAAAAGATGACTGGTTAAGGTTGCTATTTCTATCAACATGACACTGAATTACAGTACTATTTTTCCTCACTTCTAGAGATGTGCCATTTGTCTTCCTACAATCCACAGGCAGAACCTTTTAAATTTTAGCACCAACAGTCCAATCTTACACATAGCAGAAGTAGATCACTTTGCTTGCACAGCTATATCTGAAAAAATGCTCTCCAACTAAACAGTAAGTCTGTTCCTTGCCAAACTTGTGACTCTCAAGAGCTTCAATTGATAATTGCAGAGCTCAATTTTTTAAAAAATTAAAATGAGTAGTGAAACCTATACATACTGTCACACTAACTATTACATATGAAATCTGTTGGTAGGACATACTATGTTACAGAGAAAAGCAATCATTAAGTGAACCAGGTGATTAAATGCCACTCAACTGACAGTATAACCAGATCAGTCTACCTCAAAGCAAAGTTCAACTGGAGGCTAAAATTGAATTCTCACATCACAAATGCAAAAATCTTAATAAGTAATTATTTGGGTAAGACCACATGGGGGAAAAAAAAAAAAAAAGAACTCTTTGCTTTCATCATACGGGTCTAAGAACTAAATAATTTCAAAAGTACTATAAACTTTCCCTCCTGGAAAAATAGGTTAGGGTTAGGGTGGGGAGAGATTATGACACAAAGTTAAATTAGAGTAATCAGTCTGTGTACTCTTACTTGAATTCAGGGATTTAAAAAAAAAAAAAACAAAAAACCTCCATGGTTTATTTTTATTATTTTCCTATTTTATTTTATAAGTAAATGGGCAAGTACAGTGACATCTTTGACTGTAAGCACTAAACAGCAAATATAGCTTAGCTATTAGTATATAATTTAAGACATGGTGCTTTTAGTTAGTAAAAAAGCCTGGTGAGCACTCAAAAATATTTACTAGGGGGAGTACTGAACAATACATTTCACGGAAAGCTTCTACAAAAGATAACAATGGAATTTTAGAAGATATTCTAGCACTATAATAGGGCCAGGCATCCTAGCATTGCTAAAGAAAGAAAGGAAGGAAGGAAGGAAGGAAGGAAGGAAGGAAAGAAGGAAGGAAGGAAAGTACATACACATAAAAATGAACTCACATATTTACTTCAACTTTAAAAAGAAATCTTATTTGAGATAATTAACTAAAAGTGTACAGTCCATTCAATTCTTTGCAGAGTATCAATTAATAAAACAATTGTAAGTTTATAAATCAGCAAAGGAAATGGTCTTCCTTTAAGAATACGTCTTCCTAAAATATTTAAGACAAAAAATTGTTGTGTCGGATATTCAGAAATCGAAGTTACCCAGTATTGAAGCTTCAAATTTCAGTCAAAAAAAGAAGGAAAATGACATCCCTTTCCATATCATAAAGTCAACATCATTTCTGAAGAATACATATAACCCGTCTGAATGTCTGACAATTAATAAAAATGGTTTATCTGAGGCAGAGAATTTTAGAAATTACAATACTGATGAAAAGAAACCCTGGGAACTCTTTATACAATTATAAAAGCCTGAAACTCTATCCACAAGAAAAAAAAAAAAGTGACTGATTCACAAACGACTTTTATTATCCATACAAGACAAAAGAAATAGAATAAAAATGGACTTTTAAAACAGATGGAGATCTCTCTCTGCCTGCCTCTCTGCCTACTTGTGATCTCTCTCTGTCAAATAAATAATAAAAATCTTTAAAAAAAAATAGATGGAGAGAAATGAACTCTATCATCCCTACGTACAGGAGATGGAAAAGGAGGGAAAGCCTAATTCCACTGGCAGGATTTAGTTACAGGTGAGGGAAAGTGATAGAAGCTGCCATAACCAAATGTCTCCTTTAAATAAAGACCCTAAAGAATAGAAACCAACTTCCAGTGACTTAGGTGACCTGGAAGAGTCACTCGGAAAATCTAGAAGTAATTTATGGAAACCAAAGACCTCTTAGAGACTTCCGGAGGTATTTAACCTTGTTAAACTTTGGGTGCCTCTACATATTGTCATTCAAGTATCAACAAATTAGAGAGAACAGCCCAGAATTCTCAACAAGGTATCTGTCAACAGTAGCATCAGCAACATCAAGATACTTGGAGGAATGTATATACTTGAGCCCCACCCACAGAGTTTCCATAGGTGGGGGCCTATGGAAATCACCTAGCCCCTCTAGGTGATTCTGATGCAGCCCACTGTCCGAGAAACACTCATTTAAGTTGATTTACCTTAGTTTCAAGATAAAGAAAATGGGCTGGAAATCTTTGTGCTAGTCCTACAGTTCTTAATGGAAGAGCTGGTTCTAAGAACAGTCTTGTTTTGGTATCTTTTCATTTGCAAGGAAAAGCACTTCACAGTGGGATTCCTGGGTTTTCTTTTTCAGATGCCAGTTAAAATTAAACAAACAAACAACAAACAAAACCCCTTAAGGCTGTATAAAATACTAATTTTTTTAAAAGTTTAAACAATTGGCCACTCACTTATTCATCAAAAAACATATACAGTGCCCAATATTTGATAGATGATAAAAGGAGAGATATACCTAATTTTTTTATTAATCCCTGTCCTAAACAAAGTCACAGTGTGGTAGAAGAGATGAGTATGTTAGGGAATGACTCTAATACAGCTCTAGGTGATAAAACAGAGGGACAGGAGAGGGTTCAGAAGGGGCAGACTTGCTTTTCCTGGGGGGAGAGCCAAAGACTTCAGGGAAAGTGACCTCTGAATGATGGTGTGGTCAAAGGATCCATCCTCATTCCCCAAGCACTTAGTGAGCACACACTAAATACCCCAGCCACTAGGGATATGAAGACTGCAACAAGACAGAGCCACAGCAGCTACGAGGGAAGATCTATAATGTACGCGGAGCACTAGCACACAAGGGACAGGGGCTAGCAATCATTTTCTATCTAGGAAAGCAAACAGTGACTCAAAAAGGAAATGATTCCAGAGCAGTTTGCAAATATAGGGCTAACAGGAATAAGAAAAAAAAAGGGGGGGGGGTATCACAGAGCAATTGAGGTGCATTTGCAAAAAACAGGACAATAGGAAACTGCTTGACCTACTGGCACAGAAATTTATAGAACTTTTAGGGTTAGTTAGAGTAGTATAGATAATGCCTACAAAGAGGAGGCTGAGAGCTTATCTTGTGGAGACTTTATGCTGGAAGCAGAAGTCTGTCCTTTATCCTAAAGGTACTGTAATGCTTTTGAAGTATTTTCTAAATGAGAAGATGTGACAGGTACCCAAATAAAGGACACTGTGGGAGCAACAAGTAGACTGAGGGACTGGAATCTCATAAAAGGACCTAACATGCTTGGGTATTAACCAGCCAGTCAAGAAATATTTATTGCACACTGCTTATGTACAATGATAACAAGATTTTATTCCTACACTCATGTATATATTTATGGAGTAAACAAATATGTATTATTATATTTCCAAGAAAACATATGTGTGCATGTATGCATATAGTTCATTCTTAAATCTAAAATTGCACTAACAAAAGGAACACTGCTCAATGCAAATAATTTTAGAGACTTCACTTTCTTTTCAAGTTTCTATTTAAATTCTAGTTAGGGGGCGCCTGGGTGGCTCAGTGGGTTAAGCGGCTGCCTTCGGCTCAGGTCATGATCTCAGGGTCCTGGGATCGAGTCCCATATCCGGCTCTCTGCTCGGCAGGGGGCCTCCTTCCCTTCCTCTCTCTCTGTGATCTCTTCCCTTCCTCTCTCCTACTGTGATCTCTCTCTGTCAAATAAATAAATAAAATCTTTAAGGAAATAAATAAATAAATAAATAAATTTTAGTTAGTTAACATATACTATCATATTAGTTCCAGGAGTAGAATTTAGTGATTCACCACTTACAGTAACACCAAGTGTTAAAGACTTTACTTCAATGCAATAAATATCATATGTAATATGTAACACATAGTATTACTTCAATGTTAATATTGTAATAAATATCATAAACATTGTTAAGATTTATATAATTATAAGGATGTTGGTGTTATAAAATAAAACTTTGCATTCCTTTCACGCTATGTTAAATCCTGTTTTCATAGGAGAGTGGTCAAAATTTATCTTTCAGTGTGTCTGTACAACATGTCACCAAAACCAACAACGATTCACTGAGCTAATCTAATTCAAAGTTCCAACTCTCAAAAATCAGAGAAGCCTCTGATATGTAAACAGACCTAAACTTTACTGTTGATAAGCTCATAATGAACAAATCTTGGCAGAAAGAATATAAGCCAGAATACAGTTTGTTCAGATATCAATTAGAACCACTGAAAATTATTTAAATACAATTTTGAGGAGAGACAAAGGGAGGAATGTTAGAGGAAATAAAATCATTTCCTTTTTAGTTAAACTACAGTTTTAGCTACTTTTAAAGTAATACTAGTTCAGCTAGTTTAGTTATATCTGTACTCTTTATACTCTTTATAATCTTTATTCATCCTTATTTGCCAAGCATTTGGTGAAAACACAATAAATACCCTAGCCACTAGGGATATGAAGACTAAAACAAGACAGAGCCACAACTGCTAGGAAGGAAAAGATCTATGTACATTTTCTTCTGTTTAAAAAAAAAAAAAAAAAAAAAAAAAAAGGAGGCCATGAGAAATCCCTTAAAATTTCTACAATAGGATCGCTAAATAATGTTAAATCAAGCAAGGTAATAATTAAAACTTCTATTTGATTATGTTTAAAGATCAAAATATTTTATACACTCAGTGATACCAAGAGTTAATCATGCATGGCTTACTTGGCTAATAGATTAACTAAGTCTTGAGTTATATTTTCTTTTACCTGTCCCCAAAGTACCCATGCTATACTAGAGAAATCCAAGACCACTGGAAAAAGGAAGTAAATGAAACAAAGATGGAATGAAAAGATCAGTTGCATTGTCTACTGACCCTTTTAGCGTAACATATGCATTTGTTTATGATATAACTATTTATTGACTACCTAACATGTATAAGAGATAAATAGCATTCTAATATAAAAGAAAGACAATAAGTAAATACAGTACGGTAACAAAGTTTTATCAAGGCAGGGAGCTATAGAACAAAACAGTAGGAACCCAGTGATCAGGGAAATCTCTCAGAAGGTAAAATATGAGCCGAGATCTGAATGTGAAGAAGAAAGGAATACCATTCTAAGCAGAGGGAATAACAACCACAAAGGCTTTGAGACAAAACAAACTTGGAACATTCCAGAAGCACAGGGCAAAGTGAAGGCGGCATACAGCAGGGGCCAAATTAATTTGGAGTTAGCCAGCAGTTAAATTCATGTTAGAGATAAGGATTTTATTCTAAATGTGTTGAGAAGCCATGGGAGAGTTTGGGTAGAATCCTTAATATCTGACATGTGTTTCATAAGATCAGTCTGCTGTGAGGAGACTAGCCAACCAGGGACAAAAAAGGTAAACTGGGAGAACTGCTGGGAGGAGATGTTTGAGGTGAGAGAGGTGCCAAGCCTGGACTTAAGTAGTGCTTCCCTAACACTTTCACATTATGAGGGGAAAAAGATAATTATCTGTAAAATATCTTAGAATAAATGAACAAGGCTGTTCATAGCTGGAGTCTCCAGATAGGCTAATTTGTTCCAGTAATCACTAGACAGATAAAAAAAATATTACATATAAATATATATGTGTATATATAAAACACACATACATACCATATATCATATAGCAAACATACAATATGAATGTAATTTCATAGAAAAAGGTCTTACACAATATAGACCCAACTTAAGATAACTACCTTAAGGGAAGTATTGGATAGAAGGGAGTGGAATAATACGAAGGAGGAATTTCACTTTTTTGCTCTATCAACTTACGATATTTTAATTTTTGCAAATATTGATCAATGTATTCGTTGTGTAATGGAGAAAATCTTTTTTAGCCTTCTGTATTGTATTACTTATCTCTGAGCTATACTTTGATGACATGGCTTTCTCAAAAGTATATTTGAAATTTCGTTTAAAAAAATTGTATTTTATCCTAAGTGTAATAAGACAGGCCTACAGCAGAGGAGTGACATAATCTGAATTATGATCTAAAGCAGTTTATTGTGATGACTATGGAGAGAAGAGGTGTGTGGGACAGCAAAACAGAAGCAAAGACAATAATTAAGGACACCATGGTGGGTGTTCAAGGAAAAGATGATGGTATGCACTACAGGGATGACCTAGGAAATGGAGAAAATGATCTTATCCTTCCTTATCTAATATCCAGCATAGCAAATGGCATTCAACATGCTTTCTGTACACAGGTCTACAGGTAAAAAAAGAAGGAAGAAGCTGTAGTGTACTGCTTTTCTATTTTGAGGTAGAGAGGTAAAAACTTTTTCTTGGAGATACTTGTATAATGTCCATTTTGGAGAGCAGCTCATCAATCCCCTGGGTAGAGATTTCTATAATTACTATTATAACAAATTAATGTTGGAAGCAAGTAAAGTGAAAATTATTTTGAAACAAACTTCTTTCTCAGTTTAATTCCAGTATTAAAATATGCTGTCACTGAAGTTTCAAATATGTTGGAAGATATTACAAAACTATGAGGTCGTAATGAGTTACTCTGAAGGCACCTAAGAAATAGTGCTTTAAAAGTTTAACATTTAATAGTACAATTCCTCTCTAAAATCTGAAACAAAATTAACCTAAATTACAAAACTGACTGACAGTGTTTTAGCTTCTCTCTCTCTCTCTCACTTTGTAAATTATAGGCTGAGATCGCTCATCAGTTTTTTTAATCTGAGCCTAGTTGGCCGTAATTTCAATTTATATCACTTGCTCTGTCACTCTGTCGGGCTCTGAATTTCATTTTCTATTTTACCTACATAAATATAAATCCCATCTTGTCATTACTTTTTCCATATATCAAACCTAATGCTTAAATTAAAAATCTCAAAAAAAAAACCCCTTCAGTTTTGTTTTAACATATTAGATAATTCATTGTTTGATTTCTTTGGATCACATGATTAAAGATGTAGCAGCAGACATCAATATCCATATGGATTTCTGAATACAAGTTATATGGATTTGAAATTTTCTAGAGTGAAAAAAAAATGTTACAAGTAACAAATGACAGTTAATTTTCTAAGTTAGCCCTTAAGATGTTTTAGTCCATAATATAGCTGAAACACTATACTTGTACTTGAATTAGCAAAATACTTAGAATACAATCTAGCCACATGTCTACAGTTATTGAAGGGAGGGTACTATATGGGGTGCTTCAGAGTATAGGTCAAAACTGTTCAACAGAACTGTGTGCCACAGTTCAAGTTTTCTCTATCCGTCCTATATGGTGACCCAGTGGCATGTGGGCTCCAAGCACTTGACATGTGGTCAGTGTGACTGAGGAAACAAATTTCTAATTTTATTTAATTTTAATTAAATTTAGATGATCATATCTCAATAGAGGCTACCTCAACTGGACAGTGAAGGTCTGAAATACAGATAAAAGCACTTAGGATAATTAATGATAGTGAAACCAAAAGTAAAAAGAAGCAACTGAAGGGGTGCTGGGTGGCTCAGTCAGTCTTGATTTTGGCTCAGGTCATGATCTCAGGGTCGTGAGATGGAACCCCATCTTCGGCTCTACAATCAACATGGTACCTACTTAAGATTCTCTTTCTCTCCCCCCCCCCAAAAAAAAAAGAAAGAGAAGAAAAAAAGAGAAAAGAAGCAACTTGAGTGTCACTGTAAATTTCCATGTAAGAGTAATATGTATTCTCTAGGAATCATGAAAGTAGGTTCTACCCTTAAGGAAAGCTTTGAGTTGGGCCCTTATATGGTGCACTAATTACTGAATGGCCCCAACAAGCAAGAGTGTCAGGGCTACATCTAGAAACCAATGCCAGTAGCTACTCAGCCTGAGAAAAGTCTTTCCATGTGTGCAAATGACAACCAATCAAGGGCACTCTTATTTGGATAGTGCAAGGCGGGGCAGTTTGCCATTATAGTCTAATATTACTTTACAAGTTTGAATTTCATCCCAACTATGTGGATGGATGACAAACTATGCAGAAAGTTATACTACATATTACAACATAAAATAGTTGATACACTGATTTTCTCTCATTTCCAACATATTTTTTCCCTAGATTCAAACAATGTGAGACAAACTCAAGATTAAATTAATAAAACCAAATAAGTTCACACAGTGAAAACATATTACAAATGATACTTTCTTGACTGGAGATTTTTATCTTAAGAGAGTCAGATTAAGAATCTTAGTTTTACGGATGCCTGTGTGGCACAGTCAGTTGTGTCTGCCTTTGGATCAGATCATGATCCCAGGATCCTGAGAACTCATCTCCCATCAGGCTCCTTGGTAAGCAAGGAGCCTCAAGGAACCTGCTTCTCCCTCCCTCTGCTTGTATTCTCTCTCTCTCTCTCTGACAAATAAATAAATCAAGACTTTAAAAAAAATCTTATTTTTAAATTAAAATGTCAATATTGATCAATATCACTAGCTTAAAAACCTAAATATTCATCCTTTTGTTTTTTAAACTGCAGGAATGAATTCCTTTTAATTCTTTTGAATGTTAAAATCTCTGCATGCAAAGATTTCCCCAGGGAAATAAATTAATGTTTATTTACTTAGGTTATCTTTATAAAATATAAACCCTAAACTGTTCCCAATCACAGGACTATGGAAGGGTACAGGGCAGAGAAGGAGAAGGGAGACTGATATTTCACCCATATTCATCTAAACTCTTAGCTGCTTTTGGAAAATCCACTTAAGACCACAGCCTTACATTCTACTTTAATTAATTTACATGTCAGTATGAAACACAGACATGAAAAGTCTATTTTGTGAAATAACTAAAAAATATATAATATGATGGTTCCTTTTGTCTCTTCTATAATACAAGGTTAACAGGTACTCTTTTTCCCCCCAAGAATTTGCAGCTGCAGTCCAAAATATGGCAAAAATGGGCAAAAAAATGTTCTTAGTACTTTACACTCCAGAGAATTCATGAATACCTTGAACCAATCTTCCTTCAGTGTTTTCTGACCAGTGGCAGACCTGGTCCTACTACACCCCACCACCTCCCACACCCAAATGATCAGAGCAGAATGTTGGGGACAAGGGAGAGAAGTGCACTATTGACAGTCATGGGCATCCCTACCTCTGGGAGAGAGGGGAAGCAGGTGCCTACCCCACAGGAATCTTCCTGGGGCCAAAAAAAAGAAGGTTCTAAAAGAACCTCATCAAGACTGAGAGTACCTGTGAGAAAGGGAGGCCGGCAAATGGCTCCTAGACAAAGCCTTCATGAGGGAGTCCTTAAGGAAACCTGGCAAAGATCCCTAAAGAACAAAGAGGCTGTCCCTTTCTCATTGTTGAAACTGTTAATACAGAGACATTTGCTGGGATGGCCTAAGCAGTAGGACCAGAAAGAGCAAAATGTGAGCTCAGTGGTCTGCTGGTAAGTACTCAGCAAGTGACTGGGAGATGACAGTTGGTGGCCCTTGTTGATTTCAGGGACAGAAATCCTCTCACCATGGCCAATTTCAGGTTACCAATGCGAAGCTACTGAATGCACAATGAAGAGATGGGCAGGAGCAGGTTCTCTGTGGTATTTCTACCATAAAAACACAACAGACACAAACAACATCAAAAGCATAGATGATTAAATAAAATAAAATAGGGAGTATTAAGTTTTGAGTATTTATTACTTTGTTTTTAATATAACCCATCTGATTATTTACTTCCATGATGTCATTAGTAGTGCCCATGTTTAATTGCAAGATCACAAAATTCCTGAAAATTTAACAATTCGTTCTTAGAAGCCAGTATAAGCCAGCTACTGCACAGCGCTAGTGTGCCTAGAAGGTGAATGGAAGTTTGCCTGGGGACATGGAGGAAGTCCGCCTTTCTCTATATGGAGAAGTACCTTGTAGACATTGTGCCAGGGCTCTCTAAGTTCTTTCCAGACACAGCTAAGTGAGGGATCACCCCTGCTGGAAAGGTTGAAGTAGTGGGCCACTTGCCAGAAGTTCAGCAGGGACATAACAGCCTCTGTCTAAGGAGTACTCTGAGATTAGAGGAGGCTGGTGTGAAGCAGAACACCATACCAAGCCAACCATCCCCACAGCAGCTAGGAGGAAAGACCACACCCATCATCAGAACTAAAAAGCTATCTGACACAGGTCCAGTTAAGAAAGAAGACCTCTACCTTCTTTATGTCTGCTTCTAAACCTAGTCCTTGCAAGGGGAAGACAAAAGAAACTACTGACTAGCTACTGACTCCTTGCCCTCAAAAGACAAGCAGGTGTAGGTGACGATGAAAGACAAAGTAAGAGCATGTACACTTAAACTGAACCGAAGTGGATTTTAATAGCTGAAAATGAACAAAAGCTAAGAAACTTGTCTAATGTGTTATTAAGAATCAGGTCAAAGAGAATTGATTAAGTATAACTGAAAAAAAAAATGGCCAGTGGTAGGAAAATAGGTTAAGTCTTCCCTGAGTCGAAACCTCTCAACAAACTGGTTGCATATATGCTTAAGGTATCACTACTTAGAATACTGTGCTAGGTATCCACTGCTAACAAGATAACTAAAATAAGTAACTTTTCCTTTAAAGAAAAACAGCCTGCTGTTTCAAATACTGATGTCATGCAAATGATGATATATTCAATCTTGCTATTTTTTTTAAGATTTTATTTATTTATTTGATAGACGGAGATCACAAGTAGGCAGAGAGAGGGGGGAGGAAGCAGGCTCCCTGCAGAGTAGAGAGCCTGATGTGGGGCTCAATCCCAGGACTCTGGGATCATGACCTGAGCCAAAGGCAGAGGCTTTAACCCTCTGAGCCATCCAGGTGCCCCCATCCTGCTATTTCTATGTGGGCATCATTTCTCCATTATACACTGACACCAAAAGCAAAGAGGTGTGGGTACTCAAAAATGCAAGGCATCCTTATCAGGAATAGTAGCAACAGCGTATCTTAATGTACATTATTTTATTTGATTTTCACAGAAGAGCTGCAAGGTAGACAGAACCATTATTAATAGTCACTCATGTCTTATAGATATTAAAAATGAAGCTGAGATAAATTAAACGATATGCTCCCTTAAAAGCCAAAACTTGACTATACTTCACTATTAGCTAAGGAACACTGGCTTTAGAAGGCAGGGCCAGGTTCTAATCCTGGTTATGCCACTTATAGTTATGGGATACTGGGTCAAACATTCTCTCCAGGCCATGATTCTTTCTATGAAATTAAATCACCGGACCACAATATCTGTAGGTCTCTTCTAGGACCATGATACTATTTCATCAACAGGAAAGGCAAGATGTCCTTAAGGCCAGGATAGATTACACAACTAAGCACACAACGATGCCAAAGGGAAGAATTCAGGCAAGGCTTATGGGGTGCCAGAAATAAAACAAACTTGTGCTAAACCAGCTCTCAAGTCAAGCTTTGATGTGCTTCCTGAAAACAATGCTTCTAAGCATTTCCAAGTTTGCCAAACCAACTGGGCTTCCATGTGGAAGAAAGTGAAAACCCAAAATTGAAGTAGCACAGGCAGGAATATAGACGAGAGGAATTTCTGAAGGAAAAAAACTGCTAAGCCATTCATGTAAAAATTATCTCCCTCTGTTCTAGAAATTGCCAATAAGTATTATAATGAAATATCTTATTATTTATTACAATATTCAATAGTAATTTTATAAAAGTCTAGCTAATTAAATATTCACTTTGATATGTAGGTTTTCAGGAACAAGCAGAAACAAAATATCCACAAATTAATGCACATCCAGAAAATAACAAATCAGTATCAGTGATGAGTCAGTACAGACTAAACGGAAAAAAGAGAGTCTCCAATTTATCTGCATGCCATAAGTGCATCTTAGAACAAGCAAAATGTAATGCATTTCTTCAACCAATTTACCAAGAATAGAAATTGCTAGATGAATCAATAAAACATGAATTATTTTATGTTCTCCCCTATATTTCTCTCATTTATTATTTCACCAAAACCTATTAACTGCTCTATTAAAACTCAAGTGTTCTATGGGTGAGGTGGAAGGGAAGAATCTCTTTCTTATTTATATTTGTTCATATCTGTAATATAATCAGAATAAAAACATGTGGGCACAGTTAGCTAATTCAGTGAACATGAGATAGTATTGTCTAAAATGATGAAAATGTTCTAACCAAAAGAGGAATTTTCAAACTAACCTTGAAAATGGAGCCCAGCTTTTCTAATAAGTTTACAATACAGCCTTGACCCTCCTGGGCTGTGATACCAGGTCATCACTTACTGTGTGATTCTGTAAGTATCACATATGCATCCCACACCCCCCATTCATTCTGTAAAACACAAGGTTGATTCAAAGGGGTCATGTGATAACACATGAACTGTTCTAACACAGGACTGGCACTCAATACATTCATCTCCTATCAAATCCCAGCTAAGAAAGATCCTAGCTTCAGTGAGACTTCCTACACACTGCAGCTCTCAGCAAAGGCCTTTAGTCTGTTGACAAAAAGAGTCATACTGACCGAGTTCAGGAATCTCTTGAGTTACTCATGCTATCCTCAGGAGTACAAAAATAACTGGATATCCTGATTTCTGTTGGTTATACAAAACTATTAACTACCTCCTCAAACACACCTACCCGCCCCATCCAACATACATACTCCAACCAAACTTATGGACAGGAAGGCAAACGTCGGAGAGAAAAAACAAACAACTGCTATTCACTGAACACTTATCTGCCAGACAGAGCCTTAGGCAATTCTGAACAAATTTGCAGCCTAGACACAAGAAATAAGTTGTACAGAGAAAGAGATAGCAAGGGATTCAGCTGGGATTTTATCATAACTAGATTTGATCCTATGGCCCATCGTCCCTAAAATTGTGCAACTCTTTCTCCCATATTTAACTATTACCAATGATGCACAAAACAGCTTCCCAGAAAAGTTTATACTAAGTAATTAAACCAAACAGCACACAAAATTCCACACTTAATCAACGACAACATATACAATTCCCTTGTCTGTGACCTCGGGACTCTGGCTATGCACAACCCTTGAAACACTGAGTATAATATTCATTTGTAGTTTAAATATTCCAAATAGAATGAATCCACACAAACAAGAATATATTTCAAAACTGTCACTAGCAATAAAATAGAAGTTGAAATTGGAGATTTCTTTTTCTTTCTTTCTTTTTTTTTTTTTTTGAAATTGGAGATTTCTGAAAAAAGATCTGGGAGTAGTACTAGGAAAGGTATGAACAAAGTAGCTTAAGGAACATCTATTCTCTCTATTATATCAACTACTTGGGCTAAAGGACCATTCTGATTTCCTTTTGATTATAAGGAAATGTACAGTTCAGCTGAAATATATATTGAACCATCACAAAACTTCTAGCATCATATTTTAGCACATGAGAAAAATTCTATTATTCCTCTTTCAACCTAATAGAATAGGGGAAAAAATGAGATAGTGTTAGCAGAGAAGACTGAAATGGAAGCACTTGGTTATTGTGAAATAATCATTATGTCAAAGGAATAGATACACTTGCCTGTACTTTTCCCATGCTTATGCCCTAGAGGTGTGTGATTATCTTATAATCATTGCTATTTCCCAGAGAAACACATTTTGCTTCATGATACAATTTTTTAAAAGTGAAAAATGTATTACCAGAGGTGCTTGTTAAATTGATGATGATGACTTAAATTAACCTACATTTGTCACTAAGTTTCAAGGGTCATTCATTATTGAGCACAAAAAGACATATTTTCTACATGAGGGGAAACATAAAATGCAAGGAAAGTGAGAGAACCATTAATTAAAGTTTATGTAAAAAAAGACAGAGAACTATTACAAATACCTATGATTTCAGCCTTTTTTGGGGAACAGGGTACATATTCAGAAAGACAAAGTCATCAATGGTAGTCAAAAAAGGAAAGAGGTCTACTTATATTTGCTGACCACATTACCAATAGAAAATCATTATTCTGCAATAATTACTGTGCCTCAGTGAACAGTAAAATTATTTTTAACATTTCATTTGTTTTACAATCTCTAAAACACAATGGCTCTAGTTAAATTACTGTACAATAACCCGATCATTTAATTTTAAATCAGTATTTTATCCATCGTACTAAGTCCTCTTCTGATACAAATGTCATCCAAAGGAACATATTTTCAATATATTGAACGCACCCTATTTTATTCTTTGCTGGCTACATAGTCTCTTAAGACAAAACTAGATAATTAAAGTGTTCAGTGATGAGTCTATTAACAAAAGCAAAAGATTTAACATATTGCCTTGAGAGAGAATTTTCAAGTTTCCTTCCTTATCTTGGTAGGCAAGAGAGAACTGTATTTTTAACACTCCTGAAGGGGATAATTATGTCTTATCATTTGCTTCCTGCTGATAAAAGGTAAATATAAACTCTTAATGAAGATGACTGTGACTGTTCCTCCATTGTGGGATCTTCCTCAGTCATTTCCTGTGCTAGAACCCTCATCAAAAGAAACAGCTCAGGTGAAATCATAAGCAGAAAGCTATCACTGATGTCACACACAGCAAGAGAGATCACATCAAACAGTAATATTCTTTTTTTTCTTTTTTTTTTAATTTTTTTATAAACATATAATATATTTTTATCCCCAGCTATCCTCTGCAAAAGAGAAGAAGAACGATCATCAATGACCAAGGGCTGTTGTATAGCACAAGGCCCAAAGTCAGCTTCATGCTCAGGAAGGAATACTACGTCTCCTCCTCGAGATTTTGGGTACTCTACAAATTCAGAGAAACTTCTCTAGTAACAAACTATAGAAATGATCCCTGAAAGTATAGTCTTAAACAGTAATATTCTTGTCCAGTGAGAATCAGACAGGAGAACGACGTGGTAATAAGTGGCTCTTATCTCATACAGTAAGGGCTAATTAGTTCAAGAAAAGTCCCAGAGGTCAGGAATTTATTTTCTACCATAAAATAGACAGTTTAATGAAATATCCTCTAAAATTCCAGTTTATCAATCTTATAAGAAAAGGAAACTGGAATCAAATTATCACAAAAATGTAACTGCCTCATTCATTAAAATTTATTAATTTCTCCATTAGGGTAAGAATTAAATTGCCTGGTTGTAAGCCTGCAACTACTAAAAGTAAATGCTATGAATCTGTCATGAAAAGAATGAAGAAAAGCTAAATTTCCACAATTCTATGTATAAAAAGTATGCTGTGATATTTCCAGTAATAAAATTAACAATGTTCTGAACAGCTAAATATGTGTGGAACAAACGTCATTATATAGCATACATCAAGAATGCGTAAATACTTAAAATGAGATAAGAACTCAAGAGGCAATTCTTAATTTTAGCACCTAATTTGTGCCCATTCCTATAAAGCCAACATGGAGAAGAGAGTTAAGGTAAAACACAGAGATCCTGTCCTCAGTAGCAGAAAACTTATTTTAAATAACATCCATCAGAGACGCCTAGGTGCTTAGTTGGTTAACAGTACACCTTTGGCTCACGTCACAATCCTGGAGTCCTGGGATCAAGCCCTGCATAGGGCTCCTTGCTCAGCAAGGAGCCTACTACTCCCTCTGCCTGCTGCTCCCCCTCTCTGCTTGTGTTCTCTCTCTAACAAATAAATAAATAAAATTAAACAAACAAACAAAAAGCATCTATCTATAATGTGTCAGCGAGTGCATTGGGGTACCGGGCTGTAAAGCTAAATTAAGGACAAGCCGGGATGGTCGAAAAGCCAAAGACCGGGTAAGATGAGGGTAGTTACAAAATGACATTAGATGGGCTATGATTGATACAGCTACCTAAGTCTGCTGAAATGCAAAGAAAACAGTGAATGTCAGGGGAAGCTGCAAAGGCTCAAAAGAAGGTTACATTTTAACTCACCCAGAAGCAAAAAGGGGTATGTTTAGAGGCCTGGAAATCAGGGAAACCATTTTGGTTCCCTACAGTATTTGCAGGATACCCAAACTCTGGATAACGATGGCAGGGAGGCCAGTTTATCAAGAGAATGGCACGGAGAAATCTAGGTAAATGGTGGGAATGGCAAACTTTACCATATATGAACCACAGGGTAAAGACAATGTAGTTCATTAACTGGCGTTGATATGGAAAAAGGAGGAGAGGTTTTGGTCTGTGATGAAAGTTGAGTCAATTCCAACCACGAAGTTTCCAGGTGGAGGGATTCTGAGAATGATATATCACCGATAGAAATACAGAAACTGATATACAGTTGGAGTATGAAGAGTAAATATAAACAATTCATGTCTAAATTCCTGATAGTTGAAAACATAAAATAGCCAACTTTACTCATGCAAAATCTTCCTTTATTTACAGCATTCCTTTGACTACCTGCTGAAGCTCTAAAGAGAAGAACTGAGAGATGTTAAATTTGAAATTGTTGTTTTCAAGTTTCTTAAAATCATCGGTGGTAGTATGTAGAAGGTAAAATATTCTCCAGAAGCAACTCCAGCTGTATAATGAATGTGCTGCACTCTTTGTATGTAGTAAGGCAAAATCAATTTAGCATGCTCTGTGGCTGCAAGAAAGTCTTTAAACCAATTAAATTAACTTTCCCTTCTGCTGATTGTACTTGCTAGTCGATTATCCTTAACCCATAGCAGACAGTGTTTACTTCTGGGCCAAGATGGTTTCCTGGAAACATCTTATAGACATAACTGTAAGGGGGATTATGCTTCCCCATAGGGATGACACAATCTGAGATGATTTTTTTTTGACATCAATAAATTTTGATGATGTCAATCATGTATTATTAAAACAAAAGAATAATGCAAATTATAGTCATATACAAATGAAGCATTTTAATTAATAAAATTATGTTCCAGGTCATCTCCTAGAATTTGAGTACTGAAGAAACCTCAGAAAATTTCTAAACTGAAACACTGTATTTTTTCAGACAAGAAAACAGACACATATTCTATGACACTTCACCTCCCAACTTTACAAAGTCACATACAATGACCATAAGTAATTAGTACTGACTCTCAGAGAGCCAATGGCAATGTCACCATATTCAATTTGAGCATTTTCCACCTACAGGACAGATGCTGTCAATCATTTATATAACCTTTGTTTTTTGTTGCATCTAAGCTATATAAAACAAAGAGAACAGGACTGAGTGACCAAGGCTTTCTTTTTTTTTTTAAATCGGAAAGAGCTATGACTCTAACTTCAATTCTAAACTTTTGGCAAGTAAGACATGCTTTATTCAGGTCCTTAACACCAAGATCATCAAGAGCAGCCTTGAAAGAATAAAAAGGGACAGACAAAAGGCTGCCTGAGCACTGTGGTCTATGGATGGAAGGAGGGAATAGAAGCTGCTGCCCTTTGCCTTGATAATAGCAGGAGAAACATAAACCCTAAAAAAAATAAAAAAATTTAAAAGTCTTCTGTAGTTAATCCAAGGGGATGGAGAGAGCTGGCAGAAGACCAGGTGCTAAAGAAGCCACAACTATTGCCAAGTTAAAAGCAAAGGAAACATGGCTACCCAACTACCTCAGAGTCAAAGTAGTGATTACTAGTTAAGTGCTTTAAACTTTGACAGGGATAGAGAGGGGACTGACCAGGTGTCTCCACCATAGACATGGTCCTCCCTGGTTCGTAAACAAATCAAGATGAAAGCACCACAGGGAGGTTGAAAGCAGATGACTTTATTCACCCCCACCCTGTTATCAGCTTTATAAGAGCTGTAGCTGGAAAATGGCTGATAAAACCAATGTAGTAATCTCTCCTGCTAGGCTTTGATCTGGTTTTCTGCCAGAAGCAGCTATTATCTACTCAAAAAAAGAAAGGTCTGATCAGGTGCAAATCTCTATTGGCACCCAGGCCGAAGCTCAGAAGCCCCCCTCCTTGATCAAAGTTTAAAGCATTCACAAGGGCACCTGGGTGGCTCAGTGAGTTAATGCCTCTGCTTTCGGCTCCGGTCATGATACCAGGGTCATGGGATTGAGCCCTGCATCAGGCTCTCTGCTCAGCCAGGAGCCTGCTTCCTCCTCTCTCTGCCTACCTCTCTGCCTACTTGTGATCTCTCTCTGTCAAATAAATAAATAAATAAAATCTTAAAAAAAGAAAAAGAATAAAGCACTCACAAAACACTAGCGCACTGGTATTCTCAACTTTGAAGAAACTGTTACTCAGATTTTGCAAACTGTGATTAAAAGATCTCTGCTTCCCTTCCAAGATACTGGTGCATAATCTCTGGCCAATGCTGTGTGTCCTTGGGCAAAATGACGAGATTATTCACTTTATTTGGAAGAGCTGGAACAAATGAACTTAAAATTAATACCAAACTAAAAGCTTTAATGTGGAGCTTATCAGAAAAATAGGTACTCTCATATTAACAACACCCATTGTTTTAGTAATTCTATTTCCTAAAATAAGAACCCAATATCAACTATAATATTTGGCATGGGTTGATTATAATGGACTTATTCACATATGAATTAGCCATTAAAACTTAAGTTAAAAACAGACAATGGATTTTTTTAAAATGTGAAGTTAAAGAAAATATCAAGTGCTTACAGAAAGCAGTAGTATTTAATCTTGAAGCCCCAGAACCCATTCTATGAAAACCAAAGATCTTCCACCTTAATGCAGAATGTAAAATTGAGTTTACAAGCCTTTCAAGTTCAAAACTGGACAACCTAATGAGCCAGAGACCCCAGATTATGAACCTAAATCTCCAAAATTTATATTTTGGATTTATATTTTAAATCTTCAAATTTATAATATAACCTGCACAGTCTTCTGCTGTAATCTCTTTAAGACCGAACTGTAGACCAAAGCACGCCTGAGGGTCATGGGCCGACAATCCTTCTATTTTGCACATAGGAATGTCTATGGTCGTCAGCCTTGAATATACTTATGGAATTTCCAATTAAAAAGATTTCTAGTAGAGGACAAATGGATACTGGTTAATACAAAAGTAGCAATTTGTTACTGTAATTGCTCAAAAACCTCATAATGGTATGATGCTTAACAAGCACTCTTCTCATTATAAAAATCAAACAACTATTCAGCAAATTAAAAAAAAAAATTACAAAGCAATGCTATACCCCTTCTTTCCCAACTACATACATACATAGATAAGCCAGGGTTCCTTTTTTTTATTATTAGTGAAAGCACAGTTATTAAATTCATTATAGTAAGAGTGAAAACAACAGAAACTACTTGACAGGCATCACCAAAAGATCAAGATTCCATTTTGCAAGATGCAAATTTCCCCTCTTCGAAATGTTTAAATCCTACCTTTATAATATAATTACTATTTTAAAAGTTAGCAAACAGAATAACAAGTTTAAATAATGCCCCTCTATTTCAAATATGTTACAACACCAAAATATTATTACTTACTTGGTTATTGCTTTTTAATTTCTTGAAAAAACTGCATTCCTAGGACTTCAGATATAGGGTTCATTCCTCCTGCCTAGACTCTGTTTCTGATAAACTAAATCACATTTTCCAGCTTTTAAAGAAATTCACATTCTGTAAAAGTCAGAAAATTACAACTCCAATCAAGTGTCAGGCTAAGTATATTATCACTATAGTCCTATTAAGGTAATTTAGTAATTACTAAAAACATGACTTGAAAATATTTTTGAGAACATTTTAAAATTTATCATAAACTATTTCCTGTGATTTACAACTCTCCTAAATAAATTTAAAATTATATCACAGCCCCATGGGCAGATAAATTTGCATAAATCTGACATTCACACCCAGATAAAAAAAAGCCCAGGTTGTTCCACTGGTCACAACAGAAACAGACCTGTAAGCATTTTTATTCTGGGTCCAGACAAATGATTCAGAAATAACGCCTGAAAGTTACAAGTAGGTTGGCCTACTATTAAATTTGTAGGCCAACTCATGGAAGAGTGTAAAGTAAAATAGCCTGATTAAGCTAAAATGAATGTCTGTCTCTACCATTTTAGATTATCACAGAAAAAGTCAAAAGGCAAATTTCTGGTTTCAGCTAACCAACAAAAGCAATACGAATGAACATGGCCTTTTTGTTGCTGGTGAGGTCTGATAACTAAAATTATTCAATTGAATCAAATTTGAAAGCCTCTTGCAATACCATCAGTTCAATTACCCCATAAACCACATTACACTCCTGTTTCCAAAGTGAAAAGTAAGTAAATCCGTGTGACTGCAATATATCAGATGTCAGGTAGGTACTCTGAATATTACCTTGTGCTTCAATAGCACAGCATAACACACAACACTATTTCATTGCATTCACCATAACACACTTATGATGTAGGTATTATCACTATTTTAAAGAGGAGACAGTAGGCTTGACTAACTTGACAGAGTGTACAGTAAATGAATTCCAATGATTCCAAAGCCTGTGCTCCTGTTTTGCGTGCAATGCTGCAAGTATTGTTTCCATATGTATCTGTTTACGGTTTTCAGTGTGAAGCTGAGTGTTCCGAGCCTTGAGGTGGTTAACTATTCGCTTGTTTACAAAACATTTTTGTTGTTCATTTATTTACAACCAATAAACAAATTCCATAATGTTGCCTTAGAAGAATAAAGAAAGAGTTCAAGGGCCTACAGTCCCCTCTGGGTCTATTTGCCTGCAAAAAGAAAAGAGCTAATATATTGAAAAGTGAGGGCAGTAGCCGTTTAATTTTGAGTCACAATAATGAAGGACTGAAAGAAAAAAAAACACTGCATTGGGAGTTGAAGTCCCTAATGGTAGTTACTGGGTTTTAATAAGGATTAGACTACTCCATTCTATTTGAGGTTTTACAGGTGGTAAGCATGGTCCCATTAAGTAGACTTTACACGGGATTTCACATTTATTTGAGGGCTCTGGAATTAGAATGGACTAAGATAACAGGAGATAGGGCCTAATACAAAGACAACTGGACTGGTTATCCAGAGACAGGACTTTAAATCTCACTATCAATCAGTAATTGTATAAAATCACGTAAGTGGCAAATTCAGGACCCTAACTATTTTCACCCATAAAATGACAGGGCTGGCCAAACTGCTTTCCAAGGCTCCTCTCAGTACTAATATTTCATGAGGTTAAAAGACAACTTGTTACAGATGATGAATTATAAAGAAACTCTTAAGATTAAGGAACTTATTTTTCTTTGTCACATGATATATTTTCCTTTTTTTTTTTTTTTTGGCAAATTAAAATGCAACCAAGGCTCTAAAATGGGAATTATATACATATATAGTGTCTACTTTGTAGAATTCAATCAGCATGATGGTATATGTAAACCTTTTTAAAATTTTAAATATGCACATGAGATAATGAGTATTTAATTAAATGCTGAATGGTTAAATGTTAAAATCCTTTGTTAATATAAAATAGTATGTCTTAATTAGAAATGCCAAGGTACTAAATTGTTGAATAAATAAGAGCATTAAGATTTGCTTGAGGCAACATACATAAAGTTTTATGCTATCTGTAAGTAGTTTAAACACAAATTTCTGTATTTATGTGTACTAATAGCATTTACCAGGGCCTTATTTAAGACAGCAAAAATACTGTCTTTAACCACAGAAGTTCAAGACAAGTTCAAGAAAGAAAATAAATTTATTTGTTTCCTAATTATTCTTTTCTGCTTACAGATGTTTTATATTCCTTATCTAGATCCCACCCCTCCTTTCTAGAAAAGACTAAAGGCTATGGAAAGAATATAGTAACCACAAGTAAATTCCAGGAGTATAAAATCAGAGCGAGAGGAGGAGGGGGGAAATAATGAAGACATCACTTAAAGTGAGGAATAAAGCTCAAATATGTTTACTAGAAACATTTATATACTTCATATTAGAGAGTCATACATGGGCTCGAAGCTTTCTCACAGTAAATGCAGCACGCAGCTCCCGGTATAATTTGATTCAGTAATACAATTCCATTGGGAGGCAAATTGATGGGTTCCTTGTGCTTGTTTCCACAATTGCTTGATTTGGCAATGCATTTTAGATAATATAGGAAAACTAGAGGAAGAAAGGATTGCACATCTTTTAAACAATCTTCCCCAAATACTGTTTCTTTAAACTATGGGCTCCAATGAGTTCAAGACTGCTCCCTCTCCAGAAAGGTCTGTGGCATGAAACTATTCAACGGTGCCATTTAAATGCAGATACACATTTTAATAAACTCAATTTTAAGAAATTATGTATACAGGGTTCATATACTCTTATGAGACTTAAGGTATCTAGCCTTAAAAACACTTCACCGTGTCCAAAAAGGTATCCCTTCTTTGGTGAGGCCATAGCACAGGAACAGATCTCCTCAGAAAAGCTTTTCTAAATCTTCTCCAAATGAAAGATAATGCATGATCCACTGCCTGTAAAGTCTACTCTTTATTTCCTGGTACAACAGGGTGAATCTGAAGAAAAGTGCCACTAGTGTGAAAACAGCTGTCTGATTCAGTTGATTATTTTTTTAAAAAAGTAATTCAATAAAACATACATTGAAAGTTTAACTTGGAATGAAGCTTAAGTAGGGCTACCTCTGATAAACCAAGGAAACCTGGAAGGGTCTTTTAAATAAATGACAGCCACAGCACATTGAGAACGGAAAATAACCCATCAGCTGTAGGAGCAGTTGTCACTGGATGCCACTTTCAGATTGAGGTAACAAAACTATGAAACTATCTATTAAAAAATAGTTTTATCTTTTGTCCTCTATTAGAGAACAGGCATGCAAGAGCTCTGTCAAAACAGTGAGATTCAATTTAAAGAGAGGAGAGGTCAGAATACAATCACATTTTACCTTAATGAAATATGTGACCTGCTCTCTCAAAACAATATTCCTACCGACCGTGATTCTAGAAATAGTAATATAGAGACAGATTCCGAAATGAGATCAATAACTGGAGTAGGCAGTGTCGGCAGAGCTTTGGCAGCCTAGCTGATAACAGACTCCTGACCGAGGAAGTAAAGGTTGGGGAAAGGAAGGACATTTTCTTTGTGGTTAGAACAACATTCTGGCTGATTTACGAAACCGCTTCAGCCAATCGCTTAGGCTTCAATTAACAGCTATCATGAATTCATTTCTAGCCTCCTAATCCAAACAAATTATATCCCAAGTTATAGAGAAAATCTGCAGAAGTACTTGATCCCCTCCCTAATACTTGCAACTATCTGAATGAATGGCTGAATGATCCAATGTGCTATTTCCTAATTCCAAGAATCATAAAATGACATGATAGGTGAACATGGGGGACAAATACAGTCCTACTGTTTTAAAAATTGAATAAATTGAGTCAAAAACCCTATAAAACAGAGTTTCCAACTTCTCAGTAAAATTCTATTAATATTATTAATATTTTAAATGAATATTTTCTGAGTATTTCCAAAGAAAAGCTAGTAAGTACCAGAATAACAGATAAAGGAAATGATACATTTCTTAATTTGTCCATATTTCAATAAGACATTTGGCAACATCTCTGGCACTCCCATGATGGGCAAGATGCAGAAAGGAGAGATGGATAATAACATAGCAGTGTTACTTTCTGACTAATCTAACCCCTATACTGGAAAAAGAGTTGACTAATACATTGTTACCAACCAGGAAGAAGCCTTTCTACAGGAGACCACAGGGCTTGGTCTTTAGCCTTAGTCTCTTTATTATTATTATCAAACACTTGAAAGGGAACATAACTAACTAATACTTATCAAGCACACACAAGACTAGAAAGCACATCTAATGAACTGCCTGAGAAGATCGGGCTAAAAAATTCTTAATAGGCTGTAATAATTAGACACATCCAACAAGATAAAAAGTATTGGGGACAACATACAATCCTTTGTTTAAACCCAAGCCTCCTTATTCTCAGATCAGTGCTCTTATTACACTTAAAAAACAAAACAAAACAAAAAAAAAGTGAAGACTTCTACTTAGTAGTAAGAATAATTCAGGAAGGGGGATGGGAGTAGAATCAGCCTGGTTTGTTCTGATCTTCAGTCCACAAAGTGCTGTGTTTACCTTCCCCACTCAGTCATTAATCACCCTGAGATACGGCCTAAGTGCTTTTTTAGACTAGAAGTAGCTCACACTGTGAGTCATTAGAAGTTGAATATAATAGAATTCAGGGCTGGAAATCATACCAGCCCCTGGAGAAAGAATTCTCCCCAATTTCTACTGAGAGCAAATTTTTAAAAGATACCTGGAAAAACTGCTTCATGCTTAAGTCTGTTTTTTGAATGTGTAAATTCAATTTGAATGTGTAATTCAATTTAATTAACAACAACAACAACAACAAAAATAATATAAGTCAGACCCTAGATTAAAAAAAATAAAAAAGAATTGATTTGTGATGTTTGAGAATAGAGGAAAGCAATAGGCTCTCTAGTATTAGACACCTTTAATTAAAAACACAAAGTAAATGGACTCATTCCCCAGTGAATGGCTTTCCTTAGACTACAGAATTGCTTATCAGTTAAATCTGTTACAGCAACAGCCATTTCGATAGGGATCAATGCAGTTGAAATCCAAGTAGATATATACTCCAGTGGTAAACCAAAGAATTATTTGGGTTTTTTTGCTCTTGTTGTTTTCCGTTTTTTTTTTTTTTTTTTTTTTTTTTTGCTTTGCTTTGTTTTGTTTTGTTTTGTTTTTAATTGAAACCACTGGAAGAAAGTACTCTTCTCAAGTTTGTTTTGAAACCTTTCAGACAGGCATAAAAAGGAATGCAAAATGCATCCCCAAAGCAATTATTAAAATAATATTAAAATATTATTCATTGTAATGTTTTCAGGAACAGTTATGTATGATCTCTGCTACATGCTCCCTGACCAAATTTTAGATTGTGGATAGAGGAAAGAATTCATGGATGAAAGCTAAAGTCTTATTATTATCACTTCTCACACTCCATCCCGAGCCCTATCCAAGCAACTCGCCACCAGCATATTTGTAAATAATAGTTACTAGCAGCCTGAAAAACCCATGACCAAGCAGAAAAGGCTGTATTAATTAACAACTTAGAAAAGACCCAAAGAGAGAGAGAGAGAAAGAAACAGGGACAGAAGCAAAGACAAAAGAGGGAGAGAGGAAAGGAAATGCATTTGATATTTTCCTCTTGATTAGTACCAATAATTTGTCAAAGATCATGTCAAATATCAAGGATTTTAATATATCAACCTCATCTCTTCTTCTCAGTCTCCTCTGGGCTTGGAGGGTTGGGGGTAGGGCTCTGTAGACTCATTATTGGGCACTTGGCATCCAGGAAGAGTAGCTTCTCAGTGTCAGTGAAAACATCTGACAACTCTGCTTCTTTATGACGATAGTGGCCATGAAACAAGCACTGTCCTCTTTGTGAATCTCATGTCAGAAAATATCATCAAAGAAGAAAATAAAACAGAAGTTTAAAAAGTAACTGGCGGTAGACAACAATTTTAGAAAGAAATTTAACAATACAGTTTATAAGCCATTCTCTCTGAGTTCAAATGCATCGTGGGGGAATTAAAGTCTAAGGGTATGATATAGTATATGATAAATATAAAAAATGTACATGTAAAATTTAAAAGGAAAAAAATATGAAATCAACAGGATAAGTCAACTATAAAATCTTCTTAAGTATGTTTTCTAGTCTGAAAATTATGGTCATACATAGAAAACTGTCAAAATGACAGGGTAAAACTTTATCACACTCAAACATTTTAATTTCTAAATAGGATATGATAGTATTCTATGATTACAACTATATGAAAAACATACTTAGAAAAATCCAGAAAGTGTTAAAATATTAATTGTGGTTATATTAGATGTTTGGAACTTAAAATAGGTAGCAAATTACTTGAATAATTCTTTTCAAGAAATACTTTGTACTGAAAACTTTTAGGAAAATACCTAGGTAATAGCGATTTCCTGTTTGATCCTTTAAGAGGATTAGACGTGCTAAAATAAATCTATATTTGCAAACATTCAGTCACATTACATCACAAGGCAGAAATTATTTCTCTCCATCAGTACAGGAAGATTGTTTGACATCGCACTGACCCCACTAACATGATCCACTCTATGGGACCCTGCGGAGCTAGTTAGGGCTCTGCCTCCACCCCTAAGGCGGGTAAACAGAGAACAGGGCATGCCCACATGGAACTTCTCCAAACAAGAAAAAGGCAGGAGTAAGGACTTGAGTTTTAGGGTCTAATGGCAGAGAAAACAATCTTTAGTCTTTTGTCCAAAAATAATCAGTATCTTGAGCATATTTACTAAAGAATACAATCCTTTTCCCCCCCACCCAAATATTCCCTCCAAATGCATACTGAAAAGGACCTTAGAAGTCCAACAAAAAGGTCCTTTGAGGATACACTGATGATAAATCTGTTTTCCCTTCATTTCATTTTTATCACCCCACTTAAAATTACTTAACAATTTCTAGGATCTCCTTTATGCCTGGCATTTGAGTACTCCATAATCAAGGATTCTGAAATATCAGAATCTAATTTTCTCTAAGTTCTACTCAGGAAGGAGCACTTTACCTGGTGCTAAGAGAACCCCTCCCTCCCATCAATCCCTGTGCCTACAAATTATCACCCCTTATCTTTGCGCTTACAATAGGATTACAAAGAGAGGTCCCTCTCTTTGTAATCCTATCTGAAAACAGAAAGGTACCCAGCAGTCAGATACTCATACACAAAGTTAATTTTCTTATAACTCCCAAGCTTCTCTGATACATGAAAGAATTCCTACCGGAATTAATTTGCTATCTTTTTGTGTTTAGACGAATGGGAATCCAAGAACAGTACTTTCCTTCTTGTTCAATAGCTGCAAGAAATGAAGGGGGTGGGGTGGGGAGAGAAAGGTGGCATGCATAAACTGAGCCAAAAGAGAAGAGAGGCAATAAGAAAAGACCTCCCTCCCTAGCCTTCCTTTTCCATCCTTTGGCTTATTTGTTATTTTCCCAGTGAATCCATATGACACAGTGGAGGAAACACTAAGGCACCCTAGAAACATATCTTGCTTTCAATTGAGAAATATAATGGAGCTCCTCCTTAAGGGGAAAAGTCTTTAGGGTGTTTTGTTTTGAAGAAAGGGTGATCTAGATTAGCCACATCAAAGTCCATAAAAAACACCTGCCTCTCTTTCAGTAAATATTATCAGGATCGCAACATAAAAATACTTAAGTCAATTAAGCTATATAATAGCTTAATTCATTTTTATCACCCCACTTAAAACAGGGCATGTATATGAGCCAGTCATGCCAGAGGAAGCTTGCTGTAATTTTTAAATGCTTTCAGGAACCTGAGCTTGTCACTTGCTGAAATCCCAGTTCAGTGGCTCACTGGCCCTCCCCCGCCCCCCATGAGGCAAAATAAAGAAAACAAGCTACCCAACAGAGGTTTAGTATGCAGAACTGGAATAATTCTTTAAACACCAGAAGTTGGTAAAGCATGCTTTACAATTGCAATTTTATGCTACAGGCATGTTCACATTCTTGCCAAGGGATTTGGTTTACATCAATCTCTACAAATTTATGTTCTCAGTGTATAAACATTTTAACATAATAATAATCCTCTATCATAATAGAGGCCACATGGTCTAGTGAATTGTGTGCTCAATACCTTATCTACCCAGCCCTATCTACCTCATAGGAATGCTGTAAAGATTAATTAGTAGATATCTCTGGAAAGCATGATGAGTTTTTTTTACAAAAATACCTTACAAACACAATGCAGTCATTTTAACTTTAAGAAAAAAGAAAAAAAGAGACAATAATACAGCTATGAGAATAAAAAAGAAATGGCAGTTGGGATCAAAATGAGTTGACAAGATTAGAGGGAAAACTAAATATGGGAAATATGAGTGTATTCATTCTACAGATACAACAAAGGCTGGTGCTTCCCACAAGGGTATGACAACAAGGGGTTAAAACAGGCTTGACTTTTCTTGGCCAAGTGTCCCAGTTCCTCCCAGGAAGGCAAGGGCAACCAGGACCCAGCTTGTCTTTGACCTGCATTCACTCCTAGACTCACTCCCTACCTGCCCTGATGGCCAGACCCTGAGTGTACAAACATCCTTCACAGATCATTTCCTGCAGGGAAGCCCCTATCAATTTAGGAAATGACAAGGGTGACCAGGAACCAAGAAAAGGAGAAGCTCTGCACTAGGACCCAATCTAGTCAACAAACAGGTGTCAGAAATATATATTAACCTGAGAGTAAAAGTTGTAGGGGAGAGCTAAAAATACAAATAGTACATTTTTGATTTATGAGAAGAGTTTCCCAGTTATGTAAGCCACATCGTATCAGTAGTTTTGCTTTGTTTTGGGGCGAAGGGGTAGATTTTTAAAAGCATGCAGCTTTGTGTGCAAATCATTACTATTATAAACTCACAAATGTTGCCTGGTAGTTAAATAATTTTTAATATTTTACTCCATAAATGAATCATTTATGGATACAGCTCAAACTTGTTAGCCTGACATTCACATCTCTTCAAAATCTGGCCCCATTCAACTGCTATGTTCTCACCCTCTGTTCCAAACTAATCCTAGATTCTGTTTTGTTTGGGCTTCTATAACTCACTGAAAAAGCCCATCTCCCATCTCTCAAAACACCTTTTTTAAGTGCCACTTCCTGTCCTTAGGAGTAAATCCTAACAATTCAAATACCTCCTCATCTTTACTAGCTTTTTACATTATGGTGATTAGATGTCCACCTCCCTACACTCTAGTCAGAGCACGGATCCTGCACTCATCACACCATACTTTAACTCACTGATCTGATTGTAGGTACTCATCCATGTGTGTTCTGAAAGGAGAGAAACTCTGCCTTCTACCACTCTGTGCCTCATGCTCTCCCTGCTTCATATGTTGACTCAGTGAATGGCATCAACTGCAAAAATGAGGATCTACTTTTCACCAAAACTTCTAAAGGTCATTCTCAAATTCACTGGAGTTTGGAAGGACAAAAACATAATGGCCTAGTTTTTAAAAATCTGCATGATATTTATAGGAAAGGCACATTTACAGAACACTTTATCAAGCACATGGCATTTTAAAATTATTGTTCATAATACTTACAAAGTAGGTCAAAAACATCATCTCCCCTTTAAAACTAAGGAAAGCAGACTGCAAGTAATATTTCTATACACCTTACCATACAACTATGTAACAGAACTTCAGGCCCTTATTATTGTGTTTGGCTCATAAGTATGTGGAATTTGTTTTACATTAAAAAAAAAAGTCAATTTACTTTTGGTATTAAAGAACTGTCACCAATTAAAAGAGAGGATGTAAAAGTTCATTAAATATCTTATCAAGAAGGGGACCTGGGTGGCTCAGTCGGTTAAGCATCTGCCTTCAGCTCAGGTCCATGATCCTGGAGTTCCAGCATCAAGCCCCACATCCACATCAGGATCCTTGCTCAGTGGAGCATCTGCTTCTCCCTCTGCCCCTCCCCCAACTCGTGCGCAAGCACACATGCTCTCTCTCTCTCTCATAAACAAATAAAATCTTTGAAAAAGATAAAATAAATATCTTGACCTAAATTATGGGCCTGGGATCGTGCTATGCAGTGAAAATAAAGTTGAACAAGAAACAAATATAGTCTCTTATTCTTTCAAAGTTCACATATTGATACTCTATATATACATAATACTAAGAAGGAGATATTTCTCCCTATCTGAATCTTATAAGAACAGCTAAGAATTGATTTTTGGCCTCCTTCTGCAAATACAAGAAACCACATCCATTGTCCTGAGGCCAAAGTGGTCACTATGAGGATCTCAGCCAGTTCTAACATCAAAATGTCTTTGGGGGTGCCTGGGTGGCTCAGTCGGCTAAGCATCTGCCTTCGGCTCGGATCATGGTCCTGCGGTCCTGGGATTGAGCTCCACATCGGGCTCCAGCTCAGCGGGAGCCTGCTTCTCCCTCTGCCTCTGCCTGCCATTCTGCCTACTTGTGGACTCACTTGAGCTCTCTCTCTCAAATAAATAAAATCTTGGAAAAAAAAAAATGTCTTTGAATGAAAATAAGAACATGGACACTATTTATTACAATGCTGGCAATAGGTAGGCACAAGGAAACACTTCCTTTTCATAGTTCTACTCGATCTCAATGACTCCCTTCCCTCTCTCTCCTCCCCCACCCCCAAAAAATCATATTCCATGGGCTCTCTGAAAGATCACTGCCATTGTTACATTTCTGTATTTCTGTCTGGGAGGGACCACGTCGCCCACCTCTGAGCCCTGCTGGTTGTCTCAAGGTTGTCACCAAGAGTGAAAACAGGAGTCCAGCCTCAATTACATGCCCCTCTCCCACAGCAGAGAGCCAGGATTATGCCTTTTTTTTTTTTTTTTTCTGACTGCTTTTAAAATTGTCTCTTTATCTCTGGTATTCAGCCACTTTATTATGATGTACCTTGAAATGGTTTCATTTACATTCAATCTGCTTAGAATTTCCTGTATTCTTGGATCTATAGGTTTATAGTATCCACCAAATTTGGAGAGTATTTGAAGATAGTTTTCTGTTTTATTTATTTATTTATTTATTTATTTATTTATTTATTTATTGGTCTTGTGGGACCCTACTTACAGATCAGACTACTTGATATTGACCCACCATTCACTGAGACTCTGCTCAGCTTTTTCTTTCATATGTTTTCTCTCCTGTGTCCCTTCTGGTAGTTTGTATTGTTATGACTTCATAACAATAGAATATCCCTAGAAGTGCAACTTGGTCCATTTTTGTATATTCCATTTCTCTCCTTATTATGTTTGTATTTTCCTCTGTCTCTTGAACATATGGCACATATGCATATAATAGCTGTTCAGCATCTTTGTGAATTTCATCATCTCTGTTTTTCCTGGGTATGTTTCCATTAATTATTGTTTCCAACTACTAGTTACAGTTCATATTTTTCTGCTTCTTTACATGCAAGGTAATTTTTTAAAAAAGATTTTGTTGGGGCACTGGGTGGCTTCAGTGGGTTAAAGCCTCTGGCTTCAGCTTAGGTCATGATCCCAGGGTCCTGGGATCGAGCCCCACATCGGGCTCTCTGCTCAGCTTTACCCTCTCTCTCTGCCTGCCTCTCTGCCTACCTGTGATCTCTGTCTCAAATAAATAAATAAAATCTTTTAAAAATAAAAATAAATAAATAAAAATAAAAAGATTTTGTTTATTTATTTGTCAGAGAGAGAGAGAGAGAGCATAAGCAGAGGGAATGGCAGGCAGAGAGAGAAGCAGGATCCCCACTCAGCAGGATGCTCAATGCAGGGCTCGATCCCAGGACCCTGGGATCATGGCCTGAGCCAAACTGAAGGACAATGCTTAAAGACTGAGCCACCCAGGTGTCCTGCAAGGTAATTTTTTAATTAGATACTAAACATTGTGGATTTTACATGTTTTAGTGCTAAATTTTTCTGAATCCCTTTAAAAGACTTTTGAGCTTTTTTTAGTATACTCTTATGTGTGAATCAATATGATTCTCTGGTAGGCTGGTTTGTTAGAGTGGGTTCAGAGCAGTCTTTAAATAAGGCCAATTCACCTCCTCTAATAAGGTAGTATCATTCTGAGGACTCTACCCTAAGCTCTGGATGTACTGAAGGCTCTCCATCCTGACTGTTGAGGATACAAGTTAGTCCCAACTCTGGGGGAATTCTGAGAATTATTTGTCCTGCGGCTTTCCAGTCATTCCTCATCCTCCTCTTAGAGTTCCACCTGTGTATTTGCTAATTTGAAAGGACCCCCTTTGCAAATCTCTGGAGCTCTCTTTTTCTATGCATGTGTTTCTACTCTTTCGGTCCTACAAATTCTCACTGCCTTACCTTCCCCAGCTCTAATCTCAGATCTGCTACTCAAAGTGCTGGATTCTGTTTTGGTTCCCCTCCCTGTGCTAGGTGCGGATACCACCTCTGGGCTATAAACTGAAGTAATCTGAAGAATCACCTCATTGGTATTCTCTTCCAGCTTGCTAAATATGGATGTCACTCAAGATTCATTACTTTGCCTTCCCCACCCCCCACATGCATGTGCTTTTAAGTCACGCTGCTGACCCTTCTTCTTTCTTATCATCAGTATGTTGACCTTTGTCCATTTTCCTTCTGAATCCCAGCTTCAGTGATCCATTCTTCCTCCCATCAAACCTATGCGCCAACACCACTATAACCTAGACCAATGTTTCTCAAAGTGGGGTCCTGGAATCATTTGTATCAGAGCCATCTAAAATAAATGATATGAGTGAATATTTCTAGGTTCTACTGAAGACCTCATGTGTTATCTCTGACGGTTAAGGCCCCCTGGACTTGCATTTTTAAGAAGCAAAACAAGTGATTCTTAGGTACTCTGATGTTTACAAACCACTAGGGTAGGCCTTCAATTCAGAGATTCTTGTTTCCATTAGAGTTCTAGGAGCTTTGTCTATTTCATGGTACAGAAATGCACAATTACACTATCTCGCCAGGACATTTCAGTCAACATCACACCGAATACAGCTCATTAATTCATTGTCTGTTTTAAGTGATACCCTTCTAGGAAATGAGCCACAAATCGAGTTTATAAAATCTAAGCTCAGCATAAGTTCAAAAGTATTGAAATATAATGTCTGACTTAATAAATCACCCAAGTACTTCAACAGTGCATTTGATTCTCCATTGTTCAATCAATGCAATGACATTAAACTTCTTTAAAAAATTATATATATTTTTAAAGAGCAATTGATTCTGTAGGGCTATACATTTTTAACAACATACTCGAAGATTATAATGAGACTTCTCTGAGATCTTTTTCCTCCCTTTAACATATCAGTATCTTACCACATAAGATAAATACAGAAAATTTGATCCATGCCCCCTCAATATACTTTATAGAGATGAAATAATCTTTGGAAAGTTATTGTAGGGTTCTATATCAAAGTAAATCTGAGTTTAAAAATGGCACAGATTGCTAGTTATTTTATAGTACTATATCTCAAGGACATTTTCAAGGATGTGTCAAACATTATTAATTTAACATTTTATTTTTCATGCATAAACATCATGTTGCAAAACACTAGCACAATGTTTAGTAACTTCAAGACAGTATCATTAAAAGACACTTGATTTGTGAAGCAGTAACACAATCAGCGAACCATTCAGTTTTATGATTTTCACATTAAAAAACAGCCTGCCACAATGACTAGAACAAAGAGATAGGGAATAGCCAAAATATCTCTATGAACCCTCATCAGATACTCTTCCTTGGCCAGAAAGGAAGAGATTTCTGATATCTACTTTATGGTTAAAATTTGCCTTATTTCAAATAACAATGTTTTAGACAAAGGATTTGCATTTTGGGATAAAGAAAAATGTTCTGTTTCCATTAAAAATTAACACTTTCCACCACAGCATAGATCTTTTCACTATTGAGGGAGCTTTCAATCAAAATATAAAAACAAAAATAGCCAAACAGAGCTGCACTTAAGTGCACAATGGAATAAAGCCATGGTTTTCTTCATGGTTATTTCTAGAGCAATAGTTTCCTAAGTGTGGTTACCAATGGGACCCTATTAGAAATGTGAATTCTCAGGTTCTTCCCTAGTCCTGATGAGTCAGAAACTCTGGGGGTGCGGCCCAGCAATCTAAGCTAACCAAACCCTCCAGGTGGTCTAATTCCTACTTAAGTTTGAGGAAACTGGTATGGAGTTTAGTGGAACAGGAGCTTTAGGATGTAGGATAGAGAATTAGAGGATGCTTTAAAGCATTCTACATATAAGCAATTTAATTCTTAAGCTCTCAAAGTTTCTAACTTATTTAAGCCCCTCTGTATGCTTATTAGTATAAACGCAACACATCTTTAAACTCCTTATCACCTGAATAAGATTGATTTTAGAAATGGGAGCTTTTGCTTATTTTTAAGGAATAAAGGGCAGTGTAATAGGACAGGAAATTCAGGAAACAAGAAATAGGTGCAGATACCATTTACTGGTTCCTACCATCTACCAGGCACTAGACGTGGCATTTAATACACTTTATCTCTTCTGTTGTTAATCTTCACAACAGTCTCATTTCACAAATGAGGGAACTGAAAATAAAAACTAAGTATATTAAAAAATAAACAAAACAAAACAAAACAATACAAAAACTAAGTATTAGGAGGCAGAGTAATGGCCCCCAGAAAACATCTGTGGCCTACTAATCCCCAGAACCTATGAAGATGTTGTTGCAAAGGGAAATCAAGACTGCATATAAGGGGCGCCTGGGTGGCTCAGTGGTTTGGGCTGCTGCCTTTGGCTCGGGTCATGATCTCAGGGTCCTGGGATCGAGCCCCGCATCGGGCTCCCTGCTCCGCAGGAAGCCTGCTTCCCTCTCTCTCTCTCTCTGCCTGCCTCTCTGCCTACTTGTGATCTCCGTCTTTCAAATAAATAAATAAAATCTTTAAAAAAAAAAAAAAAAAGACTGCATATAATTAAGGTCGTAAAAGGGGATTCAGGTTGCTATCATCTGGCTTTGAGATGGGGAGGGCACCCTGGATTATTCAGGTGGACCCAACATAACCATAGAGTCCTTAAAAATGGAAAAGGAAGATGAGAATCAGAGGCATGGAATTACAGAAGGAACCAGAGGGATGCAATGTGGGAAGAATTCAACCTGCTGTTGCTGGTTTTGAAGATGAAAATGACCATGAGCTAAGAATGCATTTGAGCAGGCTCTTGAAGCTGGAAAAGGCTAGAGAACATTCCTTCCTAGGGGGAGCCTCTGGAAAGGAACACAACCCTGAACAGAACTTGATTTTAACACAGTGAGACCATGTCACGCTTTTGATCTAAAAGAACATTAAGATCATGAACTTGGTAGTTTTAAGCCAATAAACTTATGGTTGATTTGTTACTGAAGCACAGAAAACGGACACAGTAAGCAATGTGCCACAACAATAGGAAGGGGCTGACCGATATAATGTGAACTAAGATTCTCTCTATTGGATCCTGTTGCTTTCCCATCAATACCCATTGATATTCAGATCTAAACAGCTCTTAAAGCATACTGCTATTTCTAATGCTGCCCTACTTACAACTAATAATCTCTTCAGGAGTACTAGACTCTTTCGCAGTGGGGATCACCTATCAGCAGTCCTTCACCAGATCAGGCTTGCAGATGTTCTGTGATTGACTAATGCAGTGTTTTAGAAGTCTATACTCCCTACTTCTCCAGTTCTGTCATTTACACTTTTCTTACAGGTGGCCCGGGTGACACATTTATGCTACCAGCTTGGCATGGTAAGCATTTTTTTTACTATTCCTGTTGTAGATAAAAAGTGAAGTTCTCTCATCATAAAAACCCATAGTTTTAGAAGTTCGTGCCAATGTACTAGAGCATGAAAGAAATAAAATATATTACTGTTAGAAAGGAAAAGACCTAGATGGCATTCTCTGCAGAAGATATCACTGGTTCTCAACAAAGTACTTTAAAATTTTTTTGGATTAAATGTATTGGCTCACAAGAAAAATCATTTTATATTTTGTGAACTTGCAAAAAGTAGTTAAGAATACAACAAGAAATATACTAATACATACTTCATTTTAAATACACTGATATTTACACCAAAATACACTAATATAAATATTAGTTACACATATACAGGTAAATTTTAGATAATTGGGTTGTTGATTTCATGACTGCAATTCACACATTTCACATGGAAATTATGCCATATATTTTAAATACACATCTTTTATTATGATACTTGAAAAAAAATTCAAATACACTTTTTAAAAAAGACTTTGAAAAATACTGGTTTAGATGAAGAACAGAGTATTTTAAAACAAACTAAATGGCATTCCCATTGATATTCTTTTTCTTAAATTTTTTAATTTTTTATTTTTTATAAACATCTAATATATTTTTATCCCTAGGGGTACAGGTCTGTGAATCACCCCGTTTACACACTTCACAGCACTCACCAAAGCACATACCCTCCCCAATGTCCATAATCCCACCCCCCTTCTCCCAACACCCTCTCCCCAGCAACCCTCAGTTTGATTCTTGTCACTTATGGTTTGTCTCCCTCCTAGTCCCATCATGTCCCATTGATATTCTAATTGAAGTTTTATCAAAACTAAAATTTGGTTATCTATATAACTGAAACTTAATTTTTCTTTTCTCTTTGAAACACTGACTTATATGTCTAATAATCTTTTATATTTATTTTTCCCAGGTTCCAGACACAAAGAAATACAATTCCCAAAATATCTCTTTCACAACTCTAGATTTATGAGCTATACTCTCTATCCATAATGAAGTTCCCCCTTTTCCCAAAAAGAGAATGCAATGCTCCTTCTAGGACAGGGAACATCTGTCCTATCAATTCTTCTTTTGCCAATCTCAGGCAACATGTAATCTTCTTCTGTATTCCCTAGTACACTGACGCACATCCAATATAATACTTGAATTTTATTTTTATTTTTTTTAAAGATTTTATTTATTTATTTGACAGAGAGAAATCACAAGTAGATGGAGAGGCAGGCAGAGAGAGAGAGAGAGGGAAGCAGGCTCCCTGCTGCGCAGAGAGCCCGATGTGGGGCTCGATCCCAGGACCCCGAGATCATGACCTGAGCCAAAGGCAGCGGCTTAACCCACTGAGCCACTCAGGCGCCACTAATACTTGAATTTTAATGTAATTATTTGCTGACTCCTTTGCATCCCTCCACAAAACAAGAAGCTACTCTAGGACAACACCAGTGTAATTCATATTTCTATCCCATTTAAAAAAATTCCTATCTGGCAGAAAAAATTCCAAAATCCTTTAAAAAAACAAAACAAAACAAAACAAAACAAAAAACCTCCTTAGGGGTTAAAGAATAGTCCCTGGAAGGAGACAGTTTGGGGTTCAATGTATAACTATCTTTCCCCAATTTTGTGACCCTGGTTCAGTAAATTTCACCAAGTCTTCAGTTTCCTTCTTCATAAATTGGACATAATATTTTACTTCATCTGGGGCACCTGGGTGGCTCAGTGGGTTAAACCTCTGCCTTCAGCTCAGGTCATATCTCAGGGTCCTGGGTTGGAGCCCTGCATCCCCCATCAGGCTCTCTGCTTAGTGGGGAGCCTGCTTCCCCCTCTCTCTCTGCCTGTCTCTCTGCCTACTTGTGATCTCTCTCTGTCAAACAAATAAATAAAATAAAATAAAAATCTCACTTCATCCATTGTTGTGAAAGTCAAAGCAGGTAATACAAGTAAAGATATCAATATAAAGTAGGGGTAGTTGTTACAATAATGACTCTGTAACAACACATAAAAACTGTGGGTGATAGAGGGGTTGGAGGGGATGGGCTAGATGGATGATGGGTACTGAAAAGGGTACTTGTGATAAGCACTGGGTGTTGTATGTAAGTGATCAGTCACTGAATTATACTCCAGAAACCAATATCGCTCTGCATGTTAACTAAAATTTAAATAAAATAATAATAATAAATGACTCTGCCGGGTGCCTGGGTGGCTCAGTGGGTTAAAGCCTCTGCCTTTAGCTCATGTCATGATCCCAAGGTCCTGGGATCGAGCCCCGCATCAGGCTCTCTGCTTGGCAGGGAGCCTGCCTCTCCTCTCTCTGTGCATACCTCTCTGCCTACTTGTGATTTCTGTCTGTCAAATAAATAAATAAAATCTTAAAAAATAATAATAATAATAAATGACTCTGTATTCCGGACTTCTATAAAATTTTACTTCATTTTAGTTGGTTGAGATTTCTGAAACCTTACCAGAAATACCAAATATCATTTACCAGACTCTCACTACAAAAGTAAAGTGCCTAATAAAATTTTAGGAAAAGCAAAACTCAGGCTTTCCCACAGAAATATAACAGGCCAAAACATTTTCCAGAAATTTCCTGACTTAACAAGTTGTTCAGTCTACTAAAATTAAATAACAATAATAATTAAACTGTCTGAGGAAAGAAGAGATACCCCATTAACTGAAGTAGAATTCAGTTCATTTTAGCCATCTTTCTGTGACAGCTTAGCATAGGTAACACATGTACCAAAAGCACAGGGAGGGATGTACAAAGAGAAAGTATATCCAGTTACCTACCTACACACTGTAATCAGATGGGCTCAAGCAGACCATAATGCAGAATTTGAGAAAGCCTATTTGATATACCAGTGACAGAGCTTTTATGCTTATAGATGTGGATGATGTTTTTTTAATCCTTGCTTTTACCTGATTTCCCAGTCTCTATCATATTACATAATTTCCACAAGGACAATTAAAAATATTTCTATTTGACATACTGGTATACAAAGTACATTCCTTAAATTTATTTTGTAATTTTATTTTACTAAATTTAAGTATATGTCAACTATTCTTTTAAAAGGGCAACCAATAAATGTTTGCTGTGCATGGCTCATGAACAGAGCATTTTGTTATTCCTAACCCTGGTACCAATAATCAGTATTTCCAGACTGACCAATACTGATTAAATCACCCTTTCCTCAAGACACAGTTTCTTTCCCTCACATTTCTTGTTATGATGTATAAATCTTTCTCTTTTTTTTTTTTTCTTTATACAGTGTACCCTCAAGTTAAAGTGTTATTCTATTTCTGTTTCTCTTCTGTCACTTGAATTACCAAACTAGTCTTCTTTGGGGACTCCATGGGTTTCAAAAACACCAGCTTCTCATTTCTGTCCATAATTATTGAATTTTGCAAACACCTGCCTGCATTTTATATATTGGGTTTTATTACTAATTCAATTAACTAAATTAAGGTTTTAGAGCAAGAGATAAAACTTGTTACTTTTCATCTCTCTCATTTTAGCAGACAGAGAGTATTATTTGAAAATAACCTTAAGTATACCAACAACAATCAATGAAATTTTAAGATTTAGCTAAATAATACAATGGCGAGGACTTAATTTTTGCTTATTCATTATGATGGCTTAAGACATGCTAAGAGTAGAGTTTACATATTTGTGTAAAATATATTCTGCCTCTGCTTTATCCTAAATTCAATTAAGCTTTCTTAAATAATTTATGACCATAAAAACTATTATCATTTTGCAAATATGAATAAATGACAGAGGGCTGAGCAACTCAAGCAGGAAATCACAGGCCTTTGGGAACAAAGACAGAGTCATTGAAAAATATATTTGTGCAGAATTATGGTAAAAAACAGGAATATCCTACATAAAAGGTATAAAATCACTTATGTGATTCCATTATACTATATGGAAATCCTTAAATTCTTAATAATGAATTTTCTTCCACAAGCTAACCGTATGAATAATCTGCATTTGAGGCAGACTAGATAATAATCTATATGTGTGTCACAATGACTATTTTCAACTACTATTCTCCAAATTTAAAATAATATAATGAAAACTTCACAGCACCTACATTGTATTTGCTGCTTAAAAAGACAAAAAGACAAAAGAAACCTTGACTAATCCAAGAAGAATAAGATATTTCAGAGAAGTGAAATGTAAAATACCATTAACCATTCTTCATAGCACAGTCATTTATATATAAATGCATAGAGAATATTTTATGTAGGAAGGCCAGAGTAGAAAAGGGGAAATGAACATTTGTGTACTAAAATACACTCAGATATATGTTGAGAGTACAATACACAGCCTGCATAACTATCTAAGATTCCATTTGCTTTAGGCTAGGTCTGCAGCTTGGAGGAAACTGCTATGAGGTTCATTCAAACACAACCCCCTCTACTCCCTCTTCCAAAACTGGTTAATTACCATAAGATAGGGTAAGATAAAGACCTTAAATTCACAAAGGACTACTTTAGCAATGTCACTAAAGAAAGTGTTGTCTTCAGTTTGTGGCCTGGCTGGATCTGGATCACTTAAGAGGAGAGTCTTGAGCCCCATCTCATAATGATGAATTTCTGGGAGTGATGTTTAAGAACATGGGTTTAATGATTTTGGTGAATTTAACTGTAGTAGTTGACAATATCCATATGGGGACACACACATAGTTTATTACAGAGTCCTTACAGGGTCCTGAAGTCTTAGAATGAAACTCTAACCCCATGTAATTCTATATGCACAGCAAAGTTTGAAAAGCACTGCTCTAGGACAGAGGTCACCAAACTTTTACTTAAAAGCACCTGAGAGAAAAATTGTAAGGCTTTGAAGTCCTTTTGCTCTCTGTCACAACTTCTCAATTCCACCATTATAGTACAAGAGCATTGTAGACAATATGTACAGGAATGAACATGGCCAAGGGCCAATAAAGCTTTTTAGATGGAAACTATAATTTCATATATTTTTCACAGGTATAAAGAAGAAATCTTCTTCCTTTCCTTTACAAAAACCATTACTGGATCACAATGTACAAAGACAGGCCAAAGGCCAGATTTGACCATAATTTGCCAATCTCTGCTGCAGAATGTGGAAAAACCACAGGGCAGAAATTAGTGTGCATAGAAGGCCAATAAAAATTGGCCCTGAGGAAAAAAAAATGGTTGATTATGATATAGCACTTCACAGGAAAGACCCAGAAGTAGTAGCAGTGGTATACATGGACCTAGGCAAAAAGCTGTGTAGAGGTTGCAGGAATAGAATTTAAGTGGGGAAAATGGCCTGGATTAGAACAAAGTCAGTAAGGGACTGAGTCCAAATCTGATCACAGTAGTTAGTTTTCCATTCCTGTTTCTCATTCTCATTTATAGTCAGGAAACCTTAACACTAATCCTAGGTCTGGCAAATCTAACCAAGTAATCTTAGGCAAATTCGTTTTCATACTTCAAATTAAGGTGACTGTTTCAAATAAATCTTAATTCTTCAAAATGAAAACTTTCAGAATTCTGAAAGCAAGGCATATGTGAAGCCAAGACACCTTCAACTTTAGGACCCTATAAAGTCACATGCCAATGGCATACATGGACAGCAGATGCCACTGAGGCAACTATTCATAGCATACTCTTAGAAAAATTAATAAGGAACATGTAAATAATGTCAAGTTTAAATTTACATCCTTATACGGTGTGTACTCAAGAACATGGAAACAACTGAATTCACCACAATCAAATATCTCCTCTACACAGAAGCATCTAATCGAACTCCAAGTCCTTTGAGTGAAAGTCAAACTCCCAGGCACTACAAATGTTCAAGTCACTGGAGCCAACTGCCTCCTCAACCTCGTTTCTTTCTGTTACCCACCTGGCTCCTTGCCCTCCAGCCTCAGTGGCCTTCACAGTGGCTATTTCTGGACACACTAGGTAGGTACCCACCATATGACCTTTGACTTGGCTCTTCCCTTCCCTGAACTACTCTGCTGGCAGATGTCCCTATGGCTCATACCCTCACCTTCTTTACACCTTTGCCCAAGACCCTACTCAGTGAAACCCACCCAGACTATTCAGTGTAAAATTACAACCTGTCCCTACCCTCACCTCTCGACAAGCCCCCACCATCCCACTCTATCCTCTATCCTGTGAAGTGCTATATCATAATCAACCCTTTTTTTCCTCAGCTATTACTACTTTCCAGTCTTATTTAGAATGGGAGCTGTGGATGGTCTCCTGTGACACCCCCCAATCCCCTGCCACAAAAGCTTCTCCAGAGAACTGATTAATGTGTTCCTTTTATTCACTGGTGCATTCTAAGTATCCAGCACAGTGCCTGGCATGAAAAAGGTGCTTGAAAAATACTTACTGAACAAATGAATTAATATTTGTCTTCATGGAAGGCAAATATCACTACTTTTAAACCATAGGCGTAAAAATAGAACAACTGCACCATTGTTTAAAAAAAAAATTTTTTTTTTTTGCATCACTTTAAATACAATTCTATTTCCCAAAATAACAATGTTTTTACTCACGGTGTATTTTTTAAAATCTAAAAATGAGAAATTTTCTTGTCAATTTTCTCAAATATCCTGATGTCTGGTGCTAAATACAGAAACCAAAATAGTATTTTTCATCACTCTCAATGTTTTAAAGATGTTAAATAAAAGTATGTATCACATTCAAGTGCAGGAAAATTTTATGTTTAATTGCTACTTGCTTTAAAATGTAAGATAAAACATAAGTTTAAAAAAATGTTAAGCACAAAAGCATATTATGTTTTCAAGCATTATAATATCTGCATTCAAAAACTAAAACTAATGATGTACTGTATGCGGACTAACATAACATAATAAAAAATGTATTCCTTTAAGTTCTAAAAGCAAAAAGTCTTTTTCCTTCTTTTTAGAAGGAAACAGAATTCTATAAATGCACATCTAACTATTACACAGTTTATACAATTTTGTGTTAATATGCATACTCTTCTAATCCACTTTAGAGTTATCATTGCTGATACATTCTTTGATAACTAGACTGCCTTGCTTCTGCTATGAGAAAACTCTATTATTATATTCTTATTTTAGATAAGGATATTATCTCAATGATTTACATTCTAGAACTACCTAAACTAAAACAAAGCGGTTTGCTTTTATTGCCTTGCCTTTCATAGGTAGGTTATTTTCTAGCACATTCAAAAATGTCCATTAAGAACAGACAGTGCAGATAGTTCCACTCATTCTAAGTCCCTACTACTAAGCTAAAAAACAAACAAAAACACACCAAACCCCTCCTCATTTTTAAAGATGCCAAGGAGGAGGGGAACCTTGAGTATCCTCCACCTAAGGACTATTTACCCTCTTTTTGTTCTAGTCTACTTATTCAAAACACATATTTGGAAGAAGTTAAAACTAAAGTCTTCCATGCTGCTGTCAATAAACACTTTTACTTGATCTTCTTTGAAATTTCTTCACGATCTGATACTCTTATCCTTTCCCTTCTTGAAATGTTCTCTCCCCTTCAATATCCTGTTGCTCAATTTCAGTTTTCTCTTAATTCTCTGAATCTCCATTCTGTCTCCTTTCCAGGCCTGATTTGCTGGACTCTTACAGATTACCATAAGTGCAGGTGTTCATGAGAACCAATTTTGTAGTTAAGATCTTTCTCCTGACCTTTAGGATATTCAAACTATGGGTCAGCTCCACCTGGATGATCCAAAGTCACTCAATCAGTACCATCCACACCCTGCTTACACACACACACACACACACACACACACACACACACTCTCTCTCTCTCTCTCTCTATCTGGCTCCCTCAAATAACCGGTATCTCAAAAATGACATCACAATCCACTACACTTGAACAGTTAGGAAAGAGAACATCACCTCTGCCTTCTTTTTAATCCCATATGCCACAGCAACCGTCAATTCCTACCAATTCCACCTCCACACCATTTCTGAAACCAACTGATTTCATTCAAGTCTGTGCTACCAATGGCCTAATTCATGTCTTCTCTCCCTATCTCTGACCTGAACTACGAACAGAATGTCCTAAGTCGTCAGGCTAATTCCAGTACTGCCTATCAGCTCTGCATTCCCAACTAGATTCTCCAAGGTTATACCCACCACCCCCATCGCTTTTTTTGTCCATTGAACTTACTTCTGGATATCCTGGGACTTTTTACTATTAGTCTCTATTACTGACATTCCTTTAAGGAGTAGAGGTCTCTGTCAATCTACAGAATACAGATATTTTCTATACATCTGTATATATATTTTATCTGTATATATAGAATACAAATATTTTATAGAATATAAAAATACAGATGACTTTGCTGGGTGGAGGGGGGCTATGTGTGAAGGTGCCCCTATGGCTAAAGAGTGGGACAAAGAATAGGTACTTAGAGATCACATCCATTAATGTATTTGTCCTGTTATATTTCTCATATAATACATGAGATAGATAGATAGATAGATAGATGCCACACCTGGGTTATTTTTATAACAAAAAAAAAGGATTTAATATGGAATGGATAGCATTCAGTGTTCACTTGTATTACTCTGTTATAAATCATGTATTCTCTAAGTAGAAATGACTTTTGCTACCACAAGAGGTTAACATAATCTCTTCTATAAGTGATTTTCTTAAGCTGGAAGACTTAGAGCTGTGGCATGAAGATTCATTGCTTCATTTTATTCCACTAAAATAAGATGTTCAAACACATTTCTTTCTAAAGTGGAAACTTTTTCTTTAAAACACTTCGGGGACACCAAGTGGCTCAGTTGGTTAAGTGTCTCCCTTCAGCTCAGGTCATGATCCCAGAGTCCAGGGATCCAACCCCTCTTCAGGTGCCCTGGTCAGCAGGGAGTCTGCTTCTCCCTCTGCTTACTGCTCCACTTGCTTGTGCGCTCGCGCGCTCTCTCTCTCTCCCTCCCTATCTCATTCTATCTCAAGTAAATAAATAAATGAATAAAATCTTTAAAAAAAATAAAACACTTGGAATATTTTTACATAGAATTTAAAGAGCATAGCATCTCCACTGTCATTGTAGCTCCAAGAGCTGATTACCCAATTACAACACTCATTCAACAATTATTTGAAGTCTAGGTACCTAATGAAACAACAGAGGAGTTTGCCATCAGAAGACAAAAACTGCACTGTAGTCAAAATGAAAAACAGTCATGGAAGATCCTATCACAGACCATGACTTACGCAAGCATTAAATTCACTTTGAATATATTCCATATTTTGCCTGTGGCTTACTTCAAAAGACTAAGAGAGCAGCACTGTGCCTTCTGCTCTTCAGTGGTAAACAGTGATGTAAGAGCTCTTTCCACATAATCCTGTCAAGCAAAACCAAAGTGTGCTACTGAGAAGGAGGAACATAATTGCTTTATGAGAAAAAAATACCTGAGGATAATCCTCAAAATAGCAAGTTTTCTTAATATAACTACAAAAGATAACAGCATTAACCATCATGGAAGAAAACTTTACCAAATATATTTTAACGTCTTTAACTACTCCTGATTCGTTACATCTTATAGAACAAGAAATTTCAATGGATACAAAAGATAAAATTATAAAAACACACTGTTGACTGACTTTAAGGGAAAAGAAAGTTATTTGATTATGAAATGAGTAAAATACAAAAGTTATATTAAAAGTTGAACAGAAAGGAAATCCTGGCCCACACAAATACCTTTCCACAGATTGTGTGGTCTCTATGAGTCTCCAAAAGCAGGGGATTGAATAAAATGATCATCCAAACCTTTCAGTTTACAGCATGCATAACACTACAACTGATAAGGTTAAAAGCCATCTTAACCTCTACTGAAATGCAACTCTGCTATTAAAAAAAAAAAAAAAAAAAAACCAGTATTTCCAGATTTACTTATTCAAGAGAATTAATAATTCCCATAGAAATCATCTTAACATAAAATCAGTATATGACCCCAAATCCTGCTAGAAGGATACTTAGGACAATAATTTAGTAGGGAAGAGACAAGAAATGAATACTTTATAGAACAAAACTTAGAGAAACAAGTCATTCTAATTGACCACAGCAATGTAAGGAATGGATTAGAGAGCTCACCTCCCTATTTTGCTATTTCTGTTTCTTTTCTTAAATAAAATTGTTTCTGAATATAAAAACAGCTCTTTATTCAACTTGTCTTCTAAGTATTCTCTTCTTGATTGCTATAGAGGGAACTTAAATAGTAAGTTTCAAAAAGAAGGAAAAAAGAGGTTGATATACCCTTTTAGTAGATTTGTAGAGAACCCCCTTCCCAAAGCCAGCATTTCATTGATTTATCACTGTCATTTCAGTGTAGACCAATTAACAGCTGAAATTAAGTTGACTAATGGAAAGACTTGAATGAGATTTTCCCTTTTCTTTTTTTTTCCCCTACTTTACATGAATCACCAAAGAACACTGGATTCACCCTCTACATCATTAGTAGCTTAGAGAATTTAAAGTTTCTGTCCACCTTCTGACTTGAATAGTTTAGTCTAGGTAGTCTCTATTACATGGCCTTTTTATAGAAAATGGGAAGGGAAGAAAATAAGTCTTAGAATCTGGAAGAATTATTTCTATAGAGACAGTGAGAAAGTCAAGGAAGTCACCAAAACAAAGAAAAAAAAGTCGAGAGAAAAAATAGAAATTAACCACTTATATACAATTAGCATAAAAAGATACATAAATTCAGGAAGAAAAGACTCTCCATGGAGATTGAAAAATTGGCTCTCTCACAAAAATACAGAATCTGTTGATTATCCTAAATATAGCTTTCACATGGAAATGCTTAAAATCCAACTCTCCAAATCAAATAAAATTTTAAAAATTCACCCAGGACAACCCAAATAAAAAATTGTATTGTGTAATATTAGTATTCCTCTACTAATCAACCCACTGATATTTATTAATTACCTATTATATGCTAGGTATTGTAAGAGATGCTACAGGGAATACAAAAAATATATAAGAATTGGTACCTTGGTTCAACAAAAATAGTCAGGGAAGTTATAATTCAGTCAATAATGAATGCCAAAATAATGGCAGAAAGGGTATGATTTTGATTTGCTAGAAAGTTAAACAATAGGTACTAAGGAATTAAGTAATAAATAAACACAAAAAGTACAAGTCAATTTAAAGAGAAACTAATTTAGAAGGGAGATTTTCCACTGGAATATAAAGGAAAACAGAGAAATACTTATATAGTGTTGGTGTGAACACCAATTGTTCAACCATTTTAGCAAATAATTTCTCTGTATTCAAAAATATAATACAGGGACTCCTGGGTAGCTCAGTTGGTTAAGCGGCTGCCTTCAGCTCAGGTCATGATCCCAGTGTCCTGGGATCGAGTCCTCCATCAGGCTCCTTGCTCTGCAGGGAGTCTGCTTCTCCCTCTGCCATTCTGTCTGCCTGTGCTCACTCTCTCTCTGACAAATAAATAAATAAAATCTTTAAAAAATAAAAATAAAAATATATAATACAGCAGTAAAAAAGAAATATAGCTACACAAAAAATATGGGAATGCGTGTAGATAGGGATGGATCAAGTGGTCTAAACTGTACAAAACAGGATACCATTTACATAATAGTCTGTAAATATAAAAGTTGACAAAATACTTAAATAAGATAAGGAAAAAGGAAGAAAATGATGACCACAAAATTCAGAATACTATTTTCTTTAGAAGAGAAGTTTTAAAAGAAAGAGAATCTCAGGGGATTCTACTGATGTTATTTTAGTTATTATATTGGTATGTTGTATGTTTGCTTATTGTTCTTTATCTCTTCTACACAGTCGTATATTTAGAAAAATATTTCCACTTTGTATATTTTATATAAAATTTTATATATCTTTATTTTTATATTTATTATTTATATGTTTCTTAAATATTTTCTTTGTTTCATATGAAAATAAATATTTATAAAACTGATATACTCAGAATGAGAAAAACCAGAAAAATAGAGGGGGAAAAATGGTCAGAGTTTTGCTTTTCATTGTTGTTTTGTTTTTAATAAAAGTACAATATAGGTTTTTAGATCTAAGGAAGGAAAAGATGGTCCAGTAATGTCAATGTTACACCAAAGTCAAGAGAATAAGGGCTTGGAAAAAATCAGAGCTCTTTCCTCATTTAAAGACGGTAATTTTCAGATCCATAAAAGGGATAACAGTCAAGCAATAAGGTATCAAGCTATTAAGTATAAGAGAGTAATTCTGAGAGAAACTAGAGGCGGTTTAAGTAAAAACTCCCCTCCAAGAAGTTTGGCTATGAAGAACAGATGTGCACAGTACAGAGAAAATATTTTTCTGCCGGATGAAACCTTAGATTTGCAGAGAGAGGTAGGTATCATTGGACACATGATATATGTTGGGTTGGACTGATCTGGGAGAAAGAAATAAAAAATGCAGAAGAAAGAAGATAATCACAGAAATTATATGGGTACTTTAACATAAATAATGGTATAGTCTTAGGCATTAAAAGTCAAAATGGATGAAAGACCTAAAGGAATCCATCAAAATCCTAAAGGAGAACACAGGCAGCAGCCTCTACAACCTTGGCCGCAGCAACTTCTTGCTAAACACATCCCCAAAGGCAAAGAACACAAAGGCAAAAATGGATGACTGGGACTTCATCAAGATAAGAAGCTTCTGCACAGCAAAAGAAACAGTCAACAAAACTAAAAGGCAACCCATGGAATGGGAGAAGATATTTGCAAATGACATATCATATAAAGGCTTAGTATCCAAAATCTATAAAGAACTTATCAAACTCAAAACCCAAAAAACAAATAATCCAGTCAAGAAATGGGCAGAAGACATGAAAGACACTTCTCCAAAGAAGACATCCAAATAGCCAACAGACACATTAAAAAAATGCTCACCATCACCTGGCATCAGGGAAATACAAATCAAAACCACAATGAGATACCACATCAAACCAGTCAGGATGACTAAAATGAACAAGACAGGAAACAACAAATGTTGGCAAGGATGTGGAGAAAGGTGAAGCTTCTTAACACTGTTAGTGAGAATGCAAGTTGGTGCAGCCACTTTGGAAAACAGAATGGAGGTTCCTCAAGAAGTGAAAATAGAGCTACCCTATGACCCAGCAATTGCACTACTGGGTCTTTACCCCAAAGATACAAATGCAATGATCCAAACAAGCACCTACACCCCAATGTACATAGCAGCAATGTCCACAATAGCCAAACTGTGGAAAGAGCCGAGATACTCATTGATAGATGAATGGATAAAAAACAGGTAGTGTATATATACACAATGCACTACTACTCAGCCACCAGAAAGAATGAATACTTACCATGTATATCGACGTGAATGGAACTGAAGGGTATTATACTGAGTGAAATAAATCAATCAGAGAAAGACAATTATCATATGGTTTCATTCATATGTGGATTATAAGAAACAGGGCAGAGGACTATAGGAGAAGGAAGAGAAAACTGAATGGGAAGTCAAGGGAGACAAAGACAAACCATGTGAGACTCTCTTAACTATAGGAAACAAACTGAGGGTTGCTGCAGGGCAAGCAGGCGAGGGGCGGGGGGGGTGTAATTGGGTGATGGGCATTAAGGAGGGCACGTGATGTGATGAGCACTGGGTGTTATAGGAAACTGATAGATTACTGAAAGCTACATCTGAAACTAATGATGTACTATAAGTTGGCTAATTGAATTTAAATTTTAAATCATAAAAAGTTACGATTCTCTGTGTTAAATGTCTCACTCCACAGTCAGAAAATAGTCAATAGGCCATCAATTACAACTCTGCCATGTAACTACTTCTTAGTTCAAAGGGTTAATCTCTCATTCCATTTTAACTCCCCACGAAGTCTAATCCAACTGAGCAGTCACTAGACTTTTTTTTTTTAAAGATTTTATTTATTTATTTGACAGAGAGAGATCACAAGTAGGCAGAGAGGCAGGCAGAGAGAGAGAGGAGGAAGCAGGCTCCCTGCTGAGCAGAGAGCCCAATGCGGGACTTGATCACAGGACCCTGAGATCATGACCTGAGCTAAAGGCAGCGGCTTAACCCACTGAGCCACCCAGGCGCCCGTCACTAGACTTTTTAAAAGTGTCTTAGTAAAGGGTAACTCAGAAGCATCACCTCTCCCATTCCTCAGTTCTTCTAGCCTTTAGTACCAAGAACAAGATTCTTTCCTAAGGAACATTGTTCCCCTTCAGGAAGAAGTAGTAGGTGTAAATGGAGCCTCCTTGAGCAAGGCAGAGACAGAGATGGGGGGAGGAATCCAGAGTCTAGGAGGAGTCAGAAGACTCTGGGAACCATCTGGAACAGTATGGAACTGTCCAAGACCAAGTGCAGCCATCCAGAAATGTAAGCAAGGCTTACCCTATGCAAAGCAATGGCCATATTGGGATATGGGGGCTGCTCCATAAAACAGCTTGGAACTCCTCTCACTAAAGTTACTGCCTCCAAAATCTGTTACATCAGAAGCTCTGGTTAATCTTTATAGGCCTAACCACTTTATATTGCTGAAGAATAGAACTATATTAATACTCAGGAATTAAAGCATTTTTGTGTAATCTGGTTACCATAAAAAGCACAAATGTCTTTCTATTGCATATTTTCCAAATGATTCCCTCCAAATTAAAATATTCATAATTTTTTAATTTCTTCTTCTTCTCAAATTCAATAAACACAATTTTAACGGACAATTTCCCATTCTCAGATTAATACCAGTTCACTCTCTCCGGGCAATCACATCACAAATTTAAGCGTAGGTAATCTCTTTTATCCACTGTCTTTTTAGTAAGGGTTATAAGATGAAAAATATAAAAGAAAAAGTTCCAGTCTCTGATTCTACAAACCAAAGTAATCCATTTATATGATAGCTAATCAAAGATGCAAAGGTACTAAAAAATGAACACCTTTTTTCTTTTTCTTTCCCTCTATTTTTTTTTCCTCAAGCTTAGTGAGCTATACCTTGTCTTGGCCTAACAGACACCAAGCTTTACCTTTCGAGGCTTTTACTTGGAGAACAGAGGAAGCAGATTGTGCTTTTCTTTCTGATTCCCAATTATTCCCTAAGGTGGCTGATAGACACACATGATCCCACTGAGTGTGGAGATGGTTTGCAAGGAAGGTTTACAAGGCTGAGGTGAGAGGCATGTTTCTGCATCCCGAGAGCTCTCTGAACTACGTGGGGTTCGAGGCTGAAATTCAATGCAGGGCATAACCTCCTGACAAGGCATCCCACTGAATTTCAGTTAGTACAGTGATAATTAAGAAAGAGTTGGTAACGTTGCCTCCTGTCTTCTTTGCTTGACCCTTTTCCAAAAAGAACCCTGACTAAGATCCAAAAACAAACTCATTTCGAACTTCTGTGCCTTCCCAGTCAGGCCAGCGACTAAATAACTCAACTGGCTCCAAACTGAGAGGTAAATGGCAATGTGAAAAAGGAGAAAGGCCTTTGGTGGCATCGCAGCATCACAAAGGCAGCACAGGGACAACTCTCAGTCTAGGAACCCAGCAAAAGGAACTCTCAACGTGAACAGGGAGCTTCCTACCGCCAATCAATAGGGCACTCCTGGCTGTATGGTGAGTGAATGCCATTCATTAAGTGGGTTGCATTAAAACTGGTAAGTTCATTTGTGAACAGCAACTCACTTTATTATCCCGGAGATCTTGGGGCACAGAATGCCCTTTATGGCACAAGGGAACTTACTTGCCACACATGACATGGAACTTGGAAGCACTGGGAAAGAAAGCAAATAAAGGATTAGAAGCCACCCAGGTGTAGGAGATTAAGGGTTTAACGGGCAGATGGAAGAGAAGAGCATCATCTGGACACCCTTCATCCTTTATAATAAGGGAAAGTTCCCCAGCGATCCCAGCAGAAAGAATAAGCTTAAATGAACCAAATTTAGCAATTCTTTTGACAAAGGCAGAATCCTTGAATAGACTTTTTTCTTTCCTAATGTTTGTCTGCCAAAACCTGATTACCTTTCATAACAAATCAATCTGTACCTAGCAGAAAGGGAACTAAGTAACAAAAGTATGCCTTGCCCCCCACAGGTCATCCTCCAAACTGTCAAATGTCCCAACTTCAAGAGTCTAGTTTGAACAGATGGGGCATAGAGAATACATGTGGGGGTGGTCAGAGGCCCTAAGTCAAGGCCCATCTTTGACCTGCTGAACTCTGTCTTAAAAGAATGACTTTTAAAAATCCTGACTTACCACACTGTTCTTGCTAAGAGAATCTTCTGAGTGAGCCACAGGCAGTTAGGAATCAAATTAAAGTAAATAAATCCCTTGACCTGGATTTGGAGACTTCTCAGTATTAGGATCTAACCTATTCAACATAATCTACCATTCCTCCCAATTTCAAAACCCAGACAAGTGTGTCTGTCCTCTCGCAGTGTGATCATTCTCGTTTCAGAACAGCTGAGGGCGCTATCTGTGCCTTGTAACTGGAAAACTAAACCTCCTTTTACTCCTGCCTTTATATACCTAAATACAGCTCCGCTTTTGACCAAAGAACCCATGTGTTGCTTCCTTTTTGGAGTTCCATTAATTTGTTTTCTTCCCTCCATTGGACATTTAATTAAATAACAATACAAGACAGCCATTACGGATGGCTCATCTCCTTCAAAAGACGTGCTTTTTTCCCCCTATTATTTCATCACAGCATTTCTAAACATACATAAGTTTTGAAATAATCATGTAAAAAATCCAATTTATCATCAGTTACCACAAAAACTTATAAACACATGGCCAATCTCCTTGGTGAACTTTATATTCCCTAAACAAAAGTATGAAATTATTTTCATACTTGTTTGCTTTTTCCCCAAATTTAGCCGGTAGTAACAAACTCAATAAATACTTTGTTCGTTGTGAAAATAAACTGAAATCCAGTCCACCAAAGTTCTGACATGCTCCCTTAAGTATTAAGCTTACTTCATCCAACCAAATCTTGAACAAACCATAAAAATACTTATTTTTTAAAGAAATATTAACAAATAATATTAAGAAAATATCTCCTAGGGTGCCTGGGTGGCTCAGTCGATTGAGCACCTAACTCTGGATTTTAATTCACATCATGATCTCAGGGTCCCGAAATGGAGCCCCACAGAGAGATATTTTTTCTCTCCCTTTCCCTCTGCCCCTCCCTCACTCTCGCTCTTATGCTCTCTTAAAAAAAAGAAAAAAAGAAAAAAAAAAGGAAAGGAAATTAAATGAAAAGAAGAAAAGAAGAAAACAAAAAAAAGAATATGTCTCCTGAAAAACTACATGAAGGTGAAAAAATTATAACCCTACTCATTCCATCACTTAGTATTTCATCAGCAAGCCAATTTTCTTTTGATGTCAAAACTAGAAAGTCATTATCAACAAACAGCCTGGCACACTAGAGAGAGATACTAGAATTTATCCTTAGGGGGATGTAAGTCAATTCCAGCTAGTAAGATGACCTTAAATAAGTCACTTATATCATCTCTCAGTCCTTATCCCTAAAATAAAAATCATTATACTCTTCCCATTGACCTCTTATTATTGTAAGGCTGATTTTTTTTTTCAGTTTGTCAAACTATTTTATAAAATACAAAGCACCATGTAAATATTACACTGGCTTCATGTCATACCCAGTCCCCTTTCAAAGAGGATCTACAGTCCACTTGGAGGCACAAGACACAAATTATCTGAAATATTACAAGCTAAATGTCTAATTAGCAATATAAGCAACACAGACATGAGAACTGAAGTGCCTAGCAAAGGCATCTCGGTAGCAAGGGAAAGGAATTAAAAAAGGCACTTTAGAAGGTGGATATACTGTGCGCAAATTCACGCACACACCAACTGCCCAATTGGTCCAAAGCACAGCTAGCGCAATTTGCAACTAACTAAAGCAGATGGTGTCAAGAAAAAAATAGTAATGGTACAGAGATTGAAGCAGTTGACTGAAGCTAAATTATGAAGGACCTCAAATGATGGCCAATCATTTTGACTTTCAAGGAAACAATGGCCAAATCTGAGGAATGCAACACCAGCAAATCAGCATACCAAGAAAAGTAACTGATTTATAAAAGAGTCAGGAAAACACTACCATTATCAAGATGGAAAACAACAGGAGCTGTGACTGGAGAGTAAGCACTGAAAAGACTAAAGAAGAATATACATTTGGAACATGGATAAGATGAGACCCAAGTGAATAAATAGAATCCCTTGATGACAATCTTCATAAAGTGTTCAGACTCTTTCCCTTAGATTACAAAACTTCCCATCTTTTTTTTTTTTTTAAGATTTTATTTATTTATTTGATAGAGATCACAAGTAGGCAGAAAGGCAGGTCGGGGGTGGGGGGGGTGCAGGGGGGCGAGCAGGCTCCCTGCTGAGCAGAGACCCACCCCCCCCCATGTGGGGCTCGATCCCAGGGCCCTGGTATCATGACAGGAACCGAAGGCAGAGGCTTTAACCCACTGAGCCACCCAGGCACCCGCAAAGCTTCCCATCTTTAAAAAGGATCCCTTTGAGCCCCAGACCTGTCATTGTCCCTTCACTATGCCAATCTCCTCCCAGATTTAAAGACCTTCATTTAGCTGTTTTCTCTGTCTCTGGTGCATTTTTTCTGATCTTAGTGGGCCTAGGTCCTTTTTGTCATTCAGATCTCCAGGTGAAGGTCACCTTCTCAAACAACTCACTCTTCCTGAACTACCTGGTCCAAGGTGGTTTCCAAGACCTAACTGTCCTACTACTCTACCTTAATTACCGGCAAAGTGCTTCTTGCATTTTAATCCTTTTCTTGTTTATTTACTTATCCTTCCCACCACCCTCCATCCCAAGACTAGAATTCTGGGAGAACAGGAACTTCCAGATTTCAGGATGGTGCATGTCCCAGCAGCCAGAACAGTGCTGGGTGGATAATGAAAGGAGTTGTTCACTGTGGACCTTCACAGAGAAAGTCAAAGTTGCTATTGCCCTCATGGCTACTTCGGGCTCCAGATCTTCTTCAGGCCTGAATATCCCACTCCCTTATGCTGTGACTGACTCCCAAATTCTTTAAAGTCTTTTTCTTTTTTACTTTACTAGCTTTAGTTCCAGTTTTTCATTTGTAAATATGAGCTTTAAATAGACTACTTCCACAGCTTCACGACCTCCTTTGAACCTCATCAAACACAGGTAGACTAGCTAGCATCCCATATTGCAGAGACTGAAACTCAAAAGGTCCCACAAAATAATCACTCAGAGAACAAGGAGGTGTTAACCACTGGATGTGGAAATGAACACAGGCCAAATGACATCTAGTTTAAACTTTAACCTAGTATATAAAAGGGCCCCCACCCCATATTACACTAACATTAAAAAAAAAAAAAAAAAGTAAGACTTAATTCTCATGTTGCATGTCAGAATTCTTAATGTTATATATATAAATAAAATTACTTGGTTATGTGCTTATTGTCTGCTTACAATTCCCCTTCCACCGAGAGAAGGGAGAAAAACATGAAACGAAAAAAACATAACAGAAAAAGAAGAACAGCAATCAAAAAATAAACAAATAACAACAACAACAAAGAAATTCACCCTGGTATTTACAGGGATAAGTGGACTTAGTGTTTTTTTTTTTTTTAATAAATATTAACATGGAGAATCATTGTATCTGTTTCCAAGTATTATATTTGTGCTGTTGTTGCAAAATACCAGGATCTAAAGATGTTTAGGTCTGAACTAAACTTTGATCTTTAAGTGCTAGAAATTTTCCATTCATTATTACTTAACTGAATTATTACTTGGTATAAATTTATGACTACAGACCTTATTTTTAAACATAAAATGAGAATTGATTTACTGCTTCCAGAAGAATTTATTGCTGAGGAGAATGATTTTTTAAAAGATCATTCAAAGAATATTAAGAATCTAAATCTCATCAGGGAATTCCAGTGGTGTGCACAATGGTTATTTATATAACTAAATGCAGAAATAACATGCAGCAGCTACTTTTATAATGACAGCTTTAAAAACACCTTTTGAAAATGAAAACAACTAAAATTAATCACAAATTTTCCACTAGATTTCATAAGTAGGTGTTTTAATTTACAGAATCCAGTTTGTTGCCCTTTATATTCCAACTTGTGTTACTAACAACAGAATAGATTCTATGTAATATCATCTAAAGGAATCATAAAATAGATAAAAAAAACTCTGTCTTACATTTCCCTTATATTTCCTTCCTACTACACTCTCTCCATTGAAAAAACTCATACTAAAATAGATAATTATATCCTTTTATTTTTCCATTATGCTCTAAGAATAAAAACTGAAATCCCCACAGCATACAAGTTAAATTTTAAATAAAAACATAATGTCACTCAGTTTTGTTTTTCCTGTGAAGAGCCAACAATTTTGTTCACATACTGCATGCACCCTAAAACTGGGGTGGGGGGAGATAGTCTTTGAAATGAAAATGGACAAAGAGGTCCCACAAAAATTCAAGTTGTACAGAAACTTGAAAGCACCCCCCCCCCAAAATGACGACTTACAATTAAGTATCAAAGTCAGCAGACAAAATAACTGCAGCAAGAATTTTTTTTAATTGTTGTCTGTGCTTTTTCTTATATGAAATGGTACCACATTAATAAATGGTACAGCATTGTCAGAAACGTCATTTAGCTGATTAGAAAAACTAGCATTTTTTTTCCTGTTTAAGCAGAAATCCTGCCCCAGTGGAATACATTTTTTTTTTAAATCTTGGTACACAAAGATGAACCCATTAAATGCATGCTAAATAATTAATAAAGAGGTGTGGAAAATAAGGAAGCAGATGTGTGTTAATGCAGACCCAACGAGCTGGGTTGAGTGCAAGGGAGTGAGCCAGCAGAGAACTGGCGCCCCTTCTGCTACTCTTTGGAACATCTGTCTTCCCCAGCCTCCTTGCATGAACCAAACTCGTAAAGAAAAAAAAAAAAAGTCATACATTGAACAAACACTGCCTAACTCTCCTTACTGCTCATTATTTTTCAATCCACTAGCAAAAAAGAAGTGAATTAATTTCATGGAAATAGTTCTCAAAAGAATTAGTGAAGGGGCACTTGACAGCTCCCGCTTACTCTAAATAAAAACAGGAATGATTTAGTAAAATAACAAGAGACCTCTGTCATCTATTTGCAGTAATTATTGTGTTAACAAGCAGGACTCTCTTCTTCCTTTGTTTACATTTATTTACAAACTATAAGTTTCATCAATGAATCAATTACAGAATCTAAAGGAAAAGTAAAGCAGATGTTTTATAGTAAAAGCAAATCATCCTCACAGGGTTATAAGTTTTACAAAAACAATGACTATAATAACATGGGAGTTTTTTCCAAACCCATTTGGAGTACTTTAAGTGAAACAAATAGGAAGTCATTAAGATTAAACATCAGCACCAAAAGGCTGCTTTGTTAATAGCCTATCAATTGAACAGAAGGTATTTAGACAATGTAAAAATGAGCCCAAGTGACCATGTTAGGCAATTACAGTTGCCTTAAGAAGAAGAAGAAGCCTATCCAGTTGTGACTAAATTCAGAAGTCACTGATGTGGCTAAAGTCCAAACTTTTAATGGCAAGATTAAATTGGTAAAGAGGAAAAAAGGGGGGAATGATTTCCACCACTACATAACCAGCAACTCACTCCATGTATGAAGATAAGGAATATTCATTTAGCATGTGATCAAATATTAAATCAAACTGAAGAAGAAAGACATGGAATTATCCAGCCCAGTGTCTAAGACATGGTAAACACCCAACAAATGATCTTTCCTTCCTTCTTTTCTTTCTACTCCCTCCAGTCATTGACTCATTGCCTTACAGCCCTCTTGACATTTTCAAGTATATAGGTCTGTCTTCTCTGTACGCCTGGACTAAAAAACTGTTTCATTCATAGACAGATATGTGTTCTTTTAATTCTACCATATGGCTCACAGGTGCTATCCACAAATGCCATGGATTATAGGTGGGACTGCTTGAAAGCCAAGAATGATATGACAGGGCATATTTGGATGCTCTTGTCTGTGTCAGAGAATACTCATCTAAAAGTTATTTAAAAATAGTTTTTATCTTAAATATTATTGTCATCATTATTTTGCCTGAGGTAGGACGCTGACCTCTTTTCCTTACTTTGTTCTGTTACCCTAGGCTTATCACCTTCCTCATAGTTACAACAATGCAGCAGTGCCAAGTATCATGCTCTCAGGCAAGAACAGGTCTCTCTCTTTTTTATCAGGGTCAAACATCTTTCCCAGAAGTCCCCCAACAGATCTTGCCTCATAGTTCTTTGACCAGAGCCTGTCACATGGCCACTCCCACCTGCAAAGGAAGCTAGGACAGCAAGTAAGTTGGGAGGGAGTCCTGCCAGTGTGCAAGAAAGAGAGGAGAATGAAGACTGAACAGATAATAACTGCAACATTGTTACAGAAGATGATGAGTTGGATCATTTATAATGCTTATAAATAAAAAAGTTATAAGTGTAATATAAATCTAGTCCTATGGACTGAATCTTTCCCCCCAAAATTTATGCTAAAACCCAAATCCCCAATGTCACTGTATCTAGCGATAGGGCCTTTGGGAGTTAATTAAGGTTAAATGGAATAATATGGGACCCTCACCTAATAGGCCTGGTGCCCTTACAGGAAGAAGAAAAGCTGTCTCTTTCCAACATGTGAGAACACAGTGAGATGGTGGCCATCTACAAGCCAGGAGGTAGCTCTGACCAGGAGCCAAAAACGGCCAGCAGCTTGGTCTTTAGACTTCCCATCATGAGAGAAGTCCTTTTCTGTGGCTTAAGCCACCCAGTCTGTAGTACTTTGTTATGGCAGCCAAGCAAACTAATACATCTAGGAAAGAAAAACCTTGCCACCCTGCTTTCTTCAGTGGAACCCTACATGGCCAAATGAGAAGTAGTACAAATTGGCAATATTCCAAGAGCTCTTTTCCTGCCTCTTTGCATGGCTGGTTCATGAGCATTCTCCTACTTCAGCCCCATCCCCAAAGATCAATCTTTGAGAGGTTTTTTTTACTTAAGTAAACAGTCACTTGGTTTAAGTCCTAATCTTCTTAGATCCAAAGCCAGCAGTATCTCTGGAGTGTAACAGTCATTCCATTGCCAAAGTATCAGTGCAATATGTGTTAACATAAAGCTTTAAAAAGGAGACAAAAACCAGAAAATCCCATGCCCGTCCATTCTTATATTTTTTCAAGCCAAGAGAAAATGTTAAGAAGAAAACGGCTGCAACAGTTCAGTGTTCGTTTCTCAGTGAATTAGGAAACCAATAAAAGAAAAAAAAAAAAAAAAAGAAACATTGCGCTATATTATCACTTTCCAGTTTCTGGCCAAACCCCTGTAGTTTTCATCATGCATCATTTTTGTGATTAATGATGTGCACCCAGTTAATGGAAAACAGCAGATTAGGTTTCCACTAATAGTTTTGAAGTTATGTCTGCCTGCCTCATTTAGTAACAACTTCACTGTTCAGTAAGAAACTAATGGATTTAATCCCAAAGCAGAACTGAGTTTTATGCATACAAGACAGGTCAGATTTCCAGACTGGAGAAAATTACACTTTTAGAGGTGTGTTGATCTTCAGTTGAAATTTAACACTGAGATAATGCCTCATAATATTTTGGGTATTTTTTTTCTTTTTACTTCTATTTGGTGATCAATTCGAAATTTTACAGTACTCACTTGAGGCCTATAAAAATAGGTAGAATTAGCAATTTGTAACCATGGCAAATAAAAAAAAATATATGATATGATACTTCCTATAATTAGTATACTGAACTGAAAAGACATTTATTGCTCTGAAGACACAGGTGAGAAACAGTTCCTTATATCATTACAACACTTATAAACAAAATTTACACTTGCTTGTTCTCTTTCATTGTAGAAAATGTTGGCTCCAAATTACTGTATTTTTAAGAAAAACAACGTGGTACAGTGAAAAGTATACTAATCTAGAAATATAGGAATCAAGAGACAACTATTAGAGTTCCATTTATGCCTTAATTTACTTTGGAAACAAATCTATCTTTTGTTTTCATTTTCTCCACAATATTTTACATTTATCTGTCTTAAGTCATTTAACAAATGCTATGTTGTCTGAAGTTCCATCTCTGTGTATCTCACATTTCCCATCTGAACTAGGTCCCCTAATGGCACACCCCACATCTGATTTACATTTTTATCTCCTCCAGTGCTCACTAGAATGTAAGCTTCCGGAGAAAAGGGACTTGCCTACATGTCCCCAGGGGCTAGGAAGGTGTAACCTCACATTAATAAGCTGTCGAATAAGTGGATAATTTATTTTTATTTATTTGAGAGAGGGAGAGAGAGCACAAGGGTGGGGGTAGGGCGAAGTAGATTCCCTGCTAAGCATGGAGCACAAGGTGGGGCTCGATCCCACAACCTTGAGATCATGACCTGAGCCAAAGTCAGACACTTAACCAACTGAGCCACCCAGGCAGTCCAGAAGACATTTTAATAAACACAAAACCTATGGGCACCTGGGTGGCTCAACTGGTTTAGCGTCTGTCTTTGGCTCAGGGATCCAGTCCTACAACTGGCTTCCTGCTCAGCGGAGAGTCGGCTTCTCCTTCAACCTTTGCCCTTCCCCCTGCTCCTGTGCTCTCTATCTTTCTCAAATAAATAAATTAAACACACACACACACACACACACACACAACCCCTAGGGTCCTGGGATCAAACCCTGTGGTGGGCTCCCTGCCTCCCTCCCTCTCTGCACCATACCCCCAGCCCCTGCTCAAGTGTTCTCTGTCTCTGAAATAAATAAACAAAAATTTAAAAATAAATAAATAAACACAAAACCCAAAAAGAATGACATGGAGGAAGGCAGACGAATAGGCAAAGCACAGAGAATTTTTAGGGCAGTGAAAATCCTCTATGACACAACAATGATGGATAGATGTTATTATATACTTGTCCAAACTCTTAGACTGCCCAGCACCAAAGTAAACCCTAAAATAAAATTACTATGAATTTGAGTGATTACTACTTGTCAGTTTAGGCTCATCCATTGTAATAAATGTCCTACTGGTGGGGATGGTGATAACGGGGTAAGCTGTGCATGTGTGGGGACAGGGGGTTTATGAAAAAAAAAAAAAAAGAAAAAAGAAAAAAGTCTTGAGGAAAAAAAGGTGAACAAACAAAAATGGCATGTTTTCAAAACAGAAAAAGAAAATGCAGAGAAACAGAAGAAAATGCTGAGCATATATTAAACCCAGTAGATTTTGCCAATGTTTTATCTACCCATCATGTTAATCTAACTTTATGGTAAACACATGCTTTGTGTCAGATACCTTTCTAACCACAATATGTATATAAGATACGTATTATTGATCTATCAGATAAGGAAACTATACTCAAAAGAAAAGCTACAGGCTGTACAACTGCTAAAAAACAGAGTCAAGATTCACCCAGGAAGAAATGGTTCCAAAGTCCGTAAGTCTAATACTGACCTAACAAGTAACCAAAATTCATAAGTTGGCCTCTATTTCATGATTTCATACATAGTTTTTTTTTTTTCTTTTTCAAATAAGAGTTCAACTTTCTTGAGGTTAAAAATTGGTATCTCCTCATTATTAAACAGTCCACAAGATACTTAATTTCTTGTTTGGGCATCTTTTGTTTAGGCATCTAGTTAGTTGAAGTTTCTAGGGAGGGTAAATCACACCAAAGATAAACAACATCTGTTTGAGATTTTTCAACAGAAAAAGGAAAAAAAAGGGGGGGGGAAGCTAGCTTAAAGAGAGGTTTTTTTTTTTTTAAATCCACTTCTAGGAGTATGATATTTATATATAAGTTATCCTATACTAATTAAAAGTAATAGCACCCTGGGATAATTTTCTTTTTTATTGTTGTTGTTGTTGTTGTTGAAGTGGATGATAAGGAATGTACTGGAGGGATGGTCAGGTAACTAATGGCTCAGGCAAAAAAAGACAGGATTTTCTACTGGAAGTATGAAAGAAAAAAGAATCCAAAAAAATGAGAAAAAAAAATATTTTTTTTTAAAAGGGAAGAGAGAACTTTTTTTTTTTAAGATTTTATTCATTTATCAGAGAGAGAGAGGGAGCGAGCACAGGCAGACATATTGGCAGGCAGAGGGAGAAGCAGGCTCCCTGCTGAGCAAGGAGCCCGATGTGGGACTCGATCCCAGGACACTGGGATCATAACCTGAGCCGAAGGCAGCTGCTTAACCAACTGAGCCACCCAGGCGTCCCAAAAAATGAGAAATTTTTTTTAAAAAACAACTTAAAAGAAGTTTCAGAGAGTGTAAAATCTCTGGAGTATTGAAGTTGAATAAACTGTGGAACCAGGAAGAATAGTTTCTATGCATATCACAACTTACTTAATCTATAGTCTTGGAAAAATTTTTAAAAATGCAGTGTTTCTCTAGGAATTAAAAAGTAGGTAGTAGGCCTCTAATATACATAGCACAATGTGATGCCTACATTTTAGTTTTTAAAAATCCATAAAGATTCTGCATTAAGCAATAGTCAAAAGTTTTTCATGCTATTTCCTAATAGCAAAAAGTCTTACATAAATATAGTTTATATTATGCTGGTGTTTCTAATAACTGATACACAGGTACAACTAGTTACCTAAAGGACAGAATCAATGTAATCATCAATCAAGTAATCTATTGAGCACGAAGCACATGAATAAAAATTATTCTACTCTGTTTTTTGTTTTCATTGATTGTTAAGTTTTGCGGGTTAAGGAAAAAAGATGTGGAAGTAAAGTAATTAATCACTTAAGTAATGATCTATTGCTCAAATTTCAATCTGCAAGAAAGAAATGTTTACCCACAGGTTCCAAGTTATATAGTAATCTTTTTCTCTGATAAGGCATCTCCAAAAAGATCTCCCTGGCCAGGTTAAAACTTGCACACGTACTTTTTGCCCTGCTTACTTAAAACACCATAGGTACACATAACCCTAGGGAGCTTTGTCATGCAAAAGGAGACTGAACAAAGAAGCATGAAGTCCATAACAGTGTCACTCAACATTAAAATTAATATTGCAGAAGCGTGTGCCATAGAAAATGTTATTAAAATATCAATGACTCAAAGATAGATCTTGCAAAAAATAAGAAAAGGTAATTAATTATATGTACACTATTTCTTAGTCATGAAGGCATATTAGCATGTTCCCTAGATAGATTATTTGTTGGATTTATCAAAATCCACTTCTATGTTTTTCTTTAAAGATATAACTAACAATCTGATTCCTTAAAAACAATCTATACAGATAGCAAATAGCAGTGTTGAATACAGGCAATCTGACTCCAGAAATCAAATTTTTAACAATTTTGCTAATTTGTTATTTGGGTTTAAATTTATTTTAAGGAGGCTGAACCTGCTGGCAGTTTTCTTTTGTTACATCAGAGCTTTTTCTTTTCAGTAATAAGCTCCAATAATAGGTTCTAGTGAAGTCACTGAAAGGACAGTGGATTGTGAGGGTGAACCAGCAAATGACGACCCACTGTTGTCAGAGATGAGCCGAATGATCTTGCTTCCAGTGCCTTAGCATTAGTTTCATACACTTCCAGCCACCTACCTACCACATGCTGCCCTGCCAGAGCTGGGGGCCCTGGAAGAGTAGATAGCTTTCCTACACTGAAGAACAACATCCTTCAGCTCAGGAATAACAGAATCAAGCAGTACCTGAAGAAAATCCATTACAATTTCAATAGACACATAAGCCTGAACAAAGAACCTTACCTGTGGAACGATAACTATGAAGTAAGAGACCTTTTAATAAAATAGAAAAATCAATTCATGACAAAGCAATTAAGACAATGTATTGTGTTTCCTCCCCCAGGAATAAAGACAAGGTCCACCTGAAGAAATTGTTCATTTTTTTAAAAAAAGTATAAATGAATTTTCTTAGCTTATAAATTACCCAATGGCCACAATAAAATATACTTTTACATTATACATTCTCATTAGGTTCTGTAACAAATTATAAATAGACAAGTTTTAAATTCCAAGACCTAAGGCAAAAGTGAACATTCAAAAGAGGTAATTTTATTTTTCTGTGTCCAGGGACAGGTTTTCCCTGCTACTGAAAGTATGGAGTCCTTATGAAACTTTTCATAAACCTAAACAGAAAAAGAAGCAATTACATTAATTTATATGGAAAATTTTTGAGCATTCCAGATCCAAAAATTACTTTTTGCCTTTTTTGATACCTTAGGACACATCTTGCTTACAGATGCACAAAATAAATGCAGATAAAGCACAGATGCTTACACAGTTCAAAGCTACGGTAGCCTGATGCTAAGATATTGAATGTAGTTCCTGGAGAAGGAGCTTGGCGGGGCCCCCATTGCAGCTGGGCTGTGTGCTGGCTGCTTCCATAATGGCTGGCTACAAAACAAAGTCTGCCCACTACTTTAGCTTTTCACTTTTCTGGTAATCCTTTTTAGATTTCTTTCGGTTAGCATAATAGTTTACTAAAACTTCACTTTAGTAAAAGCAAAGTGGCATAAGGCGATATTGGGTGGATAGTTCTACTGAACCTTATAGGGAGGATTTTGAACAATTCTCCAAACTGGTAAATGATCGTTTTTTTGTTAAACCATATAAAAGCAGCCTCGCAAAATATAAAGTAGATATATTACGCATTGTCCAGTTTAATTATAATAAAATGAAGTATTTCTGGGGAAAAAAAACGAAGACATGTGGACAACTTTTCCTTTTTTGTTTGCTTATTTTGAAACTACATGTAACTGATAAAAATTTTAATAATTATTCAAAATGCCTCCCCCTTGGATAATATAATTCATGAAACACTATTTCATGTTTAGTTTCAAATGTTATTGTCAGAAGTCAGCAAACAAATTCAGTCTGAATAATGCACTCAAATAGAAAAAACTTTTTCTTCCTGAACAGAGACAAGAAAATAAATCTGTCAATAAGCAGCTCTTAGTCAACCAACCAACAAATTTCATACCTATAACTACTGTTTTTCGGTATGTGGAAAGAGTCTCACTACTTTGAAGGTTGTGTGCCAATGTTTTAAACATTTCCTCAAGAACAGGGCAAAAGGAGGGCGGAAGAGATGATCTCTGTTCCAAGGTGCTAGTATTTACCTCTATTACATACACATTGAGATCCAATGACATGAAAGCATAAATTCTGCATAAACCAGAAAAGCATAGATGATTACCTGATATTCATTGGGCCAAAAGGTGCTCACTGCTAGCTCTGCTCGAAGCCAATCTCTACCTGTGAATCCAGTCACATTCCAAATTGGATTGGCAAGAGGTCCTTTATTCACCCTAACCAATATGTTCAAAGTGCCAGGATTCAACCCTTTCTGGCTATATAACAGGTAACTGAAATCAATACAGTGAGTGTCGTTCTCCTTCATCGTAGGCAGCTGAAGTCTGGCTTTTTCTCCAGGGTCATGATCTGAAGAGTCCACTATCATATAGGAACCTGAAATGACATTACATATAATAGAGCTAAATAGACAGATAAACAAAAGGAATCTCTAATAACAGGAAAAATGCTAAAAATAATACGAATCCATTTTCTGCATTATATTTAACTCAAAAGGGCTATTTTCCGGAACAGAACCATAGAAAAATATCAAACAAGTGGGTGAACTCAATTTTTAGTAAGTAACAGATATTGTTCAAAATATGTTATACGTATCAATTTGTTTGCTCTCTGAAACAACCTGTTTTACAAACTAGTAAACTGAAGTACAATTAGTAACTTATTCAAAGTCAAATAGAGTAGGTAGAGTCTGGTTCAAATCCCAATCCCAAACCTGTAGCTTAACTAAACAAAGGTCTTTCATTATCAAATATGCAAACAAATGGGTGCAATACCTTTTCAGCCTGGCTTCCATAGAGGGAGCATCCTTCCCTTTCCCTATCATACTAGTCTTGCAGGCTTAACTAAGTGTCGACACAATCCTTTCTTATTTCAGATCCCAAGATCATCATTTACATAACCTGGGTGACTAACCACTCTGATCTTAAGTTTAGGAATAAGGATACTTTGCAGTGTACCTGTTGAGGAGAGAAGTTGAAAAAATGTCAATTTTTTAGATCTAAGAATCTGACACGTGGTGGATTCGCCTACTTCTTTAAGTCTTGCCCACTAAGCTACCAGCTAACCACCATGGCCGCTGGTCCCAATTCTGCCACAGTCCTTCCATTAAGCCCCTCGGAGCTGCAAGAAACCTGCCTTGAAAACACTAGTCTAACTCCATTACTTTTGATTTAATAAATATTTCTTGGTTGTCTCTCATAGGACATAAGAAGTGCCAACCTCACAGCACCTCACAGTTCCACCCTCAAACACACAGTCTTAGTGATAAGTACAAACATGGGGCTTGAACATCAGCTGCTGCTATTAGTCCAAGGACCTCTGCAGAAAAAAACACCAGATTTTCTCACATCACTGTGGATTTTAAGAAAGATGCATATCACAAAAATGTCAATATACCTATTTGTCACACTTAATGTAGACTTCAAAATTTTACTAGAACGGTCCCCCTAGTATGTAATTTTAACCAGAACATATTAGGTGTAGAATTACAGAATCCACTGTTACAAGGATTACACCTGGACCTCTCTTCCTGACCAATCAAGCCTGTTCCCTCCTTAAAAGGTAGTCACTTTCACATTATACACTAAATATTCATTGATTAGCAGTCTAACTAGTTCGATGTACCCCCAAAGCAAGTTCAATCATGGCAGATAAGAGGACTTTTACTACTTAAGAAACTGAAATTTCAAATCTGATGAATTCCCATTCTAGAGCTCAGAACTTATGTAAAGATTTCCTATGATAACACTACCAGTTACCAGGCACAGTGCAGAATACGTTTACTATAGCGGTGGTTACTGATATTACTTCCACTTGATTTTTCTCTGTATTCATCTTCTCTTGTAACCTGAAATTGTCTTTTTTTATTTCTTCCTCATTCGCACAGATTGCAGGCAGAGTAATAGAATAAATTGGTCATGTATATTTTTGGAGAAATTACATCTTTTTTTTTTTTTTTTTTTTAAACAGGATATCCTGGATCCCAACCCAACTTATACAAGCAGGATGTCTCTATTCTTGGTTATACTCACATTCTGAGGTCCATGTCTGATTTGCCAGGATGTCTTTCAGACTCACCAAAGCAGAGCTGACCAATGACCAGGCCTAAAATTTTAGACAAGTTACTTACTGTTATTGGACCTCAGCTTCTTCACAAACCTGTGACTTATTTCTTCACTGCCAGACAGATTTGTTTGTTGTTGTTGTTGTTGTTGTTGTTTTCAGTGATATGTTATGGCAGTAGTGAGTTTAAATTATTCTTACAAGTCTTTATCAATTATGGCTTCTGACTGTCAATTTCAAGGTACTGTTCTTTAATTGACTTATGGGCTTTCAAATAGTTATTTTTTTCCATTATAAAATAAACTTTGGCATAAAATATGCTTTGTCAAGCATCTTAATTACATACTGTGATACTTGCCATTAAGACCATTTAGCAATTTTCATCCAGTTGCACTTTTAAGCTATGATAATTTTCTTATTAAGGAAATGGGATGAGCAAAGTATATTAATTTGTAGGAATTACCAATTGGATCATTAGAAAAGACAAAAGTCACAAAATAAAAGCTTGCTCAAACTACTCCAGCATTTCAATACAATTTTAAAAAAAAACAGTGCTATTTCATTTCTATAGAATGTTTAAGCTAAATGAGCTTCTTTCAATACAATCTTATTATTGCTACATTTTCTGAGTGTTATCAAATAATATGCATTTATTGCATGGCTCCAGAAAGGAAGAAGCAAGCACTAGCACCAAAAAGCCAAACAAACACTTCTGCCAGCTGATTTCATACAGTGGCAATTTATCCAGCAGGCACCACGAAGGTAGCTGCCTATTTGACATAAGATTTACTTTCATCATCCCAAACATAGAGAATACTATGCTATTCTTATCAACTTCTAAAAATTACTTCTACAGTCTCCCAGAATAACTGGCTGTAACACTTAGAGTCAGGAAATTCTACGGTATACATTTCCCTCACTTTTATGTCCTAATTTAAGCTTACTTGCTATAGTTCTGTCACCAGCTAACTAATCCCTCGGGTTTCTAATAAGAGTTCAGTTCTATTTAGTTGTGATTTACCTATCTCAAGACTTAATAATGAAACATCTGTGCCAAAAATGCATTATGTAGTAACTTTTAATCAATGTGATTTCTTTAATGCGGCCTTACAAATATTCCTTATGGTCTCCGGAGCAACAGAGGTATCAAATATATCATTTAAGACATAAAAGAAAAAGTATTAGGCTTATGATAATATTTTTTAAAAAGTTTAACTTTTCTGGAGAGCATTCTGACAATGAGAATCAAAAACCTGAAAAGAAATAGATGCTCTCACAATTTGGAGGATTTGATCCTCCAAACCAAAGGATGTAAACTAGATAAACAATCTGTATACATACAAAGATATAGCTTAAAAAAGGATGTCCATCTCATCATGACATTATTCAAAACAGAAAAACAGGGACACCTGGCTGGCTCAGTCGGTACAGCACTTGATCTTGATCTTAGGGTTATGGGTTTGAGTCCCACTGCTGGGTGCAGAGATTAATTAAACGTAAAATCTTTTAAGAAGTATAAAATAAAAAATAAAATGAAAAACAAAAGTATTTTAGATGTCCAGTAACAGGCAATGTAAGATTATGGTAAACCAATTTGATGAATAATTCTGCAGTCATTAAAAACAAATAACTAAAACCACTTGGTGGAAGATATTCACAATATGTTAAGTAAAATAAGCAGGTTGTAAAATATTATACCCATTTTGAAAAACCATATATATAAACTAAATACAATTTGGTAAATGTGTGTATTCATAAAGGTACACATACACATGCACATATGACAAGAAGAAAAGAATATATAACAAAGAGTTAATTGTATTATCAAAAGGGACCATTAATTGTCATCTCTTTTTCTTATTTTCATGTGCATTCACTGAATGTTCCATAATGAACATGCAATAGATTTGTACTTTAAAAAAAGAGAGACTGTGTGAAGACTATCTTATGTAAGTAACCTCAAATAAATAATAATAAATACTTAAAAACAAACATAGGTATTTGCCTTTTAAAAATAAATCCTATTTGTATCCTACAGATTAACAGCACCTTGGCTTTCAAAAAAACACAATACAAATACCATTCCTTATTAACATTCATTAAAAGAGGGGGGCAGTGAGTAAACTAAATAGCAGTTTTTATTTAAAAAGAATAACCAAGAAAACAAGTCCCATATTCAAAAATGCCATAGTCTAATATCTAAATAAGTAAACTATGTCCTATGGATTTTATGTATTAATGAAAATCTTATCTTTAAGATATACTTCTAGGAATAACATAATAACACAGGAAATGGAATTAACTGCACAGAAAATAATGAATGATAAATAGGTTTCCATACTTTAAAACCCTTTATTTATATATCCTTTAATACACTAACATAATATTTTTGTTAAGTTGATTCTTCCACTGAAGGTGCCCTGTTAACTAAAACTGAAAGGAATGTCTACTTCTCAGCCTGGTACGGACGACCTTCCATGATCTCTGCCATCGTACCACCTCTGATCTCTCCCGTCTGACAGAGCCCTCGCTACTATCCCCACACACCATGCCAGTTTCTTCTCCAGAACGGGCTCAGCCCTCCGTAAGAAAGCCTCCTTCAGCTCCTCCCTTGCCAGCTCTTGCCCATTGATCTTCCTCAGCTCCCCTTCCTTATTGAGCTTTCCCTGCCTTGAAGCTCTTTGATACACTGTCTGCCTTCCTGGTTCTGGCCCTTAATTATGCACTGCTTTTGTACAAATTTTCAATAATTTATACAGGTATTGTTTATCCCCCTCAGAAGAGTGATAGAAAGCGCCTAATTTATTCAGAGTCCCATCGGCAGAGAGAAGCCATACAGAAAATCTAACAGTGAAAGTGTAATATAAGAATCATAAACTATGAGAAGAGAAACTCTTAAGTTATAAAGAGAACCCTAACGTGTAACCACAACAGCACAGAAAGGACAGATGTAGCAAGGGGAGGAAGGCTGCTGAGAAGCAGATCTCCTTAGAGAAGATGTAGCTTTGCAGCCCACTGGATGATGAAGGAGGTTGCTGGGCCACTCAGGCCAGAGCTGGTCCATGAGCAGGAAAGACTCCCATGCATCAGGGTGCCATGAGGCCAGAGATGGGCTGTGCGCATGTAAGGAGGCCCACGGCGAGGTCAGCAGGCCCGGGCTGGGGCCAGAAGCACACTAAGGGGCTGTATGAGCTGTGCACATCACTGGGCCACTGCCAGCTCTTCAATATTAGCATGAAAAGAACATAGAATCCCAATTCAAAGGAGTAGAAGCACCTTCCTGCTAAAATCCCTTCAGCACCCCCTATGGACAAACGACAACACACTGCAGGACAAAGTGCATGGTGTTAAAGCTGCACTAGCTACAAAGGAGAAACATTTCAATGGTCAACCTCCACTAACACAGAGCAGGTAATAAGGGGTGGGTTTGGAGCTGCAAAAGCAATGATCTGAAAACAGGTATAGCACCGAAGGAGGGCCTTACATGTTAGAAGTTCAGTAAGTAGTTATTAGATGGTCATCTGGATGACTGAATAAATGAGGAGACAGACACCAGCTCTCAGTTATAGGAACATATGACAAGGCAGTGACAACTTTACCTTTATGTGAGGGAAATTATCAGAAGATGTCAAAACAATAGCAAAAAATACAACTGGAACTGGTTTGTGGTACTTTCAGACAGAATCGTTCGATGAAAGAGTATAATATTTGGAAGTACATTCTTAACATTTTTACGAGAGCCACTCTTGTGTATATGAAAAACCTTCTATTAGAGCAAAGGTTCTGTAATGTTTTAGTCTCAGGACCACTTTTATACTCTTAAAAATTATTGAGGACATTTTCAGAGAGCTTTTATTTCTATGAGTTCTAACCCTCAATCCTGACCATAATAGAAATTCAAGCTGAGAAACTTTAAAAGGCTTATTAATTCTTTCAGGATTGGCAACAATAAATCCATTATATGTTCATCTGAATAACATGTTTTTATAAAAACGACTATATTTTCTAAAACAAACAAAAAGTAATACGAAGAGAGGCGCCTGGATGGCTCAGTTGGTTAAAAATCTGCCTTCAGGGGTGCCTGGGTGGCTCAGTGGGTTAAGCCTCTGCCTTCGGCTCAGGTCATGATCTCAGGGTCCTGGGATCGAGCCCCGCATCAGGCTCTCTGCTCGGCAGGGAGCCTGCTTCCTCTGCCTGCTTCTCTGCCTACTTGTGATCTCTGTGTGTCAAATAAATAAGTAAAATTAAAAAAAAAATTTGCCTTCAGCTTAGGTCATGATCTCAGAGTCCTGGGACTGAGTCCCACATCAGGCTCCCTGCTCACTGGGGAATCTGCTTCTCCCTCTCCCTCTGCCCTCCCCACCCCCTGGCTCATTTTTAAAAATGATTATTTTTAAAAATGAAAAGAGCATTGTTTTACGTTTTTGCAAATCTCTTTCATGTCTGACTTAATAGAAGACAGCTAGGTTCCTGTTTTTACTTATCCACTCAATCTGTTGTAATATCAGATATCATGTAGCCTCTGGGAAATTTGACCATATACCATGAGAAAATTGGAGAAAAAAGGGAAAGACAATATCTTACTGCTATTATGACAATAGTTTTGACCATGCTGAACCCAAAAAGGGTCTTAGAAACCTAGGACCACATGTGGAGAACCACTAAATATTAATATACATAATCCTTTTTATCTTTATGATCTAATGAGAACATTAACAGTGATTTTATTTATATTACGTCTACTTCGCTCAGTCTCTGCAGGGTATAAAGATGTACTCTGAAATGAAAGTCTTCACTGGGATGACAGAGAATGAAAATCAAAAAATGCTGAATTTTTGTATATCAATATAAATATAAAGATTCTATTGTAACAGTCAGGCTTCATCAGAAAAACACAACCAACAGGACACACCACACACATAAATACACAGAAAGAGATTTATTATAGGGAATAGTTTATATGATTATGTAGACTAAGAAATCCAGACCAATTATCCAGATATAGCTCCAGAATCCAAAGGCTTAAGTAATAGTCTATCTTAATAAGAATTTTTGTGTGTTCTAAGGACCATTATGAATAGCTACCAAAGCACCAACACACTGTGCAAAACAGTTACTTCTTGGCATTGAGTGAGATTTTCCTAGTAGGAATAAAGAACATGCCAGAAACCATTGGTACGAAAAAAATCAGAGATGCTATACAGTAGCATAGTTTTGTGCCTAGACAGCTTAAGAAGAAGCAAACAGGATCTCTGGATAAAGAGAACAGTGACAACTGAAATTGTGTTTTGGGGTCCCAGCTCATCTGGGGTGATTTCTTTGTTGTAAAATTAATGTCTCTTAAGCATTTCTGCTGCTGTTACCTTTGTGCTAAAGACAATGTCACTGTCCACTTTTTCATGTTTCAGCTTCATTTCCTTTATTGAAGTTTCTTCTCCTCACCCCATTTTTCTACCTCTGATTAGGTGGCAACATAATATACCAAGTGACTAAAATTAAGAACCTAGGAATCAGTTTGATTTTTCCCTGACCTTCAGGTTCCTCTTATAACCCACTAGCAGTTTCTTTGGTCTCTACGTCCAAACCATGTGCTCAATTCATCCACTTCTCTTCATCTACACTAGTTAATCCAAGTCCTCTCATCTCTCAGGGGGACGACTAGAACCACTCCCAACAGGTTTCATGACTCCCTACTCCTTTCATGGCTCCCTACTAGCAGTCCTACAATAGCTTTCTAAAGACACCCAGATCCAATTTTCTCAAAACATACAATTAATCTCTTTTCAGCTGTGCAGTGCAATGAGAATTAAATCCAAACTCTGCACTCTAGCCTATCAGCTTCAATATAATCTGGTCCCTGCCTTCCTCTCATGCTATCTCCTTCTCCTTTCTTCCCTCACTCAACATGCTCCAGGCTTCCTTCTGCCCATTAAAAATCCACGCTTATGCCTGTCTCAGGTTGGAGTACTCTCCCCTCCACTGGATTACTTTTATCGTTCAGGTCTTGGCATAAATGCCACTTATTGGTGAAGAGCTCCATGGCTTGTTAACTAAAGTAGTTCCTTCTAAGATACTTTTTTTTTCCTTTTTGAGAGAGAGAGAGAGAGAGAGAGAGAGCACATCAGCAGGGGAGTGAGGGGCAGAGGGAGAGAGAATCTTAAGCAGGCTCCATGCTCTGTGTGGAGCCCAACTGAGGGCTACACCTCAAGGCCCTGAGATCATGCTCTGAGCCCAAACCAAGAGTTAGACACTCAACTGCCAAGCCACCCAAGGCACTCCCTTCTAAGATTCTAATATGTCATTCTTTGTTATTTCCTTCACAGCACTTGCCACTTACTGAATTTGTTTACTTGAGTGAAAAACTCCACAAAAAATTCAGAATTCATGTATCTTGTTCATCTAAAAATCTAGAACAATGTCCAGAGCATCGGTATGAAACTGAATGTCTTTATGAAAAAAATCTGACAACTCTTTATTGTTATTTCCTGTTCTGCATATCCTTAGCACTTCTATAATGCATTCTTATATACCAAATAAACAGTATCTATCTGTGCATCTGTCCAGCCCCAGGGTAAGCTTTTCAAAATCAAGAACTTTCGTTTCCCACATTGTACCTAACAGAGGGATTTTTGTAGCTGTAAACTTTTGGTGAATTGAATTGAAGGCCAAAAAAAGGAAGAATCTCAAAATGGTAACTGTGTTGGCTTTAATTCAAATATAAAACAAAGAAGAAAAAAAACAGAGAACCTGAAATGATCTTAAACAATGTTCTCAATCTTGACAATTCCCCTAGAAGGTTACTTTGGTAAGGCCAAGATAGGTGCTCTCACTTTTTTGCATGGTCTGTTATTAATTCTCTAACTTTCACATCCTATTATTTCTTAAGATTATGCCTCTCTTCTAATGGAATTCACTCCCTATGTCACATAACTTATTTCCATAAGAATGAAACACCCATTACAAAATATGAGGGTGGGAAAAATAAACTTGTCTCTCAAACTTCAATACAAAACTACTGACTTTGCATCTTAGCAGAATGCAATTTTCAACAAATTTCTGTCCCCAGAATGTCCCTTCCATTGCCCTGGCAAAATATGAAACTGTTTCATTTATATTCTGCAGGAATAAAGTTTCTTGTAATCCCTGAGAAGAACATCTTTGTATTTGTTCTAGGTATCCAACTGACATCTGAAAATAGGACAGCTGCTAAAACTTTCAGACAACACAAAACACTAAAAAGAAGGTTTCATGTAAAATTAGCACAATTCTTGGCAGAGTAGAGAGTTTACCTGCTACATGTTAAGATTTAGGAACTGGACCAAACACTGTGCTACAGTTTAATCTCCTTCCCCTACAACATCTTAGAAAGTAAAAGCAGGAATCTACCTGACACTTTCTTTGACCACCAGAACTTTCACTTTCCTCTGCAGGACATAGAAAACCTGCGCAGGAGGATTAATAGACGTGTTACTGAATACCACCTGCCCCCTCTTCAGAAGAGGTTGATTTCACAATCTGCTGGGTTTTTCTCCCCAGGGTCTTTCAGGAGTCCAGTTTTCCTTACCTCTTTCCCATCGTCTAGTTTGGGCAAATAATTTAACTTTCCTCAGTCTTAGTTTCCATTTCTTTAAATCCTTCAACTGTTGCAGTCTGCTCTCAGGACTAAGTGAGATTATCTACATGACATGCTAAAGTCCTTATTATTTGTCCGTTCAGATAGATTCATTCCTTTTTCCATCAAATAGTAGGTAAAATCAAACTGGAAAATGTAGGAAAAGAACATTTTCAGAGATAAAAAATGAGATGATAATGTTATGGAGTAATATACTTAAAATCTTCCAATTCGCAGATGCTTGAACCTTTCTCAAGCTTTCTGTTTACAACCTACCCAACCCCTTATGTCCCAGTGTATCAACCCTCCTTCTCAGCTCTTTCCTTCTATTCCTCTCTAACCTTCTTTTCTTACTTTCTTCATTATTTTTGAAATCTCATGTAAACATAGAATACTTTCCCCAGAAACACACATACACACACATGTTTACCAACAACTGTAAAGAACCACAGATCTAAGTTTAAGATCTCCTCTTAGATTTGTCGAATTTCTGAAATCCTGGCACTTACCCCATAGCTCTCCAACCTACCTAGATTTTATGTACTGTGGTACTGAAATGTTTTGAGAAGTAGTTGCTAAAATGAAAAGCAACTTTAAGAGAATAATCAGAGTTACATTATCCCAAAAAGTAAAGGAGTCTTTGTCCTGTAGCCAATTTTGTAATCACTTGCCTTTTCAAAGGAACCCAAATTGGAAAGAACGGTGGAAGGTAAGAGAAGGTAGTACAGCCTGCGCTCTCTGGAAACTGTCTAACGGCTAAATATCATACTAACAATTCCAGCCTGTTGTCTGGATATACTGAGCCCTGTTAATAATAGAAGGCCAGAACTTATAGTTAGTAGTGAAAGCCTGTTCAGTGCTCTATATTTCCATATAAATATATTTTTTCAAAGTCAAAATACTCTACTTCATAATCACAGTATGTCAAAAGGTAGCAAAAATTTACTTTAACATATTATAAGAACTGTCTCTATTTGAGTCAACATTCAAAGAGATAATAACAACTATTCCTGAAAAGGCAATTAGCAGGTAATGATCAATTAGAGAAGAATTCAGGTTGAGCAAAATTCCTCAACTGAGTTCTCAGGTTCAAGGGGAATCAAGTTACAGGAGCAACTCAGCTGACAAATCAAGGAAGTTGCTTCCTTTATCAAAGTACAAAAACCACAAAAGTTCCTGACTACACTAGAAGACGCGTCATAAAAGGTTCAAAAGGAAAGCATAGCATATCCCCCACTGTCACCCAAATAAAAGCATATTCCTAGCTGTGAAATGGCTTAAGAATTTGTGCTCTGAAGCCAGAGACCTGATTTTGCTGCCTGGCTCTGACATTACCCACCCCAACCATCCATGCCTCCTGTCTACCATTCTACCGATGAAAATGTGAGGCCCGAAGAGATAAGTATTTTAGCTATCATAAAAAATACTGTTTGAGAGGATTGTTGCAGGGATTACAGAAATGGGAAATAGCAAAGTAAAACCATGTTCCTACTTTTTCTTATTTACAGAGTATTATCTAAACCAAAAATCTATCTACTTGTTTTTGAAAACAGTGCCTCTCTTAGAAGCCCATAACAAACAAAGGAAAAGAAAATCAAAATGGTATGAAAGCATAAAACATGAGGGAAAAAAGTAAGAAACTGAGTTTACAGAAAGGAAGAAAGAGTCCCCGTGAGAGAAGAGAATAACAAACTGCTTACACTGAAAAGTCTAAGATTCAGGAAGACAGGACAACAGAGGGAAGGACAGAATTTTACAGAAAATGGGGTTATATTTATTTTCTGTCTTCCCAAGTAGCTTCACAAACCATCCAAATATGATAAAAGAAATTGAGGCCCCGGGAGACAAAAAGGCAAAAGAGAACAGTAGCATCACCTCAAATGTTGAGATTGGTGTTTTTGTTCACAAGAGGTTTAGACATCTAAAATTTGAGGATATAATATAAAATAAAATAACACCAGAGACCCATCCATTAATTACTAGCTCTCCTGAGCCTACATTAATTTAAGGTAGTTCTAGTAGAATTAGTGGTTCCCTATACTAGAGCAAAGTAAAATACCGAATCATATTACTCTAGCTTAGGCCAAGCTATTCCATTTCTGGTGCTGCCAATCCAGCTGTTATTTAAACAAACAAACAAACAAACAAACACACACACCTGATCAGCTGTGAAATGCCATACTGGCCAGTGGTGAGGAAAAGAACAACATACAAATTCTTCTCTGTTGGCAGACAATTAATTCAACTTCCTCTTAGCAAATACAATCACCCAAGGAGACTCCTCCAACAAAACATTCCTTTTTTTTTTTTGTATTTTAATTTTTTATTTTTTTTATAAACATATATTTTTATCCCCAGGGGTACAGGTCTGTGAATCACCAGGTTTACACACTTCACAGCACTCACCAAAGCACATACCCTCCCCAATGTCCATAATCCCACCCCCTTCAAAACATTCCTTTTAAACATAATCAGAAGAGCTGCATCATGTAAGTGACCTCCATTCCAAGAGTGATCTTTTTGCCCCGAGAGCATCTTAGGACTGTACTTGAATGTTTTCATAAATGCTAACTTAAGGCTCAATGGATGAACACAAACATTGAGAAACCGTAGAGTTTCAGTTCCCACACTAACTTTTTAAAATTTCCCTCTGGGGTGTACTGTAGAAGCAAAAATAGAAAACAGTTCCAGCCAAAATAACAGTGGGAACTCTGACCAACAATCCAGCACAGGTGTTTCCCAACCTCCCCCAAAGAAGGAGGGACTTTCCTTTAGGGAAAATAGAGAATTTTTAATAATTTCAAAATTTTGATTTTCAGATCTTTCAATCTACTATGAAGATGCACTTTCAGCAAGTTAAGATAAATGGAAATACCTTAAGTACACAGAATAAGATCAAATTTCTCTCCTTGAGAATAACCAGAAGAATTTTCTTCTTCTAACTACAGTATTATCATATATCTCCCGAAGAACTCTTTACATGACTTTCAAAAAGAAGGTAATTTAAAAAAAAAAAAAAAAGGGGGGCGCCTGGGTGGCTCAGTGGGTTAAGCCGCTGCCTTCGGCTCAGGTCATGATCTCAGGGTCCTGGGATCGAGCCCCGCATCGGGCTCTCTGCTCAGCAGGGAGCCTGCTTCCTCCTCTCTCTCTGCCTGCCTCTCTGCCTACCTGTGATCTCTCTCTGTCAAATAAATAAATAAAATCTTTAAAAAAAAAAAAATAGTTCCTACACACAGTGACTAAAGCCTCAAGGATCATGAGCTGGCAGTGATCATGCCAGTCATGGTGATCTACATCAAATTAGATGCAACACAAATCTATTGGCTGAAGAATAGACCATATGCCTAGACAGAGATAAGGCAATACATTCTAACTGATACTCAAAATCCTCATATCTGATCCACAGAAATCTTGCACTGCTTATTTGCCATGAATTACCAGCATGAATTCATAGTTCATAATTCATAATGCTATAATATGCATTTTTTTACCCCACCTTTTTACTTAGAAGGCTGGAAGTCTCTCTTTCTTCCCTAGGGAGCTCAATTTCCACCTTCTCCATGAACTCCTATAATTGATCATACAACTCTGCAGGTGATTCACAAATTTTACATTTCCTACCTCATAGTGTTATGTGCTGAATTTTCCACACTCAATGGTAAACTTCTTAAGGTCTATTGCCTCTCATTATGACTTTTTGCATAGTGATCTATATTAGCATATATTCCATTAATGGAAATGATGTTGGAGTCTAACTGGAATATATTAATTAATAGAACTGCTTAATCCTATAAAAATATCTAGTAAGATACAATCCAACCTTCCAATGAGAAAGAAAATGGATATGTAAATTGCTAAGAATTACATAGAATATGAAGTTGAGAAAAGTTATGTAACTTATTCAAATCTCAATCCAAATCTAATACTATAACCTTTTGCTTTATTATACTGACTATAAAAGTGAGTAAGAAGTTTAGTTCAGAGGCACCTGGGTGGCTCAGTGGGCTAAGCCTCTGCCTTCAGTTCAGGTCATGATTTCAGAGTCCTGGGATTGAGCCCCACACCAGGCTCTCTGCTCCCTCTGCCTGCCTCTCTGCCTACTTGTGATCTCTCTCCCTCTGTCAAATAAATAAATAAAATCTTTAAAAAAAGAAGAAGAAGAAGAAGTTTAGTTTACAAAGAAGTAATATAACTCAAATATTTTCAAACTACATGGAAAACCTAGTAAGCATGCATTTAAAGTTCTCTAACAAATACAATCTTAGTACTTTTCCTTCAATGGGGCTTCTTCCACATCAATAAGGTATGACACAAATGAGCAAAGCATCAACAAACATACGCCAAAACAAAACTGTGCCAACCTTTATAAAAGAGAGGCTGGTTATAGGATCATATAATGCAAAGATATGACCTCATCCAAAAGTCCTGAAGGTATTTCCAGGAAAAAGAAGTCAGATCTATGGTCTGAAGAATGAAGGTTATTAGAAGACGAGAAGAAAGAAGATCATTTCAAGTGGTAGAGACCAGTAGCGCAAAGGACCTGGAGCAGGGCAGATTATAACAAATAAAAGGACTGAATGTTTGGCTGGACTGGAGAAAATGAGAGCGATGAGGATAGAGAAGCAGAAAATAAAAAGTCCAAGAAGTTCTTATAGACAAATATATGGAGTTTTAAATGTTACAGAACATTAAAAAAAAAAAAAAAATTCAAGCTGGGGGACGCAGAGGTTAGTGTCCTAAGTCAGATTTTGGAAAATCACTCCAGCTACATCTACATAGAATACATGGCTGATGGGGGAGAGTGAGCAATCAACTGCAGCACCCCAGTGAATATATATATATATATATATTTAATTCAGGTAGTAGATGATGGGGATGATGTGAAGCAACCATACCAAACCTGCAAAAGATGTAAAAATTAGCAAGACTTGGTGTTGCATGAAGTGTGGAAGTGAAGAAGAGACAGGTGTTCAGAATGTACAACTATACTTCTTGCTCATAAACCCAGATAGACAGTAGTGACAAGGGAGTCTTGGGACACTGGATAAGGATCAATTGGGGGGGCCAGCGAGGGAATCAGTTTAAGTTCTTTATTTTAAACAGTAAAATCTACTGTATCATTTTCAGCAAAAAAACAAACAAAACAAAAAAACATTATTAAAGGATATCAGGAGGCCCAAATAATGACCAAGATATACTCTAGGATCCCTCCAACGGGGACCCACGACTGTCACAGATAACATCGCTCCCAATATCCAGGCTGGATCCTAGACTTTGCTGCCTCTAAATGTCTATGCTTCCACTTCCTGCAAAAGGAAATCCTCATGGTGCCTCTGTTCTGCAGTCAATAGTTTCCTAATCAAAGCTCTTTGGGTTGCCTGAATGGTGCAGATGTAGTCATCTGCTGATCTCATAACCATAAGGATGGCTGGAAAGGTAGTGTTCAACTTGCTACTGAGACCATGAGAACTCAAAAGGCAAAAAATCCACCACATATAGGAATGGCTGCCAAAAAGAATAATAAATATCGTATGAGAAAGAAGAGGCATTAATTTTGTTGTGACATACCAGAGAAGATGTCAAGTAGGCAGTTGGATATATGATTCCAGATCTCAAAGGAAAGATTTTGGCTATAAACACATTTATAAATCGTCTGCATACAGATTCCACAGCGCTATTGAGGGATGAAGAGTTTTGTTTGTTTGTTTTTGTTTTTTGCTTTATATAAACATTTCAACAAAATCTTAAATGCTTTAGAAACATAATGTAACAGTAAATGTAATTAATCATATTAATGTCACACCATACACTACTATTGAACACAGAATACAACAATCTCGTTGCAAATCTTTTTATCACTAATAGGGATAGAAAAACTACAGGTGACAAGGGAGAAATTCATTCATAAGCCTCTAACTTATATGGCTAGCTCTGATAACTAAGAATGTTCTTACCATCTTCTACCAAAACATTATTTCAATAGCAATTAACAATTTGGATGACTTCCAAGACCCCACAACAGACTCTGTCTGCAGCTGGATAAAAGCCACTTAATCTTGCCACCCACAAGCACACATAACTAGTTTGGGTAGCTCGAAGGATCCATCTCTTTGACCCTCTCTCTAAACCTATCTTTGAATCTGAATAGCCATCTCCTGATTGATTTTTTTCAAATACGAACCCAAAATTCCCTGTTGAGTATGTGTATATTTACTCTGATCAACACTCAGCTGAAAAAACAACATGTTCCGGAAAATTTTTTAAAATTGACAAGCTGCTAAAACAGACATATGTATCCGGAGGGGCAAAACTGGAACTAAATGTGATGGAAACATCATTGTGACTATCCTCTTCACAGTAGTTTTGGCCTAAAAATGCCTACTGGAACACAGAAAAGCTCATAAATATCCTTCTACACCTGAAAAATTAAAATAAATAAATGAGAATCTAACAAACAAGTAAGTTCATGGTGACAAAACAGCTTCAGTGACATCTGTTGTGTGAAGCAATTCACCCTGCTTATCAGCACTGGGTTTCCAGCAAGGCCCTGGGGCTAAGGACTTCCTTAAGTTTGGAAAAGCTCCCCACTTAGGGGACAGTCACAGCATCAGGCCTCTGAATTCTTCTTTTCCAGGTAGAAATGGCCTCAGGATCAATTTCCTTAGGGTAGTGATGTAAAGAGTGATTTCACCCACTTTTCTGGTTATCCAGGATCATATCTGGAATGAAATGCAAAGGTCACAATTCCTACCCTAACCGCCCTCCAGAAAAAAACCAGACCTGGAGGGTGGTGGCAGGACAGAGGCAGGCTAGGGAGCTCGGCAAAGCAAAAAAGTAGGAGCCTGAGAAATCTAATTCAACAAACTTAATAGATTTGTTCAGATGACCTACAAGAAGGCTAAGATTTCTCCTGTGGCTAGAATTTCCTCCTAAAATAAGTCCATTTGTCTAAGTATAAACTATTTCTTGGTTCTCTATCAAATCAGTAAAAATAGCAGAGAGCCCATGGGTCTGAAGTGTCAGAGTAACCCCATAAGGCTCGTAACATAAACATGAGACCAGACAGGGTTTCCAGACTTTTGCTGTTGATGAACATTTCTTTCAAGCACCAGTCTCACTATGTTGGTTTCCTTTAGGAGTGCTATTCTAGCAGACCCAGCAACTGGGTAAGCATTATTACTTTTACCTTAAAAACCTCTAAATGTGCAAGAAAGCATGCTCGGTTAAATCTCTATGGACATGAAACCGTTTAAGAGTAAAAGTCCTGATTCAGTGTTCTCAAACATGAGTAAAAGACCAAGCTTTAAAAAGGAAAACTTTCTCAGAGACCTTAGTGTTAACTTGCAAACAGATAATCTCTGAGTATTATATTATTATAATAAGTTCATTCATACAAACAAATGTAAAAAATCAATAAAATTTCATTAACATTTATTTAGCATAATAAATTATGTTTTGTGAAATCAATGTTGCAAGTATTACATTATTAATAGTGAAAATAAATATACTCATTTGTTTTATACTTTACATTTCCATTTTGGGTTGGATTCTTTTCATTTTGATCACAATGAAACATCACTTGAGTCACTGTTATTATAATATTTGTTATTTTTCTTTGATAGTGATTTTTAGCCACTGACCCATGCTTAAGATGAACCAAAAAATTTAATAACACATTCCAAATTACAATAATAAGAAAAACTTAAAGCCACTTACTGAAATTTTTTCATGAGTATTATATTTGTTGTTAACAAGGTTTTTTAAGTTCATATGTATAAATTCAGGAGCTGTACAATATATATGATTTTAAAAAGTACATCAGCTGATTTAAATATCACAGTTTACTTATTTTAAGTTTCCTATGCTTATGACATATATTATCTGCCACATAGTACCTAAATTCTCCCATCACTTTTATCTATTTGAACTACTGTTAAACCTTCATGAGTACCCTAAAGTATGATACAATTCATACTTTAGCAAAGATTTGCAAAGTTTAACAAAAATATAACATCAGCAGAAATATAAATAATTTCTCTGAATTATTCCTTAATCATCCAGATCATCTTAAATATATATGAATTTTTGGCTCATAAAATAAAAGCTCCAATTTTTAAAATTTTCACAGAACTCAGAGACTATGCCTACACACTGTAGTTTGAGACACGCTGCCTTGGCTCACTTAGTAATAAATTCAGCCTCAAAGAAAATTTACCATTTACAACACAGATAACTGTAGACAAGTACCAAAAGGCACACTGGAACAAAATTATGTTGACACAACCCTAAATTCATTTTCTTGGAAGAAAACCCATAATTCTCTTTAATTTTTCTGAAGAAAAACATTTTTTAAGATACTTAGAAAGATTAATCCCCTTAAAATAAGAACCACTGCTTTATATTCTATGCCTTCCTCTTTGACCCCAGTTTTAGAATTTAATACTAACTAGGAAAGGCTTTGCGTTCCACTTAAAGTAGTGTAGAAAAAAGCAGGTAACTAATTTATGTGTTTTCTTTTCAAGCTAGTGCCAGGAAGCTTAGTATCTAATTTGATGTTCAACTAGAACAACAATGTAGGCCTTGGTGGCAGAAACATTTAGGTTCATTGGCTACACACTGGATTTTATAATCATATTTGCTTTCTTACATACCAGGAGTCTTTTTCCTTATTTATCTTTGCTATTTGGATAACTATCTTGGAGGTAAGTCACCTCAAATTACTTGTGTAAGAATGCAAAGTAAAAGAAAGTATATAAATTCACTAATGCATGATTAGTAAATGAAGGCAACCCCAACATGTTCATATGACCGAGTTTTCTGTGTCTACCTCACCTTGTCAAAGCCCAAAAGTCACTTCTACATAAAATTGTGAATAGACAAGTTAGTCAACTGTGATTGCCTGCTAAGCTATACCTAAGAGTAAGTAAAACCATCTACTGGCTGTCTCAATATTGAAACACAGTTACGAACGCAGTTATGTCAAGAAAAATACGTAGTTACACCTCCGCCCAGTCATTGGCTCATCTTCCTTGAATAGTGCGCGCTGCCTATGGAATACGGTATACTAAAATATATCAAAATGTATTTAAAAATTGTGAATTGGCCCCCACTTGTAGAATAAAGTAGGAAATCCATATTATGAATAATTAAAATAGTAGAACCACAGGGGAAAAAATAAGTTCAAAGGAGAGTTTTAAAAATCACCTTTTTTATTTTAATAAGCTCATTCTAACAGATTTTCGAAAAAGAAATCTTTTGATTAGAAGAAATCTTTTAGGGGTGCCTGGGTGGCTCAGTTGGCTGGGGGACTGTCTTCAGTTCAGGTCATGATCCTGGAGTCCTGGGATCAAGTCTCAGATTGGGCTTCCTGCTCAGTGGGGTGTCTGCTTCTCTCTCTGACCCTCACCCCCTCTCATGTGCTCTCCTCAAATAAATAAATAAAATCTTTAAAAGAGAGAGAGAGAGAGAAAGATCTCTTTCAATTTTAAAATCTTTCTATGCTACCCAAATCTACAATGATCGAATTCCATTGGTGAAAGAAAATTCACAAATACTCCTTTTAAAATCAGAAATGGAAGAAAGAGGTCCCCTATGTTTCTAATGAATGTTGTTCTGGATATACTGGACAGTGCAGTAGGATAGATGATATAAATGTCTATATATTTTTTTATATCACTAGATAGTTTGTTATCATTAATAAAGTTGATACAAGGTTTTCTAACAAGTAATGAATAAACATAAAGAAACAGAAGATGACTGGATTTACATTTTTAAAAATGTTATTCTTATAGGTTAACTCTATAGTACAGTAAAATAGATATTAACAAATTCCCTTAGAATAAAAAATTTTAAATAGAAATTCAGCTGTTAAATCTTTTGTCCAAAAATACTTTACAAATTATATGAAACATAGTTGTTTGCATTTTTAGCTGCTTAATAAAATATACAAGGGCAAAGTTCTTATTTCTCCCAGGTCCAGCTGAAATAAACAAGACAGATCTTAAGCTAAGAAACATCTGCAATTTTGTCTGTTTTTCTAAGCATATAGTTAAGAGAATGAACTCTGAAGCCAGATCAAACTTGGTTTATTCAAATCCTAACTGTAGCACTTTAAGTGATTTTCACAACTCAGTTCCCCTTTTATAGAATCAACCTCTTATCTGCAAGAGAGTTAACAACCCGCCTTATAGAACTTTTGAGAGGTATACGCAGACAGCACTTACCCGTTAAATGTTTCAAATATTTCATAGAAAAACAAATTTCTGTGCTTTGCTGTCTGATCTTGAAATTAGGCCCTCACTTTCCTCACCCAAAGGGAAGCCCAACTCTCTCTCACAGATGCTCTGTTATAGACAAGTCAACAAGTGTATCCTTGCTTATTTAATATAGGGCAGAAAGCTACAGAAAAATAGTATCCTGCAAGTAGAAGAAGAGGTGAAGAAGAGTTGCAGAAAACTAGAGCCACCGCGCTATGTGATGTAGAACAGCGAGGCGTCATACAAAAAGTTTTTTTAAGCAAGTTTTCCACTTACAATGATGCACGGCATATACACACACAAATACATTAATACATATATCCACCACATAAATATGCAGAAGACTTAGTGAATGCACACTATTTTAAATGCTTTTTGATACTGAATATATCAATGCTTCTCTTTGATGTGACACCAAAGGGAACTAAACCTTCATATATGAACAAGAAGATGAAGATTTGTCCCCATTATATATATGAAACACTTAACTCTGAGATTGCTACAAAGTATCCACCAAGTGGTAGCTGCTCTCATCCCATTGTTTATTCTTTATTTATTCTCTCTTTGTTCCCCATATCCTCCAGAAGATAAGCCATCTTGCTGATGACCATATCTTACACTACTATAAGCTCAGTATCCAACACTGTACTAAAGAACGGATCAGGAATCAGTAAGTACTTGATAATTGAATCATTGACATTTGAGAAAATCCAACATCTGAGACAGAAATAATTAAGTTATAAGGTGAAGCTCTGCTTCAGGAGAAATAAGAATGCTTTCCAATTTATTTCTCCTCTAGCACGGTCTAGGTTTCCTCCTCTGTACATGACTCGAACTGGAGAGATAATATATGTGCTAATCCTCATGCAAAGGAAGAACACGCTACTTGCATTTGTATCCCATATCACTGATACATCTTATAACCATGAAGGTGTTTCATACAGGCTGGCCTATATACTGAATGCCCTGATATAATGAATCAAAACGTATAAGCCTTATTTCCATTAGAAACATGTATCTCAAATAAAAGGACTCAATTTTAATTACAAAAGGAAGTGGTAGGTTTTTTCTTTTAAAACCAACTGAATCTATTTTCAAAGAATATATATTTCAAGAAACAAACGCCTTAACTACTTTTACCTTAGTGAAAGCAGAAAAGAATGTGCTTTCACCTTAGTACACATCTACTGTCTCAAAAATGTTTCAATGAATAACAATCTGAAACAGGAAGGACAAGAGAAATGCAAGGATATTATACTGCTATGTTTCCCTGTCATGCTCTGAGTGACTAAAATACCACAAAATTATGTGGGTTTTACAGACCTCAGAAATCACTCCATTTGCTATATGCTTTATAGATTAAAAATCTGAAAAACACTGACTTGAAGTGACATGTGTAAATGACAAATATTTTAAATATTCAAGGAAGCAAAGGAAAACAAAAAGATGAAAATTGAGAACCAGTCTTTTATTTTGCCTCATAGTGAGCAATCGTGTCATAAGAGTTGAAGCTTTTAGCCAATCTTCCAGTATATCCCTTTGTATAATAAGCCTTCAATTAGTTAATTTCCTATTACAATGATTTTATTAATAGTCTGTTATAAAGTCCCAATCCAAAAAATTCATAAATTATATGAAATAGAATTGTTTTCCTTCTCAGCTGCCTGACAAGTTAATCCAATACAGATTCTATTTCTCTCAATGAACAGACAGAACTTATGGAAAGATAAAACATTTATAAAGCTTATAACTGTTCCCAACAATAGGGATGGGGTCAGAACAAACTAATTTAGTCCACGTTAAGTGTGTGATCTGCGCACGTAATTTCTCCTTTCTAAAATTCCCCTATTGAACAGGGATGATACTGCCTGCCTCATAGGACTGGTGTGCAGAAGATACTGGAGAGCATCAGCAAAGCACTCAGCACAAGGCCTGACATAGAACAAATCAAATTAAACGATAACCCCATGCTTTCCATCCCTGTGACAACTGAAAAGGAATGACAAAATATTAATTTGCATGCCTCGAAAGTCTGATCTTAAGTGTCAATACCTTAACTCTCAAGCACACTAAAAACAGTAAACGAGGATTCTAATAAATGACTATTACAGTGTTGTCTCATTGGCAACAATAATATAAACAGTACTTTAATCTTTAATCTAGGTGAAAGTGATCTTAGTCATACACCAGTAAGCTTGGTGGGACAGTGGGAGCAACGGGAAAAGAAAGGGAAAGAGGCATGGCTGCTATCGTGGAGGCATTGTCTCTTGACCCAGAGAGAAGTCTGATTTCGCCCTCTCAAAACAATGAGATTATCATTCTGCCTTGCTAAAATGATACCATAAAAATGTTGCTGATGCAGGCAACTGAAAAATGAACTAAATACATTACAGAGTCGATACCTAGCATTCTGAGGTACCTCTAAACTTGCAGAAACTGGAGATAAATCTATAGTGAAGAAAGGCCAATAAAATGTCGTGATTATTTTTTCATTATTTGCTTATATGCTTTTAAGAAACACAAAAGACAACCTATATCGGAGACCTTTCAGTTTTTCACTTCACCTATGAAAGTCTGTACAGGAGTATGTATCTGAGAGGGAGGAGGCTGCAGGTGCATGCCAAGGTAAAGCAATCTCTTATCTTGTATGTTTTCTTTTTTTTCTTTTAATTTTCTTTTTTCTTAACATATAATGTATTATTTGCTTCAGGGATACAAGTCTGTGAATCATTAGTCTTACACAATTCACAGCACTCCCCATAGCACATACCCCCCCTCACCAATGTCTATCACCCAGCTACCCTCTCCCTAACCCCCACCCGCCAGCAACTCTCAGTTTATTTCCTGAGATTAAGAGTCTTTTATGGTTTGTCTCCCTGCCTGGTCCCACTTTGTTTCATTTTCCCTCTCCTCTCCACAACCCCCTCCCCTGCCTCTTAAATTCCTCATACCAGAGATATCATATAATAATTGTCTCTCTGACTTATCATTGTTCTTATCCTCATGTAAAATACAGTTAAAATACATGTATACTAACACTTAACCATTACATATTCAGCTAGTGAATCCCATTATTTGGAAATAAACTCTTTAAGAAAATTAAAAGTCTCCTACATATTATGTATTATTAACACTTCAACCTCTACATTGTAGGTATAAGCACAACTCAGCATCAAAATGTAATATTCCATGAATTAGCAGTTCTCATTTTTGTTCAAAAGGTTTATGCTATGCTCTTAAAATCTTGCTTTGTCAGAAATACAGTACCCACAGAAATTAGATTATATCAACAGCCCAAAGACTATGCCAAAAATTATGAAGACCTCGCTCTCAATATATAGCTCATCTATTGTATATTTCACAGAAACACAGATGCTTTGGTAAAAAACTGTGGACAATAGAAATATTCAAAAATCACTATAGCATTATTAGTTTGAAAATATGAAATGAAGCTATATTATTTCCAAATATGTATTTGCTTATATACTTTGCAAAAAAAATTTCTAATGGACTCATTATATAAAAAAGAAATTAATATAAACTAATAACAAATTATAAAATTGTGCCAAAAATGAGTTATTTTTGTCAAATACTAACATAAGACTTCTAAATAAAGTTTTTAATTCACTAGCTACTGTCTACAGCCATACCACCCTGAACGCTCCCGATCTCGTCATAATTCACTAACTACTAACTCTAGGTAGATGAAAAAGTATATTCTACTTGCAAATAAAATGGTTAGATATATTAAAAGATGTTTTCTATTTATATTAAAATAACAAAACTCTCTCCCAAATCTTTAAAACATGACTGCAACTAAAACCTATCTTTATTGCATTTGATTCACAGTGACTACTAAAGCCATAACTATTTTTTTTTAAAAATCCTATGGGAATTACAATCCAAATATTGATTTTTAAATCAAAATATTTCGGTTTATTTTAACAAAATATATAATCAATTCCTATTTTTCCTATTTTCATTATATGAAAAGTTTTACTAGAAATGTAATCCTAGCAGTCAAATTGAAGAGAATTACTTTTCAGTGAGTTATTAAGTATTTTTAGCAATGCTTTTAATAAGTCATGTATGAAAACTTGGAAGCTTTATAACAATTTGTTTAACTTCTGAATTGGAGGTGGAGCAAATCAAACATCCTGTTGAACATTGATAAGAAAAATAATCACTAATTTGGCTACTGATGAATAAAAATATGTAGGCACCACAGCACACGAATGACTGTGTCCTTATTAAATAAGAAAGTAAATGAAAACCCACCTATCCAAGAATGCTAGTAATTGCTATGGGCTTTTGCAAACAGAGATTTCTATACCACACCCAAACTGCCTTATACCAGAAAGTGATTATGGGTAAAGAAAGAAATGAAGGTAAATGAGAAATCATGAAAGGAAGTATGAATAAGGCATAAGAAAAAAATTCTCATGAGACCACCAAAGAACTCTACTATGAGATATAGAGAGGAAAAAAAAAATTCACAGCCAACCAAGGACTGGGAAGTACTACAGCAAATCTAAAAACATGGGATGTTACTATTCTTCACACACATTAGGCTCATTCTCTTAATCAAATGTAAGCAGGAAACAAAACACAGAAATCAATTTGCCCGTAAATATCCCCTAGTGTTCCCCCCCCCCCCAAGAATCAAATCCCCTGGACAGTGGTTTATAATTGAATGTACAATTGCAGATGAATGAGAGATTTTATCAACAGGAAAACACAGAAATCCATTCTAGCTTTATGATTTCATGATCCCTGCTTTCTTATCTTCTTTTTATTGTATCAAATGTAAATAAATGGATAAATGAAACGTGCAGTGAATTGTCCACTGGGACAATTTAGGTAAGCTACTTCTTCTATTTTACTGCCTTAGTTAACAACAAATGTGTGTATATTCAGAAGCTGATGCTGCTAAGAGGGAAAGAAAGGTAACCCAGCTATATTCACATTAGTCAGCAAAGATCAGTGTACATCACAGGCTTTTTTGTTTTTTAAGATTTTATTTACTTATTTGAGAGAGAAATTTCGGGATCATGACCTGAGCCTAAGACAGTTGCTTAACCAAACTGAGCCACCCAGGCGCCCCATCACAGGCTTTATTTAGAAAATACATGTAGAATTTTGATGAAAAGAAATGCTGTTGAATAAATGTAGGTGTTATAGTCTGTCTGTTTTGTTTTACTTGAGTGATAAGGAAATTTTATACATTTCAAATCTACTTGAGCACTGGGTTTGGGCTAGATTTCCAGGAGTTGAAACATGGTGATAATTGTAAGAGAAGAGGCCTATGGGTAGGGTGACCATGTAAGTCTTCCTCCAGGCCAGAACAAAGAGTAAAATAGGGCACTACTAATAAAGCATCAGGTAACGGGTACAAACCAGGACTATCCCAGGACAATCAGGACACATAAGCCCTCTACTCACAGGTTTCAAAACACAAAGCAGTGTTTTCCTTGTGGCTAGTACCGAGAGAAAACTGTGTACTAAATCCATGTGGATGGACCTACTCATGCATCCACTTGATGCAGATGGCAGAAAGGAAGAAATAAAAACTGCAGGCAAGAGGGCCACAGCCAGAAATAACAGATCAGTAGGAGGAGTTATGACATGATTAAAAACACTTAATTTTTCAGGAGGTCCTAACAGGCTCCGTCAGTGGAACACGCAACTCTTGATCTAGGGGTTGTGTGTTCAAGTCCCACATTGGGTATAAAGATTACTTAAAATTAAATCTTTTAAAAAAAAAAAAAGGACAATTTTTCATAGGGCACCTATAGATTAGTTCACAGCCAAGGTAGACACTAACAAGGGTACCATACCATCAGATACTAAATGTTCTGAAACTTCAAAGGCTTTAGTCTGTCATAAAAAGTAAATCATCAGATATTGTATGTGCTGGAGGTGCAAAGGTAGAGGAAGGGAGATGAAGATAACTTTGTTAAAATTTGAGAACATGTAGACTCATCAACACACTATAAAACACCTCAAAAGAAAAGAGGACAGAGGGTAACGATGACATCTAAAGAGGTCTCATCAGTTAAGCCAACCTTGGTACAGTCTAAGTGTATACAGCAACAAGGTTTTCAAACTGATAGGCTAAGGGTGCCAACCTTCCACAAGAATGTTTTGTTTGGCCTGCACAACATTTTATAAATATTCAAGCCAATACTCTCAAATGGAAAATTTAACATAAAAATCCAGACTTTTAGCTTCTCTAGAATACCTGAAAGTAACAGAAACATTAAGTCTACCTTTCTGTGAAGCAAAAAAAAAAACTGTAGGATAGGAGTACACTTTAACATTTAAACTTCAAATGAAGAAAGTATGAGGCCAGCTTTTATTACCTACTGGCCTAGCAGATTTTTGAATGTACAAACCACATTAATTCCTTTGGAGCCAGAAAGCTACCCTTTCATCTCCTGTTTAATGTGGTACTCTTTTGCCCCTAACTCTCTAACCCAGAAAGTTAAAAAGAAAAAAACTGGGAGAGGGGACAGAAAAGATGATTTCATACATCTTCAATTCTAAGCAGCTCTACATACAAGGATGTGTGGTGGTTTGCCAGGTGTTGAATTGTACCAGTGAGGCCTGTCCTGAAATGGGCCAGGAACCTGTAAGAGACAGCGTTGAAGCTACGGTTGAAAAATCACTCATTCCAAGGGCGCCTGGGTGGCTCAGTGGATTAAATCCTCTGCCTTCAGCTCAGGTCATGATCCCATGATCCTGGGATCAAGACCTGCATCAGGCTCTCTGCTCCGCAGGGAGCCTGCTTCCTCCCCTCTCTCTCTCTCTGCCTGCCTCTCTGCCTACTTGTGATCTCTCTCTCTGTCAAATAAATAAAATCTTTAAAAAAAAAAAATCACTCATTCCATCTTGGAGTTATAACTTCTATCACATCTTTCTCCTTGAAGTTCAGGACCTGAACAATGAGGAATCTGACCAAGAGTAAGGAATCTCACCACTTCAAGGAAATAAAAGATAGCATCATTGTGTCAAAATTAGCAGTGACATGATATAAATATAGAACAAAAGCATCCGCAAATCCAAAAACAACAGTAGTCCTATTTTATATAGGCAAGGGAATTCATGTGTTTTATATGGTAGAAAATGAAGTGTGAATTTAAACACATGTTTAGACAGGTAGACTAGAGTGAAATCATCACCCTAATTCCTTAAAGATCTGAAGAAACATTTGATAGATAACTGTTGAGGACACGAGAATTTAAACTTCAAAATCAAAAAAAAAATATATATATATATATAAATCTCTCTGAGGACAGATCATCAGCTTCTCACATAACTTTCACATGTCAAATTGATTAAATGAAAGTTCCTAATAGTTCATTTTCTCACTTAGTTCTTAATAAAAATGTGACTCGGAGTTTAAAATTTCCCTTCTCTAAATTAGAATTTACCAACCTGAATTCCCAAAACCCTAAGGGTAATAAAGCCTTTCAAACATTTTTTTCACTGTGAATTTTTTTGTAAAAATGAAATCACATAATGAAACTGACACAAAATAAAAGCTACACTGGCAAGGTTAAAATGGTAACAGGTCTCCTTGCAAAGGCACTCCAACCTTCAGCAGACTCGGGTTTGGAGACATGAGGGTCAAGATGGGGTTGGGAGTAGGAAAGGGGAATCGGGTGGTGCCCTGGCATCTGGACCACCCATTTTAAGCAGAGTAATCAGCTCTTAGCAGTTTTACAGTTTGATATGGGGCCTGCAAGTTAGTAAATAACCATTTAAAACATAAGATAAAACATAAAAAACACAAAACGTAAAATAAAAATCATCTGCTACTCATCAACACCAAAACAAATACAAACATTTAAACATCTTGGAATGTAAAACATTTCTACAAAGTAGTAAATGCTTTCATTTTCCTATAATTCATTCTCCATACTACAGTCAGAAGGATTTCTGTGATTGTAGATTTAATTAGGTTTCTCTCCTGGCCCATGGATAAAGACACCATGTTTCACGACATTCTGGTATCTTTACGACCCAACCTTCTCCTATCTTTGTGGCTTTTCTACTGCCCCTCTTACACCCTATGCTCCGGCCACACTGAAAATCTTTTATTTCCACTGAAGTACCAGAGCTCTCTCATTGCTGCAAATCTTTGCATATTAATTCCTTCTGCCTCGAAGATCACCCTACCGCCTGTCTCTGCCTGGTTAGCTCCTACTCAGGTACACACTCCAAGTGAGACATCATTCTCACAAGCTTTGTGCTCCTACAGTAGCTTGTACACCCCTCATAAAGCAGCTGTCCCATTTTATACTGACAATAGTTCTCTCCTTGCTCAGCAGTATGGGACTGTAAAAATGAACATGCAAGGTGCAATGGTGCAAATAAATCTTGGTAATTGATGAGAAAACCAAGGTCCTTTAAAACTTTTTGTCAAGACTTCAAAAAAATTCTTTTATTTTCAGTCATAAATGTATGTCAGTGAAAAAAGTGAAATTAATAATTATTTAATACCTAATTATTAATCGATTATTTAATAAATTTAGGAGGGAATGAAAAGGTAAAATTAATAATTACTTAATAGTTAATAATTAATTAATAAGGAAATGTAAAAGTGAGATTAATGAATATTTAATACTTATTTAACACTGAAATATAAAATATTAGAATTATTGAGAGAACTAATTAAGGACACTCAAAAGTCAACACTTAAAAAAAACAACAGTCCAATAAAAAAATGGGCAAAGGAAATAAACACTTCAGTAAAGAGACTTCACAGATGGCAAATAAGTATATGAAAAGATATTTAATATTATTAGCCATTAGAGAAATGCAAATTAAAACCACAACGAGATCACCAGACAACTGTCAGAATGGCTAAAAGAAAGAATACTGCTAACACCCAATGTAGAGAGGATGCTGAGAAAAAAATGGATCACTCATATCTTACTGGCCGGAGTGTATAAAATAGTTCAGCCACTTTGTAAAACAGATCAGTAATTTTTAATAAAACTAAACATGCAAGTTATCATACTATATAGCAACTGCACTCTTGGGCATTTTTCCAAAAATAAATAAATAAAAACTAATGTTCACAAAAAAACATGTAGACAGGGTGTTCATAGCAGTTTTATTCATAACAGCCAAAAAGCAAACAACAAAAACATCTCTCAGGGAGAAAATGTTTAAAGAAACAGGGGTACACGGTGGCGAGTATGTAAGAGGAAAGAAAAGGAACTCTTGTGCACTATTGATGGGAACACAAACTGGTGTGACCACTGTGGAAAACAGTATGGAGGCTTCTCAAAAAACTAAAAATAGAATTAACATATGATCCAGTAATCCCCTTACGGGGTATTTACTCACAGAATATGAACACTAATTTGAAAAGATATAAACACTGCTGCTTTTACTGCAGCATTATTTTACAACTGCTAAATATGGAAGTAAATCAAGTGTCCATTTATAGATGAATGGATAAAAAAGTGATAATAATGAATATTCAGCCTTTTGAAAAGAATGAAATCTTGGCTTTTGCAACATGGATGGATCTATAGGGTATAATGCTAAGCAAAATAAGGTAGTCAAAAAGACAAATACTGCATGATCTTATTCACAGGTAGAACTTAAGAAACAAAACAAATGGGAAAAGGGAAAAAGACAGACTAACAAAAAAAAAAAAAAAGACTCTTAACTGTAAAGAATAAACAGATGTTTACCAGAGGGGTTGGGGGGGATGGGTGATATAAGTGAAGGGGATTAAGAGTACACTTACCATGAGGAGCACGGAATAATATATAGAATTATTAAATCACTATATTGTACACTTAAAACTAACAGAATACTGTTTACTGTACTGGAATTAAAATGTTAAAAAGAATTGCTGAGTCAGTATATTGTACACCTGCAACTAATACAACACTGTATTTTAACTATACTGGAATTTTAAAAAAAGAAAAAAGAAAAATACAAGGGAGGGATAAAAAAGAAAGTGGTACATCCATTCTACAGAATACTATTCAGCAACAAAAAGGAAGAAACTACCAATACACAGCAACTTGCACGTCTCTCAAAGAAATTATGCAGAGTGAAAAACGTCAAACCAAAAAGAACACTATATATACACAGTGTGTATACATGAGTACACACACACACACACAAACACCCATTTACATAACATTCTTGAAATAACAAAACTAGTGAGAAGGAGAAACAATTAGTGGTCCCTGATGGGTAGTAAGGAAAGGGAGGAAGATGTGACTATGACTCTGAAAGAGTAGTAGCCCAAGGGATCCTTGTGGAGACAAAATTTCAATATCTTGACCGTATTGCTGGTTACATGAATCTAGACATATGATCAAAGCTGCATAGAGCTTAATACATATACCAAACACATACACAAACACACACACACACAGAGGAGCTTGCACAAAACTGGAAAAATCTGCCATAGAGTCAGGTTGTATAAATATCCATTTCCAGATTGTGATATTACACCGTAGTACACAAAACCTAAAATAGCATCATTGGGATTAACTGAATGAAGCGTATAAGAGAGCGCTCTGGATTATTTTTTAAACTGCTTGTGAATTCATAATTATCTCAAAAATAAAAATTGAATTAAGAAATTATCAAAAGTAGTTTGGACGGTGCCCGCCTTCTTTCCTTCATAAACCTTATGATATGTAACTAGCTAGCATCTTTCCATGCCTTAGCAAACTGTCATGTTCTTTTCTAAATCTGGATCAGCCTCCAACCCTCCATCCTTTGCATCTTTGTTGTCATGAAATAACTCCAAGAATTCCTTTGCTGTGAATATTTTTGCCAGTGTCATTTCTTCTGGAACAACTTTTCCTCTTTATCGTGACCACTTCCTTCACTGATCCTAATAAGCTCACCTTCATTAAGTTTCTCCTATCACGGATTTAACATCTCTTAAATAGTGGGAAGGTCAATGTCCCCACAGTCAAAAACTTCTCCTACACCTCCATTTAGGTTTGAGTCAAACTGTACTTACAGCATTATCACTTTGTTTCTTCACTGTACGTTCACCTTTGTCAGCCAACTTCCACTTTAAATTACTCATTTTTACCAAATGTCACACAGGGAGACAAAGAGACAATACAACTCCATGTTTGCGTACTGCCTGAACTGCCCAACAGATGAGCAGGGACCATTCACCAACAGACTTTGAAAGAACTGACATGACTGGTCACCAATGATGACGTACAGTGTTATATATGTAGTGATTTGTGAGCTGAAGACCTAGCAATAAGATTTGTGCTTTACGCAATCACTCACAATTAACAGGCCACAGTAACTGAAACTTGAACCATGTTGCTGGAGGACCAGTAAACAGTAGGACAAGTGAGGACTGCTGGCATTTGTTCCATATACTACTATACTGTCCCCTACTTTCCTAGCAGGCTTATCCAAAGATTCTTTATCCTATTCATTATTTCCTCATTATGTGAATACCTACATTTACTTTGATGAGTGTTCTCGATAAATGTGCGCTCTCATAACTATTATGAAGATATATACCTGAAAATAAATATACACAGTCATACTGGTATTAATAACTGTGTCAACACTGAACTCCAGTGAAAGAACACTATATAAATTCTGGGGTCTAAAATCATCTCGTTATTATCTACTGCTAATAAATTAAGAAACAACAACAACAAAAAAAAAAAACCTCTCCAAAAATGATTTATATGTGTTTGGCAGTTTTTGGTTTTATTTTGTTTTCTGTCATTTTAACTTTACTTTTCTCTCCTCGGCAATTTTCCATGCTAAAATGCTGGTTTTCACTCCGTGAACAGACGCCCACTGACATTACGATGAGCCACTTCAAAAGTGTGCTGCAACATAGTGAAAGAAATCTTATCCCAGGACGTAAAATTCGCTAAAAATGTCCACTTAATTACTATGCTCACTGATGAAATCCAGAAAAGTGCTTCCACTTCTTAGAAGAGAACTGCATCCCAAATATAAAAACATTCCTTTTAATACTCTAATTAACTTTGTATTTAATTTCCCAATATTTCATATTTAGAATGATCTGTATTATTTCATAACATTTGCTACAGATTTTTATGAAACTAATACATATTCCTTAAAGAAAATATGAAAAATGCAAAAAAGCTCAAAGAAAATTTAAAACACCCCCATAACCATACCATCCATAGATAATCACTGTTTATATTTTAACATTTGTTTTTTCTGGTCATGGAAAGAATTTTTTCCCCCAAACAAAATTAGATTCCTAGGATACTCATTCTTATAAATCACTTTTCTTTACATAATATATTCTCAATGTGTTATATCTTTTATTCAATTTCCTTTTACTACCTAACAGCGGAATCAATATAAATGGCAATAAGAACGGCTAACATCATTAGAAAGAGTAGGGCAATGTGTTAAGCGTCTTATACGTATTAACTGATCCAATTCTCATGACGCTGTGAGGGTACTAACATTATTCTGGTTTTATATGGAATATGAGGTCTAGAGAGTTTAACTTGCTCAAGATCACACAGCTAATGTATGATGCAGTGCAGATTCCAGCCTGGGCCACTTCCACTACACTGCCCTGTAGTCACACGGTCTCGGTCTCTAATACACAGCCCCCACTGGTTCAAGATCAGTTTGAACTAATTAGGTCCAAACTATAGCATGTTGGGGAGGGATATATAGACATACATATATATGTGTATGTATGTATAGTCATTTACTGGAAAACATTTAATGAAAATTAAGGAACTAAACATAGTAGACGTTTTAACAAATTTAACACTTTACTGAAGGATTATTTTTACAGAAATAAAAAGCTGTTTTTTCCTTATAGTAAAAGCTAACTCTGAAGTTCTTAAAGGTATATTGACTTCACTGTTGTGCAGACATTTGAACTTTCCCTCTTTATTAGTGTTGACAGTATGAGTATTATGTTGTAAAGACAAAAGTGTTTTCCTACACCTACATGCAAAACAATCGAGTTCAGTGAATTACAGCATATCCAAAAGCAGGAAGGGACAGGCTGAAGCTGCTTAGCAAACTATTTTATCAAAGATTATAGAAAAGTACATTTCTAGCCATGATGCTCAAATTATTTGAAATTTAAAATAGAATTGAAGTACTTGAGGTTTAGTATTAAGTCAGCCCTTTACTTTCCCTTTCCCTTCTTATCTAAAGAATATTTTTAATGCTTTTAAACAAGGTGCAGTGGTAATATTTTTATAGAGAGCCTCGCATGTATAGAGTAGCCACTCTATACCAATGAGACTGAGGGTGTGTGTGTGTGTGTGTCATGTTGTATAATTTTAGCAACTATAGAGCAAAGAAAAAGATGCAGGTAACTTTTCTAAAATATTTTCACCAAAGTTCCCAATTCTTACGTAAACATTTTTTCCACTAAAATTTCATAATCTGAGAATGCTGTTGAAGTTAACTTTTCCCTAGTCATTCTCAAACCATCATCTCTAAAGTTGTGAAACATCAGTGAACCAACCAAAATGTAAATTGCTTTGGGATAAGTAAACAAAAGGAAAAATCAGTCCACACAAAGTATATAACTTAGCCAAACAAAGAAATATCTAAGTCACAGATCTTACTCATCCTATTCGAAGTTAAGCCTTCTTTCGAAGCATAGGATCTCATCCTTTCTGGATCCTCTCCCTCATCAGTTAACTCCTTTCTCTCCTGTTACTTTAGTCTGTCTCTTTTGACTGAACTAGATCCTGCAAATAGTCTCCTCCATCTTACAGCAACAATAACAGCCCCTCCATTTAGGTCCAAATTCTCCCACCCAACAATATTGAAGGCATAATCAGTGGGGTTCCTCAACTGTACAGCAAACTCACTTCAATGCAACTGTGCTTTTATTCCCTCCTATGGGTGAAACTATTCCCATTAAGGTCACCAATGAGTCCTTAATTCATTGATCTATTAGGCATTTTTTGTTTCTCATCCTAGCTACATCTTTCCATACAACAGAAAACTATTTGCTACTCTTCTGCCTACTTGAAATTCTCACCCCCATGTGCTTACACTCACTAGTGCTGTTTTTCCTGCTACTTCTTAAAGGACTTCCTCAATTTTCTTATGGATTCCTCTTTCTCTGCTGACCCATCAATTAAAAAATTTTATCTGGGTTTCTCTCTTCTTTCTTCATATCAAAAATTGCAATGTTTTGCAGACAACCTTCTACACCTATGGCCTTGGCCATCAATTTGTGTTGATAATACATAAATCCACATTTCTACTTCTGATCACTTTCCAAACTAGTATGCACAATGAAGATCTGGAAATTCTTGAGTCCTACATCACACAGGTAACCAGAATCAGAGCTGAAACTGAAAGCCATGCCCCCTAGCTCCACTTTGGTCCAGGCTTTTTCTACCGTGGTGCAAAGCTTCTCCAGGTCCACAGGGAGGAAATGCTGAAGTTCCAAAGAAGCAGTGGAAAGGACTTCAACTTCAGGATTTCACATAAGGGTAGTACTTCATGGCAAAGTGGGGGCTTAGAAATTAGGAAGGTTTAAACTTTCTAGACACAATTTAGGAATGAGATGGAGCCCGGAAGTGCTGGGAAATAAGAGCACAACGATCCATGTTTCATAAATCAAGAAACTGAGAGAGTTTTTCATCTTCCACATTGTTCTTCTTACTCTATTTTCAGTTACAGAATAAAGCAATGCAAGGTAGCTCCTATCACACTATTAAATCTGAGCTTTAAGCATAATCATTCTATAGCTGTAACTTAGGAGCTATTTAATCAGCTATGGATCAGAGATCACATTTTAATAGTCTCATTTGATATCACAATATTAAGCAGCAGAAAAGAAGCAAAGATAGAGATCACAGACCTGTGATTACTAACGGCCTTTTACAAGTTGTATAACATGATCTAGGAAGCAGTCATTTCCCTTATAGGGCAAGAAAAGTAAGAGTAGGAAAGAAGTATGGAGAGATCGATCTTTCAGGGCCATGAGGGGGAGCCCCAGCTCCCAGATACCTAGTTCTATCACCAATGTTAAGAATTAAGCATTTCTGGCCATTGGCACAGTACACACCGTTCCCAGCCTGTCTATTTATATTTATAGAATAGCTAGCTCTCTGTAGCCAGAAGACAAGACCAACATCACCCAAATAATTATAAATATTCATGCTTATTATTCATAATTATGATTAAATATAAATATTCAAAAGCAACTGTCTTTATTTTTCAAAGTGTTAGAAAAATGATACAATATTTCCATTTCAAGTACTTTACTACAATTATCTTATCACTGATCACATTATACTGGTACTATGTTTTATTATACTGTAACTATTATTTATTTTCTGTCTGTTTACCTGGACTGCAAACATTTCTTTCATCAGTGTCTTCTTTTCTACGAGTGTTAAGACACAGCATCACACTTATGAAAAGCTGAAGTATTAATATGTTTTAACAGGAACTGATACTGATGTTACATAGTCCTTATTCTAGTCTTTCTGCCATGCCTACACTCCTACCCAAATTTCTGTGAAATACATGAATAACTATACCAAATGGGACCACACAAAGAGCCTTATCAATTATGATTTTATTTCTGACCTATAAATTAATCTCCAAGTTCAACTCAATGTGCTTTTATAACCTTTAATCCTCAAATACATCAAAACAGGTATAACATCTAAAAGGTAAGAGTTAAATGAAGCCCAGTGAAATTCTAAGCAGTCGTGATAGAGCAGAGACCAAATTCTACTTGATCTGTAATAACCACTCTTTACTATACTGGTCCTCAGTCCCGAAGGCTGGAGCCTACAATCCTCTTCAGACACAATCAGTGGAGGGGCCTGGCAGTGCCCCCTCACACCTTTGCATGCAAGCTGACCCTTCCTCTCTCCATGCACCACAGCTCATGACTTCTGCAGAACTCAAGGAGTTCAATACTTGCTACCTATTCAGAACACCCAGCCATGTGCAGCTGAATGAAAACACTGCTCCACCGACACAGAAATGTTATTAGAAGGGGATCACACATCCCTAAATTTCAGCCAGAGAAGAACAAGAAAAAGATGAAAGAGGAAAATTCCAGCACAGCTCTCAAGCATTTCCCAAAGCCTGGGAGGTTTAATCAACCATAACTTCTCACTGGACAGTGGGATAACTCAATGACACAAGGCTGTCATCAGAAACAGACTACCTGCAAGTGAGACATCTTTCTACATCTGCTATTTCAAAACAAATAATTGTCCTGATAAATCATGCAAATAGAACTCTTCTCCAGCTGAATGACAAAATATCCAGCGCATTATCTTAGCACATGGGTAGGCAGAAAGATAATACAAAATGAGATGCTTATTTCAATTTTTAAATATCTGCAAGCAGCAGCTGGAAAGCAATATATCTCCACGGGGAGGAAGCAGTTCTGAAATTATAATAGCCTGGTCAGATTTAAAGGCAGAAGGAGAAGAGTGGGGAAACTGACATACATATGGATAAAAGTCTTTACCTATGTAATATTTATACTCATGGTTTCCATCATGTGAGCTAGTTAGAAAGGGTGTGTAATGCAGACCACATCCTATTTAGCTTTGTTTGTACCAAGATACAAATTCCTCCAGGATACTGGCACTCCAATGTGGCACAGGATTCCACTGGAAGGCAAGCACACAACCCAACGGTTGTTCATTACAAAATATGATTTCCAGATATGATATCCTAATTTGGGGCCCAGGAGTCCCCCTTTAAAATAAGCACCCAGGGTGCCTGGGTGGCTCAGTGAGTTAAGCCTCTGCCTTCGGCTCAGGTCATGATCTAGGTCCTGCCATTGAGCCCCGCATTGGACTCTCTGCTCAGCAGGGAGCCTGCTTCCCTGTCTCTCTCTGCCTGCCTCTTTGCCTACCTGTGATCTCTGTCAAATAAATAAATAAAATCTTTTAAAAAATAAATAAATAAATAAATAAGCACCCAAAGAAATCCTGATGTAGGAGGTCCCCAGGTCACACTTGAAGAGTAACATGATTTCCTAGTACTCTGTGCCCTCTCTATCATTGGCCGCCTAAAAAAACATATAGCGTAGGTTTAGGAAAATTGGGTTATGTAATGATAGAAAAATTACTACCTTACTGAGTTTTATCAAGTAGGAAACAGTCCATTTTAGAAATGATTTCTGTCTTCCAGTTTGATAGCTACATGACACTTTTTCATTTATTTTATGCTTGCATTTTTGTGCCTCCTGGATTACGAAATTCTATTTTATTTTATAGACATGATTAAATATTTAAGAATCATGCATTTCAATTGCTTGCAAAAATTCTTGTTATAAATTTGCAACAGTATTCGCACAGTCTATAAATTTACAAATATTTTCATTTTATTCCATTTAAAGGAGTATTTTCTACCTATGAGCACATCTAATATTACTCTCTATATAATTCAATTTTCCCTAAAGAATATAATTTTTATAACATTTAGTAATATTCCCAAAGTGAAAAATATTTTTGTGTGTGTGTGCACATCTGTGTGTGTCTGCCTATTACCTCAATTGGTGAGCGAGAGAAATTAATCGTAGAGTAGTATATCAGTACGCTGCTCAAAGGACATTATCCTTTAGTCTAGAATCAAGGAAATGTTGGTCTTTTTCACAGATACTGTTCTATTCATTGTAGTTCCATTCATTGATTCCTGAGTAATGCAAGTTAGGAGAAGCCCTTCTTCATTAATAAATATTTATCTAAAATAAAAGAAGAACATTTTTTTCTCCTCAAATACAAGTACTTTTGCATTTATTGCTGCTCAAAGTTAGATCTGACAAAGTTTTTACAATAGAAAAAGCCATCTGAGACCATGCATGATCTTTTGAGAATGACAAAACTCATAGAGAACAGCTCTGAAAATTCCATTCCAGAATATAAGTTTAAAACACTTAAACTCCTCTCATTCCCAAAATTTGTTCATCTTACTATCAGAAAAACAAGCAATGATTTTTGATTTCCTAATATGTATAAGGCCACACTACTAAATCTTGACATGTATTACTTCATTTAATCCTCACTTAATCCCATATTTCAGATGAGGAAGTGATGGTCTTAAAGTCAAGGCCTGTAAGTGGCACAGAATGAATTCCCAAACTTTGCTCTATTCAAGATTATTTTCTTGAAATTTCATCAAGCAGTGTCAAAGAAGTAGAGAGACAGCACTAAGATGTGATGACAGCTGCTACTACTTCACGTCAAGGTGAATCACAAATTAGCATTTGAGAAACACATCCAGAGTACTGACCTAATATGTATGGTAAGTGTAAAGCCAATTCACCTCCAAACCCATTCTTCTATGTCTTCTCCTACCCTTGGCAGAAATCCTAGACTAATTCTCCAAGTGTTCATAATCCAGAAGAACCAAGTGATTCCTTTCACATTGCTTTGAGCATTGATAAAACTTTAATGTGCTTTTAATATCATTTTAGAAAAACACTGATAAAACTAATAGCTAGGAAACCAAATTGGGTTGGATGGTGATATTACTCCACACCGCTACCTACAACCAAAAGTCTTGGCTATATAAATACTGCCAATCCAGAGCTTCTGAGTAACATGTAACTTATGTCACAATTTTGAAATAATATAACTTCAATAAAAATCAGAGGATAGTGATGCTTTAGATGGCATAAACATTTACAATGTAAATATACAATAGCTTCTAGATTTAAAAAAAATATATATTGAAATGGGACATTGAACACCCACTGTCCCTATTATTGCTTTCTTACACTTAAGCATTTGGAGCAAATAGAGAATCATTAGGTACTTGAAATAGACATCAGCAAGTGCCAAGTATCCAAATCTATAAAGACTAGCTTTTCAGTTATTTACAATGTTTCATGATTAGCACAGTTTATAAGGATTCCAGAATTTATTTCAACTATTCAATCTGTAAACTCTGCATATACATAGTCCCTGGACAAAAACAACCACATAAAATGACTATCTCAATAAATATATCTCTTTATCTATAAGAAAATTCTGCTCTCCCATTTTGTGCTTATGAATGGTTACCTGTTTTCCTCTGTGCAAGTATACTTCTGTTTCCCCATTGAAAAAAAAATTAAAGCCAGGGTCCCCTGGGTGGCTCAGTCGGTTAAGCATCTACCTTCAGCTCAGGTCATGACCTCTGGGTCCTGGGATTAAGCCCTGCCTCCAGCTACAGCTCAGCTGGGTGTTTGTTTTCTCCCTCTCCCTCTGCCTCACCATACCCCTGCTTGTGATCTCTCTCACTCTCACAAATAAATAAAAATAAAATTTTTTTTTTTTAAATTAAAGCCAGCACCTAACTACTTTTTGTTATTTTGTTTTTATTGTTATAGCACAGGTGGGACTCTGTGGATCATTAAGCACACTGGAAGAAGATTCTTTATCTTAAAAAAGGTATAACTTTCAATTAATAGAGAACATTTTATATATTTAATATATTAAAGAAGTTGTTTAATTCATCTAAATAAAAATACAAATAGCAAATTTCATAGTTTCCAGCTCATTCCCACACACCCATACATTATCTCAACATTCCAACAGAATATGATGTAAACCAATCAGAGAAAGACAATTATCATATGATCTCCCTGATATGAGGAAGTTGAGAGGCAACATGGGGGGTTTGGTGGGCAGGAAAGTAATAAATGAAACAATATGGGATCGGGAGGGAGACAAACCATAAGAGACTCTTAATCTTACAAAACAGGGCCTGCGTGGCTCAGAGGGTTAAAGCCTCTGCCTTCAGCTCAGGTCACGATCCCAGGGTCCTGGGATTGAGACTCACATTGGGCTCTCTGCTCAGCAGAGAGCCTGCTTCCTGCTCTCTCTGCCTGCCTCTCTGCCTACTTATAATCTCTGTCTGACAAATAAATAAATAAAATCTTAAAAAAAAAAAAAAAACCTGAGAGTTGCGGGGGCAGGAGGGCAGCGGGTGGGGAGAGGGTGCTTGGGTTATGGACATTGGGGAAGGTATGTGCTATGATGAGTGCTGTGAAGTGTGTAAGCTTGATGATTCACAAACCTGGACCCCTGGGGCTAATAATACATTATATGTTAGTAAAAAAAAAAAAAAAAAAAAAAAAAAAATATATATATATATATATATATATATATATATATATGGAATATGATGTAAACCAGATCCCACTGAAATAAATCTACTTATCTACTTTTCATATCTTGTACATTCATGTACTTGATTTGTCTTCAAATCCATGAGGAGTCCGCAGATACCATCATTTAAAATTCTAGAAAGGAATTTATGAACAAGGACCTAAATTATACTCTTAAGGTGATTTATCAAGGTCAATCTTTTGATTCCTCATTAGCCAAAAATTTAAGAGAAAGAATGGCTGTGTAACTTTTCACTAAAGCAAAACAGAAATTCTGGTTTTTACACATGAAAAGGCAGACTCTGAAGCCCTGAACTTCTAATTTTACTAAAATGAATTTTAAACACTGAATTAAAATTTTAAAAGGGCCAGCAACAAATAAAATAGCATTTACAAATGGAGGTAATGCCAAATTTGCAAAGAAAATAAGTGCAAATTAGAATATAAATACATGTGTGATTTTTTCTACTAAGAGAGCACAAAATATAAGTTGAGGCAATCAATTTAAATGTAAGTTTCAAATGTATGTATACTTTCTCTTCAAAGAGATGTCACTGTGCTAATGACACAGCATGAATTGAAATTTAGCTTATGAAATAAGTCATCATAAACTGAAGAAAACTGGTACCAAAATAGAAAAGATAGGAAAGAGAAGAATTACTGTTAATAGAGCAATAAAAACCCAATTTGTTTTAGTTACTACAACTCTAAACTTTAAAAAAGTAGGAAGATTTAGAAAACCTTCTTCTATAGCATTTCTTTATATCACAAGTGGTTTCGAGCATCAAGCATTCCATCTGCTGCCCACACACGCCATCCTGCATGTGTAATGATGTAATGTGACTTTTTGTGACCAATGAGCTATTACTTGTGTCACTTCTTCAAAAAGCAGCAGAATGCTGATACAATTATTCTAGTCACTGTCTTACCTTACCACTAGAGAAAGTGTTCCATCTGTGTTCCAAATGGTGCAGAGCTCCAGGTGAACATGGGTCTCTGAGTAACTACAGGACACAAAGCCCTTACTGGCCTGCTATGAACACGTCACATAGTTAAGAACTAAGTTTTTATCATCCCCCAGTGCCACAGCTAATTAGGAACTACAATGTAATCTAGTCTAGCTCAAATAAAAGGCCTTCTGAAATCAAAGAGATAGTCATAACAGGGTCTATTCTGAACTATTTGGTTGAAAACTGTGTCTACTTCATTCCTATCTGTGTGTCTGGAAGGCTCTTTCATGCCCCTATATTTTGTCTTATAAATTACAGTTTCACCAGAAACAGCAATAAATACCGCCTCTCCATGATCTGGAATTGGTTTCCTGATCACTCATTTCTATCCCTTTCGCCACTAATGGTCGAGCAAATCATGGCAAAGTGACAATATTCACAAAACTCCAACTGTCCTAGAAACACCTGTCACAGAGAAAGACCCTCTTCTGTAAAGGAAATTGGGGATTTCCTGGTGTCTTTCTTTTAGACCCAGAATTTAAGTTCCTAAAGCAGCCTGTTTGCATGTTGCTTTTTGATAGTCAATACCTTCCCAAATGACATTCCCCTAGTCATATTCTTCGTTAATTACCTTATCAAAGTCACAGCATTTCAGAAGTAAGAAGAGCAGATTATTTTGCCAGCCCTCCTTCTGTCATATGGATGAGGAAACCAAAGCCCCAGGGGTAATAATTAGCAGAACAAAAACCTGAACTTTATGGTGTTATTGTAACCTCCAAATTAGATAGCTAATGATTTATGCAGTAAAGGACCATATTCAAATTTTATTATCTCAGTTATTATTATATGATTACAGTAGTCCAATGTGAAAATGTATTTTATACTATATTATATAATAAAAGTCTAACATATTGTGATTCTGAGTCATGACAGATTTGTTCAAGGCTTAATTTTTCTTAAATATTCTTAATTTTAAAATTGCAAAATTTTGATATATTTCTTAGAAGCAAATGGCATTCTAACAATTGCATTCTATTTCTTCTGCTATTATGAGGGGCAAATGATCCATGTATAAACTCTGCAGATTTATTACTTTTATTAAATTCAATATATATTGTATGTTAAGACAGGATAACTGTAAAAACATATCATTAGAAACACATCATTGATTTGTCACCTGCATGAAAACAGGTTCAGTTTATTGTCATGAATGTCTCTCACATCTTGATAAGCTACTGGCAATATTCAAAAAGGAAAGTGAAGGCATTACAAGTAAGCTTTATCAAAAGAGTCAATAATGATCACTGACTCCTTCAAAACAAATTAAACATACAAATAAATAACCTCCTAAGCATCAATGCTTAGATATTTTATTTAAAGTACATGGACAATAATTATCTCACTTATTTTTTCACCTATGTAAACACAAGTTCAATGCACACTTATTAGTTTAAATTGAACAATGAACAGTCACAATCTTTCTATTGTATACTGATTTTCCTAGTATGGCAACCCACAGGCCTACAAAATCTTTAATATTCTGAATACATTAAAAAAAAGAAAGGGAAGGAAAATTTTTCCTGCCAGCTCATATATGCAAGCCTGAGTTTATTAAACAGGATTACTATGGTAGAATCAATGATTTCATCTTTAACTAGCCATGGTGTAATTTATATTTCAGTATCCAGAGTGGTGAATTTGAAGTTGGGTTATTATAAACCTATCTCTCTATCTATCTGCATTACATATATTTGGAAAATGGCAAAAGAATGTCTGATAAACACTGTGATTCAAGCCTATCACTAATTTCTTAAAAGTGTCCTACAAAACCTAGTACAATATGCCACATGAAGTACATACAGACATAGATCAAAACTTGTAGGCATCATAGGCCAAATTCAAGTTCTAATCAGGGTCAATACACACACTCAATTTTCTTTCTCTTAACAACCTTATCTACATCTCTATAGCCATGAACAATCAAAGATACTTAGTTTAAAGTCATTTCTGAGTTTAAAGTTTAAGGGCCCTAATGTGTCATTTGAGACTTTCTTTCATTTGAATATGGGTAGAGGTGAAGGGAAAATTGAGATCATATTTAACTATGAACAAATGCTGGAAAAATGCACGTATTTTCAGAGGATCAAATATTAGATTGGAGGGACGCCTGGGTGGCTCAGTTGGTTAAGCAGCTGCCTTCGGCTCAGGTCATGATCCCAGCGTCCTGGGATCGAGACCCATATCGGGCTCCTTGCTTGGCAGGAAGCCTGCTTCTCCCTCTGCATCTGCCTGCCACTCTGTCTGCCTGTGCTCGCTCTCTCTCCCTCTCTCTCTCTCTGATAAATAAATAAAATCTTAAAAAAAAAAAAATTAGATTGGAGAAGTCTTTCCAAAGTCTTTTACAATGAAAATGAAGTGGAACTGGCATTTCTTCTAGCCAGTAACCTCATATTGACAAGCCATCAAGTATTTCAATGGGCCATAACCACCAGCATGGTGTCCCTATCTTCAGCAACTGGGCATTCTGGAATGCATCTGGGCATTCTGGAACTGTATTTATGGTTTGTTATATAATTTGTCAATATTAGTCTTTTATAACAGAGAGAACAGGTCCCTGTTCTAGTTCAAGGGTTGGGTGTTTTCCAAGACAATGGACTTGTCTAATGTTTAAGTTAAATCAAGAACAAGGAAAACCTGATAAGACTGGTTTAAAACCTAACCAGGTTTGATACCCAAATGCTAAGTTGTTCTTGAGTACTCCTAAAGAAACTATCAGTAGTGCTATAACTATGGTAATAGTCACCCATATCTCGAGTCTCAGAGTAGTGTTTACCCACTCTCTCAACCTTTTTGCAAACATTGTGGAAAAACTGAGACAGGAGTCTCTTCTGTGTTCAAACCAGTCAAAAAAAAAAAAAAAAAAGAGTTATTTGAGTAGAAGACAGATAAGCCTTTCCAAAGAGCACACCCCATGGACGAGCCCTACCTATTAGAAAAACTTGTCAGCACAGGGGTCAAACAGAAAAGCCCAAGGTAAGCACAGAAATGAAACGGACCCTAGATGCTTCTGGAAGTAGTTTATCACCCTGAACAGCTCTCTCACTGACAAATTGTTCATGTTAGGGCACACTTTTGGAAAAGTCTGCAGAAAAAGAAAACTTGAATCACTAAGGCAAAAACACTGCTACTGTTGCTGTCCAAAGCAATTCTAAGTAAAACAACAGATTTAAAGAAACGCTGAAATTTTGAAGGATTTACACAAACAAATTATGTCTCACACCTCTTCCATTGTGATGTATTAAATAAAGTTCCTATAATTTCTCTATTTCTTAATTTTAAGTATTAAATAAAAACTACTGCTCCTTTGCATAGTAACAAAATATTTCTGTTCACGAGGCATCTAAATAAAGCAAGTAGTAGGCTGAGGGCTATACGTAGATGTCAAAGCTGCACAAGATCCCTACAAAGTAGGTATCATTTTATCAACTTTATGGCTTAGCAAAGAAAGGCTTAATGATGTTTCAGGTTAACTTCTCCACTACAGGAGACAAGGTTGAGAAATGAGCCAGGTCTTTCTGACCCCAGAGCCTTTGTGTTCACGATGCCTTGCAGCTTCACAACAATAAGGGCACCCAATGAAGATAAGGAGACAACTCAGTTCTATCAAATTAACTGTATGAGTTAAAGACACAGAAAAGAGTGAATTAGAATCATGGCAGCATTTTCCCTGCTTTTAGATTTTATGAGCATGCACATGAGACAACAAAGAGGTCTGTTCTTCCCTTCATCTCCTCATATCCTTCCTACCTCTCACATTACCCGATTTGTTAGATGCAGAGGATGGCTTTGGTGTTGAAGATACCTGTCCTTACAGAAGCAGGCTTGTCCCTCCCAGCAAACTACTCATCTGATGTTCTACTTCCCCAACACTGCGGGATAGGAGCTGGGTTGGAACGACTGTATGATAGTACCTTGGGCACTATGTGGCATTGTCATCAGTCACCTAAACTCTCTAAGGAAAGAATGGTTTTACTACTATTCTATTCACTTTTCTAACCCCTGTCCCTGGTATGCAGCAGGGCCTCAATAAACACTTATTGACAGGTGTTTAAATGAAACGCAATTCTACTGTATGCGGCATTCTTCATATGCATTATCTAACACTGGTAACAGATGTACTGTATTATCCATGTACCCCCACAAACTACCATTGGTTTATCTAGTTTGATAACACTTAGTTAAAATATTTCCAATATCACGAAATTTTAAAATTTTAGAGAAATGAAAAATCATTCATTAGAATACCCACTTGGACCCAAAATAGTAGGTCATGTTGAACTCAGGGATTCACCTAGTGTATCCAGTAGTCTTCAACCTGACAACTCTTGGAGTACTTTTAAAAATACCAGGGCTCTAGTCCTGCTCCTGGGGTTTTTAATTTAACTGGTCTCAAGTGGGACAAAAACTGCTAATTTTTAAAATTCCCCATAGTGTCTAAGAAGTCAGGTTTGATCACCACTGCTCTGCTGAATCTGAGTGATGCTGATGAAGGCCTCTAATTAAAAAATGAAAGTACTAGGGTGTCTGGGGGGTTCAGCCAATTTCACATCCATTTCTTGATTTCAGCTCAGGTCACGGTCTCAGGGTTGTAAGACGGAGACTCACATCAGGCTCGGCAAATAGCAGGGAGTCTGCTGGAGACTCTCTCCTTCTCCCTCTGCCCCTCCCGCTGTTCCTGCTCTCTCTCATTCTCTATTTTCTCTCTCTAAAATAAATAAATAAATATTTAAAAAATAATTCTAATATAAATAAATAAATAAATGACTGCAGTAGTAAATAAAACAATAGAGAGTGTCTCTCCCTCCAAGTTATTTCCTATATAAATCAAACCCTTAACTTGGGCCTCATTAATATTAAGTCTCTACAGTCAAACACACAGTCAGCACATAAGAGCAGTGCTGAAGTGGAAACTATTAACTATTATAAAAAATACAAATGCCCTATTTGAGAGTTTGAGAGAACCTTCAGGAAAAAAAAAAATCTCACTTTAATGAGTTGCAGCGTTAGTTCAATTTTATAAAGCAATTAAATGAAGTAAATCCAGGTCCTAATTTTTGAGATTTGACTCTCTAATGTGCATACATATACTTCCTCACTTCTGCGATCAAAAATGATGCAAAATGCATAGATGTCATCTCATTCTAGAATTGCTGGGCTTATTTTATAAGTCACTGGGCTTAAATCTACAGATGTCAGGAAATGATGAAATCGATTTCACTGAAATTTAGATGTGGAAAACGAAGGATGTAGGGAGTAGGCAAGGAAAACAAAAAGCAGAGACTGCAGGAGAAAAATAACCAAATTAAGGATGACAGAGAGCAGAGAAAATAAATTGAAGGATGTGGAATGAAAAACAAGGGGGGTGGGGGTGGGAGGATAAGGCCATGATACATACTTACTCTATTTTAAACAAACAAAACAAAATCAATAAATGTAAGAGCAATTCCAATAAAGGGAGAGGTGCCTGAACAACTAAGTATTCTGTTTAAAAAAAAAAAAAAAAATGCAGGCAAACTGGTGACAAGGCCAATGAGCAAGATCCTGTCTTTACTGGTTGCTTCCTCTGACTAGCTGCAGCTTCCTTTGAGTAATCCTAATTTTCCCCCAATAAAGCTTTCTCATTCTTTTCAAGTAACTTCCAATTTATTTTTAACACACGGAAGTGCTACTGACCCAAGATTGCTACTAACTGGAATGAGGAGTATATGAATCAGAAGTCATTTTGCTTAACTCTTTAGGCTCATAGGACCAGAGTAGAGGGAACAGCCACCCCAGTTATAACCTATCTCTAGGTAATTCTGTGATCTTCACCAAGCAATTACTGCTAATTCTCTGGGACTGAGCTTTCGTATCTATAAAGTAAGGAAGAAGAACTAGTATTCTAAAGCACTGCCCAGTTCCAAAGTACTGCAAGCAAGATGACAGACTACAATAATGGTCTTTAAAATTCAGGTACTAGAAATCTTTCCATTTTTCAGAGAATATGTAAGAATAAAACTCTTGATTTCTTTCCAAAAGAACAAAAATCACCACAGAACTGAACTGCACAACTAACTCAATTCACCTTCTTTTAAAGAGCCTTGGCTTTCTATGCAATTTGAATTCCACCACCTCTTCACAAGTCAAGCTTTCTGTCTTGGTGATATAGTAGGCATTTCCCCAAAGGGAAAAAAAAAAAAAAAAAAAAGCCTGAAAATATATTTCTATGCTGATTTTGCCTCCTTACTGTCCCACTACCCTTAACCAAAGTTCCACTGATCATTTCCTACTTTGATATTCTGGAGAAGAGATGAAGTTTTCAAGGAGCCGTGATATTGATTTTAAAAAGCAGGCTTTTCTCCAATGTAGAAAATGAAAAGGTGCTGCAAGGAAATAAGGCTCAACAACTGGGCAGTGTAGGTAAAACCTCAATAGATACCCACTGTATAGATGGACATCTTGTAAGGCATTCAAAATATATCAGCCCCTAGTCTGATAATCTAAATTTAATTTTGCCTTTCAGCAGATGAAATAAAATGCCACATGTGAAAACTGAAGATACTTCCTCCTTAAATGCTTGACACGGATGCAGATAGTTAAAAGAAATTAACATGCATTCCATATCCAGAGAACTAAATTCAGTTGAGTAAATTTTAATAAACCTATAGAAATTACTTCCTTTCAAACCCAAAGTACATTTATTGAGAAGCTGGATGGACTATGAAAATTTAATAAATGAAAAAAAACAAACCAGAAATTCTGAAAAAATTTATTTAATTTGTATCTCTTTGATTTCAGCACATGCCACATAGAGATGGGTGCCATGTTTCTGAAGATTATTCTACAGCTATTATGTTAGGAAATCTATTTCAGGACTGAGCACTGTGTTCTGATGATGGAAGATAAGTAGAAAGTACGACTCATGGGTCCCTTTCCTTTGACAGCCTAGTAAAGAAACCATTCGAAACAGGAGAGAAGCAAAAATAATAATAATAATAATAATAATAATAATAATAATAATGCAATAAAACAAAAGCACATGGGAGACTGAAAATCTGAGGGGAAAACAGTTTAATCATGAAGGAAGTAACAGTGAAGGCAAATAAAGTTTAGAGGTCTTGTTCAAAACAAGAACCCCTCCTATTTCAGCTTGTCTCCCCCATACACACATACATAAACACTTTGTTTTAAGGCATCCTTAGAAGACTGTATCCTTCATACTTATGATCTAAATAAACATTTGCTGATTATTCCCATGTAGAAGTTTCAAAGTCTTGAATAGACAGGATGCAATAATGAGTAAGAAATGGAAGCTGCATTTCAGGGACTTAGAATGTACCAGGAAGGATGTATCATTTGGTCCCTTGCACATAACAGATCCAAAATAAACATCTTTCCAAACAAACATTAAAAAAAAAAAAAAAAAAGCAGTTCAATAATAACAGCTTGGCCTCATACTGTAGTCCTTGCCTTCCCACCTACAGAGCTTAATGCACTAAATAAACATCATCCACTGGGGCATCCCTGTTATTGATGTAGCTGGAAAGTATTATTCATTCTTTATCCAAATGAGGAAAAGGTTTTGGAAGGTTAAATTAGTTGCTCATAGCTACAGAATTAACAGTAAAATAGGGAATAGAATTCAGAGTTCCCTAAGCTATTGCTCCAGATTTTTTTTTTTTTAATCTCCTAAAGAAAATATTTCTACTTTACAGGTCTTTAGGGGTCTTAAGTAGTTTTTCATAGTAATATTATTCATGAACCAGTGCCTTTGGAACATCAAGATAATTCATCATAACAAGTTTACATTTTTCTATTTTAAAACCTACTTAAATGAAAAATTTTTGATAAAAATTTTCCACTCATGAAATTTCTAAGTTTTAAATTCTAAACGATCACCTAAAATTCCAAATTTTTATATAGAAGTCCCACCCCTCCTCCAAAGTCATCATTTTCTAAGCTAGTCTTAGGTATTTGCTACTATATTTCTTCAAGAAAGGAATCAATTGGTCTCATTAAAAAGAACATTTAACTTCTACTTGAATGATAAAAAGATTAACTTCATGATTTATAACAAAAATATTCACCGTAAGAATGAAGTCCGTTTGCCTTGGAAATAACTTGAAGTATTTAGTTCCAAAAAATAGCACCAACACTTAAATACAAACTGTGTTTTCCCATTCTGCCCTTTGTTAACATGGCAATAACTTTACCATGTCTTGTGGCTATTGTTTCAGTATAATTGAATTCTTAGAAGATTTCATTTGCCTCAAAACATTTCAAGAGCACAATATGAACAACTCAATTATAATCAGACAACTCAATGAACTGAAACGGAATAAATAGAAACACTGGGATTTGTCTGAATCGCCCCACACTTTTGCACACTCTAGCACTCCCAGCATCCTCATCAGCAAGAAACCCAAAAACACTTGCTTTGTCCTTAATTCTTCCCTCTTGCAATTATTGTCCTGCCAATTCATTTTATTAGTTATATCTGTCTAATCATTTTGGACTCTGTCTGTACTATACTGTGGAGTTAGTAAAAATAAATGGTTACTTCACTATCAATCACATGAAATAACACTTTTAATACAAAGCATTTCAAACCCAAAATGGATAGCTCGTTAGCATATGTTAATTTTATATATTCTCATAAAAAAGGTATTTTAATGGGAATCAGTTTAGATTTTGATCACAGCTATAACACTGTCATTACCCTTACAGGTCTGAACTAGTAGTTATTATAAAAACTTGGAACACTTCTAAATCTACTACAACCCACCACTGTCCTCATAGTTCATCAGTGTATTTCCATCCTAGCTCATTTCTCAACTAAGCAGCTGTCTTAATCCCCCAAAAGACCATCCATTCTGTTCATCCTTTATCCCAAATTCTCAGCTCTTTAATGAATCTTTTGAAACTCTGAGTTCAATGGCATTTTCCTGCAAGGAAAAGTGCTTAGAGATTAGAAACTCTGGGGGCACACAGCTGCATGGAATGGGCATTGGCCCTGTTGTCCTAGGTTTGCCCTATTATCTCAGGCCTACCCAGTTAGGTTAAAATTATGTTCATCCACAAGATCATCCAAGAACCAAAGAATCAAGCCAAATACTTAGGCTTCAGCACATTCGAACATTCAGTGTATCTGGGAAGACCAAATGAAAAGGGATAGTGGTACAGTAGGCATGCTATATACACTGTTCATTTAATCCTTGAAGAGAATTTCCAAAGAGTAGCAAAGTTAGTCAGAAACAGATAAGGACAAGTAAGGCTATCAGGAGTTGATTTTTCCCACTGATTTTTAAGTTATTGAAGACAGATAATGATAATGAGGACAAATAATTTTAGCTAGGCTATATTATAAGTGCTCACACATGCTCCTCTGGTGAGCATAAATGACTGGTAGGAATGACCACTCCATGGAACATTAAACAGGGCCTAACCCTACTTTCAGAAGACTGTGTTGAACTTCCCAGTATGTCACAAAGACATTTTTGGTAATTCAGTGTAATGAATTATTTTACTCCCTCTTGCCAAATTTTGAATAGAAACATGGAAGGGGCAAATGAACAGAAAATATTGACATATATGTACATACAGATTTGGGTTGTATATAAAACTGGATGGAAGCACCATACACTTTAAATGTTGGAAAATAATGAGAGGGGTAATTTCAAGACAGGAAATAGTGACCCAAGACTGAAAACACTGTAATACATTTTTAGTGAGTATTTCCAAGTCAAAGTAAGGTACACATGGCACTCCATGACTTCCTCCCAAAATTTTTGTACTAAGGCTGCTAGTCAATGAATTCAATTTACTCCTAGTTTTCACATATATTTTTTTAAATTTTTTACCAAATGATCATATGCTTAAATATAATTTTAAGACTTGGGGTGCCTGGGTGGCTCAGTGGACTAAGCCTCTGACTTTGGCTCAGGTCATGATCTCAATCAAGGTCCTGGGATAAAGCCCCCCACCACCTTCTCTGCTCAGCAGGGAGACTGCTTCCTCCTCTCTCTCTGCCTGTCTTTCTGTCTAGTTGTGATCTCTCTCTCTCTGTCAAATAAATAAATAAAATCTTAAAAAAAAAAAAAAGACTTAAGCCTTGGACTTTATCCCTACACAGTTATATTGATTCACATTGTAATGTGCAGTGCACATACATCAATCAGGCACTAATGCATATTCAATACATCTAGAAACAAAAACAGGATGATTCATTGTATTACAAAGTACTAGAAATGGTTTACACAAACCACACACAAGCACATCCTTTGCTTCCATTACTTTGATGTTTATTCCTTTGGTGTTGCACACTAGAATCACCTGGGGATTTTAAATAAATATCTATGCCCTGGCCCTAATTCAAACCAATTAAACAAAAGTTTCTGGGATTTTGGCATTGGTCCTTTATAAAGAACCTCATTATTCTAAAATGCAATCAGCTCTGAGAATTAACATTCCGTAATTGTCTTAAAACAGTCCCTAAATATTACTCATAATTATCTTCCCTTCTAGACGTAGTATCCTACTTTTTTCTTCATGCTAATAATAATATAACACTCTAAGTTACTAAAGGCAATTATATAATACATATGTGTCCAGGTATAGTGGTCTAGTATGTGGCTTTCTCCATCATCTATTCATCTTTATGTTAGCAGTAAATGCAAATTTATGTTTGAGACAAATCTTTTGCCTGACTATGGGTACCCCTGAGTTACTCAGTATTTTAAGTATTTATCATTCTTTTGAGTAACAAATGTGTTTCTATTGTATGTTTATCTCTTATCATACGTTGCAATTAATTATATTTCATTTTTTTCTCTTGCTACCTTTAAAAAAAAAAGACTCAGAAACAAATATGTAGTCCCCATCTTCCAATTTTCTGGGACCTCTCCAGTGTACATTTAAGTATTAATTTCATACCTTATTTTGTATCACTTCCTTTTAATGAGAAAGAGAGAAAAGTAGTTTTTTTTTTTTTTAAGATTTTATTTATTTGTCAGCAAGAGAGAGCACACAAGCACAGGGAGAAGCAGGCAGAGGGAGAAGCAAGCAAGCTCCTGACTGAGCATGGAGCCTGATGTGGGACTTGATCCCAGGACTCTGGGATCATGACCTGAGCCAAAGGCAGCCGCTTACCTGACTGAGCCACCCAGGCATCCCCGAAAAGTAGCTTTTTAATTCTACACTAAGTTCATCTGCATCATTTCAATATCCATTGCTGTTTTTGTCAATATGTACATATTCCTCTGATGACAGGCCACTGCTGCTTAGTTTCCACTGTATATTTCTCCTCATCTTTAGCGCTACACATTGGAATAATGCTTGATTCAGTCCTAGGAATGCGTCTGCACTCTGTTCACTCCTAGCACTGTAATCTCATCTAGTTTCATGGTTTCATATATTGTCTCTATACTAAAGACTCCCAAACAGTCCTCTCCCCTATATATCAGACTTTGATATCAATTAAGTATTTCAAATTTAGTATCTCTAAAACCCAACTCCTCCTCCATTCATGCCCATCTAGGGGAATGCCTAATCCATCCTTCCAAGTGCTCAGGCCAAACGCTTCTTATTCATACTGGACACCATGACTCCAATCCCATCAACCCTAATGTTGAATCACCTCTTTTCATAACACCCTGGTTCCAAGTCACAATCTTCTCAGCTGGGTTAACCCAGCAGCCTCCTAACTGGTCTCCCCATTACTACTCTTGCTCTGTTACCACATCTGTTCTTCACACATCCTATGGTCACTCTGACCCTGTTAAGGCAGAAGTCAAATCATGTCTCTCCACTTGAAACCTTGCAAAGTTCTGCCAATGAGCCTATTTATAATCCCTTTACTATCCTGACCCTGTCTTCTACTGCAACCCTCAGACTCACTCTCCTTCAGCCAAACTGGCTGTATTAATGTTCCCCAAACACTGGCATGTTCCTCGGTTAGAGATTTCCCTCTGGCTAACCCCTTTGCCTGGAATACTTTTCCCTGAGACATCTGAATGGCTTGCTCTGTCACAATCTTGTTAAGTCTTTTGTTTTCTCCATGGCACTCAGAATCACTGTATATTTTACTTCTAACTTTTTATAATCCTTCTTCCCATCAAGATAAAAGCTCCTTGAGGGTAAGGAATTTCATCTGTCTTATTCAGGAATTTTCCAAATGCCTGGAAGAATGGCTAGCTAATATACTATTTAATAGATATTTAAGTGAATGAATGAACAGATGAATGAAATGGCAAGTAATAGGTTACTACAACTGACTAAATTATCTTCATCATAGTACTTTGATTTGTTACACAAAATCTTGAGGAAAGTTAAAAAGAATCTGAAAGTGACCAACTTCATTAAAGGAAGAAGAAGCCAAGAAACAGAATCAAAGTTTACTAGACAAAGAAAACGTACTTAGCTCCAAAATAAATGAAAAAATGTCCTAATTAACATGGAAGGTCAACTAAAATGAGAATTATATGCAATTTTCATTCACTCTACAGACTTTAATCAACTTCAGAACTGTTATAAGCATATAAATTAGGTTGTATCTTAAACACATTAAAACTCTTCCTTTCTTAACATGAGAAAGAAGTCTTGTTTCTGGCTCTGTTTAACTCTGTCAGTCAGGAATTATTCTTGAGATGTAATCTGCAGACAGTGTGCCTTTTAGGATCTGTAGCTTCACAAATTTTTACAGAAATATAATAAATTAACTGCATATTAAAGTGAAAGTTATTTCAATGCATATGGATTATAAATTGCTTTCATTTATATATATTAAGAAACTATTGCATTATAGAGTAGAGAGCAAATATTGTAAAGTAAGATAAATAAATATGTTATCCTTTGCTCCTGGACAAAACTGAGTAGCTCCTATTGAACCAACCTTCTCAAAGACAACAATTAAAAACTACAGAAGTCTTGGATATTTATTGCAGCATTAATTATGATAGACAAAAGAAGATATAATATATACCTATAGTATTACAGAAATTTTTGAAAATGTATGCCACTTTTATATGATAAAGAATCAATATATGTCACGCATACCAAGTTACCTTGGAAGATGAGGAAAATAATAATCACGTATTATCTAATAAAAAGGAGGAAGTATCCTACATGCTATATCATCATGGTTTCATTACATAAACATACATACACATACATGAAGATGTACACACAAACACCATATACATACAAATATAGGCTGTCATGGGGGGATGGATAAAAATAACATCACAATATTGATAGTGGTTTTCTCTTGGTTTTGAAATTTCTCTTGTGATTTTAAATGGTTTTCTGATTTATTTAAATGTTTGTACATTATATATGTACTAGCTTTAAATTAAGGAAAAAAGAGTATGACAAATATCTACAAATACAAATAAAGAACTCTTCAAAAAAATATTTTTCAGGAATGTGAAAACAAAGACTAGACTCCAAAATACTTACTATTAACATATATGAGAATCTCTCTTTTTCAAAGAAGCCCAAAGAATTTCATGTGAACTATGCTATGTAACTAAAAGTTATATACATTTCACTTTGGGAGAAATTTTACAGAGCAGAATTTTATCACTATCACTTTCTGGTGTCACCTATTTTCTCTTTTCAAAGGCTATTACTTGTGTATAATTATCTTCTAACTTTACCCCCATTCCAGTATAATTTTTACACTAAGTTCAAATAAGATTGAAAATAACAGAATGACATAATGAATTATTTGTTACGGCTAAAACGACCTTAGAGACTAAACCTTAAGAGGCTCTTTTAATTGTTGAATATTTATCACAGTAAAGTACTATCATAGGCACTATGAGGAAAAGAAAGTGAAAGACACAGTAGCTAATTATTGCCCAATTTGCTACACTCCCTAATAGTTTTCTATTAGTCTGTCTAGTTTTTGACTAAAAGTTCGACTCTGTGAACTTCTGTAGCTTCCTATTCCAGCCACTTTATTCCAATGTACCTGCCTCTTGCTTATTGCTGTCTCTCTACACTCTATTGTTGCTACCTATTGTCATGGGATAAAATACCGTTAAGCAATTAAATGATATACAGTGCACTGCTCTGACCATGTAATTCACTCCCATTCTTTAAAGTATTGATTAGTAAAATGACATGGAATAATTAAAGACACAAGGTCCAATGTATTTACATTACCAATACAATACACTTGTTACTTATTAGCTTATTAAGATCTACTTTCACTATTTTCAAAGTATGCTCACAACCATATATTATTTTAGTCCTTACAAGTGCCTTCTGGGAAAGGAGAGGCAACTATTAATTTCTTGATTTTATTTTCCAAAGGAGAACCATTCATGTGGATGTGTACCCAAGTCACAAGTCTTAGAATCTAGAGCCTGAGTCTTCCAAAATAATCTCTTGGCTAAATATCCTTCAATTGCTTCCTTTTCTTCATAAAGCATTGAGTTTATGTCCCCAAAATACCAAATCCTTCACAGGTTGTAGATATTCTCAGACTCTTGGAAAATGCTTATTAATTCATACATGTTCTAACACTAGTTGGCTAGCTCAGGTAGAAAAACTTTGGAATTCCAGGGTATTCATTTCATAGAGTGGAGAGAAAGCTCCCTGGTGCTTATTTTGTCATTTATTATTTGCTAGCTAGTATTTTGTTGCCTAATGATGTTTTGGGGCTTGTTTACTTTTTACTTATGGCTTTTCCTGAAATAATCAACAGTGAGTTAAGAAAATGGAGAACACAATGAAGCTCAAAGTAATTTATCTAAGCTTTCCAACGGACAATAGGTAAGTGCATGGAAGAAAAAGTAGGAAAGCTATGTCCTACCTCTTGGTCAGCCTGGATGCAAATCCCTGCAAATTGGACTTCAATCCCAATACCGTGTGGCAAGAAGAATATTTTAAAAATGGGTTAATCTAGTAATAGAAAAACCTACAAATATTATATTCTTGGGAGTGAAAATATTCAGAGAAAAAAATCCTTTGAAAATAAAGGAGTTTAAGTCCTTTAAACTCTGGATATGACTCTTTGAAGTAATGGAGATGAAATTAAAAAGATTTGAGAGACTGCAGAAACACGTGATCTGAGTCAATATTAAAACACCATATCAGAAGATGAACAAAGTATAAATTTTGTTCTGCATTATGAACTCAACTTTCCCCTAAGGACTGTGCCTTAGAGAACTCTCCAGTTCTGAGCTCTAAAAAATTCTGTACTGGGGCACCCGGGTGGCTCAACGGGTTAAGCCGCTGCCTTCGGCTCAGGTCATGATCTCAGGGTCCTGGGATCGAGTCCCGAATCAGGCTCTCTGCTCGGCAGGGATCCTGCTTCCCTCTCTCTCTCTCTCTCTCTGCCTGCCTATCCATCTACTTGTTATTTCTCTCTGTCAAATAAATAAATAAAATCTTAAAAAAAAAAAAAAAAAGAATTCTGTACTATTTGGTGTGATTTATCTAATACTGCCTAATGTTTTCCTGAAAAATTACATACATACCTACACACAGATAAACACACACACATATATAATACTACAACTTTCAAGAGTTCAAAAACTTCTAAAAACTCATTAATATGTAGATGAGCTATAAAAAGGGCAGAGAGAACTGAATTTACCCTTTCTTACTTTTAAAGAGGAAGTGAAGCCAAAAGAACAAGAAATCACAACTGGTAACCTGGGTATACCTTTAGTCTGTTAAAAGTTTAAAAAATATCCCCAAATATGTAGGTGCCAAATGAGTACTTATACAAGTTCTATGAAACCAAAATCAGTTTGCATGATAGAAACTTTGGATTTAAAAATAATAATAATAAGCCATATCAGATAGAATCTGATTCGATTTTTCAAATCTAGATATTTGTTAGTGATTGCTTAAAGATTCTTATACAGTAGCAGACACTCAGTTTCTGTAGCATGAGATACTTTTAACAGTTTTTCCAGTTTCTCCATGTTTCAAATGTTGTTGCATGTCTTCTTCCTATGCCTTTATGTAATTATAGGCTATAACTGCTTTTGACATTAAATAAAATCCAAATCTGGACTTAGGGTGAGGAATGGGACTTAAAATAATGTCCTTCATTTTTAAAATGTTGAAATAATAATGATCTCAAAGCAATTCAGGAAGCCAAATAAAAAAATAATGTGTAAAAAGTCTTAAAGAGCTGAGAAATAATAAACCTTTTCCCAAATTATTACCATCTTTAAATATTCTATCTCTGTCAAAAATAATATTTGAAAATTCAAGATGACCTACAATACTGTTCTATGGAAATCATTTTCAGACATCATTATGTGTCATAGTCCAAAGCATCTACATTCAGTGAACAGTTATGTAGGAAAGGTGATTTTCTGAATTGGACATAAAATAATTCCTAATGAGTAGCTGAAAAATTATAATTGGGAAATGCAATTTACTTCTTGCTAAAAAAAAGTAAGTGAAAGGAATTCAAATCAATTTTTTATAGATTAATGAGATTACTAACCAGCCATGTCACCCTGGGCCAGTGGAAAAAAGAGAAATAATATTTATTCAGTATCAACTACCTGTAGATACTAGTAGATACTACATAAACATTTCCTTTCCTGGTACAACAAAATTAAGAGAGAGATCTTATTATTCCTAATTTACTAATGGGAAAATGGAAGCACAGAAAGATTATTATGTCATAACCAAATAGCACGCAATAGAACCTGGCCTTAATTTCAGGTTACTGGAGTTCCAGTCAGTTTACCTGCTTTTACTCTATTTTGTTTGTAAAATGACAGGCTAAATTAGAGATCATCTCCAAGGTCTCTTCTAGGTATAATGGAAACCCATTTTGATGATGTTAAGGATACTGTTCCAGTGTTACCACCCAAACAATTTCTACAATATACAGAATTTGGGGGACTTCACCTGTCAAAATACAAGAAAAACTGAACACAAAGTAACATGTCTTCTACTATGGTATACTATTATTACAGTATAACCATGTATAGCCAAGTGTCCATGAAAAAAAGGAAGTACATATTTAAAAGCAGCATGAAGGAAATCTACATGAACACTGTGACCAGAGAAACCAACTTAGGGTGAGGAATGTGACATAAATAGCAACAGTCAGCTCTTCTCACTGGCTTACTGTCCTCATTGATTTTAGTTATGAGTAAAAGAGAAAAGAAGAAAGAGTCACTTCTACGAAGCTGAGGAGACTCCTGTTTCTTGATTTCATTGGTAATTAATCTACCTGAATAATCCAGTTTAAAAAAAAAAAAATCAAAATCAGTGTCACATAAAGCGACTTCACAATCACAATTAGATTCTCACCAGCCCAGTTAAACTATAAAGCACAACATGAAATGTCACCTCCCACTACTGCTGCAAAAGTCAAATTCTGGGTGCCTGGGTGGCTCAGTTGGTTGAGCAACTGCCTTCGGCTCAGGTCATGATCCCGGACTTCCAGGATCTAGTCCCGCTCCCAGCTCCTTGGGGAGTCTGCTCCTCCCTCCGAACTTCTCTCTCATGCTCTCTCTCACTCATTCTCTCTCAAATAAATAAATAAAATCTTTAAAAAAAAAAAAATCTAAAATTCCAAAGATTCCACATAACACATAGAAAAAAGCATAAACAGGAACAATGAAATATTATTATAGTGTTAACCATTAGAACATGTTTAATAAGAAAAGTGATAAGGAAAAAAAAAAAAAAAAGCACCAGAAATCATTTCTACATAAAGAAAGAGGAGGAAATATAACACGGTTGGAATTAAACTCAAGCCAACCCATGGGATGGGTAACTAGACCCATCCCATTTCTCCTCATGGAAATGCTTCAAAGGGCCAATTTAGAAACTGCAGAATACATTAACAATAGTTAATTCAAATCATTTCATAAAACATCTTTTTTTTCTTTTTTCAGCAATATTATCATTCCATTTCTTCATTCAAAAATAATTTGCATTTCAAGGTAATTAATATATGTTCTCAAGAAAATAAGTTGAGAAAAATCTCATTTATATTTTTAAAAGATTTTGAGTCATTCTGTGTTGATGGCAGTGTTCTTAACATAAAGATACCTTGTCATGTGATATAATCATTCATGACAGGCTACTTCTCTTGTAGTCAAAAAGCAAGGAAAAGTATTGCTCCTTATATTCTCAACTGTATTTTTGCTCTAACTGGACTTCCTAGGAGCATTTTATATTTCTTTTGAATTATATTAAACACATAGAAACAGATCACTTTTATCTCTATCATTAGCTGTATGCATATTATAATACCATGTAAGTTCACCTGAATTCACAAGCATTCCAGGCTTTCAGTTCAGAATAATTCAAACATAAAAACAAAGTTAAAACAAGCCTTCTTGGGGAAGAAAAGATTTTGAGTCATTCACCAATTATTGATTGCAAGCCCAAGCACCAAAAACAGTGCTAAACTGCACAGAAGTGAATCATGGTATTGTTTCACCTTATTCTTAAGTATCAGTCACTTAACTCTGTTTTCAAGAACTATATCATTTTATTAACACTGGCATATCCTTTAGCATTGTTTTAGATATCATTGTTCTAAGCCACAAAACTGGTAGGTCAAAATCAATAGTAGGATTACATTAAAAAATCTACAGTTCAAACAATTTTTTTTTAATTTTGTAGAGATTTTATTTATTCGAGAGAGAGCACACAAGCAGGAGCAGAGGGGTAGGGAGAAGCAGACTCCCAACTGAGCAGAGGACCCATGCGGCTCGATCCCAGGACCCTAGGATCATGACCTGAACCAAAGGCAGACAGACACTTAACCAACTGAGCCACCCAGTTTTTATTTTCTACGTAATTCTATGTTATTTTTTAGCCCCATAAAGAGCAAACAAGAGAACCTTGAGACAAATTAAATACCAAACTGCTACCTACAATTAATACTGAACTTATTTCTTAAAAATTTCAGAGAAGGATTATCTATTTGTTACTGTAACTAGTAATTTAGGGAGCATAATCATATCCTAAGTCTGGTTCATTACCAACAATTAGATCTAGAATTTCAAATTAACATTTTCTTGTTTTAAAACTTACTCCATTCTCACTGAATAACTTTGTCTTGACAAATCGTTTCCAGCAAACTTCTAATTGATGCATTCTATACATAGGTATATCCTACAAAATGTTTCCCCTGTTAGAATTCTTATCAACACAATGATTCTGGGTTAATACCCAACTTAATAGAGATATCTTTCAATACACAGATTTTTGGCCAGCCTTTTTTTTTTCTGAGAAAACATTTTTACATATTACTCAAAAATTCAATACAGTAAATGAATTAACCTATGCATAGAAAGAATTGTGAATTACATTCTAATATAGTTAGTAAAACATCAAAATAAAGCTCACAGTAACTATAAGCTGCAGGTGTGCAGATATAATGAAAATACAGCAATGTATTCCATTTGAAGTAAGTACAGTAAATTTAATATTAATTGTTTGGATCACAAAACAATGTTTTAAGCATTAACTTTAGCACCTAGTTTGAAAACCTACTCTGTATGCTGTGTTTTAGTTACTTTTTAATTAACCGGTCAGGCATTTTGGTTAGCAGTCTCAGACATTACAATTTTTCCCATCTAAAATAACAAGAAATTGACAGAATATCTGATTTTCAAAAAAAGACTTTTACATTAAATGGGAGAAGCTTATAACTAGTGACAAATTATGTGCCAGGGAAAAGACAGTTATTTTGTCTTAAAGAAAAAACACATATGACTGTTTCAGAGTATGAAAGAAGATAGTCAAAAGCAGAACTTCAATGGCTATAATAAACTGTAACAAGTGTGAGCTAAGTTTATTTATCCTAGAGTATAATACTTACAAGTAATGCATCCTGAAAAGAAGCACTGAACTGTGTTAAAACTTTTTTCAAAGTTGACAAAGTTTTGATAGGCTTTTTTACAACATTTTATAAAGCTTTTAATGCGAGATATTACATTAATGCCAGATTGGAATTATGTCTTCTTTCTGTTAAAATAATGAATTGATCTTAGTAATCTCAATCTCCTCTGAACAAGAGGCTGTAAAAATTAATCTTAACGTTCTGTTTGAGCAGAGGTTCTGTATCTCTCTAGAACAACATTTTGTGCATTATGTTGATTTTATTACAGTTTTAAGAACAAACAGGGACGCCTGGGTGGCTCAGTTGGTTAAGCAGCTGCCTTCGGCTCAGGTCATGATCCCAGTGTCCTGGGATCGAGTCCCACATCGGGCTCCTTGCTCAACAAGGAGCCTGCTTCTCCCTCTGCCTCTGCCTGCCATTCTGTCTGCCTGTGCTCACTCTCTCCCCCTCTCTCTCTCTGATAAATAAATAAAATCTTAAAAAAAAAAAAAAAAGAACAAACATAACTTCATTACTTCTGAAAGAGCTAAGTTTTCTTAAAATTGTGTTACCGTCTATTTTATTTTTAAATGCTAAATATTAATACCATTAATATATTAATGCAGTTACTATTATAATAAATATTAGTATAGTGATAATATTCCTTGTTCTCAGGTACCTATGCTACTATCTTAATCATGTGTCCAATCTCCTGTAATAACTTTAGATTTTGCCTGCTAAAGATCCTAAATTCAGAAAAATTTTAATATTATATTTTTATAATTATTATATATAATTATATAGAATTATTAATAATTATATATAATATAATTATATTAAAATATATTTTGGTAAATTTTAATATATTAAAATTATTTTCTTAAATTTTAATATATTTTATATTAAATATATTTATATTTAATATATTTATTAAAAATTAATATTATATTTTAAATAATATAAATATTTTAATAGAACTCCCTCTAGAGCTTTAGACAACCATAAAGATATGGTCCTTTACCTGATAAGACCAGGGAAACTAAAATTCAAGTTTGGTATGCTCTACATTTTTAACTAGCTCAACAACACTGTAAGGATTGCACAGGAAGATCTTTGAATCAAAAAAGTTCAACAGTCTGTACATTTTCTTCAGATAAATGTTATTAAAATAAAATACATGCCCAAGATAATACAATGTATAGGAAGAACCTGAGATCTGCTACTACCCTCACTGTCCGTATTTCCTTACCCTCAAGCGAAACAACCAAATCCTTATGAAATAGTTAAGTCCAGGATCCCGAAGGGGAACTGTTCTCTTCTCTACTCAGGTACTATTGGTTACTGCAATATATTAATCACAGCCATTCAGTCTTAATAGTAAGTGGTTTATACTTTTTTTCCATATTTTGCCTGAAGCCTCTGCTAAAAGCTATAGGCTCTAGAAATTGGGTCCTCAACTAATGGTCTCAAGGGAATGAATGGACTAAGGAGGATTCTTCTATAATGTCTTCAAGGACTAGCCTGGGTATAGGCTTCTGTGTTGACAAAACATATTAGCAAGACCATCCCAGGACACAGAGCCAGAATTTCTATGAATAATGACTTCATAGCAGAATGCTATCCTGAAATTTGAGGGATAATGAAGTTAAGCCTAAATTAATGAACTAATGAGGGAAATCTAATTGGAATTATTTGTTTGGAAGATTATTGGTATATTTTTTAATGGTGTTTATCTTTAACCCAGTTTTCTTAAAACCTGAAATGGTAGCTTGTTCCCACTGATCACTCAGATATACAGGAATACATTCTTTATCTAAGTTTCTTTATTGTTTGAGTATTGCCAATGGTAAATACAAGAATAGGCCCTTCCTTTTCACTGGAATGTAATCTGACAAATGAACTGTGTAATCAAAATGCTTAAATTTTATGGAGTGTTATATTTAAGAATAGTGCTTATTAAAACATACATAGTAAGCCCTCCAAAGTAACAATATGTGGAACCAATGCTTAACAACACCTCCTCAGTAATCAGATCTACTACTTAGTCTGAATTTGCAGGTTCTCTGCTTGAAAGAAAGATCAATTTATGACAGGCTAGGAATCCCAGTTGATTTGAGACACAGACAGGAATTTATCCACACTTACAGGTACTTCAGGTAATACCTAGTAGATATGAATAATTTGAGTTTGGTTTCTTAGTTTCTGGATAAAAGAGTAAATAAGGGCAATTTTTTAAAAACTTTCAAGTGACAGAAGTTATTAAAAATATAATCCTAGACTTCTAATAACATCCCAAGCAGAAGTTAATTTTCTGCCCTTACTGGTTGTTTAACTTTCCAATGCACTAGATACTATATATTTTGATCTTACTATGAAGCTTGTATCTGTTAGTAAACACTTCTTGTTGTACCTCTGTAAATGAATCAGACCAAAAAAGGAAAAGGAAGAAGGATGATAAAGAGTAGGAGGAAAAGGAAAAGAAAGGAAAGAAAAATCATCTTTTTTTTAATCAACTTTTTTGTTGTTGTTTTTATACGAATTTATCATTGGAGAGTATTTATGATCATAAGAGGAAAACGGAGGGAGGAAGAGGTACAAACCTTGGAAGTAGACAAAAAAATGACTGCTTATCCTTTACTCTAAGAGCATGTAAATTTGTCGGAGTCACTATTCACTACTGATTAAGATGATTTATAAATCTGGAAGAAATGTTAATTTGTAGAAAGTTCGTAGTAATACAAATGATACTTATAATAATAGGCCTGCAAATAAATTTGATCTAGTAGAGAAGCAAATGATGCCTGTTTATAGTGAAGACAACCTTAAGGATCTCAGATTTATTGCCCTATTGGACATTAATCTATTTAGCATAAAAGTGGGAATCTTATCCCAGCATTCTTTCTTTCAGTGAATTATAAACGCTTCCCTTGTTCCTACAGTCTTTTGAGCCAGTTATATTATACTGCTGGTTCCCTCATTAATAAATTAAATATAACTTCATCATGCATTCATCTAATGTATATAACACTGGACTCACTTTTAGGTTTTGAGTTTTTTAAAAAGTACATTACTTTATTTCTTCTATGTCACAAAAGTCAAGGGCAAACAGGAGAGAATAAAAAAAAAACCTCTCAATAGTAACATTTGCACGTGAGAAAGCTAAAATAAATTTACTGAGGGCATGAAGATTTCCCACGTCTTCAGTTATAGATCCAATAAATGCTTTGAAATAAAGGAAAAACTGACACTAGGCTGACAATGCATTAGAGAATGTCATGCTGCTCTAATAAATGCTTTACTCATCCACTCTTCTAAATTCCACAGCCTCAAAATTCTACCACCTACATAGCCATCTTACTATATTTACATTGAATAGCTCTGTAACAGGTGCTATTGTTTACCTACCCAATATCCACCCCATTCTTATTCCATTACAATCTGGCCAGCCGTGAGCCTCAGGGGAAGATGGCACTGACTTCAACCTCCAGCTGGGAGAGGAGGATGGGTCTGGAAGTAAAAGTCAATCATGCTTATTGTCCCCATCACTCATTGGTTTAGGCATGGGTAGGTGACATAATTTTGGTTAATTAGACAAAAAGATGAATCTATTGATGGTGACACCTCAGAGTTCTTTATGCTTATCAAAAAACAAACAAACAAGCAGATATAATGAAGAGATGACCTGTTTTTCTTCATTTCTGAAATTAATACCTTGAGTAGCTACAGATCTGAAACCCACGAGAGGAACTAGCCTGAAGTAAAAAGATGACCTATCAAAATGGAGAAGCAGATAGACAAAGCCAACAAAGCCAATCCTGGACCTTTCGTTATGTGAAAGCAGCTTTCCCTATTGTTTAAAGGCATTTTAAGTTGGGCTCTTCCTTACTTGGAGCTGGAGAAAGCATAAAAGATACAACTTTGACCATACCTCCAAGTCAGCCCTGTAGCTTTTTTCCCTGTAGTCTCTAAAGAAGGATCTCTACTTACACTTGTTTAGACTTCAAAAGCTGGATCTTTTCCTCCTCTATCTGTACATACTTAGATTCCTAACCTTGACTTTCACAAGGCATGAAACCTCTGGTGATTTATTTCACCTCTCTGAACCCCATTTCCTTCATCTATAGAATAAGGTTAATACATACATCAGAGGGCTTTTATAAAAAGTTAAGTGATGGGTGGCTCAGTCAGTTAAGCATCTGCCTTCTGCTCAGGTCATGATCCCAGGGTCCTAGAATCCAGCCCCACATTGGGCCCTGCTCAGTGAGGAGTTGTCTGCTTTTCCCTCCTCCTCACAACCCTTACCCTCAGCTCACGCACTCTCTCTCTCTCAAATAAATAAATGAAATCTTAAAAAAAAAAAGTAAATAAAATAAAGAAAAATTAGGTGAAATGCAGTATTTTAAAAAAAATGCCTGAGATTAGATAAATGTGGTCAGGAAAGCATCTAACCTGGCTTGGATAAAATCATACACTCAAAATATAACTTTTGAATAGCCAAATTGACATTCCAAATTCCTACTTAATTCACCAACTATCTAAAATCAAGGGGAAAGAAGAAGGTAGAGAAATATATGAAATGAAGTTTGTGGAATTGTTCTATTTAATTTTCTTCTCATCAACTGCTTAAGAAGCACAGCAGCCTATTTCTCTAATCTATGTCCCTAGGTGAAGAGTTCATGATGCTGCTGGCATTTATAAGGTGCCAGGCACTCTAAGTATAGAAAACATTCATTTTTTTGCTGAGAGATATTTCCCAATCAATAACTTGCTCTTTGAGGGAAGGGGAATATGTCTGTACAACATACCGTAGTACACTCAGCAGAAATTAGATTTGAAAACTGACAAAACTCCGAGATTTAAAAAGCACCTTTTTATGTAATGACAAGTACATAAGCAGAGCTCTATATTTTTTATAATATCAACTATGAGATAAGCAACATCACATATCCTTTAAATAATCTCTAATTTAATTATTTATCATCTGTTCTTTTTATAGACTTTTCTTTTCCTGGTATTCTTCTTTTGTTTGAAAGATAATAAGCTTTTAAACTGGGACTAGAAGAATTTCTTAGCCACCATGAGGCAAGTTTACTTTTGGAGAGGAAAAGTATAAGGTCATCACCGCACTTGCGGTCACACTCCCCCAAGGAAAAGTAATTTTGTTTCTTTGGACTATGTATTGATTTTAAGGTATACGTTAAAGGTACCTGTATAGTCTTTGAAATTACTCTGTATTCTTATCCTAATCCATTTAAAGGGCTGAAACTTCTCTAGCCTGACACCAATATTAATTTTTTTCTTTCTTCTTTCTTTCTTTCTTTCTTTCTTTCTTTCTTTCTTTCTTTCTTTCGGTTAACCTGTTTTTTTCCACTGAGCTATATTGGGACATATCTAACTTTGATACATTATGTACCTGAAATATCAGGAAAATATCCCTGTCTCAGCATGCCATTTCTGTCCACAGTAATTTAGACATTCTTCATGCTGCATTTATGTCCACAAGGGTAATAGTCCTTACATTAAAAACCAGCCTTCAAGAAGTGTTTCTCCCTTCATGAAGTCCATTACTGCTTTTCTCTCTCTGACCCTGCACTGCCTTCAACTCCCACTGTTTTTAATAAGCAACTCAAATGTGGTAAACTATCTTCTCCGTGCTGAGGGCAAAAGCACCAACAGATACATGATAACATGGTTTGGAAGAACACATTGAAATAAGCCCATAATTCTAGTCCTAAAATACCCCACTGCAAACAAAGTCTTAAAATTATTTTCAAACCCTAAACTTTAGTCTGATTCCTCTAGTCCACTATTTTTTCTTCTGTCATATGTGCTCTAATGAGACAGCAGATAATATAGGTGTTTTCAAAGGTCTGCTTACACAGACATGGGGCAAGTGTTCATCAAATCACTAAAAATAAGACACAGGTAAATCAAAGAGAGGACGAAGTACCTCCCTAGGGATTGACAGTCTCAATTCCAAACAAATCTCAGAGTCCACTTCATGCAAAGATTTAAAAAGAGACAGTCACAGCTTTTAAATTACGGAAATAGTATTTTAGACAAAACAGTAAAAAAATCAAAATAGATACCTCATTATACAGTGGATTAAATGTCCATGAGCAACTCAAGAACGTATCAGCTGCACTAGATTACAAAGCAGGATGATACTGTGCAAGAGTAATTTTGATATTAGACACATGAACCTAATTTCAAATCCCATCCCTGGGGGGTTTTAAGCAAGTTATTCACTCTACTTATCTCTAAAATGTCACTAATTTGTAGGGTTCATGTGAGGATTAAGAAAATATATCATGTCCCTAGTATAGGAAAACCCAGTAGGCCACTAACAAGTCATAGCTAATGGTAGTAAGTACCTTCATCTTTGCACACTTTATGTTGAATGTGCACCAAACCACTGTTTGCAAAGTGTCTTTTGGAGACTTCTATCACTAAGTGATTTTCACAGAAGCCATCTTGATAGAGCTGGGGTAGTGGAGAAGGGGGTAGAGGTAGGGATATAGGTAGTACAAAGCAAACAGGTTCTAGGATCATTAGATCCTTGTGGCTGATTTTACATATGTGAGTACGGAGAAATATTATTTTCATAAAAAGAATTCTAGTACTAAAAAAGAAAAAACTGAAAATCATCAAATGATGCATGGCCTTACAGTTTTAAACCTGTAAGGTTTCAGGCTCTGTCACCTTCTTAGAATCTAATGTTTATTGGGATGCCTGGGCAGCTCGGTTAGTTAAGCATCTGCCTTTGGCTCAGGTCATAATCCCAGGGTTCTGGGATTGAGTCCTGCATCAGGCTCCTAGCTCAGCAGGAAGCCTGCTTCTCCCTCCATTTGCCCCTCCCTCTGCCTGCTGCTCCCCCCTACTTGGGCCTCTTTCTCCCTGACAAATAAGTAAATAAAATCTTTAAAAAAAAAGAATCTAATGCCTATATCCACGAGTTAAAAGTTTTCCCATCTGTGTTAATGAATTGATGTTAAGCTCTTCTCTTGTTCTCTTGTCTGTCCTCGTCTCCCTGTCTTTCATCTCCACTCTACTATCCATCTCTCAATTCTCCTTAAGACAAACTGCACAGGTTCATACACATACACACATTATCTTTAGTCATATTAATAGACAATGATAACTAGACTACAAAAAGAAAATAAACCAACATTTTGGCCTGATTTGCTCTATCCTATAACACAAACAAAATCAGGCACAATACTACAACTTAATATCTCTATTAACCAACACTATATACCAACACTGTACACAACTTTATCTTACCATCTCTGCCATCCTTTGACTTTGGTAAATCTGCTGTCAAATAATTCTGTTCATTCAGATGTGTAAGATTTTGGCAGCTATGACACAGGTAGAAACCTGTGTCTTACTATCAATTGTTTATAATAGAGTGATGAAAAGATTAGGCAGGTGATCCACTCATTTTTATAAGTGATTAAGGTTCCCAGAGATAGACTTATAGGTTAGAAATGGTAAGTCAATGCAAAAACCCCCTGGAAATTTCTCTAGAGATGTATAAAAATATGAATCACAGCATACATAATAACACTGTTTAGCAAATTATATAAGTCTTCTCTTATAAAACTAAGACATTATCATCTTAGCATAGAAAACTTAGCTGGAATTGTATAACCTATAAAATGTCATCATATGAATCAAATTGTGGAACTCAATGTTTTATTTGACTTTTAAACATCACACTATCAGAAGAAAGCCAGGCACACAATCATGTGACCCGTGCACACTCCCTACTAAATACACAAACACATTCAGTCTCTCCAAATAAATATTTGAAGAAGGCAACCTTTATTTAACAACCCGGCTAATAATTCATGTTTGAACTCTGAGATTAAGAAAGGCGGGGGGGGGGGGATACATAGTTCTAAATGTAATAAATTAATATAATTCCTTTTTTTTTTTTTAAGATTTTATTTATTTATTTGACAGACAGAGATCACAAATAGGCAGAGAGGCAGGCAGAGAGAGAGTAAGGGAAGCAGGTTCCCTGCCGAGCAGAGAGCCCAATGCAGGGTTCGATCCCAGGACCCTGGGATCATGACCTAAGCCAAAGGCAGAGGTTTTAACCCACTGAGCCACCCAGGTACCCCTAAAAATACATTTCTTAACAGCATTGTTCATTCCTTATCCTTCTCTGTGTAACTTGTTCTCTACATTTTAGTTTGGGGGCTTGACAAGGGGGCAGAATTAAGATCTAATAGGTTCTTAAACTAATGAATGACACCTCACTAGGTTTTATAACAAAGGAGGAATAGTTTCCTACTTCAGTCTTCAGATTAATTTAATGACAGAGAGTCTTCTTTCTTAATGTCTACATAGCATGTATGCATTTTATGGAAGGAAGTGTGTATACTGATTTACATTATTATTAGTGAAAAGTACCAGACTGAAGGTAAGATACAACATAGTCATAATTTTAAATACTACCAAAGGGGTACTCTAGAGACTCTAAACTAAAATTCAATTAGTCATTTTACAAAAAGGTGTTTAAAAAAAAAAAGCAGTTATAATTATAGTAGATGATAAATGTATTGAGATGTCAATTATGATCCCCAATCTCAGATCTAGGCAGAACATATAGCAAAATGGTCAAATGAGTTTGTTTCATGAGGTCATAAGCAAAGGAGAATATCTGACAAAGGTCACAGACACAAATGTATTTGAGATCAAAGAATAATTTCTACTTCTATGTAACATCTCTCATTCTCATTCCAGGCTTCTATGGAATAAAAGATTGAGATGAATTTGACATGGAAAACACAAAGGAGAGAGAGAGAAAACCTAAAGGGAGCTCCTTCTTGGTAGTATTAATAACATTTAAAATTATATTTGAAATAAATAGGTAAAATCATTTACAAAGGCAAAAGCCATATATTAATAATTAAATGATGATCTTCTAATCACATTAAAATTTGAACTGAATATAATGTCCCAGAACTAGAGCATTTGTTTTATTCAGTTAAATTTTTAGCAAGTGAAAGAAAAATTTTGTTTAATCCTCGACCAAAGTATTTTAAAAAAACATTATATAAGTTGACAGTTTTGCTTAAATAAAATGAATAGTGTCTTGGGAAATCGAAAAAAATACAGTTTATGTTCACAAAGAACTTATAGTTTAGAGGAAAGAATGACATACACAAAGATGATACTGTAACAGCTACAACTGAAATATGTACAAAATGCAGTAGAAAACATTCAGATATGAGGACAGAAAAAAATATGAGTTCTAAGCCAATCAGAAAAATCTTTCCAACACAGATGCAACTTGAATAGACACAGTAAGGATGGGTAATAATTTGATGAGCTGATAAGTGGGCAGAGAACTGTCTAATCAGAGGGAAAAGAGCATACAAAGGCTCAGAGATGCTCAGAGACCACATTTTCCTTGAATGTTGGGGTGCAGATCCAGAACGATGGAAAAGAGTTTGAGTCCATTTGAGATGTCCTATGATACATCTTTTATTTTAATCTATAACATTTTTAATTATTAGTTTGGTTTTCCCCTGGCATCCCTGTGAGCACCGGCTTTATTTTGCTTTATTTTCTGCCACTTTTTATTAATAAATAAGATATATAGAGAAAAGTCCTGAGGTCATAAATATACAGCTCAATGATTTTTCAGTTTGGGCATACCCATGAAAACACCATCCAGACAAGAAATACTGTATTTATTGCCCAAACAGAAGGCCCACCATGCCACTTGCCAAGCACTAATAATCCCTCACCCCTGCCACCCCCTCCTGCAAGTAAATAATACCCTGACTTCTAACATCATCAATAGTTTAACCTGTCTTTGAAATTTATATAAATGAAATAGGGTACATATTCTTCTATGTCCGCTTTCTTTCCCTCAATGTGATGTTTGTGACATTCATTCATATCAAAAATGGCAACAGTTCATTTCTGTAATTGCTGTGTAATATTCCCTAAGATGAATTCACCACCATAAATGCATATTCATCCACTGCATTGTTAAGCGATAACCTTGCATTGCTTTCAGTTTGAGCATGTTATGAACACTAGTGCATTCCTGCACATGTCATTTGGAGAACATGTGTACTCAATTCTACGGGGCTTATACCCAAGAATGGATTTACTAGGCCATTAGGTTGTACAAAATGCTTGCACAGATTTATACTCTGACCAATAGTATATGAGAGTTTCACTTGCTCTGTATTCTTACAAAACCTGAAATTCTGATTTTCATCTTCCTGCCGAGTGTGTAGTAGTTTCTCATTGTGAATATAGTTCACATATCCTTGGTGACTGAGTTGAGGAGATGCTCATATTTTCCTATGATTTTTGGCCATTACCCTAATACTAAATGGCCTAAATTAATTCTTTTGCATTCTATTTTTAATGCACTTAGCAGGCCTTTACATCATCATCATTGTCACCTGACAAAGGGAGTGTTGGGGCTAGGGACTGCTGAAGAATATTTTAAACAATTATTGATAGCAATATGTCTTTAAGAAAGAATTCTCTTCTTTCCTTTTTCTTGTTTCCTACAATCTTTATTCTTCTATTATTCTAGTCTATTTTGTCCACCCAATCTGTCTTCTTTCCTTCTATGTTTCCAGTCCAAAAAGGTCAATAAATAGAAGGCAATTAACAATGTCCAAGCACTGTCTAGAGAGTTCAATAGATCAATAACAAGTTTACATCTGAGACCTAGACTTCTTACTTAAGGGTTGCCAAAGGTTTGAGAGTTTTTGTTTGTTTGTTTGTTTGTTTAATAAATGAAACAAGTAAACATGCCTGACTACTTATGTGAAAATAAATGGACCCTTCATAAAATTTTAACAGGATAAATATAAATGTCTCCCTTTTGTTTTAACTTCTGTTATGAACAGTGTTTTTAAAAAAATATCAGAAGCATTGTAAAGAAATATCGGAAGGAAAGTGGGGAAAAAATGGTATCTATTGTAAAAAGAGAGCAATAAAAGATACACATGGGTGCTTTCTTTCACTCTCCCTAAAGACCAAATATAAGTCACATTTGGCAAAACTAAAGTAGCCATGACCTTTTCCCTCCTCTGCATGATTAATTACTTAACGTCCTATTAATTGGAAGATGTGGCTGAATTTCAAACACTTTCATTTTCTGTGCGTATCATCCTGTACTCTAACTGGCGATTAAGCTGTTCATCAAAGGTGAGCCAACAAGGTCATCTGAGCAGTATCTCTTCAGCTATTCATTATCCATCTTCAATGGTAATTAACAATGGTAACATTTCCATAAATCAACATCTTTCTGATTATTCTCTGATGATAAACAGTCAAAATGTGTGCATCCCAGCCCACCCCTTTTAATTTTATATTTAAAAAAAAATTCTAAATATACCACAGAGAAAACTCAGGTAAAATATTATAGGAGTTTGATCATTTAAAATGTATGAAGAAAATAAAGTTCTATACCTTTGAAAGATAAATACACACCTATGCACAAAACTAAACGGGTCTGCTGGCAACCCAGGAGACATACATAAGAAGCAAAGGATGTCAGCCACCTAATACCAATTTATTCCTCTGACAAGAAAATTATGGCTCAGTTCAGCTTCTGAGATAACCATTTGCCTACTCAGCCATGGAAGGTGACAATTTAAAACAGAAAGCAGATTTAATTCACCTTACTCTCAAAATACACATTAGAGGGGGGACCAATAAAAACCTGTCAAAGAATATAGTTACTATATTCTTTTCTGGAACCATAATTGGGAAATGTAATTTTTAGGTACAGTTTTGTTTACTTTGTGCACTTGTGGTGTACTGTCATTTATTGCTGATGTTTTGAGCTTTTTGGCTCTATACATCAGATTACTTAGTAAATTCAGAAATGCTATTGATAAAACTATCTTCCTTGGTTCACTTGAATTGACATTTTCATCTCCAGTGGCCAGTCTAAAATTGTCATTTCTTTTTCTTTTATAGATTTTATTTATTTATTCAACAGACAGAGATCACAAGTAGGCAGAGAAGCAGGCAGAGAGAGAGAGGGGGAAACAGACTCCCTGCTCAGCAGAGACCCCAATGTGGGGCTCAATCCCAGGACCCTGAGATCATGACCTGAGATGTAGGCGGAGGTTTAACCTACTGAGCCACCGTGCCTCTAAAATTGTCATTTTTAAAGTTCACTCACTATAGGAATGTCTTTCTGAATTTATAGAAAATTAATTATAAAGTATTTTTAAAAGATCATAATAACACTGAGTGTGGTGCATAAACAATGAATCTTGGAACACTGAAAAAATAAAATTAAATTTAAAAAGATCATAATAAAAGTACTGAAAACATGTGTTAAAACTTAAATTATCAGCAACAGGTAATCAGCTTATCAAATATATATATGATTATGTATAATAATTGCATAATGATTATATATTACTACATGGCATATTAATATATTATGTTGTTAAATATTATGTTGTATATTATTATATATACATGATTATATATAATGTATAGGTATAATCTGTATTTATTTCTAAATATTAGAAGGAAAATAGTTCATGCTTTGTAATATTATATTTTAGTATTCCTGTTGACATTTTTAATTTTTACAATTTAATAAATTATTGCTAAACATATACATACAGAGTTTGGAATTAACCCCAAATTAATATGTAGAACTGAAGGCACAAATATTAGTCTGATAGTACTAATAAATGATGCATTATAAAATAATATGTCTAGATGGCTACTGTACATTAATGTGTTTTTCACAAGTAAGAGAAAACACAACTCAGACTGGCTTAACCAAGAAGATGCATTATTTCACAAAACCAGAAATCAAAGGATATATCAAAGTCTAGATAGAGAATGAACAGGGAACAGCCCTATTTATCTAAAATCTGCCCAGAAAAGACCTCCTCCTCCATTTGACAATTTTGTGTCCTGGCTCCCTCTCCTCAGAGCCACTTGTATGCTTGTAAGCAGAGCGACAATGAGATAAGGCTTCTCCCCATCATGGACTATAAACCCTTCCTTTCAGTCTGATTGTACTAAACACATGTCATTTAACTGAATAGGTATTAAGCAAATTGATCTTCCATTTTAGGTTATTTTAAAAGAATTCTGTTTGCTATGCTTTTATGTGTTTTTTTTCTTGGTATTGTTTACATTTTGCCTTTTTATTAAATAGGAAAAAAAAAAAAACAGGGGTGCGTGGGTGGCTTATCCAGCTGGGCTTCTGCCTTCTGAAGCTCATGTCATGATCTCGGGGTCTGGGGATCAAGCTCAGCATCAGGCTCCTGGCTCTTTGGGACACCTGCTCCTCCTGCTCATGTTCTCTCTGTATCTTTCTGTCTCAAATACATAAATAAAAATCTTAAAAAAAAAAAAAACAAGAACCACAAATACATATATTTTTCCAGTCAGATATAACAAAAACATAATGAGCATTCTTGAAGAATACAGGATTATAGAAAAGTTATTGCAGGAAAGGCAAAGACAAAAATAAGGTTCATAGGTGTGGTCAAGTAGCTTGCCCATTAGTAGTTTACTATAACAAATGACTGTGTTACACCAAAAGTATGAAAATGATACATATTCCAAAGCCATTCCCTCAATACTGGGTAAACAGAATGATTCTCACCTTGAGGCATCTCAGGTGGCAGATAATGAGGTTCTTGGGCACTAACATGTACCCATTCGAAGTCATCATATAGATCCTGGTGGTAATCACAGGCCCCTAGACCATCATCAAAAGTACAGCCACCTAAGAGAAGAGAAAAATTATTGTTATATTCTTTACAGATTTGCTAAAAATTGAGAATGTGCTGGAGAAGGAAAGATTATTTTGAATATGTAAAATGGCACTCAATAATAATTGGTACTCCTGTTTTTGACTATTCCCATTAAATTTTCACACAAAATGAATTTGTATCAGTAGTTTCTGTTTGAATAAGAAACCAGTTTGAGCCTCAGAAGGAAGGCTAAGGCACAGATTTTGAAAGACTAAAAATAGTAAAAGATACTTGTATAGCGAAGCTTTCCTGAAATACGCAAACCACCTGAAATCTAAATAGATTTTAACAACTTTGGTGCAGAGAAGGGAAAAAGTAAAAATTGTCTTTTTTCATGATGCAAGTTCAAAAAGGTGAAGTTAATATTTAAATCTTACCAAACTCCTTGCTTGAAAAGAACACTTTGAAAGAACATTTGAAATAGCAAATGAAACAAATAAAGCTTTAAAGCATCTATAAGTGTTTGAGGTCAGTGATACATTCATTCTTCCATACCTTATTTAGATTACTTTCATATACACTTACGACTTAAAAGGAGGGAAAAAACTAAAACGTAAAACTGATCAGATTTAGTCTGTAATTACTCTCACCATTACCACTTTATTTAATAACCTTTTTTCAAAAAAATAAATGGAGGTAGCCTTTCCTTTTATATCAATCATTTTTCCTGCCCCCCCCCCTCAGGGGTAATTTTATGGCAGAAGTAAAATGATTACTTTTGCTTCTCAGCGTACATATACAGGCACACAAAACTCAACATACTTAGTTTATTCATTTCATGAAAATAAGAACTGGCCTGTATGTCTAATCTTGAAAGAAAATGGATTAGAACTAATGAAAATTCAGCAGTGGGTTTAATGAGAAAAACCAATAACCTGTCTCCTTTCAAGTAAGTTATTTGTTTAGTTTCCATGGGGATCTCTGTGAAGAAATTCAGTGAATTCTCTGACCAAATAGCAGACTACAGAGTGTTAAACTTTTGGCCTATAAATTCTTCTCCATGAACAAGGAACTTTTTTTTTTTTTTTTAAAGAAAAGTTTGCAGCTTATATATAAAAAAAAATAAATAAATAAAAATCACTTTCCTCACCAAAGACGGAGATAAGCCAAGAAGGCAAGATCAGATATGTTCAGATAACATTACAGCCCTAATAACCATTTTTGAAAGCAGACCATGTATGGGGGCATCCTTGAATCATTCTTATGACTACATCAATCCTTTAAAATAATCAAACTTCAGTAGCTTGAAAACTTAATAATGTCTTTTAAATATCCTAAAATAGCCTCTTATAAATGCTTTCATGGAAAATGATGTACATCTTAATTTAAAATTAATCAATGGAAAAAAAAGGTTGCTAGGAAATGCATCTTCACATAGCAAGGGAAAAGTTTTTCTCAAGATATAATTTGCTATCATAAGCCCAAAATGACTTACTGCTTTGTAACATAAGCCGTCAGGGCCCCCACTGCCCTTTATAATAGTGTGAGTAGCCTCTGTATATAAATTTGAATTACAGATGGAACCTACATTGGCTCATTTGGAAGACAAATGACATTAATTGCTGCCCTTCATAGCCATGGTTAATTTTAGACTCCAGGATTCTGACTAGTAATAACCACTGGAAGTATCTGTACAAAAGAAGTGGGTCAACCCTTACTATTTGTTGTTGCACATCACTGCCCTATCAGTCAAGAGTTTTGGAAATAGTTATTAGTCCACTTGACTTGATTGATAAGAAAATTTTCAAAAAGATGATTTTTACTACTGCAGCTTACAATAAATTCTAATCTGAGATGTATCATATATCTGTTTGCAGCACATAGGGCATATCAATAAATCTCCCATAAAACATTTTTTTAAATCTTTTTGTATTTTATATTTCAAGGGTAAATACTTACACCGTATACTGAACTAGATGACAGGAAATTTAAAAAACAAAAAACAAAACAAAAAAAAAAAAAAAACCTGCTCCTGGCCTGATGAATGCATAGTGGCACAGCATAGACACATGCACCTGCGCGCGCAAACACACACATACACACAATGTGTTACAAAGGAAAATGACAGTATGACCAAAGTCAAAGAGAACACAAATGAACTGGCTACCTACACCAGGGAGGGTTAGAGAAAGCTGCATGTCCTTAGGCCTATTAAGACCAGTAAAGATAAAGCTGGGCCAGAATGGCAATGGGACCAAAATTAAAGAAAAAGCAAAAGCAAAGGCATGCAACTCTAAAGAAACATGGGACTTTGGGGATCTCAAATATCCTCAAAAATTTCTGTATTATGAAAATGAAGAAAAGTATGTAGGGGACAGTCAGAAATACAACTAAATATGAAAGATTTTAGATATAAAATGCTTAGATTTTAATCTGTAGTTGTACTGAAGACATCAGAGGATTTTATCCAGGAGTAGGAAAAAATTCAAGCCATGCTAAAAATAACAGCAACAACAATAATAGTAGTAACAACTCTAATTGTCACGCATAGCTTAAAGAGAAATGGAGGAAAATGGAAGTAGAATGTTTGGCTCAACCTTACAGCAGATAACACATAACAGATAACACAAGAAAATACACCCTGAGGTAATCCCATTATATACAAGCCCTGTTTACCATCTAAGGCTCACTAGAAAGTCTTATAACACAGTCTTCTACTACATTGTCTTCTCTACACATGTTTCTGAGTTCAACACACCTTCAGACACAGCATTAAAATCTACTTAAAGGAGAAGCATCTTAGCAAGATTCTAATTCATAAAAACATAGCTAATGAACTTAACATTTCTCTGAGCTAGACAGCACAACAAAAAGAGGCAAGATATTAAAGAACTTTTAGGTAGAGGGGATGAAAAATCAAGGAAGCAGCCTACATTTCAGTTGTATTTGCCACCAGTAAGACCAAAATGAGTATCTGCAAATCATGTCAGAGAAACCACAATCCCAAATTCCTTGACCCTTGGAGGAAAATCACTTCTGAAGAGCCATTTCACAGATTGCTAATTCCTCCCTACCAATCAAACATCTAACTACAGCTGCAATGGTCAGCTTCCTCTATCTCAATCCTTAATGGTGCTTTGCAAACTGTTCACCTAAAGATAAAAATCAAGCTAATTTGGATTTGCCTGAATTTCTTTCCATTCCTAAAATGCTCACTGAAAGGACTGGTACTAAGAAACATCAGTATCTGGGGCGCCTGGGTGGCTCAGTGGGTTAAAACCTCTGCCTTTGGCTCAGGTCATGATGCCAGGGTCCTTGGACCCAGCCCCACATCCAGCTCTCTGCTCAGCAGGGAGCCTGCTTCCTCTTCTCTCTCTGACTGCCTCTCTGCCTACTTGTAATCTCTGTCTGTCAAATAAATAAATAAAATCTTTAAAAAAAAAAAAAAGAAAGAAACATCAGTATCCCAACCCCAAAACGATGTTGCCTAAACATTCAGCATTTAAACTCTTGACTCTTTATTTAAACAGATGGTGACAGACTTGATGAAAGAAAGAATACTAAACTCAGTCTTCTCTGATGTCAAACTTTTCAGTAAAAACCAGTGCTGGGGTTAATTTAGAACAAAGTTAAATCGGAGAAAAATAATTTCAAAAAATTAAAAATAAGTAAATTAAATTAAAAAAATAAAATTTAAATAATTAGAGAAAAATAAAAAGTCAATAGAGCCCCGGACAGCTCTGAGCATTTTGTAAAGGGCGTTCTTTTTACAGATACTGTACTAGGGGCTCTGGGATGGCTCAGGGTCCTTTAACCAACTCCTGATTTGGACTTAGGTCATACTATCAGGGTCCCAAGATTAAATCCTGCCCCCAGGCTTCTTGCCCAGTGGGGAGTCGGCTTGAGGACTTTCCATCCCAATTCCTCTGCCCCTCCTCCCACTGACCTGTGCCTGGGCTCCCTCTCTTGCTCCCTCATTCTCTCTCACACAAATAAATCTTTAAAAATAAATAAATAAATAAATAAAAGAGATTGTACTAGGATATTTCACATTCTCCCCCTCCAGAGCACTTGCGTCCAGTCTTAATTTCCTGACTAAATAGAATAGCAAGAAACATATGAAATTTTCTTTCATGGTTCTTTACTATATATAAAGAACAAACTTCATTTAGTTGAAGACAGATTATTTTTCTTTTTATTTTCTTAAATAGTTTAGAATAACAAGGTTTTAAAAAGAGAAACTCTTGGACAAAATATGTTGGCAAACACAATATCCTTAGCACAGCTGTTAATGGTCTTCAAAAATGGACACAATCTTTTCCAATTGTGAATTAAGCTGTAATGCAAATTCGCTCATGTAAGTGATCATCAACTCTGTAATGATCCTTCTTCCATTAAGAACAAAAAGAAAGATTGACACATGTTACATTAGGACACATGGAATACTGAATTAAACTAACTTTAAATAGATCATCTTTATCTATGCTAATAAGAAACCATAATATAAGTTTACTGATATAATCCCCAAAATTCATTACAAAGAGGCCAATACACTTCACAAAAAAAATTCAGAAGAACAGAAAGGAATTTATTACTAAATATTTTAAATGTTAATTCTACGTATAATCTGAGTCAATACAGTCTATTCCCAGAAAAAAAGATTATTGGAAAAAGGGTAAAAATTAATGCTTTTATATAAAGTTCTTATTTCTTCTGAAATCTACTGGGTTATCTTAATGGCTTTTTTGTTGTTTTTCTTACAATTCTGGGACTACTGAAGTTAAAAAATAAAAATTAACAATGCCATGAGCAATGTTTAGGTAGTTTACATCTGCTCTAAAAATAAGCAACATTTTTTTCTTGATTTAAGTACTGAAGTTCAAGTAAGAAAAAAAATCCAAATAGATACAAAGTACAAATACCTTTGGGAACATAAATATGAGTCACTTGTCATAATACATTGCTCTGATTCAATACTAAAGAGGATCTACTGAAGAAAAATTAGAAAATTCATGTAAAAGAGTTGCTTAAAAGATAATCACTTCAGACCAAAAAAAAAAAAAAAAAAAAAGAAAGAAAGAAAAAAGAAAAGTCTTTTACCCTGCTAGTAACTAATTAGTATGTGAAAATATTATTTGAGCCTAGTTCCTTCATAAAGGAAAAGAACTTGAAACACATTTGTGGAAATCCAAACCCATCATTTATTGATAGATGTAAATGATTCTTAATGATCAGAGAAGAGCTCATTTCAAACACACCCCTAAATTATCTAATTGTTCATCCCTAAAGTTCCATTTCTAGCCAAGAATATATGTTTAATATATATAATCCAAAACTACTTAGCTTGTAAGACTTCTATTCCAACTGTCTGTGATTCAAAGCAAATCTGACTGAGTAATCTGCCTTTAATAAGACTGAATTAGCCAGAATAGAATAATAAACCCAAATTCACTCCCCTCCATCTTTGCAGAGGCAATATTAAAATCCCCTAAATTTCAATGGATAAAACTTAAGGAATTTCAAGGGTGCCAGGGTGGCTCAATCAGTTGCTCAAGCAATGGTCCCAGGGTCCTGGGATCAAGCCCTACATCGAGCTCCCTGCTCAGCAGGGAGTCTGCTTCACCCTCTCCCTCTGTTGCTACCCTTGCTTGTGCTGTCTCTATGTCATAAAAATAAATAAAATCTTTAAAAAGAAAAAAAAAAACTTGAGGAATTTCAAGGAACTGACACACACACCACTTCGGTGGTAGGAGAGAGACAGTTTTGAGACACAGCAAGAAGTGAAGGTTCAACACATACATAGCTTGCTATTTTACTTCTATGAGCTTTAATCTCCATTCCAGTATAATCAAGACAGTAATAGCTACAGTACAGTTAATTGTGTGAGTATTAACGATAATGCATGTAAAGTCCCTAACACTCAGCAAGTTTTCTGTTAACAGTAGCCTTCTTTTCTCATGTCTCATTCTTGACAGTTTATTATCTATATATGCTGTACAGATGCAAACCTATGCACATATCTAAGTACTAAAGCCTAAACGAGAAACTTACAATTTCCATATAATTTACTCAAAAAGTTGAAAGCATTTCCGTAAAGGCAGTATTACCATATTACCATCATCAGATATGCTTTCACTTAAGAAATACCTTCCTTTAGATCAGGGGTCAGCAAATATTATCTGTAAAAAACAAGTTAATAAATATTTTCAGTTTTGCAGGCCTTACCATTTCTTTTTTGTTTTCTTTTTCTTTTTAAAGATTTTATTAACTTGAGGCACCTGGGTGGTTCAGTGAGTTAAGCCTCTGTTTTACACTCAGATCATGGTCTCCGGGTCTTGGGATCCAGCTCCGCATCAGGCTCTCTGCTCAGCAAGGAGCCTGCTTCCCCTTCCCCCTCTGCCCACCTCTCTGCCTACTTGTGATCTCTCTTTCTGTCAAACAAATAAATAAGATCTTAAAAGAGAGAGAAAAAGAGAGAGAGAGAGAGATTTTTCTTAATTTATTTGAGACAGAGATAGCATAAACAGGGGGAGGGGTAAAGGGAGAGGAAGAAGCAGACTCCCCACTCAGCAGGGAGCCCACAGTGATGCTGGATCCCAGGGCCCCAAGATCATGACCTGAGCCAAAGCCAGATGCTTAACCAACTGAACCACTCAGGCACACCCAGGCCATACCATTTCTGTCTCAACTGTATGTCACTGAAGCAAGAAAGCAGCCACCAAGAATACCCACCAAATGGATATGGCGGTATTCAAATTATAATTCTATTTACAAAAATGGGTGGCAAAATAGATTTGGCTTCTGTGTCATAGTTCAGCAACCCCTGGTTTAGATCATTTGATCATAAGCTGCTGCTTTTTTTTTTTTCTATTTTGATATTTATTTATTTATCTGAAAGAGAGAGACAGAGATAGGGACAAAGAGAGCACATGCAGGAGGAAAGGGAGAAGTAAGCTCCTCACTGAGCCAGGAGCCTAGTGTGGGGCTTGATCCTGTGACCCTGAGATCAGGACCTGAGCCGAAGGCAGATGCTTAACCAACTGAGCCACCCAAGTGCCCAAAGTATTCTTGAAAATTATATGTAATATATAGTCTGGTTAAAAGCTTAGAACCAAGGGTCTTTCATTTCTGCATCACCTCTACAGGACTGAATTTTTTTCCCCATATATCAAGACAAGCAGCAGTGGTCCACAGCCAGGAACTGAACTGATTGAGTTTGAATGACAGAATTACATCTAAAACCAAATCAGATTATATGGCTGGACAGAGATTCAAGTCAGAAAGTGAGAATATGGAAATGCCAAAGAAACTCTCAAAGTCCTCTAGTCTGGGTTCCAAACTTTTACACAAAGGGAAATAAATATATTTTATATCATGATTCAGTTTCTACATGCATATAGACATGCAAATATTTATATGCATAGTATGTGTGAACAATCACACTCTTTCAATCATTCATTATCTCATTCTATGGATCACTAATCCAGTGCTCTTTCTATAAATGGAATAAAATGAAGAGTAGTTGTATGAATCAGGGGAGTAGACAGATATGAAAAAAAAAAAAAAAAGAACTACCAATCCTTTGTCTCAAATACATGTGAATACCTGTCCACTATGGGAGGGGACCCAGAAGATAGGTGTGAGCAGTCCAAGTTTCCATACCTAATTTCCAGGGCTCAAGATGAAGTCCAAAAATAAGCCTCTGACAGACATGTGCAGCCTGGCAATATGTGACCATCCAACTTCATTATGGAGCTAATGGATGATTACGTGCCAAACAGCCATAGAAATGATATCACACGTGAAAAGAGGTTTATTCAAATATAAGAGGAATGTATTAATGAAAGGCACCTCATAGTAGAAAAAAATTAAAATTGCTCAGTCACAAATCAAGAAACTATCAGAGCCAAGATCTGAACCCGGGCACTGTGGGTTCTTTACTCTTAACCTCCCCACATTAAATGGCTCCTCAAAATCAGGGGAGATTAGGTATTTTCTGAATCACCCAGTACAGCTCCTTCCACTGGTCAAATCCCCTGGTATTACTCAACACAGAGCACATTACCTATCCCACCCATATGACGTTATGGTAGTACTCCATCATTTGAACATAAAACATAGGGAACTTCAAACCACATCCCATATCGAAGTCTCTCGGGCTTAATGCCACCGACAGGAAAGGGTCTTTATTGGATAGAGCTGTAAAAGCCTAGCTGATTAACCAGTAACTTTGGCAAAGAATTTCATTGAAACAGGGTCACTTCAGGCTGAGAATTCATATGTTCACAACACTGTCCTATCCTCCTTGCTTAACAACCTTTACTTCTCACCTCATCTCCCCCAAAACAGGTATAAATAAGAAGCTTTTCTATCTTTGAAAACATTAAAATAAAGTAAAAGCAATTTGTTCTGGAAATTTTTACAGTAGCCTTAACATTAATCCTACTTTTAAAAGCCAGGTGTTTTACCCAAGATCATTAGTGTATTTACACAAATATCTCTTCCTATTTTTTATCCTTGTATCTATCCCAGTAAAATCTCATCTTTTTTGCTTAGCGTTAGATACACAATCTAGACAAACCCATTGAACAAAGTAATGGAGAGTAAATGTACTGAAAAATAAAATTCCCAATTGAAGCCATATTTACATTTCAGTAAAATTGGAAAACCATCCAAGCTCACACTTAAACATTTCTTTGTTTTGTTTTGTTTCTCATGAAGGGATTGCTGGTGGGCTCTACTTCCTGGCTTATTTCAGCCCTTACTCCTGACTCAGCTCAAGCATGATGGGAAACAGACCATTTTTCATTTATGAAGGGAGTTCTGTGAAATGCTGAAGTCATGTAAAACGAAATTCCACAACCCACCCTCCTAGAGGAAGGGTAAAGATCTGCTTTGAGGCTCTGAATTTAAAGATTTACATCAGACTGGCAAAGGAATCTTAAATACAGCCAAGCACATTTTAAGAAGGTCAACAATTCCGTTTTGTAAGACTGTGAAATACACTTCAAGGAAATGATAATCAACTAATTTAGGGAAATAATTAAAATGCATCCCAAAGTAAAAAAAAAAAAAAAAAAAAAATCATTAACATGAAGCCCCTTTCTTATCAAAATGATTCTAGACTTGGTGTAATATATCAGGCATACAGGTCAATGTTTGGGTTTCCATAGTTTTTATTGATCTGTTTGAGTGGGGAACGAGTACAGCAACAGGAAGAAGCAGACTCGCACTGAGCATGCGCCCTATAAAGAGCTGGATCTCAGGACTCTGAAATCATGATCATTTGGCTCATGACCTGAGCCAAAATCAAGTGTCAGATGCTTACCTGACCGAGCCACCCAGGCACCTCAAGTTTTCCATAGTTTCTAAAACACGTTCTTAAAAGAAAAATTGTGTTTCTTTCTGCCATTATCTTTATTTAGATAAAGAAAGTTGGATATCGTTATTTCAGTCTGTATATACACTGCTGATACTGGCTGCATTAACCGCTTCCTCTCATTCTAAGCATCATTTATACAGTGTTTGGCATCTTGCCAGGTCCACAGCAAACAAGCCACTCCTACAAACCACAAGTAAATCATTCCATTAATATTGAGTGATGCCAGAATTTCTGGAATATTGTCAGGAATTTCTGTCCTGTTCCTCATAAAGTAAGCATTCCAGGCTTTAACCAAAATTCTGGTACAACTTTTACTACAGTCTTTTATCAACTTCTGACCAAACCAGTGCAGCAGCCTGAGTCAAAATAGCTTCCTCTTCTCAAGGTTCCTTTCTCAGCTGAGTGCCCGCAGTTACCAGTCAGAGGAATTGCCACGAAAAATAAAGATTTCCCAAGTAGCAAAAAACACTGCTACTCACGGATATTTAAGTGACATGTTAAGTCAAGTCAATGGCCATTCTGACCTAACAGAGAATGTCTTTTTTTTTTTTTTTTTAAAGATCTCATCAATTCATTTAAGATGGGAGAGGAAGAAGCAGACCCCTTACTGAGCAAGAGGCCCAATGGTGAGTCTTGATTCCAGGACCCTAGGATCATGACCTGAGCTGCAGGCAGACATTTAACCGACTGAGCCACCCAGGTGGCCCAATAGAGAGAGTCTTAATTGGGAAAATATTGAGTAAGGTTTTATACAGAGCCTCATCAAGATTCAGACCTGCCTATATCTTCATTTTCTCATCTCTATACCAACTAAAAAAACACCCAATTTGGCTTTACTTTCCCATCTCTACTTCCACCTACTACATAAGAATGCTGTGCCAATTAATTTGAAAAATCTCTCCACAATATCCTGTGGCATTAAAGCTAAATGCTATACACATCTAAGGTATCATTAAGTTAGAATTTTAGTTAGCAAAACATGTAGGTGAAAGCTCTATTCTTGTTTTACACTTACATGAAATTTTTAGAGTAATATGGCCAATAATTTGGAGAATTAGAAGAGGGAGGATGAGCTTACAACAATATCCCATCATTCATGGGCTATTGTGAAAAGATAAAGCAGATGTATGGTAACAGACTCAGCTGTATGTCAGAAACTCATGCTACTCCCCAGTAGAACTCCTAAAATATAAACTACCACAATCTAACCACTCTTATGTAACAAAAATATTTTAAAGATGTTGACTCTGCCTATATTAGAATTTCAAATGAAACTCAAAAATATTAAAAAGTGCTTCAGTGCAGAAAAGAGGTCTGAGCACAGAAGAGTAATTTAATAGAGATAAGAAGTTAACTTTCTTTTGTTGCAAATTCCATGCAGATCAGAGCAGTAGATATAATATCTACAGATCTGCAATAGCCTTATCTCATCATGTTTAGATTGGCTGAAGCTTTATATCCCATTTATTTAACATTCTTATTTTAATTTTCCCTTCAGTTCTTGCTCTAAAACATAATGACTGACTTTAAATCTATCCAACTGTACAGTTTACTGATTAAAGGCAAGCACATTTCTTCAAAAGGAAACATAAAAACCTGGAAATTTCTAATTCCAAATATGAGGGGTTGAGAAGCTGGCAAATAAGATTTGAATAACAGATTAAAAGCGGTAGCACGTGAGGACAGGGTGTGAAGTCTGGGATCTGCCCTGCAGAGTAGGACAGCCTTCCTGTCTCACTGTTCACCTCAACCTAGAGCTTCTATTTTGGAATTTTCAACTCTCTAAAAACAGACAAAATAAAAGGCATTATTACAACATGGAGCTGACAAGGCCATCCTAGCAAATAATTAGTAAAAACAAATTACCCCTAATTAATATCCCAATAAACTTAAGCAAAGCCTGTCATGCTTACTATTCAAATTCGAGTAAAGGCAAATTCCAATAAAATGAGCAATTTTTTGGCCATAGCATTTGCAAAATGTCAAAGGGCTGATAATATCTAGTATTGATAGTACATAGAGTAACAATAGGAAGGGCAAAAGGCACTTTGGTTTTATATACCAAAGTTGATAATCACTTACTTTCTAAACCAGCAATTATACTTCTAGAAACTTACCCTACATAAATGTTCACATATGGGCAGTCGTGAGTCCTACAAATACAACCCAGGACTACCAACTCCCCTGAAAACCAAGACAAGTTATTTATGGGGCTCTCATGATACCCAAAGACAACAAGACTACCTCCAAGCCTGAAGGGCACTTCCAGCAATAGTGCTAGCAAATAAAATCCCAAACTTCAAGCTAATGAACACTAGTAAGGTATTAAAAGTTATTTTACACAGGGAACCTAAATATTCAACATTATCAACTAGCGAAGATAAAAACAAACAAACTTTAATAAGCAATATAGAATTCAGCAATTATCTGACAAATGTTGACAGAGTCAATTAAAATATCTTAAGATATTAAGCAAAGAAATGTTGACTCAAGTGCACAAACAAATGGAAAGAAGAAGGTGTCATAGGAGATCGATGATGTAAAAGTATCCCTCCCCAGCTACCAATTTTCACCTGGCTATTTAAGCACATTGGGAAAAACAAACACAGGGAAACCACTTACCAGAAGTAACATTTTATGATAAACCATCCAAGATAAGATTGATTACAGCAATAGCATTGTAAGTCAGCCAAAAATAAAATTATCTGAAAGAATGGCTTTGAGTATAACTTCCTAGTATTTTCCTGACATCTAATAGCATAACTTAGCTCCTTTTCACTTATCACTTCAGCAACTTCAGGCCTCATCTGAAAGTACAACCAGAATGCAAAACAGATTAGGTTATAATAGAGAGCTAAACATGTCAAAAGCATTTCTGATGTTACTTTAGCTGCAAAGGATAAGTTTATAACTTTGTCAGAAAAATGCATTTATGTACATATTTCCACACGAAATGCTTGGACCATGATTGGGACTATCTAGCTACTACTCGTAACTTTATTTAATTCAAAAATTTTCTAATAATCTAGTAAACCTAATGAAATAAATAGCAGAGTAAGCTGCTAAAATAAAAATCTATTCCTAGAAACAGCATTTCCAATTTGTGAAATACAATAAAAATCAACTAGAGAAATCACATGATACATTTATTAGGGGAAACAGAAAAATATCCTCCAATTCAAGTACCTTCCTAAGTCCTCTTATCTCTCAAGTTCATGATTATTTTTAGTCCATATTTGGGATGTTAACATAACTTTTATTTAGATCAATATGATGCACAAAAAAGTAGGGCCAGAGGAACCAGAGCATGAAAATCATAGTAGAGAGCAACAATCAGCTGACATTCCTGATAGTTGTATTTGACTAAGATTCTTTCAGGAGACAGTCTATAGAATAGGCAATAATAGAAAGAAGGACTCCTGGGTTAGAAAAAAATAGGTGATAGAGATCTGGAGCAATGAAAGCATCTCTTGGGGAAGGAACAGAATGGGGGATAATAGAGTGCTGGGCTAAAGACTAAGAGATTAAAGAGTGCTCGAGTTTGGAAGGTGAGGGATCAGAGACCACTGAGGTAAGGCCTCAATGGACAGAAGAGAGGAGTTTGTGACCTACTCAATCTAAATAGCAAAGCCATAATCCAGGTATAACTCTCAGACCACTCATGATACCATGAATTGTGTGAAGTTAAGAATTTTAAGAACTGCCTGTCTATACATACACAGCAGGATTTCAGATAAGTAAGAGGCATTCGGATTCTTGCTCAAGGGGTTTTAACCTCCAGCCTGGTGAGGACCTGTCCACATCCAAAAGTAAATGTGTGAGGTTGGAAAGCTTCTTCCTGCTGTGATCAGATGTACAAGCAAGTACCCCCCCTACAAAAGGAGAATCACCCATTTATAGGATTCTGCAGTCCACCTCCACTCCTCCCCTTGATAATCCATAAAAGCAATTGGCTATGTTTCACATTAGGATTTGTTTTTCATGTATTTGAGGCATCTTGTAAAAACAGAAAAAAAGACTTCTTTTTACTGTGGAAATACTGGCAATAACAGGGTCACATGTTCAAGAAAAATTATTTCTACCAAAACATCAAAAGGCATTAAAAGTTAGTGACCAGTCACGTGGCCTCACTCCAAGATGCAGCAATGTCTACAAAATACAGCCTTGAACGAGGGTATCTGTGATTTCTTTAAGACAACAAAAGCTCAATGAATGAAAGGCTATCAAATCTGACTCAGTGGCATTAATTACATCTCCAAGGGTGAAGTGAGAATTGTGTGAGTCAAAGAATAAAATTTTATAATACTATAAAACACTGGTCTAGAAGTCACAAGGGAAGGGAACTGCAGGGTAAGTAATTGAAGGCAGGAGAGTTGACTTCCTGCCCAATCACTAACTTGGCTGAGCCTTTAGTGGTAAAACTTTCTTCCCAGCCTTAAATTTATATTCACAGTAACAGCCACAGCCTCCAAAAGAAAATCAAATGAACACTCTCCTCTTCTTAAACATTGAAGATACAATGTAAATCTCTCCAAGGATCCAGGGTGCCAGGCATATCATACCTTCTCCAAATCTCAATGTTACCATGGAGAAAAGTCAGATCTAAACCAGTCAACATTATTGCACACATTATACACCAGAACATACAAATAAGTGTTTTCATTCAGAAAAGGGAAAAGGAGATTTTTAAAGTTTCCATTCCTAAACTGAAAGCAGTTTTACCTCAACTGTAGGATCAGATCTATTCTTTACATATGGACAGCTTCAAGTGATATAAGTAACAGCAAATTACAATATGCATCATTTGGTATGCAGTTTTGCAATTGCAATCTTTAGATGAATTGGAATTCACAAACAAGATTCAGACAGGCTTTATGAATCTCAAAGGGGATTAATGAAAATATCTGGCCAGAATACAAAGTATAGCAACAACAGTTATTATTAACATACAAAAATATTTAACACAGTTGACAGCATATTAAACTAGATAAACATTAGTATTTTTTTCAATTTAAAAATCATATATATATGCTCACCGACCAAAGATAACCAGTGCTAACATTTTCATGTGCATTTCTTACTAGGTTTTCCAACATTACATTTTCTTACTGCTTATTGACAATATTTAGGAAAGCCACTTTTTTTTTTTCCTAATTTAGCATACCCAAACATTTTGCAAATGCTCTCAGTCTAACAATGTTACTAGTTGATATTACCGGGACTTCTAAGTAGAAACTCCTATTGTCTAAATAATGCTAAGTCTGTTCTCCTTTGTATGATCATTTAAATCCACAGGAATCTCTAAGCTAATATTAATACTGGTGATACTGAACAGATATTCATTGATTAATGCTCCTCCTACTAGCTGGAGCATGACCTTTTCAGTAGGTTAGTATCTCTCTCCACTCATCCTCGGTGCTACTTCTGATCAGGTGGGTATTCTTGAGGCACCAGGCAGGACAAGTGATAAAAGCTGGGGCAGTGTCAGAGGTGGGAAGAGAAAGTGCTGTCGTAACAGCACAGGAGGAAGCCACAGCAGCTGTAGCAGCTAATGCTGACCAAGCAGCCACCATGTACCGGGACCTGCTCTGAGGACTTCATGAGAAGTCTTAATTCATCTTACCCTCACGCCAAAACCTAAAAAGGTGTCCCGATTAGTACGTCCATTTTAGAGATGAAGAACCTAAGGTAGGCTTAGTTTACCTGTGATTTGTTCAAGTCACACTGCTGGTAAGGCACCAATCCAGGATCCAAATCCAAGGAAGGTGGACATTTCTGAACTTCCTTCAAATGGATGAAAGGAAGCACTTCAAAGGGAAGAGCAGCATCAAACTCAAGGAGAAAGCCAACAGGCAAACCGGGTATTACCAAATCAAAAATGCAGACTGGACAAGCAGTCACAAACCGCAGGCCAGATACCATCACCGCGGCCTACAAATACTGGATTAACACAAGATGTTTTTGCACAAACTATGGCAAATCACAAGAGCTCCCTCAGGAGAAGCAGATTTCATGCTCCAAACCCTCCCACATAGTCAAGTAATGGCTTCTTCTTGGTTCAAGCCAGCAATTTTTTTTTTTAAGATTTTTATTTATCTATTTGACAGACAGAGATCAGAAGTAGCCAGAAAGGCAGGCAGAGAGAGAAGGGGAAGCAGGCTCCCTGCGCAGGGAGCCTGATGTGGGGCTTGTTCCCAGGACTCTAAGATCATGACCTGAACCGAAGGCAGAGGCTTAACCCACTGAACACCCAGGCACCCCAAGGCAGCAAATTTTAAATAAGCAATTGGCACTGGCCCTCTTCCACTCCATTGTCCCTGTTCCTTCTCTTGGAGAGAGGAAGGATGCCTAGTCTCATTTCAGCAGCTGTGACTCAGCTGTCCACTCTACAAGCCCACACCAAGAATGTGGACATCCTTTCAGAGATGCCATTTACAGGCAAGAAATTGTTGGGAGAGCAAGGATACCCGCCTGTTTCAGTTTGCAACTCTTTTGTGTAATAAATATCCTTAAGCCAGCTTACCTCAGCATCTACAACCCCTACATTTCTTCAGTTCTTTACTAGAACTAGCTATTTGAAGATGAGGACTATATTTAAGCCCGCCTACATACTGCTAAAGCAGGGCAAGGCAGTGACCTTCTAACCTGACTCCTGATAGAGTTCAAAGCAATCCCATATAGAAGGAGAAACACAATATCAAGAGTATCTGCCAAGTGTCCATCTGCATGAAGTGCTGCTCACTCACTGCATAAAAGGAACTTTCATGTGTCCCGTCCCTCAAGAAGTCCACCTTAGTTTTGTTTCTTTGTTCGTTTTTAGGAAAATGCCCGGCTCCGTTTGTTCTGAATGTTCATTTACTTAAAAAGTGAAGTTATTTGAAAATGTGAAGAGTTGCAAAAGATCCCGAAGCCCATTGAGTACAATTCTCCACCCAGTACAGGAATGTCTTCTAGCATTTCAGGACAGATGGCCTCACAGCATCTGCTTGGATATTTGCACACCCTTCATGGTAAGACAGGACCTCTGGGGTATCAATGGTATTCCCCCATGATGGCTTTGAAATCCCTTGACCACTGGCATTACAATCGCATAACATTTGTAATGACATCTTCAAAGACTACATCCTATAGAGTGTCGTACAACTATTAGACTTCAGAACTGGAAAGGACTCTAGGGATCATTTAAGCCCAGGTCACTTTTTATTTAATCTAGACCACAGCCTAGGTTCAGTGAGCCTATAGGTACACACAGGTGCAGCTTAACCTCTAACATTCACTATACAAGGATCACCCTCCCATTCTGAGCCAATCTCTCAAAACAAAGCCTCATTTCTTTTTTTTTTTTTCCCTTTCTTTTCCTTTTCCTTTTTTTTTGGGGGGGGGGGCGGGGGTGAGAATTCACAGGGTCTCACCAGGACAGTTTGGCTTATAATCTGTTTTAGCTGGAGCCCAGGCAGGTGGGACTTCACAAAGAGATAATTCCTCCCAAGTGCCAACTCTCTCAAAGTTCAAGGGCAGGAAGTCATTTGCATCCCAGATGGGAGGAAGAGAAGCATTGGGCTGGCCCCAGACTGCAGAAGCCCTGGTTTGGGGCAGTGGGCACACAGACACTGGCCCCCTTAGCCCTGGAAGGGTGCTAATTCTTCCTTCTACTGAGGAATAATGACCAGGTAGGCAGTTGGGGTGAGGAAAAGGAATTTGGGACTCTCGGCAGGCCCATATACAAGTATACAATCTCTCCTTAGGCAAACACACAGACACAGACACACACACAGACACACACACTTACATACCCCTCTCCTTGCTCCTACTTCCCTTTATTTTCCCCATAAGGGTCTGTTTCACAAAGCTTCATTTCTATTGACTTTTTCTTATTCAAAGTGAAATCCATTTGTAACTTTTCTCTTTCCATCCTATGTAATTGACAAGGAAATGGCAGGAACTGCATCAGAAGCACACAGTCTAGATTAGGTAAATGGTCCTAAATCCGGGAATTTCAGTTTTTCTCTGATAAAATTTCTTTAATTTCTGCTCACTTGCTCACATGATTCAAGGGTCAACACAACCTGGTTGAGCTATTCTCTGCATGTTACCTTCCAAATCTCCTTCCTAGCAACCTCAGAATTCTCTAATGCCAAGGCTGCTATGTGAAAAATAAAAGGGAAAAGAGACTTTTCTTTAAGAAATAATTGTATTTACTCTTAAGAAAAATCTGGATGAGGCATCATATATGAATTTGTGCTTCATGTCCAAGGCCATAAGACAATTACCACAATTAAAGAAAGCTTTTCTTTTTAAAGAACAATGGTTTATTATTTTAATAAGCACAGAAGAGCTGTATTCATATTTCAGTCATGAAAAAGGTGCCATTTGAGACATAAACTGAGAAGTTTAAAAAAATCCTTTTTTTTTTTTTTCACCTATCACTCTCATAAACCACTTTGGCAAAGATGACTCTTGAGGATAATTTCCATTTGTCAAGTCCCCTTCTCTTCTGAAAAGGACAGACTTGAGCTAAGGAGCAGTATCTGAAACCAAGAGGCCACCGACAGGCCTTACAAAAGAGAAAGCCATGAAAAAAGGACCTTAATCCAATAATTGTTACAATTACAATTACATTAAGTCCCCATCTATAAAAGACTCTTAGTGTTTATTTGTTCAATCACAGTAGCCTATGTGAATATAGCAAGATCCATGGCACAAAGGAAGGTTTGAATAAAAACTGCTGAAATAATTGAAATTATAAAATGAAAAAAGTCATTCTTCTACATGATTTAAAAAAAAAAAAACTTGGTTGTATTAAAAATTTGTGATGATTAGGATTAAATACTTGGGGCTTATACTATCTTTGCAGGTAACATCAGAGCTTAATCAATCTAGTTACCAATAAAGAATTCAATTCAATAAGCATTTATTGAAGAACCTGTAATACTGGTACTATACTAGATATTGAGAATACATGGACAAAAAAAGTGCCTGACATAAAGGGGGCTACAGATATGTAAGTAAATTATTATAATATGAAAAATATACATCACATGTATAGCAATAGGACAATAAATGATCAATAAGCACTATACTCAGGTAGGCAATCAAGAAAAACTTCTCTGTAATGGACATATTGAACTAAGTTCTGAAGGAAGAATGAAGACCAAAGAAAACAGTACAAAAACAGGGGTGACCAAAATTGGATTAACTTTGTTTTATGGCAGTATTAGGTTCAAGAGAGGGATGCTAAGAGAAGATCTGGAGAGATATACAATACTCAGTAATACCTGGCTTTGTGTGTCATGCCGAGGATCATGGACTAACCTTTGTAAGTAAGGGACATAAGAGAAATTTGTTTTAAAACAGACTGCACTGACAAGAGTACAATGAACCAGCTGTAGAGGGTCCCACACAAGAAAGACAAGATTTAAAGAAGTGAATGCAACAGTCTAGGTGAGACTATACTGTTAGTATAGTGGTAAAGAGATGTTTCCTTTTTTGTAAGTGCTGGGGAAAACCACATAGGAGCGCCTGCGTGTCTCAGTCAGTTAAAGTGTCCTATTCCTGATTTGAGCTCAAGTCATGAACTCCAAAGTCATGAGATCAAATCCTGTGTCAGTTTCTGTGATGGGCATGGAGCCTGCTTGAAAGTCTTTCTCCTCCCTCCCTTTGCCCTTCCCCCTTTAAAAAAAAAGAAAAACATGTAAAACTAGAAATTGAAAATTAAAATTGTTTACAAAACTGTTTACAAAAGGCTTTCCTTTAGAGTTAAAATCAAAGGAGAAGACACTGATACACAAACACATTTTAAAGCAAATGAGAATTCCCTATCATTCAGTGGATATTTACTAACCAAAGACAAATCATATAGAAGCAGAAAATATTATCTAAGATTCATATCTTCCCTTGTTTTTAATAGTACTCTGGCATGCAAAGAAAAAATAATTATTTCTTTTTCCCTTAGGATAATGTTCTACATTTGCAGAATATGAACTAGTTAGGCTTAATATATGGTCCAGAATTAAGGATATGTGGTATGTGTAAGGGTTAAGAGGGCCTAGGAGTTAAAACAGTAAGATAAGATGAGCCATTATAGTCATAAATAGGAAAAAAACAGAAAGTTAACTCTAACTTCAGAATTGCTCTATGAATAACAGAATTCTTCTTGAACCATACACAATGATAGGCCATTAAATATCAGCACCTCCAACAAGAAGATTATATATTATTTATACATAGAAAAAAAATAATGGTTAATAACGCAAATTCAAAAAACAATACTGTTAAAATATAAAATAGGGAGTCATTTGATAATACTAACAAAAACATTTCACCTTAATACAAGAAAACTAATTTGTTGGCATATCATTAGAAATTCTTTCCTAATATATTATATCATAAATCACTCTAACTTCACTAGCAAGTATTTAATACTCAGGTAATAATGCTGAGCCTTCCATATTGATTTGCTTAATAAAAAGAAAAATTTCTTTGATCATAGCAATATTTTTGTCAGTCTCTGTTCCTTAATCTTTTCACTTCTCATAATACTGCCATGAATTGAGGGTCCACTTTTCTTCCTTGAGGAACAAACAGCATTCCACAGTGAATCTCATTTACCTGATGTGGATGAGAAAAAACAAAAAGAATATGGTCCTTTTCATCTCTAATTCCCAGAGACATTCTCAGCAACTCTGCTTCCACCCTTCACAGTCTGGGGTAATAGAATGCACTGCTTCCTACCCATACCCACGAGATGAAAGGCAAAGTAAAAATGGTTCAGCTGCAAGTGGGTGTGTTTGTTTAGAGATTTTTTTTTAAATATACATATATGTTAAGGATAGATGCTAACATTTCATTAGAAACTCTATCTGCTCACCAAAAAGTTAATGCTTTTTACCAAGAGTAACATTTTTTGAATTTTGTTTATCATAAAGTTATGAAGATTTAAAATCCATTAGGTACCATTTTCTTAGCATAATTGTAGTTCCTTTAACCTCTCCCTCCACAAAACTCCAAATACCCTAAACAAAATTTTCCTTTAGGAAAAAAATGTGGTTTGAACCAGAGACCACAGTCCTTATTAAAACATTTTTTGGATGTCCTAAAGCATAGACCTATGTCACTACATCATGCAAAGGTGTCCCTAGGGATCAGCTGGTCTCTTCCTCAGTACCAGAACACTACTAAAAAGAAGCAACAAAGAACTAACTTGGGCATATCTTAACTCTCCCAAAGTTTAAATGTTACACAGAGTGTCTGACTTTTTAATAAAACCACCTTGTTGCCTACACCATTCTCTTTCACTATGCCCATTTTTAATGTCTCCCTCGCTCACTCTAATGATTCCCTCTAGCTCTGGAAAGCACTGTCTCCAATCCACACCTTTCCCTCAATATCCTCCATCAATTACATAAAGGCTTTACCCTCTTTCCTTTCTGAAATTCTTGTCAAAACTTTGTGAAGAAATCCCCAAATGTCTATAAATACCCAGAATCCAATGATCCCAAATAAAGTATAAATAGTAGTACTAGGGTTCTTTTTTATCTTATCATATGAAGTTCAGAAAACACTTCAGGGTAAGAAGACTTTGGGGCCTGGGGGTCATTGTTTGATACATGAGACCCATTCCATTCAATCTGTGTCTTACGGATCAATGAAGGAGGAAAATGGAGGCTGAAACTTTAGTTTATTTAGTTGATTCTTTCAAATAATGAAAAGTGAAAAAACAGAGAACTAAAGTTCAAGGGGAAACCAACCTAAGAACCTGCAGAAGACTTCAATTTCCAGGCGCCCCTCACCGGCACTGCTGAGGAGCCAGGGCAAGGCCAGCTCTGGAGTGGAAAGGATCACTCACTGTTCGTGTCCCTCCCCCCACCAAAAAAGCTGTTAAGCAAAAGTGGTGAGGAAAACATTTGTTCCTCCAAAGCCTTCCCTCCATAAAAGAAAACCCCAAAAGCTCTCAATGCTGTTTCCACCCTTCCCAAGATCAACCTTTTATTCTTATGGAAACTTAGGAGGTGGGTTTAGTTAGGTACATAGCAAATAAATAATCATGCCAACATTGAACATGCATTAGATTTACTTTGTTGTGAGTCTATGCCATTACCTTTCCAAACTTTAGTTCATATATACTTAGTCCACTTTGCACATGGCTTAAAATATCGCTGCCTATTCTCCCTAAAAGGGGGAAGGGAATGTTGTCATTGGCTATAAAGTTTACAGAGGAAAAAAAAAAAAAAAAAAGAGCCAACTTAAACAACTATGACAAACTGACAGAAATATATATACATTGTTTCAGTGAGGCTGAAACTCTGGGAATAATCTTTTATTCTGACACAGAGTGAAATTAATCATTTAATATAAACACAGGTCTCCAAACTGATTTGTATAATTATGCCTGAAAGTCTTCCTAGTAAAAAACTAAAAGGTATATTTTCCCTTCTTTGATCTGTGAATCAACAGTGGTTTAAAATCAATAAATGTTTAATTACCACCTACTAAATCCAAGACTCTCCACTAGATACACGGATCATGCTTTGACAAATGAGACCTTGTTGATACTCTCAGAGAGTGTAGAGCTCCATGGAGAAGCCTGGGCAAGGATACAAAACACAACTACACAGAGCAATCTGTGGTAATTACAACAGAAAGTGTGAGCAAAATTATGTAAGTGCTCAGAAGATGGCAGGGAAGCAATCCTACATTTGCCACTTACGGTTGAGAAGATTTTATGGAAATGGCAGCATTAAGACTAAGCCATACACATTTTTGCCAACAACAGCTGAAGGAGAACATTCAAACTGTGGGAATAGCATAGGACAGAAAGCCACAGGGTGTTGGGGAGCCATGCATTATGCAGCTTATACCCGAGTCAGAAAAATACCAGTAAAGATAGAAATTAGATGGCTGCTTTTAGTATAATCATCTTCAACTCTGGCCAAAATGACAGAATCCAGTTTCAGTATTTGGAAGAGATTCTCTACGCCCAGGTGAGAGACCCTTACTTCCTACTTCAGTGGCCGGTCTATCTCTCTCAGACTTCACCAGTTTTCCTACGTCACTTGCTGGTTGCTTGTATACAACAAAATCATTCATTTTCAGATTCTTTAAAATCACTATTTTGATAGTAAACAAAAGTTTACTATATTTTTTGTACATGAACTGGTAGAGAAAACCATTAAAATAGTTTACCTTTTTTAAAAATGATAAAGCAACAAAGTTTAGGGTAGAAAACAATCTCACCACATAACATAAAACTGGAAAATATAACTTTTGAGTCTATGAACTTGGAAAGCTAGAGAAAAGGGGGAATGAAAGCAGAAGAGGGAAACATCTCTCGGAAACATCTCATGAGTATTTTTTTTCATTGGTGATTGTGTCAGAATATATTAGTCGGTCTGTCATCCAAAAATGTGGAAATAAGATAAGATGGGAAATAAGAAACTATTGTGTGGTTGGGTGTTTTCCTTTCCTTCTTCTTTTTTAATCTAACAGAAATACTGTTCTGATAAAGATTTGAAACGTGTTAAATAGTAAGAACAGGATTTTTTACAAAGCACTCAAGACTATCTTCTCAGGCATTCACCCTTCCAGAGTTACAATCCATTTCATGAAGGAGAGACTTGGTAAATATACAAGAATGCCCCTCTCTGCTTCCCACTCCACACAATAAACTCAAAATGAATTGCTAAATAGTAGAATTAGTCAGAAATGTTGTTCTTCTTTAGCTGGGATCACAAAGATCTGCATACAAAAAGCAAAGTTAGAGGTTGATTATAATGACAGAATTATCATCACATAATAATTCTTCAAGCTCCATAATAAATCTGAGAAGCTACAATTCTGTTCTTAAAATCCTTCTGGTATAAAAAAGGTCTGGGTTTGGTTACCGTTCTGGCAGGCTTGTAAGAACACCTTACTCTTATAAACTAACAATTCATGATTCATGAGGCTAGATCCATTCAAACACATACACACACACACATTGCTAAGCAACATACAAAGGCTTACCCACCTCTGAGTCCAGGCCAGCAACCAGTAGCCAACAGAGCTGCTTTGTATGGAGTTGCTTCAGCCTACAACCCCAGTTGTACACTAGATTTTCTAAAGTGCGTTGATAAAATGTTACGTTTAATTTTTCATGATGCATTATTTTCCCCATGCACATGTTTTAATCTGTTATTTAAGCTATGAACTTAATGTCATACTTCTCATGTGTGTGCAAGCATGTGTATGTGTACAAATGACTTTATTACCTCATAATCACTATAAGAAAAACCCAATCTTCTCCACTTCCCTGCAACAAATATAACTACCTGTGAACTGAAGTACCACAAAAATTTCTTATCCTCACTTTGGAAAAATAAACATGTGCCACTATGAACATTCATCTAGATACAAGTACTGACAATTTATTCAGAAAATTGCGAACTAAGTAACATGCAAATCATTATTTTTTACAGCGGCCACACATGGGATTTGGGCCCAGCCCCCAGCTATCTCAAGGTGGTTCTACTGCCTCCTCACCCCTAATCAACATGCTTATTCAGGCTGCTGCACCGTCTGGCCCACAGACCTTGTTCCCTTACCACAGTGAATTGGCACCAGGGTGGGTGGGACCAAACCCAACACAACAGGATTCTCTGCCTGGAATTTTGGACCCAATTAAGACTCACTCTGCTGACAAAAATCATGACCTAAAATCTGGGAACTCTCAATGATCGTACCATTGTATGAGAAAGGGTGAGAAAAAGGGTGTACCTCAAAGAAAGAAAACTGAAGCCAACACACAAAGAGAAATAGAGAAGTAAAATGAAGATGCGCCCTGAGGGGTTTCGTGTCCCAGTTCTTCTCGTTCCAGAGGTCAGACTGCATGCCTGGCCTCCCCATGGCTGTTGTTTACTTTTCAGTTCATCCCTGGACTTCATTACATTCCCATGTAGCTTTCTCATATATTCCCTTTCCCCGCCAAACAGTCAGACCTTTGTCTATAATCAAAAGATCTTAACTAACACATCGGTCCCATGAATGCTTTTTTTTCCCCCGAGAACTCAAAATAAAAAGTATCACAGATGTCTTTTAGAAAATAAACTGAGCATTGCTGCTCTTTAGAAATGTTGAAAAACAGAGGTTAAGAGGTTGAAGTGACTCACATAATAACCTAGGCAATCAGCGGTATACATACTGTGCTAAAATAAAAATTTTCAAAATTATTCTTCTTTGTTCCCTAATCTATGTGGTTCAAACTCAACCCTAGCACACAGCCATCTTAAAACAGGTTCAGCTCTCTCTGCCAATTAAAAACCCTTTGATGAGTCAAGTTGGGTGTGATCTTTTCTGAGCACCTAAGATCATATTAAAATGTCTGGCTGGAAAACCTGGGAAAGTCCAGCTTTTCTGATTTAAAAAGTGAAAACTATTTAGGAATTCTTTTCCCCTCCTTCCCTCCCACCCTTCACCAGTTGGTCTGACTGTCTGTCTCTCCCATTGCAAGATCTGGCCATTGGTTAGTAACAACAGCTGTAAGCAACAATGAACCAAAACTACTTTCAGACTCTTCTCATAAACTGGAAACATTATCAACCTAAAATTTAAAAGAGGGAAAAAGAAGAGCTTAACATTTTATGAAGTAACTAAACTATCAAATCATTATGGACATGCTTTGAGACTTTTATTTTTTAATAGTTTTGTTTCATCAAAGCAGTGGGGACAGCAGAGTAAGAGAAGAAAAAAATATGATCATGAGTTTCATGACATTAACTTTTATGCAGGTATAAAGAGTCGAATAATATATTTCAGAGCAACTTAAGAATTATATACCAAATAAACCTTTTGCCTTTTCATGATAGTCCGCTGGATCAATATTTCCGGAGAGGAGGGAGCTGGTGTTTTCTAATAAATATTTCTTAAGTTTTGTAGACCTATAGGAATAGAACGTATGGGAAGGAACACATATATTTCAATTTCTTTGAATCTTTAAGAAAAAAAAAAACACACTAACTTATTTAAAAGAACCACAGCAAATAAAATGTTGTGATACAGAGGTTTTATTTTTACAGCTATTGTGTAAAGAGCTATTGAAGAGAAAGAATGGCAGCCACTGAAAAAGCATTTTTAGACAGGAAGTTTGGTTCGGCTCACCTCGCCAAGTTAGTTACTGGAAAAGTGAGGGTAAGGTCTGTATCTTTCAACAGAGAGCATTCGCCCAACGTCATACTATTCACAGCTGGATAAAATAGGACTAGGTAAATAAATAAGTGAAAGTTCAGAAGGATTCCCTCACTTGTTTTGACAGCTTAGAAAGCCCATGGCCAAAGTCATGAGGGAATCCTGGTCCTAATGCCTTAGTCGCTCATTTTCTCTGAAACACAGCACATATCCTTTGGCCCCAGTGACAACAAGAGGACACTCTTCCAGTGTCCTCTTCCTAAAAGGAGTGGCCAACATCACACCATTAGAAACTAAACCCCAAGCTACTCTGTGGCAAACATTATCCCTTTATCTTGAAAGCTCTCTTGACAACAATGGTATTTTCACAAACCTCACTTTATGTGCCACTCAGAAAGGCACTGGCAACTAAACAACGACTAACCACTAAGATACTTCCTGATTTCAAAGATGGGAAATGGAGGGTGGAGGAGATTTTTAGAATCAAAAAGCCAATCTAGACTCTGTCATATTTGCCATAGTCCACTGACATCAAAGAACTGCTGGCTCTTCTTTCAGAAGATCCTTTACTTACCAGCCCAGGCAAGACCAACATCACTTCATACCTAGTCTGCTGGAAAAGGCATATTACTGAATGCCCCTCCACACAACTCTTCCCAGTCTCCAATCCATCCCATTTCATGTACAGTCCCCAGATGAAGTCTCCTCAAGAGTACACCAGACCATGACTCACCCACATCAGAAAGCTTCACTCTGATGTACAAACTTTCCACCACCTTTTCCCAACCTACCTTCATGGACCAACATCTCCCAGTCAGGGTCTACCTGAAATTGTTTCACAACATTTTCATGCAATTTACTAAAAAAGAGGGTTTCATGATTTAAAAAGCTACCGTAAACAATATTAAATACTTGTTTTAATAGAAGATATCTCAGAATCTTTAATACTGGACCATCTGTAGGAGGCATACGAAGTCTATCAAGTTTCCCAACTGAATTTCACCATAGAAACCTCTCTGCACACATTACTTCTCAGGATTAGCATTCTTGAGAAATAAACTAGGACTTACTGCTTCCCATAATCAGTCCTCTAGTCCTTGCACATTCTAGTCCCTTTGACGAAGATGCTTTCCCCCTCATGACTTCCAATGTGTATCCATTCAAGGCCCAGCACAAACACCAGTTCATTTTTTAAGCTCTCCTTGAGGTCCCTAGCTAGAAGTAATACCTTTCAAGGATCAATGATTGTAGTTTTCTTTCAGTATCTACTGCCTTCTACTTTCTATTAAAGCTATTTTTCTAGTATTTTATTCAATCCCTATAATCCCTTTGAAAGCAGCATCTAGGCCTTATTCATCTTTTTATTCTTCTCAGCACCCAACAGTGGATTTTAATTATTTCTTAAGTGAAAAATTCAAATGTAGCCTAATCCTTATAACTTCTTATAACTGCCTATGACCCCATCACACACCAAGGTCCTTCCAATGCTCTTTGCTTTGAGGAAAAAAAAAAAGAATAAAATGTTAGGATTTCCAGTATTTACCACATCTTTAAGATTATATAGGAATAAAACCTAACAGTTTCAAAAGAAGATTCTACTGAACCATTTTGTCACTTTATCTTGTCATTTGTAACTAAAAAGACTCTTATAACCCATGTTTTGGGGGAGGAAATGAAAACAATGAAAAACAAAACCATTTGTTCCTGCATTAGACAAGCTTATAAAACCATCTTTTTTCTTGATTTACTTGAAATTAATCCAGTGTTCCCAATCCAAGGCAGAACTGTCAAGAAAACTTTATTCATTCATTTATTTATTTATTTGTTTATTTATTTATTTTTAATAAACTGACACATTGGGACGCCTGGGTGGCTCAGTTGGTTAAGCAGCTGCCTTCGGCTCAGATCATGATCCCAGCATTCTGGGATCGAGTCCCGCATCGGGCTCCTTGCTCGGCAGGGAGCCTGCTTCTCCCTCTGCCTCTAGCCTGCAACTCTGTCTGCCTGTGCTTGCGCTCTGTATCTCTCTCTCTCTCTAACAAATAAATAAAAATCTTTAAAATTAAAAAAAATTAAAAAAAAAACCTGACACATTTCTTCTGAATGAAGATTCAGAGCCTTTACTGTTCCTGGTATTCATATATTTCCGCCTTCCAGCAGGGAGTTGTCCACCAAGCTAGCGTGGCCAGGGGTGAGACACCAGCTCTCCTTTCAAAACATGAAACACCAGGAAGTTGAAAGATTATGATTTTCCTTTACTTTACTATATCTCCCCATCACGTGCGTTTTGGCTTTTTTTAAAGATTTTATTTATTTGAGAGAGAGAGAATGAGGGAGAGTGCACAAGAAGGGGTAGAGTCAGAGGGAGAAGCAGACTCTTCGCTGAGCTGGAAGTGGGATGTGGGACTCGATCCTGGAACTCCAGGACCATGACCTGAACTGCAGGCAGTTGCTTAGCCAACTAAACCACCCAGGCACCCCCACCTCCCACCGCTCCCGTCATGTGTTCTAATGTGCATCAGTACTGGATAGGCACAGGTTAAGTGTGAAGAGCCAGCACACACTGTATTAATAACAACAGCAAGGAGAGCTAACACTTCTGTCACTTAGAATGTGCCAGAAAGTGGAGTGCTTATGTACTTTACAGACAAGATCTTATTTAACCATCACAGTAGCTCGAGGAAGTAAGCACTATTATTATTATTTTCACAAATAAGAAAACATAGGGAGATGTTATATAACTCGCCCAGTTCACACAACTAGCCATGATAGCTCCAGGACTTAACCCAAGTCATCTTGATTCCAGAGCTCCTCTTCACCACCATGTTCTCCCACCTACCTTATTAAGGTGTACAAGAAACACCAGGCAATTATATTCATGATCAGAGAGCTACTCCTCTCCGACAGCACACTTCCTACCATTATTGACAGTCTGAAGGTTATGTCAAGATATGGGAAAGCAAAAATGTCCACGTTGCTTCCTAGACAAAGGCAGAATATCTGCTAGGAAGAAGACACAGTGTAAATTATGAAGAGGACTTACAAAACTTTTGTGATTTAATTAACAGATCTATGGGTTAATTAGATTTATTTAATTTATTGATTACCTCGAAGTAATTACTTCCTTGAAGTAAAATCAGAAATCTTTGTCAATTCTTGGATGACTACCACAACAGAATCAGTCCTTTCTCTTAATTTTTCCATCCACCAGCCTCCTCACTTCCTGTAGCACCTATCACCATCAGCTAACAAGACATTATAAACAAAATGTTTAACACTGCCTTTTCCATATACAGAGAAGTAAATCATTAAAAAATTTGTTTTGTATTTCATTTTCTTTTCAGAAGAATTTCATGGATTTACTTGCTCAGGGACAACACCAAGTCCATTCTATCAAAGAATTAGCTGCTTGGAATTCTAGAGCAGAACTGCCCCATCACTAAGCATTGTACCCCTAGCCAAGGGGGAAAGCAATCCCAGCAATCTAAAAATGCACATCATTAATAGACTACTGAAAAGACCACAAGCCTACCATTAACTGTACAAACTTCCAGTTTGCTCTGTAAATATTTATTTAATGCTAGGCACTATTCTGAGCTTACCAAGATCAACAAGACAATGAAATGTTCAGGTAGAACACAGCAGGTGGATCTGTGAATGTAATGCCAAACAGTAGAGGGGATACCTCTCAAAGAAGAGCTGGAATGACTAGAAGAAGGAGAAAAGTGTGAAGATCTGTGGTTGACTCATTCCAGGCAGAGCAAACCTCAAGGACAGAGTATCTGAAGTAGGAGCAACCTCTTAGGAACCACAGGGTATCCAGCAGGTATAAACCTAGGACTGACTACTGCACTATTCCTAACAAATGAACAAGTCACCACTATCAAAATTTCCAAGGCATTCCTGATAAAAATAAAGATTCATATTCTGTGATCCCTTCCTACTAATTAAAAAATAACAATAACCTGGAAATAAGGTACTAAAATTTACCTTTATGAAAGCAAGGGCTAGACTATGATTAAAAAAAAAAAAGAAGGTAAAAATACCACTTCCAAGGTAGTAGCAAAATAAAGCTTGGCAACTAGAAACCTAGCCCACCCATCTCCTCTATGAAATATAATTCCCCTTATAATGCATTCTAGAGCATTCTAGTGGTAAGACAGAGGCAGAGAAGGGTTTTAAAGGAAGAGGGTATCTGTTAATAAGAAAAAAATAATAAAGTCCTTTCTAGAAGTTTACCTTAATAACTCAGAAAACAAACTTACTCTTCTCAATGAGGTGTGAATTAGATGATTTCTGCCTTGAAAGACTTACCGTAATAAAGATCAAATACAACTGAGAAATTCCATCATGATGAGTTATGTCTGCATAATAGCCAATGCTATATAAAGTTTATTTTACATTGCAGGTGTAGTTTTCATGTTTTTAATTTACTTCTTAAGTATGACCTTTTAGTCATAAAGGATCAGAATTCAAACCTCAATAGTTTGTAAGACTTTACATGTGATTGTGATGATAAAAATGTTACCTATAGGAATAATGGAATCACCTCGAAAAACGAGTGCAAAATTGGGTATATCTTCGTAATGAGCAATTTAAGCAAAGACCTTAGATTTGAAAATAGTAGACTCTATCATCTCAGCTTAGCAATGATTTAAGAAAACAAAAGGAAAGATAATCTACAAAAAAAAAAAAATCTCTCAGGAGATAGCTTAAGATAGTCTGATAGGAGAAAGAAGAGGAAGAGCCTAGTTCTGCCCTCATTAGTACCATAGGTTCTTTGTCTAAGGTAAAACAGTAATAGTACCTCCTTTGTCCCAAGATTATTTGAAATAGTATAGAAGCACTAAATTCTAAAGTAACCAGTGAATTGCTAAATACAGATTAGGTAATCAATATATGTTAGTTCTAGTCCCAAGTCATCCTCTTTTGAACCCCGTTTGATTTCATTTCATTCAACAAGCATTTATTGAGTGCCTATTATACGTCACAAAGTGTATTAAGTGCTGGTGATGCAATGATGACTAAAACATGTCACAGATCTTTAATGATAGCAGAATAAGACAGAAAGGACAAAATAACTAATGCAGCATGGTATGTACTACAGGAGAGGGTAAAACACACACACACACACACACACACACACTCACACACACACACATCAATTCTGCTGGAAACAAAAAAGAAGGAAAGCCACAACAAAGTGACTTCTAGATCTGACCCTGAAATATAAGCAAGAATCCATCATGGCAAAAAAACAAGAAAGGCCACATAAAGAAAAAGGGGACATAAAATCAGTAAATATTGATTAAGCAGCCTAGTGTGTGCTAAAACCTCAGTCTAACACCAAGTATGCCTAAGCAAAAGTCTGGAGATATGCATATACATGGCATCCTCCAGAAAGAACAAGTATATACTGTGAACTCCCTCGTAGTGCCTATCCCACAATCCCACATAAAAATATTAATCAGCATAGCAGTCTTTCGTAATCTTAATTATTGTGTAAATGTGCAGATTTTATATTGCTGGCAGTGTTCTCCAGAGTACTTTATAAATGCTAAATAAATGTACAGTCTTAAAACACAAGTATCTATCAAATCTAAAATATTTTGAAGAAGAATACAAACTATCTTGGTAAGCTAAAGAGCCTGAAAAATGTTTTATTCAATAAATAATTAAGACAACAGATTCTAATCTCTCCAGCTCAATTAGTGGTCACAACTGATGATGTGAGAATGAAATCAGTTTCTTAAAAATACATTTTAAAATTTATTAGATACTACAAATAATGCCAAAAGCATATCAACCGAAATGAAACAGCATTTCAGTTGAGGCAGCCTCATTATGAAGCTCAAGACATGTTCATGTTAAACCATCAAACGGTCTAGCCTTCTACTTGATCTAATTGCTTGTTTTTCTTTCCTTTTTAATGAAGCAACTGTCTCTTATAAAATCTCATTTAAGTAATGGAACAAACTGAATCTTAACATGAGATCTCCTTTTAAATCACAGATATCCTTGTAAAGCCGGGAGAAATATCCAACTGAGTAAGACTTAGTCTAAGGATGGGGTGTAGCTACCATGGTTTCCTAACATTCTCATGAAAAAGTTTACTATTCTCCACTCCCAGTCTTTGTAGAAAGATACGTATGTTCTTACTTCTGTTACTGGATGGAAGGAAGGAAGGGAGGGAGGGAGGGAGGGAGGAAGGAAGGAAAAAGGAGAGAAAAGGAAGAGAGAACGTCTGCTGACAACACAACTCCTTACAGTTTTACCTAAATACAATTTGTGAGAGCTGCCATAAACCACCATGGGTCATCTCCTCTATAATCATTTTCAAAGGATTTTGTTTTTAAAAGCTCAAACAGAAATTCAAAAATCCCACATAAAAATGAAAGTTATTCCTTACTTACAAAATAAGGAAATTGTGATGATGTGCTATTGTATAAATACTCTGGTATTTTAAACAGGATTTGGTTTTTGTTAAATAATCTAATATAAATACATCTTTTACGAATTACTACAGTAATATATAAAATCAAAGGCCACCTTTAGTACATTTGCAAATGCAATAATGTAACTGAGAGCAGTTCTTAGAGACACAGCTAAATACAAATACAAGTTTTCATTCTAGGACTCTTTGCATTTATTGTTCTGTAGCAATGGGCCTTGACTAACATGCTTTATATAACATTGTAGAATCATCCAAACACCTTACAAATTGCTGAGATTATCAGATTTCATTCAAACCATATAAAAATATGTCTATGTCTCTATGTTACTCCCAAAATCAAACTATTTGAGGTAGAATATCAATCCAACATTTTCTAATTAATACTTTCATGAAGAGTTCAATTGAGTCATCTGACCAAAAGCATGAAGCTTAAGATTAGTCTAAACCAATGTTGTGTTCACAAATAACACACGTGACTCAATGTAATTCAATTCTGCTTTTGTATTTTTACTATAAACTTTTATTTTAAATTTTCTTTCTTAATCCAAGTGTATTCATTTAATTGTTTTCTGACTTTGTAACTTTATTCTATCCTGCTTTTAATATTATTTTAATTTTTTATTTCTAAGGCATTTTCTAACAGTTTGGGGGTTTCCGCCCTTTTTTTTTTTTTTTTTTTAGTTTAGTTTATTTATTTGACAGGCAGAGAGGCTGAGAGAGAGAGAGGAGGAAGCAGGCTCCCTGCTGAGCAGAGAGCCCGATGCAGGGCTCCATCCCAGGACCCTGGGATCATGACCTAAGCCGAAGTCAGAAACTTTAACCCACTGAGCCACCCAGGCGCCCTGGCTTTTTTTTTTTTTTTTTTTAAAGAAATTTCTAAGTAATTTTTATTCCCTTTTGAGTAAATATAGAGAAGTCACCTGGGCACAGCATATAAAAGTCACAGGAACACAGTGCATAAACCATAACTGAGAAAACAAGACATCTTTCTTTTATTTTTTTTTTAAGATTTTATTTATTTATTTGACAGAGAGAAATCACAAGTAGTCGGAGAGGCAGGCAGAGAGAGAGAGAGGGAAGCTGGCTCCCTGCTGAGCAGAGAGCCCAATGCGGAACTCGATCCCAGGACCCTGAGATCATGACCTGAGCCGAAGGCAGTGGCTTAACCCACTGAGCCACCCAGGTGCCCCAAGACATCTTTCTTTTAAAAGGTTTTATATAGAGTCATCCATCTCCCAAGTCGGAAATCTCCTACGCATTCCTAGACAAGATATCTAATCCCAACCATCACTAACCAATCATTACTGAGAGAACTATTTTTAATCCATTTAGACAACGGTCTTGGAATAGGAACTACATGGGTAAAAATTACCCTGTAGGAGGATGACAAACTAGCCTACGGAAGAACGGAGATGAGCTGCAGCATAAATATTATTCTGTCTTTGGAACAACTCACAGCCTCTCTGAGGCGGCTGATGGATCTAGTAAAAACCACAGTCTTGAGCATGACTGTGGCTTTTTCTCCAGAGCAAACCAGCTGTGGATAGAGAAGGCACGTGGGGCTTCCCTTAATAAGCCTTTCACTCCATTTCAAAACAACACATACTAGGGCTTAACTAAATACTTCTTAACACCCTTACATCCTTTTTGGAGAAACTGACACTAGAGAGGACAGCAGAACACAGTTGTGAGCAATAGCAAAGTAGACCCACCACCTGAGAGTTATATGACCTTAAACAAACTTAACTTCCAGAAATCTCAGTTTATTTACTTGCATAGAACTTGCCATATATATACATACATTTCATATATATATATGAAAGTATTTAACAGAAACATATTAAAGTATTAAATGAGTATTAAATGAAGCATGATGGCACTTCAAAACTCATTAAGTGTAAACTAATTAAAAAAAATCAAATCCAAAGTACTGGAATCTCTCTTATGCTAGTCCATTCCAAAATGAATCTGGAAAAATAGAATTATTTCACTTCAAGAAAGGAATTAAATATTCCTCATGTGTAAACCACACCAGTCTTCTGTCTTCACATAAAAATCAAGATGACAACTAGGGCTAAGATTCTCTCAAATGGGATCTACAGTTGTTTAAAACCACTTCAAAGCTTAAAACTTCCAAAAGCTAGATTTACAATGGTCATCCCGATAGGGTATAATATTTTGAGCCCCATAAACATGTAATTAAATAGCTTATCCTAAATTAGTCGGTCACCTGAGGCTAAAAGGTTTGACTGGAGGTGTATGATACAACTAACTCTAATAGTATGGGTTGCTGTTGTTTTTTAATTTCTAACAACTTTTTTTTTATGTGAAATTGATTTCAACATAATTGGCCAATGACTTAGATCTGAGTCTACTACAGCATCTAGAGAGAAGCTGGACAAAGACCAATAGTCTCACAGAAGAGCCTGGGTCAGCTGACGAAAGAAGATGATAGATTCCCATCTTGCTAGTGGGGGACTTTAAAGTAGTTCCTTAACTGTTACTTGAAAGAGACATGCCGACCCAAACAATCATTAGAGCTTACTTTTAAAAGACAAGTCACAAAGAGTTGATGGATCAAAGGGCAGGACAGCAATCACAACTGCTTGTGAAAAAAGTAAACTCCTGTAGTATCAGAATAGTTTGGCCACTATGTGAAGCTGGACAGACATTTTCAGAAGACTCAGCACTCAGAAATTATAATGAAAACAAGCTGTTATGTGCTTTCTAGTGATCAAAAGTCTTCTAGTAAAAATTGAGCTCCCAAATAAACCACACCAGAAACAAACATTTTGGCATTAGTACTGCAGTTGAGGGAAAGAAGCCAACTAATGGGCTTGCCAAAAAAAAAAAAAAAAGACAATTAAGAAAGACAAGATTTATACTTCTTAGGAGTTTTGGAGAATCACAGGTAAAGGGACAAAAAATGAAAATGAAAAAATAATTTGTCAGTTGTTCAATCAACGTTGTTGGTTGGTTGGGGTCTCAACCAACATTTTTCCAAAATAGTGTATAAAACTCCTAAACACTGGTAGGTAGTTTAAATCAAGTTTTAAAAGATACTTTTAAAATTCTGTATTTAAAGTAGAAAATGACAAAGTAAAAAACATGAGCAATTAAAACACTAAAATGATCCAAATGAAGGAATCTTTTAAAATATATCTCACCTGTTACAGCTTAAAGAAAAGCAAATTTGAAAATTTGTGGAGGAGGAATATTTAGAGATATATGAAGTTTCTGAAGACAACTTTTGACATTTTTCCTCACTTTAGAAATTGATGTAAAGCTACTTTCTCTAAAACACCTTTTCTTTTCCATGCTTTGAGTATATCCTGACACTAATTTCATCAACTGAGATTATTTATGGCACATAAATGAAAGGGCAGAGTGGCAGCTAAACAATAAAGCTAACAATCACTGAGTAACTTTTTCCCATAAAATTATATGCTGAACACTTCACATACATTATTTTATTTTAGCCTCAAAATAATCCTGTAAGGTAGGTATTGCTTTCCCCATTTTTAGAAAGCAAAACCACAGAGTACAAGCTAACTTGCCCAATATCGCCAGGTAGGAAGAGAATTAAAGCCCATGCACTAAGACTCCACAGCCTTAACCATCATGTTATCTTGCTTCTGTGAAAGGTTTTCCCCAAAATTTAGCTGGCCAAAAATTGGAGGAGAGAAAAGAATAGAGATAAAGAAGCTCCTGCTAGAAAGAAATGTATAAGCTAAAATTAAATGAGCAGCAGGTGAAGAAATAATAAAGGCACATCCAAAAGTAAGTCTAGGCAGTGCAGATCCCACTGGGCTAGGAAGTGGGGCCACAGGGATATAGCCTATGTGCCTGTGTGAATGAGTGAACTAGAAAAAGACAGCTCCCACTATTGGCCAGAAGGTGGCGCTACTCCTAGAAGCGCAAGGTTCAATGGAGCCCAAGTTCCTTAGGTTCCTTAGGCTTCATTACTGCTTCACATCACAGAGATTTCAAAACAGAGTCTTGTCTGTGGGTGACCCCCACTAACACTTCCACTCTACTCAGGAGTAAAAAAAAATAAATGAATTTTTGGCATGCCACTTTTAAATGGATGCCAATTTCTGGATCTTCACTCTACCTACTCTTACACACGCATTAAGACTCCAAACCATAATAATTCTTCTACTGGAACTTTCTTCTTTGAAACAGCAATCGCCAGCGGGATTTCTCTAAGAATAATGTGTTTTATCACTGCCAGGGCACAGAGAAGTTTGAATTAGGGAAACAGCTCGCTGCTTGCCACAGGCAGGGAATGGGAAAGAGAGAGCCACTCACACTTATCTCTACTTCTGTCCAACTAACTACTTCTCTCTTCATGTGCCTTCATCTTACCTCCTTTGATTTGGGGATCAAATCAAAGAGCTGCTGCCCACCTCAGATGCAACACTCTATCAACTTAAAAAGAGATAAGAAGAGTTAACTAAGGCTGCCCCAAGTGCCAAGCTATGCTGAGAAAAACCTAAAATGTATCCTGAGTGTGAAGGCTGAGAAAAGCCTTAAAAAGGAGTTACTACTCCAAGCCTGAGACTTGAACACACCGCCCACTACTGGCTAGCACTTACAGAACTCCTACTGTATGCCAGACACACTACAGATACACCTCCAACTTTTACATCAACTCTGGGAGGTAATTTTTGATTTCCCATTGAAACTGAAGTTCTAAGAAAAGGTAACTTAAATACGACCATTTAATCATTGTAATGGATCAGTATTCCAGTCTGATCTCCAAATCTTTTGTTCTTTCCATTAGACCATGATATATTTCTAATAACAGGGGCACACTGAGATGTGCTTACAAAGGACTTCAAGGAAATCAAGGAATTACTTTAAAAAATGAAAAAAATATATTTTTTGATTTATTTATTCATTTGAGAGAGAGAGATGGAGAGAGAGCATGAGCAGGGGGGGAGGCAAAGGGAGAGGGAGAAGCGGACTCCCTGCTAAGCCAGGAGCCCAACGTGGGACTCGATCCCAGGACTAGAGATCATGACCTGAGCCACGGCAGACTTTTAGCCATCTGAGCCACCCAGGTGTCCTGTAAAAAATTTAAAAATCTCTTACAAGATCAAGATTCCAATTAATGATGATATCAAGTTATTGAATAACTGGAACTGAATGTTTAGGAGAGAAACAAAAGTTGAACAACTATCCATCTTTCCCCTCCCTTCCTTCTTTGAAATATTTTACATTGAAATTATCAAAGGGGATGTGGGGACTATGAATAAACACAGATAACACTTTCATCTGTAAGATCACAAATTAAATGAAGGCACAAATTTTGTCTAATTCACCAGTGAATTCCCAGAGCCATAAATAAATTATGGCACCTGTCAAGAGGTCAATATATTTTTTTTAATAAAAGAATTTAAGAAAAGTGAAAAAATATTCACACTGATACAATTTGAAATAATCAGACTTAGTATAAAGGCTAATTCAACTGTGAAATAATCATAGTAGGTTTACAGTAATACAACCTCCTTTAACATACTATCTTCATGATATCTTCTCTAAATTCAGAATTCTAAAATCTTTTCTTCGTAGAGTAAAGAGAAAGTACTAAGAAAACAGGCCAAACACGAAGGAGTAAAGTCCACAGTGAATGACAGGGTCTATAACCCTGCAAATGATTACATGCTGTTCCCAATTAGTCTTTCAAATGTCTGAGAATTAGTTTGTTGAAAATGAAAACTCAGCTGCAATCAGATACAGACTTCGAAACATTAGTAAGGTTCCCAGAGTAGATAATTAAATATATTTGGCCTGTAATAAACCTCAACCATGTGCTAATACAAAGAATTACTTTAAATTCTGCTTCTGAATCTGATTTAAATACTGATTCAAACAAGAAGCAGGAAAATGGAAAGGGAGGAAAGTCCTCATGCTAGCTACTTGCTTTGTTTGGAGTCTGCTGGGTGTAGGCTAAATTCCCAAGTAGTTTAAATTAGCCTTTGGCATCCCTTTACCTCCAATTTCTTGCAAAGCTCCTATTACCTAAATTTCAAAACTCCAAAGGACATCAAGATGCCCACGTTGTAGGGTATGGACATATCCTGTCTCATCTGAGGATTTAATGCCCTGCAATTTGTTCAGGTCCTCCTTCCTTCCCAATCAACTACACCCCAACTCCTACCCCCAACCAAGTGAAACTGATTTCAGATGAGCATTAAGAAGGAAACAATGTCATTAACTCACACCAACGTACAGTTTTTGAATTTAATTTTCAATAGATAATGTATTTTCATGATTCACAAATTAAAAAAAAAAATAAATAAAGGAACACAGTAAAAATTCCCCCTTACACAGTGCATTTTGCGGATCCTTCCTAAATTTCTTTGTATGTATATATGCACAAATAAAAAAAGTAGGAATACACTTTATTTTCTCTCCTATTTATTGGAAAAGCTAGCATACTGTATACATTATCGGGTACCTTTTTCTCCCCCGCCCTTTTTTTTAGAGAGGGAACAGAGGGAGAGAAAGAGAGAGACTCTTAAAGCAGGCTCCAAGCCCAGTGTGGAGCTCAGGACCCTGAGATCATGACCTGAGCAGAAATCAAGAGCCAGATGCTTAACCAAATGAGCCACCTAGGTGCCGCCTTTTTTTCTATCTTTAATAAATTCTCTTGAAGATCCTTCTATATCAGTATATGTGAAACTGCCCCTTTTTTAATTTTTTATTTTTTAAAGATTTTAAATTTATTTATTAGAGAAAGAGTGAGGGAGGGAACACAAGCAGAGGAAGCAGCAGAGGGAAAAGCAAGCTCCCCTCTGAGCAGGAAGCCTGACAGGGCTCCATCCCAGGATCCTGGGATCAGTACCTGAGCCTAAGGCAGAAACTTAAAGGTGCCCCTCTTTTTTTTTTCCCCAACTTCTAGAGAGTACTTCACGGTATAAATAGACTAAAACTGATTTAAGTACTGCCCTGTTGGTGGACATTTTATGTTTTATGGCTTTTCAATCTTTTACTATTGAAAACAATAATGCAATGAACATCTTGCATATAACTATTCTGAATAAATTCCCAGGACAGGTATTATTGGCTATACCCATCTACAATGCTAAATTACCCTCTAGAGTATGTGTTCTATTTTACACAGCAAACAACAGCCTGCAAGAGAGTGCCTGCTTCCAAAACCTGTTCCAGAGACTGTTACCAAATTTCTGGATATTTGCCAACTTGATAAGTGAACAAATGGCATTTCTCTGTAATTTTAATTTGCATTTCTATAGGGGCAATTGAGCATCTCTTCATCTGTTTAAAGGTTTGAATTTCCTTTGTCATAAATGTCATAAAGATTTTGTTCATAGCCCACCTAAAGTATGAATTTGGGGTAGCCACTTAAGTCTCTGAAAGGCATTTGATGTTTTTAAAGGAGACCTAATCACTGAAATTAGTCCTCAAGTGGACTATTTCAGGAGAATATGAAAAGGTGAAATGAAAACTTTAGGCAGTTCAGGGAGAACAGACTATTGGGTAGAAATCTTCAAGAAAGAGCTAGGGCAGTCTGGTCTAGGTGTTCTAAAGTGCTCTTTTACGAGTAAGAAAACCAAAGATTAGAAAATTAAGCCAATTGGGAAGAAGTGTTTGTTTTCCTGCTGGTGAGGACCATGGCTCACACTCAAGGCTCCTCTCCCAAAGACTAGCCCTCATTCCCTTCAATTAAGGGAATTATGCTGCTCCTCTAGGCAACCTAGTAAAGTATTAATTTGTGTAAGCTTGGGGATCAAATAGATCCATCTTCCTTGAATAAGACATAATAAAGGTATAACACAGTTCCAAAAACAAAGGATTAAAAAAGACAGATTCACACTAAAACTGATCTCCTAAGAGGTAATCACAAAATTAGTACTTTAAGCAGGTATGTCCAGGGTGGTTACATAGGAAATCCAGGAAGCTGGTGTTATTCACTATTATAGTAATAAGACAGGTTAGGAAAGCACGGATAGTCCATACCATCATCCAAAATAGAAGTCATCAACAAAGAAAGCCTAAAAACACGGCTCAGAAGAAACCTCAGCCCAGCACTAACACTCACACCTATGCTAAGTCCCACTTCTAAAGAGGAAGCATCACTAACCCTTTGGTCATTCAGACTTCCAAACCCAGGCCAACCAACAAGTCTTCAAAGACCAGTATTAGGTACTGAATCAATATCTGGATAAATATCAGCAAAGACAGGCAAAGATGAATACTGGGCGGACGTGTCCTTAAAATACTCCAGAATACTATTTACAATTCTGAACAGAGATGCAGCTCTGTAAAGTTTAAATATGCAAAACTTAGTTCTGGAGCCATAAATACACTAAGCAGGTGGACAGTCCTTGCTGAATTCTCTTCTTCTCTGCCAGAAAAATCCTCCTAGCCCTGCCACCATAGTCACCTCATTTCTGTCTACAGCTCCTACTCCCTTCTGAACTACAGTCCCTTTGTAGCTCCTGCTTTCACTATCCTATCTCTGTCCATATTCTCTTCCTTTCTTCCGCATTGATAGAACCAGAATATAGGGACATATGGTCTCACATCTCAGCGCCCTTTTCTCAGGTCCCCAAAATCACCTCAGGTAAACTACATTCCAAGGAAATAATCATGTACATGCTATCAAATGCCTCTTCAAAATAAGCCCCTCAGCCTCCCACCCACAACCCCATAACCACCCACAAGCCTCTCCTTTGTAGAAAACTGGGCCACCAGTGCTCATAAAATACACCTACTTGACTTTAAACCCAGATGCTTGTACACTACCAATTACCTATTCATTTCTCCTACGCAGTGGTGAAAGTCTAAATAATAAGAGTATGTCTTTACAAATGGCAAAAAATATATTCAAATTGAAACTGTATAAAAATGGTGAGGCAGGGCATCTGGGTGACTCAGTTAAGCGGCAGCCTTTAACTCAGGTCATGATCCCAGGGTCCTGGGATCAAGTCCCACATTAGGCTCTCTGCTCAGTGGGGAGCCTGCTTCTCCCTCTCACTGTCACTCTTAAATAAATAAATAAATAAATAAATAAATAAATAATTTTTTTTTTTTTTTAAAGAAATGGTGAGGCAGTCTCCACCTATGCCCTTAGTAAAGCAAATGAGGACATTCACAGGCACATGAAGGGTTAAGGAAACAGCTCTAATTTATTCATTAATTGACTCTTGCATTTTCATAGCTCTAATTAGTGTAGCCAGTACCTTAATACAGTATCAGTTAAGTAACGACCAGGAACCTTAATAACTAATTAAGAAGAAAAATCAAGATTTATTGTAAAAGCAATTCAAATTCTGATAGCATTGGTGAATAACACACAGATGTGTATTTTTAGCAGAACTATAAAGCCCAGAATTTTAGAAGTTGCAAGTTTAAAACAAATCTGGCAAATCAAGTTACAATAACATAGTAATAATAAGAGAAGCTCATTTCACAAATAAAAAAAGGTTAATTTCTTTAAAATGGTGGTAGCTAAAAACATTCTGGTCATTCTTAAAAAAGAACAACAAGTAACTTGCACACTGTCTTTAAATAAGTTCAGTCTAAATCATTAATAAGCTCCACTTAAACATGTAAGTCTTCTTCAATGCACTTGATGGGCACCTGGAGAAGGGGAAGAAGGCAGGAAGAGCAAAGGGACTAGAGGGATGGGGAGGAGGGAAGTGGGAAGGAGGAGGAAAAAAGGGGAACAGTAATATGATCATAATTACCATTCAAAGACATATGCTCCATGAAGAACGGATTGGAAGGAACTCTATGTAAATTATAGAGCAAATCCAGTAACCTAGGAGGCATAGACTAAAACAGTGAGGTTTGGGTAAATGTAGTAAGGAGAAAGACCTGGTTATAGTGTAAAGGGAGCTTACCAAGGAGAGGGACAGAGTAAGAGTGACTCTCAGGCTTCAGAGAGTAGACACTGTGGCTAGATTAGCAGTGGGGGTTGGAGGAAGAAAATAAAGATTTCTACAGGAATTTGACTATTTCAGCTTGCCTAATAAATAACCAGAGATACAGAAGGAGTGAAAGGAAGGTCGGGAGGCTTGACAAAGATTAACTCCTTGACCAAACTTCAGAAAGGCTCCTTTAAGCCCTCTTCTCAATTTACCACACCTGCATAGTCCAATTTTAGCAAAACTCCTGCAGAGTCCATTTATCCAGAATCCCTACCCTACAAATCTGATGAACCTCAGTATCTGATCAAATCCCTCATCCGCCACCACCCTCCTTGGTGGATCTCAACACTCTGCCTGCCTTCAGTGAGAATCCCATCAAGTCAGTTCAACCAGAATCCTCCCTTACCTCTGAGACTTCCTCTTAGAAATTTTCTCTCCACCAAGATGCACCCTGCTCCTTGGCGATGAATCCCCACTTGTTCCTGCTCAGTTAGGAATTAAGACCAGGTCTCTTTTCTGTGTGGTTCTACAATAGTTCCTGAATGAAATCTGGTTTTATCACTCTAAATACTGCCCAGCTCTGGTTTTAACAGCTCAGAAGAAAGGTCAGGACTTAAAAGACTTATATTTAGAATAATTAAAGGATTTATAGATGGCACTGGTAGCTGTGAGATAAGATAAAACAATCAAGGAGAAAGTATAGAATAAAAAAGAGAAGAGGACCGCCCTGAAGCACAAGGACAGCAAACTAAAATTTCAAGTTGAAAGGGAAACGACTTTCCAGTTGGAGCTAAGCAGAAGTGGCCAGAAAGGTAGGAGGGGGAAAAAACCTGTGAAGTTTGTAAAGCTTAAATATGCAAAACTTGTTCTGGAGCCATAAATACACTAAACAGGTGACAGTCCTTGCTGAATTCTCTTTTACTCTGCCAGAAAAATCCTCCTGGCCCTGCCACCATAGAGAATGATATTAGGAAAAACAACGCAAGTAACTTTTTAAGGAGTTTGTTGTCAAGAGTATTGTCCAGGGCACCTGGGTGGCTCAGTCGGTTAAACGTCTGCCTTCGGCTCAGGTCATGATCCCAGGGTTCTGGGATCGAGCCCCACATCCGGGCTCCTTGCTCAGCAAGAGTCTGCTTTTCCCTCGCCCTCTGCCTGCCGCTCCCTCTCTCTGTGTGTGTCCAATAAATAAACAAAATCTTAAAAATAAAATAAAATAAAAAGAATATTGTCCATTTGAAGAAAAATAGAATTTTCTCCAAAACTAGAATTTTCACATATGACTAAAATAGGCAGGTAATCACTGAGAAAAAAAGACAAGAGTTTGAGCCTCAGTTATTTGTGTGTAAAGAATATGTCATTGGACTGCTAGGAACATATATATATATATGTATACATATATATATGTAATAGATATTACATATATATAAATATACCACACAAACACACACAATGCGTGCACATGTGTACATAATTATATATAAATTATATATCTTATATAAATACATAATATATATGTATATATATACACAATGTGTGTGCACATAATGTGTACATGATATCTGGGACATACTGTGGCTCAAAATGAGAAATCCTTTGTATTGTAAATTGAAAGGCTGAAAATAAAAATGCATTAAATAAGTGTACATCTATTTATGGTATACATTTTTTCTTTTTTTAATTTTCTTTTTTAAAGATTTTATTTATTTATTTGACAGAGAGGGACACAGTAAGAGAGGGACCACAAGCAGGGGGAGTGGGAGAGGGAGAAGCAGGCCTCCCACTGAGCAGGAGCCCCATGTGGTACCTGATCCCAGGTCTGCGTTCATGACCCGAGCCAAACGCAGACGCCTCACAACTGAGTCACCCAAGAGCCCCTACATTTTTTCTTCTTAATGATGGGAAGGCCACACCAAAATATGCCACTTTGGCATACTAATCATTTTGAACTAAAGTTACTAAAGAAACAGCCAGTTCAACAAGAACATCAGACCCTCCTCTGTCCCCCTAAAAACAAAAATAAATTCTCAAGGTGAAGTTACCCTTCCTGCGCCTGGAGAGTAATAGGCACCCTTATCGCCAGAGGTCAGGAATTTAAGGCCAAGAAGGCTATCTAACAACCTTGTTACTTTTTTACTAATTTACTACCCTAAGTCTAAACCCTTTTGCTTGTCAATTTTTCACAAATTTACTGTTTCTTTGTCTAAAAAAATATAAAAGATGCTTGCTTTGGTCACTTCTTTGAGACTCCCATTTCTACAAACTCCCGTTTGTACTAATTAATTTGCTTTCCTCCTATTAATCTGTGTTAGGTCCATTGAATCATGAGACTAGTCAAAGAACCTAAAAGGGAAAAAAGGAAAAGTTTCCTACATTAATGTGTGACCAAGCTGGAAAAACCATGCAATGGCAATAGGTATACATTTTTATATCTTGATTTTTTTTCTTAATGATTGGTAATTTTTTTAGCTTTCCCTTAGGAATGTATACTGACATTTGTGTTACCACTATAGCTGTACGGCCCCAGTAAGAAACACTACATTAACAAGGAGATGTTAATTCTAATTTGAGAGGGTCCCCCAATAATGATTGTCGGATGAGTAACAAACACACGGCTCGCAATGCCAAATTCTTTGCCTCCCTTTCTCTGGGTTTTTGAAACTGAGCAGCAATTAACTTTGATACAGTTGCCAGAAACCTCCATGTATAGATAGGCCTAACATGTTCCATCTAGTCTAGGTTAAGTCTGGGCCAGTTTTCTTCCCTGATAATCCTAGGCTGGCCTCTCACCAAAAAGACAGGCTAACTGAAGGAGGAGAACAACAACAAGAAAAGAAAAACCTGCAGATTTTCTAAGGAACGGTGATGAACTCACATATGACTTTGTAACCTACCACTTCTCTGTAATGTTTCGAGATGTCTGGCTGGATAAGAGATTTCCAGATAAACAAGAGAAAGGGTAAAACCTCTCTCAGAAACTCCCTCAATTAGCAATCACCTTCATTTAGCAGCAGCACCTCCACTATGCCAGCTGCAGGGGAAATTAATTAAATTTAATAGAAGCCACGGGGGAAGTAATTAAATTTAATAGAAGTCATGGATTCCAAATGAAGATAAACTGTATTTGTAATCAGACCTACTGTGTCACTTACTCAACTCATGGGTTCGTAAGAGCGTGAGCCAAGTACAAACCACCTTCCACGGAAACGCCAAGTTACCTGAAATCCCTCCCTCATTCTCACCTCAAAATGTAAAATGATTGATGCAACATGCTATGCAAAGTATCCCTAACGTTTTTGAAGTTCCTTTTTTCAAAATAAAAAATCTGCACCAGCGTAACAAGTCAATTATGTGTAAACAAGCCGATCTGAATAGCACAGAAGCCATAGCACAGACAAAAAGTAATGAAAGGTTGGCATGTTTGCTCTGGGAAGCAAAACTAGCGGCCCATTCATCTAAATGCAGTTATGTTTCAATTTAACTAAATTACAAGGTTTGAAATTAGCAATGCTTCAAGCGCTCCGGGCTACCGCTCCCACCAGAACACTTCATCTTTAATACCTGCTCCAGCTTGCAAATAAAACTAAGGAAAACAGTAGGGGAAAATGCTCAAAACATCTCTTAAAAAAGGCCTTTCTAACAACTGCAATCTTACGGTTTTTACCCCTCAGAAAATCTAAAGCTTAATGGAGTCAAAGCTAAGTAATACTTGATCCTTTCTTATTTTTTTTTTACCATACATTCTATGCATGGTTATTGAAATATTTTATTTATCATGATAAATTATAAGCTACTTAAGGACAAAAATATTTTCAGTTTCAAGTTTCTTATCTCTAGAATTCTTAGCACAGTGCTTTGTACACAGTGAGGGATTAGAAAATATTTAGTATCTCACTTTAATGGGAAAGAGCTGGATAGCATTACTCTCTATGAAATCATTACCAGCACTGGTTTGAGCAGGCATGATTTTCCTGGTTGGTAGAACAAGGCCAGGCAAGAATGCCAAAATTTCCACCTAACCTATAAAATAAGAAAAAATTCTATTTTGGAGTTATTTTGAGGACTAACTGCTATGTGGTTCATTAAAGCTCTTTAAGACAAAATAACAAAAAATAACATATAACAAGCATCTAACACATGCCAGATACCATGCTAAGCACTTACATAGATTATGTCATTAAATGCTTACCAAAACCCTAGGAATTACCCACTATTTTCATCTCTCATTTATAGGCAGAGAAAGTATAGTTTAGAGGAGTTACATAACTGATTCAAGAACCTAATAGCTAATTAGTGATGGGACCAGGGTTTGAACCAAACTTAACCTGTTATGAGTGCTTGAAGGTAATGGGAAAACCCTGGCCACTTTCCAGTGTGCCAAATCAAGACAGTGCTCCTTAACGATAAGAAATATAGCACAAAAGCAAAGGCCTCTTTTTATTTAAAAATATCAGTGCCAAGTGTGGCGTGATGGGTTGGGCCGCTGCCTTCGGCTCAGGTCATGATCTCAGGGTCCCGGAATCGAGTCCCGCATCGGGCTCCCTGCTCAGCGGGGAGCCTGCTTCCCTCTCTCTCTCTCTCTGCCTGCCTCTCCATCTACTTGTGATTTCTCTCTGTCAAATAAATAAATAAAATCTTTAAAAAAAAAAAATTCCATGACTCAGTAAGCATCCTTCTTTACGTTGTGACAAATGTCTTGGTGATGTGGCCAGTCACAGGCCATATTTGGGGTTAAGTACCACAATTTTGGGGGGCATGTACTACCTCACAGTGAAATTATGTGACTCTCCCACTAGACTGTAGCCCAGTCAATGATAAGGACCATGATATTCATGACAGTATCACCAGGGCCCACCGCATAATAGATACTTTATGAACATTTGTGGGCTAAATGAAGAACTATTAATTTTTTTATGATGTTAGTTCTAGAGTCCTAGAGAACCAATAAATGATGGCTACTTATAATTATTAAATTATCTGAGTATAATTCCAGCTGGCCATTTGTTCTAGAAGACACTTCTCCAGTCTTTTCATTTCATATACTCCTTTCTCCATAAAAGTCAAATTCTTATTGAGTGCCTGGTACATATTCCTATTATAGACCTCAGAACACTTTTTCCTCACTTATATTCCCCACGCTCTCCCTCTGTTAAACTATAAAGATCTTATATTATTCCTCCTTTCTTGTTAGAACCCAGCATAGTGCATGGCATATATGAGCCACTGAATAATTATTCAAAATAATTATTTATGTATACAGCTCTTTGTCATCAGGAATTTTTTTTTTTAACCTTGTGTGTTTGGAAAGGGGTAGGGGCAAGAAATTACAAATATCATTTATAACCTAAACTGTAATCATTAACCTAGTGCAAAAAATATTAACTAAGTACAATCCTTAAAAATGGACCCCTCACAAAATATTTTACCTCGTTTAAGTAGCAAAGATCACATTAATTTCTTGCATATTTCTTATGCCAGACCAGTTTCACAAAATGTGTTTCCATGTTTTTGCTCAAGTCATTTTTAAACATAAACAACTACATGCATCAGGAAGGGGCTTTAAAAAACCTTATGTTGCACATGGTTGAAAACAGGCTCCTTTAAAACCCAGTTTACAATTTATTCCTTTGTCTACAGAATTTTGCATTATTTAAATCAAAAACTAAAATCCAAACTTTATTATTTCATTAGAATTTATTATTTTAGTCACTCTTAGTACTTGGTATCAGCTATACAACTGGTTTAAGTTCTTAATATACCTGTAGCACTTAAAAAGAAAATGTACTGTAGGCGTTCTTATCACTAGAAGGACAGTTCTCTATGGTTCCATATAACATTTTAGTGTTGCTTTTTTTTCCCACAAGAGAAACCTGAAAGAGAAGAGGAAACCCAGGAAATACTAGAAGAATATACATAATCTAATATGTTTCCCAGGTTAAAAAATGGTATTTTTCCCAATGTGTGAATTTTTTTAACGGACTGTTAATAAAAATTGGGAATAAAGATTTAATACTTATATGTAGAATTGATCATATGTGAATTCAATACCTTAAGAGTCAAACACATTCACCCTTATTTTTGCCCATATACTTACTGTATGATATTGAACAACAGAAGCAGAAAAATCAAACCAAGAACTCTATAAACAGAAATATTACCTTGACAGCGAAGAAGTATGTCACCTGCTCAAACCATACTGGCTTCTAAGGAGACATACAAAGTTATAATAATGAGTGAGATCACAATTAAGAAATTCACTGTGAGGCATGATTGTACTTAATTTATTTGAAAATTAAAAACAAATTATCCTCTTCTCTAAAAAGCAATTTAATTTTTTCAAGCTGTTAATGAACCAATTAAATAAAACCACTTATTCTAATGCATGGAATAAATTCCATGGTTAGAAATACATACCAAGAGAATATTTTTTACATATAAGAACTGCTTTGCCTGTATATCATAACCACTCGCCTAAGCCAATGATACTCAAAGTATGAGTTCCAGAGACCCTTCTAGGAATCATGAGATCAAAAATATTATAATAAAGATACTGAGACAGTGTTACCCTTTTCACTGATGATGCTATAGCAATGGTGGGTCAAGCTGCTGATGCCACTAGCATGAATCAAAGCAAGGGCACAAAGTTTTACTAGAAGTTATTTTACTCCTTGTTGGCATGCAATCAGAGTAAATAAAATGCAGTTTCTTAAAAATGCCTTTGGTAAGCCTAAAAATTAGCTAATTTTAAAAATCGCAATCCTTGAGTACATGCCCTATGTGATAAAGAGGGGAAGCATGCATTACGCATTTCCGCTGCAAATAAAAAATGTACAATGGGACAGTTGTCTCAAAAACAGCACTTATGTGACTGTGATATGAGGTGAACTAGCCATTCTTTTCATGAAACACTATTTTTATTTGAATGAATGACAATCTATTCAGAATGGGGGATGACTGACATTTGTGGGAAAAGAGCAAGTTAGCCTGTCACTTCAAGGAAAATACCTGACAGTATCTGTTGCCAATGATAAAATTGAGCTTTTAAGTGAAAATTAGTATCTTAAAAATTTTATCCATCATCCCAAGCTTGACAGCTTTCCAGCACTTAAAACATTTTGATATTAACAAACGTGATTGTTTGATTTTCTATAATGAAATATGTCAACATCTGGAAGATCTGCATAACTTAGTGGACCAGAATTTTCCAACTGACCAATGCATGGGTAAAAGATCTACACGAAGTACAAGAAATAGCAATATATTTTAATGTAACAAAGTATAAAACGTTCACTGATAAAAGTTTTCAATTCCTTATTGAAACTAACTTTGAGGAAATTACAATTGATCTTAGTGTAGTATCAAAGAAGAATACCAATAGTTATTTGGAAAGTCTATTAAAATACACCTCCCTTTCTTTCATATACTTTACCAAAACAACGTATGATAAGAAACTGATTTCAGAAGCAGATGCAGAAACCTACTGCCTTCCATCAAACCACAAATTAAAGGGAATTATAAAATATGTAAAGAAGCACCAGTCTTCTCACTAAATACTTCATTTTGGAAATGTGGCAGGTGGAGAGAGTTCCCACAAGTAAATGTTTTATGTTAACATGTAAATGTTTTAGTTACTGTTTTTTAAACTTTTCAGTTTTAGTTTCTTATATGGTAAATATCAATAGACATACTCCACATAAACAAAAGTTCCTTTGAATCCTCAATAATTTTTCAAACCATAAATGGTTCCTCAGTCCAAAATGTTTGATAGTCTTCAACCAAACTAATGCAAATAAGGCTCATTATCTCCCTTATAGTATGCTTTTCTAAAGGATTTTGACCAAACCCCTAATAAAACTAAAATATGCTCTTCCTATGCACACTTAAAAAAGAAAGCCTATAAAATGTCAAGCATCATATAAATTACTCATGATGTATGATGAAAGTGCTTAGTCTCGAGTTGCATATAATCTCACAAGATGTCTTAGTCACCTCAGGACTATTTGGGGCCAGGCCATGTGACAGCTAGAACTCACTCTCAAAGTTGGCACCACTCTTCTTCCAGTTCAGAACGTTTGTTCTAGTTCAGGTGCTACCATTAATCTCTATTGAATATATTTTCTGTGTCTTTTGTGTGTGTTGGCCTTCTTTCTCCTTTTCTGGACCTTCTAAATTTCACATAAAAGGTCCCTTTATAAAGGGGTGTGCCCTTTATATAAACAAAGCTATCCATCAGAGACCACCCCTCTTTGCACTTTAAGTATACACAAGTGTGTTCAGTATTAACTTTCAGATCACTTTTTATTTCCTGAGTTAATTTGTTGCTGGCTACTGATTATGTCTTCACTACCAAAGAATGTTGCAGGGGTTCATTTTATGAGCCTTTAGGTTTTAAAAACTTTGGATTAGGTAAAATTCTATACCTATAAAACCCAAGCTTTAATTATGGGAGAAAGTAATATAAGCTTAATTTTCTTAAGTTCAAACTCAACATCTACAATGAGGCAAACCATACAAGAATAAGATACAGCAAGATCTCTTACTGAGATCTTTTCCAAATAATAAGTAAAACCTACTGAAAAATCACAGCAAAATTCTGAGAAGATCATAATTAGTCAACACCCCATTCTTTCACTGTTCACCACTAGGAAGTAATGAAAAAGTGAAAACAGACTACAGAGATATGACCAAAATCTATCACTGGATAAGTTAATTGGACCATACTCTCTAAAATTCATGTTCGCTGCTACGTAGGTCTTCTGTATTGGCTGAGAAAACACATTAAATGGCTTCTGGAGAAGGTTCTGTGCTACTCTCCAAAGCACTCTTAATTCCTATGAACTCTTCCTATGCATAATGTGGCTAAGAATAAAGACTGAGCAGAGGAGCCCCGGTTCAAAGTTCACTACTTGACAATGAGCACTTAAATTCCTTAAGCCTATTTCCTCAGACATAAAAAGAGAGCTAATAACTAACCTGCAGATTTTATGACTGAATGACATCATAAAAGTAAGTAACCACATTTTAACCATTTGCAAAATGCTAGCTAAATGGTCCAATCAAAATTCCAACCATTATATACAATTATACATATATCCCTTTTCCTTATGGCAGAATCTGAAGATTAAAAATAGTCATTCCATTTCATTGCCCAAGAATGAAAAATAGAAAAAAATCCACATGCAGAATGGAATTAAACATACACAATGTCCCACGCTGAGAGTAGCAGAGTACTGGGTTCCATGACATAGGCCCTAGGTCTCGCAACTGTCAGCACCCCTCAGCCTCAGCCCACCCTTTGCTAATCCCGTAATTTTAGACAAGTAGGTAAATTTCTGCTTCCACTTCCTCCTCCTTTGCCTGAAGAATTAGATTACTCACTCCATACGGTCAAATGGACCAATGACTACAAAGGGCTAAGCACAAAGCTGAATAAATGTTAGCTATTCCATTAAGATTTTCAGGTTGCCTTTGGAGATTTTTCATTGATTCATTTACTTTATAACTTAACAAAAATAAGCAAGCACTTCCCAAAACACTCCTACATATGTTGCTTTGAATGAACTTCATATACTGTGATAAAGTCTGGCAAAAAAAACTGTATCATGTAGCTATCTTGTAAACTTGCTTTTATAAGTAATAAAACTTTGGGATTTGGGATGTATCCAAGTTCTAGCTTGGGACTTCTCTACCCCAGCAACATCTAAGAATCACCTAGAGAGACACCTTTAAAAAAAAAAAAAAAAAAAAGCAAACTGAGGACCTCAGTGTGCTGGAAACAAATACATAAAGAATTGTCCCACTGTCCCATTATAAGCTGTATTTCAAGGTAAACAAATAGCCCTAGTGGATAAGAGTTCTTTTATATAAAACAATTCTAGATAATATACAGAGAAGAAATAATATAATAATGAAATCTCCATTTCGCACCCCTAAAAAAATGAGGCAATACTCCTCAATGAATGAAGCAAACAAAATAATTGGGCTTTTACCACTTGAAGCCACCACTCCAAGTACATCTTCCACTGCTACGTGTGAGACAATCGGTCCTATATCCCTGGAGATAAGATGTGACAGAAGTAGTTGAGGGAAGGGAGGTGACAGGATAGGAAGAGTGGTTTGGAGAAAGGAGAGGGACAACAGAAAGAGAAGGGGGAAGGGATAAGGGAGAGAAAGAGGTAGGGGACGAGAGGGAAAAGAAGAAAAGAGGCATGAAGGGAAAGGGAGGAATACAGGAGACGAGAAAGGATACAGGATGGGAAGAATAAGGGAGGAAAGAGGGGGAAGGGGAAAAGAGAAGGTATGCTTGAAGCAGAGAAGGCAAAGAAGCACAACAGAATCCAGTCCCTGACTCGACCTGATCCTGAAACTCACTGTGTTCTTGTCCTTTGGTAACTAGGCACCTCAATTTTCCTGTTTGCTAAAGATAACCAATACCAGTTATATAACTTAAAATCTTCAGAGTTCTGAATGCAAGTAAAATTGAGAGACCAGAAGAGGGATCAACTTTATTCCTAACTTAAAACATGGCAATAATAGGGACTATTTCAGATTGATTATTGATAGATATCCCAAATGACAAAACAGAAAATGAATGCAATCAATACTTTAAGCACATTGTGAAATGATTCAATCCAGTGAGTCTAAATTTGAACTATAACAAGAACTTAATGAAATAATCACCAAAGAAATTAAGAAGCCGAAAATCTACTTAAGACAAACACATTCTCTGCTATTTCAGAAATCTAAATCTAGGCTAAGGGACAGATGGTTAGAAAGAAAGAAGAAGGAAAGGAAGGAAGAAGGAAGAAAGGTAAGAGGGAAGAAGAAAGGGAGGGAGGGTAGGGAAAACACGTAAGTCCAGATGCTGCTTAACAACCTTTAATGATATTCAAAAAGGAATGTCTAATGGTAATTTGGGTAATGACAATAAAATGTCTCACAGGACACAAGTTCTAGACCAGGCTCTGGCTAAGGAACAATGCTATTCTGAAGAAATCATTTTACTGTTCTCCTTTCACATCAAATTGACAAGTCTGAAAAACAAAGGTTCTTCTGAGGCTTAAATGTGTTGCTATACATGAAGCTATTTGCAAAGAACTGATCCCTTATGTAGAAAATATTAAGATATTTCGAAAGTCAATTAATAGCATAAACAAGATTTAAGGTAGAGTACTAATGTGAAATAAACTATTCTAATAAGTAACTCAGAAGCTTAGTTTTCTTAGCTCCTAAACGATAGGCTAATTATATGTATCAGAAAAATAATAAAACTTAATTTCTATAAAATTATTTTGCAATTCAGACTTCGTTAATTCGACAGGTGTTGCCCACAATTTATATAAATTAGCAAGTTTTTACTGAAATGCTATTAAGGTGACCGGGGAAAAAATAAATGAACCTAAAATGAGTATATTAGCTCATTTGAAATCTCACTATAAATTCTTATCATTAAGTACACTCATTTTCTTCTAGCCTTATGCCAATTCTCTACTTGTGTGCCCTTGAAAGCAGGAATACAACAGGGAGGAAACTACCATTCCCACTTAGGTGCTACAGCAAGACATTTCTCAGAATCTGGAAACAAGCTCACCTTCCAAAATTGAAAATAAAAATTAAAATATAAGCAGCCTATTCCATCTCAAAAAAATAAATAAATAAAATTTAGAGAGTGAAGGTCTATCCCTCTGTGGAAGTGCCCCAACTTTAGAAGGAGCAGAATCACATTCAAATCCCAGCTGTTCCACTTATTTCAGGATGTGATGTGAGGCAAGCTACTGCACATTCCTCGACCTCTCCTTCCCTCTCTATTCCATGAGGAGACTGAGAGTAGCTATATCCTAGGGTATTAAAACAATTTGAATGTGATATTGCACATATAATGCCCTTAGCACCACGTCAGGCACAGAAGAAACCTCTGACAGACAGTGAAGGGTGGATTCTCAGGAAAGTTAGAACAAGTTTTGACAAGTTTATTCACACTCTATTGTTTATAGAATAATTAAAGGAAGGGAAAAGATATGCAAGTCCTCTTAGGAGAAGAGGAAAACATAATTATTGATGGTTCTATGAGTCAAAGTTCTCAAAAGACACAGAACCAATGGGGATATGTAATATAATATACACATGTATACTTATAGAACCAATAGGATATTGATACATATATGTATTATATATTTATAAAGGAACTTACTACAGGAATCGGCTTACACAATTACAGAGGCTGAGAAGGCCCACATTCTGCTGTCTGCAAGTGAGAGAACCAGGAAAGCCAGTGGTATAATGCACCCCAAATCTCAAAGGCCTGAGAACCAGAGGAGCCAATGATTTAAGTCCCAATCTACATTTTAAGGCTCAAGACTCGAGGAACGAATGGTTTAAGTCCTGGTCTGAGCTGAAAGTCCAGGAGAAGGAGAAAGATGATGTCTCAGCTCAAGCAGAGAATAAATTCAGCCTTGCGTGCCTTTCTGTTCTAGTCACGTTAGAGCAAGCAGCTAAACAGACAGATAAAGGGGCGCCTGGGTGCCTGGGTGGCTCAGTGGGTTAAGCCTCTGCCTTCTGCTCAGGCCTTGATCTCAAAGTCCTTGGATTGAGCCCCGCATCAGGCTCTCTGCTCAGCGGGGAGACTGCTTCCTCCTCTTTCTCTCTCTGTCTGCTGCTCTGCCTACTTGTGTTCTCTTTCCATCTGTCAAATAAATAAATAAAGTCTTAAATAAATAAATAAATAAATAGGCAGATAAATAGTTAAAGAAGCAAAACAGATGGACAATTGCCAGGGACTACCCCTACTCTACACAGAGACCGCCCCAACTCCCTTGGACCAACCCATTTTGCAGTTTAGCGCTGATTTGGGTAGCAGAAGCTACAGGACCTCCCCAACTTTGGAGCACGTGCACTTAAGAAAGACCTTGTCTGCTAGTAACCCAGAAGTGATTATCATTTTCAGAAAGGGAAAATTTGAGTTACATGCTGGACTCAGTGGATCAACAATACATGACACAAAGTTGATATTTTAAAACTGCAAACAGCAAGATGAGAAAGCAATCCAAGAGACTGCGCTCGCACTTGTGTGTGTGTGTATGTTAAAGGAAAGGAAGTGGGCAAGTAGGGAAAAAATACACGTTGAGTTGTCTTTCTTTTTTCTTTTTTTTTTAAGATTTTATTTATTTATTTGACAGAGAGGGAGACCACAAGCAGGCAGAGCAAGGAGCAGAGAAAGAGGGAGAAACAGTCTCCTGCTGAACAGGGATCACAATGTGGGCTTGATCCCAGGACCCTGGGATCATGAGCCAAAGGGGATGCCCAACTAACTTAGCCATCCAGGTGCCCGAGTGGTCTTTCTTATGCTACAACTAGAATTGCATCCTTCTTCCTCAACTCTTTGAAGCTGTAGAGCTTAAAATTCCTAGGGGATTAAAAAAAATAGTAATAATATCATTATAATATCATTTGCATTGTGGTTTGGGCAGCTCTGTGGGTTGTGCTTAGGCACTCATGGGAAGATGACTACCATCGACTTGTGCAAAGGGCTGGAGGGCAGGAAACCAAGGCAGATTCAAAGGTGGAGTGATAATAACAAGATGGAAAGAAGGAGACCCAATAAACCCCCATAAAAGAGCACAGTGAGAAACTCAGTGGGCTGCCACCCATCCTGAGGGTCAGTCTCTCCTCTGTCTCCGGAATGTACTTTCCCTTTGGAAAATTAAACCTTTTGCTGCTTTAACTCTCTATTGGGTCTTTCGCTGAATTCTTTCCTTCAAGAAGACAATCAAGGAATTCCACAATCCACCACCCAGTCAGACTCTCAAAAGACTGGATGATGCCCGCCGCCTCGCTGGGCTGAGGGCAGCCTTCTCTACTCAGGCTGCCAAGTCAAATGCTAATCTCCTCTGGAAACAGCCTCACAGACACATCCAGAAATATCTTACCAGCTGTCTGGGAGAACCCTTAGCCCAGTCAAGTTGTCACATAAAATTAACCATACAGTGGTATTGGTCCAACACAGTTCAGAGGGACAGAACTTTTTCATCCTAGAGATGGTTATCAGATACCTACACAGAAATGTCCAGAGACAACTTACACACAACCAATATACCATTGAATACCTAATTCACCAAGTTTCAGAATTTGTTTACCAAGGAGCCATCTAACACATAACATAACCCCTTACTTACATGGACTTTGTCATCAGAAGAAGTTAAGAGAGAGAATAAGGGAATTATCTCCAATTATACATTGTACGTCATTCTTTTTTTTTTTTCAGTTTGCTTATGACTCATTCTTCTAAAAACAGATAAAAACAGAAGGTTAAAGCTATGAAACTTAAAATCCAGCAATAGAATGGACACCATCAATGTTCTGAAAATCTATCATGTGCTGAAAACCCATTAGCCCACACCTGTTTTTCAACTGATGTAAGGTACCCCATGTAAGCCAGACACTGACAGAATAAAGATAGCCCCTGTCTTTTCAATCTAATCAGAGAGGCAGAAGCCCAAACAAACTTAAATATAGTGAGAACAGCCTTATGACAAGTTACATATAAAAGGCTATAAAACAGAAAAGTGATAGAAATAACTTAAAATCTAATAAAGAAGTTTGTTCATGGGAATCAAATCTAATTATTTCCCCTGAGCATTAGCAATAAAGAATAGGTAGAATCACATTTGGAATAGGTAACAGAATACTAACTACTCCTCAGTGGAGCACAAAATAACACAGGAAGGAAGGCAAAGTACCACATCTTTGACATGATGCCAGCCATAGAGTGGAGACGGATAACTCTAAGTATGAGATTCTAAACCAAACACAGAGAGATTACATAATTGAAAGCTGTGGTACAACATATTGATAGTTTATATTCATTACTTAACTAAAAGCAAGATGGTTCTGGGCCCTTACCATTCTGTACTACTGAGAACTGCTTGAGCCTTGACTGGAAGTTTTTGAGTGAACAGTAAATCAGACTCAAAGTCTTACTGGCAACTGTCACAGAGTGTGTGTGTGTATGTGTGTGTGTGTGTACCCATATAAAGAAAGAAGAGCAGTATTCATATAGTTTATGTATAGTTTTATATTTTCTTCTTTAAAATTAAGCAATTTTTTTAAAAGCTTAAAATTATTTCCCAAAAATATTTCTATTTTTCTTTCTTAAAGACCTGTGATTCAGTAAGAACTCCCAACCATACTGTAATCCAAATTCTATTTGGTCCTGCAGTGAAGTCAAATGTGAGATCCCGACATCAATTTGTTGCCATGGAAATAATTGAGATGTCAATGTTTGTGCATTATGACTGTACTATAGGAGCAGATGGGCTGACAAAGGAAAAAAAATCTTTGCAAATATCCCTCTAATAATTAACCAAAGTGTCAAGCAATACTTTAAATTTATGTTATTAAAAAACTTAAGAAAGATCAATTTAAACAGTACAAAATACAACCAATTTCAACTTCTAAATTTTTACTAAAGAAGACATTTTTAATTTATACAACTAGAAGGGCTTGCATATTCTTTTATTCATTTGATGATGTTTCCTTGCTTGTTGGACAACTTTTGTGGTGCCTAAAAATACACGTGACCAAGTAACTCGTAGAGCCAACCATTTATAATATAGTTCTGCTACAAAAATGTCTGTCTGGTTCTATATTCGCCAATGTCCAATGAATTTGTTCCAGAAAATTACTTAGTTGAATACAAAAGCCATATTCCTTTTTGGATCCTCTACAGTAGTTAGTCATGTCTCCTGGGCTAAGCTGAATGAATAGTCATTTGTGCATTCCCTTACAGAGGAATTTTTCCTAAAAGTAATTAGTAGGAACAGACTTAAACAAAATAGGCTGGGCAATCACTTATAGGTGCATGTATGTGCCATTAATGTCTAAATCATGAGGTATAAAACTGTCAGTCTCCTAATCTTCACCAGATACTGTCACTTGGAACCTCTTACTCTGCCACCCACAGTGAGCCCTTTTTATCCAAACATAAAAAACGTTGTTCTTCCCCATTGTGGGCTAATTATACCATCTGTTTAGCCACAGTACTATTAATGTTAACTCCTTAGCATTCCCAATGCACTGCCCTCAAACTCCTTATACTGTCAAATGTGCAAGTAGTACACAAGGCTAGGAAATCAGTGTCCTGATTTGTACTCTATTTTCTGTGCCTGGGCAATGCTCCAGTCTCCATAAGGGACCCGAGCATTTGGACAATTCCCCTGCATCTCACCTCAGTTTAATGGTGCTAGATGTAAACATAAGTAATAACAACAAAAATCAATCCCCCTCCCTCCACCAAAATGATAAACTGAAAAAGATATCAATGTTTTGGAAAACAAATGGGATCAAAATCAGGAAAGGGAGGAAGATGAAGAGTAAGTCATCGGACAACCATTGCTGCCCCTTGAAATTAAGCCAATCAGTTTATTTTCTGTATTATAAAATAAAGACAAAATAAAGTTAAAAATAGGTATAAACATCCTCACAGACTAGAGGGATGTGGCCCACTACAGATAATTAGCTAATTCTACACTAAGAAATTAAAAACATAACCTCAGGAATGATCATAAACTTGATATCTGATTGTTAACTAGAAATAAATGGCTATCTTCTTTAAATTGCTCACAATACAAAAGAAAACCATTTGAAAGAAGCAGAGCCTTTTAAAATATAATTCTTTATTAAACTTATGAAAGAAATTTCATTATGCTCATCTTCTCCAGTGCTCTTTAACTATCTCTCGCACCAGTAAAAAGGCAAACACAGAATGATCTATAACTTTTCTCATGACGATTTAGAAATAAGTACATTCTTTTGATTATTAAAGCTTGGAATTATTGGATTATTATTGGATTATTATTGGAATTATTGGATTATTGGATTATTAAAGCTTCGATTATTAAATTTTGGAAATATACACACTTACCTTAAATTTATATACACAAAATGTGCCTGCGTGCCTCAGTCAGTTAAGTATTTGACTCTTGGTTTTGGGCTCAGGCTGTGATCTCAGGTTATGGAACAAAGCCCCACATCCCACTCTTCTCATCCATAACCACCCCCCCATCAGCACCATCTGGCTCTGTGCTCAGCAGGGAATCTGCTGGAGATTCTCCTCCACTCCCTTTGCCCCTCCCCCAGTTGGTGCACTATTGCACAGGCACACACTCTTTCTCTCTAAAATAAATAAATAAACCTTTTTTAAAAATTACATGCACATCAACAGCTAACCTCATAGCTTAAAAACTATGGGTTAAAACTATCAGGAGTATGTTATGAAGGATTAATTCTATGTTCCTTAAATTATAAAGCTCCTTATAGTTAAAGTGTCACACTAATTAACATATCTAGTTTCTACAAAGGTCAGGTCATGATACCAAAACTTGGCAGAGTTCAGCATATCCTGCCGGTTTTAAGCCAATTGCTAGAATGGGAGAAAAGAACAAAGGACGAAGGCAGGAAACCCACAGACATCAGTATACCTTGTTCACCTCACACCTCACTAAGACTCACCCTGGAGGCCAATGATACAGGCCAACTTCCCACTCTCCAAGTCCTTTCTTATGAACTCTGAAAAGATGGCTTTGAAACCTTTGTACCCAGAGCTGCTATTGCAAAATAAACTGACACCCACAAAAACAACAAATGGAGTCATCTGGACCAATAAAGAAGCACAGGTCTTTAAGTCAGCTCTATCCTCTACAGACTACAAGAAGCTATTATTTTTTAAGATTTTGCAAGTAATAAGCCTTCATGGGTTGTCATTATTAGCAAATATCGCTATAATGGTGCTTATCTCTCAAATAAGCAATATTACATTGAAGATAATAGTAGAGTCTTAGTCCATTTAGCTGCTTTAACAAAATACCATAGGCTAGGTGGCTTAGACACAACAGAAATTTATTTCACACATTTCTGAAGGCTGAGAAATCCAAGATCAAAGCCACCAGCAGATTCTGTGGTTGGTGAGAGCCTGTTTCTAAGGTCATGGATGTTTATCTTTTCATGTCATCCTCACATGGCAGAAGAGGGCAAAGAAGCTACCTGGGACCTCTTTATGAGGGCATTAATCCCATTCATAAGAGTTCTACCCTCAAGACCTAATTACCTCCCCAGGACTCCACCACCAAATACGACCACACTAAGGGTTAGGTTTTAACATATAAATTTTGTGGGGATATCAACATTCAGTCTCTAGCAAGTAGCCTGTAACTAACTAGGAAAGATACAAAGATGTCAAGAGTCATAATGCAAAACTGATTATATATATTTGTTATATGAACCAACCATGGCTTGAAAATCATAAAGAATGATTTTTCTTCCCCAAAGAAGTAATATTAAGGATAAACATAGTTGCAAATTTGGGGGTTCCTTGCTCATTAAGTCACAGTACAATCCAAGAGATTACAAAATTCTTCAGGAGAAATAGAGATTATAAAATCCATTAGGAAAAACAAAGCACTCTTAATTTAACAGAATCACAACTGCAGCTGATGGGAAAGATCTAAGAAAAAAGCTTCCTCATTGAAGATGCTAAACTTTTGTAATGAATGACAAACTTACCAAACTTTAATTTCTCCACATTTTTCTTACTTTAGGATAAATGGATCAAAGGGGCAGATAGCACCTGTCAAAGTTTACATTAATTTTGTAACAGTTTACTTATATTTAGAAAAGTAAGCATCTCAAAATGGTGGACAAATGTAAAGTAATGAACACTTAGAGACATAAAGGTAAAAATAATATTTTCTTAAGCTATTGCCACTTGTAGCCATCTTTAAAAGAAAATGGTGAAAGGAAAAATGCAGCTTAAAAATTTTTTTTCAAAAAATACTTACCCACTAATCCTTTTTTTACTTCTTATAATGGGCTACTTTAATCAAAATGTTTCTTTTTGGCACCAAGATTCATGTATTGTCCAGGTGTTAGAAAAAATATATATATATTTAAGCACTTGTAATATAGATATGTGTACCATTTGAAAAAAAGATTTTTTTCTCTGTTGTTTTATATATATATTATACGATTCCCAGATGTCCTAATGAAAAGCCACAATTCATCAGATGTTGGATCATCACAGAGGTAGAAAGGAACAAATAAAAAACCACACAAATGCATTAAATGACACTGAAATATATTTGCCTAATAAGTCCCTTTAGGGGGAAAACTGTATTAAAATATCTGTTCTGTGCATAGACCAATTTAAAAAAGGGATTGTAACTGCTTACAAAAGTCTCAACACACGTTGACTGACTTTTTCCTTTTTTTTTAATAATGAAAGCCCCTGACTACTACTAACATTAACAAGAAAATACACTTAGTTTCTGGGAAGGTTAAATTGATTTAAAAAGATAAGGCAAATTTGCCCTAAATTTGGAAAAAGAGAAGCAGAACAACAAACAAAACCAACTCATAACACTTTGATGTGATGAGAATGATCTAGTATTTATGAACGACAACTTAACCAACATACAATTCTCATAACCATAAAATTCACCCCTTTTACTTTTTTTATTTTTTAAAATATTTTATTTGTTATTTGACAGAGATCACAAGGAAGCAGAGAGGGAAGCAGAGAGAGAGGAGAAAGCAGGCTCCCTGCTGAGCAGAGAGCCCAAGCGGGGCTCAATCCTAGGACCCCGGGATCATGACCTGAGCCGAAGGCAGAGGCTTTAACCCACTGAGCCACCCAGGTGCCCCAAATTCACCCTTTTAATATAGTGTACAGTTCACTGGTTTTTTAGTATATTGAGTTGTGCTGTAAACACCACTATGTGATTTTACATTTCATCTTTCCTAAAAAAACACTAGTAGTACCAACCAGTAGAGTAATTCCCCACAACCCACATCCCCACCCCTACGACATAATGACTGATCTCCTTTCTGCCTCAACAGACTTACCTATTTTGGACACTGCACATAACTAAATTCATACTGTATATCTTATGACTGGCTTCTTTCATTTAACATAATGTTTCTGAGGTTTATGAATGTGTTCACACGGATCAGTACATCATGGTTGCTTATTGCTGAGTATTCCATCTAACACTGATTTGTAAAGACAGTTTCAAGAGATCTGCCTTTTTTCTAATTTCTGGACTCTGTGAAAATATTGGGGGGCAAGGGGTATATTTTAACCCAAAGGTCAACTTACAACACAAAAGCTGGATATAGCTTTTTAACAGTTGTTTTGAGGTGGAATCATTTAAAAAGTCTCAAATTCAACTATTAAGTTAGAGAGGCAGTCTAACCACTACATGGAAAGAAAATGCTAGCTCATAAACCAGATAAATACTGACATGGAAATCAAAGTAAATTCCTTAAGATCCTTAGAACTTCTGAAAAAGAAAGGAGTACAGGAAATGTCCATTCGTGGGATCTGCCTTAGCAGACATTAAAGAAAGCTAAAAGTGAATGTGAATAAAACCAACAAAGCAGATCTCTAAAATCTCAAAAAAAAAATTCTTTTAAATGATGCTCTACTGATAGAACTATAAATCAAAAGTAATAAACTAGCTGGGATATCTGGGTGGCTGAGTCAGTTAAGTGTCTGCCTTCAGCTCAGGTCATGATCCTGGGGTCCTGGGACTGAGCCCTGCATAGGGCTCCCTACTTAGCAGGGAGCCTGCTTCTCCCTCTGCCTACTCTGCCTGCCGCTCCCCCTGCTTGTGCTCTCTCTGTCTCTGACAAATAAATAAATAAAATATCTTTTTTTTTTAAGATTTTATTTATCAGAGAGAGAGAGGGGGAGAGAGCGAGCACAGGCAGACAGAATGGCAGGAAGAGGCAGAGGGAGAAACAGGCTCCCTGCTGAGCATGGAGCCCGATGTGGGACTCGATCCCAGGACTCCCAGGACGCTGGGATCATGACCTGAGCCGAAGGCAGCTGCTTAACCAACTGAGCCACCCAGGAGTCCCTAAAATATCTTTTTTAAAAGTCATAAATCAGCAATCTTTAAACATCTCATTACTGTATATTTCACCAAATGCCCTTTAGAAACTTTATTTTAGTTTAAAAAAAAAAAACTAAAGAAAACAGATGTCTCCAGCACATTCCCCAGCAAGCACCTATAACACCCGCAGAATCAAGTCTTCCAACTCTTGACAAAGAAGACAACTCAAATAGTGACACCAATATTTTTTTTTAATTTAGAAGAAAATAGGGTCATTGAGGTGATTTTTTTAAAAGACAACAACAACAACAAAAATATTGCCAGTTCACATGTGTGGGAATAAGAGAGGTCACAAAAGCTATTGATGGAAAGATTAAATCCAATTTGTTCTCTCCATCTCTTGGGTTTGATTTTTGCTCCAAAAAAAGGCTTTAGAATTTGCCCCAGGCAGCCCTACATTACTTTTTTGTGTTAAAAGGCCCTGTGCAAAGCAAATATGGCCTTCAGTAAAACAATCAAATAAAACATACATTTTCCAACAAAAGCAGATTGCTAACTTAAGTCATTGAGGGTAAAAGAGCAGCTGAATGTGCAGTGGGAGCCAGAAAGAGGCTGTGATAGGACATAAAAAGCTCAACTTAAAACAAGTCTCCAAATACAAAGTAAAAATATATAATCATAATTTTTAAAACATCATGAAAAAGAATCTTTAGTAAACAATTACTATCCAACAGCTTATTTTCCAATAGAGTACAAATAATTGTGCAATATTTAGTATTAATTTTGTAAATTCATATTTGAAATTCAAATTCCATTTGTTACTACTGTGAGGGTATAAAGAGCTCAATTTCAAAACCCTTTTTTAATGAAAAATAAATTTTAAGACTGAGATCATGATCTGTGGAAAAATAACTACTATTGTAAAATAGTTGGTTCAAATTACAATCAAATCCATTTATATACCATGTTTCAAAAAAACTAAAAATTTTGAAAACTTTTACCTTATTTCTAATACAATCAATAACTTGACAAGGGGAAGTTAGTTTCTAGGCACTAGCTCACTATTAACAACTGGCAGGGCCAATGACATAATTTGACCAAAGGAAAGTGAAAATGCATGTCCCTTGTTTACAGAAACAAGTAAAAATTCTTTTACCTTTTTTCCTTAGTGTCTCAACTTGTCAGATTTTTCATTTGCTATTTAATGTCAAAAATTCTCAAGTGTGGGAATACTCATAGGATGATAACAGACCCTCACAGGTGCCTAAGTTCCTGTACTATAAACTCAAGAAACAGGAGGCACGTGCTAGGTTCAACCCTTGCTCCATCTATACCCATATGCCCTCCAGGGGCAGAGGAGTCACTGAACTGGGAGGGGGCAGGAGAATGAATGGCCAAGAATCCAACCTGAAGGGGATGGGAGATGATGGGAGGTGGACCATGTGTGAGGTAGGATTCCAAACCTCAATTTCTTGCCCAGGTGTCCCATTTCACAAAACCGAAATCAAAGAAAACTTAGTAAAGATTTCAAAATAGCAATCATGGGGCATGAAACCTCAAGGGTGGGCCCTTTTCTGAATTTGAGACCCTGTGTGACTACTTTGGCTACTTGCCCACCAAACAAGGCCTGAAAACTGTTATTCAAACTAAAGAAAAAATAACCGTTTTGTTGTGTTTTGTTATAGCAGCTACTGCCAATTTACTTGGTTAAATCTGTCTTCATAATGTCTACCTCCAAGTCTTCAACAATGTACAACCACAAATAAGAGTAATCTGATGAGAAAAAATATATACTGCATATACAATATCTATTAATTCCTGTGTCAGACAATCTATCAACTACAAAGCAAACTGTCCTAAAATTTAAAGAAGACCACAGGAGTACCAGGTGGCTCAGTTAGTTAAATATCCAACTCTTGATTTTTGTCTTAGGTCATGATCTCACGGTTGTGAGACTGGGCACCAAAGATTCTCTTTCTTCCTCTCCCTCTGCCCCTCTCCCACACTCTAAAATAAATAAACAAACAAACAAACAAACAAAGCAATCAACCAACCATCCAACCAATAGGAAAAGCAAAGACGAATATGCCAACTAATAATTTTGGATTTTTTAACCTAGAAAACAAATATACAATTTATTTATAAAAAATACACAATTATAGCTGAAGCACCTCCTATGTGTAATGTTCAAGGGGCTCCTACTGACCCCAGGGTAACAACTGGCAGAAGATGCATTTCAGGCCTTTGAAAACCATAAAACAACCATACATTTTTGAAAATCCTTGAAAAGCAAAGTGTTGAGAAGGCAAATAGGTTTCTTCTTGATAATTAGGAGGGGAAAGAATAGTATGTAACATCAGATATACAGACATTTAAAAAATAAATTATTTTTAACTGGGGTGGGGAAATAATTTTTATGAGTTCAAAGGAAAGGGACTAGGCTCGTTCTGACAAAACAACTGAATATGCAATTAAGATGAACCAACAGAAAAGGCAGGATATGCTTAAAAGCAATGTATGATCCTTTCTTTGACCAAGGTATGTAACATACACAAAATCTGCACAAAACTTAAGAGACCAAAATAATACAAATGAAATGTATGCTCAAATAATGTCAGGGAGACTATAGCTGAAAATAGACTAAGACTCAAAGAAGATACTAAAAGTAACAAAAGAAACTTTTACTATTGTATTTGACACAAGAAACAAAGAAAAGATGTTAAAAAAAAAAAAAAGAAGAAGAATAAAGAAAAGATGTTCATACCAGGACAGATAATGTATTGTTCACAATGGCAAATCCTATTTCACAAATATCATTCCATTTGATTTTGAGAGGGTAAGATATATATCACAAAGAATGAATTAACACGAGAGTGAGTGAATGAATGAGTAAGAAGACAACAGACCCTGCATTTAGATGAAAATTCCGCAAAACAACTTCTGGTAAGCTTAAGTAGCCACTCCCAGAAGAATTATACCTACCATAAGAAAACTTGCAGGTTCATGCCATTAAAACCATTTTGCCTAAAGTCTCTGTTGACTTTAATTTCACTCATGCAGCAACAGGAATTTACAGCCCTTGCTATTCTTAATATTTCATCAGAATTCAACACTGATGATCACTCCCTCCTCACATTTTTGGTCTCCCTAATGAAACCTATAAATTTCCTCCAAACATTCTGGCCACTCCTGGATTTGCAGATTTATTTGCCTCTTATTGGCCATTTAATGTTGGAATTCCTCATCAGTGTCCCTTACAAGGCAACACAGATATACCATAACGTCTCTGACCAAACATTTCCTTTATACTCGAGACCTATATATCCAACTGCCTAATTGATCTCTCAATTTGTCCGTCACAAAGGTATTTTAAAACACATCCATATCTATGCTTATGATCTGTGCTTATGACCCCCAACCACAGCCTCAAATGTGGTCCTTTCCTAGACCTCCCTCTCTCGGGGTAATATCTCCTCTCATTCAGAAAGAGAAAGCCAGAAAAACAAACAATCAAAAAACCCAGATACATTCTTTACCCAACCTTCTCATCCTCAGTCCCTCACCAAACCTTGAGATTTTAACCTTGTAACTTTTCCTCAAATCTATCACCTCCTCTACATACCCTGCTATACTAAACAAGTAATGAATTTCTCTCACTCAGATAACTGCAGATATCTCAACTCATCCCCCTGTGGTCAATCCTACTTGCTTCCATCCTGCCTTGGACATTGTAGCCAAAATGATCTTTTGAAATCCAATTTTATCACCACCATGACCTACCTTATTACAATCCCTTACTGATTTCCTACTACCTGTTCTTACCCTGGGTTATCACCTTACTCTCCATCCTCATCTGACTCAACACTTTCTTCCACTCTATACTCTGTGAATTCCAACACCTTCCAGCCACATAGTCTTTACAAAAGCTGTTTCCTCAAACTTGAATGTGTTGTCCTCCCTAATTCATCTTTCTTCACTGTATTACTTTCTATCAATACCTCTGATCACAGCTCACCTTTTGGGGAAAGGTTTTCCAGATTCTCATAGTAGCATGGACCTTATTGTTGTATGATTAACCAATTAAATGTAGCTTCCCAGGTCTCCTGTGTGACTCAGTCAGTTAAGCGTCCTGACTATTGATTTCAACTCAGGTCGTGATCTCTCGGTTGTGAGATGGAGCCCCACGTCCGGCTCCACACTCAGCTCATTGCAGAGTCTGTCTGAGATTCTCTCTCCCCATCTCCGTCTGCCCCTCCCCCCACTCAGGTACTCTCTAGACAGATAAAAAAAAAAAATCTTTTTTTTTTTTTAAAGATTTTAGTTATTTATTTGACAGAGAGAGACAGTGAGAGAGGGACCACTAGAGGGAGAGTGGGAGACAGAGAAGTAGTCTTTCTGCCTAGCATGGAAACTGATGTAGGACTCAGTCCCAGGACCCTGGGATCATGACCTGAGCTGAAGGCAGATGCTTAACGACTGAGCCACCCAGACAACCAGGTAAAATCTTTAAAATAAAAAAAATTAAAATGTAGCTTCCCCATTGGACTATAAACTGCATAAGATCAGGGAATAAAGTCGCTAATATTCAATATCTTACATCTACCACATAATATAATGCCAGGCAATCAAGTTCTTGTCAGATAAGTTAAGGTTGTTCTAATTTGAGAAATCCTGCTGGACAATGAAGAGGACAAGACTTTTTTATTGGTGATTGAGTCATGAGGACAACCTAATTTGGAACTCACAGTTTCTAGGAATATTAACGGGTTGATATTTCTACATTTACTAAATATATATGCAAAACACACATACCATCTTAGACAAAATTTCAGTGTGGTAGCATCACACAAATCTTGAATTTCAAGCTTTTAGTTAACAGTAGTCTTCAGCAGAAGTTTATTAGGACCTCCATTTAACTCCCTGTCAATACAACTTGACACTTCCTAGCATGTAAGTTTATTTTTAAGTAGTGTAATTTGTCTCCATTTAGACTGATAACCTTTTTCTTTTCAGTGCTCAAGTTTATTGTATAATTGAACCTATTATCTTTGATATCATCTCATGAGTACAAAATTGTTCTGGAACAGATTTACGGACTCCCAACAAACTCATCAGTAATTCCACAACTCCCATGGACAGGATCCAAACCCCCCTCACTGGCCATTCATTTACAGACATGTCTGTTTATTCCCACCCCAAGAAACAGATTGCTAGGGGTATCTGGGTGGTTCAGACAGTCAGACTGACTGACAACAGTCAGTTAAGCGTCTGACTGACCTCAGCTCAGGTCATGATGTTGGGGTCCTGGGATCAAGGCCTGCATTGGGTTCCCTGCTCAACAGGGAGTCTGCTTCTCCCTCTTCCTTTGCCTCTCCCACTACTTGTGGGCTTTCTCTCTCTCTCCCTCTCTCTCTCAAATAAATAAGTAAAATCTAAAAGAAAGGAAGGAAAGAAAGGAAAAGAAAAGACTGCAACTAGTTCTTTTCTATTTTCTCTCAATTATCTTTTACCTACCTATTATTTGCAACTTTCCTTTAATCAGAGAATCCTCCAGTCCTTTGAAAATTTCCAATGTTTCTAATGCAATCAGAAAAAAATTTTCTAAAATCTTTGTACCAGACAGAAACAGTGCCTCAGACTGGGGAAATTCAATATACACACTAAACACCTTTACAAAACAAAAAACATCTAATGTATCTGATTCAACCGATTACAGTGCAAATTCCTTTCCCACACAAGTTCCCTTTGATAAATAAATCTCACAGCTTTGAAACAAGGTAGTTTATGGATAGAAATGATAAATGTACTTTTCCTATCTGTGGAAAAATAAGATCATAATATCCATGGCAAGATTAACACAACCAGACCAGTATCTAACCTTGTAAAAAAATAGAAATGACCACTATAAATGACTGCTTTCCTCCATTTACTCTATCTAGCTAGAATGCATATATTAAGCCATCTATCAAGAAACAAAAAGGTTATCTCATATACTTAGCTGTAGGTGTATGCCAAGAAATGCTGTCATTACAAATTAGTAAGATAAGAAAGTGCAGAAGGAGAGCACCCCTGATTTGCTCAACTTCTAATAACTTGAAAATACCTCTAAAATAATTTATATCTTGACCCGGAAAGCCAATTCAAATACAGTGAAATAAAATGCCAGCCATTTCTTATATTGGTGTTATTTCTTAATGCCCTATAGTAGCTTTATTCTAACATAAGAGTTGAGAATAGGGGGAAAAACAGGAACATTAAACAATCAAATACATCCATATCTGTGCCTGCAAACAAATAAGCATTTAGGTGCTTCTACTCCTATTTTTTTTTTTTTTTAATTTGACAGAGAGAGATCACAAGTAGGCAGAGAGGCAGGCAGAGAGAGAAGAAGGGAAGCAGGCTCCCTGCTGAGCAGAGAGCCCGATGCAGGACTTGATCCCAGGACCCTGAGATCATGACCCGAGCCGAAGGCAGCAGCTTAACCCACTGAGCCACCCCTTCTACTCCTATTTTTATCTTAACATAATTATTTAGATTAGCACTTGTGATAGGCAAAATAAAAGCCTCCCCAAAGTGTCTATATATCCTAATCCCTAGAAACGGGTGAATATGTTAGATTATGAGACAAAAAGGAATGAAGGCTGCAAATGAAGTTGAGGTTACTAATCAGCTGACTTTGAGATAGGGAGATTTTCCTGAATTGCCTGGGTAAATCCAATGTAATCCTGAGTGTCCTTATTTGTGCTAGGAGGAAGTAGAGGAGGAGAACCTGAGAGATAGCAATCCCTGACCCTGCAGGCTTTGAAGATGGAGAAAGGAACCATGAGCCAAGCAATGTTGTCTTGCCTTGAACCTGCAAAAGGCAAGCAAATGATTCCTTCCCTAGCCTAAGAAGTCCAGCTTTGATTTTAGCCCACTGAAACCCTTCTGACCTCTGACCTCAAGAAGCATAAGTTAATAAATTTTTGTTTTAAGCCACAAGTACCTTTGTTGCAATTTGTTGCAGCAGCCATAGAAAACTAATACACTACTTTGCAATGAACAAAAATTTTAAATATCCTGTTATTTCTAAACATAATAATAAATTAACCATTTTACTTTAAATACCTTGTAGTTAAAAAAAAAAAAAAAAAAAAAAAACCTCAGAGTCTACTTCAGACCTCAATAAAACAATCAGTTACTTCTCCTTAGGTCATAGTTTCCTTCTTTTTAATATAATGGAATTTGTTGGAATGTTGTTAAGGTTCCTTTGAGCTCTAAAGTTCTTTGTGTCCTTGTCTCATAAATGCTAATTATAAAAAGTTGTCTGAGCTTTGGCTTTTTCTATGAAATCATTTTGTTAACCTCTAATGAGCTTTTTAACAAAAGTAGTCATGTTAAAATAAATCTGATGTAAGTTCACAAAATTACTCATAATAACCTACTCCTTTTCACTTGAGGTCCATAACAATTTCTTTGCTTTACTCTGGCACTTCTCTCATCTTTCAAAAAGATCAGTTCAAGTGAAGGAATGTTTCAGTTAGGAATTGCTTGCAGCTTTTTTGCTGTTACCTCAGGAAAAGCAAGGGGGGAAAAATCAGTACAGTGCAGAATTTTGCTTTTAAATAATTCTTACACAGATTTTTAGGGGTTCAATAAAGCATTATCGAGAGGTGAAACAGTATTATTATCTCCATTTTAAATAGCTAAAAAGCCTTTCCTGTAAACTTTTACAAGTCCTAGATATATCACTTGATATGTACAGTCTAAAACAAACAAACAAACAAAAGTACTCATTTTCATTGCATTTAACCATAGTGAATTTCTTCCTCTTCAAAAAAGAGAGTATGTCGCCAACTGAAAAGAAGCCAAACAAGGACAGTTAAGTCACATTACATAATGGGCTGCTAAGTGTCCTTTAAATTGAACAGTCAAAATATCATTAGAATACATGATAGTGCTTTCAATAAATACAACTGAAGGACATCATTTGAAACTAAATTTTATGCATCAATGTTCTCCTGACATTAAATGAATTTAACTAACCAAGTAACTGACTGTTAAGACCAGTAGGTGAAACAACTCAGAGGGTTACACATGTACCACGTTTTCTCATTCACAATCATAAATTTGCCAAATGGTAAAGATATTTGCAATTTTCTGTAACTGTCATATCTGTTGTGTAAAATTTTACTGAACAAAATAAAATGTTTGATTTTCAATAGATTGGAGGGCAGAAAATGAATAAGGAAAAAAAAAAAAACATCGGGCAGAGGATTCTAAGTATTATAGAAAATGAGCAGAAAAGGTTGAGACAAACCTTTTGCAGAAGGAAACAAAAGACGATTTTTAAAAAGACAAACTTACACAACAAGAGAATAGAATGGTGGTTTCCAGAGGTGAGGGGAGTAGAGCAAATGCAGAGATGTAGGTCAAAACATATAAGCTTTCTCTCTTTTTTGTTCTTATTTATTGTTTTTAAGTTTTTATTTTAATTCCAGTTAGTTAACACACAGTGTTATATTAGTTTCAGGTATACAATATAGTGATTCAAAAATTCCATACATCACCTGGTACTCATCCTAAGTGCCCTCCTTAATATCCATCACCTATTTGAACCATACCCTAACCCACTTTAGTCTGTCTCTCTCTTTTTTATCCTTTGAGTGTTTGTTTCGTTTTTTAAATTCCACATATGAGGGGCGCCTGGGCGGCTCAGTGGGTTAAACCTCTGCTTTCAGCTCAGGTCATGATCTCAGGGTCCTGGGATCAAGCCCCACATCAGGCTCCCTACTCAGGGAGCCTGCTTCCCCCACCCTCTCTGCCTGCCTATCTGCCTACTTGTGATCTCTCTCTGTCAAATAAATAAATAAAATCTTTAAAAAAAAAATTCCACATATGAGTAAGATCATATGGTATTTGTCTTTCTCCAACTTATTTGTTTTAACTAACTATGCACTCTCTAGCTCCATCCACATCATTGCAAATAGCAAGATTTCATTCTATTTTAAGGTTGAATAATATCCCACTGTATATATAACCACATCTTTATCCATTCATCTATCAGTGGACACGTGGGCTGCTTCCATAATTTGGCTATTATAAATAATGCTGCTATAAACATAGGAGTGCATGTATCCCTTTGAATACATTTTGTATTTTTATTGAATTTTGTATTTTGAGTTTTTGTATTTTGGGGTTACATACCCAGTAGTATAATTCCTGGATTGTAGTGTAATTCCTGGATCGTAGGGTAGTTCTATTTTTAACTTTCTGAGGAACTTCCAGATTGTTTTCCACAGTGGTTGCACCAGTTTGCTCTTTATCGACAAACTTTCAGTTATAAGATGAAGTTCTATGGATCTAATGTACAACATGGTGACTACCATTAATAATACTGCAATGTACACTTGAGATCTGTGCTAAGAAAGTATATCTTAACTGTTACCATCACATACACACAAAAAATGGTAACTATGTGAAATGATAGGTATGCCAGTTAACTCTATCATGGTAATCATTTTACAATGGATACTATGTCATTACACTGTACACCCTTTAAAAATAAAATAACATTGTTTTACATGCAAAAAAAAAAAAAGCTGTCAGGAAGTTTGGGGTAAAGTGCAAAACTGTAATGGAGGCTATATTATTGGAGGAAAGAGATGTCTCAAAAGGGAAACAATTACAAATAAATGGAAATAGAAATGAAAAATGCATTTAATAGAAAAAAACCCTCCCAAACACCACACACACACATACCCACAGAATATATCAGAAGCAAATCCATATACTACCTATCTTATGAGATAGAAGTAAAGAGTTTGGGAGAGAAGGAGAAGACCTAAAAATGGGGGGGTGGGGAGAAAGGAGTATGAAAAAGAGGAAGAGAGAAGGGAAGGCATTGAGAGGGGAGGGATTGAGAGGAAGGTAAGGAAGGTAGAGCAAAAGCATCAATACCTCCACATTTTGCTTTCTCCCCAAGGCTTGGTCCTTTCAAGAGAGCTCAAAGGCCAAATGAGGTTCTGCTGAGCCTTTGTTCCTAATTCAGTTCTTTGTTTATATCTGCCTCATGAATTCTGCCTTTTAATTGAATAGTCCCCCAGAAGCCTGGTTTTGTAGCTTCTGTTTATTCACATGGCTCTGTATGTCACAGATGGTCCAAGACTGCAAGTGGGTGTGTGTGCACGTGTACGTTGACTGTTATTTTTTTTCTTGCTTCCTTCCCCATTTTAGTGTACAGAACTCTTTTAATTTGCTTTTATCTTTTTATTTTGAAATCATCTCAAACTTAGAGAAAAGTTGCAAGAATAATACAAAGAACTCCTGTATATCCTTTACTAACCAAATTCAATTTTCAACATGCTGTCACATTTGTTCTCTCTTTATCTTTACATATGTTTAACACTTATTCTATATAATTCTATACATTTAGTCTATATAATTTCATACAATTTATTTATACTTCCTAAACAAATTGACAGTAGATGGCATACAACATGCCCTTAATCCTCAAGTGTTTCCATGGTATATATTTCCAAACCACAGAATATTCTCTTACATACCCTTGACACTATTATCAAATTCCGAAACTTTAACATTGACACAATATGATTATATAGGACAGAGTTCAGCAACCCTGTGGGCCAAACCCTGGCCTGCCAACTGATTCCGTAAATAAAATTTTACTGGAACACACGCCCGTTCTTTGTGTATTGTCCATGGCAACAATGTGAACAAGAGCAACATTGGGTGTTTGTTGCACAGAGAGCCAAATGGCCTGCAAAGCCTAAAAAATTTACTATTTGGTCCTTTACAGAAAAAATTTGATCACAATATAATTATAGTCCATATTCCACTGTCAATTATCTCAAGAAAGTCCTTTTTTTTTTTTTTTTTTTTTTAAGAAAGTCCTTTTTAACTGGATTTCCCAGTCTAGGGTTTAATCAAGGGTCATGAATTGTACTTAACTGGCACTTCTCAGAGTCTCCTCTTATCCAGGATAATTCCTCAGCCTTTCATTGTCTTGCATGACATTGTGATTTTGAGGAAGAAAAGCCAGGTTTTTTAAGAAAAAAAACCTATTTGGGGTTTATCTGGCATTTCCTACTGATTAGATTCAGATAATACACTTGTTGTCAGAACATTTTAAAAGTGATTTTATGTTATTCAACGTAAAGAGGGCCCCCCTCTTTAATGATGGTCATTTTGATGTTGTTTCTCCATTATATAGGTATTATTTTTTTGTACTTGCAATTAATAACAAATTTATGGGAGACGCTTTAGGAGCACGTAAATATTCTGCTCTCGGTCAAACTTCTCCTGCCCCCAATTTAACACCAATTGATGATTCTTTCCCAAATCAATGTTTACTATTATTAATGCAAAATGAAAATTTTCCTAATTCGTTTGTAGTATCACAAAATCCAAGATTCTATCATTTTGTTATTAGAAATCAGATGTTCAGAAATACTAAATGATTTATCTACAGCTACCTATTTTTCAAGTAGCTCTTTCAAGAACTTTATAACTTTTAAAACTCTTGAACTTCCATGGTCCTAAATTCTCTCAGGCTACAGACTACTAATTCAGGCAAATGTTCTCAAGACTGAAATAATCAGAATTTCTTGCACATCAGCATATAAAATGTATCTTATGAAGCTACCACTTATGCTCAAAAAGCTACGTTTTTAAACTTCCATTGTTTTTTACTTTATCTTTTTTCATTTAAAGATTTCATTTATTTGGGAGAGGGAGAGAGAGAGAGAGAGCAAGTGCAGGTGTGGGGAGAGGGGAGATAGGGTGAAGCAGACTCCCTGCTGAGCAGGGAGCCCAACAGAGGCTAGATCCCAAGACCCTGGGATCATGACCTGAGCCGAAGGCAGACACTTAACTGCCTGAACCATGCAGGTTCCCCCATTGTTTTTACTTTAGAATGAACTTCACTTCTATAGTAGAGAAGTAGTAGTAGAGAAGTAAAGTAGAGAACACCCACAACAACCAATATGAGGGCACTTAGCTGGCTCAGTCAGTGGACCAAGTGACTCTTGATCTCTGAGTTGTGAATTTGAGCTCCATGTTGGGTGTAGAGATTACTTAAAAATAAAATCTTTAAAAACTTTTTTTAAAAAAACTAACAAGTTTTGGATAATATCTATTTTGAGTCTGCCCATAAATCATCCCTTTCCACTTAATCTACCAGGGCCACAAATCACAGTTCAGTCATCACTATCTCAGGCTTAAGCAGTTAAGGCATAAAGTTTACAGACTATATTAGTTTGCTAAGGCTGTCATAACAAAAAACCACAAACTGTATGACTGAAACCATTGAATTTTATTTTCTCACAATTCTGGAAGCAGAAGTCTAAGATCAAGGTGTCATAGGTTTGGTTTCTTCTGTGGCCTCTCTCCTTCACTTACAGATGCCCTCCTCCTCACTGTATCTGTCTGTGCCCTAATCTCCTCTAATAAGGACTCCAGTCATATACGATTAGGGCTCACCATATGACCTTATTTTTTGTACCTACTTATGGCCTTCATTTTAAGTACCTCTTCAAAGGCCCTGTCTTTGAATACAGTCACATTCCGATGTACTGGGAGTTAGGACTTCAAACACGTGAATGTGGAGGGGACACAATTCAGTCCCTTAGTTATTCAGCCCATAACTAAGATAATCGCCATAAAACTATGACTTTTCTAGGACACAAAACTATACCAACTTATACACTAGGGTCTTCTAATTCCAAGGGGGATCATAATGGTAAAAAACCTGAAAGTCATCCTGTGGGTGGAACGTGAATGTTTACTTAAAGGAGAGGTAACAAGTGGGGGAGGCATGATGGCCACCAACAAAGAGATAAAGGGAAGGTGCATTTAGAAATTTACCTCTTTTAAATCACTCACAAAAGTTTGAACTTGACCAAGCTTTCATTTTTCAACGAAAAAAAAGTGATCTTTCTAACTTATCTGACACTAGAGGGAAAATGAGTGATGTCAGAAAATAGGATAAATGCTCAGAATGAACTGTGGATTGAAAGAATGCCAAAGAGTGGGAAAAAGAGGCTGTGTATTTGAATTTATATGTTCCTTCTCTCAAATGAAACTTAACTTTCAGACAGAAAGCTTTTGATGGCTCCATCCATAAAAATTCTTAAAGTTTTCTCAACTTCTACAACAACTGAAAAGTCATGATTGCCTCAGGCAGAAGCAAGAAATGAAATATCCTCATACCAAAGGCTCAGTGTCATTGTATTTTTCTCTGGAGCAAAATGTATACCCCAAACTGTCAATGACACAACGTCAGGAAAAGACACTGCTAAAAGAAAAAGATCATGTCCGAGAGTTGCAAAAGCAGTTAAAAAATGATTCAACTACAACTGAAGCCATACAATGCACAAATAGCTTAAGAGCTATTAGTAATTATGACATACCACCTCTCAGGCCAAGAACCATCCATTGCCTTTCAACATTCATTTTATACTGTAATTTTTAAAACAACCTCCTTTACAGAAAGTGGGTATGTGATGATATAAAATGAGTACATCCTCTCTGTTCACTTTGAATTTCAAAACTTGCCTTTCTGGGAAGCTAAGTTAGAAGCATCACAGCACAGTGTTTGTGGACAAACAGGGGATCTAGCATCAGGCTGTCTGGGCCAAATCCTGGTCCTGTCATTTATCAGCTACTGTGAGCCTGGGCCAAGCACTTAATCTCTCTGTGGCTGTTTCCTCATTTGAAAAATGGAGATAATAAGAGGTAATAAGCACCTCATTTACTTGCTGGGAGGATTATACAAGATAATATATTTAAAGAGTGCCTTATACATAGAAACAATTTAAGAGGGAAGATATACTCTGTTGGCAATAGGGAGGCAGTGAACATTTTAGACAGGGCTCACATGACCAGATTCTTGTTTCAGATAACTCACTTTGAGAGCACAGTAAAAGATGGATTGATTAGAGGTCATTTGTGCAGCCAAAGTAGGAGACCAGATAAGAAGACTACTGCAATAGTCCAAGAAAGCTATTCTGAGGGTCTTAACTGAAGCACCATTTGGAACAGGCTGGAGGTACAGAGAGGTATGTGAGATTTTAAAGAGACAGTACAGGATTTTGTGTAAGAAAGAGGAGGAATCAGTTGGGTAACTGGAACTAGGAAGGATTATAATGAAGCACACTTGAGAGCAAATGATATAATTGCTTTTAAATGTGGTAAGACTGAGATATACCCCTAGGCATCCCTGTGGGATACTATCTTAAAAAGATCTAAAGCATAAAGGAGAGGCCTGAGCTAGAATACCATTTTGATTGACAGTCCATATTTTACTTATGAGAAAAACATTTTAAATTTAGTTTAGAGAAGAAACAGATGGCACTTCCTAATAAAAAGGAGGGTTTACAGCCACATCCTAGTATCAAGTTTGGTGTCAGTATTTTTGTACAGTATTTTAAAATAATATCAAAGTCATTTGATCAAAATCACATTCGTTTTTCAAAATCAGGACTGGTATTGACAGACCAAGTCCTTTTCTTTAAAAAAAAAAAAAAAAATGTAGGAATGGGGCACCAGAGTGGCTCAGTAATTAACTGTCTGCCTTAAGCTCAGGTCATGATCCCAGGGCGTTGGGATCCATTCCTGCTTACGTTCCCTCTCTCGCTGTGTCTCTGTCAAATAAATAAATAAAAATCTTAAAAAAAAAAAAAAAGTAGGAAGGATATTTTACAAATACAAGTTTTCTGCTGTTCCACTCATTATTTCATTCTGTAATTCCCGAAGAGGACATTCACAATGCAGATCTATTTCTGCTGCCCAAGAATGACACCTCCCCATGGCAACCCTTGTGTTCACCAGCACTTTTTCCTCTCCTCCCAGGAAGGGATCTAGTTTTTATTGGGACCATATAAACAGACATTCAAAAACATCTCACATAGTATCTTGGTCATGAATATATGTTCAGAATGTCCTGTGCAGAGAAGCACCCTCTTTGTGTGAGGTCAACTCATGTGAAACTATGTCAGCAGTATTGTCAGCTAGGTGTGAATCTTTGGATAAAATACATACAAATAATTCACTGGAGAATCTTAAACTCATTTTAATAAAGCAGGTTTATTTTACTAAGTACCTAAAATATATAGATTTAATTGTTGGTTTTCAACCCTCTTTTAACTATAATTTGGTAGTCTTTAAATAATTTAGTTTCATTCATGGGTAAGAAAATATAATTTTACTTTGGTTTTATTCCACGAATTACTGTATATTTTTCAGGTTTATGGTTGATTACTTATTTAAGTCCTGGAAACCTTTAAATAATTTCTGAGGAACTTGGACAATATGACATTAATTTCTAGAAGATGATAAATGTCATCAACAAGCATGGGTTCTTTCTAAACAGTTCTAAAAAATCAATCTGGAGATTTAAAAAATAAAATAAAATCTTACTTGGTTGTGATAACAACCTTCCATGTGTTTATTGTTCCAAGCACTTAATAAAAAGGCAATGAAAAGTTAAAATGTGATTTCCAAATTTTATGAAGAGGTCAGAGCAATCAAGTCAGGAAGAATAAAAATGTTTATCCATTTCAGTATGAAATTATCCCGACTTACTTTAAGAAAAGTAACACACGACTAATAAAGCAAGCCAACTTTATTTCAGGAAAGAAGCTAACAAATTCTATTAAAGAAAATGCATATTGTTACACTTTGGAATCTCTAGCAGATGTAGCCAAGAGAAAGAGAGACATAGAGAGGGAAAAGGTAATAACATTATTTTCATAGTGGCGTTCAACATTTATCAAAAAGTTGCAATCTCTTTTCTATAAGCTATAAATTAAAGTCTAAAAGCTAAACTTCAAGAGAACTAATTACCACAAATCAACTAATATTTAAAAGCACCAAGAAAAGGCTACATTCACCCAGTTCTTTCTAAAATACTCGAAAGCAAAAACCCTTTTGTTTAAAAAGCAGTTGAAATTTGTGATGTAAACTTGACACATACAGAATGTATTCAAATATACAAGTAAAGACACTGACGATTTTTTTTCCATCAGCAATAGAGCAGAGTTGATGACAATTAAAGTTCCTACTTAAAAACACCCTCTTTTCACAGGTGTATGAGAAGAGGCACAGCTCAATTTCGAGGTATTACAATAGCTCTTCTTGCCATTTTTTCCCCAAATGCCATTGCCACTGCCAGCAAATGAAAGGGCCTGAAGAGAAGAACTATGCACTCCCTGTAATAAAGGCATGTTTAACCATCACTGTACTTAGCACCTATGTGCTAATGCTATTTAAAACTGGCTGAAAGAGGGGGTGTGCCATTCCTTCCTACTTGGAATTAATGAATGCAGCCAATATTTGCAAACGATGTTTTGATATGGGTGTTCAGTGGGGAAAAGGGTTAGACAAAGATTAAAGGGTTTAAGACTGGCACGATTTTGCTGGAAGTTCATGGATGGCTTCCCACCTTACCTACGTCTCCCCTCTGCATGCCACTGTTTCCTGATACCGATACCTGTGTACACATGAGAGCTGCACTTTTGCCCTCCTCTCTGGATCCAGTCCAATGTGTCCTTGCATTGGTGGCTGTAATGGGACACACGCCCTCCCCCAGCAGAGAGAGACTCCTGTGGTTTGTTTGCCCTCCACGTGAACTGCCTGGTAGCTGGAGATCTGCTTGGTACCCTACCCTATACTTGTGCCAGGACTGCCTGCATGTACCCCCGGCCACCTATCTACTCTGGGAAGTAGAATTCATGTAACCAGAGAACCTCATTCCCCTCATTCAACCTTTAACCTGATAAAGGTAAACAAAATAATGCTATGACACAAGAGTGCAGATACAGGCCATTTTGCATGTCTATGGTCTTCTTGTCACTTCAGGTGAGAGAGGATCTCAAATACATGTGGGGTTTGGTTGGTTGGTTTTTTTGGCCAAAGGAAAGAGAACTGTGCCTTGGATTCCTGTTACTTAAAACAGTTTCATAGTTGCTTTGTGTTCCACCTGCCCACCTCAAAGAAAAGCACTATTATAGCTAGAATAAAGTTTTTTTTTAAAGAGTATTTTAAAAGTTTTGCTAATTCACTGACAAATTAAGAAGTGCTCTCAGTTATAGGCTAAGGTATATCGCTAGGAAATAAAATCCCTAGGATACCAAATTCAGCAGCTGTTCAGTATAGCACTTCCTTTTCCTGGACGAACAGGTAAGTGGAGCATTCTGTTCCACACCAGCCTGACTGCAGCTCCCTCCTGGCTTCATCTTCCTCACCCAGGCAGCTGGTTCCCACTCCTTCCTGAGGAGCTGCAGAGGAAGCCAGCTATTCCCTATGGGTAGAAAGAGATGAGCCTGAGGCTGGGGTAACACCTCAGCACACAAAGACCATACCAGAGTGGCCCTGGGATTGTTCCAGCTGCCAAAAAGTTGTTCAGCAACGTGCCCACACTCTAAGACCCAGAAGACTTCTGGTCCTGCACAATGCTAGACATGTGCTCAGTGGCGCAGGTGTTCACGAGAGCTTTACTCCCCAGCATCAACAAAATAGTATAGTTCTGGTGCTAAGTCATTGCAAATAATTAGATATCTCAGAAAAACAAACAAACAAAAAGTACGTTTTACTTCTGAAATGATATTAGTACTTAAAATATTAGTAGGGGAAAACAGTCATCCTGGCCAACCTCGGGTAGATAATTCTCACTACAACATCTTGTTTCAAGTTCTTATTTACAAACTAAACAAAGTCATATAAAGCCCTGTATTGACTCAATTCCACTGTCCAAATTCCACTGTAACAAAATCCATCTTAACTCACACAGAGTGTTTACAGATCAGGGTGGTCAAACCAAGCTTGCCCAGGTCCTCTTTGTAGTAAACAGATGGGAGGGTAGGGTAATTTTTAATCTCAGTGGTTGTGAAAGAGTGGGTGTCACACACAGGTTTTCTCTCTGTTTCCTTTAAGGGAAATGCTTTGTTTGGGTAGACCATAGTGTAGTTTTGGTAGGATTTGAAAGAAGAATGATAAGAAAGAATTGTTAATTGCTCACTGAAGACAGAACAAAAGGAAGAGAAAGTTTTTCTTTTCTCTTGGCACACTAGAAAATTTAGTGCCTTAATTTTACTTAATACTATTTATTTTCCTACTTATTAGAGCTCCTGCATTCTGTCTTGTGGTTAAAACTGTCTATTCTTCCACAAATTCTTTCTTACACTTGAGTATTCTGGAAATAGTCCAAGGACACTACCTGAGGCCATCTACTATCACAACCAAATTCAGTGGCTTTCTCAACCTCTCAGTTCCCCTTGGCTTTCTCCCATTACTCTAAATTGGTTTCGTTCTTACCTTCCACACTACTGGCTATGAATTAGATGACGCCTTTTCGTCCCTCCTCAGTCCAGCCTTAGGCCAATGCTCCCCCACTTTTCTCATTCCTCCCTCAAGGACCTGGTTCACTTTAAGTACTACAGAGAGCCTGTGGCTAACACCCAGGAACCTCCCTCATTTGCCTTTCGCTCTTATACTTCCAAGTACCTGTAGGACATCTCACTCAGATGTCTGCTAAAACCTGACATGTGACTCTATCAAGTGCTTTCCAAAGTCATATCCACCTCCCGTGGTCAAGGCCCACTGAGTCTTCATGCATCACACTCTACAAGGCCTAAAATACTATACCATTCAAGCCCTTAAAAATACATCTAGTTGTTTCTCCAAATTCATTTCTTATAACTCATCATTATGCCCCTCTTTCTTAGGTCACTCTCTTTATCATATCCATATCAATAATATTTTGTGCTTTTTTTTTAAGGATTATTTTTAAGTAATCTCTACACCAAACATGGGGCTTGAATTTACAATTCTGAGGTCAAAAGTTGCACTCTCCACCAACTGAACCAGCCAGGCACCCCCATACCAACATAACTTTGAACCCCAGTGCTGGCTTAGTGTACATACAACACCCTGCAAGCACAGTCTTCTAATTCTGATACATTGTTAAGTCCTAATAGCAGTTTTGAGACAAAGACAGGGGTCAAATAGGCTTACATATCTAATTCCAATTTCAGAGAGCAAAAACTTTTTTTAAAATCCTAATTACATCTTACTTTTGAAGTAATTTTGAAAGTGTTATTTTCATCTCATACATATTTTTTAACTTTGTTCTACCATTAAAACTAAATGTATGGCCAATTACTTATGTTCACCTGTTCACTGACCATTTTCCTTATGCCTCATTTACTAACGGTTTTGCCAAGATTTAGGATGTGAGATCCTTTAACATTTTTACAAGTTAGCAACTTTGCATACCAAAGGTTTTGCATTCTTACTGCCTTATAGCATTAGATGCTTACAGCATACAACAATCTTCAAGAGACTAGCCAATCCAGATTGTAAAACAGTGAGCTGAGAAAAGATGAAGGACCAGAGACATGCTTTTTAAGTGATGTACTAATTCATGATTCTCCCGCTTCTCTGTGAACCATCTGCAATATTGTGTTGCAGGGACTGTGGGAGCAAGGCCCCCTTCATGAAGAAAACATTTCACACCTTTTCCTCCTCCAGTTCTGTATCTCTCCCTCTTCCCTGACCTAATTCAATAATTATTCCTCAGTCACCTTAGAGATATTCTGATCACATTACATCCCTTCAGTTTGTTTGCTGTAAACTGCAATATTGTTGGGGCACCTAAGCATCTCGGTCAACTAAAGTGTCTGCCTTCAGCTCAGGTCAAGGATCCCAGGGTTCTGGGATCATGCCCCGAGTCCCCACACTGGGTTCCCTGCTCAGTGGTGAACCCGCTTCTCTCTCTCCCTCCCTCTGCAGCACCCCACTGCTTGTGGTCTCCCTCAAGCTCTCTCTAAGAAATAAATAAAATATTTAAAACAAATATATAAATAAACCGCAATATCATTAACTCAGTGAGAGCTAGTCCTCAATGTCTATGGAGGATTTTTATAAATATACATTTCAAGAGTCCCAACAAGATTTACATTCTTAAAGGAATGGGATCTCAGAAGTATTTTACCTCTTCCAAGACTACACAGCATTCTAGTTTCAAGAAGCCAAGCACTGAATAAAGGCTTGTTAACTCACCCAAGAGGGGCTCTAAAATGGACCATCTGGCTGCTGCGTGTTTTCTTCTCAGAATTTAATTTTGTTCTAATTGAAATTTCTCAAAAAAATAAAATGTATAAAAATAAATGATAAATAAATCCTGCTGATGTGGATTTTAGACATGAACACAAATTAGCAATTTACAGGTTTCCTTCCTGTTGTTTGTTTGCTCTTACTCCTCCCCCTTAGTAGCAGGAAGCCTGACCCGGAGTACCAGTAGGACCTGGGCTGAATGGGATTCAACAGTACAAATGACCCTTGAACAGCACAGGTTTTAACCATACATGATCCCCAGAGATGTAGATTTTCTTTTTCAATAAATATAGTACAGTATTGTAAGTGTATTTTTTCTTCCTTATAATTGTCTTTACAGCCATTTCTTTGCTCTAACTTCATTTATTATAAGAATACAATATATAATGCATATATAAAGTATGTGTAGTTTCTTGGTATTGATGAGGCTTCTAATCAACTTCTGGTAGAATTTCTGGGGGGTCAAAAGTTATACATAGATTTTCAGTGGCACTGGCGCCAGTGCCCTCCACCCCTGTGTCAGCTGTACTCCCCAGGCTGAGGAGGAAGGCATGAGGCATCAAGTGAAATAGCCAGGGCAATAAGATGCACCTTAGCTTTTAAGTAGAATTGAAAATCTATTCCTGTGACCCAGCTCCCTCTCTCTTTTCTTCATAATTCAAACCACCTTATCGTTGATTTGTTTTTACCCACAATGTACCACTTAATGTACTCTGAAATAGGAATAAAGCAAAAGAAAATCCTGATTATGAATGTTTGATGAGAAATAGGAGGAGGTAGAGAAGGAAGACTGGAAACAGAGACCAGTTTAACATAAAGTGTATACATCAGAGGTGCCTGGACGGCTCGGTCCGTTAAGCGTCTCCCTTCGGCTCAGGTCATGATCTCAGGGTCCTAAGACAGAGCCCTGCATGGGCTCCCTGCTCAGTGGGGAGTCTGCTTGTCCCTCTACCTCTGCCACTCCTGCCCCAATTCTCTCTCGGGCACATACCCGTGCACTCTCTCTCTCTCTCTATCAAATAAATAAAATCTTAAATTTTAAAAAAATAAAAAATAATAACAAAGTGTATACATCAGAAGACATAAACAGAAACACACTGTGGGAGGCAGGTTCGACAGAAATGCTACAGATGACCTAGCAACATGGCCATTTTTGATACTGTGTGCTTATGTCAAAGTAATAAGATTAACAGCCAAATCACAGAAAAGTAGACTCTCTTCAAAAGCCAACAATGTACAATTTCAGTTAATCAGTGCTGTTTTTGCTACTGATGTACACACATGAACAACAACAACAAAAAACCAAGGTGTGAGAGAATACAAAGAATCCCTAGTGTTTGCAAACAACAAGACACCAATTGTTCTTGGTTGAATGACTTATTCTGGGAATTATTCTGACAGGAGAGATCAGATAGCATCTGTCTCTACAAGTAGAGGCATTAAGCCAATGAACAGTTCTCATTATCCCAGACAACAATAAATGAAGTCAGAGCAGGGAGGACCTAGGTAGTATATGCTACTCATAAAACCACTTGATGCATCCATACCACGTTTTTTTCTAAGCTTAGCCAATTTGGGGCTGACTCTTTAGATGCATGATGCTTGATCAAAATAAAATTTTACTAATCTGAAGCCTAATTAGTAAGTATTTAGACACGACCCTTAGTAGTGTAGTAAGGCTATCAATACTAGGTCCAGCATGTCTCTATTCATTATCAAGACCTACAAGAGCAGTATTTTTTTCCCCACCATTGTATTTTATTCTATTGATTCATTTATATCACATTTTCTGCCACTCAGTGTTTGAAGGGGAAAAAGCAGCATGACTTTCATAAAAATAATTTAATTCAAAAGTAATTTAATTCTGATTTTTCACTTCCTTTTCCTTCTCTTCTCTTCCTTGAAAATTATGAATTAGATCTAACTGTAGTAATATTGAGCCTGACTCTGAGTAACAAGGAAACAGAAAAAATAATAATAATAATAATGGAAATCTAATGTATTAAAGGAACTCACACTTTTCCCCAATGCTCAGGTCACAGACACTAGGCTGTGCCTTCAATGTCATTTTGCACACAATCATGGCTCCCACTTGAAGATCCAGTCCTAAATAAAATCTATGCACTCTATCATCACACAGCACCAACAACTAGTTTAGAATTATAGAGTAATTAAACTGAAAACCTAATTAAAAGTACTTGGCTAATGTGATATGAAATGTCCTTTATTATCACAGGCCAATTATGTCTCAGTATCCCATTGTCCTTGAATATGTATAAATTTTATCTTTTTATAAAAAAAAAAAAAAAATGGAGCACAGATTTGGTAATGACATCCTGGACAGGATCTCCTGGTAATTTCCAGGGTTAGTTGTTTCCTTCTAAATTTATTTCTCCTCTTCATAGCTGTTATATAACCCCAGTATCTCTTGATTCCTTGGAACATATCTTAGATACTGACCAAAGTATCCTTCAAATACAGTAACTGGTGAATTCTAGATACACACATTACAATTGCCAAATTTATCAAAGAAAACAAAAGCTTTTTCCTTTTCTCTTTTGCTATTAGTGAGCGTATGCACCATTCTTGGTCTTAAATTATTTCCAAGACAGTACAAAAGAGGTTTAATAGAGAGTAATCTTTCAGCAAACCTATATTTTCTTCAAGAATGGGATTTCAGTTCCACTAACCTATCTTTCTACTTCATTCTATAGAAACCCTACAATCAAGGCTTGTCAACATTTTGAACTCCTAACAGTAAAATTAAGATTTAGGTTTTTTGGAGAAATAATGCTTTTCTTGAGGTTATTCTCAATTTTGTCTATAACCTTAAATTTGCAAGTGAATAATTAGCCTTTGGTAAACATCTCTCCAAGTTTTAACAGGTTAACAATCAAAATACTAGATATAACAAATCTGAGTAAGACTGAACGTGCTGCTAATTTCAGTGCTACTGAGCCAGTTATCAACTGATAATAGCAAGACCTTTATGTTCCCGTGCTCAGAAGTAAACTGAGCATAAAAATATTTCCTGAGTAATCCTTTACAAGGTAATACAAAGTATTTACCTTGTAAATGACTTTTGTCATTCCCCTATTTTAAAAACAAAGTTTTAAGAAAATATTGAGTTATACTTTTCAAATGCAAAGAGAGTCAATGAAAATTTATCCCCATTTACATATTTTCTGATACTGTCCTCAAAAATAAATTCAATTAGCATGGTTCGTTCAAATCAAATCATATTTTTAAACTCAATACTTCCTTTCATAAAATACAAATCAAATCCATAACCCTAACTGCTGTAATTTTAATTTGTTTCAAAATACATACAAACCTCATAAAAATTAAATTTCCATTTTAACAAGCAGACAATCTCAACAGAATGTTCATAGGAACAAAAGCATTAGAGTGGAATCTCTGAGCCCACAACAAAAAGGAAGAATGATCTACATATAAGTGTTAATTATGTGAAGTTTTAATGTTACTCACAAATAAATACAAGCCATATATTTATAATTCAACTACTATATAGTTAGGAAAATTATCAAAAATACCTAGTAGTCTATAAAAATGTTAACCTATGGTTTTGTTGCAATCAATTCATAATGACATTTTTTAAATAACTTAAGTTATTTAAATACAGAACCATTGTTTATAATGGCACACATCACACATTTATCATCTGGTTCTAAACAAATAACCAGCACTCATGCTATTTAGTCTTCACTCAGTTCTGTTGCCATCAAATTTCTAACAACTCTCCTCACTGAGGGAAAAATAACAGTGGAAAGAGAAAAGTTGCCTGTCATCTCATGTAGGGTCATAAAGATCCATATCATTAAAATGTTAAACCTAACAAATCATTCACTGGGAACACGTACAGATGACTATACTTAACACTGTATTGAACACTAAAAATATGCTAAAATAGTAGATTTCAGGTGCATTCATCACACACACAAACATGCTAATTATAGGAGAAAATGATATGTTAATTAGCTTGGCTGTAGTAATCATTTCACTATGCACACGTTTATCAAATCATGTTGCACACCTCAAATATATACAATTTTATTTAAAAATATATTGATAAAGAAAAAACTGCTTATACAAACATACATAAATAATACCTCGAATATGGAAAGCATTATTATTATAAATACAAAGTCCCATTGGTGGAGAAGAGACATTGAACTAACTCACATGTGTTGCTACAATTTAAAAATAAATAAATAAAGTAAAACAAAAGAATAAAGAAAAAAAAAAAGGACTGTTTCAGCTACAGTTGCACCAGTGAGGGATGCCAGTGAACAAAGGGAGATCCCACAGAGCAACTGAGAGGAGCTCTGCAAGGGGACCAAGTCTGGAGGTAATAATTATACAAAGACAACAGAAGCAGAAGAGGGAAGTTGACTGGGTCCAAGAAGAAACAGAACTTTGCTCCTGCTGGAAACATGTTATCAAAGAATACATTAACAATACTCAGCCAAGCAATAATGGAAAATACTGTCTAGAAATGAAAACAATCAGCAGTTTTTCCTGAGCATTGAACATACTTTTTAAAAAAAAAATCTATGTACCATTTTCTTTTTCCAGAAGATAGGGATTTTCCCTATTTTTGACAAAGAAGTTAAATAAATGCTTTAACTAATGTAACTTAGTTTGCAATTGGCAGAGTTTGGATTTATATTGTTTAACTGGGCTCCAGAGTCCACACTTACTCCATAATTCTGAATTCTGTGACAAGATCAACAAGTGCTTACCCCCTAACCCCAACACTACTGTGCCATACATTCATTTTTCTCACTAAAGTCAGTATTTTGGGGGGGACAGAGTACACCTAATTTGAATGAGGGCTCTGACCGACTTATAGAATTCTTAAGTATCCTAGAAACTTAGTACTTGTCTCACATCTATATTCTATCAGTGAACCTTGATCCTCTGAGTAACCATGAACCAAGTCTACCCCCCAAAAAGGGAAGGGGATTATCTAAGGATATAGCCCAGAAGAAGAAAAGATACTCCCAGAGGTACTGAAACTACTTATAAGCCAACAAAGACAGATCCTCAAAAGTAGACAAATTGCACTGGTTTCAAAGGAAAGATACACCCAGTGCATAAACTTCTTGTAATTATTTACACCCTATGTGACAGACACCATGCTAAGCATGCATTATTCCACTCTAACACGGGTATTATTATCAATTCCATCTAAATGAGTCAATTGAAGATTTATTATCTTCTTCAAGATTGCACACTTAAGAAGTGATGGAGATGAAACATGACTGGCAATGGGAGAGACCAAATACATTAAATGTTAGCTAGGAATTTATTCCAATAACTACGAAGTAAATTGATAATGAGCTGAAATAGGGTAAAAGTACTAAAAATTAACAGAAGGGGAGATCACAGAGTCTAAACAAAAACTTGATAACTATTTAAAGAATTTAAGTAGCTGAATACAGAATGCGTTATTAAAACGTATTAATTTGGGAAGCACCGGGTGCCTCAGTTGATTAAGCATCCAACTCTTGATTTTTGTACAGGTCATAATCTCAGGATCATGAGATAGAGCCCCACCTCAGGCTCCATGCCCACTTAGGATTCTCTCCCTCTCCCACTGCCCCATCTCCCTTCTTTCTCTCTTAAAAAAAAAAAAAAAAAAAAAGTTAACATGCATTATTTTTTTTTTAAGATTCTTATTTATTTATTTGTCAGAGAGAGAGCAGAAGCATGGAGAGCTGCAGACAAAACAGGCACCACAGACAGAGGGAGAAGCAGACTCCCTGCTGAGCAAGGAGCCCAATGGGGAACTCAATCCCAGGACCCTGGAATCAATCCCAGGACCCTGCAAATGCTTAACCAACTGAGCCACCCAGGCGTCCCAACATCTATTAATTTTTAAAATTGTAATAAACAAAGCTGATACAGTTGTGAATGGTGGAAGTTAGTGCTACTTTCAATACAAATGTGGAATATCCATTTAAGAAACAAATATGAAATTACATTACAGAATATTAAAATAGTCTCAGGGAAATAGGGTGGTTCAGTCAGCTAAGCCTCCAACTCTTGATTTCAGCTCAGGTCATGTTCTCAGGGTCATGAGATGGAGCTCTCCATCTAGCTCTACACTCAACCGGGAACCTGCTTGAGATTCTCTCTCCCTCCCACTCTTCTCTCCCCTCAACTTGCTCACATGCATGCACATGCACACTCTCTCTAAAATAAATAAAATCTTAAAAAAAAAAAAAGATTAAAAGAGTCTGGACCTCTCCCTCTCGCGCTCTCTCTCACTCTCTCTCTCTCAAATAATAAATAAAATCTCTTAAAAATAAAAAATAAAAAAATAAGTCTTATCTTTTCCTTGATAATAGAGCTTTTAGAAATTATCCCAGGGAATGTTACTCAAAATGCACAAAGTTCTTGTTATTTTTAATTGTTTAAAAAAAATTTTCAGGGGCACGTGAGTGGCTCAGTGTTTAAAGCCTCTGCCTTCGGCTCAGGTCATGATCCCAGGGTCCTGGGATCGAGCCCCAAGTCAGGCTCTCTGCTCAGCTGGAAACCTGCTTGCTCCTCTCTCTCTGCCTGTCTCTCTGCCTACTTGTGATCTCTGTCTGTCTGTCAAATAAATAAAATCTTAAAAAAAAATTTTTTTTTCCAAAGGTTTGAAGAGAAACCTAAATATTTAACGTAAGTTAAATAACAAATCAAACTACAATAAAAATTCACCTATCAGACAGGTCTTTATAACAAATAGAAAATATTTAGGTAAAAAAGCATACATTTATTGGATGAATGAACTGGGAAGAAAAACAGAAAACAAAATTGTATATGTGCTGTGATTATAACTATTGGGAATAATTTACGGATAAGAGAGAAGAAATATGAACATGCAAAAAATAGTATGAGATGATTTATCAATTTGATTTTAAATGACTGAAATTGAACCCAAACTAGCTTAGGCAAAAGGAAAAATGCACTGACTTGTAGAATCAAAGGAAATGCTGAATAATTAAACCATAAATACACAAGGAAGAAATGTTCTCAGAAACAGTTGAGTAAAAAAATTCAGAGGCACCTGTGTGGCTCACCTGGTTAAACATCTTCAGCTCAGGTCTTGGAGCCCTGTGTCAGGCTCCCTGGCTTCTCCCTCTCCCTCTACCCCTTGCCCTATTCGTGCTCTCTTTCTCTTTTTTTTTTAAGATTTTATTTATTTGTCAGACAGAGAGAGACAGAGAGAGAGAGAGAGAGAGTGTGTGTGTGTGTGTGTGTGCACGCTCACAAGCAGGCAGAGTGACAGGCAGAGGCAGAGAGAGAAGCGGACTCCCTGCCAAGCAAGGAGCCCGATGTGGGATTTGATCCCAGGACCTAGGATCATGACCTGAGCCGAAGGCAGCAGCTTAACCCACTGAGCCACCCAGGCGTCCCAATAAAATCTTTTTTAAAAAATTCAACTGAGCAAATTTAAAAGTACTTACTGGCTTTATTCAACAGTTCACGAATCAGCCAGCATCCAATCTAATAAAAATAAAGGAACTCCAAGGAGCAGTACAAAATGAAAGACTTGCATAAACCAAAAGAAGCAAGAACAGGAAGTTATACTAGACAAAAAAGTGGGTTGGTTATTGCCAAGTCTATGAGGCCGATTACCTGATCCTGATCAGAAGATTCCTGGTTGACTGGTTTAAGAGTTCATTTCTGGGAGAGCTGGAATCTGTAATTAAGTATTGGTTTGGCGACACAGTAAGCAAGTCCATTTTAGGCCTGGTGTCTTGAATTTAACAGTTGGAACCAGGGACTTTTAAACATGGCAGGGAGGGGCGCCTGGGTGGCTCAGTGGTTTGGGCTGCTGCCTTCGGCTCAGGTCATGATCTCAGGGTCCTGGGATCGAGCCCCGCATCGGGCTCCCTGCTCCGCAGAAAGCCTGCTTCCCTCTCTCTCTCTCTCTGCCTGCCTCTCTGCCTACTTGTGATCTCCGTCTTTCAAATAAATAAATAAAATTTAAAAAAATAAATAAATAAATAAACATGGCAGGGAATCTCCAGGTCCTCATTCTAACATCCTTCTACTGCTTTCTTCACAAGGCAGAAAAGATGAATGCCACAAGCTCTCTCATTTGAAATCCTAAAATTTTCTCTACCTGTTAGCAAATGACTTTTTTGATCTGTTGAAGAAATCCTAAGGTAACAATAAGCAAGTGTTGGGGAGGATGTAAAGAAAAAGGAAACCTCTTACACTGTTAGGGGGAACACAAACTGGTGCAGCCACTGTGGAAAACTGAACAAAGGTTCCTCAAAAAGCTAACAACAGAACTAGCCAAGATCCAGGAACCACACTACGGGGTGTTTACCAAAAAAATACAAAAACACTAATTCAAAGGGATACATATACCCCTATGTTTATTGCAAAAATATTTACAATAGCCAAATTATGGAAGCACCACAAGTGTCCATAGATAGATGAATGGATAAAGACAGACAGATACATAGAGGGACACACACACACACACACACACACACACAGGTATATTATTCAGCCATAAAAAAGAGTGAAATCTTGCCATTTGCAACAACATGGATTGAGCTAGAGAGTATAATGCTAGAGAAGTCAGAAAAAGACAAATATAAACAATGTCACTCATATGTGGAATTTAAGAAACAAAACAGATGAACGTGGTGGAAGAGAAGGAAAAGTAAGATGAAAACAGAGAGAGGCAAACCATAAAAGACTTTTTTTTTTTTTAAGATTTTATTTATGTATTTGACAGAGAGAGATCACAAGTAGGCAGAGAGGCAGGCAGAGAGAGGAGGAAGCAGGCTCCCCGCTGAGCAGAGAGCCTGATGTGGGGCTCGATCCCAGGACCCTGGCATCATGATCTGAGCCGAAGGCAGAGGCTTTAACCCACTGAGCCTCCCAGGTGCCCCAAAAGACTCTTAACTGTAGAGAACAAACTAAGGGTTACCAGAGGGGAAGTGGGTAAGGGATGGGCTAAATGGGTGATGGGCATAAAGAAGGGCACTTGCTGTGATGAGCACTGTGTGTTTTATGTAAATGATGAAGCACTAAATCCTACTCCTGACACCAATACTACATTGTATGTCAACTGCCTTGAATTTAAATAAAAACTTAGGGGAAAAAAAGGGGGGGAAGAGATCAGAGAAAGACAAATACCATATGATCTCACTCATATGTGGCATCTAGGAAACAAAACAAATAAGCAAAGGAAAGAGAGACAGAGAGAGAGAGAGAGAGAAACCGAAAAACAGACTCTTACCTATAGAGAACAAACTGAGAGTTACCAGAGGGGAGGTGGGTGGGAAGATGGATGAAATAGGTGGTGGGGATTAACACTTATGATGAAAAAAATAAAATAAAATGATTAAAAAATAAAAACATTTATATCTTAAAAAAAAAAAAAAGAAAGAAAGAAAGAAAGAAATCCTAGAGCAGGGCTTTTTATTTTCCTAATGGAGCTAAGCTGCCAGGATAGAGGGCAGGACACCTTGGTTGAAAGTTACTCCAAGACTACACATAATGAAGTGCTATAGTTTATTAAAGTGAAATATGGACGCTGTTACTGGAATAAGGAATCGAAGCTGGGCGTCCACAAACCACAACTGCCTACTTTGGGATCCAACATAATATGATATTTATAACCTTAAAAAAAACCAGGTAATTATCTTTGAAACATGTTAAGCATTCTGATACTGTGATTTATAAAAAATATAATCTTCATCCCTGTTTCTGACACAGAGCTTCTAAAGCCCTTGGAATTTCCTAAGCTGTAAGAGGAATAACAGTATCTTGATGAATCACTTCAGAGAGTTTCCAAGTTGGTGACCATGTGAAGAAAGATTCAGGGAGCATGGCAAGGCCCAAAAGCCTTGCCCCTTTCTCCATACCCTGCCTTGAATTATACCCGTTTACAATAAGTTGGTAATCTAGTAAGTAAAATGTTTCTCTGAGTTTTGTGAGCCATCCTAGCAAATTAAACAAATACAAGGAGGAAACTGAGGGAACCTCTCATCTGTGGGTGGCTGGTTAGAAGCAAAGGTGACAACCTGGACTTAACATTGGCCTCTGAAAAGAAAGTGGGGACAGTATTACAGGACTGAGGCCTTAAACCGTGGGATAGGATGTTACCTCCAAGTAGATAGTGTCAGAATTGAGTTAACTGCTTGGTGTTGAAAGAAACACACATAGGAACTCATGTCAGAATCAGAAGCAGTCTAGATAATTCCAAGCACAACTTGCTGATGTAGAGAAAAACCTCCTATTACAGTCAGTTTGGGCAAAAGTAACCCAAAGTTAGCATTTCTGAGAGCTGGTATTGAGGGGATGAGGTTCAAGAAGAAAACCATTATAACCTATATTTAGTGTGGTGGTATTGATGTTTTTCAATAATAAATGTAAATATCATTTATTTAAAATCTGATGAGAATTCTTAAAAGTGAATTTTAGCTACAATAAAAAATGCAGTGATTATGTTCTTTGACTTTTCACTGGCAAATAGAATGCTTTAAAAGTAGAACAAGTTTACTGATATAAAAATAAAATTTACACTAACACATAAAGCCATTGATCTCTAAAGTAAAAGAAAAACTACTCTATATGAAAAAATTCTCTTTCTCATAAGTTACATTCTCTCAATTTATTGTGAGTAGGTATGAGAAAAGAGCATGCTTTAAAAAAAAAAAATCATGTGATTCTCTGATATACTTTCCACAATCATCTAAGCTGAGGCTTTTGAAAATATTTCCACGGCAACCAATATCGTGCCGTAAATTGAAGAGTATACATTCAGGTATTAAACAAACTTATAAAGACAAATGTAACTTAAAAAGACAAATGTCTCGTTTTCAAAATGGAATATATTTCCTACTGAAATGGACACAGAGAAATGCAGAAATAACAAAATGGTTCCATGATAGGAAAAAAAATTTCATAAATCATTCCAAAGGCAATATGCTTGGAGTTTCACATGTAACAAGTAAAGTGCAGTACACATACTCCTGTTTCTTCTGATCCTGGTAAGAGTCCTGCTCACAGAGCAGGTGATGGTTTGGTCCCTGAGCAAATTTCACTAGGAAACAATGCACATTGTCAAGTCTTTATCAAAACACTAAATGAAATAACAGTAACGTGGTTTCAGAAACTAAATCATCCTAATCATTAGCTCTCAATCATATAAAATTAAGTAAAACATAAAACATAAAAATTAATCAATAAAATATAATTTTTCATTTTTTTAAGATTTTATCTATTTATTTGACAGATCACAAGTAGGCAGAGAGAGAGTGGGAAGCAGACTGCCCGCTGAGCAGAGAGCCCGATGGGGGGCTCAATCCCAGGACCCTGAGATCATGACCTGAGCCAAAGGCAGAGGCTTAACCTACTGAGCCACCCAGGCACCTCTAATTTTATCATTTTTATGGGTCTTAGTATTTGTATCAAATAGCACCATTATATAAAAGGCACCTGATGACGCACACAACTAGTCTTCCTTTAATTACTTTATAAATGGAGGATCAAGAAAGGAGTCCAAATATTCATTATATGTTCTACTTTCTTGGGGTGCCTGGGTGGTTTGGTCAGTTGGGCCTCTGGCTCTTGGTTTCAGAAGGGAAGGAGCCATGGTTTCTAAATTATGGTCTCTGGTTTGTGGGATAGAGCCCAAGTCTGGCTCGGCTGGGACTCTGCTTTCCCTTCCCTCTCCTTCTGCCCCCTCCCCCGTCTTGCTCTCGCAAATGAATAAATCTTAAAAAAAAAAAAAAAGTTCTATAGCCTTATATAACTTACATAATTACAAATTCATAAATGTTTGATAAGCTCAGAGGTAAACTTTATTATCTCCCAGACCAATATACATATATTTTCAGAAAAAATCCCACAACTTACCCTCAATGGTCACTGTATTGCATTTTTACAACCACATAATTTCTTTAGGTTTACTGAGGCATAAGATCCATACTACCATATTTTACAGACCATTTTAAAACATGTAAGACACTAAACATATTTTTAGATAGTGAAACAGTGCTCAATTCACCAGTTAGAACAGATTTGGGCATTAATAATCACTTTAATTCCAAAACCTTTTCTTTTCTCTCCGTTTCCTTCTTCAGAAATCCTCTGGCAAAAGACAGAAGTCAGGGAAATACCACAAAAGCAGCCTTTAACAGAAATAATGAGACTAAAGCTGGGGGAAAAAATGAAGGTGAGTTTTGCTATTATTTGAAAAGTTAATGCGTGACAAGAAAAATCTTAACAGTGTTTGCGGACCCTGTTCATTCTGGACCATGAAATTGCTTGAGCGACAAACAGGAAATTGGCAGCCGTGATAAGTGTAAGGGATTCTGTAGATACATCATTTCTATTCACTACGGTCCAAAATGAAGTCCATGAATATCCGCACACTAGAAAGCAGAGGGGTAGGTGGAGGAAAGGAGGTAACAGAAAATGCCACAGGCAGTATGGAGTCACACCACCCAGGCCCAGGTATTGGGAGGTTCTACCTTCAAGAGATCCAGTATAGAAAAGTGGTTAACCACACTGATTACATAATCACACTTCCCAAGCACAAATCTTGACTATGTCTTTTTTTTTTTTAGTTATATGACCTTGAGCGAGTTGCTCAATCTCTCTGTCTCCACTTCCCTGTGTGCAAAATTTGTATGTATTAATCTGTTAGGGCTGCCATCACAAAATACTACAGACTAAGTAACTTAGAGAACACATTTCTTTTCTTGCAGTTCAGAAGGCTTGAAGTCCAAGATCAAGGTGCTAGTAAGGTTTTCCAGAGGCTTCTCTCGTGACTAGCAGAGGGCTGCCTCCTCTTGACGTCCTCAATATGGCCTTCTTCCTTTGTGCCTGCATTCTTACTGTCTCTTTCTCTTCTTATGAGGACTCTGGTCCTATTGGATTAGGGCCCCACTGAAGATCTCATTTAAACTTAATTTCCTCTTTAAAGGTTCAATCTCCAAATATAGTCACATCAGGAATGAGGGCTTCAACATATGAATCTGGTCGGGGGGACACATAATTCAGTCTGTGACAATAACATCTAACAATAACATCTACCTCAGACGGTAGTGAAGATTAAATGTGTTCATTTACATAAAGTGTCTGGCACATGGGAAGGGCTATGTAAGTGCTTACTATTAGGCTAAGCTCCATTAAATTTCCATTTCTAACAAGTACCCACAAATCACAGCATCAGGTGGATTAAAAACAGACATTTATAGTCTGTCTTTAAGAGATCCTGTACTGCAATGGTGATATCTTTGAGAAAAATGTAGGACACATCTTGCTGGAAACATTTATCTCAATTCAAAACCTGGGTGGTTAATATAGAAATGTTAGTGGTTCCTAACCAGGAGCAAAACCAATCTAGAGGTTTGATTTTCTCACATTCCCAGTGGGACACAAAGGCTTTTTGTGTCTCAGGATTATGTGCTGATAAAGAATGGGGAAAGAATGTTTATGAGGAAGCAGACAAAAGCAGCCTGGCTCCCATGTATCCACACTTGGCAGCAGTAATGTAGTTTGGGTTATACCAATAATTTCCAATTATTTTACCTGTGGTCAATTCCCGAGCTGGAAAACTGTGATGAGAACATCAGCGTAATTTAAACAGACTCAAGGACTCATGTGAACACCAAAATCTCGTACCAAAATAAACATTAGGCTTTTATTAATACGTATTTTTTTCTCTAGTTCGTTTTTCAGTCTCCCTGCATGATCCTGGCTGGAGCGCTGTGTACCACAAATATGATGGATGCAGAAGAGAATGGTGGGTAGCAGCCAGGCCAAGGGTAGCAAAAATTACAGCAAGCACAGAAGAGTAAAAGCAAAGGCTGCTAGGTAACTTAATAGTCCAAGCGCTAAAGCAGGAAGAGAGCTAGGTGATGAAGCTTCCCCTGGGAAAAATGAATTTTTCCCAATTTTTTTTAATGAATTTAACATAATCTTCTAATTGTGAAAATCCTATCTATCACTCCCCTACCTAAAATCCTTTAATGTCATCAGATGTCCTCTAAAATAAAGTCAATGCTGGCTGGCACAGGACCCAAAGGTTTCATGGTCTAGTAACAACATCTTACCACATTCCTCTGGTGCCTTCCTTCCAACAAAGGCTGGTCTCCCTGCCTTTCTAAACCCTCTTCGGCTCTCTCCTCACTCTATGAATTCCTACACATTCTTAGACTGGTAGTTAAATTCCTTCCTAAGTAAACTCCATTCATTCACCCCCTCCATGTAAGTACTAGGCCTCTGCAGTGTGTTCCCACAATGCCAAAACCTAACTCAATTACTGAATTTATCACACTGTCACTCTGTAAATATCTGAGCCACTCCCCTGCTCTTCGTCAAGGAAACTCCAATGGTAAGACTTAACACAACTGCCCCTTCATCTAGGATACTTTTCCCAACTTTTCCAGAGTACAGCCAGATCCTGCCCCCTGCCCTGCCCCCATCTGTCTTTCAGCACTTCCTGCCCAAGTGATCTGTAACATTTATCATCAAGTACATTTCCCTCAAAAGACTGAAGCTGCTGGAAGGCAAAGTCTAAACAAAAGGAACCTAACCCACTGCCTCACACACACTCGTGGCTTAACACCTTTGTCGTTAACTATTCATGATGAAAGAACAAGAGTAGTTACTAGAACTAGAAACTGCTATTTGATGAATTTGCTTGAGGTTTCTTATCCTGAAGTTCACCATAACCATTTTTTTAAAGGATGTAATAGTTTAATGAAATTAGATTTTATATTTTTAAAAAAAGTAAGCTGCATTCTGGTAAGTGTTGACAAAGATCTCTTGTCAAAATATATCTCTTAAAACTAGTAAATTGTACTTCAGATAAGACTTAGGAAGTTTTCCGATCAGCCAGAATTACAGTGTGTAAATAAGGAACAACTTTGAAACTGCTGCCCAACAGCTGGAGGACGCAGCAGGAGCACCAGAGTAAGAAAACACTTTTGTTTCCCTGGGGGTAAAGGTTAGAGCCAAACACAATGGTACAACAGAAACAACAAAACTAGAAAAAAGGTTTACAGGATTTATCTTGACTCTTTGGGAAAGAAAATAAAATATTACAAGCCTTCAATTGAAGTGGCACCATGCTGTCATGCAATCCGAAAGCATTTTAAAATCTGCCCACGATGTTTTCTAGTACACATTTCCGAAAGAGCCTGAGACTTGATTTATGTGTGTGAAAGGGAATTAGAGTATACCTCCTACATTTTACAATTCACATTAAAACTGTCATAATGCCCTGAAAGTATGTAGGGGGGGAAATAAAGAGTGGAGTTCCTATTTTTTTTCTGACTTTAGTAAGTAGCCAAATGGTAGAATCTTTGTTTCTCTTTAAAAAAAAAAAAAAAAAGAAAGAAAGAAAGAAAGAAAGAAAGAAAAGAAAAAGAAACAAAAAAGAAAAAATTCTTAGTTCTCAACTTTCTATGTGTCCATTTCCTAAGGCAATCCATTAAAAAAATTTTTTTTAATTTTCTTCCTTTATCCATATTTTATTACATACCAACTCAGTGCAGTCTAAAAGGAACTATATGTGTGGATACACAAATACACATATATTTATACATATATATGTAGCTGTATATATTCTAAAGAAGACAAAGTTAACAGGAAAAGAACTTCAAAAGTAGTAAAGCATATTACTCAGGGAAGCTAAAGTATAAAGGAGAGAAAACCAATATGTAAGGTGCCTGAGGGCAAGAGCCCTGTTGTTTGGAACTGAAATGGGTAATTTTATATGACTAAGTTTTCAACAGATACATATGGTCAAATCCTTACATACATACCTTCAACCATAATTGAAAAGTAAGAATATTCAGTCATGATACCTAAAACAGAATCTTGCAGGGGAAAAATAACGGCATGTTTTTAAATTCTCAGAGCCTTAGGACACCTGGGTGGCTCAGTCAGTTAAGCGTCTGCCTTTAGCTCAGGTCATCACACCAGGGTTTTGGGATTGAGTCCATATCCGGCTACTTGCTCATCGGGGAGCCTGCATCTCCCTCTCTCTCTGCCTGATGCTCCCCCCACTTGTACACTCACACTCTCTAAGAAAATAAATAAAATATTAAAAAATAAATAAAGTAAAAAATAAATAAATTCTCAGGGTGGCAAAAGCCCCCAAAACCTAACCTTAATGTTCCCTCTCTTGGTAAATGTTACGCTTCAAACCCCGTGCTTGGGCAGCACCTCTCATTCTTCCCTCTCACTCATCTATCAGCAAGCCCCATCATCCCTGTCCACTTCTCTTCCACCTTAATCAGCAAGCCCCATCATCCCTGTCCACTTCTCTTCCACCTTACCCTCAACAGGTACCATCTCTCACTTAGATTCAAAATATGTCCTCCTAAATGCTCTCACCAAAATCCCGATGGCTCCTTCCAGCTATTTTCTGCACTGTGCTCAGAGTGATCCTTATAAAATGAAAATTCAATCATGACTTTCTTGGGTTTTGGTTCCAATTTTTCTTTTAATAAAATCCCCACAATTAGTGATAGTCAAGCTCCTCTTTGCAGTACCTTACAAACTTGGGATTACTTATTTACAAGTATCTGGTTAAAATCTGCCTACCCTAGACCATAAAGACGATAACAAAAGGTTCATGCTGAACAGGATCATGTCAGGGTGCCTGGGTGGCTCAGTGGGTTAAAGCCTCTGCCTTCGGCTCAGGTCATGATCCCAGGACCCTGGGATGGAGCCCCGCATGGCATCAGGCTCTCTGCTCAGCAGGGAGCCTGCTTCCCTTCCTCTCTCTCTCTGCCTGATTCTCTGCCTGCTTGTGATCTCTGTCAGTCAAATAAATAAACAAAATATTTATTTTAAAAAAAAAGAAAGAAAGAAAGAAAGAAAAGGATCATGTCCTCATCCCTAAAACATGCTATAGTGAAGGTGCTCAACATATCTTTAAGGATTCTTTGAAAATGTCCTCCAAAATTTTAGAAGAAGCAGTGCTAATGAGGAAGTCTCATATTAGGGTCCAGCAATGAGACAGCTAGGGGAAAAAATTTTTTTCCTCTATATTGAGGTAGGAAAGTAGGACAGACAGGTGGCTGGTCCTAAAACCCTATCCAGTAGCAAAGTGGAAGAAATGATATTAATTACAAAATTCTACCTATGCTTATTATTTATTAAAGAATTTATCATGTATTTGGGGCATCTGGGGGGCACAGTCAGTTAAGTGTCCAACTTTTGGTGTCAGTTCAGGTCACAATCTCAGGGTGGTAAAATTGAACCCCATGAGCAGCTCCACGCTCAACGGAGAGTCTGCTAGAGACTCTCTCTCCCTCTCCTGCTGCCCCATCCAACCCTTCAACCCCTGGCCTCTCTCTCTCTCAAATAAATAAATAAATCTTTATAGGAACTTATCATATATTTTATATTCTGACAGTTTCTAGCTAAGTATACACATACAGTTAGTATTTAACAAATGACTGGTTTTTTTAATGTAAAATATTAGGCCAGAATGAGATACTAGAACTTAACTTTCATTTAGGATCTTGGGATGTATGACCAGGTCTGGAGGTTCAGATTTAATGCTTAGATGGTCTTGTCCCAGAGGATCAGAAAGACTGCAATCTTTGAAATAATATAACTTCCTCCAACTTGACCATTAGTAATAATATATACAGCCCTTTAAATTACTATCCTTTAAAATTCACTGTATCTTAATGTATAAACAAATAAATACTATATAAACCAACCTAACTTCTTCTAGATTTATAAAAAGCGTAAATGTGATGCAAGGTATGATAATGAACTAATGGTGATGTCAGGTAACATTTTCGGGTGTGGCTTGCGGAATTGGTCCTTATTTTCATCATGATAAGCGTACTCTTTAATACCCCCACCATCGGTTTGTTTCCTAGAGTTAAGAGTCTGTTTCTTTAGGGTCACCAGGGCAGCTCAGTTGGTTAAACGTCTGCCTTTGTTTCAGGTCATGATCCTAGGGTCTGGGGATCAAGCCCCACATCAGGCTCCCTGCTACTGAGTCTGCTTCTTCCTCTATTCCTGCTGATACTCTTTCTTGCTATCTCTGTCGCTATCTCTCTCACTCCCAAATAAATAAATAAAATCTTTATTTAAAAAAAAAAAGAAAAGATTTCTTTTTTCTTTCTCTCTCTTTTTTTTTCTTTTGGTGGAATTATTCTTATGTTATAAAATTATAAACAAAGAAGATCATCGTTTCCCTTGGAAAACTTTACTCAAAATAGGTTTATAGTACTTGGCATCACAGTAAATTAAAGAAGGCCAAAGTGGCTTTAGAATCAGTAAAACATTAAGGGTAACAAACATTAGGTCACTTACAAGATAAAAAGGGTAACAGCCAAACAAGCTAACAAAATAACTATGCCAGAACCCTCCCACATACACAGTAACAGCATGTGATTAATCACTTATAAAATTGCATTATATCAATTGTCAACATTGGAGATGGCTGTGTTCTATACTACCAGCAGCTAAGTTTTCACATCAGAGGGACAAAATAAACATGCCAGTGGAGTCAGTAGCAGAACACTAATCTTAATCTTGATAGTTTCAGGATTCCAGGAAATGAAGGGAACAAGTAACATTAAAAAATAAACTCCATTTTAAATATCTTTATTTTAATTATCCCTGGCTATACCAACTAGACAGAAATAAAATTTTTAACACCAACTAGACAGAAATAAAATTGTTCTAAATACTTGAGATTTTCATCTTGCTTTGAAATGAGTAAAAGTAAAATTTCACAATCCTGTAAACAACAAAATGAGTTACGCATTTAAATACCTCAGCATTCCTGTTTTGACTGAATTCTTCCCATTTTTCCCTCCTTTATTTCTTACTCCAACATCCTTACACATTCTCTCCCAATTTTTATTCACCCATATTTTAATGATCCCTGTTCTCTTAGTCTGGATCTAAAGCTTATGTGATTACCACTTACCAGAATTTTTTCCCCTACACATGTAGCTAACACATAAAATAAAATCTCATTATTTGAAGGTGGGCTAAGGTTTTTCAGTGAATTGTTTTAAAATCTGAATTGCAGAGCATTTTTAAAGAATATGTTTTTATACTTTGAAGTATTTTTTTCTAATAGTAGTTTTTTTTAACATGTTGACTAACATAACTCCTCTAGAGAATTTTTCTCATGAATAGGTATGGATGCTTTGCTATTAGCATAGGGCTCAGACCTGAAGTGTGAAAAAGTAAAACAATTCGTTCTCTTAGGAACCATCAATAAATATCCCCTGAGACTGTAGCCATCTTATTTCCTTAACTCTCTCTCTTTCTGTCAAGTTGTTAAAAAAAAAATTACAGCCTAGCTTCCATTCCAAGGAGCCTAACTTTCAAACTATGGACAAGTCCCAGTTTCAAAACAGATCATCCTCTCCACCTGGGCTACTGGATGGGGAGGAGCCTTCAGGCCTGCTCCTCCTACCAGGGCCCAGGGAATCTACATTTGGGGTAATTCTTTGAAAAACCTCAGCACTGGGAAGAACCCTTGCTCTTCCCGCCCACTTAAACCAACCAGCTCCAACCCACTGGGGAGACATTTACTCTGTTCAATAAACAACACTTGGCAAAGAGCCTTCCTCCACCTAATTTGCATCCGAATATCCTCCTCTGCTTTTCCTAAGACTACATTAAAGGGCTGATGGAGAACAGAGGCATCAATGCTCCTCTGTCCAGATAACTGCCTGTTCCTCTAAATGTCTAATTATGATATATTCATAACTCTAAGACTTCAGGATGTACACTGAATTATGTGTTTATGCCATACTGACATACAAAATGCAAAATACACATAATTGTATCATTATATCCTGGGATTGGGCTGCAGAAAAAATATGGAATAAACAAGAAGTTTGGGTAGATGGGTACGTAGATAGAAAGATGACTGAGAGAAAGAATGACAGAAGACAGGCAGAAGACAGACAACTAGCTATTTTACCAGCTTTTATTTATTGAAATACCTCCACTTGCAAGTTGTACAATCAACTGAAGGTTTAGTATTTGTTTTTTGTTCCATGGCTGTTGTTTTTCATTAAGTCTTGGATATAGATTTATTCAGAATTTTTTAGATGTTCCATTGAGTATCACCATTGTTTTGTTTTTAAATCAAATTTTATTTACATAGTATTTTCTTTTAAATCAAGATGCAGGTTTATTTGAAGACAAATGGAAATAATGAGTTTGAACAGGTATGTCCAAAGTACATTTTCCTTCTGTTGTTTTGTCAAGAGTAACACCAAAATAGGAAAAGTAAATATAAATAAAAATCATAGCTTCTTCATTCACTACAACATTCTGTCATAAACAAGAAACAAAAGCTATAAAAAGTACCCAACAGAAGTGATCTCTACTCCTGAAACACTAGATTGTAAACTTCTCAGTTTGAAAATTACTTTGTTTTTTGTTTTCTGTTTTTAGATTTTTTTTGGTTTTTTGTTTTGTTTTGTTTTTTGGTAATCTCTACATCCAGCATGGGGTTTGAACTCACAACCCCAAAATCAAGGGTCACAAAGCTTTACAGCCTGAGCCAGCCAGGTACCCTCTGAAAAATACTTCAACAAAAGATACTTAATTCAATCATCTCTAGCCAGACCGGGGACTCAATTAGTATTTGAAGAGCAGAAGAGTGAGTCATTATAATAATAACTTACATTTGTACAGATCATTGAAGGTGGAAAGCATATTCACATAAATTACCTTATTTGATCCTTAAAACCCTCTAAATAGTGAGTGTGGTAGTTGCATCATCCCCAAACTAAGGATAAGGAAACAGACCCAGGTAAATTAAATCATTCGTTCACCAAATTAGGCAAACCTGCATTCTTTAGAATACACCAAAAGTGCCACAACAGAGTTTATAAATTGTGTGACCTTGCACACACCACCTGCCCTGGATTACTTCATAGGACTATTGTGACCATTATATGAAAAAGTGAGGTGCTTTCCCGCTTTTTTGGCAAGACCCACAGTGAGAAATTCATTTCACGCTGTGACTCAGCACACAGAGAAAAAGATATATAAATCTAATTAATTAAAACCAAAATTCCGGGGCACCTGGGTGGCTCAGTGGGTTAAAGCCTCTGCCTTCAGCTCAGGTCATGATCCCAGGGTCCTGGGATCGAGCCCCGCATCGGGCTCTTTGCTCAGCAGGGAGCCTGCTTCCTCCCCTCTCTCTCTGTCTGCCTCTCTGCCCACTTGTAATCTCTGTCAAATAAAATAAATAAAATCTTTAAAAAAATAAAAAAATAAAAAAATAAATAAAACCAAAGTTCCATGAAGTAATACTTCCTCCATGGTATGCATGCCTGTTTTTATTATTGTTGTTATAACATCTTCTACTACATGTTTGTTTGTTTTTTAAGCTGGCTGCTATCTACAGAACTGAATTCCATACCCACAAAATGGGTGGTTACATGCAGATTGAAAATATTGAACTGATCTTTATAAACTACTTAGCCCAGTGCTAAACTCAGTAAACACCAAAATTCTAGGTAATGAAAGTAATATTTTTGGAAGTTAATGTCACTCTAGGTTAAGGCCCTAAAACATTAAAGATTTTTTTTTCTCCCTTGAAATGACAGTCTAGAAAAGACATGTAAAGAGCCCAGAAAAATGTACACCAATGGCTCCAGGTTCTGACACAGTATAAGGTAAAATCCTAACACCCACACATTGTTGTCATATCATCAGGCTTCAACAAAGAATCAGCTAGCAAAGGGTGCCTGAGTGGCTCAGGCAGTTAAGCGTGGGACTCTTGATTTTGGCTTACGTCACACATGATCTCAGCGTTGTGAGATCAAGCCCCACATCCATCCCCGCATGGTGCTCCAAGCTGGGTGTGGAGCCTGCTTAAGATTCTGTCTCTCCCTCTCCTTCTGTCCCCTCCCTCGCCTCCCCCTCTTTAGGAAAAAAAAAAAAAAAAGGAAAAGAAGTGTTTAAGACAGTAAGAAACAAATTACAGATCTTTATCAGGCCCTGATGAACAGTGCTACCACAGAAAATAATACTAAGAAGTTGTCTATTAAAAACAAATCCTCTAAAATGGTCTGTCCTAGATAATGTAATTATCATTTGATTACCTCAGAAATGGGAGCAGGGGAGGGAGTAGGGGAAGTACTTTCACTCCAATCACTGTGGCCACTATTGGTAAGCTTTCCAGACTTATGAATTACTACAGTATACCTAACATAATTAAATCTCCTATTATGCTTAGCTAATTCAGTCACCATTCTGAATATCAATTAATAGCTATAGTATTATAGGCAAAAAAGTAAGAGACTGAGTTTAACATTTACTGATCCCAGTCATACAGTAAGTCCCTAAGAATTTATATTAACATATGCCTCTTTCCTATAATCATGTTTAAATGCAGAAAAATAAAACGTCCAGCCAAATCAGTACTACACCTTTATTAATAATACTAAGTAGTATTTGTCTCTATCTCTTTTCTCATTTGGTCTCTTCAAGGAAGAGAGACCACTAATTAAGAATTAAAATCTGTATTTTGTTTAGAACAAACAAGAAAAAATTTTTATGAAATCTAGTTTTAAATCATAGTCTGGAATGCTTCCAAATTCTTAAAATTGTCCTTATGTGAAGGAGGAAAGATTTTTTTCCAAATATGAGATGAAAGATTTTATGTAAGATATACAGAGAAAAGTCATGCAGAGAGAAACGCATTTTGCCAAAATAAGTTACTTGAGAGCCTTGTAGCACTTTGTCATTAGATTACTAAACTTACACATTTACACACACACACACACACACACACACCCTACCAAAAACAAACAAACATACATACACAAGATATACAATCTGCCAATTTCACAAAATAGCTTACAATATACTCCCTAAGTATGAATATCTAATTTTTAGACACCAACTTCTTTATGGGCAGAGCTTAACAAAAGCATACAGGACACAAGAATTTTCATTTAGCACCAAAGGTCTAACTTATATGACATTTTTTAGAACATGAAATACTCTTGTCTTAAAGAAATAATTTTAAGAGCATGTGTTAAAACAACACTCCACTTGTTTATGTGACACTGGGAGAGATTAAAAGATGAAAAAGAATTTTAGATAAGCAAAATTGTTTCAGAAGTAACTTTGGAAACAATTGATAATTCGGTGAGAAATAACAACAAAATATCATTAAATCAAGAACTCAAATACAGGGGTGCCGGGATGGCTCAGTGGGTTAAGCCTCTGCCTTCGGCTCAGGTCGTGATCCCAGGGTCCTGGGATCGAGCCCTGAATCAGGCTTTCTGCTCGGTGAGGAGCCTGCTTCCCCCTCTCTCTCTGCCTGCTTCTCTGCCTACTTGTGATCTCTCTGTCAAATAAATAAATAAAATCTTTTAAAAAAAAAAATTAAAAAAATATATGCCTTATATAAAAAATGAAGGTTTTGTAGCTGTAAATTTCATATACATCAAAAAAAGCCCATCAAAGCAACAATGTAAAGCACACTGGGATGCAAATCCATTCACTTTCACTGGCATGTTTATTCTTCAAATATTTCTGAGTAACTTAAATGTTGGGTGCTTTTGTCTGCCACAGTGATATGTTATTATAAGGATTACATAATAATTGTAAAGCTCTATTGGTTGGAAACCTACCACCTACTGTGTAATATTCTGGAAAAAAGATGGTGCTTAGCATGAAAATGTACATAATTCAAAAGCATTTAAAAACTTACTTAAGTATAATTAGCAGGGCTCTAAGTTAACAGCCCTTAAGGAGAGTGACTACTCACACCAACACTCATGACCAAAGATACTCACCCTGTGCAGTGAGAAAACTTCAATTCAACAGACAAAAGTCTTCCTAAAACTTTTTCTGAGAGTAGATGCCATAGCAGATGGCTTCCAAAGCCTTCTGACCTCAGCATTTCCTCTCTACGAACCTAGGCCTTGTTAGAAACTAAATCCTCACCAGTGTGTTTCAGTGTGAACTAGTCTTTCTCTCACTAAATTCTACTTTACTGGGAGACTGTTATTGAAAAGCCTCATAGTTAAAGAGGATTCACACTCACTGTACCCACCTGATCCATACCCAAGATTATAATACATTGAGTGGGTGCTAGAGCCAGCCCATACTAGCTCCTTACCATCAACTGTTAAAATTTCCAGCAATTTTATCATCCAGTTGTTATTCAACAGTCATTTTCAAAAATTATCTCAACTTACAATTAAATAAACTATACTTAAAACAGCTATATTAACTCAAAATACATAATTTCCCAAATATTTTACTACATTTTACTATTATTATATTATCTTTATGTTCTTGAAGTTATTTACTTCTCCTGTATTTGTATGGTGCAAACACTGAATAAAGGTGTGCAACTACTCATGTCTTCCCAACTCTGTGTTCGCTGATGTCACTCACATTGGTAATTTGATATCAGCTATAGTGGTAGCATTTACAACCATGGAAATTGGCAAATGCTAAAACCTGAATGTGGGTCTTTTTTTTTTTTTAATCCCATGTTAAGCATTTACCATCATCATCATTATTTCCCCAGTTTTCTATGAGCATAATATGGCCATTGTTCTTGAGCATTTGCCATTGATTACCTTCTGATCCAGAAGTGCCTAACTGATCAGCAGTGAGTGACTATCCTTTCCCCTTATCCAGATGGTACTTTCTCATTGTACTTCCCACTCTGAATTAGAAGTTATTTATTTCCAGATCCTCCAAATAGTCTGAGTGCAGGGACTTGGTCAACTTTTCATTTTTTTTTTTTTGCCCTCTTTGCTAAACACACTGCCTGGCACAAAAATGGACAATAATTCAATATTTGGTAAACTTAATTAACACGAAATGAGATGAGCTCTGCCATATATATCCTATTGAATGAAGAAGTCACTAGCTCACCAGTCTCTCTAACAGGGATCTTAACCAATCATATGAATGCACAAATCAATGTCATCTGTCCCAAACAAGGCAAAGCCAAAAAGAATATGCTAATAATTTAGACTGGTATCACAAGCTCACAAGGATGTTATATTCAAGATCTGTCATATAACGTTCAAGTCCACTGCCATAATGCACAGAATAAATAATATCATTTTTCTTATTGTTCACATAAAAGACAATGCTTGAGGGGTATCTGGCTGGCTCAGCTGGAAGAGCATGTGACTCTAAAAAAAAAAAAAACTTAAAAAAAAAGGCAATGCTTGATATAGTTCTAATTCCAACAATTAATGGGAATGTTAACAATAATAAATCTCCACCTCAAAAGAATTCTCTTAACTGCTTTCAAGGCATGGTACCTGAATAAGTAACTGCTGGTAGGACACCCTGACTTCCGTTCTCTCCTACCCTTTATTTGACCATATTTGGAGCAACATGAGATACTTTGTTTTTTTAAAGAAAGAGGGCACAGTGAATGGGGGGAGTGTAGGGCACAAAGGGAAGGGAGAAAGAGAGAATCTTAAGCAGCTACATGCCCAGCCAGCACTGAGCCCCACTCGGGGCTCAATCTCATCACCCTGAGATCATGACCTGAGCCAAAATCCAGAGTTGGATGCTTAACCAACTGAGTCACCCAGGTGCTGCAACAACATGAGATTAAAATTACAATTTAATTTTAAATTAAATGACACTAAAATTACATGCTTTTTTTGTTTATTTATTTTAATTTTATTCATATATGTGTTTTGTATGTATTATGTATGTATTTTATTTATATAATCTCTACACCCAACGTGGGGCTTGAACTCACAACCCCAAGATCAAGAGTTGCACACTTTTCTGACTGAGCCAGCTAGGCACTCTGAAAACTATTGTTTTTATTTTTACTTTTTTCAAGTAATCTCTATAGCCAACATGGGGCTCAAACTCACGACCCCAAGATGGAGAGTCACATACTCCATGGACTGAGCCAGAGAGGTGCCCCTATGCTCTTCTAAAATGTGCTGCAACTGGGGAAGTTGTGGTATAATTATGAATGAGTGATGGGGGTGGATGAAGTGCCTGTTTCTAGAGGTATCCTGACTCCAAACTGTGAGCAAATTGCTGAGAGACCTGGAAAGATCTTAAATGGTATGTTAAGTGATCGCCAAAGTGATTGTGGGAAATCCAGAGCCTTTTCATATAGATTCCTGTACCTAAGCTAAAGAAGTGAACAACAGCCCTCAAAAAAACTCGCAGTCCTCACCTGATAAGAATGAACCAGAAATCTACTTTGCAAAATCTAAGCAAGAAGTCAAAGCATCAAGGTCCTTCTGATATATCTGCTCTAACATTCCCTAATTACGGGCTTCTCCAACTTCCTCATGCCAAAAGACAAGAAGGCCTGTCTAAACCATACTGGTTAGAATTTACAGTTCCTATGTTTCACATATATTTGTTTTTTGTTTTTTGTTTTTTTTTCAACAGACTCTACTCCCAGCATGGGACTTAAACTCAGGACCCTGAGATCAAGAATTGCATGCTCTACCAGCCAGCCAGGCACCCCAAGTCCTATATACATTATATTTAAGTACTGTCTGCTATATACTGTTTCCATTCCATACACAGATCTGCCATTCTTAATGTTTTTCCAATTCAGTACCCTTTAGGTACATGTTGTGATGTATGTAAGAACCAGTCTGCTTTCCAAATAACCGCTGGGTCATGATTCCAGAGCACAAAACAGGCAGTCCACTACACAGCCCCTTTTTGAATGGTTCCATATTTAAGTTTACATATGCTACAAGAGTTTGTTTTGCTGTTTTTTTATGCTTCTTTCTATTAAGACTATGAACTTGGTCAAATGTTGCATCAAAAATGACAACATCTTAAGTAACTTTTTAAATGGTGAGGAGCTTTTAAAAACACCTTCCGCCACCATAATCAAAAAGACCTAAATTAGTAGGAACATCCAGTCAAGATACAAAATAACATTATTATGGTAAATTGAATATTATAGAAGTATTTATGTCAGTGAGGTTCAAACCTGCAGAGCAAAGAGCTTCTCTGATAAGAAAGTTGACAGGAATTTTTAATTATCTCTGGAGAGCAAACATTTTCATCAATATAATTCAAGGAAAAGGGAGGTTTGTTTCAATTAAAGCTAGAAGAGGTACAGTAAAGAAGTGAGAATATAAGAAATCTAAAGCTTGAGTGGAATATAAAATTCTTGTTGCAGTTTAGAGAGGATTTCCTCTACAATGACTGGCCGCAGAGCAACTCTGTAACAGAGCTAACAATTGTCAAAAATTTAGGCAGACCCTGCGGCCATATGCCAGGATTCTAAAATGGCTTTTCCCGGTTGACAGTGGCCTGAAAAAGTCTTGGGGTTTAAATGCATCTGAAACTACCTGAGCTGAGAAGATTAAATATCAAGAGTAACCTTCGCGGGACGCCTGGGTGGCTCAGTTGGTTAAGCAGCTGCCTTCGGCTCAGGTCATGATCCCGGCGTCCTGGGATCGAGTCCCACATCGGGCTCCTTGCTCCGCGGGGAGCCTGCTTCTCCCTCTGACTCTGCCTGCCACTCTGTCTGCCTGTGCTCACTCTCACTCTCTCTCTCTGACTAAATAAATAAAATCTTTAAAAAAAAAAAAAAAAAAGAGTAACCTTCGCAAGGAAAACAAAAACGTTATCCCGAATTCACAGGGACATAGACATTCTAAATTCTAGTAATTCATTTACTCAGCCCGTGTTAAATGCAAATGGCACAGTACAGATACCTTTTTCTCGTTCCATAACCCTTGGAGAAACAACATTCTTTAGGAACTAAAGAGGCATCTCTTTATCTTCTGCTAGTACCTATTATCTCATTTCTAAATCTGAGTGCTGGTCCTAGACTGGACAATAGTATCACTGGGATGGATACTTCTTATAAGTGGCAGAGATTTCACTGCTCAACTGCCTGCTCAAATGCTGGTTTTAATCGTATTCCCAAATTAGAGTTTTGTATTTTTATCTGAGATTAAATTTGTCCAGGCAGTAAACATGCTTGTTTCTGGAATGCACCAATTTTCCCACCTTCTCCAACGTGGATAAGAAATGCTAAATGCATCTTGCAAAGATTTCTGAGGTATTTATACCCAAAAGTTAATGCTTCTGGTACTCTCACTCTACATATATAGATTTGGGGTTTTGTTTATTTATGGTTTTTTGTTTTTGTTTCGGTTTATTGGTCATTTATCCTAAAATTTTGGTTCTTTAGGAATCAGTATAAATTTGCCACTTGTTTTCATAAACATTGGATGATACTCTTTCCAATGTTTGCTTTGGTCTTTGTTGATGAGTAGATTGAGTTGTTTCAGGTATCCTGTTGTCTACTGTCTGCTGTTTTGCTTTTGTTTTTTTTTTTAAGATTTTATTTATTTATTTGACAGAGAAAGACACAGCGAGAGAGGGAACACAAGCAGGGGGACTGGGAGAGGGAGAAGCAGGCTTCCCCAGAGCAGGGAGCCTGATGTGGAGCTGGATCCCAGGATCCTGGGATGATGACCTGAGCCAAAGGCAGATGCTTAACTACTGAGCCACCCAGGCACCCCAATGCTTGTTTTATTTTAAAGTAAAAGACATTACAGCTATTTTTAAACATAACAGACTGGGATAGGATATTGTACAAACATGGGTTAATTCAGTCCACTCATTAGGATGATGATAACACAAGCTGAAGTGAATAATTTATTAATGTGTCCAGCACTCTTCAAAGCACTTGAACTCCATATTCTTCCCAAAACAAACAAACAAACAAACAAACAAAAACCAAGAAAAAAAAAAACATCTAAGACAGGTAAATGACTGATATTATCCCATTTCATAGATGTGGTGTGGAAACTAAAGGAACATGGTTAGGTCCCATAACAAGAAAATGTTGGAACCAGAATGCACACTCAAGCACAATCAGGTTCCAAAGTCTGTGATCGTAAACATTATGCTATATATTTTGCAAGTGGAGATAAGCATTCCATTCCCCCTCGTGTAAATGTAAAATGGGCACAAAATGTTACTGATTCAACTAAATTAAAATGAGTTTTCTAAATCTAGGGGCTCCTGGCTAGTTCAGTTGGTGGAACATGTGACTCTTGATCTCGGGTTTATGGGTTTGAGCCCCATGTTAAGTATAGAGATTACTTAAAAATAAAATAGATCTTCTAAATTCTAATTTTTGAAGCTTGGGCCTATGGAATTTGGGATTACTTTTCCTTAGAAAAATGTACATATCCAAAATTACCTATCTCCTTCATTCACACACTGCAGGTCATTTGGGCCTCCTTTAATACAGAGGTTCAAAATCCCCATTTCCTGGTAAAGCAACAGGTATATTTAAATGACAATACTGTTGTCCCCTCCAAAATGAATGAGTAAAGCACTAGGAATTGAATTTGACTCTTCCAGGATGCAGGTGCAGGGACAGTCTGGGGATTATCTCAGCCCACTGATTCTGGGCCTCCAGCCCTCTCTGCCAGCCTCTGGCCTCCCTCCCCAAGGGCTGCCCACTCCTTGGGACAATGAGCTTCCCTGAAGCAGCAGCAGAGAGAAGGTTGATCAGAGACTAGTGAGGCAGTCAATAAACAGTTGTACGTCACAGCAAATATGAATCTGCAGCCAACCAACCAGGACCTCTGCATCAGACACTGGGAATGTACATTTACATACAACCTAGATGAGGTTGCCCTCCAACAACCTTCCTGCTCAAGTTCCCAGACGGAGAATAAATGAGTGACTGTGAGCCTCTAAAAAAAGAAATGTGCCCTCTCCTCTGCCCAACTTGTTTACACTTGCTTACACTTCCGATTACTCAACTTTTGGGAAATTCCACTTGATGGAATTTTATTATCATTGCAGCAAATTTTTGCATAATGCTCTTTTGGTAGGCTTCTAGCTTTTTGTGTATAGACTCAAGGATATGGAAAGATCGCTGACACACTAGATTCTCCCAGGCAACATCTAAAGCAAACCAGCAAATTGTGAGAGACAGCCTGCACTTTGAGATTTGCCAAGCCACAGGGCAGAGGTATGGTCAGTTACTGAATAGCCCCAGGCTTCACCAATGCATCGCTAGATGTGAAGCTATGCAAAGATTACCACTCCTCAATAGTCATAAAACTCACATATATTGCCAAAGTTCAAGGACCACGCCTGGCTTGCTTGCCAGCATACCCAAGACCTGACACAGCATTGACACTTAGCAAATGTTCAAAAATATGCGGAGTGGAAGAATTTAAAATAAAGACATACAGGGCGCCTGGGTGGCTAAGTTGGTTAAGCGACTTCCTTTGGCTCAGGTCATGATCCCAGAGTCCCAGGATCGAGTCCTGCATCAGGCTCCCACGTCCATGGGGAGTCTGCTTTTCCCTCTGACCTTTTACCCTCTCATTCTCTCTCTCTCTCAAATAAATAAACAAAATCTTTAAATAAATAAATAAAGACATACAAACCAATCTTGGAACACTACATCAAAAGCTAATAATATACGGGATGATGACTAACATAACATAATAAAAAATAATAATTAAAAAAACAAAGAATAGACCTACATCTGGAACAACAACAACCAAAAAAAGACACACAACCCTTATCTAAATCATGCTCTTGCCAGCCAAGCACAGCAGTTCAGATATCAAAAGGATTTTCTAATTCTTCATGAAAATGCACAAAGGAAAAACTATTCTGTACATTAAACTTGCTGTATATGATTACAGCCCTTAAAACATTTGGTCAAAATTTTTTCAATAAAAATATTCCATAATCATGTAACCTTTAATGACATATTTGCAGAAAATACAAATACTATTTGGTAGCATCAGAGTAAAGTTGACTTATATAGAGGGAAAATAAGTATATGGGTGAAAATGAATCTGGGGGGTTCATTATAAGATACGTAACGACAAATTCTCTCAGTGTTCACAAGAACCATACCAACTTCCTTACCACTTTCCCCAAACCTTAGATATACAAACAGATATGCAATGTATAACTGCAAATATACAAAGCACCTATTGGTTTCATTTCCATTGTTCAGCATATTATTTTTGCCTTCTGTGACAATTTATCAAAATTTCTATTCCCCCAAAATAAATTATATTTTATGGTAGTTTACAATTTAAAAAATGCTTTCACATATATTTCAATTTTACCTTTCAAAATTGTCCTATTGAGTAACCAGAGAAAATATTATTCATAATTGTCCTACTGAGTAACTGGAGAAGATATTACAATCACTCTTCATTGCAATATTCCTATTTTAATGATAAGGACATTAAGGATTCAGTAGAAAGGAATTTCCTCCAGATCTCAGTGCCAGAAAGTAACAAAATTAAGACTGGCACAAGGTCAGAGCAAGCCCGAACGGACTCTTACGTAGCTCTCTAAAAGAACCTTTTGCTCTATCTGAAGCTGGTCGCTGCCAATCTCTTGACCTCATATATTACCTAAGTATTTAAATGTCAGTTTAGATAAAGGGGCAATAATGGGCCAACCCTGGATAGCACTCTGCCTCAACCCACCAGGTTGTTAGGCAAACTTATAAAATTTATCATTCAAGGAATCACACTTGTAAAAATATAAATAAGGGGTTAAAAAAAAAAGTAACAGAAAAAGCAGGCAATACCCAGGGGAAAAAAATAGTAATTCAGTAACTTATTTAAGATAACACTTAAAGGTATGTGAACAGAAGCCTCCAGTCACAGAAAGAAGCATGCTCTAGTCCACAACCACTGTCTTCACCCCTATGTTGCCAGGCCAGCTGCTCTAGCCAGAGTAGGGCCATTACCAGCCATAGAAGGGGATAATCCTCTGGTCTAAACCAACACAACCACGTCTGAGCCCCTGGTCTTCAGTCACATTCATACACACCCAGCATGGGTGTGTATCTAACAAAGGCTGGATAAATCTTTCCTTGTAAGTGGGGGAGGCTGGGCAAACAGCTGCTACTTCCCTACATTTCATTCATTATCTAGTACCCTAATTATCATACAGCAACTCTTGAATATCCCATGTTGGGCAGATATGCATTAGAAAGTTAGGCAGCAGAGGTGAGAAGATCCAAATTATAAACAAGTTCACCTTTGCCTCTTGAGTTTTTTCAAAATTAGGTTCCAAAGTGAAGGGTAACTATGTTCTATTTCTCTATGTCAATTAGTATCATTTATCAGAGGTTAGCTTACCCTCTGGCTTCTATTAAAAATGAACGAATGCATGCATGCAAATACCTATTCATGTACATATGTAGGATATATACGATAACTGAAAACCAAGCAGTTATCTAAAATGGTCTATTTTATTCACAGACATATTATCACCTCATATTTGGACTACAATTTTAATTAAAGCCAATCATTAGGTCTGCTTTGCTTTTGGAAACATTGTTTTAGAACTTTAAAATACAAACCAAAATAATTAAAGAAAATTCTAAATAATTAACCACCTATATAAATAACCATTAAGCAAAACAATGTATATGTTGGCGACAATGGTGACCTACAAATAAAAATGTTGAATCTGAGGAGCGCCTGGGTGGCTCAGTTGGTTAAGCATCCAATTCTTGATTTCAGTCCAGGTCACACCCTGAGGGTCTTGAGATCAAGCCCCATGTCAGGCTCTGCACTCAGTATGGAGTCTGCTCGATATTCTCTCTCTCTCTCCCTCTCACCCTGGCCCTCCCCACTGCACTCGCTCTCTCTTTCTCTCTAAAATAAATAAATAAATCCTAAAACAACAATTTGAATTTAAGCTAAGTTCTTCCAAGCTGTAGGACTTTGGACAAGTGATATCAAATGAAAGGGCATTAATGTCTAAAGTCCTTTCAGCACTTAAAATTCTGTGTATTTATAATGTTGATTTATTCAATACTGAGGCAAAGAAAATAAAATAATGAAAACAATAAAATTCATACTTTGAAGCACGGCTTAGAAGATAAACAAAAAAGAACACTTTGAAAATTATGAACTGCTGATCTGCAAGGCACACAAGACTGCCAGGTGCAAAGTACCTCTTTCCTTTCTACCTCCCCCACCTTCTTCCCCTTAGAGACTACAGCTTAGGCCACCATGTCTTCTTAACATTACTACTTAGGGATCCAGAGCTGGGAACCATCTGATGCAACTGTCTTTTCCTCACCATATACTCTCTTCCCCCTCAAAAGATGCACCCCACTTTCTTTGCTTTTACTTCTTATGCCTCATTTAATTCCATCTTGAGCAACCACACTGTAGTTTGGTGGTATTTCCAGAACCCATCCCTGTTTATCTGTTGATAACTGATGGTTTGATCCACAGTGCCCCCATCAGTCCATATGACCACAGTGAGGATCTAGAGCTGAACCCAGAATCCTGTGAACTAAGCCAATAAGGGCACTTACTTCCCCTCAGTGGGAGCCTCTGATTCACTGGGCCTTTGCAGGTGCAATCACTACATAAAGTATACATTTTCATACCAGGCTTGAACCAAGAATATCGTGGTATGGAAGCTGACAAAGCTACCATGCTATATATGGAGCCTGAGAATGAACCTCCTGGAATGCCCCACAGGGAAACTGAGTGGGCAGAAAGAGGTCATACCCCAGTGGAATTATGTGAACTCTAAGTCAAGCTATACCTGAATCATTAGTTAGGAAAGAAAATAAATTCCTCTTTTGTTGTAAACAGTCTGAGTTGTATTTCCTGCCCAAAAAATGCCTGCAACAAAAAAAAAAAAAAAAAAAAAACAAAAAAACAAAAAAAAAACCCTAACTGCTACATATGTGTGTATATATATATATATATATATATTTTTTTTAAGATTTTATTTATTTATTTGACAGAGAGAAATCACAAGTAGATGGATAGGCAGGCAGAGAGAGAGAGAGAGGGAAGCAGGCTCCCTGCCGAGCAGAGAGCCCCATGCGGGACTCGATCCCAGGACCCTGAGATCATGACCTGAGCCGAAGGCAGCGGCTTAACCCACTGAGCCACCCAGGCACCCCAATATGTGTATATATTTGATAATGAATTTTGGTTCCAGTAGTTCCTCACATTGTCACCTGAGGCAAGTATATTACTTAACCTCTGGAGTCCTCAGTCTGTAAAGTGGAAAGATTCCAATCTTCAAGGATTCTCACAAGGATGTAAATTCAGGTGAAACACTGACCATGAGGCCTGGCAGGTCATCGGCACTCAACACATGGTAGTCCCTATTGTTGTTTTCCAACTGCTCTTCTCCAACATGTGAGAGAATAAATGAACCTAATTACTGCTGACAAGAATAAAAGCAGAAGTAGTACAAAGAGAAAGCTCTAGAATTTGTAGTAAAATTGAAAATGTAACAAGTCAGATTCTTCAGACCCTAAAGCTCTTTAAGATGTATGGAAGTACCTTTCTGGTTTTTTCTCCATCACTAAGCTCCACTCAAGCACTTATCTATCTACGGCTAAACTTCTTCCTTAAATGCCAGTGTCTAGAATAAGTAAATGGGGAGATCATTGATTTGCAGCTTATTTATGAATCTAGCAACTATATAGTTTGTATTTCAAACAACACAGGTTAAGAGACTTTCATTTCCTGTCAAATGTGCAGAGAATTCTGCTGTGACTTGCCCCAAACTCCTGCTCCTGATAGCATACTATAACCATTATGGGTTAACATTAATTTATATTTCTCATTTTTCAATAGTCTCTGCCATAACCATGTCATTATGCCAGTATATTCTGAATCGCTAGTGAATGGCAAAAACAAATATAGCAGTCGTGATTTAATCAGAGACTTCACTGTTAAAACAGCCAGCCAAAGTAGACACGTTTAGAATAGTAAATGGATAACAAAACACACTTACAGCCTCATTAATAAGAAGGCAATTAGGTCTTCTGGGAAAATTCATTTTCTAAAAGAATGCTAAAGCAAGCTATAAAATGCAAGTAAAACTGTGTTTTGACATGAATACTGTACACTGTCTATTACATCATAATTTTTCTCTTGAGAAAACTGACAAGAATCTGTTCTTAAGTATGAGCACAAAAGATAGTAAAAAGAACACCAGTGATATTTAATGCATTCTACCTAACTCCTATTCATTAAATTTGACTGTCCCATAAATGAGCTCCTCATTACAAAGATCCTTATATTACACTTACAAGAAAAAGAGAAATATAAAACAAGAAATTGCTTCTACTATTACTACAGAGGGAATATCATTTCCTGTATCAACATATCAATATGCTAAATAAAAATTATTGGCCTATATTATGTTTGGTTCCTTGATAATATCTTTACCTTTAAATATTCCTCACACAACACGTTCATAGTCAAAACCATTTAGCCTTATTTTTATTCTCCTATGAAACTACTTCTTCCAAAATCATCTGAATATTCTTTTTTTTTTAAAAAGTGAGTATTTCTGTTGTTTTGATATGTCTAGGGCATTAAATTATAATTAAGAAAATACTGATCAGAAATATGATTCCAGGGAAATTTGTTTCATATTGTAATTAATCCCTTCACAATACTCTTACAATTATACAGTAAAGTGCATGTGACAAATCTTTTCAAACTGAGCTTTCTTTGTCCTAAAGCAGTGTTTCACAAAATTACGTGTTCAAGCAAATCACCTGGGGATTTTATTAAAATGCAGATTCTGAGTCAATTGCTCTGAGAAGAGCTCTGATAAGTGACCACAAGATCATCACAAGTTCCCAAGACTGACCCGTTGCTGGTGCATGGACCACAATTCAAGCAGCAAAATTCTAGGGCACTTGGAGTTAATGAATCCACTGACCATGAGGCAGTCAGCCACCAATCCCGAGGTGGGCTGTGAGGGTACAAGAAAGGCTTCCTCTCTACTCTTGAATTTGTTGAATGACCTAAGGCGAATCACATCGAGGACTTGTGGCCATAGGAAGCAGCTGCTAGGTCAGCCCACCACCCAACAAGGATTAGGGGAACTTCTGTAGCTGGTCAGCTGCTCTGGATAGGGTTTGGAGAATCGGCCTTTGGCAAGCAGCTGGTAAGGAGCAGGCCGCACTAGTAAGTATATATAAATAGATACCAATCCAGAGGAAGGTTTATTATTTTCTCATTAAAAGTATAGTACAATATATTATAAACTATATAGTTTGTTTTTCCACTTCAGTTTTTTCATCGATGAAATAGGCAAAGTAATTATCTGTTTTCAATACTCTTTCCAAAATATGAGTACAGGAGTTTGATTCCATCTGTAGGTGTCCTTAGCTTCCTTCTCATCTGAACCTCTGGACAATGAAGTTCTATCACTATTAAGATGTGTGTGTGTGTGTATCTACAAAATACATTCTTTTATTTTTCAGGTTTCCCAGAAAAATAAATGCAAATTATAACTCATCCAGACACTCTTTTATTGGGCCTTATTTCTATCTGCATTCCTCTTAAGAAGATAATTCTTAGAATGACTAACCTGTAGAAAAATTCTGCCAGCACTGCCCTGCTCATCATTTTTATTAACAGAGCTCTACAATCATATAAAGTGGAAACATGGATTATTTCATTCAGGACTACTTAATTTGCTCCTAAAACAATTGTAAGTGACAAAATAAGCCACTTGTAATTTTTATGGATTATCAACACACAGATGAGAATGCCAAAAAACTCCAAGCAGAGTAGAGTGGTGAAATGGCAACGTTCCACGACAGGATCGATACGATCTTCCACCCCGGCCACTGTTTTCCCAGAACCTCAACATTCTGCAAAACCTCACAAAACTAATTTGAATTACGTACGTTCAGTTTTTATTACTAAAATATTAAATACAAAAGAATTCCCCTAAGAATACTTCAGGAAAATAATCCTCTCTCAACAGAATCTTCGTGGAACTAAGAAAAACTTGCGTGTGGAATGAAGTTTCTTTACGAGCACTGCTCATAAAAACACAACCTAAAGTTTACAATCTACCTCCAGAGTTCTCACCGATCATCAAAGATTCAAACATGGTTTTTTTTCCATTTTCCAAAGTATAGTTGTATGCTTATCTCACTATTCTCAAAATAACAGGCAATGTGGTTCTCAAATTTGTCCTGTCCCCACCCTCAAAGAAGAAAGTCTCTCTTCCATTCAGAGATACCTAGGCACAAACACTCTGAGACATTAAAATAACATTTCATGAATTTACAACTTTATTTCTGGCTTCAATTAAAATTAAAATTAGCCTGATGGACAGACTGACTGACTTTGTCATCAAATACTAGTTTAAGACATCATGAACTGGGAAGATATCATTGTTCAGTAACCTGTGACAAACAGCATGAGTTTTGGTGAAAAAATAAGTCATGTTCAAAAGCAATTATAACCTTTTTAGGGAAAGAGAAACACCATTTGATAAAGGAACACAAAACAAATACATATGATCAAAGGATAAAGTCTGAGAGGAATACACAGAGGGAAATTTTTACATCTACAGAATAAGAAATGAATGTGTTTGGATGAAGGCAAAGGCTGACTCCAATAAACAAATCAAAAATAAGGTGCTTTTTTCCTTCTTTAGAAAAGTAAATAAAAGATCAAAGGTACGCCCACACGTGCGCGCGCGCGCGCACACACACACACACACACACACACACACACAGAATCCTGGTGTTCTTTGTTTTGTCTTTAAGAACAATCTGTAAACTCTCTTGATGTTTCCTGCTCCCAGTTGTGCAGCAATCCTCTTCCTGCCCTCCATGAGGAGCAAGTAGAGGAAATGGGAATAGCACAGGGCAGATGAGGACAGCATTTTCCATGCCTCTTAGAAATACATCCATATTTAGCATGACTTACACTGTTTTTAATACACTTGAGCGGACCTAGATCATGGCACTTCAAAAGCATTGGTAGGCAACAACACAGGTTCTCTATATAGGACCATAACACACAAATTAAATGCTTTTTAAAGGCCATAAAAATGTATAGTAAACCATCACAGGTAGAAATATGAGATTTGATGGGAAAACTGGCATTCGCTCTGGGTAGTGGTTGAATCATAGTTCCAGTTTTTAAGAACATGTCCGGCACCAAAAGATGTTTAGCGGGAACAAAAAGACTATGATGTGTATGTGCATGCGGGCTTTGTTGTTGCTAAAAAAGAGTGGGAAGGAGTGTGGGAGAGGGGCAAAGCCGCAGAGGGGTTGATTTATTTTTCAAATTCGCATTTATGAATACAAAGAGAAGAGCTGTCAGCAGCACACATGCCAAACCCACATAGCAGCCAGACCTGCCTCTTCCCGTCTGGGTAGGCCAGACACAAAACGACATCTTGCAATCCAGGAAAATCAGCCCAGTCAGATATATGGAGAATAATGAGAGAAAAAGCAGTCCTGGAAATGTCCACTTATATATCATTACTACTGTTAGAATTTATAGTTTTAATGAACTGAGGAACTGAGCAATTCTGGTCAATCAAAGCCAGAAAATCAGCAAGCAAACCTTGAAACAAGCTGTTTCTGATATATTTTCCTAGTAGGTAGTAAGTATGAGAGGAATTAACTTCACATACAGAGACATCACGGAGTCAGACACCAGGAAAGGGGCATTGTTTAGATGAGCTGCAAGGTCAGAAGGGATCAAGTCTGAGGGCACACTTACAGTATGACATGCCAGGAACCAGATCAAGTGAGGAGGATTCTGAGCTGCATTTCCAGGCTCACATCATACTAGAGACACAATAGTCCCTCTCTAGGTCATTGATAAGACTGCATCTAAAATGCTGAATATTTTTTCTCCATACTCTGATGAAAATCTGAACAACCAACAGTTGAACAAACCGCTAAACAAATGACTAAAAATATTTTTTTTCTATTGCTAGAACACTAGGAATGTTAATAATGACTTTTCCACAGATTAGCTCAAATAACAATTTACATGAGATAAGCCAAAAAAAAATAAAAGAATAATTTCTCTCACTATACTGATAAAATTATATTCTGGCCAATAGGATATTTATGTTTAATAATGATTAAAATGAATGACTGGCAGAGGAAACATACACACACATACACACACACACACACACACACACACACTCCTAAACAGCCCATCCTTACTAGGCAAGTGTGGGAACAAGCAAAGGAGACTAAAGCCAAGGCACTTAGTTACCTTAATGTATGACGCCTACAACCCAGAGAGCTGCATAATACTTTACAACTTATAGTGCCAGTTCACATAAATTATTTCATACCACCCTCATAAAAACCAGGTAGAAAGGTCAGATATTATTATCTCCATTTTACAAATGAGAAAGCTGAGTTTCCAAGTAACTTCTGTGTGACTGGTTTTGTCAGGCATCTGAGTCCCAGGACAGAATACTGTCTTACATTATAATATGAAGAGATAACAGCTACATAATCCCATGAATATCAGTGCATCTTTGTGTTTCTATGCCTCAGTTTCCCCAGATATGACATTGTATCATTTTAAGTGAAAGATTGGGATAAAATAACATAAATTGGTATTTACAGGCTGTTCTGGTTTTAAAGAGGCTCACCATGCAACATGTAGCATTTTTACACTTTCATTCCAAAAGCTAAGGAAAAAGTCACACTGATAAAAATATTATTAAATTTGTGGTTTAAAGAAAGCACAATGGATGAGTATATGACATATCCAACAATCAATATTTCAAAATTTGCGTTTGAAGTGCACTTCATTAGAAACCACATGATAATATCTAAAAGTAATAATTGGCCTTAATGGATGTGGTTTAAAAGACCTATTTAATAGGATATTTAAAAATTCTGAATATATATTTGTTTTAGACTTTTAAAGCTTTTTATTCAAATTTCTCAAAAGAAATAACGGTTCATTAAAGTAGAATCTAAGAGTAAAAAACAGCAAGAAAGTATACACCTTCAATCTCTGAATCTATGTATTTACAACAAATCTGACTGTCATAAAATCTGATGACAGTAGAATATCAAATGGATAACCAGAACACGAAAATGTTTACAAGACAAACTTTTAATTCATGATGAAAAGCAGATTCACAATCTGACTTTAAATAGGAGGAATAAAAAGCATTCATTCTGGGCATATATGTAAATCCTGAATGGCAAATTTTTTGAGATACAGTCCTACAAGAAGTGCATATATTAGGACTGCACATTCTCTTACTTAAACATAACATAAAGTCAAATGTTTTGCTTTGTTACTAAAGCAAAGCCAGGTATATTTGGTAAAATTACTTAGAACTGGGTATCTAAGAACACAATTGTTCACTAGAGATACCTAAACTCCAGGGTTCAAAAAGCTCATCTGTACATTCTGTTGGAAGGAGTTTAGTATTTACTAAAAGGTCAATAACATTTAAAAGGAGAAATACAAAAGTTTCTTTACTGCTGAAAATGTATCCATCAGCAGTTGCAACTCTGGAATACATGTAAATCTAATCATGCAACTGGTAGAATCCAAACTTTCAATTAACAAACTACATGCCTTTTGAAGCGTACGCTCTCAATGCAGTGACAAACACTGTGCAGAAATCAATACCCACTCTAACTTGCCTGCATATAATGACTTCCATCAAGCATGGTTCCAATACCAACCAGCATTATATGTCAGAGATGCATTCAGCAGTAATGCTTACTCCAGAAAGAATTAAATTAAGCCATCGGATCATTCACTGCATAGATCTGCCGTCTGCATACATCACCAATATACACAGCTTTTCCTCTACATGCTGCATTTCATAATATGCCTTAGTGCACAACACATACTGCCACCTGAATCTGTGGTCTAACTCCTTTCACAGCGTTCTCCGGGGGAAGTGGGGGGGGGGGGGGATGTAAGGGAAATAAACATTACTCCGGATCACAACAATCTGAGTTTATTTCCAGGAAGCAGTGCAGCCACAACACGGAGAGAATCTGACAAGCGCAAAGTAAGTTCGTTCTCCCCATTCTGCGGCCTCAGCCAAGAGCGCGGCTGTCACTTGCCGGGTCTTCTCCGTCACCCCTCGGCCACCAGCGTGTCTCCATCTGCACCAAGACCCAGGGCAGCCAATGCGCTTGCCAGCCAAGCTGAGCTGGGTGAACTGGCCAGAAAAGTTGTCAGGACCGGCGAGCGGCAGACAAGCGCCCGGGAGCCCGCTCCCCAGCATCCACCAGGTGAAACTTCAGAGCCCCCAGAGGAGAGAACGAAAGAAGCAACTAACAGAAAAGATAACAAAACTGGAAGCGTAGAGGACGGGACTGGGAGAGACGGGGTTCCACGGACTTCTCTGAGTGGCTTTACCAAGAACCCAAAGAGCCAACTGCAAGACCACACCACATCCCTCCCTTTGGGCTCAGCCGATTGTCGCTCGCAGCCCCCAGCATCGAGGCGGGCTCCGGGGGTCACCGCGCCAGCTTCGCCGTGCCTCCGCTGGAGGAGTGGTTGCCACAGCCAGGGTCCGGCTTCCCCAGTCCGGCACCCAGACCTCGCTGCCCAGGACGGCTCGGTGTGGGTCCTCAGAATCATATTTCAAAATATCTTACAGGCTCCGCCAGCACACACACGGAACGTACTCCACGCAGCGCCCTAACCCACAGGGCAAAACCAGGAGCCGCCAACGCTGGGGGAGGAGAAAGGGACTGGGGGAGGGACGGGGAAGTAGTTAGACAATAGTCAAGGGAGGTTATTCCCGGGACAAAAAGCACCTGGCAAAGCGCGCGGAGGTCAGTCCCTTCCAGTCTCCACATTTCTGACAATGGCTTGGGGGGGGGGGGGGGGGGTATCCCTTTTTTTTTTTTTTTTTTTTTTTTTTTTTTTTTTTCCTTAAACGCTCTCGAGGCAGACAGCAACAAGCCCACACCAGGAGCAAAAGAGTAGCCGGTCCCCAGAGTCGTTAACTACTTTTTCCTTCTCTCTTCCCCGGCGTGGTGCAGCGTGCGCTGGACGCGGAGGCTACCAGGTTCCCAAGAAAAGCAATGTCTCCCCACACTCCCGGACAACTCTGCCAGCCTTGGCCCCGAGCGAGCCTCCGAGAGGAACAATGGGTCGCGGAAATGAAAGTTACCTGCGCCAAGTGGCGCCCAGCCCGCTGCCCCGCGTCCCACCTACCACAAACTCTGGGGACATCGCTCCCTCTGCCCGGTGCCCCCGTCCGGGCCGCCAAAGCTTCCCCCGAATCCTTGCCCACCCCCACTACCCCCCCCCTCGCCCCCGGCCCCGGCGAAGAGACGGCTTCAGCCCCCGCGAGCCCCGGGCCGGGGGCATTCGTCCGGCATTCAGAAACCCTTCCCGCTCCCACGCCCACCTTCCGGGCCACTCACCTGCGGAGAACTGGCCTTGGGCCGACCCCAGGGGAGACCGAGGGGAGAGAAGCAAGAGCGCCACAAAAACAGGCAGCGCCGCCGCCGCCGTATCCATGTCGACTTTGGGAGAAGTTTCAAGCCGCTTTGCAAAGAGCTGCCGGCAGAATCGCCGCGAAATCCACTACCGAGGTGCCGGCCGGGCCTCGCGGGATGAGGGCGGGAAGTCCGCCGCCGCCCGCCGGCACTTTTTCCTTCTTCGCGGTCCCCAAACTACCTCAGGGGCGCAAGCGTCGCCCGCGTCGCCGGCCGGCTGCGGCGGCAGCTCTCCATGCTCAGCGGAGGCTGCTCCTGTTAGTCAAGAGTTACTTTGCTCGGGGAGGGACGGGGGCGGAGCCGGGGGTGACGTCGCCCCGCGGGCTCCGGGAGCTTCTGAGGAATGCAGGCTCGGGCGCGGCGCCGCCGCCTCCTGCCGGAGAGACGCGCGCCAGCCGCGGCCGCGCGCCCCGCGCCTCCCGCCGCCTTTGTTCGCCGCCCGCCGCCGCTCGAGGGAGCGGGCGGGAAAGGGGACCCGCGCCGCTGGCTGCCCTGTTGCAGAAATGGGAGTCTGAGATGCGAGTGTTTGGTGCGCCGTGTAGCGGGACCGCAGAGGACGGGCGCGGAGAAAGCCCCAACGCCGGATCCGAGGCGCCCTGGGCTTGGGTCCCTGCGTGGAGGTCCCGCCGGAGCGGATGCCGGTAGGAAGAAGCGCGAGTGTAGAAGCGCCCTAAGGAAACACCCACCTGCATGGAAAACTCACTGTTCCTTCTTCCTGTAATGAGGACTAAGACACCCCACCCCTACAGAAAACTTCTTACTCCTTACGATATAAAAATAAAACTTGAACCAAAATAAACGTTCGGTAACTTTCCAGTGTGAGCCGCTGGCGTGTCTCCTTTCTGGTTTACTTGTCATTTGCCCAATATTTGGATTTACTCTCTGCTTCGCGGACTTTTTGCTTGTTGTTCTGAAACCTCCCGGCCTCTTTCCGTTTCTTCCCTCAGGAAGAACCTTCCCTCAGGGCTTAGTATGCTTTCTTTTCCCGTAGGTCTGCTGGAGTAGAAAAGGTGTTTTGCTTTGTTTTTAATATCGAATGGGTACTTAAGACAGAAGTATTTAACAAAAGGACTTTCCGTTGACAATGAAAATGGCAACCAGCGATTTCATCCGGAGGAAAATGATGTTCTATTATGACAGTGAAGTATTTTACAGTTTGCTAGTTCTTCAGCAGCTTGAAGTGGTTTCACCATATGCCACATTTACTTGCTTCTGTGAGAAGACTATTTAGTTGTGCACTATATTCATTTTTGTAAAATTTTCAAATAAAATAAATGTCACAATTGAATAGATATTTTGATTGAGAATTTTACTGTCATATATACAATTCCTAGAACAACAATCTATTGATTGACATCTGTCAGGTACTCATATCTTCAGCCTTTGTAAACAAGACAATGTGAAATCTAATTTAACATTCATATGATTTATTTACCAAGCAATATATCCCTCCTCTATACAAATTAAATATATGCTATTAATAACTAAGTTTATGATAGAAACAGAAATATATATATGTATATGTATATATATATATATACACATATATATGTATAAAATCAGGAAGAAAAAGACTTTTAAAAAATTTTGCTAAGAGTACAAGCTTGATTAAACAGAATTTGGAGTCTTCTGGCTGGCTCATTAGCACACTGACTAGCCCAACGCTTGTCAATTCAATTCAGCCCAGTAAAATTCATTTTTCCTTAGGGTACAGGGTATAATTTTTTTTCAACTCACTAACTTAGAATTGTTCACGTATCACTGTTACTATTTCTTTGATTGAGGGACATTCCTAAATCCTAAGTAATAAAATACTGAAGGTCATATATTTTCTTTTTGAAGGAGTAAGCAGAACTTCATAAAATTTAACAGGAATATACCTCATGAAAAACAAACAAAAACCCACCATCCATATACTAATACTTTCTTGAAAGAAAGCTGAAGGAAGTTCATAACTTGGTAGATTTGTTTAAGCACACAAAATGCTTGTTTGAAAAATTGACATATGGTGTTGGGGAGAGTCCACACACATTTTACCTTGCTTATTCCTTGGGTCAACTGGCAGAAGATTGATTTCACTTTACCTATCCTGTTATTAATAACAGTAACAGGCAATGTTTACAGAGCACTTAGAACGTGCTAGGTAGGCTCTGACTTAAGAATGCAGTGTCTCACTGAGTTCAAACAACAATTCTTTGACATTGCTACAATTATTACTCCCATTTGACAATTGAGGAAACAAGATTAGGGATTAAGTAATTTGGTCATCAGCACTTCTATGAGTGAAAAGTGGGTAAGGGGAAACAGGCAAGAAAATTCTTGAAAAGGAATCAGCAAACTAGCAAGAATGACTTCTGAACAGAAGCCAAAGGAATAAAATAAAACTTTTAGATAAGTAAATCGGTCCTTTTGTCCTTAGTTGTCACAAATGCTGGCCATAATAACTAATGCTGGCCAGAGTGGATTGAAATCCTTTGAGTAGAGTATATTTGTCTCCACAAGGTATTTGGCAAGTATTTAGAACTTACTAGATCTCCGTTTATTTCACAGAAAATAGAATAAATGAATATATCAATCAATCCACAGAAGAAATATAAATTTGGTATAACTTTTAGAAAAAGTTAGTCAACATGTATTTAAAAATGACTAAAATGATCATATTCTTTGATCTACTGACTACTCTAAGGAAATAAGCCAAAATATGGAAAATGCTGTATACACAAAGGTGTTTGTCATTTCCAAAAAGGAAAAGTGGAAATCACATAAATGTCCAACAATAGGCAGATTCACAAACGTTATCTAGATAGAATATCTCACAGCCACCAGAAATGAAAGTTATAAAAAAAAAAAAAAAAAGGAGCAAGTTGCAACATAAGAAAATGCATATAATAAAATGTTGGGTAAAAAACATCAGAAGACAGTGCGAAGTTTCAGTTCGGGAAGATGAAAACCTTCTGGAGATGCACTGTAGTGATGGTTACACAACAATGTGTACCTAATACCACTGACTGCGTACTTAAAAATGGTTGAAATGGTAAAATTTTATGCAATATGTTTTACTACAATAAAAAAAATCAGAAGACAAAAATCAAAATGTAGTGCAATTACAACAAAAATAATGAAGAGTGGAAAAAATTAACCATGATATTGATAAAATTGGTAGTAGATATAGACTAATAAAATTTCATAATTGCCCTTCTCTATTTTCTTACCATTTGGAGTATATGGTGAGAGTATATCCTTTAAAGAGGATAGGTTTGTTTTCTGATTGCAGATTTACCACACAGTAACTCCAGTCATGAATTTAGATCTGTATTTGAGAAAATGTTTTCTGTGAAATCCCAGTTTTATCAAAATTTCCCAAGTATGTTTGGAAAATAGGGTCTGAAGATCAGATAACCTTGGAGAACACTGAACTGAACAAAGTTAAAAGGTTCCTTTACCAAAACAGTCTTCTTTTCTTTATAGTAGTTTTTCCATGGTTATCAATATGGTATTAGGCACTGTGAATCTGGAGAAGGAAAAAGAATGCAAAGTTTCTCAAAGTTTTGGACCATGGAACTCTTTAATAAAGAAGTATTTCTCACAAGTAAGATTTCAGGGAACAGAGTTTGGGAAGCACTGTCAAGTAACATTTAATATATATCTCAATTCCTTCATATGAAAATGAGGCTTATCAATCAGATTTTTGGATAACTAAATGAAATACAGTGACTCAAACTCAACGGTTAGAGACACCCACCTCCTGCACAGTGCCTAGTCAAAAAGCCTCATATAACTTTGACTCCCCCAAAACCTTAACTAATAATAGCCTACTGTTGACCAGAAACCTATGGCTAGCACAAATGGTTGATTAACATATATTCTGTATGTTATATGTATTATATACTGTATTATTATAATAAAGCTAGAGAAAAGAAAATGTTAAGGAAATCATAAAAGAAAATACATTTACAGTGAACTGTACTATATTCTTTTTTTAAAAAAAATGCATATAAGTGGATCCATGCAGTTCAAGCCCAAGTTGTTCAAGGGTCAAATATATAGATTTTTAATATAGATATAAATTCAATTATAGATAGAGATATGAAAGGGCCTGGATGATAATAGTTGCTGAGTAAATATTAGTTTCCTTCTTTCATTCCACCGAAGGATTAGGCACAAATCTATACCCAGCTGAAGCAAAGTTTTTATTTACCCAGTGACAGACCATGAGTGCCCACAGCATGTGTTTATAAGCAATTCAATAATATTCTCAGCTTGTTAATAACAATTAATTGCCTACATATGCTTTTCAGTTTGTAATGCCTATTCACCCACATGATCACAATCTATCCACCATCTATCAAACCCAGGAAGATTGAAGCCAGGGCAGGTACTATCACTAATTTCACTTAACTGACAAGGAAAACCAAAGCTTTGAGAGATTAAAATTAGCCAAGTTTTGATGCTGTTCATTAACAGCTCTTGGACCTGGGTATTCTGACCACGAATTTCATTCCTACCTTCCCGCCAATGACTATGCACTTCATTCTCATCTCTAAAAATGTTCATTTGAGTTAGAGGCAGAATCCTCAATGCCAATTCACCATACTGAGCCTCTTAGGCAGGCAGGTGGAAATGAGTTTCTATTTTCTCTTTGCAAAGAGAAAAAAGAAAAAAAAAAAAAGCATTTCCTTGCTGTAATATTCTTGCATGGGTATGTATATATTCAGGAGGGGAGGGGCAGGGAATTTCTGACAAGAAAGTCCTTGAACAGAAAGAGCAGGGACTTCCAGAAAGGGGGGGTGGGCGGGAAGTGCCTGTTATGTCTGTGAAACTGTTGTTCTGGGTGGGTGGTGGGTCTTCCACTGTAGGGCAAAGCCCAATTGCTCCCTGGAGTAGTGCTGGGACCTAGCCAATTACTACTTAGGTATTGACATCAGAACATCCAGGAACAAACTGAATAGTGATGGCTGTGTGCCTACGTCTCTAAAGAAACTCTTCTCGCTATATGTTCTTATGTAATTTTGGATCAAATGGAAGAAATGCACTGTATTCAAAACCAGAGTTATTTTGTGAGTCCCTTGAACCCTTTAAAAAACCCATAACTTGGGATTAGTTCAGAAACACTAGTCAAGAAAATGCATGCTCCAAAGGTTTTATCCAGGGAAGAAAAAAAAAAAAATTGAGCAGCTTGAGAGCTCGGTGTTGCCAATTTGGAAGAGCAATTTGCCTACAGCTGGATATAATTAACAAGCATGGGTCAAAAAGGAAGCCAATCATAAAAGTGTGAATTGGATAGAGGTGGAGGGATGGGGACAGTGACAGTCACTTCAGAACTGATGTATTCTGACTTCAGAGTCTCTCCTCAATTTCAAAAAGCCTAGACTAATGATTAATAAAAGACTGAACTTAGAGGGAAAAAAAATCGGGGTCTTCATAGTAATGTGGTCGATAAATTATCTTTTCTGGAACACTATAGGGTGCCTTATCCACCCTTTATACTCGCAAGTAATTTCCATGGCAAAAAGAAAAGAAAAGAAAAAGTTGTTTTGTTTTGTTTTCTCTCTCTCCTGGCTCACTAGAGGAAAAAAGGAATAAAGATATGAGCAATATAGTATCTCATTGAATACTGTTTGAATTCTTTTAGTCTGAATGGACCAATTATCCTGAGGTATTTTGTATGTTTGTTATTTTAGTAAAACCAGGAAAGAGGATAACTCTTACAACTAATGAAATTCATCATGTATTCAGTAATACATTTTGCAGGGTTAAGAGCTCATATGCAAAGTTGCAGCCCGAGAGAATTAACACAGCAGAATGAGAAATCCTCTAATGATTATACTCCTTCCTTCCTCCTATTTACTTCTGAAGGGGGTTGGGGGCCAGCTCCACATATGGAACCCTGTGGATCTTGCCATCTTTCTTCTCTGCTTAGTCTGATCTCAAGACAGAAAGAAATAGAATTCTGAACACATAATGTGGTACTTCCAAGGCTCTGGAGATTTTTCTAATCCTCCAAATGTTCTCCAATAAAATCTTCCCTTTACATTGTTGGTGCTGCCACAGCATTCATAACCAGAGGAAGTCTGACAAGAAAATGAGCCATTAAAACCTACACACAAACATAGGGGCTCATTTCAGTGCTGAAGTCCTCTTAAACTAAAGCAAAGAATTCATTTTGTCATTTGCAAGCATTTATTAAGTGTACAATACAGTGCTAGTTACTCTATGGGAGATACAGGAGAATTAGTAATTTACATTTGAATTTAACAGACCAAAGAAATAAGAGAAAACAAAGTATATTGTTGTGTATGTGTGTGTGCATAATATATATGTACAGTTGCATGTATAATAATACACTTGCACACACGCATATCTCTTTAATGTGAAAGAATAGAAAACAAAGTATTCGGTCATGGTGGAGTACAGTTAGAGGGAAAAGCTTTTGGGGACTGACTAGTTTTGAGCTACATCTTGAAAAAAGTGATGGTTGTAGGACTCCTGACTGGCTTAATCAGTGGAGCACGTGACTCTTGATCTCAGGGTTGTGATTTCTAGCCCCACACTGGGGGTAGAGATTACTAAAAAACAAACAAAAAGAAAGTGATGGTTGTGACTGGCAAGAAAAAAAGAAAAAAAGTCCCAATGCATAAACCAGTTTTTGGAGGTTGAACTCTTTTTTTTTTTTTTTTTTTTTTTGAGATTCTATTTGTTTATTTGAGAGAAAAAGAGAGAGAGAGAACAAACACAGGAGTGGGGTGTAGGGCAGAGGAAGAAGCAGGCTTTCTGCTGAGCAGGTGCCCCAGTCCAAGACTCGATCCAGGATCCTGGGATCATGAGAGGAGCAGAAGATAGACACTTAACAGACTGAGCCATTCAGGCACCCCTGGAGCTTGAACTTCTCACTCAAACTGGCTTTCTGTGAAGTAGCTTGCTCTTGATAACTGTCCAAAATGTGTCTCCCATTGACTTTGATAGCTGCCTATCCTGGAGATGGGTTCTTATTTTATCGTTGAATGTTTTCAAATCACCTAAGAAGCCTTGTTGGAAGATGCCTAAAATACAGATTTTTCATAACATCAGTTTGTGTGCTTTGAAAGCTTCACAATTGCCTAAACTACATAAGCCCAGGAAACAGTCCAGTAGTAGGCTTACAAGCCCAGTAGACTATTAAAATCACATGCAGTTTCTTTGTGGCCATAATGAAATAGTCAATTAGCCCTTTTACTTGTTGACAACTACTGCTGATATAAACCATGGGTCCACTGATCTCAGCAAAAAGTCAGAGACCAATAAGCTACAATAGTCTGGGGAAACAATCGAGTCTGAGTTGGTCTAAAACTGGTTTCATTTGTGTCTGCATGTGAAATGGCCACATAACTATTTTGTATAAACTTTAGAGAAGCTCATTGGACAAGGAGAGTATACACAAGAAATAATAATATTAGATAATTTTTAAAAACATTTTACTTGGGGTGTTAGGAACAATAATGACAATATACTATACCCTCCTCCCCAAAATCCATCTCCCTGGAACATGTGAATATGTTCCTTTGTATGGCTAAAGAGACCTTGTGGGTGTGATTAAGGTAACGATCTTGAAAAGGTAATACATCTGAGGAACATCTTGGGGGGCTCAATGTAATCCACAGGGTCCCTTTAAGAGAGAAGCAATAGAGTAAGAGAGATGTAAGCATGGAAGCAGAAATCTGAAAAGAGAGAAAATGCTATATTGCTAGCTTTGGAGATAAAGGAGGGGACCATGAGCCTCCATATGGAATGCAGCCCTGCTGACACCTTGATTGTAGTCTGGTGAAGAACACTGCAGACTTCTGACCTTCAGAACTGTGAGATAATAAATGTGTGCAGTTTTAAGTCACTAAGTTTATAATAATTTGTTACAGCAGCAATAAGAAGCTGATACACATGGGTTATCTCATTTGGTCCTTATAGCTATTAGACACATCTTACATGCTCAAACAAGGAGTAAGAAAACTGACACTCAAATAGATTAGGCAAACCTCTTAAGTAAGCAAAGGAGCTAACAGGCAGACTCGGGCCCTGACTCCAGAGTCTACAGGGTTATGAAGTATGCTGTTTCAAAACACTAATTTTGAATGGCAAGAATATATTGAATTACCACAAAAAGGCGATTGTGATAGAAAATTTTAAAAATATATTTGCAATTCTCTTCTGTATTTGCAATGAATACAGATCTTAGCATTCTGTTACAGTTCCTTTGCTTTAAATGCTAACAATCACATCCTATTCTGATATAATCATATTGTTTAATCAGAGAAACACATAAACTGGAAGATAGCCATTGTCAGTAGTTATTTGGAAGATTTAACCATCATTTACATTTGATATATTTTCTGTCCTAACTATCATTATGTTGTCTTCTATAGACTGTGAGCTATTGAAGGGCTGGACCTATAGTTGCTCTATTTTCTACAAGGCCTGCACCCACATCTTTCCATACACTTGCTTAAATCTTTTATATGTGAATCTTTTGGTCATAAATTATAGGGATCATTGCCTCCTTAGGAATCTAACTTTAATTGATGAATAGACTGTCACTCTAATTTCCTGGACATTAAGAATTATCTATTGTTTTTCATTGTATCCCTGTCCATAAAACAGGTACTGTCATAGAGTTGTTCAAATAATGATAGTTGAGGGATGGATGGATGGATGGATGGATGAAAAGACTTTTCAAGGTCAAGTAGTTTAATAGTCTGGCAGGTGAATGTGTAGAATTCTGAGACAATTAAGGAAGAAATCCCTGGAGAGAACATTAACAACAACAACAAAAAAAAACAGAGTAAGAAAATCTTAACTTCCATACCATTTGAAGTTTAAAGTATCATTATGATACAAGATACTGAAGACCATTTTTTCCTTTATTCCTTTTCTATTTTTTTTTTTTTTTGCTTATAGCTGCAATATTGATCAAGAATGGCAACTTAGTAGTTTATACTTTTGCGTTCTTTCTGCTGATGAAATATTTTCTTTTAGGTATGATAAATAACTGTCAATATCACTTATTTACACCCAGAGATATTGATGATTTATAATCACATCTCATCGTTTGATACTCAGAACTCTGTTTCTATTACAGCAATGAAATCTGTGAATCTAAATCCAAGGTGTCCTGGGTAAAGTGAGATTGCACCCTGAAACAGTTTAGGGATTTTTAGGTAGCCTCCATGCCCAATGTGGGGCTTGAACTCACTTCCCTGAGATCAAAATTAACATGCTCTGCTGACTGAGCCAGCTAGATGCCCCCAGTGTAGGGCTGCTTAAGTCATCTAAGATCTGAGTGTTCGGGATTTTACCCTTCCTACATAGATTCAAGAAGGGAAACCTAACTTCATAATCCTTATTCAAAATGTTGCCTTTTGGGGATGCCTGGGTGGCTCAGTGGGTTAGGCTTCTGTCTTCAGCTCAGGTCATGGTCTCAGGGTCCTGAGATCGAGCCCCACATCAGGCTCCCTGCTCAGCAGGGAGCCTGCTTCCCCCGTCTCTCTGCCTACTTGTGATCTCTCTGTCAAAAAATAAATAAAATCTAAAAAATTGTTGCCTTTTAATCAAAAAACATTTTAGGAAATAAATAGTGATCAGGTTAATGGCTGAGAATCCAGTTACTGGTTACAAATCCTTAATTTGGTGATTTGAGTAAGATACCCCTCCTTCCAGCCTTCCCTGCACAGCCTAATTTTTTTTTCTTCATTTACTTAATATTCACTGTGCACCTCACAGTGCTGGGTACTATTTTAGGTACTGCTAATACAGTAAGGTGCAAGGTAGGCAAAAAGAATCTCTGTACTATGTTTATGATCTAGCAAAGAGAGATGGGCAATAAACAAATAAATAAAACATTACAATTAATATTGCAATATCTAAAAAATATCAGAAAAAAGAGAGGCTTTTATTGCATTTTGTTTTTGAAACTGAGACTAGGTTCAGTATAAAAATGTTACTAATGTTAAAATGTTGACTCCGTATAAGAAAGGAATACACGGTTAATGGGTAAGAAAAAATCTTTTTCCTAAATCATGTGTATTTCTATTTCATGAAAAATGTGTAACTACAGGAGTTTTTATTTTTACTTTGGCAGCTAGAGCGAAATTTGCCGTTATATTTAGTAATTATGTAGTTGGTCTACTTTGTTATATGTTAAATTTCTAATGATCTTATTTTACTAGTCTACCCTATTTTCCTTTCACTTTGATTTATTTATTCATTTATATTGTAATGTACTAGTTTCATTTTGTAAACTAAGAGCTAAGTCTACCACCAAATAAGCAAACTGATCAATCAATTGATTGATCGATGGGTCTATTCCAGGAGAATGAGTACTTAAGTTTTGCAGATTCACAGAACAGATCAAAAGGTTCTACCTTCCAGCTTCTTAAATATTTTTAGATGAAAAAATGCCAAGTCACAGAAAGTTAGGGTGTCTTATCTGAGATTTCATGGTGCATTCTTAGAGCATGTCCTAATCAACCACTTGTCAGGGTGAGATGGGAATGGGGATGGTTTCCGCATTATGAAAAGCTCTTGGTTACAACGTAATTTACAGTTATACATCTCCAAATCACAGAATTCTACTAGCTTTTGAGTTTCTATGTCCTCTATGTGACATTCTGCCCATTATTCTTGGATTTTGAAAGAGATTAGGATGACCCATCAGGTCCTCCAGATTCTTAATAAAACTGTCAAGAAAAATAAATCTTGGACAGAATCTACAAATCTTAGCAAATGGACATGTTTGAGACTAGGTAAGACACTAGAAATGTCTTTAAATTATCATAGCCTACTCCTGCATTTAAAAAAATCTTGTGATTCAGATCTAAAGATATGATTTCTCAAGAAGAAAAATGACACCTGAGTTGGTGACAAGACCCATCACAGAGGTATTTTGTCCAGTAGTAATACAGCTGCTGATCAGTTTACTAAAGAGCCCAAGGGGAGATTAATTATTTAACAGTGGAATAAATTGCAAAGTTGGCCCTAACTACTTCAATACAAATTGAAAACACCAGACTCTGCAAAATTCTCAGCAATAATCACAAAAAAGGCAAGTGAATTTGAAGCTAGGTTTTCTAATTTTTCTATCATCAACATCTCCTTTTTCTGCCTCTTCACCCTCAGCCTCCATTTTTCCCACTCCAGCCCATCCAATTACCTCCACTCCTCCATCACATACGCCCACTTCTTGTTAACCAGAACCTTCCTAATATGGCCATTCCCCTCTGCATCTTTTCCTCCTCCCTTCCTTCCTATATTTAATGCCCTGAGCTGGGCACTGAGGAAAAGAGAGATGGAACACAAGGAGCTATATATCCAAGAGCATAAGTTGCCATCTAATGTTGAGAATGGGACCAGGGAGAATGACGTGGGAAAAAAGAATTAGAAATAAAGGCAAATATGAGAAGCACAATTAAGGTACAAACAACCTGCTGTAAAAACACAGCTGAAAAAGCAATTAATTTCTGTCATTTTCTAGCAAGGATGGGTGACAAATATCTTTACTCTGTGTACTCCCCTCCCATCTGTTTCTCTCACTTCTAATGGGGACAATTTGGGATCTGAGTTGTCAGTTTCTGCTACGGAAATGTGAAACTGGAGGATGAAATTTATTCTGATGTCAACCACAGAAGAAGCTGTCTTTAACTTAATATAGTGAGAAAGCAGTTTGGTGCCCAAATCTCTATGAGCAACAATGATCCAAGGTCCCTGTTGCCAGTTACTGCTTTAGGACGCCCCCACCCCCATACTAGTTGCTTTCAGTCATGTTTTCTCATCTCTCCCTCTCTCTTCTAACTTCCCAATGCCTTCCTAGAATTTCCCAGTGTTTTGCTTTTGCTGCCTCACTAGTTTCTCGTCCCAGACGATTCCAGCTGCTGTACACTTCAAGTACAGACCAATCCACGTACCAGGATAACCTTGACTACCTACAGGTTATGAATTTGGGGGTACTCTTTAGAGTCACTTTGCCTAAAATGCCAACATCTTATGAGTCTTGTCAAATGTTCAAATATTCCCGTGAGGGTAGAGCAGAAGGTCTATGTGTTGTTTATACATCTATTGGAATTATTTCCACCATCTAGAGGAGATGAGCTACCTTCAGAGGCTAATTCACTCATTCAGCCACTATTTATTTAGCATCCTCTTACAGGTTAACTTGTTACAAAACTGAGTAATCTTGTCAGTCCCATACCCTGGTTGGGGAAAGAAACACAACTTTGATTTTAATAAGTGATAATTATTGGGAGTAGGAACCACCAATTGCTGCCTTGGGAACTGGGTAAAATCTCCAGTGAAAGGACTACAGATTTGAGGTAAATCTTGAAATTTAAGTTGGAGTTGGCCAGAGTTAGGGAAGGAGGGGGAAAAATTGGAATTATGATACTTTGAAATGGGGAGGTTTTGGGTGAAGGCCAGGATAGAGACTTGAAGCAGCCAGGAATAGCATAAGACACTGTGGGTAGGGGAAAGGAGATAGATTCAGAATCTGGGAAAAAATGCCAGAAGGGAGAAGGGAATAGGGGAAGATTATAAGACAGTCTGTGACTATTTTAAACTTTTACCATTGAGAGCTTGTTTTAAGAGGCAAAGAAACAAGGCAGCTGGGATTACATTAGTGGGATAATTTAGAAGAAATTTGAATATGAATAATGGAACTGACAGTACATGAATTGTCAACATTCCTTTTAATTGACCCTTCCCCCAGCACCTAAGATCTGCATTGTTTGTTTTACAGAAATATGTTAAAAGGCACAGAAGTCCTGGTTCTATCATTAATTCGCTGCTTATGAGTACCCTAAACTCCCAGGGATCTGCTTCTTCATATTTCACAGGAAAGCATGGGAAATGATGATCCCTAAGATCTCTTTTTCAGTCCTAAAGGCTATGGTTATTTTTAGGTCTTGGAAGAATTGTGCTGTGTATAGCACTATCTAAATAGACACAATCTCCTCCTACTAGAAACAAGAGCGTTACCAGAACTTTGGCACCAAAGAACTCAGGGTTTTATTATTTTAAATTTTAAAAATAACTTTTCTTCATTACAAAAATAACACAGAAAAATTCAAAGGAAGAACTTTGTGACACATTACAACTCCTACCCACTTGGACACAACCATGGTTAATACTTGGTGTATAGCCTTACTAAGAATACTGTTATTTCCATTTCATATTAATAGTGAATTATTCTCTACTAGAAAAAGCTGTTTGTTTGCTTCTTCTAGAGCCAAGAGATTTTTTATGCACACACACACACACACACACACACACACACACACAACAATTGAGCACTTCATGGGACTCAACAAATCCAAGCAGATTTCATTCTTACTAAAAAGTCACTCACTGTATATTACGTAAAGGTAGAAGAATTATAACTCAATACAAATGTCTTCCATGTGATTGCAGATTAATGATGCTTCTTTAAAGTGCTTTCAAGGAACATATTCAAACATTAATAGGTGTGATTTATGCTATATGTGCCATATGTCAGATACTGTACAGAGTACTTCCTTTGTGCTACTTTTAAACCTTGAAATACTGTATAGGGCAGGTATTGTGACCCCAGTTTCACAGATAAGATTTCAAAGGCTTGAAGAGGTTAACTGACTTCATAATGGCCACATTTCTAAGAAAGAGCTGACCCATGATTTGGACCCAGAACTTCCTGGTACAAATGTCATCTTCTTACCACAATACCAACATTCACCAAGCTGTTATCCAAATAATACTAGTGTCCTGTGAGATAAGACTGTTCTATGAAAAAAAGCTTTATTGTTTGCAAAACATTACACTGTAGGAAAGAAACATTTAACTTAACTCTTGGTTTCTTCTATATATTTATATACGTAAAAGAGTACATATACACACATTCTTTGTAAATATACACGCCTGCCATTTATTTATTTACTTACTTATTTATTTTTATTCTTTTATTTTTTTGAGAGAGAGAGATCATGCAAGCCAGGTGTGGGGGAGGGAGAGGGCAGGTGGGGAGGAGCAGAGGGAGAATCCATACTGGGAGTTGGGCCCAACCCATGGCTCAATCTCACAACCCTGTTCTCTTAGTCTCTTAATCTTACTTGGACACTACACTTATATTTTTCACTGATGGGCCTTTAGCCACATCACCCTAGAGACCAACGCCAGAAATAATGAATGAAGAAACCCAAGAATTATTCAGTGATCTAGGTTTTTCCCTCTGTAGTCCAATTTAAACAATTATTGCCCATTGGGAACATTTCAGACAAGTTCAGGGAACCCTGCCTAATAAAGCATACAAATACCAAAAGTCATTATTTTCTTTGAAGTCTCAAGTACAAACAGAAAATGATTTATCATAAAGTTAATAAAGCTTAATTTATAAGCCCCATTTCATGGACCCCTTCCAAAACCCTGAGAGGTTTCTAACAATAGTTCATGTAACCATGAGCTTTTTGTAACATTTGCAGAGAAAAGATATTATACCCACAATTGCTTAAGACTTTCTCTCTTTTCCTTTCAGTTTGCCCTGCACTGTGTTTTGCCCTGCTGAGTGATATTGGAATAGTGGTAAACTTTTTTTGGTATTCAGTTAACTAGACATTTTTGGGTGTCATAACTGGGGTGGGGAGTGAGAATGTTACTGGCATATAGAGGCCGAAATATGCCAAACACCTGGAATTCACACCCACCAATAAAAACTGATTGGGTCCCAAATGTCAATAGTGTCAACTCTGAGAAATCCTGGGTTAGTGGAATACATTTTTGTGGTTTGCAATTACTTTTATATAAAGTTAAGGTATTCCTGGTGGTACTGGTATAGAAACAGCTTTCATGAATACTTGGTGCTGATTCACCCAGGGTCATTATATGGAGATAGAAGAACAGAGGTTGTATATAAATTGGTCCTATAGTCATTGACACTAGAGGTGTGTCAGTGGTGAGGAAGAAAAAAGGGTTTGCAATATATGGAGCCAGAAGCTAGTCTGAGATAATTTTTTTAAATATTGAACATTAAAAGTAAGAGGGAGATCCCACTCAAAACAGAAGTCTTCTTCTGTTAAGAATTTACTCATTGGGGCACCTGGGTGGCTCAGTGGGTTAAAGCCTCTGCCTTCAGCTGGGGTCATGATCTCAGGGTCCTGGGATGGAGTCCTGCATCGGGCTCTCTGCTCGGCAGGGAGCCTGCCTCCCCCCCACCCCCCCACCCCCGCTGCCTGCCTCTTTGTCTACTTGTGATCTCTGTCTGTCAAATAAATAAATAAATAAATCTTAAAAATAAGAAAAGATTTTACTCATTAATGCAACATGTACAATTATAAATGCAGCATACTTTTTTTTCCCTTTTTAAAAAAGATTCTATTTATTTGACACAGAGAGAGCACAAGTAGGGGAAGTAGCAGAGGGAGAGGGATACTCAGGCTCCCCACTGAGCAGGGAGCCTGATGTGGGGCTCAATCCCAGGACCCTAGGATTATGACATGAGTTAAAGGCAGACACTTTACCAACAGAGTCATCCAGGTGCCCCTGTTTCATCCTTTTGTTGAGAATTATGTGCAATGGAGTTTGTAGAACTCCTCAGATTGTAGGACACGTGCCTAAAGCAGCACTATTAACATTGTGTGTGTCTGTTTTTAAGGTCGCCTATTTTTAACACATGCCAACATAGGGGCATCATGGCATGACATTGCCCACCATGACTTACAAGATGGAAATAAAGTTTTCTAAATTAACATTAATTTAAAACTCATTTGATATACCAGGTTAGAAGACAGATTAAGTCATTTTTTTTCCCTTTATGGAAACTACAGGAATTGTTATATAAAGAGGTGCTGAGGAGTGGGGTCAGTTAAAATTAGGCAATAATTCATAAAAATGTTGTTTTCCTTGAATTTTTGTGGTTTATTTGACTTGTCAGCCTTCTAAAATATGTACTTTGTTGTGATTTCCTTCATCATTTTAAATACTCACTTTGGAATCTAATTATTAAGCTTAACTTCTTTTCTTAAAAAGTGTCCCCAAAGCTGTATTAAACATTAGGCTCCACAGAGCCTAGATATTCTTCTATATATACATTTTATTTTGATATAAAATCCTGAATTGGTTTTTCTTTTATTTCTTTAAAGACAGTGTTTGCTTCCTACTCATGGCTCATTGCATAAAGCAGCCCCACTGAGAAGTCCATTTTTTCCCTCTTCTGCTGTGTCTTACTAGGACTGAAATATTCTCTTCCATTTCCTTTACTTAATGGAAAATGAAGATGCAAGAAAAAAAAATCCCATTTCCTCTGTGAAACCTGCTGCCCTAGAGTCACAAACATAATTTATGGATTCTGGCCATGCTTGCATTCCTTGCCATGCCAATAAAGTTTATTGAAATTGGAATTGGAATTAAAAAGCTTAAACCAAAAGAACCATTCCAGAGGTCAGAAAAATATATATATGTAGGCTATAACCAAATAAGAGTGTTGCTCTACCTTCAGCCAGACTGTAATGTAAGTTAGCAAAAGCCATTCTGTTTTATTTTTTTAATCCAAACTAATCATGTAAACATTAAGGAAAATTTTCATTTTTATTTAATATTTTATGATCTAATACTTGTCATTCCACATTAGAATAAGGATCCAAGAAAAAAAAAAACTTTTTTTGCCTTATGGCTCAGAGTTCTAGGGCTTTACGATTTATAGGGAACATGACAAAAAATATCTATGGTGAGGCTAAAATTACTAGTCAGGGTGAACATTATAAAAATGTAAGTAAAAATGAATTTAAAAGTGATATGAGTACATTGAATTGGTTGAAACGTAAAATCCCACAGAGAAGTATTTGTGGATTGCTGCAGGGAATCTACATTAAAGTACATTATTTCATGCAGAGAGAATCTTACTGAAATTATAAAGTAGTCCTATGGCAAAAAGGAAAGAACAACCCACAGCTTTACAGCAGCAGTCAGGGTAACAGCACACATCTCAAAATAAATCTCTCACACTTTCAGAGGAATAACTCCTGCTAATCAAATGTCTCAAAACATCCGGGCACTCCTTGAAGTTCCTTGCACATTCTGGCCACAGAGACAGAAACGTAGGTTGCAATAGAGCATGATAATATTTCGGAGATGCTACTTTAGAAACATTTCTAATTTCATTCAAATTTAAAATGCCCCAGTCTGAGAGGGAGACACAAAGCTGATGGACATCAAGAGCCCTAGATTGCAGATTAGGGACTATGTGAAGCTAAAAATAATTAATTGGCTGGATGTGTGGGGGAATAATAGCACATATCGAGCATTTGATGTCTGATTCAGCGTCTTATACTCTACTTTGTGTAGTTCTGAAGTGATCGGATAGGCTTGCTGCCAGAAACTTCTAGGGCAAAATCTATATACTTCGATGTTTTAGTGGGATAATTTGGTCAAGAACTCTATCGAGAGCTCAGCATTAAGAAAAATATCTATGTGATTCAATGGTTTTTTTCGTAGTATCAGGAAAAAAGGGAATAGTCCAATATAAAGAAATAGTCAGCAATCTAGAAAGAGAGAAACTGTACATAGCTGGGTAAATTTCTTCACCTTACCTGTAAAATAGGTGACAGTACATATATGAGCTTATTGTGCTAAATATGAAATAATAGTTATGTACGGCGAAGTGACTTCACATGGCACCTGGAACAGAATGGTTTTGTTGTTATTTTAATAGTTATGTCCTTCTCTTATTTCTTTAATTAAAAAAAAATTTTTTTTTAACTTTATTTGTTTTTGCAAGAGAGAGAGAGAAAACAGGAGCTGGGGAATGGGGAGGGGCACAGGGAGAGGAAGGCTCCCGGTTGAGCAAGGAGCCCAACTCAGGACTTGATCCCAGGACCCTGGGATCATGACCAGAGTAGAAGGTCATGAGTAGAAGCTCAACTGAATGAGCTGCCCAGGTGCCCCTCTTCTTTAATTTTTTTAAGATTTTATTTTTAAGTAATCTCTCCACTCAAGGTGAGGCTTGAACTCATAATCTCAAGATCAAGAATCACATGTATTCTACCCAATGAGCCAGCTGGGCATCCCTTCTTTTCCATTAGCTACACGTAGGAGATTATGTTTAAGAGAACATTGTTTGTCTATCATATTTTGAAATTAATCATAATCATTTTGTTTCTTTATATAGATAAGCATTTTGAAATTCGAGGAAGAACATGTTGACAAAATGAAGAGAAAAACTTAGATAATTCACAGAATAACATCAGAATTCATACTTGCTGAGGTATGGGAATGGGGAAGTGACAGTTTAATAGTATTTTACTTTTGTAAGTACTCAGACTACTTTATGTATTCAGCATTTCTTTTCAATCTGTGGGATAAGTCCAACCCAACCTGAATAAAAATCAAGTTTCTGAGAAACAATATTATATATGTAACCCATGCTGAAATTAAGTAAGTGCATATTTAAGCAGGAAGTTTGAACTAACAATTCCTACCATAACACATGAAATGTCTAATGCATTACTCACCAGAATGAAATATACTGAGATTTTTTTCGTTTCTTCCATCCTTTCATTCATTCGTTGATTAATTCAAAAGTTTCAGATAAAACACAAGTCAGTTGGACCTCAGTCTTCAATATACTACATTAAACCTAAAAGATTTCACTATGCTGATTTATAAGGTTATTGTACATAGACCCTGATGATAGTATTATAATGAGATTTCAATGTAATAGGAATATAATTTGCTATTTTAAATATAAGAAATATATTGGGGCGCCTGGGTGGCTCAGTGGGTTAAAGAAATATATAAAAGTATATCTTAAGTATGCCGTCTTGAATATGATATATTACAATTTTTTAAATTTTTTTATTTGTTTATTTTGAGAGAAAGAGTGAGAGAGAGCATGAGAGGGGAAGTCAGAGGGAGAAGCAGACTCCCCATGGAGCTGGGAGCCCGATGTGGGACTCGACCCCAGGGCTCTGGGACCATGACCTGAGCCGAAGGCAGTTGCTTAACCAACTGAGCCACCCAGGCACCCTATTACAATTTTTATAGTTCTGCCTATCACACCACTATTGATAATTCTTGAGTCCAATAATTACATTGGTTTCACAATCCACAGCCACACTTTTCAAAAACTACACAGCCATTCTGTTAAAACTCTAGGAAGATGAAACTGAAGTACAATAGTTGAAATTTAACAGCCATCTATCTATATTATCAGCACTTTGAAAGCTAATGGGAATCTGTTAAAATGTATACATATTTTTTTTCACACTTAAGCCCATCTTCTCCAGTATTATGTAACCATTTTCTTCTTTTCAACATACTGAAATTACAAAATTGAATCCATATTTGTCTTATGGATTGTCTCTGCAAATTGGAAATCCAAAATAATCTGAACACCAAAGGTGTTTTGAAACACATATGATGGCAAAACTTGGTTAAACATGAGGTTATTGATAATCTCTACTTGACACATTTATGGATATATACACATTTCCCTCCAAAAATAACTGTGTCTTTGATTCCAATGCTTCCACAGACTCCTTTATGGAAGTATGCGATATATGGTATATGCGCCACATGATTGTTCTAGAATGCTAAAAGTTTTTAACTTTGATACACTTCCTGCTCCATGGATTTCAGGAAAGAGACAGTATACCTGGCCTTCCTTCAGGATTGCTTTTGTGTATTGGTTTTCAACTTTCCTTCCTTTTTTCTATTTTTAAGAATTCAATAAACTTGGATTATATTAAAGGTCAGTTGTGTTTAGAAATTGATCAAGGGTTAATAATTCAGGCCTCTTTTGTGAGCTATTAAAAGTGGAATTAGAGTGATTTTTATTAGAGAGCAGGAAAGAACACTAGATGTCAAACAGGATTATGCTTTTGAAAATAAACAAACAAAGGAATATTATTTCTTACCATGGCGGGAAATAAAATACTAAATTCTAGGTAATCTTATTTAAACTAGGTACACCTTAGTTTCATTTTATCAACTCACCTCAAAAAGTAGATGCCTGGCACGGTATACTGCCACCAGTCCTCTGAGTTTCTACCATAATCCAGCTGTTTGCAAAGTTTTTGATAGATGGCTCTTAGTGTTCTGCCACCCTGCTCTGCGGATCATGTAATTGTTTACTGTACTGGTCCATTTAACACCCATTTAGTCCCGTATCTCATACATACTCACAGTATTTCTATTTCCTTTCTTTGGCAGATAAAAGAAAACATTTTATATTTTCTATATATGGGATTTTAGAAGTAAAGTTATTAATGCAAAAGAGACGATTTGGAGGGAGTCTATGCTAGATCTTTTCCTTCCTTCTTACGTTCCTTCGCTCCCCTTCCTTCCTTCTTCCCTGCCTCCCTTCCTTCCTTCCTCTCCCTCCCTCACTTAATTCTTCCCTCCTTCCCTCCCATTTGGCCTTTCTTCCTTCAAATGAATATTATTTTTTTTAAAGATTTTATTTATTTATTTGACAGAGAGAAATCACAAGTAGATGGAGAGGCAGGCAGAGAGAGAGAGGGAAGCAGGCTCCCCGCTGAGCAGAGAGCCCGATGCAGGACTCGATCCCAGGACCCTGAAATCATGACCTGAGCCGAAGGCAGCAGCTTAACCCACTGAGCCACCCAGGCGCCCTCAAATGAATATTATTTTTAAGGAACTTTGAAGCATGTAAAGCTCTTTTCTTAAAATAATAATGCTTTTTGCTCATGTGAAAGTTAATCACATAGATATTGCCCTACTTAAAACAGTTGTAATGAACTTTTGTCTTCAGTTATAAAAATATTATTAGCATTTGATCAAATGAAAATACGATTATATCAATTAAACAAACATAGATCATATGTTAATGACATTTGGTCTGAATAGAAAAATAGGAATTTGAAAGTAAATTTCTCTAACTTGGTAAAAATTTTCAAATCACCTCAGATAGATGAAAATATCATATAATAAACTGCATTAAAGTACATAATCTGACAAATTATGACATATGGATACACTTGTGAAAACATCAACACAATCAAGATAATGAACATATCCATCACCCACAGGAGTTTCTTTGAGATTCTTTTTACCCTTTCCTTCCACTCCTCTTGGCCTCCTCCCCCATCGTGTCCTCAGACAACCACTGATCCACTTTATCTCACTGTAGATTATATTTTCCATGAATTTATATAAACAGAATAATACAATGTGTACTACTTTTTTTGACTGAAATTCCCCTTAGTATAATTATTTTGAAATCCACCCATGCTTTTATGTGCATTAATGGTTTATTCCTTTAAATGTTGAGTAGCATTACATTACATGGGTATGCCACAATTTCTTTATCAATTTACTTGTTCATGAATCAAATTGGCTACATTGCAGTTTCTGATATTACAAATAAAACTGCCATGAATATATTTGTGTAAGTCTTTGTATAGACATTTGCTTTCATTTTTTTTTTTTTAGTAAATATCTTGAAGTAGAATAGATGGATCATATGGTAGGTATATATTTAACTTTTCAAGAAATTGCCACATTGCTTTTCAAAGCAGTTGTACCATTTTACATTTCTCTCAGCAGTGTAGGAGAATTTTTGTTATTTTGCATCTTCATCAACATTTGGTATGGTCAGCCTTCTGGTGTGGGACATTCAAGTAAGTGGGTAGTGGTATCCAACTACGGTTTTAATTTGCATTTTTCTACTGACTAATGATGTCAAGAATCTTTTCATGTGACTATTTCCCATCCATATATCTTATTTAGTGAAGTGTTTTTTCAAAGTTTATATCCATCCTTTAAAAATAATTTATTTTTCAGAAGTTTTAGATTTACAGAAAAATTGAGAAAACATGAGTTTCCATGTACTCTGCACCAGTTTTTTCTAACATTTTACATTAGTATGGAACCTTTGTTACAATGAACCAATATTGATTCATTATCCTTAACTAAAATCCATACTCTATTTAGATTTCCTTATTTTTTAACCTAATGTCCTCCATTTGTTCTATGATCCCATCTAGAATATCATACTATATTTATTTCCCATGTCTCCGTAGGCTTCTCTTGTCTGTGGCAGTTTCTTAGACTTTCCTTGTTTTCAATGGACGGGAGTATGAATCCAGTATTTTTTTTTTTTTTTAAGATTTTATTTATTTATTTGACACAGAGAGAGAGAGATCACAAGTAGGCAAATCAGCAGGCAGAGAGAGAGGTGGAAGCAGGCTCCCTGCCAAGCAGAGAGCCCAATGCAGGGCTCAATTCCAGGACCCTGAGATCATAACCTGAGCCGAAGGCAGAGGCTCAACCCACTGAGCCACCCAGGTGCCCCTGGGTCAGGTATTTTATAGAATGTTCCTCTAATTGAATTTGGTATTTTTCTCATGGTCAGACTAGGAAAATAGTTTTTTGTTTTTTTTTTTGAGAATACTATAAAGGTAAAATACCATTTTTATCATATCATATAACAACATATACTATAAACTTGATTTGTCACTATTGATGTTAACCTTGATCACCAACAAAGATAGTGTTTGTAAGATTTCTTCACTCTAGGGTTTCTCTTCCCATACTGTACTCTTTGCAAAGAAGTCACTATGTGCAGCCTACACTTAATAAGTGAGAAATTACACTCCCCTTGCTTGACGGTGAAGTATTTATGTACATTATTTGGAATTCTTCTGCATAGGGAACTTGGGTTTTTTAAATTTATTTATATAATCATTTATTTATATAAAGATGGACTTACTCATGAAAATTTATTTTACACTTTGGCTTATAAAGCAGTATTTATTTTTTGTTGTTGTTATAGCTCAAATTGTTCCAGCTTTGGACATTGGGAGCTCTTTCATTTTGTTTTTTCATACCTTCGACATGACTGCATGTTCTGAGCATTTTACTTTCTGGTTATACATAAGAGATGGTCCAGCTTAATTTTCCTTATTACCATTTTTAAATTATTTTGTTGTTTCCTTATCAATGAGCTTTGAGTGTTCTTTATATATTTTGGATGTAAGCCCTCTACCAAATATAGAATATGCACATATCTTCTCTAAGTCTCTGGCTTATCTTTTCATTCTCTTAACAGTATCTTTTGAAAAGTAGAAGTTTTTAATTTGACGAACTCCAATTTATAATTTTTTGGGTTATGTTTTATGTATGATACTTTCAGTATCATATCTAAGAATTCTTTGCTTAATCTAATGTCATACATTATCTGTGATTCTTCTAAAATCTGTAAAGTTTTAGGTTTTATCTCCTGCTCTTTCTCTGTCAAATAGATAAATAAAATCTAAAAACAAAACAAACAAACAAACAAAAACAAAAACAAAAAACAGAAAGAAAAGAAAAGAACAGAGGCACTTGGGTGGTTCTGTTGGTTAAGCAACTGCCTTTGGCTGAGGTCATGATGCCAGGGTCCTGGGATGGAGTCCCACATTGGGATCACTGCTCAGTTGGCAGTCTGCTTCTTCCTTTCCTTTTGCCACTCCCCTTGCTTATACTCTCTGCTTTCTCTCTCTCAATCTGTCAAATAAATAAATAAAATCTTTAAAATTAGTTTCAGATTTTACTCACAAGTCTATGATCCATTTTGATTTTTTTGTGTGTATGATGTGAAGTATGGATTGAGGTTCCCTTTTGCTAGCCATGGGTATTCAATTGTTCCACTATCATTTGATGAAGAGAGTAACTTTCTTTCTCCACTGGATTATATTTGTACCTTTGCCAAAATACAATTGCCATATAGGTGTACCTATCTTTATACACTGTTTTTTCTTCCTTTGGTCTATAGTTCTTTTTTAAGAATATTTTATTTATTTATTTTGAGAGAGAGAGAGAGAGTGAAAGCATGGGGGGGGAGGCAGAGGGTGAGGGAGAAGCAGGCACCCCAGTGAACAGGGATCCAGATGTGGGGCTCAAACCCAGGACCCTGAGATCATCACACTAAACCAACTGAGCCACCCAGCCACCCATCTATATTTCCATTTTTATACCATTAACAAACTATCTTGATTACTGTACCTCTATATTGTTTGGAGAAAAAGTGATATAATCCTTCTAGCTTTATTCTTTCTCAAAAGTTGATTTGACTATTTCAGTTTCCTTAAATTTCTAGATAAATTGAATCAGCTTCTTAATTTCTACAAAACAAAAATACCTGGAATTTTGAACTGGAACTACACTGAATCTATACTTAAATCTGGGGAGAATCGACATCTTAATAATACTGAATTTCTGATCTATGAACATAATAGATCTCTCCATTTGTTTAAATTTTTTATTTCACTTAGCATTGTTCAGAAGTTTTTAGTGTCTATGTCTCACACAACTTCTGTCAGATTTATTCTTAATAATTTTATACATTTCATGCAATTGTGAATGTTATTTTAGAATTTCAACTTCTGATTCTTCATTAACAGCATATAGATATACAATTGATTTTATATCTTGATTTGTATACTTCAAATTGCTTAACTTATTGACTCTAGTAGTTTCTGGTAATTCTAAAAGATTTTCTTCGTATGACCATGCCATCTGAAAAATGAAGATAATTGTATTTTTCCTTTCCACTCTGAATTCCTTTTATTTTATTTTCTTGTCTTGCTGTACTACCTAAAATTCTATGTTTATTTTAAATAGAAGTGGTGAGACAGCCATTCCAGCTATTTTTTCTGATCTTAAGGAGAAATAATTTTGTGTTTCTCCATTTAGCATCATGTTACCTATTCCATATCTTAACCAGAAAGGATTCAAAATTTTACTTAAAGTAGCCACAGGTTAATTAAAGATTGTGGACTTAATCAGATTGAAGATTTCCCTTTGATTCCTGGTCAGTTGAGAGTTTGTACTGTGATCAAATGTTGGATTTTGCTAAATGTTTTTTCTGAATTCATTGAGATGTTAATAGAATTTTTCTTTTTTAATCTGTTAATATCGTGAATTAGGTGATTGACTTACATATTATTGATTGCTATTTTGCAAAAATCTTAAGAACTATTTCATCTATGGCTATCATAAATATTTGTCTGGTTTTGGTATTAACATGATAGTCCTAGTATCATAGAATGACATAGGAAGTATATCTTCCTCTTTAATTATCTGAAACATTTTGTGGAGAATTGCATTATGTCTTCAATAAATGTTTTGTGGAATTCACCAATGAAGCTCTCTAGGACTAATATTTTCTTTCTGAGAAAGTTACTAGCTACAAAATCAATTTTGGGGGTAAATATAGAGTGATTCAAAGTGTAAGTGAAATTCGAGTAGGACAATCACAAAGAAAAACACACAAAGCCATATCAGTGTCAAACTTCTGAAAAATCAAGACAGTGAAACCTCTTGAAAGCAGAAAAAGAAATGATTTTTCACAGTGGATTTCTCATCAGAAACCAGGAAGACCATAAGAATGTGGCTCAATATTTTTTAAGTGGATAACGAAAAGTACTATTAACTCATAGGTCTACACCCTACACCCTACACCCTTCATGAATATAACAGAAATCGAGAAATGTTTAGGGACCTGGGTGGCTCAGTCAGTAGAGCATGTGACTCATGATCTCAGCTTTGTGAGTTTGAACACTGCATTGGGCATAGAGATAAATAAACAAATAAATAAATAAAGTATATGTTCAGATGAAGCAGAATTAAGAGAATTTGTTGTCTATAAACGTATTTTCAAATAATGGCAAAAGGAAGTTTTCTAATAGGAAGAAAATTATAAAAAAATAAATATTGAAACATTAGGAAGAAAGAAAAAACAATGGAAAGGTAAAAATATGTTTAATTGCAATGATTTTTCTTTTCTTCTTGAGTTTTCAAATTGTGTCAGACAGTTCAAGTAATAATTATAAACATTTATGTAGAAGAAATATTCTAAATTTAACTAAATAACATCTAAATAATTCATGATCCAAAGAAGAAGTCTTAAGGAAAATGAATACATTGAACTGAATCAAAATTTAAAAAGATAATCAGAATGTGTGGAACATAGATAAAACAATATTGAGAGAGAAATTTAATGCGCTAAATGTGTATTAGAAAAGAGGAAAAGTGTCAAATTGATAATCTAAACTTCCACCACAGGTGCCTGCCTGGCTCAGAGGAGTGAGTGACTCTTGATCTCAGGGTCATGAGTTTGAGCCTCATGCTGGGTGTAGAGAATACTTAAATAAAAACTTAAAAAAAAAAAAAAAGGCATCTCACCTCAAGGACCTAGAAAAATAAGAAAAATAAACCAAAGCAAGCAAAAGGAAAGAAATAAGAAAAAACAAATAGTAATGTAAAGAGCATAAATAAGTGAAATTGAAAACACAAAAGCAATAAAAAAATTAAAGAAGAAATCATTCTTTGAAAAGATAAGTTTAACAACTCTAGAAGATTAACCAAAAATAAAGGTACAAATCACCAATACCAATAATGAAATAGGTTATCACTACATCACTATCACATCTTGCAGCTGTTAAAAGTACAGTAAAAGAATGCTACAAACAATTTTGCTCTCATAAATTTGATAGCTTGGCAGAAGTGAACCATTTCCTCAAGAAGCACAAACTAATTCAACTCAATGTGAAATAGAAAATTTGGGTAGAGGATAGACTTATAAATATTAAGGAAATTAAATTTGTAATTCCCCCCCAAATATTTAGACTGAGATGGTTTCACTGCAGAATCCTACCAGACATTAAAAGAATTAGTCCTAATTTTATACAATCACTTCCATAAAATAGTAGAGGCAGGTATACTTCCTAAACTATTTTATGAAGTTAGTATTTTTCTGATTTGAAAACCAAAGTAAGGTGGTACAAAAGAGGGTGCCTGAGTGGCTCAGTTGATTAAGCATCTGCTTTTGGCTTGGGTCACGGCCCCCAGGTTCCTGGGATCAAGCCCCACAACAGGCTCCCTACTTGGCAGGGAGCCTGCTTCTCTTTCTCCCTCTGCTACTCCCCCTGAATGTCCTCTCTCTCTTTCTCTCTCTCTGTCAAATAAATGAATAAAATCTTTTTTAAAAAGATGGTACAAAAGAAGAAAAATATAAACTAAAACCTCCCACAAAGATAGATGCCAAAACTCCTAAGAAAAATCAGGGATAGAATTCAGCAATGTAAAGTGAGTTATACAGCATTACCTAGTGGGATTTATTCTATGGACACAAGGCTAGGCAAATATTTGAAAAGCAAAACTATGATTTACCATATTAACAAGATAAAGTAAAAATGTCATATGATCTTATCAATTAATATAGAAAAACATTGTGACAAATTCAAAACATATCTATGATTAAAACTCTTAGAAAACTTGGACTAGAAGTGCACTTCTCAAATTGATGATGAACACTGACAGAAACACTGCAACAAATATCATACTTAATACTTAATGTTTAAAGATGAATGCTTTTCCCATACAATCAAGAACAAAACAAGTCTATCCCCTCTCGCCATCACTATTCAACATGGTACTGGAAGTTCTAGACAACACATGAAATTCAGAAAATGAAATAAAAGGCATACAGATAAAAAAGGAAGAAATAATGTTGTCTCTATTTGCAAATGCTCTGCATAATGTTCTACACATATATTTCTAGGAATATACAGAAAATAAAGCAAAACAAAACTTTTAGAACTAAGAAGTGAGTTCAGCAAGGGCACAAGATAAAAGATCAAGACAAAAAATCAGCTGCATTTTTATATTCTACCAATGAATATGTGGACACTGGAATTAAAAATACAAAACCACTGGAGCACCTGGGTGGCTCAGTGGGTTAAGCCTCTGCCTTCAGCTCAGGTCATGATCCCAAGGTCCTGGAATTGAGCCCTGCATTGGGCTCTCTGCTCAGTGGGAAGCCTGCTTCCCCCCTCTTCTCTCTGCCTGCCTCTCTGCTTACTTCTGATCTCAATCTCTCTGTCAAATAAATCAATGAAATCTCAAAAAAAAAATACAATACCACTTAAAATTGCTCAAAAAAAGTCTATTGACTCTAAACAAAACATATATAAATCTTATAAGGTGAAAATTACAAAATGATGAGGAATAATGGAGAGATTTCCAAATAAATGGAGAGATATAATCTTTTCATGGATTGGAAGTTTCAACATAGTGTAAATGTTAATTCTTTTCAAATTGATATATAGTGTAATGCAATTGTTATTAAAATATCAGTAATTTTTTGAAAATATGGACAAGAATTTTATAAATTTATATGGGAGGCAAAGAGACTAAATCAGCTAAAACAGCTAAAGAGTAATTCTTACTCTTACTTTTTAAGAGTAAGAATAAAGTGGGAGAAATCAGTTTACTCGATTTTAAGACCTATATAACTATAGTAATCAAGACTGTGTGGTAATGGTCAAAAGATAGACACACATACCAATAAAACAGAATAAGGAACTCATAGATACTTCTGAACAAGTATGATAAACTGATTTTTTTTTACAAAGATGCAAAAACAACTCAATGGAGGAAGGAAAGTGTTTTTAACAAATGATGCTAGAGAAATCAGATAGCTACGGGCAAAAAAAAAAAAAAAATCCTCCACCAAAATGTCATAGCTTGGGGGAGGAGTCAAGATGGCAGAGAAGTGGCACGCTGAGACGACATCACGTAGCAGAAGATCAGCTAGATAGCTTATCAAACCATTCCAAACACCTACAAATCCTACAGGAGATTGAAGAGAAGAAGAGCAGCAATTCTAAAAACAGAAAATCAACTACAAGGTAGAACTGGTGGAGAAGTGAATCCAAAGCTATGGGAAGATAGACCGCGGGGGAGGTCTGGCTCACAGCAAGCAGCGGAGCAATGGAGCATAAAATCAGAACTTTTAAAAATCTGCTCCACTGAGGGACATCACTCCAGAGGCGAAGCCAGGGTGAAGCCCATGCAGGGACAATGTAATCTCAGGTCCCGTGGGGTCATGGAAGGATCGGTGGTGTCGAAGTGTCACAGAGATCACAGGTATTAGAGCGGGGAAGCCAGCTACAGAGACAGAGACAAGAGGTGAGCTCTCAACTTGGGGTTACCTTAAATCATGATCCATGGCACAGGCCACTTCTCTGTGAGCAGGGACCCCACAAAATCCGGGGAGACACACCCCCCCCGAAGAGTGGTAGGGATCTGCTGGGTTTGGAGACTCCAAATGGGGCTGTCTGCCAGAGACAGAGATGCTTGGTCACAGGCTAGGTGAGCTTGGAGCACAGCTGGAGGCCAGGGAGACAGGAGTAATTGAGCCTTTTCTCTAAGGACACACTGAAGAGTGGGGCCTGAGCTCTTGGCTCCTCTGGGCTGGAGATTGGGAGGCTGTCATTTTCATTCCCATCCTCCAGAACTCTACAGAAAGTGTTCAGAGAACAAAAGCTCCTGAAAGTGAACCCGAGCGGGTTACTTAGCCTGGCCCCTGGTAAGAGCAGTGAAGTTTCGCCTCAGGCAAAGATACTTGAGAATCACTACAACAGGCTCCTCCCTCAGAAGATCAGCAAGAAATCCAGCCAAGTTTACTTACCAAGGAGAACAGCAGAATTCCAGAGGAGAAAAAAGCAAAGGATGGAATTCATGGCTTTCTCCCCATGATTCTTATATTCTTGCAAAGTTAATTAATTTTTTTAAATTTTATTTTTTTGTTCTAAAAATTTTTGCTAAATTTTAAAAAAATTTTTACCCTTTCCTCTTTTAATGTTTTAAACTAGTCTATCTTAACAATACCCTTCATAAAAAAAAATTCTTTTTGAACCTTCATTATTATATATTTTATCCTTCATTATTACATATTTTATCCTTCATTCTAACTTTTTTGTTTGTATACACATAGGGTTTTCTCTTCTAAAAAAATTTGGGGTACAACTTCTTCTAATAGATCAAAATATACCCTAAATCTAGCACAAGGCTTTGTTCTAGTCTCCAGCCTGAGCAAATCCTCTCCACTTTCTTTTTCCTTATTCTCCCAACCAACTTATCTTATCAACTCCTTTTTTAGAAATTAAAAAAAAAAAGAATTAATCTTTATACTCTTATTCCATCCCTTCATTGTGTTTACCCTTATATATGTTTTTCATTATTTAAAATTTTGGGAGGTAGTTTCTTCTAAGAGACCAAAATACTCCCAAAATAAAGTGGTGACCCTATTCTAGTCACCAGTCTAATATATATATATATATATATATATATATATATATATATATATATTTTTTTTTTTTTTTTTTTTTTTTTTTTTTTTTTTTGCCTGAGGCGAAACTTCACTGCTCTTACCAGGGGCCAGGCTAAGTAACCCACTCGGGTTCACTTTCAGGAGCTTTTGTTCCCTGAACACTTTCTGTAGAGTTCTGGAGGATTCACTTTCAGGAGCTTTTGTACCCTGAACACTTTCTGTAGAGTTCTGGAGGATATATTCTTTTTTATATTTTTTTCTTTATTTTTCTTCTTTAAAAATTTTTTTTCTGAACTTTTTTTTACCCCCTTCCCCCACATCCCCCACAATTTGGGTTCTCTTCTGATTTGGTTAAAGCACATTTTCCTGGGGGCTTTGCCACCCTTTTAGTATTTCATTTGCTCCTTCATATATTCTTATCTGGATAAAATGACAAGGCAGAAAAACTCACTGCAAAAAAAAGAACAAGAGGCAGTACCGAAGGCTAGGGACCTCATCAATATGGACATTGGATATATGTCAAATCAAGAGTTCAGAATGATGAATCTCAAGGTGCTAGCCTGGCTTGAAAAAGGCATAGAAGATATTAGAGAAACTCTGACTGGAGAAATAAAAGACCTTTCTGGAGAAATAAAAGAATTAAAGTCTAACCAAGTTGAAATAAAAAAGCTATTAATGAAGTACAATAAAAAATGGAGGCTCTTACTGCTAGGATAAATGAGGCAAAAGAGAGAATTAGTGATATAGAAGACCAAATGACAGAAAATAAAGATGCTGAGTAAAAGATAGACAAACAACTACTGGACCATGAGGGGAGAATCTGAGAGATAAGTGATACCATAAGATGAAACAACATTAGAATAATTGGGATTCCAGAAGAAGAAGAAAGAGAGGGGAGCAAAAGGTATATTGGAGAGAATTACTGTAGAGAATTTCCCTAATATGGCAAAGGGAACAAGCATCAAAATCCAGGAAGTGCAGAGAACGCCCCTCAAAATCAATAAGAATAGGCGCACACCCCATCACCTAATAGTAAAATTTGCAAGTCTTAGTGATAAAGAGAAAATCCTTAAAGCAGCCTAGGACAAGAAATCTGTAACATACAATGGTACAAATATTATATTGGCAGCAGACTTATCCACAGAGACCTGGCAGGCTAGAAAGAACTGGCATCATATATTCAGAGCACTAAATAAGAAAAACATACAGCCAAGAATACTATATACAGCTAGGCTATCATTAAAAATACAAGGAGAGATAAAAAGCTTCTAGGACACAAAAGAACTGAAAGAATTTGTAAATACTAAACCATCTCTACAAGAAATATTGTAAGGGGTCCTCTAAGCAAGAGAAAGCTCAAAAGTAGTAGAACAGAAAGGAACAGAGACAATATACAGTAATAGTCACCTTACAGGCAATACAATGGCACTAAATTCATATCTCTCAATAGTTACCCTGAATGTAAATGAGCTACATGCCCCAATCAAAGGCACAAGGTATCAGAATGGATAAAAACCAAAACCTATCAATATGCTGTCTACAAGAAACTCATTTTAGACCCAAAGACATCTCCAGATTTAAAGTGAGGGGGTGGAAAGCAATTTATCATGCTGGGGTGACAATCCTTATATCAGATCAATTAGATTTTAAGCCAAAGAGTATAATAATAAGAGATGAGGAAGGACACTATATCATACTCAAAGGGACTCTCCAACAAGAAGATCTAACAATTTTAAATATCTATGTCCCTAACATGGGAGCATACAACTATATAAACCAATTAATAACAAAATCAGGGGCGCCTGGGTGGCTCAGTGGTTTGGGCTGCTGCCTTTGGCTTGGGTCATGATCTCAGGGTCCTGGGATCGAGCCCCGCATCGGGCTCCCTGCTCCGCAGGAAGCCTGCTTCCCTCTCTCTCTCTCTGCCTGCCTCTCTGCCTACTTGTGATCTCCGTCTTTCAAATAAATAAATAAAATCTTAAAAAAAAAATTAATAACAAAATCAAAGAAACACTTCGACAATAATACAATAATAGTAGGGGATTTAACATTTCCCTCACTGAAATGGACAGATCATCCAAGCAAAAGATCAACAAGGAAAGAAAGGCCTTAAATGACACACTGGACCAGATGGACATCACAGATATATTCAGAACATTTCATCCCAAAGCAACAGAATACACATTCTTCTCTAGTGCACATGGAACATTCTCCAGAATAGACCACATCCTGGGTCACAAATCAGGTCTCAACTGGTATCAAAAGATTGGGATCATTCCCTGCATATATTCAGACCACAGTGCTCTGAAGCTAGAACTCAATCACAAGAGAAAATTTGGAAAGAACCCAAATACATGGAGGTTAAAGAGCATCCTACTAAAGAATGAATGGGTCACCCTGGAAATTAAAGAAGAACTGAAAAAATTCATGGAAACAAATGATAATGAAAACACAACTGTTCAAATTCTTCGGGATGTAGCAAAGGTGGTCCTGAGAGAAATGATATAGGAATAGAAGCCTTTCTCAAGAAACAAGAAAGGTCTCAAATATACAACCTAACCCTACACCTAAAAGAGCTGGAGAAGGAATAAGAAATATAGCCTAAACCCAGCAGGAGAAAATAAATAATAAAGATCAGAGCAGAAACCAATGAAAAAGAAACAAACAAACCAAAAACCCAATAGAACACATCAACCAAACTAGGAGCTGGTTCTTTGAGAGAATTAATAAGACTGATAAACCCCTGGCCAGACTTATCAAAAAGAAAATAAATAAAATAATGAATGAAAGAGAAATGACAACTAACACCAAAGAAATACAAACAATTATAAGAACATATTATGAGCAACTCTATGCCAACAAATTTGACAATCTGGAAGATATGGATGCATTCCTAGAGACATATAAACTACCAAACTGAACCATGAAGAAATAGAAAACCTGAACAGACCCATAACCAGTAAGGGGATTGAAACAGTCATCAAAAATCTCCGAACAAACAAGAGCCCAGGGCCAGACTGCTTCCCAGGGGAATTCTTCCAAACATTTAAAGAAGAATTAATACCTATTCTCCTGGAGCTGTTCCAAAAAACAGAAACGGAAGGAAAACTTCCAAACTCATTTTATGAGGCCAGTATAACCTTGATCCCAAAACCAGACAAGGAGCCCATCAAAAAAGAGAATTACAGACCAATATCCTTGATGAACACAGATGTGAAAATTCTCACCAAAATACTAATCAATAGGATTCAACAGTACATTAGAAGGATTATTCACCACGACCCAGTGGGATTTATTCCAGGGCTCCAAGGTTGGTTCAGCATCCACAAATCAATCAATGTGATACAATACATTAATAAAAGAAAGAACAAGAACCATATAATACTCTCAATAGATGCTGAAAAAGCATTTGACAAAGTACAACATCCTTTCCTGATCAAAACTCTGCGAAGTGTAGGGATAGAGGGTACATACTTCAATATCATCAAAGCCATCTATGAAAAACCCACTGCAAATATCATTCTCAATGGAGAAAAACTGAGAGCTTTTCCACTAAGCTCAGGAACACAGCAGGGATATCCATTATCACCACTGTTTTCAACATGGTACTAGAAGTCCTAGACTCAGCAATCAGAAAATAAAAATAAATTAAAGACATCCAAATCAGCAAAGAAGAAGACAAAACTATCACTCTTTGCAGATGATATGATACTATATGTGGAAAACCCAAAAGACTCCACTCCAAATCTGCTAGAACTTGTACAGCAATTCAGTGAAGTGTCAGGATATAAAATCAATGCACAGAAATCAGTTGCATTTCTTTATTCCAACAACAAGACAGAAGAAAGAGAAATTAAGGAGTCCATCCCATTTACAAAACCTTAAGATATCTAGGAATAAGCCTAACCAAAGAGGCAAAGAATTTATACTCAGAAAACTATAAAGTATTCATGAAAAAAATTGAGGAAGACACAAAGAAATGGAAAAGTGTTCCATGCTCATGGATTGGAAGAAAAAACATTTTGAAAATGTCTATGCTACCTAAAGCAATGTATACATTTAATGCAATCCCTATCAAAATCCCATCCATTTTTTTCAAAGAAATGGAACAAATAATCCTAAAATTTACATGGAACCAGAAAAGACCTCAAATAGCCAGAGGAATGTTGAAAAAGAAAGTCATAGTTGGTGACATCACAATTTCAGACTTCAAGCTCTATTACAAATCTGTCATCATCAAGGCAGTATGGTACTGACACAAAAACAGACACATAGATCAATGGAACAGAATAGAGAGCCCAGAAATACACCCTCAACTCTATGGTCAACTAATCTTCAACAAAGCAGGAAAGAATGTCCAGTGGAAAAAAAGACAGTCTCTTCAACCAATGGTGTTGGGAAAATTGGACAGCCACGTGCAGAAAAATGAATCTGGACCATTTCCTTACACCACACATGGAAATAGACTAAAAATGGAGGAAGGACCTCAATGTGAGAAAGGAATTGATCAAAATCCTTGAGGAGAACACAGGAAGCAGCCTCTTTGACCTCAGCTGCAGCAACTTCTTCCTAGAAACATCACCAAAGGCAAGGGAAACAAGGGCAAAAATGAACTATTAGGACTTTATCAAGATCAAAAGCTTTTGCACAGCAAAGGAAACAGTTAACAACTGTTGAGAATGGGAGAACGTATTTGCAAACAACATATCAGATAAAGGGCTAGTATCCAAAATCTATAAAGAACTTATCAAACTCAACACCCAAAGAACAAATAATCCAATCAAGAAATGTGGAGGGGACATGAACAGACATTTCTGCAAAGAAGACATCCAGATGTCCAACAGACACATGAAAAATGTGCTCTGCTTCACTCGGCATCAGGGAAATACAAATGAAAACCACAATGAGATACCACCTCGCACCAGTCAGAATGGCTAAAATTAACAAGTCAGGAAATGACAGATGCTGGCGAGGATGTGGAGAAAGGGCAGCTCTCTACATTGTTGGTGGGAATGCAAGCTGGTGCAACCACTCTGGAAAACAGCATGGAGATTCCTCAAAAAGTTGAAAATAGAGCTACCCTATGACCCATCAATTGCGCTACTGGGTATTTACCCTAAAGATACAAACATAGTGATCCAAAGGAGCACATGCACCCAAATGTTTATAGCAACAATGTCCACAATAGCCAAACTATGGAAAGAACCTAGATGTCCATCAACAGATGAATGGATAAAGAAGATGTGATATATATACACAATGGAATACTGTGCAGCCATCAAAAGAAATGAAATCTTGCCATTTGTGACGACTAGAGGATGGAACTAGAGGATATGCTTAGCGAAATAAGTCAATTGGAGAAAGACAACTATCATATGATCTCCCTGATATGAGGAAGTGGAGATGCAATGTGGGGGATTTGAGGGGTAGGAAAAGAATAAATGAAAGAAGATGGGATTTGGAGGGAAACAAACCATAAGAGATTCTTAATCTCACAAAACAAACTGAAGGTTGCTGGGGGAGGGAGATAGGGAGAGGGTGGTGGGGTTATAGACACTGGGGAGTGTATATGCTATGGTGAGTACTGTGAAGTGTGTAAACCTGGCGATTCACAGACGATTAATAATACATTATAGATTAATAAAAATATTTAAAAAAAATTTAAAATGTCATAGCATATAAAATTTAATTCAAAATGGATCATCAGTTTAACTGTAAAACACAGAACTATAAAATGTTTCAAAGATTATACAGAATATAATCTTTAGGACCTAAGACCTAGTAGAATCTTAGGTGTTGCTACCCAAAACATGATTCCTGGATAAAAAGAAATTCAACAAGTTAGATTTCATCAAGATTAAGAACTTTTCTCTTCAACAGATCCTAGTACAATGACAAAAAGACAAGCTATAGACATTGAAAATATGTGTAAATCTCATAAGGAAAATGACTCATATTTGAGTATAGAAAGAATTATCCTAACTCACCATTAAAAAAAGAAACAAATAAAAAATAATACAATTATAAAATGGACAAAATACATGAAGAAACATTTTGCTGGAAAAATATACAGATGTTCAGCATCAGTAGCTACTAGTGAATTGGAAATTAAGACCATAATGAGTTATCACTTCACATACATTAGAATAGCTAAAAGAAAAAAATAATAGTGACAATATCAAATGCTGATGAGGTTGATGAGGTTGTAGAGAAACTCAATTTCTCATGCTTGTTGGGGATGTAAAATGTTACAGCTGCTCTTGAAAATATTAAAACAACTTCTTCAAAACTACATACATTTAATGAGCACTAGGTGATGTAGGGAATTGTTGAATTACTATATTGTAAAACTGAAATTAATATAACACTGTATGTTAACTCTACTGGAATTTAAAATCTAAAAAAAGGGGGGAGGCTCTTGGGTCGCTCAGTGGGTTAAAGCCTCTGCCTTCGGCTCAGGTCATGATCCCGGGGTGCTGGGATTAAGCTCTGCATCGGGCTCTCTGTTTGATGAAAGACAGGAGCCTGTCTTTCCTCTCTCTCTGCCTGCCTCTCTTGCCTACTTGTGATTTCTGTCTGTCAAATAAATAAATAAAATCTTTTAAAAAATAAAATAAAATCTAAAAAAAATAGCAAGATTGATAACTGTCTCCCCCAACAAAAAAAACCCAACTTACATTTACCATACATTCCAGCAATTACCCTCCTGAGCATTTATCACAGAGAAATGAAAATTTATGTGCACACAAAACTTGTCTATGATTGTTTATATCAGTTTTATTTATAATAACCTCAAACTGGAAAAAACTAAAATGTCTCCCAAAAGTCAAATGCCTTTCAAAGTATATCTATCCTGTAGAATACTACTTAGCAACAAAAAGGCATGAATTATTACTATATGTGAAAATCTGGATGGATCTCAAAAGCATTATGCTAACTTTAAAGAGTCAAATCCAAAGGTTACAAATTCTATGATTCCATTTATATAATATTTGCAAATGAAAAATTATAGAAATGGAAAGTAGATCAGTCCTTTTTAAGGTTAGAGATCATGATGAATACAGGGTAAATGTTGACTATAAAAGGGTAGCCAGAAGGAGATCTTGGAGGTGATGAAATACTTCTGTATCTTGATTACAGTGGTGGTTACATGAATCTATATGCATAATAAAGTGAAAAAAGCATACCCAAACAATGTACCAATGTCAGTTTCCTGGTTTACATTGTAGTATAGTTGTAAGATGTAACCATTGAGGAAATTAGGTAAATGAGACATGGAATCACACTGTACTATCTTTGAACCTTTTTGTGACTCCATAATTATTTGAAAATACAAACTTTCTTAAACATAATAATAGAGCAGCCAAAATGCAACAGCAGAGTACACAGAACTTATACCAGAAATTCCTGAATTGCCGGGCCCTGGACAGTGTAGGACCTCTTTTTAATATAGTATTATTCTGAGGTACAGGAAATATAACAAACTTTCACAACATGCAAAAAAATAGAAACTTAGCCAAAATGGCAAGATAGACAATACTCCCCATAAGGAAGGGTAGGAAAATATTCCAGCCAGGGACTTGCTGAAAACATATATAACAATATATCTCAACAAGAATTTAGATCAACAGTCTTAACACTACTAGTTGGACTTGAAAAAAGAATAGAAGACAATAGAGAAACCCTGACCCTGCAGAGATAAAAGAGCTGAAAGCTAGTCAGGCTGAAATTAAAAAAATGCTGTAACTGAGATGCAAAACAGACTGGATACAGTCACGATGAGGATTGAAGAAGCAGAGAAGACAACAGGTGATATAAAAAAGAAAATTATGGAAAACAATGAAGCTGAAAAGAAAACTAATAGAACATGAATATAGATGTAAGGAACTCAGTGATTCCATAAACCAAAATAATAGCCATGCCATAGGAGTCCCAGAAGAAGAGGAGTAGAAAAAAGTGACAGAAAGTTTATTTGCATAAATTATAGCTCAGAATTTCCCTAATCTGGGGAGGAAAAGAGGCATTCAATCCAAGAGGCACAGAGAACCTCCCTCAAAATCAATAAAAATAGGTCAATACCATGATATATCATAGTAAAGTTGCAAAATACAAAGATAAAGAGAGAATTCTGAAAGCAGCTAGGGAAAAAAAAGTTCCTTAAACAACAAAGGTAGAAATATAAGGCTAACAGCTCACCTGTTCACAGAGACCTGGCAGGCTGGGAAGGAGTGGCATGATATCTTCAATGTGCTAAATGGGAAAAATATGCAGCCAAGAATACTTTATCCAGCAAGGCTGTCATGCAGAATAGAAGGAAAGATAAAGAGTTTCCAAGACAAGCAAAAACTAAAGGAGTTTGTGAACACTAAAGTAGCTCTGCAAGAAATAGTAAAGGGAGTCCTTCAAGAAGGAAAGAGATACCAAAAGTAGCAAAGACTACAAAGGAACAGAGACAATCTACAGGAACAGCAATTTTATAGGTAATACAATGACACTAAATTCATATGTAATTACTCTGAATGTAAACAGATTAAATGCTCCAATCAAAAGACACAGGGTATCAGAATGGATTAAAAAAAACCTAAGACCCATCAATGTGCTGCTTACAAGAGACTCCTTTTAGAACTAAAGACACCTCCAGAGTGAAAATGAGGGGATAGAGAACCACTTATCATGCTAATGAACATCAAAAGAAAGCTGGAGTAGCCATACTTATATCAGATAAACCAGATTTTAAAACAAAGACTGTAAAAAAGAGATGAGAAGGACACTGTATCACACAAGAAGATCAAATAACTGTAAATATTTATGCCCCAACTTAGGAGAAGCCAAATATATAAAACAATTAATAACAAACTTAATGAAATTCATTGATTAATACAATAATAGTAGGGGACTTTAACACCCCACTCACAGCAATGGACAGATTATTTAAGCAGGAGATCAAAAAGGAAACAAGGGCTTTAAATGACTCACTGGATCAGATGGACTTAACAGATACATTCAGAGCATTTAATCCTAAAACAGCAGACTATATATATATTTTTGGAGTGCACAAGGAACAGAATAGATCAAATAATGGGTCACAAATCAGATCTCAACCAGTACAAAAAGACTGAGATCATACCATTCATATTTTGAGACCAAGGGTTATGAAACTTGAAGTCAACCACAAGAAAAAGTTTGGAAGGACCACAAATACATGGAGGTTAAAGGGCATCCTACTAAAGAATGAATGGGTTAACCAGGAAATTAAAGAAGAATTTTAAAAAATACATAGAAGCAAATGAAAATGAGAACACAACAGTCTTAAACCTTTGGGATGCGGCAAAGGTGGTCCTAAAAGGGAAGTATATAGTCACACAGGCCTTCCTCAAGAAGCAAGAAAAATCTCAAATACACAATCTAACCTTATACCTAAAGGATCTGGAAAAATAAGAGCAAATAAAGCATAAGTCCAGCAGGAGAAGGGAAATCATAAAGATTAGAGCGGAAATCAATGGAATAGAAACCATAGAATAGATCAATGAAACAAGGAGCGCTTTCTTTGAAAGAATTAACAAAATTGATAAACCCCTGGCCAGACTTTTCAAAAAGAAAAATGACCCAAGTAGATAAAATTATGAATAAAAGAGGAGAGATCATGACCAACACTGAAGAAATACAAATAATTGTAAGAACATATTATGAGTGTTGTTGAACACTACATAAAAAACTAATGATGTTCTATATGCTGGATAACTGAACACAATAAAAATAAATAAATAAGAAAAATAAAAATATTAGGATCAAGATATGAATTCTCGACAAACAACAAAAAAAAGAAAGAATATATTATGAGCAGCTATATGCCAACAAATTAGATAATCTGGAAGAAATGGATGCCTTCCTAGAAACATATGAACTACCAAAACTGAAACAGGAAGAATAAACCTTTATCCAGCAAAGAGATTGAGTCAATAATCAAAAATCTCCCAACAAACAAGAGTCCAGAGCTGATGGCTGCCCAGGGAATTATACCAAACATTTAAGAAGAATTAGTACCTATTCTTCTGAAAATGTTCCAAAAATAGAAATGGAAGGAAAACTTTCAAGCTCATTCTATGAGGCCAGAATTACCTTGATCCTAAAACCCCACTAAAAAGGAGAATTACAGACCAATATTCCTGTTGGACATGATGCAAAAATTCTCAAGGATTTATTCCTGGGCTGCAAGAGTGGTTCAATACCCATAGATCAATCAACATGATACATCACATTAATAAAATAAAGAATAAGAACCACATGATCCTCTCAATAGATGCAGAAAAAGCATTTGATAAAATACACTATCCTTTCCTAATAAAAACCCTCAAGAAAGTAGGGATAGCAGGAATATACCTTAAGAGCATAAAGGCCATATATGAAAAACCCATAGCTAATATAATTCTCAATGGGGAAATACTGCGAGTTTTTCCCCCTCAGATCAGGGACACAATAGTGATGTCCACTCTCACCATTGTTGTTCAGCATAGTACTGGAATTCCTAGCCTCAGCAAAGAACAAAAAGATATAAAAGGCGTCCAAATCAACAAGGAAGAGATAGAATTTTCACTCTTCACAGATTACATGAGACTCTGTGTGGAAAACTGGAAAAACTCCACCAAAAACTTGCTAGTACTCCTACAGGATTCAATAAAGTATATATAAAATCAATGCACACAAATCTGTTGCATTTCTATACACCAATAACAGAGCATCAGAAAGAGAAATCAAGGAATTGATCCCATGTGCAACTGCACCAAAAACTGTAAGACATCTGGGAATAAACCTAACTAAAGAGGTAAAAGAAGGGTGCCTGGGTGGCTCAGTGGGTTAAGCCTCTGCCTTCAGCTCAGGTCATGATCTCAGGGTCCTGGAATCGAGCCTTGCATTGGACTCTCTGCTCAGCAAAGAGCCTGCTCTCCCCCGCTCTTTGCCTGCCTCTCTGTCTGCTAGTGATCTCTGTCAAATAAATGAATAAAAGCTTTTTTTTTTTAAAGAGGTAAAAATCTGTACTCTGAAAACTAAAGAGTAGTTATGAAAGAAACTGAGGAATTACATATATATATATATATATATATATATTTTATGCATATATAAAATGTATATATACCCAAAGCAATCTATACATTGAATGCAATCCCTTTCAAAATCCCCCAGCACATTTTCACAGAGCTGGAACAAAAATTCTAAAATTTGTTGGAAGTAGAAAAGACCCTGAAAAAGAAAACCAAAGCCAGAGGCATCACCATTCCAGACTTCAAGCTGTGTCACAAAGCTATAATCATCTAGACAGTATGGTACTGGCACAAAAACAGACACATAGGTCAATGGAACAGAAGAGAGAACCCAGAAATGGACCCTCCACTCTGTGGTCAATTAATCTTCGACAATACAGGAAAGAATATTCAATAAGAGAAAGACAGTCTCTTTAACAAATGGTGTTGGGAAAACTGGACAGAAACATGCAGAAGAGTGGAACTGGGCCACTTTTCTTACATCATACACAGAAAGGAACTCAAAATGGATAGAAGTTGACCTAAATGTGAGATAGGAAACCATCAAAATCCTAGAGAAGAACAGAGGCAGCACGTCTTTGACCTTGGCCACAGCAACAACGTCTTACTAGACACATCTTTGAAGGCAAAGGAAACAAAAACAAAAATAAACTATTGAGACTTCATCAAGATAAAAAGCTTCTGCACAGCAAAGGAAACACCAACAAAACAAAAAGTTAGGGCAGCCCTCTCGGATTCCCTCCCTCTTCAGGGAAAGTATTTGATATAGTCCTGTTGTGGAAAGTTTGTTTCGTTAAAAGATGGAACAAAAAGAATGAAATCAACTGTTAGCAACTAAAAAGAGATGGACAAATTTAAATATCAAAAATTAGTCATCTAAACTGCAATAAACCAACATATTTATCAGTATCAGAGTTCAGAGAACAGACCGTAAATTGAAGAGTAAAATACATAATTCATATTTTAAAGAACCTAAGTTGCTTAAAGCTTAAACTCTGGAAGCTAACAAGCTAGGTTCAGATCCCACCTGAAACTACCACTTTTTTACTTATTAGGCTTTGGAATTTGTACAAGCACTCTGCCACTCTCTATCCACCTATCTATTATCTACCAATCTGTCATCTATCCACTTATTTACTAATTAATTTATTATGAGATTATTTTATTTTAACTGATTATAAATATCCAAGTCTAAAGAGGGCATGAGAAAAATAAGCATTCCTATATAAACCACTGAAGAGAAAGTAAATTATCAAATTTTGTTTTGTTTCCTGTGTTAAGCATTGGAGGCTTTCCTCAAATGTGTTCTGATCCATAACTCATTGCTGGTATTCTTGGAGATTGGCCAAAAAGAGAGTTGGTGGTTGTTGGGAAAGGAGCTAAAACTATTCAAGATTTAGTCTTTCACTTACTCTGATTCTTTGTTCAGTGCTATGCCTCCATGTCCCTGATTAAACCTGGGGCCTTCTGTGGAAATGGGAGAAACTGATGTCAGGACCCATGGGCTCCAGGGCACACCTCTGCCTGGACCAGTACTGGGAGCCACTGTGGTCCAGGGCTTTCTGGGATTCGGAGGGGTGAGTCTGCTAATATTTTAATATTCTTCTTTGCAGGTCTTAGATTACATCTTCATCTTGCTCTGCCAATTTGCTTACTCTGCATCTGCTTTCATGTTCTAGAACTTTGTTCTCATCTCTTGCCTGCTATTGTCTTCTCTCTAATTTTCTTTGTCCTTGCAGGTTTGTTCTTCTATTCGCATTACTTTTATTTCTAGAGGTAGTAGAAATAAGCACAAGAGTTCAATATCTGGTGCTCAAATGAAACTTGTTTCTAAAATTACCGTAAGAAATATGACTTAATTTTTAAATGAAAAGTTAAAATGAATGTTTCATTTGATGGACGAGGCCACCTCCATCTCTATATTTCTATGATTCTTCAGTTAAGCATAAATCAAACACATAGTAATTTGACTGTTCTAAACTGTCCACATCCCATATATTTATCAGAGCTCTATCAAGTATGTTTTTCCTTTTTAGGTCAAGATTTGCTTCTCAATTTGTCGAATCGTTGCTTGAGTTGTAGAAGGACCACAGAACACAGAGTGGGGCTTGCCACATTGAAGAACTAACTGTGCACCATAAATCTTCAGGGTTAGAATCAGGGAGCAGTTGTCTAATTTATATTTTTTCAAAGTCTAAATTGTGGAATTTATGGAAGAGACAATTTAGTAACAACATTAGAAATGTAAAAATGCCAGATAATTGCTAGCCGTTCCAGGAAACTGTTAATTGGAATAATAAACAAAAAAAAAGATAGGGGCGCCTGGGTGGCTCAGTGGGTTAAAGCCTCTGCCTTCAGCTCAGTTCATCATCTCAGGGTCCTGGGATCAAGCCCTGAATCGGGCTCTCAGAGCCTGCTTCCTCCTCTCTCTCTGCCTGCTTCTCTGCCTACTTGTGATCTATGTCTGTCAAATAAATAAATAGATAAAATCTTTAAATAAATAAATAATTTTAAAAACCATCCTCCACTTACATAGAATGTTATTGATTTGTTGGCTTGGGTGGACTTTCACAGATGTTTCCTACAAGATTTGAACACAGAAATTAAGTTTAACTAGTGTCATGTGGTATGTAAATACCTACCTTATGCATGCAGCTGTCTCTTTATACCACTTCCTCAACCAGAATACAGTACTCTTAAAGAGGAGCTTTATCTCTTCTGCTCTATAATTGTTTTCATTTCCATTAAAAGAGAAAGATACAAATAATAGATAGAATGAAAGCATGTAATCTATGTTATGTCAGTAAATCCTTGATGTCTATTAAACCCCACCTAAACTTGCCATTCCCTTGACAGAACACGTAGCAAGGCCTTTCTCCAGCTGCTGTTTTTGCTGATGAGATGCCAAATGTCTTTACAGATACATCTCAAAAGAGAGAGAGAGAAAGAGATGAGAAAGCAATTATAGGAACTCTGTTCTCAAAGGAAGTAATTCAGAGAAGGTAAGTGGTTTTTATACTTATTGGATCACTATGCAAGGATGATTTCAAGTGATGTTCATTAACAATAAAAAGATAATTTTACCTGATTTTTAAATGTTGATTTATATCTAATAAATAATGTATGAAATGTCCATCAATTGCTCCTCAAAACTGTGAAGTTTCATCCTGTCATAATTTTTTTTAAAGATTTTATTCATTTATTTGAGAGAGACAGACAGACAGAGGTAGTGAGAGAGAGCCTGAGTGGGGAGGAGAGGGAGAAGCAGACTCCTGCTGAGCAGGGAGCCTGATGCGGAACTCGATCCCAGCATCCTGAGCTAAAGGCAGATGCTTATCTGACTAAGCCACCTGGATGCCCCCATAATTTTTTTGTTTGTTTGTTTAAAAAATCTTTAAATTAGGGCGCCTGGGTGCCTCAGTGGTTAAATGTCTGCCTTCGGCTCAGGTCATGATCCCAGGGTCTTGGGATCCAGCCTGCATCAGGCTCCCTGCTCAGCGGGGAGACTGCTTCTCCCTCTCCCACTCCCCCCAGCTTGGGTTCCCTCTCTGGCTGTGTCTCTCTCTGTTAAATAAACAAATAAAAATCTTAAACAAAAAATAAAAAGTCTTTAACTTTAAATATTTTTCTCATTTACCTGGAATCCAATTTATGTTTATACAGCAATACTCATGAGTTCTACTCAGAACACTTGCTATACCACAATGAATATAGAGCCAATCAACAAATGTAAATATTACTTAATTTCATGCATATCATGTTTTTATGGAAATGATGTAAGAAAGGTAACATTAGTGTTGTAAACTTAATGAACTCTATAGTCTGAAACTAAAATTTCAATAATTTCCTTTCTTTTTTTTGATTAAAGAACTCCAATATCCAAATAATTTTCATTACTTCTGCTTCTCAAACTACCCACCTTCCAAAGAGCTTGCTCCTTATGTAAAGGATGTTAGTTTAGATAAATATTCATATTTGTGTGCATATTATTTGCATTAATAGTCTTTAATGAGGATCAGCAAAACATTAGAAATTTGTAATGTAAAATTTGAAGTTTCAGAAATATTAACTGTTTACTTATTGTTGTATTCCCCAAAAGTTTACAATCAGCATTACAACTTGTTACTGTTAGGACTCAGTAAAAAGAAATCTTGGAAGGTAACAACAAAAAAATAAAATAAAATAACTTGTTTCTTTCTATTTCTCTCTCCATTCTTTTTTTTCTCTCTCTTTCCCTCATTTTTCTTCTCCCTCTTTCTTCTCTTTTTATTATAGTAAACAGCAAATTGAGTTCACAGTTGAGATTGGATATTTCTTATTCATCCTTTCTAAGTTAGCTTATGTATCTATTCTTTAAAGTATCAAATTGTTACAAAAGTCTGTAGAAAAAATAAAACTACTTCTGAGGCTGGGTGATACATTTTTAGTGTTCTTGAATATAGGTGTAAATTGAAATGAAATAAAACAAGCAAGAGCAAACAGGGTAAGAATTAAAAACACTTTATCTTTGTTCTTTCATTTCCTTTACTACGGAGCGCAATCAACACTTTACAACAGGGTTAATACACTCTCTTCAAACATGCTATTATTCTTTCACAAGAGCACAATAACTTTATTAGTTATGCTGTCTACAATCTTTCCAAAGTGACAAGACTGTGTGGGTGGGTAGATCAGGAGCAACTCTTGGTGCCCTCTGTTGGAGTGTTTTCAGCGAACACCAACAATAGCAGTGAGAACCGTACAGCTGCAGGTAATTTTAATGGTGGAAGTTCTAACTTTAATTAGTATAATTAACTGAAAAAAAGAAAGACAGAAAGAAAAAACCCAGAGGTTTACTCTTTCTGCTCAGCAGTTATTGAATATTCTGATCTACATCTGCTCTCCATTCAAGCAAAGCCTGAGTTACATCACTTTGTGTTAAAGTAGTCTCAGTTTTCTTTCATAGGAAGGCAGTATCTCAACTTAGTCTTGGATCTTTCAGCTTGGTTCAATTTACTCTATCTGGAGTTCTGTGTTTCTAAAAATATTTTAAAAAATAAATGCAAAAATATGATTTGTGAGTAACACATCATTATTAAAACTTGTATTTCAACCCGTTTTTTGCAGTGAAAGCAGAAAATCCTTTCCTGTTGCTTTTCTTATTATTAGTGTTACCACCAAAATAAGTGATAGTAGAAAGCCTTAAATGTGCAGAAATCAAAATCAAATAATGTGAATTAAGCATCTACAGTATATATAATATCATATTTGATCATTCATCACTGCAGTTTCAAATGGGAAAAAATTGAGAAGGCATCTCTTTATGGGCTGAATTGTGTCAACAAAGTCCTAACCCTGGCAGCTATGCATGTAACCTTACTTGGAAATAGGATCTTTGCGATGTAATCAAGTTAAGGCGTGATTATACTCGATTCAAGAGGACCCAAATACATTGGCTGACATCCTTGCAAGAAGAGGAAACAGAAAGAGACACACACACTGGAAGAAGGCTATGTGAATACAGTCAGAGACTGGAGCAGACTGGAGCTATTCTTTTTTTTTTTTTTTTTAATTTGAATACAATTGATTAACATATAGTGTATTATTTGTTTCAGAGAAAGAGTTCCATGATCCATCAGTTGTATATAACACCCAGTGCTCATTACATAACCTGTCCTCCTTCAGGTCCATCACCAAGTTATCCCATCCCCTCATCCTTCTCCCCTCCAGTAGCCCTCAGTTTGTTTCCTCTGGTCGAGTCTCTTATGTTTTGTCTAGATTGGAGCTATTCTGCCATAAATAAAGGAATGCTAAAGATTACCAGCTACCACCAGAATCTAGAAAAAGGTAAGGAAGGATCCTTCCCTAGATCCTTTAGACACATCAGTCTTGCTGACATCTTGATTTCAGACATTAAGTCTTCAGAACATTGCTGTTCTTTTAAGCCCAGAGTTTGTGATACATTCTTATAGTAGCCCTAGGAAACACACACAGTATCCTCTGGCTAAGTGGGATTGGTTCTAATCAAGGAGATTCTGTTATATGGTACAACCTGTAAAGCCCTACGAGCCACACAATTTGGCTGGAAATGTAGGTAATGCTGAGAGAACAGTTTGTAGGAGAGGAAGATACATAAACTGATTTTGCGCACAATTACAAGAGGACAATAACCTACACATAACTGATGAAGCCATAAGATATACAACAATAATGGGAGACATCCTGATGTTCTTCAAATACTGAAATTCTAAGAAGGGAAAATGTAATATGTGTATCATCACTTTATCAACTATTTAACACAGGTGATGTTCTCCCTTAACATTTTTTGAACAATTAGCAAAGTAGGGAATTACAAAATATAATGAATGAAAGTTTCAAATAAGTTTAGGGCTGGAAGTCTTAGCACAAATATTGATAACTTATTACTCTGTTGACTCTTTCCCTGGCCCTTGCTCTTCTATGTATTGGTTCTGACTTAATACAACCAAGCATGGGCTTCTAATATTATTTGCAAATAGTAGGAATCCCCTAATTCTGAAAGAGCAAAACATAGATCAGCCAGAGAGGATAAGGTATTAGATTAAGAGAACAGAAGAAAAAGATAGAAACAAAATTTTTACAGATGGACTGGATACAAAATAACTAAAAGATGGCACATTATATAAAGGAGAGGAAATAAATATTGGAAAGGAAGCAGGGGAAAGGAAGAATCAGAAACAGTGTCCTGGAAAAACAAAGAAGATTGAAACAATATTAGAGGCAGAAGAAAAAAACAACAACACTAAATTGCATTTGACAGTCGTATTTCAGAATAACATATGGAATTATAACTTCACAAAGATCTCTTTGAAATGATAATTTGATTCAAAAACAATTATTAAATAATTATGTAAATACATATTTTGATCAAATATGTGATTGAAGAGGTTTATAATACATTTGTGAGAACTATAGAAGAGGTATTAGAGGTTATAACTGTCAGTGTCTATATATAGTAGAAGCCCTGTTGCTAATAGGAGCTTCTATTATATGTAATTAGTATTTATAAAATACTTTAATCGTTTTGAAAAATGTGAAATAGAATATTATCAGAGTTTTGTGTATACATTATGTGTGTGACAGGATCTATGAATAAACCATATAAATTTTTTCAGAAAGCCTTATCTACTCAAATAATGTTCACACTCAATGACTCATATGATGAGAACAAAGTGATCTGCTCCAATGAATAGATAAGAGGCACAAAGTACTTGAGAAGGGGATGCAGCAGAAGAAAGAGTTCATAATTTATCAAGATCTGCTATAAATTATTTAAAAACATAATTATTATTGCTATACGGTTATTCCATTCTGTTTGCTTTTCTCTATGCTCTTCTTCCCCCCTTACCCCCACTTCTCAGTTACTTTCCTTTTTCTACACTTTGTTACCTTAGTCTTCAAAAATCATTTAAGTTTCCAAAGTACCAAGAGCCTGGAAAATGTATATTCTCACCATGCAGATTAATTTATTAATCCATTAATCTCATCTCCTTCTCTCTTCTCTCTCTCTTAGCCTTTTCCCCTTCTTTCTGCTGCCTGGAGAACCATGCATGATGTCAAAATTCTCTCCACTACTTATAATTCCATAATGGTAAGAATGGAGATGAAGGATGATGCATATTAGGTATAATTAAAATCTCCTACATTTCCTTTAGATTATGAGGATAGAAAATATTCCTTTGGGAGAACGGGGCATATGTATGCTTCTTTACAGAATACATGCAACACAAACAGATAAACCAACAAACAAATAAAACAAATAAACCAAAACCTACCTCTCTGGGCCCAGAGGAGACAAGTATCCTCTAACTCTTCCTGTCCTTTCTCTGAACACCCAGTGCTAGCTGCCTTTGTCTAGCTGTCTAGAAGGATTTGTATAAGTGTTTTCTGTTTAAATGCAAAACACATTAATCTATTATCAAGTGGCATTTTAGTGGGGATTATCCATTATTATCCAATGGCAGGCTCTGGGGGAAAGAGATAGGGTCCTAAGAAGGCAGAGAACCTGGAAGATTAGAAGGATTCCAAGGGAAGGAAGGTGAGTAGAAGGAGCTACCGACAAACTGCTTTGTCATTTTTAAAATAAGGTTTTATTTATTTATTTGACAGAGAGAGATCACGAGTAGTGAGAGAGCCACGCGGCGGGGGAGCGGGGGAAGCAGGCTCCCTTCTGAGCAGAGAGCCCCATGCAGGGCTCGATTCCAGGACCTTGGGACCACAAACAGGCCGAGCCACCCAGGCACCCCTGCTTTGTCATTTTAATAGCCTTGCCAACTGAAAGTGCTACAACTGCCCCATTGAGAGACAATTTCTTGAGTATTCTATATTTAATTCTCATGTATTGCTCTAATTTAGAGTTTCTCTATGTTAGGTTTGAGAGCACAGGTAGATTTTTTTCCTCCCAGGTACTTTTACTCTGATACCACTGAAAGCCTATATTTGTTCTGTACCCAAATGTATTAAACAAATTTGCTAATTGAAACTATGATATGGGGCACCTCGGTGGCTCAGTCAGTTAAGCATCTGACTCTTGATTTCAGCTCAGGTCATGATCTCAGGGTCGTAGGAATGAGTCCTGCATAGGGCTCCTGTTTAAGATTCTCTCCCTCTACCCCTCCCCCACCCCCACTGCTCGCTCGCTCTCTCTCGCTCTCTCTCTCAAAAAAAGAAAAAAAAAGAAAAAAAGGGAATATGATATGAAAAACTCATCACAAATACATGTGTCATCATATTGGGTTTTTTCATTTTGGGTTTTATCATAGTTTGACTTCTCTAAAAGATTTTTTTCTTTCTGAGTTCAGTGACCATTTCCATATTACAACACTCAGTTCTGTTACAATAACTTTCACACGGTCACTAATTTTACAAACATGTCTTTTAGTTCCTTCTTTTCTTACTATTTTTGCTTGCTTGTTTGTTTTTTCATCTTTGGCCAATATCTCCCCAATTTCCCCACTCCCTAGCCCCTGGTAACTACCATACTACTTTCTGTTTCTATAACTTGGGCTTTCTAAGATTCCACATATAAGTGATATAATACAGCATTTTTCTCTCTCTGACTTATCTCACTTAGCATAACGTCCTCAAATTCCAACCATGTTGGGGCGCCTGGGTGGCTCAGTGGGTAAGCGTCTGCCTTTGGCTCCAGTCATGATCCCAGGGTCCTGGGATGGAGCCCCACATTGGGCTCCCTGCTCAGTAGGGAGCCTGATTCTCCTTCTCTCCCTGCTTGTGTTCCCTCTTTTGCTGTGTCTCTCTCTATCAAATAAATAAATAAAATCTTAAAAAAAAATTCCATTCATGTTGTTGCAAATGGCAGGATTTTCTTCTTTCTCATGGCTGAATAGTATTCATATATATACATATGTATATATAAGGCACATCTATATCTCTTCATCCATAGACAAACATTGTTTTCATATCTTAGCTCTTGCAAATAATGATTCAATAATGAGTTTTTCCCCCCATGAAATCTCTATTTTTCCTAAGTTTTGTAAGATGTTCAAAGTCAGTTAATTAGGGAACAGAGCTTCGCTCATTCTTGTTTGTCTCTCTTTTTCAAGCTCTCTATAATCCATCATGCTTTTCTTGGGATTTGAGTAGCTCGGTTATGTGAATAAGATAAAGCCTTATTTATTTTGATTATTTACATAAACACAGCAGGTATTTATTGAGGGTTTTTTAAAAAGATTTTATTTATTCATTTATTTGAGATCAGGGTTGGGGGAGGAGAAGAAGGAGAGGGAGCAGACTCTGTGACCTGAGATATTTGGGGGGTAAGGAGTGTTTCTAGTGTTCAGAGTTCTTCATTTTAGTCATTAACCTCCCACCTGCACTCCCTGATTCATCAAGCTGACACTTTGGGAAATAAATATTGCCTGGCAGGCTGGCTGATATTTTCAGACCAGTGGTTCCCAAATTTTGTTGCCCATTGGAATCACCTAGAGATATTAAAACAAAAACAAACAAACAAGCAAAAAACCACTAATGCCTGGCTCCCATTCCTAGATAAGCTGATTTAATTGATTTGGTGTCAGTCCCGGCTTTGGCATTTTAAGAAGTTCCACACGTAGTTCTAATGGGCAACAAAGCTTGGGAAATAGCCCTAGTGATAAAGAGATCATAATACAAAAGGATATTTGAGGAGCATAGCCATTCCGGAACAATATTCTGGATTGCAGACATCTATAGGGTAGAAATGTTAAGAAAACCATATTGTGAAGGGAAGAGGGGCACCGGGCTGGCTCTGTTGGCAGAACAAGCAACTCTTGATCTCAGGGTTGAGAGTTTGAGTCCCATGAAGGTGTAATGATTACTTTAAAAATAAAAAGGAATACAAGTAGGGAGGATATTAAAAGATGGAGATTAAAAAAGAAAAGCGGGGGTGGGGGGGACATTTGGGTGGCCCAGTCTGTTGAGCATCAGTCTCTTGGTTTCCACTCAGGTCATGATCTCAGGATCTTTTGATGAAGCCCCATTTTGGGGTCCACACTTAGCTGGAATTCTGTTCGGGATTCTCTTCCTCTCCCTCCGCCCCTCCCCTGCTCATGTGCATAAATAAATAAAGTCTGAGAGAGGGAGAGAGAGAGAGAGAGAGAGAAGCCAAATTCACACCACATAGGTATACAAAAATTTCCAGAGCAAAACACCAACACAGAATCTAAAATCAGATTTACCAACAGAAAACACTAACTGCAAGAAAATAACAAAGGGATGTTTTTATAAGTAATAAAAGGAAAAATATGTTCAAGCCAAACTGTTTTCAGATATGTCAACATAATTAAAAAAAAAAAATTCTCCTGCATGGAAAGTCTTGAGAGGATTGCCATGCAAAGACTCAAATGGACAATAGTTTTAGGTAAAGTAGAAGGAGAGAAAAATCCAAGGAATGCTGCAAAAGTTATCTGATTAAAGGTGATTAAATAGCTTACTTTATTGTAGCTGTTTATTTAAGACCAAATAAAAAGAAGAAATATATCTACAATACTCCAGAATTAGAAGTCTGGAAAAAAATTACATGATGGGCATTGTTGTAGAGGAAAATTAAAGATTTTAAGAATTGCTAATTTTTTGTCTTAAAAGGGAGGATTAGTTTTTTTTTCTTTTTTTGAAAGGAGAAACTGTTAAAAAGAAACAGAAATGGGAAACAAAAATAAGGTTGGAGAAACACACCCAAGTGTATCCGTAATAATGATGACAGATTAGACTCACAAATTTAAATTCCAGTATTTAAAAATCCATATATATATATATATATATATATATATATTATTTATGAGACACATCAATTTTATTTGTATCCAATATAGAACAACAGGAATAAGATTTAGTCTTCCATCTGAAATAACTAAAAAAATGACACATATGAAAAAGAATGGGTTTTAAAACATTGGCCTTAAACAACAAAGGACAATGATTTCTGGCAGGTAGGGAAAAAATGAGGTAGGTTCTATGATTGCTCCAAATTTGAAAGAATTTCCAGATGATAAGGCAGGTAAGAAATCAATGGACTCCCTGATTTGAGGAGATTGAGCTTAGAATTCAAGGAGAAGAATGCAGTTAAATTTCACAGGGCAGCTAAGGGAGTCTGGCTGTCTTGGGGGAGTCTTCATCTTGGAGTTGAGTTTGAGTCCCACCTTGGGGATAAGGTTTATTTATTTAAAAAAAAAAAAAATTCACAAGGTAGCTAGAGTACCAGAAAAGAGACAGTGACACAAATATAAAAACTCTGGACAACTACAGAGAATCCTCCTCTGATATTCACCAAGTACTGATCAGGGCATCCATTTAAGAAAACTACCTCACTCTATAGTAATTGAAGAGCACACAAAATGATTAAAGAAAACTGGACCCAACATTCATGAAGGTTGGGGAATAATGTGTCTTATTCGCAGCCACACTGGAAAACTACACAAATCACAAGGCTCAGGTATAGGGCCTAGTCTTGGTACTGGGAATATTTAGATCACAAATGGCTCAAGTCTTGCATAACAAATCTTAAAAGCAGGACACCAAAGGATCAAACTGTTTCTAAGTGACTTAATTTTATCTCACAAGAAGCTCAGAAATATTTTTAGAATGCAATACCACCACTTCACAAGATAAAATTCATCTTGCCTGATAGCTAATAAAAAATTACTAGATATAAAAAGAGTAGGAAAAACACATCCCATAGAAGAAAAATCATGTGATCAAAACTAATCAATCAATCAATGAGAACTGACAAAGATGTTGTAATTAGCAGACAAGGACATTAAATACTTATAACTCTATTCTATATGTTAAAGTAGGTAGAAGAAAGATTGAATATGATAGTAAGAAAGTTGGGAGATATAACAGAAAACCAAAGAGAATTTCTGCAGATGAAAAATACAATGTAAAGACTGAAAAAATACACTAAGTGGTATTAACTGCAGGAAAAAAATATAGTGAATTTATAGATACAGCCATAAAAACTATACAAATGAAATAAGTAGAAAAAAGATTTCAAAAGAAAACGAAAGGCGTATCAGTTGGCTCTGGGACAATTTCATATGACCTAGTTTATAGATAATTGGAGTTTCCAAATGGAGAAGGAAGAAATAGCTGAAGTAGTAATGGTCAAAAACTTTCCAAATTTGATGAAGGCCATGAACCTGCAGACAAAAAAAAAAAAAAAAAAAACACACAAAACTGTTTGAGAGAACACAATTTAGTTCATAACCCTTTTCAACCTGTATATTTTAAATTCATTTTGTAACCTATCAGTAGGAAATCTGTTTTGAAAAAGCACAGTGAAATTGTTCATATAACTTCAGGTTATCCATTTAGGTTTTTCAAATTTTCATACTGCCCTTGGAGATAATTGTACGTCTCCATTGACTCTTACCAGGGTCTACAGAGCAAGCAAGTTTGTATGCTTGCTTCTTTCCTCTTGATGCACCCTTCACTTCACAAAACCAATAGAAAGATGTACATCAAGTTCTAAGTACAGTGCCTAAAACATGTCTTGGCAGGTAGCAGGCTACCAGGAAATGAGACATATTTTCTTTCTTTCTTTATTTTTTTTTGAAGATTTTATTTATTTACTTAGGAAAGAGAGAGAGAGCAAGAGAGCATGGGAGGGGAGCAGAGGAAGAAGCAGACTCCACAATAAGCTGGGAGTGGGACGCCGGGCTCAGTCCAAGGTCCCTGAGATCATGACCTGAGCCAAAGGCAGACACTTAACTGACTGAGCCACGCAGACACCCCTGAGATGTATTTTCTGTGACAATATGTCTCTCTCTCATTCCAGGCTATAAAATAAGGACTTATTTTGACTACATATTTATAAATATGTAGAGTAGCCATTTGTGAGAGTAGCATATACTTTTTTTTTTTCCCTCCTCTATGAAAGTTTGTAATTTGTCTTGACTTGTCGTCCTTATTTCAATTAAGGGTTATGTCCCTCTTTCTCTTATATAAGTAAGATTGGTGTGTTTATTTATTGCATTAATTTTTTATTGCTGTTGTAACAAATTACCACAAACTCAGCGGCTTCAAACAACAAAGTTCTTACCTTGCTGTTCTATAGGTTAGAAGACTGACATGGTTCCCACCGGGCTACATTCGAGGTTTTGACAGGACAATGTTCCTTTCTGGAGGCTATGGGGTGAATCATTTCCTTTCTTTTCTCCAGCTTCTAGGGGATGCCAGCATTCCACCTTCACAGCTGGCAAGGGCGAACACAGGGTGTCCTTTTCACATCACACCACTTTCGCCTTTCGCCTGTCTTCCCATCTCTTCCTCTGACTGATTCTCTCTTCCACTTTTTAAGACTCTCGTGATACCCAGACGATCCAGGATAATCTCTCTATTTTAAGGTTAGTCAGTTAAAAATCTTAATTCTATCCTATTTTTTCCTTGCCATGTAGCTTAATATATATATTCACATGTTCCAAGGATTAGGATGGGGACATCCCGGGGAGGGGGAAGGGAAGAAGAGGCATTTTTCTGCCTACCATTTCTTTTCATAACACCAGTTTTTGTTCTACTGTCCATATTTATTGCCCTGTTTTCATTTTCCTATATTTGTACAAAATGAGTTCACCTCACCATACTTGTCATAAGTCATATCTTAACCATTTCATGTATGTGCAAGCATCTGAGTTCATACATGCTGAAATAGAAATTATTTTATTTTCCTATTACGACTCTAAAATTTTATAGTTAGGACTTCTTTCCTTCCTTCCTAACCTCCCTCCTTCACTCCTTCCCTCCTTTTTTCCTTTTTTGAAATTATACATATTACTAGGTCACATTATCTATGAACTTCATTTCAGAATCAGAGAGAGAGTAACAAAATAATTACAACAAGAAGGGAGGGTTGTTACCATCAGATTGAGAGCCACTGTGTTAGAAGTAGAAAGTTGAGTCACTTATGGTTTGTGTCCCTCCCAATCCCATCTTGTTTCATTTATTCTTCTCCTACCCACTTAAGCCCCCATGTTGCATCACCACTTCCTCATATCAGGGAGATCATATGATAGTTGTCTTTCTCTGCTTGACTTATTTCGCTAAGCATGATATGCTCTAGTTCTATGACTCTTAATCTCACAAAACAAACTGAGGGTTGCTGGGGGGAGGGGGTTTGGGAGAAGGGGGTGGGATTATGGACATTGGGGAGGGTATGTGCTTTGGTGAGTGCTGTGAAGTGTGTAAACCTGGTGATTCACAGACCTGTACCCCTGGGGATAAAAATATATGTTTATAAAAAATAAAAAAATTTTATTAAAAAAAAAAGAATAAAAAACAGTGTATCAGAAAAAAAAAAAAGAAGTAGAAAGTTGATTCTGAACAATATATTGAAACCTTTTCAAGACTAATTAAAGTGCCCCTATCCAAAACAAAACAAAACACCACCAAAACAAAACAAAACAACAAGACAAAACCAAAACTAACAAACAAAAAAACCCCAAACAAACATAAAACCAACATAAAAATATCACCCACCCAATACACACCTCCAAATACTTTGGATATTCAAGCAGACCTAGAGCTACGAAGCAGCGAAGATATGGACCTTGGTTTATTATTTATTTCAGTTTTATAAAGAACCTCTGCTTGCAGACCTGTAACTAGAGTAGAAATAGAGCTTATCTAATATATTTGTTAAAGGCTTCACAAAGTAATAGCAGAAACTAAGCAAATTAACTGAAAAGCTCAAACCAAAAATGGGCTCGTTTAAGAAAATTGTTTAGATAAAAACTTTACTCCATTATTTCCTTTAATGCTCACATTGTCTCTGTGTGATTAGAACTTTCATTATTTTACAAAGGAAGGAAATCAAAGGACATTAGGAAAGTAAACAACTCTCAAGATGACAGACTACATAAATCACAAATCCAGTAAATGAACTATGATTGTTTAATACTAGTTTGCCCAATTCATTCATTCATTCATTCATTCATTCATTCACAAAATATCTGAGTACTTAATATATGTCAAGCAGAGAGCTGGGTGTTGAGAATGCAATGGTCAACAAGACAGTGAAGGCGCTTGACCTTTGGGAACATAAAGTCTACTGAGGGGAATAGATATAAGCAAGGTAATAGATTAAGTAGTTAACAATTCAATGATAAACACTGGTTTGTAAGTGATCAATCACTGAATTCTATTTCTGAAACCAATATTGCACTGTATGTTAAATAACAAAAATTTAAAAAGAAAAGTAGTTAGCAATTCATAAAAATTTTGATTAAAGAACACAAGGAACCCTTGTAGGGAAGAAAGATATTCCAAGTAGAAAGTTCAGGGAAAGAGGGGCACCTCACTGGCTCAGTTGGTAGAGCATGTGACTCTTGATCTCAGGGTTGTAAGTTTGATTTGGCTTTAGAGGCATATTTTATTTAAAAATGAAATTTTTAGGGACGTCTGGGTGGCTCAGTCGCTTAGGTGTCCAACTCTTGGTTTCAGCTCAGGTCATGATATTGTGGGTCATGAGGTCAAGCCCCAGATTGGGCTCTGTGCTTGGCTTAGAGTCTGTCTGAGTTTCTCTCTCCCTCTCTCTCTGTCCTCTCTCTTTCTCTCACTCTAAAAATAAATAAATAAATAAATAAAATGAAGAAAAAATGAAAATCTTTAAAAAGAATAAGAAAGAAAGTTCAGGGAAAGTGTCTCTGAGTTGGTGCCACTTAAACTAAGTCTTTAGGAAGACAAAGAGGGGGGCAGGGAGAGAGTATAGGGGCACCTATAGCCTCCTGGTCCCTCACACAAACCAATGCAAGGATGAATCCCATGTGGTTTGTAAGACTGGAGAGGTCATATAGGTAAAGCAATTTTTTTGGAATATAATTTGAATATACATTTAAAATACATTTTAAATTTGCTTGGATATTTTACTTTGTTTTCTTGCAGGCTTATAAAAATATTCTTGCATATGTGAAATAAGCTACTTCAAAAAGCAAATAAATCTTTTCCTTTCTTAAGGGTAAGGAGGACACGGGATCCCAGGTTTGTTGATGTTTTTTCTTTTCTTTTTCTCTCCTCTGGGCTATAAGTTACAATGCTCCATTTGGGATTTTTTTCCTCTACTCTGCAGGCAGTCACTGATAGAGATCTTTCCTGGAATAGTAATAGGAAAAAAATGTACAGCAAAGCTGACGCACCACATTCTGAGTTGTATTGGAGGTGCAATCATAACTTTCAATTAAAAAAAAAAAAGTTTGTTTTGGTAAGATAATATCTTTCCAGCTGTCCTAACAGATACCAGTAAGAAATGCCCGCTGTGGACAGAATGGTGGTGGGAGACCATCCCACATCCCCAGGGGTGTGCCTTTGGGGTGGAATCCTAGAGCATTCAAGCTGAGGGGTAGTGAGATTGCTGCTACACCAGTCAAACCTGCTCTGTGGGACTATGCCAGGCTAGCTTTCTATTTGTGCTTTTGCTTTCCTTTAAATCGCTTTTCAGTTTCTGTTTCTGAAGTCTGGAAGCAGCAGGCAGGTAACTTTGGTAGAACATTTCTTGGCGAGTTTCTAGTTGTTTTTATTGTTCATTTAGAGTGTGGGGGTGATTAATAATGAAGAGACTAGTACCCTAGGTTAAGACTGGGCAAATTTCCATTTGTAGGTCTGCCAACTCTCCACATTCCTGGAAAAATGGAGAGTTAAGCCAATTGCCCAGGTAGTTGAGGCAAAAATGTATAAATAGAGGATGATTAGGTGCTTCCTCCTCCTCCTTCTTGTGTCTTTGAGGTAACTGCCACAATGTTCTGCATTAGTCTGGCTGTGGAAACCTGAGCTTCTCATGGCTTAAGGTGACTTGTATTGTGAGACCAGACTCTGTCCAGCTCAGTAGGCTGTGACTTCATTTTATGTGGCAAAAGAATGTGTATACACGTGCACACACACACACACACACACACACATTTTAAATATCTCTGAGAGTGCTTTTATTGTTTTTTTAGAGACTGGGGGAGGGGCAGAGAGAAAGGGAGAGAGAATCTTAAGCAGGATCCATGCCCAGCACAGAGCCTGACACAGGGCTTGATCTCACAACCCTGAGATCATGACCTGAGCTGAAATCAAGAGTCTGAGACTTAACCACCTGAGCCACCCTGGGGTTCCTATGGCAAAAGGAATATATAATGTTTCCTAGGATATGTAGATAGACATGATCTAATTCCTGGTATAAAACTTACCCCTATAGCTTTGTTTCTTTTGCTTTTTTATGTTCTTAAATCTCCAACATTATTTGGCATGATTTATTTAGTTCTATTAAAAATTCTCCAGGTTTTGGAGGGCCTACCTGGCTTAGTTGGTTAAACATCTGCCTTTTTCTCAGGTCATGATCCCAGGGTCCTGGGATCAAGACCTGCATTGTCTGGCTCCTTGCTCAGCGAGGAGCCTGCTTCTCCCTCTGGCTCTCCTCCTGCTTGTGCACTAGCATTCTCTCTCTTTCTTTCTTTTACAAATAAATAAATAAAATCTTAAAAAAAATTCTCCAGGTTCAGATCACATGATCATTTGCAGTTAACTGTGAGTTGTATTCAAGTGACTTTTTATCCCCTTCCCTTCTTCCTGCCTTTCTTCTTTCCACATTTATTTAGTATATATAATATTCCAGGTACTGTTACATATGAGAGAAACAAAGCCAAACAATAATCCATATCTTAGTAAACTCAGATTACAGTTGTTGGGGGATATGGACAAGTAAATTAATAATTATAGTAAGCTGTGGATGAATATTTAGATAGAAGCTGCTGGAAAACAATACATGAAAATATGAGAGTACTCAATAATGCACTCATGCATGGAGAAAATACACAAAAACAAACAAAAAATAGTAAAGCTCCCTAGAAAGGAAAATCCAGATTATTGACCCAGATGCATATCATAAGATTTGGTTGTTTTAGTTTTATAAGATGTGAACCTGATATATAATTATTAATGATCCAGGAAAATAGATTGACTGGATAAAAGAAGTTTAATCTCTCCGCTTTCACTGAATTATAAACTCCATTATTGTATGGGATATATTTATTTCTTCTTTGGAATAATCTATATTTCATGACATGTAACAGATGCTTAATTAAAATGTTTGGAGGAAAGAAGTACCACAACTCTAAAAAATAGTGATGCTTTTTATGAAGAAAAAGTATTTATGAGACATATTATATACCTCTCTGTATTAGTAAGGACAACACTGAATATAACTTATCATTTCTTGAGAATCCAGTGTCACTATTATGAATAATAACTATTTAATTGAAATTTTGAAATTTAGGTGTGCATGCAGATAGAGATATAGGATGTAGGAAAAAAGGGATGTAACAGGACATGGAATATTATATATACTAAATAAATGTGGAAAGAAGAAAGGCAGGATGTGAGGAAGTACATCACATTTTCTTTCTTGAAAAGATCCCTAGATTGCTGAATGATTGCTTTTAGTTTATTTTCATAGATTGTTTTCTTTCTCACCTATGTAGAAGAAAACCAATGTATTGCTTGGCCCTGAGGGAAATATAATATGGCTTTTTTTTTTTTTTCCAATTTGTTGTTGTTGCTGTTTTGTTTTTGGAGCCCAACATAGAGCTTGAACTCACAACCCTGAAATTAAGACCTGAGCTGAGATCAAGAGTGGAATGTTTAACTGACCGAGCCACCCAGGCACACTTCCAATGTGAATCATGGAATAAAAATACACTGTTTCCTCTCTAATGATTTCCTTACCCTCCAGAAAATTCTTCACTCTCATTGCCAGCTGATTTCTCAGCACACAAATCATTATCTTTTTTTCTTAACCCGTCACTACTAACATGCAAACTAATATATTTTTCCCCATGTTTATGTTAATATTTATAGAACACCCACTATGTATCAGGCATTGTTCTAGGAGTTCAAGATACATCAAGAAACAAAACAGTCAGAATCCCTATCTTTATTGGGTATGTAATCTGTAATATGTATAACTTAATCTCTCAGTTTTAAGGATTTATGTTAGTGTAATTGGGACAAGAACACCTATTATTTAAAGATTTTATAATATTTCACAGCTGACAATGCTCTTTGAAGAATATAATTTTATTAGAATCTTACAGATAAGATATGTGAATAGGTGTTAATATTATTTATTTTTTCTGCAATGTACAAATGCAGAAGTTGGGCTTTAACAAAGTTAATGGCTTCTCAAGGTCACAGGGTCACATAGGTGTAAGTAGCTGAGCTGCTTGAATCTCGAATTTTTAAATATTATAAAACTGAATACCTTTTAATTTAGAAATAATTTTATATTCATTATTTAATGTGCTCTTCACAAAGCTCTATGTGGTACTTATTGATTCCTCTCAAATTTTGGTACCTGAGAGTGTGGAATTGGGTTATTTGTCCAAGGTCATCTAGCTGGTAATAGCTGAATGATTCCTTTAGTTTATTTTCATAGATTTGTTTTCTTTCTCACCTATGTAGAAGAAAACCAATGTATTGCTTGGCCCTGAGGGAAATATAATATGGTAATAGCTGGTAATGGTAGAACTGGGAATCCAACCATGTTCATTAAAAAAATATAATAATCCCTTTCTATTAAACACCAGACAAATATTTTCTTTAATTTCTTTATATTCTTTTAGGCAAATGTAACCCTAAAAGTTCATCATAAATATGACAGAAAGTTTTAAATTCTTTATAGATTAATATCCCATTAAATTGATTTTTGAATAACAGTTCATACTCTGAATAACATTCAGGTATACAGTTTGAATAATGAAGTGACAGTGGCAGGCAGCAAAACCACAAAAACATTATGCAATACATTCTGCTTTTCAGAGTGTATTCTATGATTTTCTTAGGTGAACCTATCATTCAGACAAGGCTTTTAAAAAAGTACGTTGTTGATGCCAAAATAAGGTTAAAGCAACCAGAAAAAAGAAAAACAAAATAAAACAAAAGAGAAAACATCCAGAAAATCAAAACATAAGTCTGGCCTCTTATCCATTAATATGTACCTATATGTACATATATATACATATATGTACCTATGGCCCATTATCCATTAATATGTACCTATAACTATAGAGATAAAAATGTACATTCTTTGAAAAATTTTAATTGATGTATAGTAGGCATATAATTAGTTTCAGGTGAATAGCATAGTGATTCAACAATTATATACATTATGAAATGTTCACCATGGTAAATGTAGCTACCATCTGTCACCATATAAAATTCTTATAATATTATTGAGTATATTCCCTGTGCTGTGCTGTATTTTTCATCCCAAATGTACATATGTATATTATTTTTGATGGATGGGATTTCTAATAGTGCAGTTTTTATTACATAAAAGAGAGCAAGATTGATATATGCAAAAGCTGTTAAGGTACCCCTTTCCTCCCTCCCTCCCTTCCTTCCTTTTGAGAGAGAGAGAGAGAGAGAGAGAATGCAACTGAAGTTGAGAGGGGTAGAGGGGGACAGAGAGAGAGAGAAAGAAAGAACCTTAAACAGGCTCCAAACTCAGCACAGAGCCCAGCTCAGAGCTAGATCTCACGACCCTGAGCCAAAATCAAAAGTCCGACTCTTAACCAACTGAGCCACCCAGGTGCCCTGGGATCCTCTTTCTTCTTCAGCTCAGTGGTTTGACATTATTACTGTTTGGTAAACAGGAGTAAATGGGACCACAATTTTACCTGCTTGGTGGAAGTATTCTAGGAGACTGTATTAATAAACAAGTTCTATAACACCACATAATTTTCGTGCAGCTTTATTTTTTGATGACTTATTTTCCTTGGACACACTTGGCCCTTAGGTTTCGTGTCCCATTGTGAAGTATGAAACCTGCTTATTGAGAGGCACATAAAGAGCTTCTGCACTTTTGTTAATAGGAAACACTTTGTTTCTATGAAACTATTTGTTATCCTTCTTTTATATACATGAATGCCGCCTTGGTTGCCCTGGATATCATTATGATTTCCTTTGCCAGTAGATACTCCAGTGGAGGGCCCCTTGCTCAATACTGGTTAGGAGTAACCTCAAAATTTCAGCCCATCTAATATGGCAATGCCCTTGAGGCTTGTCTGGTCAGTAGGACACAGATTGCCTTCCTCCATGCATAGCCTAAACCATCTGTTGAAACATAACTATTTTATACTTTGTTCTAAGAAGCTATTGAGGCCTTCAGGGTAAGAATAAAGTAGTTATTTAGTTTTTGTTGGTAAATATAGAGCATATCCAGATAAGATAAGTTTGGTTAAGGTGAAATTTTGTAAGTGGGTTGGGAGTAAACTGCCTAACTGGTGCTGCTCACTCTTTGCCCCAAACTCTGTTATGATAGGTAAATTCTATTCAGTTCAGACATCTGTTTGTAAGAATATGTTAGAATGCTTCTTTTCCTTGAGATTTTATGATGTTGATCAAAGAATTATTAAGAATGACTCTCTACATTCTATCTAGAGTGGAGACTGCGTTCACATTCTGTATAGATTAGTACAGATTAGTCTAATTCCTGGACCATGGAATTAATTTCTCCAAGTCATTGTTCTGGATATTTTGTATCTTTTCACCCTTTTGTTGATTTACCCTGGTTCTACTATCTGAAATTGATACTTTGTTTCAGAACACTTACAATTACTAATAAGATCTTGGTGCTTGCATGTAAACATAGACAAAGTCCACTTTATTTATTTTTTTGAGAGAGAAAGTGAGAGAGCACAAGCAAAGAAGGAGAGTGAGAGGGAGAGGGAGAAGCAGGCTCCCTGCTGAACAGGGAACCCAACAACATGTGGGCTCAATCCCAGTACCCCAGGATCCTGAACCAGGATCATGACCAGCCACTTTACAGACTGAGCCACCTACGCGTCCCCAAAGCTCACTTTAAATATAATGTTTATCAGAGGATTTCTATGGAGACTTTCCATTCTCCCAATATGCTTGCTGCTTGATTTAATTACTACTTATTGTCTTTTCCTTCCCCTATTTGTACATATTTAGGTAGAGGTAGAGGAAGAGGGTTTTTGTTTCTGTTTTTTTCTCTTTTGACGTGTGTGTGTATGTGCGTGTGTGTGTGTGTGTGTATGTTTTTATATTTTTAAAGTTATGAGAAGCCCATCTCCAAATGGCTTAAAAATTAAAAGTGGTTAATCCACTCACATAGTTGATAGTTTTAGTAGGAGTGTAGGCTTCAGGTTCTGTCCAGTGAAAAATCCAGCTCTAGTTTTCTGTTATTTTCTTGGCTCTAGTTTCTTGCAATTTTAGGTTTGCCTTCTGTCTGGCTTGTCTTATGATTATTAATGGCTGCCAGCAGCTTCTGGGATGACCTGTTTCTTCATTCAGGTTTATAGAAAAGAATGAAACCATTGCTTTCCAAATCATTGAAGTTCTCCTCTGAATAAACCATGGATGCTCAGAGGAAATAAATTTAACCTAACTGATTTATTCTAATCAGGGCTCATCCTTGGAGAAAGTCAGTTGCACCAGAAATGCATGGTTTCTGTATAACAGAGAATGACAGATACTTGTTGGGAAGTAATCCAAATGCCAAACACACTGCATGAACTTAAACTGTAAAGTTGTTTATATTTTCTTTGTTGTTTGTTTTGCTACTAACACTGGAGCAAAGGTTAGAGGAAGGTTTTCGGGATCTTTTTCATAAGAAAATTATATTCTTAATGGTAACCAAGATGTTTTCCTTTACCTAAGTACTGAGACACAGTGTGGTCAACTGCTTTCTGCAGCATTTGATAAGGTGTAACGAAGAAGGTTCCAAAATACGCGCACACACCCTTCCCAGTTGTGGCAGGTATCTCCTGAGAATCTTTAGAAACACAAAGACTAAAACAGAAATTCCAAGATTGGGACAAATCTGAGTTTTAACAAATACTGCAGCTGATTCTAATCAAGTTAAAGTTTGAGAAACATTGGCTCAAGAATTACTTCCACTGTCATTATCCTGTAGTTTCCACCTGTACTTGATAGGATCATTTACTTTCATTTAATTCCTACTTGAGATTGGGGTGTATCAGACAACCAAATCTCAAATAAATTATTTTTTTTGTTATATTGTGGTACATACCAATAAAATTTTGATTCAACCAATATTATACAGCCAATTTTGCTATCATGGTTATGTTTTAAAATGTGGATTTGTTCCAATGCCATTGATTTATTAAAAAACAAGTTTAGGGGCACCTGGCTGGCTCAGTTCTCTTGATTTTGGGATTGTAAATTCCATCCCCACACTGGATGGAAAGATTTCTTAAAAATAAAATCTTAAGAAAAAAGGAAAAAGTTCAGCATGAGACAAATTTCGCATTTGCTTATACATGATTTCATCTGCTAAAAAAATTAGACGAAAGCAGATATGGAAATTAATAAAGGGAAATCTCACTAAAATGTCAGGACGTTTCGCAGGGGGAGCTCTCAAGTCCTACTACTCAGAGTCAATTGTAAACCCAACAGGGAGAGACAGACCTTGCCAGCCAGTACAGCTTTGCTATCCCCACAGGCGGAAAAAATGTTTTCCTCCTCCCCTGGCAATAACCCAGCCAATGAGAGACAGTCACAATCCAGCCAATGAGAACCATTATACCTCAACTCGCAGTTTACTGCAAGGAACTTTTTGTTGGTAACAGCGCTCTCCCAACCCCAGACTTCCCACTTTCCTCTATAAAAGAGCATTCCTCCCCTTTGTTTGGTGAACATGCCTGTGGTTTTTGCCATAGCTTGCTTGTCCTGGATTATAATTACTGCTATTCCCCAATAAGCCAATTTTTGCTGATAAAATGGCCATTTTGTTTTCAATGTTAGCTCAAGAAACAGCACACAGGGAGCGCCTGGGTGGCTCAGTGGGTTAAGCCTCTGCCTTGGGCTCAGGTCATGATCCCAGAGTCCCGGGATCAAGCCCCGCATTGGGTTCCCTGCTCAGCAGGGAGCCTGATTCATTCTCTCTCTCTCTCTCTCTCTCTCTGTCTCTCTCTACCTACTTGTGATCTCTGTCTGTCAAATACATAAATAAAATATTAAAAAAAAGAAAAAGAAATAGCACACAGTTCAGCTGAGCCTTGTAGAACACACAAAATGTATACACAATCAGCAACCCACCCTGATCCACATCTGGTGTTACAACTTCCCATTGATTCAGAAAACCTTCCTTGCAACGTTTCACAATAACTCAAAAGCCGCAGCCCTTCCACAAACAAACCTCAGGCCGTTTTTTTAGGTAAAGGGCCAGTGTCTACTGTACTATATATGTATTTCTTATCTATTTAACAAGTATAAAACTGTGTGACCATTTTTACTAGGTTCTTTTCTATCCTTTTTTTTTTTTTTTAATTTTAGTGTTCTACTTGACAAATTTTTTTTTTTTTGACAAATTTTTTGAGTATCATGCCCCAGTTGCATTATTTTCCAGAGTGTGGAGATTTTTAGAAACACAGATGTTGCATTAAAGCAGAACTGAGTGTAATTTGAACAAAATTTACCAGCTAGGAATGGTTGCAATCCTTGTTTCAGGGTACATTTTTTTGTTTTATAATCATAATTATTTTGTTTCCTTATTAAGGCTCACAAAACCAATTGAAAGTTTTCACCGTCAGAGAGTAACAGCCTTAAAAATATTTACCTCTTTTTATATTGATATATTTTGTTTGACTCTAAAACTGCAGGTTTTAGATACTAAACTATATTACTCTATATTAGAAAACATTCCAAAAACATTGTGTTCTCCTTAGTTTCATCTCTTTTTGATAAACAGTTATCATTATAATATGCAAATACCTGAAAATGCTCAAATTATTCTTATCTTTTTAGAATAAAGATTTATTGATAAGATCCAGAAGATATTTAAAGAATATTAGGAGTTTAACATTAGGAAGATTTAATAGCAAAGGCTGTTATTACTATCATTATTACTATTATTATTTCCTTGAATATATATTTCTTTTTGTTATTTACCCTTTCCAAAAGATTTTTATTCCTTTTTAAAAATATTTTATTTATTTATTTGACAGATCACAAGTAGGCAGAGAGAGAGGAGGAAGCAGGCTCCCTGCTGAGCAGAGAACACAATGTGGGGCTCAATTCCAGGACCCTGGGATCATGACCTGAGCTGAAGGCAGAGGCTTTAACCCACTGAGCCACCCAGGCGCCCCAAGATTTTTATTCTTATATGTTTAATCAAGTCCTTAAGGAATGCAAAAAATATGCTTGTCAACTATAGTCATCTGTTACTGTATGAAGGAGGAAAGTTCTTTGGTAATTAGCTGTGTATATGGTATGTGCTATTAAAACAATTAGTTTAAATGTTGTACAAAAGTGACTCTGGATTTATTTGTTTTTCAGTGTGTGCCTCACCCTGTCTTTCCCCCCAACCCACTGATGCCAGAGAAGTATAATTTTTGGAGTAATGAGAGCTCAGTGAGAAATAATGGCACCTGATGGCCCTTTAAAGCATTTAGCAATTAAAGTTGGGTTGTCCAAAATGTACTTACCCCAAACAGAAATACAGCGAAACTGCTAAGCTTTATCTTTATAATTAGTCATTGCTTATGATTTTGGTTTCTGCATATCCTCTGTTTTCTAGATCAGTATTAACTGTCTTAGATTACAATCTGTCTTGATCTAGACTCTATTGCCTAAATTGGTCTGTCAATTAAATGCTTTGTGATTATGATGAAAAGCATCATTGTAACTCTTAGAACAGAGGCCTATGAACAAAGCTGTACCCCATGGAGAGCAGGTTCCATCACCGAACCATGGCCGTGTACAGTCTATATAAGGATAGGGCTGACATCACTCAGTGCAGAACAATCACTTACATGTATCTTTCAGTACAGACTACCAGGTCTGTGTGTGTATATCTATGTATTCACTTCTTATTTTATGACAAGAGAATAAGATTTAAATTGGGTTTTACAGGATGATCCATTAATATATTTGTCAACTGGGAAAATTTTGATGTCTATTTTGATTTTCTATGGTTTGATCTCTTAAATCTGTTGTCTTTATTCTCACTAGTGATGCACAATAGGTATTGAGGCATTTACATCTATAAATATATCTTAAAATATCATAGTTTATACTTTGTACAATGAAAAAGTCCCATGCATTAGTCTCAATAGCTTCCATTAATATTTGCTCAGAATCTAATAAATCATTAGACACCAGGGTCCAATATTACCAACAAAATAGTCTTTTCTTTCTTTCTTTCTTTAAGATTTTATTTACGGGTACCTGGGTGGCTCAGTTGGTTAAGTGTCTGCCTTCGGCTCAGGTCATGATCCCAGAGTCTTGGGATCGAGTCCCGCATCAGGCTCTCTGCTCAGCGGGTACCTGTTTCTCCCTCTCCTTCTGCCTGCTGCTCTGCCTACTTGTGATATCTCTCTCTTTCTCTGTGTCAATTAAATAAAAAAGAGATTTTATTTATTTAGTTGACACAGAGAAAGAGAGAGAGAGCATAAGCAAGAGGAGCTGCAGAGGGAGAGGGAAAAGCAGGCTCTCTGCTGAGCAGAGACCCCAGCGCATGGGTCTTGATCCTGGAATCATGACATGAGCTGAAGGCCGGCTCTTAACTGACTGAGCCACCCAGGTGCCACCAAATTACCCTTTTCCAAAATAAAACTAACAGTATTTATAAAGATGTTCACATTTAAAAAGTAAGTCATACACAATTATATAAATCAGGTCAATGGGCCAGAGTCAGTTCCTAAAAATCACAAATTTGTGACTTCTTCTTTAAACAGTGTATAAAAACCTCCAAGGAAACATCAAGTCGTTAACTTCCTTATTTTTGAAAGATTTTTTTATTCACTGAGCTTGTAGTCTTCTACTTGTCACTAAATACCAACTGGGCTTTAAAAAAGGAAAGGGGAAAAAAAAGCAACAACCCATACACAAAGGTCAATCATGCATGTAAACTTTTGGCATTGTATAATGAAGTACCCTTAAACTCTTGGTGAATAAACATCTTGAATGCCAAGTGGATTTTCAGGGGACACACACACTGACTTTCCTAAAGATCTAAAGCCAGTTTTCAAATTCCAAGTTATTCTTTCATAATGTACAAAACCCTTTAGTCTTCAACGGAAAGTTCCTATTTTAATCAAAAAACAAAAAACAAAAACCTTGAAGTTTGAAAATAAAAGCTTGTATTTTAGAGAGTTGATGAGGAAAGAACCTGTGAATTGCTGCTGTATAAATATAAGCTGCCAGAGGCCCGCCTGGCTGACTTAGTCCAAAGAGCGTGCAATTTGTGATCTTGGGTTTGTAAGTTCGAACCTCACGCTGGGTGTAGAAGTTTCTTAAAAATAAACAAGTAACTTCAAAAATAGATACATATAAACTGTTGGGGATAAAATAAGAATTTTAAAAGACAACAACATTCTGACATCTCAAGGTTATGTTGCCTTGATGAGTGTATGTTTTGCAGGAAGTCTTAGTTTTCTGGTTCTGACTTGTTCACTGACTCAAGATTAGACCTTGGGTGGATCATTTCATTTCTCAGGTCCTTGTTTCTTTTCTATCAAAAGAAGAGGTTTGGGGACGCCTGGGTGGCTCAGTTGGTTAAGCAGCTGCCTTCGGCTCAGGTCATGATCCCGGCGTCCTGGGATCGAGTCCCACATCGGGCTCCTTGCTCCATGGGGAGCCTGCTTCTCCCTCTGACTCTGCCTGCCACTCTGTCTGCCTGTGCTCGCTCTCGCTTTCTCTCTCTGACTAAATAAATTAAAAAAAAAAAAAAGAAGAGGTTTGTCTGCAGAATCTTAAGGTCCTTCAGTTTCCAAAATGTTTGTAAAATTATCATTCAGACATCATGATATTATTTTTTAAAACTATCTGTTTACAGGAAGAGATTTGGAATGCATACTGCATAGGGAGCTACTGGGTTGAGAGAAGCTAAAACAATTTCACAGGCATTGCGGAAAGGCTTGTTGTTCTGAACAGACCACGACTGGAAAGGGGTGTGTAATTTCTCACTTAAAACCGGTTTATTTGCCTCAAATACTAATGGAGGAAAGAGTACACGAATGTCTATTGTTAAAACAAAATTAGATATAATTTATCATACTAGATCTGTAGATAACATGGACCATTACCTATATATTACTTGTTAGATTTAATGCCTTCTAGCGCTCAAGTAATTGTATTGAACTTCTCATTTGTGTATGTTGTTTATCTTGAGTAAAGTTTGTTTCAAAGATCAGTGCCCCTGAGTTAGTCAGGAAAAGGTCAAAGCTCTTAAATCTGTCTGATGTACATCAGCTAAAAGCCTCAGAACTAGTGACACCTCTTGTTAGAGCTTTTCAGTTGCAAGGTAGGAAGAGAGAGAAGAACCATAAGGCAGGTATTTTTCTATCGTAGGTCAATTTAGTGATTGTGAGACTAGTAAGCCATTAATTGAATATAAAAACATTGCAAATACATATTTTTGTGCTTGTTTTAGGGCTGTCTGCCACCTTGACAAAAACGAGGAAAACAATGCATTCCTAGGAGTAGATAAACCTTGCATCTCTGAGTTTCCTGGGCCTCAAATAATTGGCAGCATGACTCTGAAATGCAGACACAGAAAGTCACCTTTGATTTAATGCCTTTTTTTTTGGTCTTTTCATGTTTTTATTTTGGTGCATTTTTTTCCCTGATATTTCAAATATTACTTTGGTGCTAAAAAATCAAGAGGGGAAAATTCAGGCAGAAAAAAAAAAAAAGAAAAATCAGCTCATTACTCCTTTCCCATGTATGATTGGGCTCATGTGATTGGTACCTTGGACTTTGTACTGTCATTTCACTCCTTTCTCTGCAGACATCAATCCTAGGAAATTAAAAGCAAAATTCGGAAGTGTGAGGAAAAGCACCAATTATTATGTATGCACATGGTTTGTGAGGATTCCTAACTATTGATCTGCAGGTAGGTGTCTAGGTTGAAGTAGATTTAAATGTGTAGGTGGCTGTGCTGTAATTTTACATTTATCATAATTAATATCTAAAACAGGAAGGAAAAGACAAATTGTCACAAATTGTAGGAGAGGGGATTGCTTTCTATCTACTTGAGATAAGACATTTAAACCATAGTGAATTCAAAAATCCTTAGGCATTTTCCTCAAAGTTTCCTTCAGTGAAAATTGATATGAATCAAAAATTTCTTATTAAAAAAAAATGGCAGGACCATTGCTCCTAGCAGAGTTATCTGAATGATTTGCTAGGTCAAGCAATCTGTCAACTATTTTCCTCTAGATCAGAGGATTAGTATATCAGGCCAGATTCTTATCCTGTATAAGGTGGAACAAAGTTATTTTTGGAATCTCAGAGTATATGATTTGACACTCCTAAAGGAGACTTTCTGAGACTTCACTTCTAAAAACGAGTGGATATTATAGTAAAATATAATTCTTATGCTTAAGTACAGCTGTAAAATCTAAAATGCAGTTTGAATACATTCAGAGTGAGTCTTCAATGCTTTCTCCATTAAATAAAGAGATTGCAAATTAAAAGTACTCAAAAATTGCAGTTGACATTCAGGAACTCATTAACTTCATTCTTTTCCAAAATCACCATAGCAATTAGTCTAAACTTTAATTGACCAAAATTGTTCATCATTGAAACACTGATTTTTAAGAGACTAATTTTTTTTGGACTTGGACTTACAGTTTTTAGAATTTTAAATCCATTACTCTGAAATGATCAAGCATGTTTGCATTTGCATTTTATTTGTCCAGAGAAGATCCTCTTATGCTGACCTCTTCTGCTTGGTCAGATGTCAGTGAGCATCTTGTGCCAATCAGCTATAGATTGCATGACAATCTCTATTTCCCCAGAAAACAGGGGAAAATGTGTATACTGGAATCTAATTTATTTAGAAATCTTGATAGGATCTTTTTGTTAATTCTTAAATATTTCTTTATGATATAATCTTTATCTTTTTATCTTGTTTAACTTTTTCAGTTTAAGATATGGGTAACCTGGATGGCTCAGTGGGTTAAAGCCTCTGCCTTCGGCTCAGGTCATGATCTCAGGGTACTGGAATCGAGCCCCATATAGGGTTCTCTGCTCCGCAGGGAGCCTGTTTCCTCCTCTCTCTCTCTGCCTGTCTCTCTGCCAACTTGTGATCTCTGTCTGTCAAATAAATAAATAAAATCTTTAAATATATATATATATATACATATATATATATATACATATATGTATATATATATATATAATCACTTCTTTATGAACAGATCAACCACCTTAAAATTGCCAACCTCAACTTCAAACATATGAGCTCTTATAATCCTTCCTTCATGTGCTTAGTTAGTCATTTGGTCATTCAACGGCATCCAGTGCTGACACTGCTAGCAACATGGAGTAAGAAGATGAAAGGGATGTGTTCTATGATTCCAAGTGCTTATAAAAGTCAGGTAAACAAGTAAGTGCATTTAAATGTTAAGAGAACATGGGGCGCCTGGGTGGCTCAGTGGGTTAAGCCTCTGCCTTTGGTTCAGGTCATGATCTCACGGTCCTGGGATGGAGTCCCACATCAGGCTCTCTGCTCAGCAGGGATCCTGCTTCCCTCTCTCTCTCTCTGCCTGCCTCTCTGCCTACTTGTGATCTCTCTCTCTCTCTCTGTGTGTCAAATAAATAAATAAAATCTTTAAAAAGAGAGAGAGAGAGAAAAAGAACAAAGGCAGCAGAATATGCATGTCATGCTTGGGGCCCAAAAGAAGGTATGGTTTATACCATCTGGGAGTGGGGAGGGGAAAGCAGAAAGCTGTGGGTGTAGTTGATGCTTGATCTGAGTGTTCCAAGGTGTTTTTGCCAGATGGTCAATGAATGAAAGTGCTCTCCCTACAGAAGGAGAGCCAGAGGAAAAGGAAAAACCATGAGACTACAGAGTGAATTCAAGAAACAAGTAGCTCAGTCAGGCTAAAGCAGAAAGAAAAACAAGACACAAGGCTGAGGCAGGGCCCAATTTTACATGGATGTTACCAAGACCAAGAGTGTAGATTTCAAACAGCAAAATATAGGTCATGGGAAGAATTAGCAAAGTTAAGCAAGAAAAATAATTATGACATAACGTATTTTTTTCTTTTGAAGAGAACACACCAAATACTGGAAGTTATGGAAATAAAACATTTTAGAATCTAGCTTTTGCTTCTTGTTAACAAAGTCTCCACTCTGGTCCAAGGAAACCAGAGGTGTGGAGGACAGGGAGAGATGTTGCTTTCCTTCCTGGGATGACGAGAAGGGTGGACCATAGAATTCTGGGAATGTGAGGTCCTTAACTCTGCCTTTTTTTACCAATGCTAAATAGATACCTGAGTAAACATAAAATTATATTCAATTAGTTTCTTTAAAAGTCATATGACAAAAACAAAAATTGTAAACTTAAGAAAATAAACCACATAATTGAAACTATATATTTTTGTAGACATACTATATATGACAATAATGGCAAAGGGGACAGGGAACTCTTATTTGATAAAGTACTTACTTTATATTTGGCACCTTATAAAATTAAGTCCAAGTAGATCATGTTCAGTTAATGATGTATCTTGTAATCCCATAAATATCTACCTAAAATAATGCAAAGATATATATTAAAAAAAAAATAGAGGAATTCAAAGGGAAAAACAAGTTCAGTTAGCTTAAAAGAAGACAAGAACAACAACAAAAAAACCCTAGTGAGACAAATAGAAAACAAATAAAAATGTATACTTTGATCTTATTTATTTTTTATTTTAGGCTGAGAATCTGTCTTTTAATAAGAAGGAATTAATTTATATCTAACATGATTATCAATTTTGTTAGGATAAAGTCTTATTAAAAGATACAGATTCTTAGCCTGGATAAAAATGTAAGGCCCAATTTCATTTTCCCATAACAAAAAGCCTGCCCTTAAAATAAACGCACATTGAGGGGCACCTGGGTGGTTTATCTGTTAAGCGTCTGCCTTTGGCTCAGGTCACTGTCTCAGGATCCTGAGATCCAGCCCCACATCAGTCTATTTGCTCAGCAAGTAGACCCTCTAACTCTGCAGCTTCCCATGATTGTTCTTGATCTCTCTCTGTCAAATAAATAAAATCCTAAATAAAAACCCCGAAAACATTGATTGAAATGGAAAAAAGCATACCATGTCATCAGTCAGCATAGAAAATATGGAGTGGCCCTATTAATGCTAGACAAAATAGACTCTGGGACAAAGTGTATTATCAGATATAAAGAGGAACATTTTGTAAAGATAAACTGTAATTAATTAAGGAAATAGACCAGTCATATATACATGCATAATAAAAGACCTTTAAAATTCTTGAGAAAGCACCTGACGGAACCAATAAGAGAAATAGACATATCTAATTATCATACTGTGTTTCACTCATTAAGATAGAACAACTAAACAAAAAAAAAAAGATAGAACAACTAGACAAAAAAAGATCGGAAGATACATAGAAGATCAGAACAATATCAGCTACCTTGGACTAATGGACATCCATAGAATACACCTAGCAACCTTAAAATATACCTTCCTCTTAAGTGCCTCATAGAATATTTGCTAATATAGTTGATGTGCTAGGCCCTAAAATGAGATTGAATAAACTTCAAAATATTGCAATATTCCTGAGTATATTCTCTGACCACAATGAATGTAAATTAGAAATAAGTAACAAGATGTCTAAAAGAGTCTGAAATATTTGGAAATTAACAAATTTTTAATAATAAATGGATCAAGGGTAAAATCATGGAGATTATTAGAAAACATTTTGTAAATGAATGATAATGTAGGTACAATACTCCCTTGGCCTCTCCCTCTAGCTTGTGCACTCTCTCTCACGCTCTGCTGTCTCTTGCAAATAAATAACATCTTTAAAAATAAACAAATATTAAATATTCCAGTTAAAAGATAAAATCTGTCAGATTAGATTAAAAACTGAGTACCCAACTACATGCTGCCTATGTGAGATAGAATTTTAATATAATGACTCAATTTTAAAGGTATAAAAGAAGGATCAAAGATGTACTAGGCATTTGAAAACAATTAGGATACACTGAGGAGAACGTGACACCACTTCTGTGATAGTCCTGCAAAAATGTGTATATTGAATTGAGTCATGGGGAAATATTGGACAAACCCAAACCAGGGTCATCCCACAAAATAACCTGTCCTGTTCAAAGTTCTCAAGGTTATGGAAGCCAAGGAAAAAACTAAAGAATTGTTCCAGACTGAGGAAGGGTAAAGAAACCTCCAAGAGGTGATTCTGAAGCAAAGCTTTTATAAATGTAAATATCAGTGGGACAACTGACAAAACTTGAATAGGGTCCAAAGAGGTATCCTAAAGAATCAAACTGAACGAGTTAAGTGATAATATTGCAACTGCATCAAAATCACGATGTCTCCATTTTCTTCTATGTTGAAGAATATAAAATATCTTTGTAGGAAGCTATATAGTAAAGTAATCAGGATCATGGAGCTTAGAAATGATAACTTTTTCTCCAGTGGTTCAGGAAAAAATTCATTGTGTTAGTTATGCAACTTTTCCATATATTTGAAAACTTTGAAAAATTTTTTAAACTTTAAAATTGACAAAAAAAAAAAAAGGACCAATAATTAGAAGGAATAGCATTGAACTTCTCAACAGTGATGAGGGAACAGAAGAGTAGCTGAAGACAAAGCACAAGCTGACAACCTGCAACCTCCCCTCACCCCTCACTTCTGGGTGGGACCTGTGCGACATTCTTCCTGGGATCTCCCAGCTAAATGTTAATACCTTGCTAGAGGCAAAAAAACAACCTTAACCTAAGAATGGCAAGACCCTTGGTATCTTGGAGGTTTCTTGTCCCTTGGTCTTCTTTAGCATATGAAAGTTCTTTTGAAACTGCCCTTTTCCTTATTTTCCCCAACTCCCAAGTATGTCATCAGCAATTCCCTGGGGAAGTAGCTCTTTCTGCACATGAGTACCGTCCCCATGCTTTAATAAACCACCATTGTGCACCAAAGACCTCTCAAGAATTCCTTCTCGGTCCTCAGCTCTGGATCTCACCCCGCCGAACCTCACCTATATTCCAAAACCACATCTAGAGTAATATTAGATATTTGAGATACCAGAGTAGTGCTTTTAAAATCACAGAATTCAATACCCAGATGGCTATCAAGTATGAGGATAGAAGAGCAATGTTTACAGATACACAAGAATTCAGAAAGCTTATCCTCTTTATCACACAGGGAATCTATGCTATCACAATCAGGAAATTTAAAAATAATCTGTTCTTGAAGAGAATGGCAGTGTTCAGTTGGCCTGAAGCATTAAAAGGGGGGGCCCTAGAATAGCCAGACTGGGAGGTGACCAGAAATATATCTGGAAATCACTCTTCTTTAGTCTAAGTCTTTTTAATTTATTTTTTATTTTTATGTTATTTTTTACACCTTGAAAAAACTTTTAACCTGCTGAGCCACCCAGGTGCCCCTTGAAAAAACTTTTAATGTTTATTTTTTAATCTTTTATAAAGTTTTAATTTTAAATTGAAGTATAGTTGACACAGTGTGACATTAGTTTCATGGGTATCATGTAAGTCTTTTTAAGTAGGTACATGTATTATTTGAATGATGTTAAAGAATTATATTTAAAATGAATGAGAAGTGAATGAGTAAACAAAGATGGTAAGTGAAGGCAGCTTTCCTTAATCCGAAAAGGAGAAAACAGGAAAAGTAACTAGAGAGAACTTAGATTTGAGAATTTTTTTTTTTTTCTTAATAAGTTAAGACAAATAAGCATGGTGCTATATTCTGAGGAGGCGGAGGTAGGTGACCTAGCATGCTGGCAGTAACAAGATGATGTCCCAGGTAGGTAGAATTGATTCGGTTGTCTTGTGTGCTACAGAGAATCACACTTTCCCTCACATAAGAGCATAGGCTAATAAAATAATAGCACATCTAGAAGAAAGAGGAGTGTAAAACTCGGTGAAGTTCTGTAACAACGCTGGTGGCTTATAGTTGGGGGAGCTGAAAGAGGGGCACTCAGGATCGCCAAGCATTATGGATGGCCCAGCGGCAGAGATGAGTGTACACAGTTCGGAGCATTAGCCACACCTATGCTTGTTTATTTTTCCTCAAATGTTATCGCAGCCTGGGTGTAGGTACGCAATTTAGATTTGGAATTTGCCCATTGGGTCTGAACAAGTGATAAGGCAGGGGGTGGTCCAAAGTGGGGAGAAAAGGAAGTGAACCTGCAAGATTGACAGATGCCATTAAGAAGGAGGGGTTGAGGGGCGCCTGGGTGGCTCAGTGGGTTAAGCCTCTGCCTTCAGCTCAGGTCATGATCCCCGGGTTCTGGGGTCGAACCCCACACGGGCTCTCTGCTCAGCAGGGAGCCTGCTTCTCCTTCTGTCTCTGCCTGCTGCTCTGCCTACTTGTGATCTCTGTCTGTCAAATAAATAAATAAAATCTTTAAAAAGAAGGAGGGGTTGGACGAGGGCAGACTGCACTGAAATGTCAGTGAGGGTGGGAGTAAAGGAGCCCCAAACTGGGCTGATGGGACCGTGGAGTCCACAGAAGAATAGAGTAGGGGAGAGACTGACTGTTCAAAAGAGTATCTGTTTGGAGAAAGCCGGCTGGGGGAAAAGACCCCCAATAAACACTCAGAGCTGCTTTTGCGGAAGGAAGAAAATCAGAGCGGTGTATAGGGAACGGAGGAGTTCTTCAATTTTGGAGAAGTTAGGCAGACTTAGAGCCTCTTTGCTGTTTCCTTGCATTTCCTGCTTGGGGATGATATTTCTTGGATGAACCAAACTTCCATCACATTAAACTATCTGTGGACGATAAACCACTTACTGTGAAGTCGGCCTTTGCCTGGTTTCTACCTTGGCACCAATTTAACACCTTAGTCCTTTCTAGCAAGGTTATTTTTTATTTACGTTTTCGATTTCCTCTGCATTTCAGTGATAGTTGTCTTGGCACACAGTCCCAGCTGCAGACAGCTTTTATTTTTAGGCTTCCCTATTCAGAAAGAGTAGTCCCTGTTTAGGGATTTCGCTGTCATTCTAAGCTTTCCACTGAGCTACGACCCTGCAGCTTTCTTCAAATTCAAGTCACTGGGGAGGCCTTTTGAAATGCTGAAAAGACAAGACAACATTTTGTACAAAAGAGGAAAAGCAACCAAAAAGAGACTCCAGAACCAAGGAGATACCAGAAAAAGGACAGGGAAGTAAAGATAGTGACAGGAGCCAAAAGGACAAAAGACAATACATCAAATCCTTAATAAGCCAGCCAGGAACACCAAGACCAAGGGCAATAACTTATAGCTAGAGGTTCGCCAACAGGGAAGGAAATTCTTGTTTCATAATTCCCAAAAGTACCTCCCAGGGTACTAAAGATCATAAAAATGCTTTCCATTGTTAAAATAAGGAAGTTATTTTCTGGTCCACAATATTAGTGAACTGGTTAGTTTTGAGGACTCTTCTTGAAACTCATTCAGATATAGACATTTAAAGAGGTAATGGCCTAGTCTGAATGAAACACTCTTATGTTGAGTCCATATTTTAAAAAGGAATAGTGGAGTTAGGTAATGTGCATAGATGTTAAACATATACTTATCTAAGCATTGCCATATTTTATAAAGGATGTTAGAATTCCTTTCCCCAATATTTAGCAATCCTAGCTATGAGGAACAAACTGATATGCTGTAAAGTAACTGTAATCACATATAATGGTTCAGTTCAGGCCATGTACGGTTGGCCTCTGACTATGGATGTCAGGAGCAATAACTACTTCACAGGATCCCCAAATATGCCACCTTTTGGTCTGTTTGAAGAGCATGAAAGTAGTGATAGTCAGGATGGGATGCAGAAAGCGAGTTGCAGTGCAACTGCAAAGCTGTAGGAGGAAAATCCTGGGTAGCCTTCACATTTGTGGCTCCCAAATGAGCCTCGTTTGATCCTAGAAGATTTTAAGAGTGATTTTTCAATCATTTCTTAAAAATAGAAGTGTTTTAGTCTAAAAGTCATCAGCCACTTTAGGTGACTCATAAGAAACATGGAAAAAGACCACTTTTGTGCCTCTACTAAGCATTTAAACTAACTCAGCCAGATCACTTAACTGCCCTGCCCACAGATTTCACTCCTGGTTACTGCCTTCCCCTCTCATCATTTGTAGTAGCTGCAGGGGGAGAGGGAGCTCAAGAAGCAGGGGCAGGAGAGCTACTCAGCCCAGGGTCCAGCCCTGGTTTGTCTCTTCCCCACTGTCTGTTTCTTTGACTCTCCTGAGAGTTTCTGATGGCCTGCTTATTGGTCAACGCATTTTGCTTTTTCCACTTCCATTTCTGCTGATCATCCAAAAGCTGTTTGCTGGGTCCTCCTAACTTGCTGTGGCTGTGTTCCGTATTTATTCCTGTTCTCTTAATTCTTCTTCGTTGGGTTTCCCTTAAAATGTGTTTCTCCCCAGTTTTAGCACTTCTCTTGACCTCCATGTTGCTCTGCTCCTGGATATCCTGTTGTAATTTAAACGGCTGAATGAAAGAAACTAACTAACTAATACTTGAAATTCATAATAACGTTGAAGTGAGAAAAATCTTGCAATTGTTTTTTCAATGTTTTCCCATAGATTTGACTATTACCCTTTACACAGGGGCATCAGTGGCATTAAGTGACAAATTATTTCTGGGGGTGTACAATCAAGCCCTCCATTCAGATCCAGTAAGTCACAGGTTCCTACTTTTGGAACGGTATTAGTTTTACCTCATTTGCCAGTATCAGCAAGAATTTTGGAGATAAACCATAGTTACTACAAGTTGTAGCTTTGGGATAAATGAGGCTTCTATCCTAGCTCTACTATAACTTTGATCAGGATAATGATACACTTTTCCCCAACTCTTACCATAGAGCTTAGTATATACAAAGCTGCTCGTATGTATTACTCTTATGGTGTTGAGTAAAAATGTCCAATACATTGCCAAGATTTAGACTGTCTTTTGGAGGGATCTTCTCTAGCTGATGCCTGGGCTCCTTGGCTTCTCATGTCTATGGCGTTCTCTCTAACCTTAGAAAAACGTATCCATATCCTTTGTTAACCATGCTATTCTCTACAATGTCTGTATCTATACTTCTGGCATCATGGAAATACTGTCCCTTCCAACAGTCTCTGCCCACAAGTCTTACCTGGTCTGACAGTCCCTGTCCATTAGATGCCTTCCTTCTGTGACACCTCTCCTTGACCTGTCTGCTAGAGGTATATCTCACATAGTTAGGAACCACTTGGAAAGTTTCCCTCCTGAATATGACAGTACTCATACCTCATCACCAAAGACTATCAGGAACAAGATCAGTAGGAAAATAGCATTCACCCCTTTTACTATCTTTATTTTTTCCTCATTATGGTGAGCCTCCCACTCCATACGCCCTCCCCCTAGAGTTCTTCCTTGGCTCTTCCAGCACTTGTCTCTAGAGATTGTAACTTGTTTTTTTCAGCATGACTCTCCTTCAAGATGTTAAACTTTATGAAAACACAGAAAACGTATGTACCTCTCGATTATTTTTATTACTGTTTCTAGCCCAGGGGTCGGCAGTCTTGAGCAGCAGTTAAGAGTTTGATCTGGAGCCAGGCTGCTTGGTTCAATTTATGACTCCTCCCTTGCTGTCTGTGTGAATTTAGGCAAGTTACTTAAATTATTTGTACTTCAGCTTACTCGCCTGAAAAAAAATAGGTATTTTAATAAGAGTGTTTACCTCTTAGGGAAGATTAAATAAGTTAATATGCAAAAAGCACTTCAGATACTGCTTGGCACAGAGCAAATAGCTATTAAAGTAGGTGCTCAATAAATATTTGATGGATTAATAAATGCCACAGTAGGTCCAGTCATCAGTGTGCTGCAGACATCATATAATCAATCTGAGTAATTCGGGCTGCCTTGAGAGCCCCCTGGTTTTTTTTCACACATGTTTTCCATTTGCTGCCTTTCAGGCATTATTGTATTTGTGTCAAATCCACTTGTCTAAACATTTAAGGAAGCAAAACAGTGCTACATAGTTTTAAAAACCATTATGATTTGACTTTATGGATTTGTAGAACTTCATATACAACATGCCTAATTGCTTCATCTGAGGTTTTACACGGCTGATCAAATCCATTTATTTAATAGAAATGTGGTCATGCGGTGTGTAAAGAAGGATGCTATATTAGTGTGTGTGCGTATGTGTGTCTGTGTGTGCATGCCAACCTCTGTATATTTGCCTGTGTGTGTTTTGGGAGTGAAGCTGGCAATGCCAAACATGAACAAGATGAAGTTTCTGCTCTGTGGAATCTTGAAATTCAATAATGGAGATAACCATGCAAACGTCTAACTAAATCACAAAGCCCAGTCCTCTGAGAGTCTGTGGATATCTGCATCCTACTCTGGGAAAGCATAATCTCTCTGTCTATAATTTTACCCGGCTGGCCTCTGAGGTAGAGTGGAGGCTCCTAACATTTCACTTTATCAGTTTGTATAATGCCCTCCATCTCTGTACACTGAAATAACACATTGCTATACCAGCACAATATGAAAAGAACGTCTTTTTCCCTGAAAGGAACAAAAGGGGTGCCATGAAGCTATAGAAAAAGATAAGTTCCTTAGTAAAAAGACTTTTCCTAAAAGGATTTCTTAAGAAACATTCAAAAGTATTTAAACAAACAACTAAACAAATAAAACATGATAATTGAGTAGAGTTTAAGCGTGTGTCCCTTCCGTATTCTCTCATCTTGGTCCCATTGACCTTTAGTGAATCACTTCTTGGGTTATTTATTTCCACCACCATTTTATTGTAATACTAAGAGAATTCCCAGAGGGGAGACTGTCAGCAGCAGGGTCTCTGCTGGCAGGAAAACTATTCTATAAAAGAGAAAAGAAATGGATTTCCTTTCCCTGTAGTTCAATATTTTCTTCCTCTACACATTGGCTAAATTCCTCCATCCTATTTCTTCACAAATGTCAGGGTTGGGGTGCCCCACTCTCAGACAGCTCTCTTCATTATGATTATCAGTGTTAATGCCATGTCATTAATCCTCATGGGTGTACAGAGACCTCACGCTGAATGAATGGGAAAGGTCACCATGGAAACATTTGTCTCCATAGCTGACTCACTGCAAGCCCCGTAACTGTTGAACCACATCCTGTCGACCATCTGAACTGCACTGGAAGAAGCCACAAATTTGGCATCTCCTACAGGACCATATTCTTCACGGAAGCTATTAAAAATCTGTGCCAAGGAAACATTCCTCAGACGCAAGGTAATAATACCATTTGAGATAGCTTTAAGTGGGTGATGCTCTACAATTAGCTGTTAACACCTTTTAATAAACACACGCGGTAAACAACCTGTGGTGTTTCAGCTCCCAGTTATCGCGCGGGCTTCTGGTCTCTGGAGATAGGCACTGGCAAGGTAAAAAGCACCCACCTGGAAAATAAGCAAAACACCTGCACTCTCACATTTCAGAAAGGATCCCCCTCAGGGGTTCATGTGATCTATCAGTCTATAGCACAGTAGAAGGGAATAAAATGGTCTTTGCTGGATTTTCTTTGGCTGTTTGAATGAAAAAAAAAAAAAAAAAAAAAAAAAAGAAAAGCAAGCAAGATAACCCATGTAGAAAAATCACATTTATGGACTGCAGACTTCTCACTTAGCCTTATCATGAGAAGGCAGGATATCATTATTTCCTAGATGGGAAATTAGGTCTATGCTGGGAGATCTCAGGCTTAAATAAAATCACAAGAGAACTACCGTGCCCTTCCCAGCCAGCGGAGCTCAGCTAAACAGAGCAATCTGTCTGGGCTTTCCGTGTTCGGCTATGATTCTACAATTCTAGGGCCAGCCGGAGAAGCAAGCATGGGAGTGTAAGTGGGATCAGACTATTTCTCAAGCTGGGCGTGTTCTCTATGTCTTCAGGGGCGGGTAGGTCCTCATCTCTCACGTATACCCCGATCCCAGGTAGAAGTCTCTACAGTATTTGCATAAACATATGCCAAGCTATACGTATGTTATCTCATTTGATTCTAGAGATTATCATACGGGGTAGGTAGTATTCTTGACTTCATCTGACAGGTTAAGAAACTGAGGCATGGAGCAATTTCATGATTTCCCCATGGTCACATAGCACTTAAGTAACTAAGCTGGGACAAAAACCAAGGTGGTCTGCTTCCAGGGTTCGTTTACTCAAACGTTAAACCATATCTTAATCTCTTGTGGAGTTCTATTTATTCACCCCTCTCCCTGTCTTCTCTCTCTCCTCCTTCCTTCTCTCCTCTCCTCCCCTCCCCTCCCCCATCCTTGATTGGTCTCTCTTGCCTCCTTCCTGCTGCCCTCCCCCAACTGCCTCCTTTAGGGCCAGCCCCATCCCCCTTTTGTTTTCCCTCTCTCTCATCACAAAGTGGACAGCTGATGGACTGCACCTGGGTACACCAGCTGGTTCTAGGACAAGGTAACTCAATCTCTCCCAAACTAACTTCCACCTGTAAAGCAGTAAAAGCTAATCTTTGCTTCCACATCCCTCCCAACCCACTGCCGTCCTTCTGCTACCTTTTCTTCCACAGGTTTCCAGTTCTCTTGTATTCTTTTCCCTCTCAATATTTTTCTCAGAAAGGATAGGACGTCTTAAACTCATACAGTGAATTCGGGCTCTGTTTTTATTAAAATGTTTTCATTTTATGAACATCTGCTTCTTTTATTTGTTTTTAATTTAAACTTTGCTATTGAAATATACCATATATGGTGCATTGGATTGAAATGTGTGCCCCTTCCCCCAAATTAATATGTTAAAGACTTCACCCCCAATGTGACTGTATTTGGAGATAGGGTCTTTAAAAAGGTAATTAAGGTTAAATGAGGTCACCAAGGAGGGGCCTTACTCTAACAGGACTAGTGTCCTTAAAAGAAGATCGAGAGATCAAAGAAAAAGCCATGTGAGGACATGCAGAGAAGTCAGCTCTCTGCAAGCCAAAGAGACAGGCCGCAGGAGAACATTGTCACTACCTTGAGTTTGGACTTTGAGCCTCTAGAACTGCAAGAAAATAATCCAGTGTTTAAGCCACCCCAACTCTGATATTTTGTTATTGCAGCCTTAGTAGACAATTACATGTGGAAAATACAGAAATCTTAAGTGTACACCTTGACAGCAGTTTACATACTTAAAGTCTCATGAAATCACTGCAGATCAAGAAATAGACTATTTTAAGTACATAAGGAAACTCTCATGTCGCTTTCCACTCACTTTAGTTGCTTGTGCCCGTATTTTCAGATGTGCCTGCATACCTGCAGAGAGGGTGTGCTGAGATCAGTCCTCTGTGGTGTAGGGGGGTGGGGTGGATGAGTTGATTTCAGAGACTGGGTTTAGCAAGGCACTTGGCTCAAGATCTAAAGCTGCATTCTCCAAGCTATTTCACAAATGCTAAAGATGATGTCATAATCTTCATCTGATTTCTCTGTGTATTCTCAACTGTTTCTAAATTGGAGAGGGAAAAGAGGAACCTTAGCATTTTAACTGACTGAGCCACCCAGGTGCTGGAACCTTAGCATTTTAAAACCCAACATCTTGGTGCTTCACTGAGCCCAAGTTTGGAATTTAAAAAAAACAAAAACAAAAAACTTCTTGTTTTTATCATGAAATATTTCAAATATTCAAAAACACGTAGATGCTAATATAATAAACCTACCACCAGATTTCAATAAGTTGAGACAATTTACTACATTTACCTGTGAAAGAAGAATTTAATTTAAACTACTCTAGTAAATCCCAGTTTCTTTTTTTTTTTAAAGATTTTATTTATGTATTTATTTGACAGAGAGAAATCACAAGTAGATGGAGAGGCAGGCAGAGAGAGACAGGGAAGCAGGCTCCCCGCTGAGCAGAGAGCCCGATGCGGGACTCGATCCCAGCACCCTGAGATCATGACCTGAGCCGAAGGCAGCGGCGCAACCCACTGAGCCACCCAGGCGCCCCAATCCCAGTTTCTTTTTATTATGTTTGAAGTCTAAAGGCTTTGGATCTTACAAATAAGGAGTGCCCTTAACTGAATCAAATAAAAAACACAACACAAAACTCCCCTAATTGCCAACCCCATTTTTATCTGACCTAGTTTCCTTCATGTTGCATATCATCTGTTAATCTAATTAAATGCCCCAAGGCTCAAACTGATAACCTTTAAAACTTCTCACTTCCTTTGAAACGTGATGAGGATCTCAGCTTGATTTGGATTAGACCTCTGATTCTGATGAACAAAATGCGAACAACTGAAGTTTAAGCAGATTTGGGACTGGCCTGCATGACTAATGTCAGTTGTCTCAATTCCCAGCTGCCAGGCAGGAATGGCCTTGGGATCCATTTACTTACCTATCAATCACTTCAGTGATACATATAGGAGGACAAAGTGGTGAACCACCCCGTGAAGAAGGCTCAGAGATTCCAGGTGATTATAGATAATCTGAATAGATTTGAGAGGGGATGAACAGCATAAACTCCTCAAAGAATTGCTGAATGAGTTTAGAGTTGGCAAAACTATTACTGGTGAATAGTGTGCATGAAGAATCCTGTGTCTTGAGGGAATATGCTCAAAAAATGAGAAAATTGGGACTGTGAGGGAAGACAGACAAATGTAACTATATTAAAAGTAAGCCAGGCAAAGGATTACATTCAGGGTAGGGTTGTTATTATTTGGGGGGGGGGATTATCCATTCTAGGATGATGAAGGTGAACTGTGGATGGTTCTGAACATAAAGAACGTAATGGCTTCCTGTGGTTACCCCAGAGTTCTAAAAAGGATGTGGGAAAATCAAATGGCAAGGCCTGGAGAGAGAAATTGAAAGATCATGAAAATGGAGAAGAAATTAGTCACTGAAAGCCTCCAAATGATAAGAGCCCTAGATAAAATAGAGGAGAAAAGAGACCAATGTAAGAAACAGGTGAAACTGTTAAAGGGTACACGCCTTGATTATCTTGGACAGTCATCTGTTAGCTCTGGATTCATCAACGTGAGTGATAGACCATGTGTACGTCAGTAATAAGATCCCAGGCTACAGCTGGTAGAGAACTTACCACCCATCCCAGTGCCTGAGTAAGATGTTTCTGCCAAGACAGGGCAGTAATTGTAGAGAAGTAAGTATGGACTTTAATTTCTTTAAAAAATTAACTTACAAGGGGAAGGTAATTGGATTTCCTACTTTCATTCTTTGGACTCCCACTTGTAAGGAAATTTATTTTTTTTTACTTTAGTCTCTTCCAGGGTCCTTCATAAGAGACGTACATCTAAATTGTTATATTCCTTTGTTGGCATTAGTACTAGAGCAGCTTTTTGTTGTCATTTAGTTTTACTGCAGAACTTCTGAAAGATCTATGTTCAACAATTGGGTTGGAAAGAACTTGAAATAGGAGATAATGTAAAAAATGAGTAGGGTATGGTGTGATTTGGAACTAATTTATTCAGTGAATCTGACCTGTTGTAGACCCTTCTTGGATATAAAGTCAGCTATCCCTTAGTATTCATAGGAGAATGTTCAAATGAGCTATGGGCTATTAGGGAGGGTCCTTAAGAAGAGAGGAATAAGATTTTTCATATATATTTTGGTTCTTTGGCAAGGGAGTTGCCATTTCTGGCTGCTCTGTTTAAGAATAATGAAATAAGTGAATAAAAGCTGTTAAATGTTAAAGGAGATCTGTCCTGTGCCAGGGTAATTCTTCCAGTCTCTATCCACCTTTCATGTTTACCTACTCTTAGGAAAGGAGATACTTAGATTTGTGACTCTGGGCAAAGTAGTCAAATCTAATCAAGGCAACTTCTTCTCATCTTTTACTTGAGTTGTTATGCCAGGAGAAGAGGTATATTGTTGTCAGCTCTTTGCCATTTCATAAGGACCCTACCCCAGTGTGACAGGTCAGCAGCTTTCTTGTCCTCCCTGTGATCAGTGGAGGAAGGGGTTAAATTTGTACATTTCAGTGATACAATCTTAAGTTCACTCTGCACATAGTCTCTGGCACCTTTGCTGGATATAAAAGTGATATTTTTTGATATTATTTAGTCCCAGACTTATACACACAGAGGAGAGATCTTATTTGACAATACCCTCAGTAACATTCTCCATACCCAATACCCTCAGTAACATACTCTATAAATGACTGAATAGAACTAAAATAAGTTCTCAATATATATACTACTATACATAAATAAAATAATATACTGTTATACATAAATAAAACATCAGTAATATGAACATATAAATTAGGAGGCAGAATATAGACTTGGACAAGGTAGAGAACAGAATATAGGATCTTACATAATGATTGTAGTAATAGACAACATTTGCTAAGTGTTTATTCTATCCTATTAATTTTGATAATATTGGAAGCCCATTATTTTATTTTATTTTTCTGTTTAAAATTTTTTTATTAACATTTAATGTATTATTTGTTTCAGGGGCACAGGTCTGTGATTCATCAGTTTTACACAATTCATAGCACTCACCATAGCACATCCCCTCCCCAGTGTCCAGCACCTCTTCACCCCATCCTTGCCATTGCCTTTCTCTCCAGCAACCCTCAGTTTGTTTCCTGAGATTAAGAGTCTCTTATGGTTTGTCTCCCTCTTCATCTTGTTTCACTTTCCCCTTCCTTCCCCTGTGATCCTCTGTCACATTTCTCAAATTCCTCATATCAGTGAGATCTTATAATTGTCTTTCTCTGATTGACTTATTTTGCTTAGCATAATACCCTCTAGTTCCATCCTCATCATTGCAAATGGCAAGATTTCATTTTTTTTTAATGGAAAGCGCCATTTATTTTTTTAAGATTTTAATTATTTTTTTGAGAGAGAGAGAGCACAAGCAAGGGGAGTGATAGGCAGAGAGAGAGGGAGAAGCAGGCTCCCCATTGAGCAAGGAGCCCGATTTGGGGCTGGATCCCAAGACCCTGGGATCATGAACTAGGTTGAAGTCCAACTGTCACTCACTGAGCCACCCAGATCCCCTGGAAGTCCCATTTTTAAGATGAGGAAACGGAAGCATAATAAAGGTAAATGACAACAACCAAGGAGAGGTAAAGCCTGAATTCATAATCAAGTGCCTGGGTGGTTAAGTTTAGGTGTCAACCTGACTGGGCCAAGAGATGCCAGAGGGCTGGTAAAACATTCCTTCTGGGCCTGTGTCAGGTGTGGGTGTGTCAGGTATGGGTGTGTTAGGTCTGGGCGTGTCTCAGGTCTCTGGAAGAGATTAGCATTTAGATTAGTAGACTTGAACAAAGGAGATAACCCTAACCAGGGCAGGTGAGTCATTCAGTTTGTTGAGTCCCTAAATAAAATAGAAATGGGGAGGGGGAAGAGTGAAGGCACTCTCTGGGCTTGAGCTGAGACATCCATTTGCTCCTGTGCTCAGATATCAGTACTCCTGGTTCTTAGGCCTTTGGACCCAGGTCTGGTCTTATACCATCAGCCTCAAGACTGCCAGGCCTTTGAACTTGGATGGAATTATACCACCAGCTTTCCTGGCTCTGCCACTTGCACACAACAAACTGTGGGACCTCTTAGTTTCCAACATCACATGAGCCAATTCCTATAATATATTCCTAAATAAATATCTATATATATTCTATTGGTTCTGTTTCTCTGGAGAACCCTAACACATGGTTGAACTGTGAGTGGTACTTCTATCTTACAATACAATTTATTAAAACAAATTTATTAAAACAAATTTATTGGAAATTTATTAAAACAAATGTGATTTGAACTTCCTGGTAAATGAAACTTGTTATAAGGGCTAACACTTCTTCCCTTTTTCCTTTTTATATTAGGATAGAGTACCAAGCAAAAAATGAATAATTTAATAATCTCTTAGGACATTCTGCCAGAGTTTATACCAAAAAGTTCACCCAATTGTACCTGCCCATAACACTATGTAAAGTATGCAATTTTAACACACCTTGTCAAAATAGGCTATTATCACTTTTTATATTTCATTTCAGTCAGGATAAACTATGTCATCCAAGTAATAAGCAAACCCAAATCTTCAATGATTTATAACTTAGGTTTATATCTTGCTCAAATTACATACCTTTTTTGGGCCGAATGGGCATTCTGCTCTGTCATCCTTCCTGGAATCCCACCCAGGAGACTCTGGAGAGTTTTGCATCAGCAATTAAATGTTTTGGCCTAGAAGTGAAAAATAATCACTTATGCTCACAACCCCGTTAGCCATAACTAATGGGTGAAGCCAATCTAAATTTGCCTACGTAAAGCCAATCTACCATGGACTTCCTTATTTGGAAGAGAGCTAGAAAATATTTCATAATCAGAAGTAGAATTGTTAAAAATTTCCACAAATTTCATAGCTGAAAAATGACAAATTGCTTTGTTTTACACTCTTATTACAAGAGACATTGAAAACTTTTTCTTTATGAATTCTTTGTTCATGCTCTTTTGTTCTATATGTTAAACTGAGTATGTTGGTGGAGTCCAGTAAAAAAGTTGGTTGAGGAATTTAAGTGTGCCCAAGTTAAAATCAAGATTTGCCACTCTCCCACCTTCCCCAAGAAATTCCATCTAGGGAAATATTCTGGAGCATAGCAATCACCTGATCTGCAGCACAGTATAAACAACACTGTATCTTAGAAGTGTTTCAGTAGGGGCATTGACAATTGACAATGTTTGGTAACCTATGACCGATTTATGTTTATGCCAATATAACATTAGTCATTCTATGTTAAATACTCTGCCAAAAGTACCATTTTTTTTCCCCAAGGTCTGTTTTTTAGGCCTCTTTCAATTGAAGGTGACAGAATTCAAATTCAACATAGTTTAATAAAACAAAAACATAGGGCCTCAAGTAAAAATTATGGGGGCTCCCTAGGTTTAGGTATGGCTGGATATTTGGGGTCCATTGACACCATCTGAATTTTCTCTTCTTTCCATCTCTTATGCTTGCTTTCCTTATGTTGATCCCTGTAGGTTTTCTCTACATGGCTGCAAAGAGAAACTTGGCAGCTTATGGAGAAGCTTCCAAACCTGTATCATCTTTGGAACTAGGAATCTCAGAGTAGACCTTCTTTTTTCTACATTCTTACCAATCCTCAAAAAGACAAATCTTATACTTGTTTGAAAAGTATACCCACAGGACCAGCCTCTCTCTTTAGAGGCATGGGATATACTAATTGGCGAGCATTGGTTACAATAAAATTCATACAATGAAGTTCTAACTTTATCTGTCTAGGATATACCTGTACTTCTTGAAATAGTTTCTTTTGGGAGGTAACTGAGTTAAAATAAAGTCATTAGGGTGGGCTCTAATCCAATATGACTGACATTCTTACCAAAAGACATGTACAGAGGGGAAGACTATGTGAAGACACACGGAGAAGGCCATCTGCAACCCTAGAAAAAAGACCTCAAAAGAAATCAACCTTAGAAATACATGGATCTTAGACTTCCAGCTTTCAGAACAATGAGAAAATACATTTTTATTATTTAAGTTACTAGGTCTTTGGTCCTTTGTCATGGCAGCCCTAGCAGATGAATACACATTCCCAACTCTGTAGTATGAAAGGATAGGTGTGGCTCTTTGATTATCCCCCCAAGCTGCAAACTCCAGAATGGGAGACAGGCTGTTCTCAGGAGGAAAGGAGATGTTCCAAGACCCAAAAAAGGAGGGAATGATGCTGGACACACCATAGTTGCTGATGTTCCCACAGATGGAGAATAACCAATCTTTCTTGACCCAAAGGGTATGATTTCACATCACCCTTCTCACCCTTCTGGAAAAAGAGTTTACTGTTTATGATAGATGTCTCACTGAAATTATTCTAAAAATTTTGAACCTCAGCTTTAACCACCATAATTTTTTATAGGTTGGAATGTCAGTAGAGCATAGTACTTACAAGGCTTTTGGATCAGTTGTGTCTGGATTTGGATATTGAGATTGGTTACTAAGATGACTTTGGGAACTTATTTGAGTCTATGTTTTGTCACTTATGAAGTGGAGATAATGAGAGTACTTTTCTCCTACAGTTGTGAGGGTTCTTTAAGTTAATTTGTGTGAAACTTTTAACAAAGTGTTTAATGCATTAATAGAAATAGTAGATACTGCCTACTATTGTTTGCATTATATTATTATTACTGTTGTTATTACTGTTGTTATATATAGATTGTTCAACGCACTAAAATGGCTCAATTGTCTATAAGTCATTCAGAGTTTTGACTCTTAGCTTGACCTTATCATTGACATGCAAATAAAGGTGATGGATATAAAAGCTTTGAAGCTCATCCTAAAGCATGTTTTGGGAAGATAATAGAAATTATACTTGCCACATTCCACACACTTCAGTGTTGAGGATCTTGAATTTGAGGCTTCTATGTGCTAACAAAATGGAAATACCTAGTTTATAGCTAGAGACCTGATACTGGACCTAAGGATAGAGGTCAGGACAATTGATATTAATTCAGGAGTCTGTCGGAAGCAGGCCCCTGGCCAGGGCAGCCTCCGCCATTAAAAGATGGTGCCTGGCTAGTTGCCAGGTTAGGATTGCCTCGTGGAGACTAAGGGGAACACCCAAAGAGGAAGTAAACAGCATTGGTTGCTAGCGAAGTTGTTCATTTAGGTGCACAGCCTGATTTGCTCGCTCCTGTACCCTGCTCGCTGATTGGTCATGTAAGCGTATATAAGTGTGTAGACTTGAGGAAATAAAGAGAGAGAAGAGAGAGAAGATGCATCCGAACCAGGGTTCTTGTCGTCCTTGCGGGCCGAGGGCGATAGGAGTCATTTGTTTATGCCAGAGATGGCAAATTAGCAATCTTGAGAAATGTGTTTTTTCTCCCTCCTAAGTAGGTTTTAACAAATGAATGGGCTACCCATTTAATATTCTGGGGGAAGAAGACCTTCTGCCCTGTGGTCCTTCTAGCTGGATTTAGAATCAAATTGACATGAGACACATTATTAGGAAAAATCAAATTGAATAGTCAAATGTATGGGATACCTCTGTGACTCAGTTGGTTTGGCATCTGACTCTTGGTGTCGGCTCAGGTCATGATGTCAGGGTAGTGAGACTGAACCCCAGGAAGGGCTCTGGGCTAGGCATGGAGCCTGCTTAAAATTCTCCCTCTCCCTCTTTCTGTGCTCCTCCCTACTCCCTCTCTAAAATAAACAAACAAACAAACAAACAAACAAAATCTTTGTCAAACTGGCCTCTCTTGGGACAGTGTGCCCTGCACCCCTACATTATTATCTTACATTAAATAAATACATTTAATTTAATATTATATTACATTAAATATTATATTATTTAATATAATTTAATATTATATTAAATATTAAATACTATTAAATATTATATTACATTTAAAAAGATTGGGTGGCTTTTCTTAATAAGTCAGATGATCTGGGCATAGTGCTTGGCATTTTCATATGGCAAATATCAAAGGGAACTGAGGAATAGCTGCCCTTTTTGGTTATGAATCCAACTCTTCATGCAGAGTATGCATATGCATATATTCCCATTCATTTAGCCATCTCCCTCCTTTCTGGAGGTGTGTGAGCAAGACCCTTGATGAAACTTATAGTTGAGGAGATGTAAATGAGATTGCCACATGGATGAAGAAGGAAAAGGAGCCAGTTATGGAAGTAGGTGGAGGCCAAAGAGCCATCCAAGAAACTGAGCAGTTAGTAAAAATGTCTAACCAGTTAGTAAGAAGTTACTAAGTTAATAAGAAGTTAGTAATAGTAAGTAATAGTTAGTAAGAAGTTAGTCAGTAAGAACACCAGAAAAGAGCACTGTTATCACACTCAAAAGTGGCAGATAGGGTTAATTAGAGGAGGGATGGTCAAACAGTATCATATTTACAAAGATATCTGGTAGTAGAATGAAAAGAATCTACTAGCTTTGTCAACTAGAAACTGACTACTGGTATATAATAATGAAAGTAGTTCATTCTTATTAGTGGGCAGAAATCTACAATGGGCAGAGAAGTAAGCAAGTCCTTTCTTTTCTTTTTAAAAATCTTTCATCTAAGGAGTCTGGGTGGCTCAGTCGGTTAAGCTTTTGCCTTCGGCTCAGGTCATGATCCTGGAATCCTGGGATTGAGTCTGGAATCCAGTTCCCTGCTCAGCAGGGAGTCTGCTGCTTCTTCTGCCCGGCCCCCTACTCACGCTTACTCTCCCTATCTCTCTGTCTGTCTGTCTCTCTTAAAAATAAATAAATAAAATCTTTAAAAATCTTTCATCTAATGGAGTTAGAGCTACATGAGGTTTTATGGGAGTTTATTATTATTATTATTATTATTATACAATAAAAAAGTGTTTATTGATCAAATGAAAAGTAGTTTAAGTAGGAGATGCAGCAAATAGAGCAAAGGGAGAAACAACTGATGGAGCCCAGTTCTAGCCAGCTGGGACCAAAGAACAACATTTCAGGGGCCATGCTATTCTTCTCTGTACTGTTCCGATTTTACTATACATAGTGCTCATATATGTAACTCTGGAGGCTTACTAGTCTTGCTGTGAATGTCCGCATAAGTCCCTGGAGCTTAAAAAGGTTAAAATTAGTTTCATTAATTGATTCTACCCATTGTCAAACATATTTCTACTCCTATATCGTCTCTCCTAGTTACTCAGTCTCCCAAATTAGAGGTCTGGAAGTTATTTTATATTTCTTATTCACCACGTCAGTTCTGCTCACACTTCTTGCCACCTCTTACCCAATCAGACACAAAGTCCTATTGATTCTTCTCTTCAGATTGCCTGAAGTCTATCTTTTTTCTTAATCACAGTTTTCTATTTTGTGATATCACTGAACTGGAGGTTCTTTGAGGATGAGACCTGTTCTTTATGTTTTTCCTCATTTCAACTCCTAAAAGTATACATAAAACATATTATAAATGTTTGATAATTTTTGTGGAGATGAACTAAATGATCGCCCAGTTTCATGCCCTGTTACGCTTAGATCTTACACTCCAGTCCCACACACACAACCTACTCTTCCTCCCATACCCAGTACTATTACACATTTTCTTGTATTATTTCTGCCTGGATACTCTTCACAATGCATTGTCCACCAGGAACATGGACCATGTTTCTGAAAAGTTAGTAGAAGAATTAATGCCCCTGTGAAATTGCCCTTTATTACTCTGCTTTGGGGCAGACCTTGCTGCAGATTATCAATTACATTTCTTTTTCTATCTAACACATCACAAAATTCTTGTCAACCTCACTTGTTTGACATGGCCATAGAATGTGAGCAGAAAAAGTGTGTACACTCTTAGGTTTAGCCCATAAATTCCTTCTTATTGTCATCCTCCATTCTGTTTTCTACTTTCGGGTGGTTGGTTTAAAGAACCCCCTCAAGGGGATCTCAGGAGGTGTATGTCAAAGATGGTAGAGCTATTATAAAAAAGGAACCTAGGTCCCTGAGTCATTGGTTGGAGGAGAGCTACCCAACAATCAACTCCTGTATGGGAACATTGTGAGACTGAAAAACAAGCTTTGTGTTAAACCACTGAGAGTTTGGAGTTTATCCAGCATAGCCACTATAAGGAAGTAACATTTACCACTCCAAAATATGTCTCTTTGAATTAAGGATTATTTTTTAAGAAACTGCAAACTTAGGAACTCTGAAAACCAAACAGAAGTTACCTTTTTATTAGAGACTCAACATGTATAAGGAAAAATCTCTATTTGTAGAGGTTTTAAATTTCTATTTGTAGATCCCTTGATCTACCAGGAAAAGGGGGATAAGTCAATCTTTAGAAACTCTTACCAACGAAGAAGGCAAAGACTTAGATGTGCATAACAACCTTATCCTTGTGTACTGTGCTTTTCTGGGTAACCTCTCATAGCTGACTCTCCATCCCCAGTATTTTGTTTTATCTTTAGCTGTAGATGGTTTTAAGGTGATGGCTTTGGCCATTTCAGACACTTACTCAGTTTTTTTGGGTCTCTCCCATGTATATGTGTTACTAGACTTTTTTTTGTTTTGTTTTTTTTTCTTCTGTTAATCTGTCTAATATCAATATAATTATTAGACTATCTAAGGAACCTCGAAAGGAAGAAGAAAGAATTTTTCTGCCCCTACAGTTTTGGAAACCTGGATGGGATTTTCACTGGCTAGACCCTACTGGCTCTGGGGCTGCTGCAGCCAAGAGATCCTGGGACCACTGACAAAAAGCTGGCAGAAGGTAAAAATTCTTACCGTGTCAATCTCCAGGATCTCTGCCTGCAGGATCCAATGGAAGTGAGAGTATTTTTTTCCTTTCTTTTCTAACTGTAGGTAGTCTAAAATATTTGTGGAACTAGTTCCTGGGGTATAGTAACTCTTGTAAAGATTTGGTAACAAGTATTCTTGTTTTCTATTTTTTTTTTCTTCCCAGAGATGTTCTTCATTTTCTTTTGTCTGCTTTATGACCAGAGAGGATATTCTCTCTGGTCTTTACCAGTTGGAGGATGTATATTCATCTGAGGAACAGCTGAGTAACCAATGGATCCAAACTTAGGAAATAAAAAGTTTGGGGAGATGGAGACACATTGATTCCCTGGGTTTGGAAAAGCTATTTAAAACTGGGCCCTTTATAATTAGTGTCTCTGCTTTCTTAGGCTAACTCTGGGAGCAATTTGTCTGGACCTTGTGAGGCCTGCATCTCTTGCATTCTCCTTTGGGATACCTCTTGTGTTCATGGTTAACCCACAAAAAGACTTATTGATAATTTGAGTCCTCATTAAGATTAATAGATCCTAGTCATCAATGACCAAATGATGGAACCTTTGGAGAAACTTCTAGATTGAAAAAACTTTTTAGGCAAACCATGAACGACTCTTAACTTTAAGAAACAAATTGAAGGTTACTGAAGGGGAGTTTGGTAGGGGGATGGGAATAACTGGGTGATGGGCATTAAGGAGGGTGCTTGATGTAATGAGCACTGGGTATTACATGCAACTGATGAATCACTAAATTGTACCCCTGAAACTAATTATACACTATATGTTAACTAAGTTGAATTTAAATTAAAAAATTTTTTAAAAATTTAAAAAATAACATAAATGATTTGACACACAAAAAATGTTTTTTAGAGTGATCTGACCTAAGCAATTGTCTTATTGGTACTTATGGAAAGGCTAAATTAAAAAGAAATATATTGGCTAACCTTAGGGACTCTCTTAGCAAGATGAAAGAACAGAAATTAGACAATTTTAGAACAAAAATTAACATTCATATCCAATATAATTCCCATTCTCAAAATTTGGCTCTGATGCAGGTAGACCAATTCTCAGGACCCAAAGGCATCCCGCAGCAATAGCCAAGAGAGTCCTTGGTTATGTGCAGAATAGAAATGAAATGCAAGTCAGCAGGAAGTAAGAGCAGAGTTTATTGGAGATAGAAAGCAGATACAGACAGAGCATCTGGGAGACTCAGAAAGGAAAAGAAGAACTGAGTCTCATCTTTGCTTGGGGCCTAGAGTTTTTACTAAGGACAGTGGTCTGGAGTACATGAACTTTAAAAAATCCAGGAACCGATCAAACAAGGACAAGTGCTTTTTGGAAAAGCACTTGTGTCCTTCGTAAGTTCCTTATACCCTGGAGCCAGGGGTCTTGGTGAGTCAGTGGTCTTGAAAAATATACATTAAGACCTGGCCTGGTCACTCCTTAGATGTTATCTATTGTGCTGGAAAACTCCAAAGAAATCATTAACTTGACCTTTACAAAGAGGACATACATTAAGACGTGGGAGGTGAGAGTGCAGGTCCTGGCAAGAAGAGAAGCAGGAAAAGGAGCAAAAAAAGAAAAAAAGAAAAAGAAAAAAAACTTTTTTTCCACCCCATGGGTTTTCTTCAGTTTCCCTGTCTTAGGTCCATCTACTTATTTTGACTTCCCTTTCCCTAAAAGATTTATAGAGAGCACTCCAGCCCGATCTCCCATTTCAGGTATGTAGGTTAGTCCTGTGAACACTGAGTCAGGAAGTGAATTCAGCAGAAGCTCCTGAGACTGGTGGCAGTTTGCTTTGCTGTCACTCCCAATTCCTCCTATTTTTGGGGGCTCTGGAACCAGGCTCTGCTTCTTTCAGGCCTTCCCATGCCATGTCCTTTGTAAAAGTGTTCTGGAACCTCCACCACAAAGAATTCATGTCCCCTGGGTATCAACAGATCTAAATTATAAAGTTCTTTTGTCAGAAATCAAATCTCCTTGATACAAATAATTAAATTTAGTTGGAAAGCGGGCCAGTCCCTTGATATTCAGGCTATAATTTTGGTCTTTGGGGAATGGGAAATAACATTTTTGTCTTGCAGCTCTCTACAAAACCAAAAATGCGGCTCTAGAAACAGTTCAAAGCTCATCTATCTTTACCAGTTCCAAGCCTCCCTCCACTCATCTCAAAATGCTTGTAGATATTGTAAAATATCAGCATATTGGAAACAGAATTGTCTTGCACTTAAGGAAAGGAAAAATTTAAAGTGTAATTACTCCAGACCTCTGATAATATCCCAAAGTTCCTGGAAGAAAACTGGTATATTTTCTCTGTGCCCCTGTGGTGTAGATTTTCTACATCTTCTCTAGGACTTAAGAGCCATTCCTTGAAATGTAAACATTAGGGAGATGTTTCTCATTAGAAGAAGAAAAAAAAAAGGCAGGGGAGCAGGAAGGTATTTGGAAATCAGGCTAATGAAAAATCTCAGGGGTGCCTGGGTGGCTCAGTCAGTTAAGTCTCAGCCTTTGGCTCAGGTCATGATCCTGGGGATCGTGTCTGCATTGCACTCCCTGCTCAGTAGGGAGTCTGCTTCTCCCTCTACCCCTCCCCACTGCTTTCTCTCTCTCTCACAGAAATAACGAAAGATCTCAAATTTCTTCTCCACAAATGTTAGTAGAAAAGGCTTTAGCCATCTGAGCAAGTGGACTTATTCCAACTGCCAAAAGAATGAAACAAAAAAAAATTGGATCCAACTATTCTTTTGAACTGGTGAGTTTTGTGTTGTGCCTGACTCATGGCTAAAACTTTAAGGCAGTAACTGTGGAGGGTCTCTGTTGTGTCTGTATGTCTCTCTCTCTTTCTACTGTGTGTGTGTGTGTGTGTGTGTGTGTGTGTATAGTGTGTGTGAGCATATGTGTGTAAAATTACATGTGTTTGTTGTGTTATATTTTTCTACTCTGGATCATGTTAGCAAAATTAATTTGTAAAGAGCTCTATTTAATTGGGTTAAAATTAAGTGCTTATAGATTAAATATTCCTAACTTTCTCAGAAATATAACAAACTGACCCAGTGTTTTTCCTGTTTACATGATCTGTAAATATATTTGATATTAGAGTTAGTTTAAGTTCGTTGGTTTAATTAAAGTAGACATGTTCTTAGAGTTATCAGCATTGAATATAATGCAGACATACAACTTTTTTTCTGCCTGGGTTTACTAGTCTAGTAAGTTTATGATATATCTCTGTTTCAAAATTTGTCAGGAAGAAACAGCTTGGGATGATGGCAGATTTTGTCCAACGCTTCATGAGGTTTTCATGGAAAGTCTAAATTAATTTTTGGGAGCAAGTGATTTAAATAGATGTAAGTGGAATAAGTGTTTTTAGGTGAACTTGTCAGCAATAATTATATTGTATGGTATATATACTTAAAATAGCTTTTGTTAACCTTAAAAGTTAAACTGCCAGTTATTTTACCAGCAAAAGATGGGTTTTATTCAGGAATAGCAGAGAATTGCAATCTGGAACAAGCAAGCTGAGGGGAAACCATTGGCAACTTTGCAAAAAAAAAAAAAAAACAAAGTAGAGGAATGCTTTTCAGTTGATTAAGTGTCTGCCTTCTGCTCAGGTCATGATCCCAGGGTCTGGGATGGAGCTCCCTGTTTGTCTCTCTGCTCTGATGAGAGCCTGCTTCTCCCTCTACCCCTCCCCATTGCTTATGCACTCTTTCTCTCTCTTGCAAATAAATAAATAAAATATTTAAAAATATATAAATAAAAATAAATGAATGCTCTCTCTCTCTCTTGCAAATAAATAAATAAAATCTTAAAAAAAGAAAAAGAAAAACAAAATGGGAAGTTTGGAAGGCTATTAAGAAAAAGCCCATTGCAGTAAACTGGGAGCTGGAGGTATAGTGGCTTTTCATTGGCTGAGTTGTGACCATCTCTCATTGGCTGGGCTGTAGCTGGGGCAATGAGGAAAGCCTTTCTCCCTCCTCCGGGATAATCAAGTAGTATCCGAAGTAGCATCCATGTGCAAGGTCTGTCTCTGGTTGCATTTGCAATTAAAGATGAGTGGTGAGGCATGAGAGCTCCCCTGCCCAACCTCCCAATTCAAATTTAATGAGGTTTCTCTTTTTTTTTTTTTTAAGATTTTATTTATTTGTCAGAGAGAGAGCACGAGCGAAAGTGAGCACAGGCAGACAGAGTGGAAGGCAGAGTCAGAGGGAGAAGCAGGCTCCCTGCGGAGCAAGGAGCCCGATGTGGGACTCGATCCCAGGACGCTGGGATCATGACCTGAGCCGAAGGCAGCTGCTTAACCAACTGAGCCACCCAGGCGTCCCTAATGAGGTTTCTCTTAAATCATTTTCACATTTTTTCCTTTTGATTGAGATCTTTTATCGAATGTATTGATGACAAATAGTCATTCTTTTTTTAAAAATTAATTAATTAATTTTTGTGTGTATGAGAGAGAGAGCAAGCTTGAGCACGAGTTGGGGGAGGGGCAGAGGGAAGAGCAGACTCTAGTGAACTGGGAGCCTGATGCAGACTCAATCCCAGGACCCGAGGATCATGAGCTGAACAGAAGGCAGATGCTTAACCAACTGAGCCCCTCAGGTGCCAAGTCAGATTCTTTATACTAGTGGTTTTGTACCTCAGTGCCAGGAAGGACCTTTGCTGGTTGTCAGGTCCTATGTCGGAGTGAAAGTGCTTAGCTGTTAGAAACTACTTAAGGTCATATTTGAGTAAAGGGAAAGTTACGAGGGAGAATCCTCAGGTGTTTCTCATCTAAAGGCTTTTTCTCAAGGTCCTAAGTATTGGGGTTCATCCTGAAACACTAGCATCACCTTAGTGGGTACACCTTTAAAAAGAATCAATAGGCAACCAAAGATGAAACTAAAAATAATTTTGCAAAATTTCTTGGGCATAAGGCTGGCTCAGTTGGAAGAACATGTGACTCTTGATCTTGGGGTTTTAAGTTCACCAAAAAGAAAACAAAAGAAGAGCTTCCCTTTTCACAAGGGCTTGGGAAATACAGACAAGGGCCTTGTCTTTCCATGAAAGAGAAGCAGCAGCAACAGTGAGAAAAAGACGTGGTCTGAATGTCTTGGGAAAGCTGCCTCAGATGTCATCTGCTTCAATTCCAGAAAATCTTTACTTTCAGGTCAGCAGGTCCAGTCAGGGTTTGGTACTTTCTTTACATGTGTCATGTGAATCCAAGAGTCTATTCCCTGGTGTTTGGCAGCACAAAGTTTGGTAAACAGTTCCTGGTAAAGACCTTTCCAGTGACACTGAAGTGTCTTTCTAGAGATGTCTTTTCCTAGGTTGCAAGGCGTGATGCTTATTAACTCCCAAGAGTATGCTGTAAATACATTGCTGTACCAAAGAATGGTTATTTTCAAAAGATGGAACTGGGCCTTCATGCTATTGAAGTCTCTTTCCTGTTATCAACTATGGATAAAAGGAGGTGGGGACCAGGTATATTGGATGTCCTGTGAGTATCTCAAAGTCTGAGAGTCTATGCATTCCAAGGGGGGTGGAGTTGAGATTTAAAGGACCAATAGCAATGTTTTAGTCCATGGTAATTGGAGGGTTTCTGCAAATTTTGCCAACTGAGTCTTAATAATGCCATTAGTACATTTGAATAACTCTGAAGACTGAGGACAGTATGTGTAATGAAAGTGTCATAAAGTAGCATAGACTTGTCAAGGCAGCTGACCAATCAATGGGTTCCCTGATAACTATGTCGTTTGAGAGGGGTTCCCCAGGTGGGATAATTTTTTCTAAAGAATTTTAGCCACAGAAGAGGTACTGGCTTCTGTAAAACAAAAATCTTCAGTCCAGTGATAAAACACACAAACCACGACTAAAATGTATTTATGCCCACGAGATGGGGGAAGCTGCATGAAATTCATATGCCAAACCTCAAATGGTCCATTGGGCAATTTAAAATACCCAGGAGTGTTAAGGACAGATTTCCCAGAACTGTACTTTGGATAGGTGGACAAGCAAAGGTAGGTACTTTCTGAGGTCTTATTAACTTTTCCAACCAACACTGATTCATGAATGTTAAATTTTGTCAGCAGACCAATAGTTTATTGCATGTATAGTTGTAAGTATTGGGAATTTTAGGATTTCTCATAGGGCCATATTGGTATTTGGATAGTTCTTCATTTTTATTGAATCAATAATTATTAGATTTCTATTAATGTTTCTCCTTTCTGGGGACAACTGGTGGGCCACTGTGGTCAATTTGTTTAAATTGTCATTTAAACAAGTCCTCTTGTACTGTGACAGAGGCTTCGCTATTGGTTTCCTTGAGTGCAGCATTTTTAGTGGAAATATCAGTGAGTTGGATTATTCTGATTTCCAGGGAGTTGAGTCTGGAATGTCCATAAATTTTTTTTTTAAGATTTTATTTATTTATTTGACAGAGAGAGATAACAAGTAGGCAGAGAGGCAGGCAGAGAGAGAGAAGAGAAAGCAGTCTCCCTGCCAAGCAGAGAGCCCAATGTGGGACTTGATTCCAGGACCCTGAGATCATGACCTGAGCCAAAGGCAGACACTTAACCCACTGAGCCATCCAAGCGCTCCCATGAATCTTAATAATAGTTTGAGCCACTGGCAAAAGTATGGCATCTAATAAATTTTGGGCATAAGAGCCATTTTTATTTTTATTTTTTTAAATTTTTTTATTTTTAAAAAGATTTTATTTATTTGACAGAGAGAGAGCACAAGCAGGGGGAGTGACAGGCAGAGGGAGAGGGAGAGGGAGAAACAGGCTCCCTGCAGAGCAGGGGAAGCACGATATGGGACTTGATCCCAGGACTCCAGGATCATGACCTGAGCTGAAGGCAGTGGCTTAACCAACTGAGCCACCCGGGCGCCCCAGGAGCCATTTTTAATCTTATTGCCACTGGAGGGAAGGAAAGCTCATTTCCATAACATTCCAAATTCATGAGCTACTCCAAAGCTACCCACTATCAGTATAACTGTTACTAGTTTTCCCCTTGGCTAAAGTACAAGCCTGGGCAAGTGCATGTAACTCAGCCTGTTGGGTGGAAGTAGCCAAAGGTAAAGGTGCTGTGTCAATGACTTCAAAGGAAGTGGTAATAGTATTTCCAGGATGATGTTTGCCATTAAAAAAAAAAAAATTAACCATATTTTTATGTTGGGGGAAGGAAGTAGAAAAGAAACCCCTATAATGGGCCCTACTCAGTGGCAGCTCCTTGTTCCAGAAGGTTAAGGAACTTTGAGGAAGTAAAAGTTGCTTGGAAAAATCCTGATGTAGTTGCTTTGTATGTTGTGATGGTAGAGGGATGAAATGAAGTGTGAAGGCCCCTCATACCCTGCACCTTACCTCAGACTATGTGCTGGAAACCGGGTTCAGAGAAAGTGCCAATCTCATTCCTGCCTCTTGGGATTGTTGACAGCCATAGTGGTAGAGAATGACAGGCAGGAAGAGCAACATGCCCAGCATGTTGGCAAAGATGGCAAGATGGCGAGCAGCATGTCTGTGGTCCTCCTGATCAGCTGGGCTCCCCGCGATGCAGTCTGCATACTAGCTTGATGTTTACCATTTTTATACTTTAAATAAGAATCCTTGGTAAACCATGCAAAATCTGTATTGGTTAGAAAATTTTCCATAGTTATCATGGGGAGTCAAAAGGTAATCTGTCAGGGTTAAGCAGGTATCAGAGGTTTTGTCTGGGGGCAAATGTAGTTCTATTCCGAGATCAGATCCCCTAAGTATCTAATCTGACCTTGAGCAAGCTGCAATTTTTTCGGAGACTTTACATCCCTTTAAGGCCAAAAGGTTTAACAGGTAGATGTTGCCTCCTGTGAATAGATTTTAGAAGGAGAGCAGAGAAGCAAATCATTTATGTATTGTAACAAGGTAGATCCTGCAGAAAACTTTTTATCCTCCAAATCAGCTTCTATGTTTTGAGAAAAATAAGGACTCTCTAGAACCCTGGGGGTATTATTGTCCACGTGTTTTTCTATCCTTCCCAAGTGAAACCAAAAAGATGTTGGCTATCCTTATCAACTGGAATACCAAAAATGCATGGCACAGATCAATCACAGTGAAAATTTGCTTTCACCGGGAATGGATGTTAGTAGCATCTGAGGGTTAGGAACAACAGAATACTAAGAGATAACTGTTGTTTATTGCTCAGAAGTTGTGGACAAACCTCCATCATCCAACATGGGGCTTTCTCACGGGTAAAATAAGAGTATTACAGGGACTAGTGTAGGGGATAATGAGGCCCTGAGACTTGTAATCTTCTATTATGGGCTTGATGCCCTAAAGGGCTTCTTTACCACAAGGCCTTGAATAATTCTGGGAAGAGGTTTTGAGGGATCTTGAATCTTGATGGGAGGTGCACTGTGGATTCTACCTGCATCAGTTGAAGATTTTGCCTATAAAGAGCATAGTAGCTGATTCAATAGGAACAAATGATGAGTGTCCCCACACTCCTCTATAATGCTATCAAAGATGGAGCATAGAACAGTGCTGAAGGGATATTTAATTCTCCTGGTTGGTTATTTTGAATACTATTGTCAGATTCTAGAATTATTTCTCCCTTTTGGAGAAATTCTGGCATGGTGGTTTCTATAAAATCTCAGCCCAATAAATTAACTGGGATGGAAGAGTTAAGGAGAAAAGTAATGAGCGTCTGTCAAAAAGCCTAAACCGAAGGTAATAGTTGCAGAAACAGGAACCCGCTGAGGTTATTAGAGCCCTCCACTTGTTGAACTGCTTTAGTGTCCTGGGGCAGGAGCCGCTTTACAGTGGCAGAGTTGAGCACTGACAACTAGCTCCAGCATCAATACAAACAGAGACTCATTTCCAATTTGAAGAATGGTTTCTCTAAGCTGATGAAGAGAAAGGACTGGGAAGAACCCATGGAGGGGCATGTGGGTGTCTAAGTCAGTTGAGTGCCCCGTCCCACTCTTGATTTTGGCTCAGGTCATGATCTCAGAGTTGTGGGATCAAGCCCCGTGTGGGGCTCCATACTGAATGTGGAGTCACTTGAGATTCTTTCATTCCCTCTTCACCCTCTCAAATAAACAAACAAACAAAAAACCAAAATCTTAAAAAGAAAAAAAAAGTAAAACCCGTGTAGTTCCTCAGAGCCACACCATTGGGAATTAAGACAGCACTGGAAAGACCGGCTAGAGGGCTGAGGACACTGAAGTGCTTCTTAAATTTGTAACAGTCTTTTCCTCATGCCCTGGCCCTTTGTATCAGCAGCAAAAACTAGAAGGTTTTTGGTTTTGTTCAGGGACCTTCATTTGCCAGAGTTGAAAATTGAGAATTTTAGTGGTCTTTCTTTTAGGTGAGTCATCTAGTATGTGAGCAAGCTGGTTTGCCGTAGTAACTAAACCTGGAGTGGTCAATTTCCCATCCTGGTCCTTTTAACTAAAAGAGAAAGATCCCAGCTCAGCTCATTAGTAAACATAGAGTTAAATGCTGCCTGGGTGGATTCAACATTTAAAGGAAGATCAGAACATTCTTAAAAGAATTTAAACTGATTCTAATAGTCATAGACAGTTTCATTAGACTTTTGTGGGCAAGCCTGAATTTTGTTCCAGTCAGCAGGTGGAAAATGCTCTGGTAGTTGAGTGGAGATTTCCAGGGAGTATGCCAAAAGTTAGAGGTCTATTTCTCTAAGTCCTCTTTTGGATGTTTCCTTCAGGCTAGTGTCATCCATTGTTTGACCTGGTTCTCACCAATAAGCATGTGGACTAATTTAAATCTGAGAAACCAGCATGTTAAGTTTGAATAGCTATGTGAAATTCTTCAGCAAACTTATGGGGGTCCTTTGTCACTTTAGGAAACCCCTTCACTATGGCCCACAATTTGGCCCTAGTCTAGGCAACATAAGAAATTTGAAGTTTATTTAGATACTCAGAAGACTTAACTTTAAAAAGGCAGTTTGACTCGGCTTAGCAGAGGAGTGAGTGGGGAGAGATTCAGAGGAAAAAGTAAATTCAGTGGACAAAACAGAACAAAATGGCACCCTGGGGGTGGGGCCTGAGCACAAGGTGGCCACCAGCTGTCTGTAGACAAAAAAGATGGAAAAGGGGGAAAAGGGGCCTTAGAAGCCATTTTTGCCTCTTTGAATTGTTTGCCTCAGTTAATTTAGAAATAGTCTTTTGCAAAAAGGAAATTTAGAATTCTGAAAACATCTGGAAGCCTTGAGATACCATTTAAACTAGCTATCCTGGGCTGTCTTGTGACTCATCAATTAAGGGTCAAAACTCTTGACTTCCACTTGGGTTATCATCTTGTGAGACTGTGTGGTGCTTTGGGCTTTGCATTGGGCCGGGAGCCTGCTTGGTATTCTCTTTCTCCTGCTCCCTCTGCCCCTCTTCTGCCAAACAAAGGTAAAATAAAGAAAATATTTTTTAAAAGTAGTTATTGTATTCAGTATTTTTTTCTTTTCCTTTTCTTATATTTTAAGGAACCATGGCTTTTGGATTCAGTTTTGAGTCAAACAAGTGTAGGGAGATCAAAACTTCCCCATAACAGCCACTGAAGATTTGATTTTCTTTTGGTCAAGTCAGTCCGCTTAGTTATAAATGTGCATACAGAGGGGACCATGGTTTTTAAACATAAAACTGGCCAGAGTCTCAGCTAGGAGTGGGGGTGGGGAAGCATGATCAAGGCATTTTGATGACTGGAATCCTATGTCTTAGAGATTTTTCAGAAACAACCTGATTCTAGAAGGAATCAGACAAAAGGACAGCACAATCCCAAGCAGGAGTTGGATGGAAGGCTAGTACACTTCCAATGGGCACAGTTCCAAAGGGAATAATCCAATCCCTACAAGGAGTCAGATCAAAAGCTAGCACAGTTCCATCAGGAACAGTCAGATTCCAAAGAAGAGTTGGACTAAAAGCCAAATGAGTACTCTCAGAGAACAAAACAAAACACCCCCAAAAGACAAAAAAACACACAAAGGCCTTGAAACGGATCCCAGATAAAGCCTGGATAGCTCAGACACAAAGTGTGGAGCTCGAAATCTGGAAGAAAACTTACCCTCAAACCTAAGGTCGGCAAGAAAGCAGTAAGCCCAGTTGGCTCTTGGGTACTGTAACCTGTTTGCTCACCAGCCTCAGGGCTGTTAGGGATCTTTTCTGCATCCCTAGATGGGCCAACAAGTAATGTTAACCTTAACCATCAAACTGCCAGTGATTTTACTAGCAAAAGATGGGTTTATTCAGGAATAGCAGAGGACTGCAATACAGACAAGACAAGACAAATCATAGGCAAGTCTGCCAAAAATGGAATGGAATGCTCTTTTAGAGGAGAACAGGAAGTTGGGAAAGAGGTTATCAACAAAGTGGAGTAAACTGGGAGCTGGAAGTATAGTGGCTTTTCATTGGATGAGTTGTGACCATCTCTCATTGGCTGGTCTGTTGCTGGGGGGGGGCGCGGGGGGATGGGGAAAGCCTTTCTCTCTCCTGCTGGGATAATAAAGTAGTATGCAAAGGAGCTTCCATATGCAAACTCTATTCCAGTTGGATTTGTAACTGAGGGTGAGTGGTAGGTAAGGCATAAGATCCCCTACCCCCGCATGCCTCCACCCCCGTCAAATCTCCTGACTCAATTTGAGAGAGGTTTCTCGTAATTAATTTTCATACTGTTCCAAAATCTTTTTGGTAAGTTGAAACTTCAGAGTTTTACTAAGTTAAATAATAGAAATTCATTGAATAGAGCATTTCCAAATAAAATAGTGAAACATTAGTTACTGAACAAAGGTTTATCTACATTTGGCTACCTTATTACAGAAAAACTAAAGATAAAAACATCTTGTGCTTTATTGGAAGATTATACTATAAAGTAGCACATGCTTCTAGAAATTACAAAATATTTCCTATATTTGCCAATCTAAAGAATACTGGTATAACAAACAGTTTACAAGTGTTTACTTCTTAGTTTTTGCTAGAAATTGAGGTTTCTGAGTTAAGAATTTAAATTAGTATATGTAACTAAAATATTAGAAATATTAAGCGAAACATCTCCATATGCAAGGAAATTAAGATGTGTGTTTTAAGTGAAGGGAAATATGAGAAATAAAAACACATTTTTATTGAAGAAAAAAAGTAAATTTGTCCTAAAGTAAAACTGGTTATTTTTAAATGGGAAAGAAGAACATCATGGGATAAAATCTGAAAGTTGTAGGTTTTTGGAAGGAAATCCTTAGAAAGGAATTTTATGCATGCTCAGGACTGGCTCAGACTGGAATTAATTTAATTGAGTGAAAGAGCTTTAATATCAAAAGTAAACTAGTACAAAATTAGAATTTGGTTTTCTCTTTGTTAAAAGAACAACATTGCCTTGTATTATTGGTCTGCTTTTGATGAGAGATTAGAAAAGGTTTTATATTATTTTATTTTTTTTTTACCTTTTAAAGTAATCTGCCTAAAAAGCAAAGATTTTATTTTATCAAAATAATTCCCTGTGCTTCATGTTACCTTTATCATCAGGGCTTTAATTACTTATGTAAACCTAATTCTCTTGATATTAAAAGAGCTAAGCTTTGCTCAGAATAATGTAGCCTTATTATATATTTACCTGTGAAGTCTTTGTTGCTTTGGTTACATAGATAACTTAGTGTTGTTTCACAGTGACCTATGTTCCTATTTATTCAAGTATCCAAAACTTTTCATATTTTTGACAAGATTCCCAAAATAAATTCTCTCTTTTTAAAAAAGATTTTATTTATTTATTTTAGAGATAGAGAAGGAGAGAGCATGAGAGCAGGGGAAGGAGCAGAGGCAGGACAAGTAGTCTCCCTGCTGAGTCCAGAGCCTGACACAGGGCTCAATTCCACACCTGTGAGATCATGACATGAACTGAAATCAAGAGTTGGACACCCAACTGACTGAGCCACATAGGCACCCATCCAAAAATAAATTCTAAATGAAGTCTTTTTAGGGGCATCTCGATGGCTCAGTGGGTTAAGACTCTGCCTTTGGCTCAGGTCATGATCTCAGGGTCCTGGGATCAAGCCCCGCATTTGGTTTCTCTGCTCAGCAGGGAGCCTGCTTCATCCCCCTACCCCGCCTGCCTCTCTGCCTACCTGCGACTTCTGTCAAATAAATAAACAAAATCTTTAAATGAAGTCTTTTTAACCTAGAAAAAACTTTGTGATATTCTGGACTATACATGGAACATCTCAAAAAACCCCCAAAACAAAAAACAAGTAAGATACAACAACAAAAACCCCTTGTTAAACTAATTAAGCTTATTTGGTATTTTAAACTACATGGAAAGCATTATCAAAAAAAGTGATACTAAACCTTCTTAGATTATATATTTATTTTATTTTATTTATTTATTTGACAGAGAGAGATCACAAGTAGGCAGAGAGGTAGGCAAAGAGATAGAGGAGGAAGTCTCTGGGAGCAGAGACTCAGGCAGTCTCAGGCAGCAGAGAGCCTGATGGGCTTGATCCCAGGACCCTGAGATCATGACTTGAGCCGGAGGCAGAGACTTAACCCACAGAGCCACCCAGGTGCCTCTAGATTATATTTTTATAGATATATATTAATAAGTGTTCTAGAAATGGTATGAAATTCCTAAAAATCTGCTCTGTTCTGATATAATATTATCACTTGTAATTCTAGTAATCTCAAAGTGCTGTGTGTCAAGGAAATAACCACATTTCCCTGTCAACTGCATTGTAGAGAATTCTCATTAGATCTTTAACCATGGCAATTTAAAAATTTTTATCATTTACAGAGAGTTGTTATTTCACTCTGATGCTTTTTCAAAAGTGTTTGCAAAGTGCCTTATCTTCAAGGAGACTCATGGAAGTTCTTCTAGAATACAGGTTTCTGACAACTGTAAGATTATAAAACTGAACCGGGGTAAGAATTTCTAGAATCAATGGTAAAATTGGGTCTAGGCAGAAAAAACATTTACATGGGACTGAATGAACTATTGAAGATGATTGTAATTTTTGTGACTTTTTGTTGATTTTTAAAATGTTTTGTTTTTCCCAATTATAGAAAAATTATTCTCTTAAGCTGACTATAACTTACAGAAGTTTGGTAAATACACCTTCATGAACAATCAAATATTTGTCTTTTTCTCCCTACCTTGTCCCTCCAGAATCTGGAACTTTCAGTGAGGACTCTTATATTTTCATGGTGGTATATTTATTTCATAAGTTCAGTAAGAATCTCTTCTCCCTGTGATAGGATACAATTGGAAACATCAGTTTTGTTATTGAAGCTTTATGGAATGTTGTATTTGAGAGAGACATGCTCTAAAGAATGAGACAGGAAAATTTAAGGAACTAAGATTGACTTTATGGAGCCAATAAAGCCCCTTGGCAAAACAGCCTGGTACCTGTTTACAAGGTTTCTAGCTCCCTTACCAGATGACGAAAGTCACTCCCTAGCAGGTGCAGGAAACTTTAGGATATTTTGGGGACCTCGAAAAGATTGGAATTCACCCAATATATATGCATTGCATGTGTGTCTAACAGCAGATCCTTGGCTTGGCTTCCTGGCCTTGAGAGGCGTTTAAAAGTTCAATCTAAGTTGTCTTTTGATTTTGTTAACTGTTTCCTTTGCTGTGCAAAAGCTTTTGATCTTGATGAAATCCCAATAGTTCATTTTTTCCCTTGCTTCCCTTGCCTTTGGCGTTGTTCCTAGGAAGATGTTGCTGCGGCAGAGGTCGAAGAGGTTGCTGCCTGTGTTCTCCTCAAGGATTTTGATGGATTCCTTTCGCACATTGAGGTCCTTCATCCATTTTGAGTCTATTTTTGTGTGTGGTGTAAGGAAATGGTCCAATTTCATTTTTCTGCATGTGGCTGTCCAATTTTCCCAGCACCATTTATTGAAGAGGCTGTCTTTTTTCCATTGGACATTCTTTCCTGCTTTGTTGAAGATTAGTTGACCATAGAGTTGAGGGTCTATTTCTGGGCTCTCTATTCTGTTCCATTGATCTATGTGTCTGTTTTTGTGCCAGTACCATGCTGTCTTGATGATGACAGCTTTGTAATAGAGCTTGAACTCTGGAATTGTGATGCCACCAACATTGGCTTTCTTTTTCAAAATCAAAAGACAACTGACAGAATGGGAGAAGATATTTGCAAACAACATATCAGATAAAGGACTAGTGTCCAGAATCTATAAAGAACTTAGCAAACTCAACACCCAAAGAACAAATAATCCAATCAAGAAATGGGCAGAGGACATGAACAGACATTTCTGCAAAGAAGACATCCAGATGGCCAACAGACACATGAAAAAGTGCTCCATATCACTCGGCATCAGGGAAATACAAATCAAAACCACAATGAGATATCACCTCACACCAGTCAGAATGGCTAAAATCAACAAGTCAGGAAATGACAGATGCTGGCGAGGATGTGGAGAAAGGGGAACCCTCCTACACTGTTGGTGGGAATGCAAGCTGGTGCAGCCACTCTGGAAAACAGCATGGAGGTTCCTCAAAATGTTGAAAATAGAACTGCCCTATGACCCAGCAATTGCACTATTGGGTATTTACCCTAAAGATACAAACGTAGTGATCCAAAGGGGCACATGCACCCGAATGTTTATAGCAGCAATGTCCACAATAGCCAAACTATGGAAAGAACCTAGATGTCCATCAACAGATGAATGGATCACGAAGATGTGGTATATATACACAATGGAATACTATGCAGCCATCAAAAGAAATGAAATCTTGCCATTTGCGACAACATGGATGGAACTAGAGCGTATCATGCTTAGCGAAATAAGTCAAGCAGAGAAAGACAACTATCATATGATCTCCCTGATATGAGGAAGTGGTGATGCAACATGGGGGCTTAAGTGGGTAGGAGAAGAATCAATGAAACAAGATGGAATTGGGAGGGAGACAAACCATAAGTGACTCTTAATCTCACAAAACAAACTGAGGGTTGCTGGGGGGAGGAGGTTTGGGAGAAGGGGGTGGGATTATGGACATTGGGGAGGGTATGTGCTTTGGTGAGTGCTGTGAAGTGTGTAAACCTGGTGATTCATAGACCTGTACCCCTGGGGATAAAAATATATGTTTATAAAAAATAAAAAATTAAAAAAAAAAGGTAATCAAAAGTTTAATCTAAGACTCATTAAGAAAAGTTCCAGAAAAACTGATTTAAAAAGGACCTATATAGATAACTGCTATTCTTTTCTTTTTTTAAATTGTTTATTAACATATAATGTATTATTAGCCCCAGGGGTACAGGTCTGTGAATCATCAGGTTTACATACTTCACAGCACTCACTATAGCACATACCCTCCCCAAAGTCCATCACCCAGCCACCCTATCCCTACTCCCTCTTCCCAGAAACTCTCAATTTGTTTTGTGAGATTAAGAGTCTCTTATGGTTTGTTTCCCTCCCAATCCCACCTTGTTTCATTTATTCTTTTCCTACCCCCCAAAACCCCATGTTGCCTCTCAACTTCCTCATATCAGGGAGATCATATGATAAGACAATTGCTATTCTTATTGAACTTATGTAATCAGGCCAAGTTTACTAAAACTTAAATGTTTTGGCAAACAAATTTATCTTAATTTGCCTATTTTTGTTAGAAATGAGGATGATTTTATTTTTATTTGTTTATTTTTTATAGTTCACAGATTTAGTGTGAGAATTAAAAGGAGAGGGTAATAACATGTACTCAGCAAATATTAACATAGTAAACAAGAAATGAATTCCAATATTATAATTATGATGAGACAGTTGTAATATATGCATTACAAGTAACATATGCATGCATACGTAACATGAAATATTTAATATTCAGTAAAATTCTTATATATGTGTATATATTCTTTTTTGTGTATGTATTCTTTTTAGTTAAATATTCTTTTTTTAGATTTTATTTATTTATTTGACAGAGAGAGACAGCATAAGAAAGGGAGCAGCAGGCAGAGGGAGAGGAGAAGCAGGCTCCCTGCTGAGCAGAGAGTCTGATGTGGGGCTTGATCCGAGGACCCTGGGATCATGACTTAGGTCAAAGGCAGACACTTAACTGACTGAGCCACCAAGGCACCCCTAATTTAGCAAATTTTTAATTTAAATTCAATTTAGTTAACATACAGTGTATTTTAATTTCAGGGATAAAAATACAAACTGGAGCAGCCACTCTGGAAAACAGTATGGAGTTTCCTCAGAAAGTTAAAAATAGAACTACCCTATGATACAGCAATTGCACTTCTAGGTATTTATGCAAAGGCTATAAAAATTGTGATTCAAAATGGCACATGCAAGCCAATGTTTATAGCTGCAATGTCAACAATAGCCAAAATGTGGAGAGAGCCCAGATATCCACCAACAAATGAACAGATAAAGAAGATGTGGTATAATATAATTATTATATATACACACAATGGAATATTATATAATAATAACAATTATTATACATCCTATGGAATATTACTGAGCCATCAAAAAGAATGAAATCTTGCCATTTGAAATGACATGGATGGAACTAGAGGGTATCGTGCTAAGTGAAATATTTAATCAGAGAAACAAATACCATATGATTTCACTCATATGTGGCATTTAAGAAACAAAATAGTTGAACATACGGAAAGGGAAGGAAGAATAAAACAAGATAAAGAGAGAGGGAGGCAAATCATAAGAGACTCTTGGCTCTAGGAAACAAACGGGGTTGCTGGAGAAGAGTTCTGGAGAAGAAGAGTGTAGGGTACAGACCTGTACCCCTGGGGATAAAAATATATGTTTATAAAAAATAAAAATTAAAAAAAAAAAAAAAAAAGAAGAGTGTAGGGGATGGGGTAACTGGGTGATGGGCATTAAGGAGAGCACTTGATGTAATGAGCACGCTAGGTGTTATATGCAACTGATGAATCAGGGAATGAGGATGCTTTTAGAGAGAAAATTATTTTAGTAACACACCTTTGTAGGCATTATGCTCTAGTTCTGATGAATTGTCTTTAAGCATTTGTTGTTTGCCTATAAACCAAAGTGGACCTGGAATTCTTCTGGTTTCCTCAGGTATCTATGATTCTTCAAACTAATGTTTCCATTTTTTTCTCAGTCTTTTGATTTGGAACCAGTGAGAACTAAGCCTGCCCCTTTTCCTGGAGCTAAGCAAACTGAAGCTAGATAACTTGGTATGAGCTTCAGTGAAATCATCACAAGAGCTTATCTTTAGACAATCTGAGTGCTTGTTCCTGTGTGGGCCACTCAGAGTTTACCTGAACACTCAATGACATCATCAGAAACATTCAAACTGCAAATGATGCTTTGACCCTTACATCTGTCAATGGCAAGTTCCGTTTCTGGCCTCAGTTCTTGAGCTCAGTCAAGAAAGAATTCAGAGCCAAGCTCTCAGGTAAGCAAGTGTTAACAGCAGTTTAAGCAAAAGTACACCCTCAAGATAGGAACGTGTGCAGGCCCAGAGGTGGGAGCTGCATGGGGGCGGGGAGTCAGTGTTGTCTTTTCATTTTATGTTTGGATAGGTTATTACTTATAACTAGGGCAGTTTCTGACTCAGATCACAGCCAAATCATAGAGGGGACTTCCCCTACTAGTTGGGAGGGGGAGTTTTGGCCCTATATGGTCCTTGTCTGAACTGTCCTGGCAGCCATTTTCGGCAAGGTGGGTGGGTTAAAACAACAATGTGAACGTATTATAATGAAGCTATAGGTTACTATAGGTAATGGAAAAACACACAAATATCCCTTGGGGTCTGTCCAGGCTGTTTGGAGCTTGGCCTCCACACCCTTTCATAGGCTGGAAAGCATTTGTTTCCTACTCATACCGAGCTAACTGCCTACTCTATCACTTCTAGAAATTTCTTCTCTTGCCTGCCCTCAGGACTCGGACTGGCTTTATAGTCAACACCATTCATTAACTTTTCATTTTCTTTTGCTTCTACAGAAATACCTTATTAAATATCCAATTTATCAAACAATATAGACCTAACTTTGGGAGTCTTTGCAAGGAAAAACCTGCAAGACCCACCTCCTGAAATGAGACACAACCATTACACTAAACTTACCTCTTCTTTGGAATGAGAGACTGGGTCAGTGAAATGTTCACTCTATCAGCTTCACTTCTGGACTGTGAAACTTGTTGGGGAAATTTCAAAGGCAAGACTGTAGGGGAGCAGAATTTGTCACCTCCAAATATGTCCCTTTGGTGTAAGGATTGTGCTAAGTGTTTTTTTTTTTTTGTTTGTTTGTTTGTTTTTAGAATCTGCAAACACTGGAGAAGCTCTGAAAACCAAGTTATACTTCAGAAAGGGACATTTACATGTATGTATAAGGCAAATCTCCATTTGTAAAGGCGTCTCCCTTGGCTATACCAGGAAGAGGGGGAGAAGGTCTCAGCCTCTAGAAACTCTTTTCAGTGGTGAAGGCAGTGACTTACATCTGCATAACAACCCTCCCCTCCTAACCGTGCTTGTCCTGGTAACCTCCTATAACTGACTCTTCACCTCCAACATACTTTTTTTTGTCTTTACCTGAACATGATATTTAAGGTGATGACTTTGGCCATTGGGGAGAGTTATTCAGTTTTTCTGGGTTTCAACCACATGTACATGTTACTTAACTTTTGTTAGTTTTTCTCTTGTTAACCTATCTAATATCAATTTAATTATGAAACCAGCCAAAGAACCTAGAAGACAGGAAGGGAAGACTTTTTTTTTTAACCCCTATGCTACTAATGTAATCTGAACTAATATAGCTTTCATTGCATCTTGTACTCCATTATAACTCATTTTATTAGACTATAATAAAATAGTCTCCCATCCTGACTGTACTTGTCCTATAGACATAATCTCTATTAGTGTTCCCCAATGTCTGCTGTTTAACATCACAAAACTTAAATTTGATATGAGAGCCATGATTTATTATATTGGCCTTTTCTTGAATTATTTTTTGGGGGTAGGTTTCATAAAAACAAAAGGAGTCCTCAGAGTTATAAGTAACTAGATTTTTTTGCACATGAAATTCTCTTATTAGAAAACATATCAGGGAATGCCTGGCTGACTCAGTTGATAGAGCATGCAACTCTTGATCTCATGGTTGGGTGTCCAAGCCCCATATTAGATGTAGAGCTTACTTAAAAATAGATGAATGAGTAAATGAATGAATGAACAAATAAATAAATAGAAAACATATCAGATGTAAGCAATCATATGTTTACCCAGTTACCACAGACATCTCCTTCTATTCAGAATGAGTAACAGATTTTCAAACTCAAATGTAGTTTTAAAATATGTAATTTGTTATTTGTATTTTCATTAATTGCAAGTGATGGTAGTTTGTGCCAATTAATGCTCACAGTAGGAGTGTTTTAATGCTATTGAATGTAACTGTGTGCAATTGGAAAGGTAGTTCCATTATGGCAAACTCCCTGGGAAAAACAAGTGGCCTGACCATTAATAGAATTAGGAGTAATACTTAGAAATTACAAGTTTATTGAATAATAAATATAGTAGTCATTTGGCCTTTAAAAGTGGAGTTTTGAATTATTGGTGAAAAAGAGGTAGTTTTGTACAGTTCTTTTCATTACCTGTTTCTTCTTTTGTCTAAATTATCAAACCCTGGATTGGAAGTAAGAGTTGTGAAGGGAGCAAAAGGGTAATTGTTGTTCAAGTCAAAATAATAGCTCCTTTAGTTCTTTCTAAGCTTTTCCTTTCATTCCAGGGCAAAAAAGATATTTTCAAGCCAATTTAATTATAATAAATGATTGTTAAAAATAATAGAGAACAGAAAATTCCTTTGTTATTCACAATTACTCTAGAAAGTAATTAGTATAAATAGAGTTAGGAAGTACTAGTAACTAAAATTTAATATGAAGATATATGAATAATACTGTTTTTTAGAATCTTTTATATTTTATCTTTAGAGTAAATCTCATTAATTTAAATTGGTAGTCATTGAGACTTCATAAGTCAACTATTTTAGTCCTGAAGTTCAAGATGAAATTTCAGAATCTTTATTTACTTAGTGGTTTACTTTATGTATTTATTTATTTATTTATCAGAGAGAGAACAGAGGAAGAGTAGGAGGGAAAAGCACACTCCCCGCTGGTCAGAAAGCCTGATGTGGGACTTGATCCCAGGGCCCTCAAGTCATGACGTGAGCCAAGGGAGATACTTAACTGACTGATATACCCAGGTGCCCCTACTTAGTGTTTAAAAAGAAAAAAAATGCATAGTCCTTTTTATGAAATTAATGCCAGTTACAATGGATTCATAGCTATTTACCAATGTAAATACAGGTTTTGATACATCAATAATTGAGTTTCTGTTATTATACATACTTGGAGTAGGTGCAATTACATTTCTTTTAAAATACCATAGAATCTTACTTTTTTGCAATTTATTCATATATTCATTAAACAACAAGGGACAAGCAGACAGATTAACATTAACATGAAGATTAACATTAAATCTTTGCTTGCTGGGAAAAATAACTTTGTAAGTTAATATGTAAAGATTTGAAACAGTTTCTAGGAAGACAGTGATCTGAATTGGTGTTCCTCCCTTCTCTACCTACTCCATCCAAATTGTCTGTCTCTCTTGATTCAAATGGTTGGTGGAACCCATTGAACAGGTGGGTGGGGCAAGTTCCCAAGACTATTAAAGAAGGCTTGAACTAAACTGTTAAAATCCCTGGAATCTGTAGAGAGCATTGCCCTTAGAGATTAGTGGAAACACAGTAGAAGATCAACATATTTGCGGGCCTGATGGTCATTGGTTTCTAAAGAGGAAGACTTTCTTTTCTTTTCTTTTTTTTTTTTGTTAAATAAAAGAGAATTGGACTCTCCTCAGACTTCTTCCATGTACTCAAGCCATGGATAGAACAACAGGTGCTTTAGCAAGCACTTCTTAATGGCTGCTGGACTACAAGGGAGGCCTCCAATATTTGTCCCCCTTTCTTCACTTTGGTATACTCCAATCAGCCTCAAGTGCCACTGAGCAGAAGAAAATGAAACAAGCCAAAAACTTCTAAAAAGTCCTGGTAACTAAAGAGAGGATGATCACTCAGAACAAACAAAACATGTCAAAGGAAAATGAGATCCTGAAAGAGGTAGACAATAAATAGTTCGAACTGAAACACAGAATACTCAAGAAGATAGAAGTACTTCTTAAGACATCTTTTTGGGGAGTAAAAACAAATGAGCAAGCAAAAGTAAAATTCACTCCCTCCCCAAAAAAGATTTCCTCACCAAAGAATTTATCAGAAGCATTAAAAGAGTGGTAGTCTTTGGTGGAGATGACAGAACTGCTATGTATTCTGTAAGACCCGGCCTCTCTTTGTTGTGGGCATGTAAAGTAGTGTTAAGGAGGAAGAATTCTTTGCCCTTCAAGTGTGCTCTAGCTACACCAGGAATTATACTGATGTGAGACATTAGGAGAAAGCTTTAGTTAAAAGCATATTTACAGAGAATCCACACAGACACAGGAGCTGTAAAGGTAGTGAGGCAACATGATGCTTATATGAGTTAAGAAGCGGGGTAGAGGATGTGAGGGAAACAGAGGGAGAAAGATCCTTAGTGGGAAAGTGAGAGGTGATATTTGGAAAATTAAAGTTGCCACATTATGGAGATAACTTTCCTAGATAAAGAGGAATTTGTTAATAGCTCTCTTTTTGCTATAAGCAGGCAATGGAGGGGAAGGTAATATAGCTTTTCCTGAATCTGCTGGATTTTGATTGCCTTTAACTCAAAATTGTGTTCATGCCAAAATGGCACATCTTGGAACAACCTGACTTTGGTCCATAGAGTAGATTTCATTCCCTAGCCATTTTTGCACTTACAGTCAAGTAAGGCCCATACAGTCAAGTTCTTGTTAATGAAGACTGAGAAGTAATGTGCATCAATTATAGAACTGACATGCCAACTTCTAATGGTGATCCCTCACTCTCCCTATATCTTAGCTGGAGGTAGATGCCTATGGTGACCTAGGAAGCACTCTGTGGAAGGTGAGAAGTCTCCATCAGACCAGGTTGACTGAGCAGAGCAGACTATCCCAATTTCATCATTTACACTTTATATGATTAAGAAATACAATGCTTAATTGTATTATGCAGCTGAGTTTATCTGTTATGTTTTAAGAATAACTTAATGGATAAAGTGAGCTGAAAAACAGTGATCTGAAAGGATAGAAATATTTCAATGTATCGTTTATGCAAGTAGATTTATATTAATTACACAACATTTGTAAGATAACTGTAAAATGTAAATAAATGGAGGGGCGCCTGGGTGGCTTTGTTGACTCTTGGTTTTAGCTCAGGTCATGATCTCAGGGTCCTGGGATCAGTCCCATATCAGGCTCTGCACTCTGCTGGGGGCCTGCTTGAAGAGTCTCTTCCTCTCCCTCAGCCCTTCCACCCACTCATGTGCTCTCTCTCTCTCTAAAATGAATAAATAAATCTTTTTAACAATGTAAACAAATTGAGTCCCAGAAGGAGAACAAAGAACAGAGAAGAGAAATGATTAAACCAATAGTAGAAAAAGTCTCTGATGAAGAGACCCAAGAGAACTTAGCTATTTTCAAGTAGAATTGATGAGAAAAGACATGGACATAAAGATTTCATGGTAAAATGTTTGAAGAAAGATCCTTATAGGGATCCTAGGTGGCTCAGTGGGTGAAGCATCTGCCTTCAGGGCAGGTCATGATCCCAGGATCCTGGGAGCAAGTCCCACCTTGGGGCTCCCAGCTCCGGGGAGAGCCTGCTTCTCCCTCTCCTCCCGGCTCATGCTCTCTCAGGATCTCTGTCTCTCTCAAATAAATAAAATCTTTTTAAAAAGAGAGAAATATCCTTAGAAGTCTCTATCCAAAAAAGGAAAAGAATTCTTTTTTTAATATATATTTTATTTATTTATTTGACAGAGAGAGAGGTTGTGAGAGGGGGAAACACAAGCAGGGAGAGTGGGAGAGGAAGAAGCAGGCTTCTTGCCAATCAGGGAGCCTGATGTGGGGCTGGATCCCAGGACCCTGGGATCATGACCTAAGCTGAAGGCAGACACTTGGCCGACTGAGCCACCCAGGTGCCCCAAAGCAGGAAAATAATTCTTACCAAGGAAAGAGGATTTGACTATCAATGGACTCCTTATCTGTAACAGGTAAATATAGAAGAAATGGAATAACATCTTGAAGGGAGAAAGGCTTCAAGCCAGGAATCCTAATGTACTCATATAAGATATATTTCAGGGTGTGAGAAAAATACAATTATGCAAACAATGGAGTATATGCTGCATTAGAAGAAAATAAATGAGAAAACAATGTATTCAAACAATAGGTAAAATAGAAGAGAGACTCTATAATGGAGAAGATTTGTAGCCATAGATAGCTAACCCTGTGGGGATAAGAGTACCCTCCTGATTTGTAAATGTTAATTATGGAATCTTGAAACTAAAGGATATATGGGGACTGAATATTGCCTACAACCCAAAGTACTACATTATTTGAGCAAAACCAAAGAATTTGCAGTGGGTGGGAGAAGAGAAAAGTAAACACATTTAAAAAGCTTTGTCTGGGGCATGCAGAAGAGGGGGAAAAACTAAGCATAGCTCATTTGGTGTGGGGTGTGGGTCTGAGGGTGTGTGTGTGTGTGTGTGTTTATGAGTAAGGGTAGAAAAGCAGGAGCTATGATGGAATTACAGCATCTTGATTGAAAAACAACTTGCCATCTGATTTTTTTTAAAAAAATCTTATTATTAAATACTCATCCTTTATTTTAGGTAATAGAGAGATACAAATATGGCATGTGCATAAAAACTAAATTTGTGGGTTTTTTTTAAAGACTTTATTTTTAAGTAATTTCTACACCCAATGTGGGGCTCGAATTTACAACCCTGAGAACAGGAGTTGCATGCTCTGCCCACTGAGCCAGACAGGTGCCCCAGATATCTGCTTTTTTAATAGTAGAAAGATAGGAAAGATATGTGTCTGATTAAGTCTCATTAATATAACCATTAAATGGTAAAAAAATAGATTAATTAACATGAATAAAAGCAGAAATAAGTTCATAATGTAACCAGCAAAAATAAGGAAAAGGAAAAAGAAGGAAAGAGAATATAAAAATACAGTCAATTCTAGGACTCAACATATTCGTTTCCAAAATGACTGCCTTCTACAAAATCATAGAATTAAAATAACACAAGGCTTATGGGAAAAATGGGGTGAGGACCACAACACTCAGAACCTTTATCAGCGATAATAAGAAGATTAGAACCTAATAAAAACAGGCAGGACAGCTGAACATGCCAAATTGTTAAAATAATACATAAATACTACAATAAATATCTCAAATTACCTTGAAAAAGACTGCCATTTACTTGTGGAAGTGGGAGCTGGAATGGTTGCAGACTGAGTTTCTGTGAAGGGGTAGAAGGAGGGCTATCAACCTTTTCAGTCTGTTGCAGCATTAAATCTGAAAGCATGTTTGTCTTTGAGATGTAGTTCCTTCAAGGCACGTGTTTATAATAGATAACTTGTTTCATCAGTATTTAAAATTTAATCCAATGCCTGGCCTTCTCTTTGACTGACTTGGGTATCACTGCTGGACAAATACCATCTGTGGTTTCCTCATGTGCACTCACAGCGATACCAACAGGGAATGGACGGGATGTTTAGAACCACCAAAACAGTTGCTAGTAGGATTAAAAGGAGCCAGCTCTGCAGGGTTTGGTGATTGAGGTCTTTGTATATAGTAAGTAGTGCTTTCTCTTTGATTGTGAGAACTCATTGTTGTACTATTTGATCTTTAATTTATATGCTCAACAGTCTTTCAATTTCTTCTTCTTCTTTTTTTAGGTCTTGTTCTTACTGACTTTCACAACACTTGGAGTCGTTCCAGGCACAAACATTTATTCATTTATTTTTGGTTAAGGTCAGCCAGTAGTTTTCTGCCTTTAAGGATATTACTCATGAAGTGATTCATAAGAAAACGTGAAATTTATTTCCAAAGTTTTCCCTAACATGTCAATCATGTTGGAACAAATTCATATTTAAACAAAATCACCATACCAGAACTGACTATACATGATAAACAAGTAACATAAGGGATAAAATGTTCTATCTGTCATTGCATTAAATGTTAATTGACTGAGAACTCCCTTTACAAGAAAGAGACCATCAAATTGAGACAAAAAAAGCACAGCTCTGTACTGACTTTACAGGAAACACGTTATAACAAAGGGATCAGCAGAGAGATATGATGTAAATTCAAACAAATTAGACAGGAGTAGTATTATAAACATCAGAAAAGCTGAAATTTAAGGATAATGACACTAATCAGAATAAAGATATTCTACAACAATAAAATTACTATTTATAAAGGAGATATATTGATACCTTTTATGTACCCAGCATAGAAACTAAATAGATAAACTAAAATCTATTAGAAACTAAATTAGATCCAGCAGAATTTATAACAAAATTTTAGAATAATGTTTTCAATCTTGAATAGGTCTGGTAGGGAATAAATAAAAATTGTTTTGAGTAAAACAATATTGTATGTATATGTATATACATGTACATGTATGTGACCATAAATATAACATTTTTATATCCCTTAAGTAAAGAAAATATTGTAGGTCAATCTTATGTTTTAACAAGTAAAAGAATGAAATATTAGAAAAAGAATTTTTATAATTTATCAATTAATATATTATGATAAAAGTTTTATTTTACCAATGGATGGTGATTTCTTATCAGGAAATCTGCACAAAAATTTAATCCGTGATTGAATATAAAACAAACTTTAAGAGAATAAACATGTTCATAACAATGGATGTTGAAAATAACTTTTAAAAAATTTATTAGGGATTTCCAGTAAAACATTTAGAAAGAAACACATTACAATCATAAAGTGCATTACCAAAAACATAGTTGAAACTTATTTTTTCCCTAAATGGTGAAAGGCTAAAAATCCCTGAAAAGGGGGTGCCTGGCTGCCTCAGCTGATAGAGCATGTGAGTCTTGATCTCACATTAGGTGTGGAGCTTACTTAAAAAGAGAAATAAAATAAAATGTTAAAAATCCCTTAAAAAATCATTGAAGATATTGCTTCTAAATGAAAAAAAAATGGACAAAGGACACGAGTGGACAATTCATAATACAGCAAATGCAAAATATCACTGAATGAAATGATGATCAAACTCACTAAGAGTTGAAGATGCAAATTAAACTAACCGAGACAGCATTATAACCTGGTTAGATTGGCCTAAATTAACAAAAATAACAACAAAAAACCACCAAAACACTGATATCTTCCTATTGCTTGTGGTGGAAAAGAGGAGTTTCAGAAATTGCTAGTGGATGTGTGAATTCTTAGTTTTGGGGGGAAAAGGATATCTAGTAACAACTATCATAATTAAAAGGAAAAAAAAAACACTTCGTATTCCCTTTTACCTAGTAATTTCATCCTGGGTAGTTAGGCCATAGAATTAAAGGCACCAATATATAAGTATATAAAAATGATTAATTAAACTTGTTCATAGTATCACAAAAACAGGAAAAAAAGTGCTTGGGTGGCTCAGTTGGTTAATAATATGACTTGCTCTCAGCTCGGGTCTTTATCTCAGGGTTGTAAGTTTAAGCCCGCAATGGGCTCCATGCCTAAAAAATGGGGTGCTGGGTGGCATGTTCAACTCTTGGTTTCAGCTCAGGTCATGATCTCAGGGTCATGAGATCCAGCCCATTTGGGGCTCCACACTAAGCATTGTGTCTGTGTGAGATTTTCTCTTCCTCTTCTTCTGCTGCTCCTGCTCATGCTCTCTCTCTCTTTCTTTCTCCCTCTCTTAAATAAATAAATATATTTTTTTAAATGGGAAAAAAGTGACTATGATGGTTGAATTTTATAGTTGTATATAATGAATTATTTTTCAGCTATTAAAAGTGAATTAGAGCTAGATTGGGGTACTTTGCAGAATTTCTATAAGGTATTATTGCATTAAAAGGAAAAGAATTAGAGAAGTATATATAATAAGATTTTTTTGGTAGCAAATCATGAAAACAATCTCTCTATGCATGTGCATTCTGGAAAATATGGTGGAATAGTACTACACTTTTAACATGATTTTCTTGGAGAAGAAAGAATAAATGTTGTGAAGAAGGGAAAGAGGGAAAGGTGGTATCAAGAACCAAGAAAAGGAGGGGCGCCTGGGTGGCTTAGTCAGTTAAGCGTCTTCATTCAGCTCAGGTCATGATCCCTGGGTCCTGGGATTGAGGTCTGCATTGGGCTCCCTGCTCAGCTGAGATCCTGCTTCTTCCTCTCCCTATGCTGCTCCCCACGCTCGTGCGTGTGCTCTCTCTCCCTCTTTCTGTCAAATAAATAAATAAATAAAATCTTTAAAAAAAGAATAAAGAAAAGGAAAAACAAGCAATAACAGACTCTAAGGAACCAAAATGTCCAAGATATGATCACATTTATTCATCTATGTAAAGTAGTATTACCTATTCTTATGCTTTCTGGAAGAAGAGAAAGATTGATATTTCACCACTAATAGGCTTATTTATAAATACGATGAAAGCCCCAATAATGGACAGGCAGTTTTACTTTATGAGAATATCAGGCTCCAAAAATGTGGAATTAAATGGAAAATTTGGGTTTAAGAAGGGTGTGGTATGTCTAGGCTACATTTTTATCCTGCAGATCAGAGAGGGCATAGGCAAGATGCTGTCTTTACTTTGACCTTACCTTACCTGGAACAGTAGTGATGAATGCAGGGCTTGGGTTTCTCCAAAGGGAGAAACTCTTCAAAAAAGGGACCAGCAAGATTGTATTTACATAAGGGTCTCATCATGCTGCTTTGCTTTCTCCATTGACAGCTGGAGCCAATTGTATGGAAGGCTGTGGCAAGTGGCCATCTGTATACAAGAATGTAAACAAATTTCTGCTTTGTGGAAAGTGTCCCTAGGTTTGAAAAAACATTTTGACGTCTGGGTCCCAAATGAAGAGATTCTGATTCAACTGGTATGTGATTGGGGCTTGGTTTTTAATATATAGCGGTAAAGAAATATAGAGATAGAGGGAGAACTTAATTCCCAGGTCATTTTATTGCTCAGATGGAATTGTAGAATTGTAACCAATTTTGAAATCTATCTAATTTTTCTGCTATTACACACCATTACACATCTAGCTTAGTTTCTCGAAGGGCCAAGATCCAATGAGGACTGCATCATTTAATGCTCACTGGTCAGTAAACTAGGGCATGGGTTAAAGAAGGATTAAAAGGGATGGTGATGGTGATGTTTGTCATCAAGTTAGTATGTATGAGGCAAGACACAGACTAACATAAAATAGCTGAACCTTATATTGTGGTCAAAGTTGACTTTACATTGGAATCACCTGGGGGACATCAACTACTACTGATGCTTCCCCTCCCCCAAGGTTCTGAGGCAATTGAACTGGGCAATTTTATTTTATTCTTAAAAATTTGTTTATTAGAGAGAGAGAGAGAGAGCACGGGAGGTGGGGAAATGGGCAAAAGGAGAGGGAGAGAGAGCCACCCAGGTGCCCTGGTCTGGCCAATTTTAAAGGTTGCCAGTTGATTTTATTATGTAGCCCGGGTGAAAAGCCACTGATCTAAGAGAAAATAGTACCCCCCGCCCCCCCAAAAAAGTATAAAGGTACAAAGACACTTTGAGATGGATGCCATGCCATTCATTTATTTATTCCTGCAGTTGAGGCATTCAATTTAGTCATTCTTTTCATTACATTCAATTAATTCAGTGTTAAGAACCTACTTTGTGTTTGGCACTAAATTAAGGGCAGAGATTGTCCACTCAATCACCATGGGATACCTAAAATGCAAATCGGTTTTCACTACTTTCTCCTGTGCCTGGAAGGTGTCTCTCATTCTGACTCCAGCTCTGTTAGAAAGAGAAGGAAATTTTCTGTTCTATTCTCTCCTTCACTCTCTCTCTCTTTTCACCCCTTCCTCTTGTTTGGTTTTAGCGAAGTAAGCAGGACAGAGATAGGAAAAGAGACTAGGAAACTTGCAGTGAGTATATGTTTTACATTAGGAAAGGGTTAGCATTTCAGAGTTGGAAACTCACAAATCTGTGGAGGGATTATTAAATCCATCTTACAAGTGAAGAGACTGACACTCAAAAAGTAAGTAACTTGTTGAAGGTCAAAAAGCCACCTTTCAAAAACTAATGATGTTCTGTACAGTGACTAACGTAGCATAATAAAAAAAAAAGGGAGGGGGAACCACCTATTTGCAAAGGTGGATATAAACTGCAAAGTTCTTCTCAGAAAACTTTCAATTACACATCTCTAAAATCAGAAGAGTAAAATTATGTCTCCACTGGAAACTGTAAGTGTGTATTTGGGGGGTGTCTGGAAAGGTAGTTTCTTTGAATTTCTTCATGTATCTTACATACTCATTTGGATTTTTATGTCATTCTCTATATGCTACTTAAAATAAAAAGATTGTGGGGGCACCTGGGTGGCTCAGTCGGTGTAATGTCTGCCTTCAGCCCAGGTCATAATCCTGGGGTCCTGGGATGGAGCCCTGTGTCCTGCTGAGCGGGGAGCCTGCTTTTCCCTTTGCTCCTCCCCTTTCTTGTCTGTACACTTTTGCTCTCAAATAAATTCTTTAAAATTTTTAAAAAATAGAAATTGTGTTTAATTTAGTATTAGGAAAAAATCTTTAAGAATTTTTTTAGTATAATTGACACTCAAAGAATAATCTTACATTTCTGCTTTAATGGGTACAATTCCATTAGGTTTATCAATTTCAGAAAACTGTGGTAAAGACAACTGACTGTACATATACATTTCAGTATCCAGGAAAATTGTTGTCCACTCTCTTGTGATCACTAAATTTCAGGATTTTGTACTAACATAAATCTGGGGATACAAATGGCAATAGGTCCTTTTTCACTCCGTTTTGAGACGTCTTGCTGAAAGAGACTCTCAACTCTTAACCTGAATTGCAAAGGTCTTGGCATCCACTGACCAGTCTTGCTCTCTGATGATGCTCTTTACTCCTAACAGTGTAATTCTCATCTCATGAATCAAGAATCTCAGTTGACTCATGGTCCCTATTACTAACTCCCTTCATCCAATTAAAACTTCATTTTCAGTGTAGTGATCATGTATGTATTTCAACCACTCTGTTTGCAGCACTCTGAGCCTTTGTGATTATTCAACTCTTGTAATTATCTGTTTAATTTGTACATTCCCTGCTGGTATAAGCTCCAGGAAGGTAGGAATTTTATCTGTATTTTTAACTAATGCAACTCCCACACTTAACATTTTGCCCTGTGCATATCAGACATTTTGTTGAGTGATTGCAGTATAGGACATTTCCAAATAACTTACTCCTAAAATTTACTTTTTACATTCCAACCTTCACTGAACTTGAAGAAAGCTTGAAGTAATTTTTAATTTCATTGCTTGTCCTATCCACTATTTTTTAATTGCATAATATCCTAACAACTTTTGAGAGATTTGTTTGAAATGTTGCTATGTGAATGATGACTTATTGCCTAGGAATTTTAAGAAACAAAATTCCACCCAATATTTGGGATTATTTATCTCTTTATATAAAAAAGTTAGAATATAACATCATCATATGAGCATCAAAGTTCATCAACATTGCTAGTATTAATAATTTCTGTGGACTATAAATTCACCCGTTTAGATTCTAGTAAGACCATCTCAAGGATATATCAATGAGAGCTGAGGGACAATGGACAAGATCACTATTCATTTCTGGTTTTTTTGGTATGTTTTTATTGGTTTCAGACATCTTTTTAGATGATTAAGATTCAGTGTTGCCTAAGGTCAAGTAAACCCATCCCGAGTTGGAACCAGTCACAAACCTGCTCTTTGTCTGATGCTGTCCACTCTGATTTCAAAGTAGAGGCTCTTTTCCACTTTTTCCTATTGTAATTTGCAAGTTCTGTCAGAATGGAAGAAGCATAAAGAAAATGGCTCACTGCTTCCTCTGGTATATACTCTATCTTGTGAGAATTTATGGTAGGTAGTACTTGAGAACAGGGCCTGCATGGCAATTCGGACAGCATCTTTCCTGCTATATATCATCCCATTTTCTTCTTTGCCACACTGTGAATCAGCTTTGCAAATAGCCACTCATGCAGGGAAGTAACCCTTCAGGCTGGATAGCATAGTACTTTCTAATCTTGTATATGTTTTAGTAAGCTGTGTCTGCTAAATACACCGTATTTTCTTATTGTCATCCCAAACCACAATTAATATTAACTGACAAGTGATAACAGTCTCAAAACTTTTGGGGCAAAGAAATGATGTTATTGCACACCGCTTTGTTAGGCAGGATGTTATGTAGGTAATTAATAATTTTAGGATATCTAAATACCTATTCTAGAGGGTTGAGGTAGAAAAGCTTCACCAGGGGTGGGTGAAAAAGAAACAAAAAAATGTGGTATAGTAAGATGCAGCAGCTAAAATATAACCTTCACATAAAGAACAGGCACAAAATACAAAATAGTTCTTTTCAAGAAAAGTTTTGCACTGATCCAACAGAGTTTAAAGTAGAGCTGCATGCCAGGGTAAGGCTCTATAAAAAGAATTATCTGTGTATGTGTTTATGGTTTTCAAAGCTAGAACTAGTTCATGTACCCACAGCTTTGATGGCTTCGAGGGGATGGGAAGCAGCAGGAGTTAGGAGGGAGTGTGGACTAGCCAGCGGCTCCTGGGCTCTTCAACTCTTCCATGTTAGCTGAAAAGCTGGCCTAGCCTCTTGCCTGGGGCTGAGAAACTGTAGTCAGCCTAGATCAAGGTCCTAGGGGACTGAGCAGGTGGTTTGATTTGAAAGATTTGAACTGGTACCAAGTCAAGTAGGTGAGCCAGGTAGCAGAGGCAAGCATGGCAAGAGCTCCATGACCCTGTGACTTTGAGAGGGGTATTTGACCTTGAAGGTATTTTTGGTTAAGGGCTGCTCTGTTTTTGCTTTTTCTGCTCCCCTGTGCACTGGAATTCTCACGTCCAAAAGGTTCAGAATGTTGGGAAAGAGACTTATTGTCTATTACTTATTGTAGTATCGTATCCTTATTCCCAGGAAGAGTCTTCGTGTTCTGAATTAGAACTAGTTACCGATCTTTGACCTCAATGGTAAAATCATGGTGCTAGTGAAGGGGGAATTTTAAAGCCACGGATGTATCTGTGCTGCAGCAGTAAAATTCTAACCTGAGAGGATCCATAAAATCTGCAGCTCTCCTTACTTTGCCCTTGACTCTGTCAGCTCCCTTACTTAAAAAAAGGATGTGGGGCAGACGGATAAGATGGGTTCCCCAGAGTATATCTACTCCCTCTTCAACCTGTCTTGGGTTGACAGTTTATGTAACACTAACTCCAAATGTGTGGCACTGACAGTTGTCAAATTAATATTTATACAGAATTTGTTCCATATGCAAAAAGAGTCAGGCTCAAGTTTTTAAACAATGGACACCAGTTTTACAGTTTGGGATGCTTTAAATATCATCCCAGTAGGACTGAATCTTCACTTGGCATAGAAGTGTGGTATATAAGCGGGTGCTGGGCCACTTATAGTGCTCAGTCATTATGTGTCTCTCACAAGATAACTTTATTATTATCCCTCAAGAGAACTGTGAGACTTTCAAAAGTATTCTTTTTCTCTCTTGTCTGACTCCAGTCATACACTGTCTCAGAAAAGAGCCTTAACTAAGTGTTTGTTTTCCCCATAACTTTTGTACAATGCCATCAAGGCTTCAGCATTTGGAATAAGCCCAAAAGTTTCCTTTAGGGCCATTCACTATCCAAAATATCTATTTTCTACATTTACAAAATGGACAATAAGTTTGTGGTATCATTATTCCAAGAAATTGCATAAGCTGAAAATATGTGCAGAATTAAAAGGTATATAAAATATATTTTTTTATTTTTTATTTTATTATTTTCTAAAGATTTTATTTATATATTTTACAGAGAGAGACACAGAGAGAGAGGGAACACAAGCAGGGGGAATGGGAGAGGGAGAAGCAGGCTTCCTGCTGAGGAGGGAGCCCAATGTAAGGGCTCGATCCCAGGACCCTGGGATCATGACCTTAGCCAAAAGTAGACATTTAACAACTAAGCCACCCAGGCGCCTCCTTAAAAATATTTTTAAAACAGTTAGACATGTCTAAGGAATGTCTCTATCACTTGAAACTCTTATGGAAGAACATTGTTTTTATAACAGTTGAATGGTCAGAGCCAAACTCTATCTCTGGAGCCATGAAGATATTTGAGAAATAAGGCTTTGGTCAATGGATAGTCACTAGACAACTTCTGGGCTGAGAAATAAGACCAACAGGGCTTCAAAAATGTAATAAAATGGGGAAGGACCTATTTCTTTCATTTTACCATCAAATACTTTAGTTACCCTATGTATTTTTCCTTTATGACACTTAGCGAGTTTAGAATTATTCATATTTAAGTTAATAATGTCTGCTTCCCAAATAAACTCTAAAATCCACAAGGGCAGGAACATTGCTCATTTTCCTCATCTTGAATCCTCTATACACCGTGCATAATGCACAGAGTGTGCGCAAGGTGAGTACTCAACACATTTTTGTGAAAGAATAAATGAATGAGTGGAAGAATGAATGAGTCTCATAAATAAGAAGAGGTATAGACAATGAAGGGAGTTAAATCCAAGGATACTGTAGAGAGTTGGCAGATAGAATGATAGACTAAAGTTTCTGTGCCCTGGACCATTGTTTATAGCTTGTTGGGTAACAGTGGCTTGAGTACCCAGGTGCTGGCCATGGCCAGGGAGCCTTGTGACACCAGAGGTAACTCTTCTCTGTGATCATGATGATGGCAGCAAAGCTGTCTTCTCACCCTGGATTCGGATTACACATAGTGTATACAGTAATTGTGCAATAAGCCAGGTGAGCAGTAAACAAAAGCTGTTTTCATTTCTTAAACTTCCTAGGCAATTCTTTAGCATAAGAGATGATAAAAATTGTGGCAGACAAAATGTTTTAAACATTTTCAGGGTGGTTAAGAATATGTTATTATTGTAATTCCTCAAATTTTTGGAATTTAATTGTATGAGCAATAGGAACAAATCCATGCTGACCTAAATAGTTGGTTGTGTAATAATTAATACACGTAATAAAGACATTGAAGGACCATCTTAGCTAATAATAGCAAGTTTATCTTCCTTAAACGGACTATTTCTTCTAAAACAATTTGCCATGTAATTTATTTGGGCTACTTTGCATTCACAAAATTTCTTTATGTACTGTCTATTGGAAGCTATTTGTCTTCTTTTGTTAAAAGGCTTATAAATTTCAGTTTTAAAGCCAATTAAAGAGAAAATAACCAACTGAACTAACCATAATTTATTTAGCTAACTGACGAGCTTTTGCATGTAAAAAAATTTTAAAAGATATATATTTTATGTTTTATTTTGTCTTAAAGGCTTCCATTGTACTTGAGACTTCAGTGGCTCTGATATATAATCTGAAGAATGGGGTGACTCATTTAATGGTTACTCTCTTTTTATGGAGGTGTTGTACTGTAAGTGAAAGACTATCAGTCATGAAATGCTGAAAACAAAGCTATATTAAGGGATTTGTTTACTATTTACTAAAATGTTTAAAAAAATGTCTAAATGGCTTCAGAAAACATTTACTTATTTATTTTTAAAGATTTTATTTATTTATTTGACAGAGAGAGATCACAAGTAGGCAGAGAGGTAGGCAGAGAGTGAGGAGGAACCAGGCTCCCCAGCGAGCAGAGAGCCCGATGCGGGGCTCGATCCCAGGACTCCAGGATCATGATCTGAGCCAGAGGCAGAGGCTTTAACCCACTGAGCCACTGAGGTGCCCCAGAAAACATTTCTTTAAATCCAGGCTGGATATTGGGATAAAGAGATGAAAAATGTAATTGGTTCTGCGGAAGCCACTATCTAGTAGGGAATATAGATAGGGAAACCAAGCATTTCATTCCAGTGTGATGAGTAATATAATGGAGGAATTCACATGATATTTAAAGATGAGAGCAGAGCGTTAGAGGCATATTTTTTTTTATCCTGAAAATAATTTATTTTGTTGTCAAAGAAGATTTTCTAAAGGTGGTTATACTTGATGTGTTTCTTGAAGAAAAAGAAGATACCAGCCAGGAGGAAATTGTGTGTGTGTGTGTGTGTGTGTGTGTATACCAGCCTATGGTTTGGGTATTTCAAATAGAGAAAATAGCATGTGCAAAGATATTAAGGCATCAAATAGCTCTTTATCACTTGTAGTTTTATGTAGTGTTAAGGTTTAATGATCATGGATGAGAAACTGGGGGAGATAAACAGGAGCCAGATCATTGAGAACCTTATAAAACATGCTAATTCTAAGCTGAATGTGGAAACACTGAAGAGGTTTATACAGTATAGTTTCTTTTTTCTTTCTTAAAAAAAAAAAAAACAATAAAACCCACATGCCATCTTTTAATGTACATAGGCATATGGCCTTCTTTAAAATATTTTGAAGTTCAAAATAAAAATTATTATTGCAAACAGTATAATCTTATAATCTCCAGTAAGATTTTCCAAATTATCATAAACATGATTTCTTTAAAATATTTTGAAGTTCAAAATAAAAATTATTATTGCAAACAGTATAATCTTATAATCTCCAGTAAGATTTTCCAAATTATCATAAACATGATTTATTTAATTAAAGAAGTCTTTCTTTTTTTCACCCGTCTTCTGTAACATTTGGATGGGATTATATGATTTCCTTCCAGTCACTCCATGAAGAATAACAGCTCTAGCATCTGTGTGGCATGTAGATAAAGTTTCAGAATAAACTGGGAGGATCTGCTAGGACATTATCAGGTATTACAGGTAAGAAGTGATAAGTACCTGAGCTACAGGAGCAGTGATAGGCACTGAGAGGTTGGGGTTGATTTAAGAAGGTTAGATTGGTAAGACTGGATGAGAGAGGGAATGCGGGATGGAAAAGATAAAGCGGTTAAAGTTGATTGCTCAGTTTCTGGCTTACCTTAATAGTTAGTGACCCACATCAAGGTGTTTTGAAGGAGTGGGTATAGAAAACGAATAGGAAAAATGGTGAGTTCAACTGGGGATCTATTGATTGAAAGATGAATGATGTGGAATACACATATGGGCACATGCGTTGGAATTCAGGAGGGAGATCTGAGAGGCAAATATAGATTTGAGATTCATAGCTGAAATCAGAGACTTGACTAAGGTGTTCCAGGACACAGGGTTAACTGGAATCAGAAGGGACAAGTGAAGGAACTTGGGGAAAAACACACATTTACAGGGAACAGAGAAAGGTGAAACTTAAAAGAGACTGAGAAAGAGTATTATTTTTCTTAAAAGATTTTACTTATTTATTTGAGAGAGAATGAGAGAGAGTGCAAGAGTGGGGAGGGTCAGAGGGAGAAGCAGACTCACTGCTGAGCAGGGAGCCTGATGTGGGACTCAGTCCCTGGACTCCAGTATCATGACCTTAGCCGAAGGCAGTTGTCCAACCAACTGCCACCCAGGCACCCCAAGAGTATTATTTAAGTAGGAATTAAACCAAGACATTCAGAATCTTGGAACATGATTGAGGAAGTAATTTCAAAATAGAAGAAATAATCACAGGGACAAAAGTGACTGTGCGGTCAAGGAAGATGAGGATCTACAAGTGTCCCTTCAAGTTAGGATTTAAAAAGTCATTGTTGGAAAAGCAGGATCAAACCTAAAAATTCAGAGAATAAATTGATGGTTGCTAGAGGTAGGGGTTAGGAATTGGGGGGGATGGCCAAAATGGGTAAAGGGGAGTGAAAGATACAGATCTCCAATTACGGAATGAATAAGTCACAGGAATAAAAGTCACAGCCCAGGAAATATTATGGTCAGTGATATTATAGTAGTATTTAATGGTGATAGTTGGTAGCTATACTTGTGGTGAGCATAGCATAATGTCTAGAGTTGTTGAATCACTATGTTGTACACTTGAAACTAATGTAACATTATGTGTCAACTATACTCAATAAAAATTTAAGAAAGTCATTGTTGACTAGATTACCTCAATGTGGAAAATCAGGTGACACTGTAATGATTTTTAAGGAAAAGGATTTCTCTTGAAAGGATAAAACCAATCAAACCAAACTAAAAACAGTTTGGTACCAGCAAATTATTTCTTTGTACTTATTTTTCTAAATGTTACAAGACCCTTTGGTCATTTGGTTGAAAAAAAAAAAAAAAAGAATGGGAGGAGTTATGTTTGCTGTACCAACATCCTTATTCATTCAATGTTGATTTTAGTAAATCCGTATAATCAAAGTGATGAAATTGGCCTCTCAGATTCTATTTCTTTTCATTATATTATTTGTATTTCCTTTCTAAATTTAAGCCTGAATGTCATTTTCTAGAATAGCGTTAATGCTTTTAAATTTATAATGTAGGTATTATCAGGTGAATTTTTCCCCAGCTTTTTAGAGATATAATTGACATATAACACTGTGTAAGTTATGGTGTATGATGCGATGATTTGACATAAATATATATATTGTGAAATGATTACCACAATAAACTTAGTTAACATATCTATCACCTCACATAGTTAAGTTTTTTTTTTTAATGGTGAGAACTTTTAAGATCTATTCTCAGAGCAACTTTCAAGTATACTATACAGTATTGTTAACTGCAGTCACCATGCTATATCTTCAGAACTTAATCATGTTATAACTAGAAGTTTGTACCCTTTGACCACCTTTACCCATTTTCCTGTACCACTCTCTTCTGGCAACCACCAATCTACTCTGTTCCTTTTTCTTTTCTTTCTTTCTTTCATTCTTTTTTTTTTTTTCTTAAACTATTTATTTAAGAGAGAGAAAGAGGGAGGGAGAGAGAACACACACACACATGAGAGTGGGGTGAGTCAGAAAGAAAGGGAGAAGCAGACTCCGCGCTGAGCAGGTAGCCAGATGTGGGTGTGATCCCAGGACCCTGGAATCATGACGTGAGCCAAAGGCAGACGTTTAACTGACTGAGCCACCCGGGTGCCCCTTACTCTCTGTTTCTATGAATTCATTTTTGTTTTTGTTTTTTAGATTCCTCATATAAGTGAGACTATACCCTATTTTACTCTTTCTGACTTACTTCACTAGCACAATGTTCTCAAGGTCCATTCATGTCACCAATGGCAAGATTTCCTTCTTTTTTATGGTTGAATAGTATTCCATTATACATATAGGACATCTTCCTAATCCATTCATTTATCAATGGACACTTTGGTTGTTACTGTGTCTTGGCTATCTTAAATAATGCTACAATGAACACAAAAAAGGTGCTGACATCTTTTTGAAATAGTGATTTCATTTCTCAGAAGTGGGATTGCTAGATCCTATGACAGGTATATTTTTAATTTTTTTAAGCTTTTATTTATTTATTTGACAAGAGAGTGAGAGAGGGATGACAAGCAGGGGGAGTGGGAGAGGGAGAAGCAGGCTTCCTCTGAGCAGGCAGCCCCAAATACGACTTGATTCCATGACCCTGGGATCACGACCTGAGCTGAACGCAGACGGTTAACCATCTGAATCACCCAGGTGCCCCTATTTTTAATTTTTTTGAGGAACCTTCTTACTGTTTTCTATAGTGGTTGCACCAAGTTGCATTTCTTTTTTTTTTTCTTTTTTTTTTTTTTTAAGATTTTATTTATTTATTTGACAGAGAGAGATCACAAGCAGGCAGAGAGGCAGGCAGAGAGAGAGGGGGAAGCAGGCTCCCTGCTGAGCAGAGAGCCCGATGCGGGGCTCGATCCCAGGACCCTGGGATCATGACCTGAGCCGAAGGCAGCGGCTTAACCCACTGAGCCACCCAGGCGCCCCCCAAGTTGCATTTCTACCAAAGGTGAGGAAGGGTTCACTTTTCTCCACATACTTGCCAGTATTTGTTATCTCTTTTTGATAATAGCCATTCTAACAGAAGTGAGATGATATATACGGTGTGGAATTTAACACTAACTTTAGATGAAACTAAGAGAATATAATTCTTTTCAAACCCATAGAATCTCTCAGGAAGAGGAGCTTTCCTAAATTAATCAGTAAATTAAAAGCATCGAGGAAAATTTATGCCCAGGGCTGGTTTTCTCCCCAGCTCATTTAGGCTTTCAGTTAACTCTTAAATGTGGGAAACAGTGCACATCAAGTTTCAATCTGGTGACAATGAAGATAAGAGGAAAAAATATAAAGACTTACCTGTATTACCTAACAGTATTGTTTTAAGCAATAGAGCAATTTCTATTTCAAAGTAAAATGATCACAAAAGCTCAGAACAGCCTTAGGCAATACAGGTGAGGCAAGAAAGCACTGAATTTGATGCCAAAGATGAAATCTCATCAGGAGAACAGGTGAAATGTGGCAGAAGGAGTAATATTTTGGACCTAGAAATGACTAGGATGTTTCCAAGAGGCTGCCTACTCCCTGAAAAAGGATTGTATGAATTGTGTTTCCTAGATATACAGTACCTGCAATGTAGATGTTTAGGCATTTTGGAGAAGTTGAATTGATTGTTTATTTCATTCCAGGACAATGTATATATTTCTCAATAAATAGAATATCTCCAAAATTAACAAAGGAAAGTTCCAGAAAATGTGGCACTTCCTAAGCCAGGGTCTCCTTTGTGAATGAGAAGATGTATTTTTACTTCTATCCTCTCTTATTCACACAATGGGCAGACATAAGACTAAAAAAGATAATTTTTGTTGTCTGAAAAATCTAGTAGAGCTGGTTTTAGCTATTGGCCTTTGGAACATCCTCAGGGCTTTGATGTCCTCTAATCCAACTTGTGAGGAACAGAAGAGCTCTTGTCTCTCCAAGCTCAGAGAGGTACTCTACTCTAGGCTTTAAGTGACAGTTAGATGTACAAAACTTTCCAGAAATTCCCCATGAAACTATATTTGGAAGTAGGAATTTCCTTTTTAATTCTCATTGATTTAAGAAATGGTCTATATAGAAATCAATTAGAATTTTTACCTAAATATTTCAATAATCTAGCACTGTGCATCTGACTTAGGATAACCCTTGAAAATCACTGCATATGTCCATATAAGTACATAGATCACATACACATGAATATGAGATTTTCAGTGTGTGACCCAAGGAAATATACAGTTATACTCTGTGATGGAAAATTTTGGTGTCTGATATTTAAATCTATAGAATAATTTCCATCTTGCTAGATTTGAGTAGAGAAATTTTACAAGAATGATGCAAAGTTACTTTAGAAAAAACACATACTTCCTTAGAAAGACCATCAACCAAAAGATAACCAAAGGTTGCTTATCAACAAGGAACAGATAATTGTTCAATTTTTTGGATCTTTTGAAATGTCATAGGAATAGCTAGTTATTGCATAAAATTTATTACCAGTTTTAAATATGGGAGGGTTGCTAGAATTAAACAGTCTTAGAGTGTCAAAATCTCCATTTGGATGAGATGCCTGGATGGCTCAGTTAGTTGAGGGTTTGACTTTGACTCAGGTCATGATCTCAGCATCCTGGGATTGAGCCCTGTGTGGAGCTCCACACTTGGCGGGGAGTCTGCTTGTCTCTCTCTGCCTATTCCCCCACTGTGATCTCTCTCTCATTCTCAAATAAGCAAATGAAATTAGATCTCCCTTTGGAATGAATAAAATTGCCACTAAAAAGTTGAGGTACTTCCTTAGCTATTATTTGTCAAACCCTGGGTATAGAGGATGACATCCTTCTGTTGTCAGATGCCTACAATTCCTGTTCAAAAATATTCAGTGATTGCATATTTGCTAGCAAATAACTCTTCCCCCAGTGTTACTTGACAAAAATCGTAATGATTTTAAGGTTCTTTCTTGAATGTCACCTCTTCATGAAGACTTTTCTGAATCTTTTCAAATGAGTATAATCTCTCCTTCCTCCAACTCTACCAACTGCCCTAGTCTTCACGTTGTTAGACTTATTTAGTCTGTTCATTTGTCACAATATTTTGTGGCAAATTTCCTTGAGGTCACAGAGTTTCTTCTTTAGCTTTGTATTGTCTATCTCCTTAGCCCAATATTAGATAGATGAGGTAAATAGACAGATAATAGATAGTTAATGTTTGAATATTTTCTTTTCTTTCTTTTTTTTTTTTTAAGAATTTATTTATTTATTTGAGAGAGAGAGACAGTGAGAGAGAGCATGAACGAGGAGAAGGTCAGAGGGAGAAGCAGACTCCCCATGCAGCTGGGAGCCTGATGCGGGACTCATTCCCGGGACTCCGGGATCATGACCTGAGCCGAAGGCAGTCGTCCAACCAACTGAGCCACCCAGGCGTCCTGAATATTTTATTTTCAATTGAAATTATATAGAGGAGAAACAGGCAGACAAAAGGGGATATTGAAAGATAATAAATTTGAAATAAATTTGTAATTTTGAAAGATAATAAATTAGGTATCTAATTAATTAAAAGATCATCATCATCATCATCAATATACTAATGGTCTGTAATTGAAAGTATTATGCCAGTCCATGTAGTAACTAGGTCATTTTTTGGTCAACACATGCTTTTTTACTCTTGTCACAATAGCTTGATTATTATATTTTGATCTTAATTCATGTGCCTTATCCTGCTGTGTCCTAGAATGATCATGTCTCAATCTGACAAGAGGAGGAAAAGTTTAAGAGTTTATTTATGGAGTCCAAATTATTTTAGGTTTAAGATCACCTCATCCCTGAACTTCTAAGAATTTTTTAAAAAAGATTTTATTTATTTATTTGAGAGTGAGAAAGCGAGCGAGTACAAGTGTGCAAGAGCAGGAGGGTGGGTCAGAGGGAGAAGCAGACTCCCTGCTGAGCAGGGAGCCTCATATCGGGCTCCATCCCAGGACCCCGAGATCATGACCTGAGCAGCATGCAGATGCTTAACTGGCTGAGCAACCCAGGTACCCCACCCCTGAAGTTTTAATCAACTATTTAGTTCATCTCAATCTTTGGCATTTGTATACTTTCAAACTCTGAAAGTAATGTTCCTTCTCACTTTGGATCTCATTTTAGGACCTGCAGTACTGAGAGTTTTGGATCCCAAATCCCTCTTGGCTCTCTTAGTAACTCATAGCCCTGGCATGATCTTTGTAAGGTCCTTCTTAGGTATTTTTATTAGATTAAAGAGAAAGGCAGGTGGGAGGATAGTACAGAAGAAAATAAATTTGATTGCCTTTAGGTGTTACCTAAATTCATGTGATTCTGGGAGCACCTGACTGCCTCAGTCAGGGGAGCATGTGACTGTTGGTCTTGAAGTTGTAAATTTGGGCCCCACGTTGGGTGTACAAACTACTTAAAAATAAAATATTAAAAAAAATTTATGTGATTTTTTAAAAAGATTTTATTTATTTATTTGACAAATGGAGATCACAGAGAAGCAGGCAGAGAGAGAGGAGGAAGCAGGCTCCCCGCTGAGCAGAGAGCCCAATGCGAGGCTTGATCCCAGGGGTCCTGGGATCATGACCTGAGCCAAAGACAGAGGCTTTAACCCACTGAGCCACCCAGGCACCCCATTTTTATGTGATTATTGTCATGTTGTCTTTGTCCTTAATTTTGCCTGATCATTGTTGCTATGCCAAGTGGTCCTGAAATAATCTTAGGGCCCCTTCTGCATCTATAATGATCTCCATAGATCAAATTCAGTCCAGAAGATTCAAAGCTTGGAGTTTCTATCTTCTTGATTCCTAATGGACTATAACTTCCAATACTCATAAGTAAAAATTCACAATCAAGTTATAAGAAATTAATTGATTCAATCTGGAGGACAGAATTTATTTCCATGGAATTTCAAAATCAAAGGAGATGAAATTTCAAAAAGTAGTATTTTGATCCTCAAAACTCCTCTGATTTTATATGCCCTTAAAGGTATATAGAAACTTGAGATATTCTCTGATGATCTATATCATAGCTTTTAGGAAATAAAGATATGAGTAAAAATAAATCGGCAAGAAAATAAATTAGGTATTTAAAAAACTTGAATATGCGTAGTAAAAATTATGATGTTCTTAATGTTATTTTATTTGAATAAACAGAATAAGTTAATTTTGGAATAATTCTACTTTTATAACTCCTAAAGCAAATTATAAAATTAATTATACCCTCAGGGTACATGGGTGGCTCAGTCAGTTAAGCATCTGCCTTTGGCTCAGGTCATGATCCCAGGGTCCTAGGATCCAGGCTGGGGTCCAGCTCCTTTCTCAGTGGGGAGTCTCTGGCCATCTCCCTCCCCTCACTCATGCTCTCTCTCAAATAAATAAAATCTTAAAAAAATTATATCCTATAAAGTAAATTTTTTTATAATAAATATTTTATTAAAAAATGACACCCTAATATCACACAGTTATAAATATTAAAGCTCAGATTTGAAGTATAATATCGTATTCTCTCTACCATCATCAAAGATGGATTACCTAAGTCTAAGCAAAACAACTCAAACACTTGTTGGTGTATGTTTGTGTGTGGGCATATATGTGACAGAGAGGGGGAGAAGAGGAGAAGGAGAGAAATCCCAAGAAGCTTGAGTTTACATTTGGTTGTCTATGTTAGATTACCTTCACACTAATTATTTGTGCAGATCTGAAAGTCCTTTCCAAATTGCAAATAAGGATATTTTAAAATTTCATTAGCTGCTACTGCAAAGTCATAAATATATTTATAATTACTTTCAGAACATTTAAGAATTTAGAGTTCTAGGCAAATTTTGGTATAGATCCTCTTAGAATAGGTGGACCAGCCGGAATTTTTGTGACATTAATATTTAGTTCAAGGGAATTTTACCAAGATCCAGGTTAGAAAATTCCAAACCAAACCAATGGTGTGCAGAGACGATCCTGGAACAAAGAAAGAAATCTATTTGAACAAGAGAGTAGAAGTAGTAATTGGACCTGAAAATAATAGCATAACAAACAACTACTAAGATTGTATTACAAAGACAAAATCAGCAATAAAAGAAAACAAACAGGCGTCTGGGTAGCTCAGTTGTTGGGTGTCTGACTCAGGTCTGGTCTCAGGTTTTGATTTGGTTTTGGCTCAGGTCTTGATCTCACAGTCATGAGATTGAGTCCTGTATTGGGCTCCATACTTGGTGGGGAGTCTGCTTGAGATTCTCTTTCTCCCATTCCTCCTCCCACCCCATGTGCTCTCTCTCTCTTCCCCCAATCTCTCCCTCTGAAATAAATAAATGAGTTGAAAAAGAAAGAAAGAAAGAGAGAAAGAAAGAAAGAAAAGAAAGACAAAGCCTAGTGACCAAATCAAGGTCAAGTATGATAATGGTCATGAATCCACATAATCAGCACCAAAGGTAGCCAGGAAGAGGTGAGTGGGAAGCTAAAGTAAATTATTGCATGTTGTGGGTTACTTCAATATCCTTTCTTCTTCCTTTTTCCCCCCTCCTTCCCTGCCTGACTTCCTTCCACTCTCTCTCTCTCCCTTCTTACCTTCTCTCCTTTTTAAATGTCCTACACTCTTTCCCTTTCTTTTAGAAGAATAACCTAGAAGCACTTAGGTGGCTCAGTCAAACATGTGACTCTTGGTTTCAGCTCAGTTTGTGATCTTTGGGATTGTGAGGATGAGCTCCATGTTAGGCTCTGTGATCAGTGGGGAGTCTGCTTGAAGATTCTCCTCCTCTGCTCCTCCCCTCTCTTCTCTCTCTCTCTCAAATAAATAAATGAATCTAAAAAAAGAAAAAAAAAGAAAAAATAACTTCTACTATGTGCACCATGCTAAGCACTTATTGTAATAATGAGTATGATGTATTTCCTGCCTAAACAGAGCTCTTAGTTCTTTAATCTAATACTGAACACATGGCTTGTGTTGTAAAGAGTTACGTCTTTATGGGCAGAAACCCACCCCTGACCTTCAAACTGAAATGACTGTTTTAACTGATGTAATGCCTGTAGCCCATGATGTTATACAGTAGAATTCACATGTAATAGTGGAGCTGAGAGACTTTGATAATGGCTATATGTAGACTTGGTGATCAGATAAGAGAAATTCATAATGAACTTTTAAGTAAGGGTACATGATTTTCTTGTAGTGTAGCTGAATCCTTTCTACTATAAGAAACATTAGGCTGAAATTTTATGGAATTACCTAAAACATATTGAACTACCATTATAATGTGAAGTATAATATCAAATCCGTACTTGGATAGCATACATGCTTAGGCTTAAAATCATTGTATTTCAAGTTGAACTTCATGACAGCTGAATAAGGGATAGGATATTGCTTTTTTTTTTTTTCAAGATTTTATTTATTTATTTGACAGACAAGAGATCACAAGCAGGCAGGCAGGCAGAGAGAGAGGAAGGGAAGCAGGCTCCCTGCCGAGCAGATAGCCCAATGTGGGGCCTGATCCCAGGACTATGGGATCATGATCTGAGCCGAAGGGAGAGACTTTAACTCACTGAGCCACCCAGGTGCCCCAGGATATTGCTAATTCCTTCCCAGTTTTGGGACTGATGAAAGGTCAGTCCTTTCAGATTGTCCAGCACACACTTGTATGAAACCCATAGAAATCATCCCCATGTTCAAAAGCAAACCAACTATAATACAATTCTGTGTATCAAACTGAAAGTGCTTTTCAAAATAGGGGAGAGAAGAGGAAATGTTCATAGTAACAATATGCTAAGTGCATGATGAAATAGAAAATTTACCCAGGGAGTGTCTCATTGGACAAGGTATGGATAAAATAGAAAGTTATTCCCTAGAGGATATCAAACCACATAGAACACTTCTCATTTGGATGGAGAGATCTGTGCCATCTGTTCAGTGCTGGTATCCCTTCCTTTTGCTTTATCCCCAGATTTCAGAAAATGTATACTGTGTGCAGCATGGCTGTAATAGATCAGGTTTAGAGAGGGGTTGTCTGAGCATTAGAACATTTCTGAAAGTTGTTTGGAGAGATTGAAATATAGCAAGTGTCACACCTGAAACCTGTACAGAATCAGGGAGTAGGTAGTTGGTTTTGGTGGGTGACCAGAACTTAGAATCCACCTCCCAGCTTCCAAGGAGATTCAGAGATGTGTTTCTAACAAAATTGTAGTTAAAGGGGATGACAACGGGAATATAAATTGCTACCATCGTTTTGAATGAAAAGTTATTATTAAACACTGGCTAGCATTAATTAGTACTTTCTATATGCCAGAAACTATGCTAAGTTATTTATATATAATTTTATTACTATGTGTCAGGAGTCTTAAAAGTGTTAATTTTCTTGACCTGGTATTTTTACATCGAGGAACTTATAGTAATAATTAATGATCCATATAAAGCATTGTGCACTAGAATGTTTGCTACAACATTATGCAGCATTGAATCTGAAGCAAATGTCCAACAATGAAGAATTCTTAGGTAAAGTTACACGATGAGATAATATACATTCATTGAAATCATGTTTACAATGAATATCTAATATAATTGGAAAATGGTCTCCAAGCTGCATTAAGCAAAATTAAAGTAGGGTGCAAAATAATATATATAAGGTATCTTCTATGTTACAATAAACATGTATTTTTATAAAAAGGACTTATGGGGAATACACTGATACATTATTTATAGTTTTATCTGGGTGATAGGAATTCTGAATGAGTTTTGTAAATCTTTTAAAGTTCACTTCTGTAGTTTGCAAATTTTCCACAAGTAATACATTAATTTATAATTAGAAAACTGAGCTTAAGATACAAAGGTAGTGATCCAAAGGGGCACGTGCACCCGAATGTTTATAGCAGCAATGTCCACAATAGCCAAAGTATGGAAAGAACCTAGATGTCCATCCACAGATGAATGGATCAAGAAGATGTGGTATATATACACAATGGAATACTATGCAGCCATCAAAAGAAATGAAATCTTGCCATTTGCGACAACATGGATGGAACTAGAGCGTATCATGCTTAGCGAAATAAGTCAAGCAGAGAAAGACAATTATCATATGATCTCCCTGATATGAGGAAGTGGTGATGCAACATGGGGGCTTAAGTGGGTAGGAGAAGAATCAATGAAACAAGATGGGATTGGGAGGGAGACAAACCATAAGTGACTCTTAATCCCACAAAACAAACTGAGGGTTGCTGGGGGGAGGGGGTTTGGGAGAAGGGGGTGGGATTATGGACATTGGGGAGGGTATGTGCTTTGGTGAGTGCTGTGAAGTGTGTAAACCTGGTGATTCACAGACCTGTACCCCTGGGGATAAAAATATATGTTTATAAAAAATAAAAAATTAAAAAAAAAAGAAAACTGAGCTTAGGAAATTTTCTGACAATATAATTCTTGGCTTCTCTGTAGTACAACTACCTTGTTAATGGAATGGGAACTCCTTCTCATCTGATAATGTCTTTGAGGTAATTTTTGAATCTCAGGTTAGATTGATTTTCTTCTGGACTTTGAGTACTTAGTTTCCCTCCTCTTAAGAAACCGCTCCCCATGGTATATTGTTGATGGTGGCACCTTCCTTTGGTCAAGGCCTCCTTTGGGTAAAAACTATCCCATTCTACCTTTAGTTACCCAAAGACACCCTGGATAGCTTCATGCTTTACTGATGGTACTCTGATAGGACTTCTGGGGATATAATGAGCATCTTGAAAGTTACTTGAAATCTTGGGATACCAACAGGGGAAGTCTGGTGCTCCTCTACCCTCAGAGGAGTGGTTGTACTTCTACACACCTACCAATCTATTTTGAAGACTTGGCTGGCAAAACAGCATATGAGAATGTTTTCATAAAAGTCCTTAAGTGTCCTAAGTAAATTAAGGATAAAAGACTTTCAGATTAAATGTCGGTGGTTGTTACAGATCTTGGAGCATTATGGGGACTCAAGAAATACATGATGAAGGAAGGAACATAGAGGAAGATGAAGGAGATAAAGGTAGCCTTTACTATAATAAATATTTTTATTAATAGGAAAATACTGTTTTTCAGAAGATAAGATGTGGGGAAGACATATGAGGATGTTGGGGAAATCATTCAAGGGTAGGAAAAGTTTAGGGACTGTGTCCTTTCTTGGGATAAATACTCTGGATTGATAAAGGACAATGTAGGCTGGTACTATATAAATGTACATAGAAATGTTTGCTATCAACTCTTCATTAAGAGAAATCATAAATTGTTTCTTCTAAAAATAGAAAGAAGTAAAATTACTTATGACCCAGACCTTCTATGGCTGAGCAGAGCAGGCTGAGAAATGGTGACTGAAAGATAGTGATCCTAATCTCTGGAATTTGTAAATCTTACTTTATTTGGAAAAAAGGGGTCTTTGTGGATGTTACAGTTAAGGATCTTGAGATGGAGAGATTTCCCTAAATTATCCAGTGGGTCCAACAATACCATCACAATAGTCCTTATAGCTTTACAAGACAGAGGCAGAAGGAGACTGTATGCAGACACACCTAAAAGACACGCAAAAGAGGAGGTAATGTGAGCCTGGAGGCAGAGATTGGAGTGATGCCAACACAATCCAAGAAAATGTTTAGAGCCGCCAGAAGGTAGAAGAGACAGTGAAGGGTATTCCCCGGGAGGCTTTGGAGAGAACAGAGTCCTGCTGACCTCCTGATTTCAGACTTGTGGCCTTCAGAACTGTGAGGGAATATAGTTCTGTTGTTTTAGACCACTAAATGTGAGGTAATTTGTTGCACCCCTAGGAAATGGATACATAAAATAATTCTTACATTGGAGAACAGCCTTATTATGAGTGGTTGGGGAGATATGGGATTCTAAATGTTGTGCTTGTGATATGCTGAATACTAAAATCAGTTCTGAAGAGCAAGTAGGGAGTGGGGTTAAGTATCTAGGAGTAAAAGGGCAGCAATGAGGTCAGCTCTTGCAGAGAACTGGAGAGTGACAGGAAGGGAGAATAAGTAGGAAAGGGGCCCCAGTCTGTCTCTGACTTGAAACATTAAATCTAACCACCTAGGTGAGCTGAAATTGCTCTAGTTACAATACTGGGGGGGGGGGGGGATGGAAACTGAACCCTGATACTCTCTGGGTTATTTACCCAAATCCTGAATTATTTTTCAAAATTTCATAGCTGGGTAAATAGATATTATGCTATCATTTATCATCATGGGAGCCAATGGAAGAAAAGACTCATCCTTCTGGACTTGCAGAATAATCATTTTAAAGAAAATGGTTTCAATTACTTTTTTAAAAACAAAACAAAACAAAACAAAAACAAAGAGAATTGTGGCTTCAGAACTCAAACCTGATCTATTCCAAAGCATTCTTTCCTCAAAACTACCCTGTGGCTGCCAGACCTAGTAAATTTACATCTGCCAGACAAATAGAAAAGTTTTCCTTGTTACACAAAGGCAACATTATAATCCAGCTCCACTGATGCAGAGAGATGTGGGACAGATGAAGATAACTCAGGGAATCCACCTGCAGCCACGGTCTCAGGGAGCCTCCCTCAGTCAGTTGAAATCCCAAACGCTTATCACAAAAGCGAGAGAAATTTGATAAGGACCTGGCAGTTGTGACCAGACTTACCCTTGCTAGAACAAAAAAAGTGATACGCAGAGATTGACATACTCTTAAAACGATCAAAAGAGTAAATGCAAAGGTTTTCTTTTCAGAGGTTCCAGTCAGACTGAGTGTGGTCAGATAGTGTGAGGGGCCCGGTTAAGTCACTTGTTAGAGTATGTAAAATAAGTTGGAAAAGAAAGGACACGATTGAAAAGAATGGGGTATTTATTTACTGAAAAGACCAATGAAATCAATCCCTTCTGAGTGTAAAAGGAGGAAGGGAGGGTACTCTGCTAGGTATTCAACGTGTGTGGACTCAGGATTATTTTTAGAAGGCACTTAGTCGGTATTTGCCATGGTGTGCACTGAAGGTAATAGAATTATGTCAACTATCACAAAATAATGGTTAAGAAATCAGTATTAATGTCTGTTAATGAAAGTTTAATACATATCATTATTTAGAAATAAGGCAGCAAGAGCTGTAATCAAGGTATATAACATGGAGGGTGACAGTCCCAAGCTCCATTCCTTGATGTCAGCTTGGTATACAAAATTCTAGAAGTTAGAGTTGATAAATTTGAAAACGTCATCCAGCCTATCCCCTTATTTTATAGTGGAAGAAGATGAGGCAGAAACAAAGCTACTGAGTTGTCGAAGTTTGCCAAGCTAATTAGAGAATGATCTTGATTTGCTCATATGTCACCTAAAGATACAAATGCTTTTTATTCAGCTGATTTTTCTCTGGACACACATCCTAGATATTCTAAACCTCCTACTAGGTTGACTCAAACAAAGCAAAGAAAGAAATTTAAAAAATCAAAACAAAACAAAAGGGACAAGACAAAAAAAGCTCAGGACAGCTGAAGAGAGCTTCCTAAAGTAATCAAATGAAGAGGTATTTTGTGATTGAGTCATCAATCTCAGTAAGTTGAAGAAGGTTCCATTCTTATTTTCAAACTAGAGAAAAAACCATATATGCCAATTTCTAGAACTTTCTTTGTTTGATGCAGAAGTATATTTTTAGCTTTTTTTCGAGGAAATCAGCCTCCAGTCTCTGCATCGTTTTGGCTGGTTTCTACATCCTGCTAATCTATCTTCTGCAGCTTCCCCAAAGCTGCTTATTTTATGGCAAATAATGTGAAAGAATTTTTGAATTTTCTCTGAGATATCCCAAATTTTACTAAGTGCTGATGCTTTTTCCTCAAAAATAATTCTCATGAATGTTCCTTTCTCTATTTCTTTATAAAAACCATATTTAATACTTAAACTTTCCTAGGGAGATTGTTTTCAGTACTCTGAAAATCAGTCCCAGAAAACTGATTAAATCATTTACATATTCTTAGTCTGCACCGAAAACCCTCTCTTAAGTGAGTTTCCATTTTTTTCATGATTTTATGATTTTTCATTCTTTCATAATAGTAGAGCAGAAATATGGTCTCCATGGAGTTCCCCCTTAAAGTGCCTATTAGAGTTTTCAAAATGCCCAAGGAATTGTTTACAAATGATATTCTAAAAATAGGTATATTCACAGTGTGGATACATGTTTGTTTATAGATGTATTTAAGCAATGATAAATATGAAATTCACACATTTTTGAATAGGGAAGAAGCTTGGACTTTGAGCCATATTCATTTGGGACCCAATGTTGGCTCTTCTACTTGCTAGCTGTGTGATCTTGGGCAGTCGTTAAGCTCCTGCAGCTTACTCATTTAAAACATGAAGATAATAATGACTATTTGGAAGCGTTGTTACCAGAATTAAATATGTTAAAGAAATAAAGGGTATGATACAATATCTGGTACTGGTGGGTGTCCACAAATGGAGATTAGCATTATTTTCTCATAAGTCATATTACATTTTCAAGAAATTAAGCAGTATTAATGTATATTACATTTTCAAGAAATTAAGCAGTATTACCTGAAAATATCCCAGGCAATTTTCTCACCAATATCTATCCTTTAGAAAATGCTGCTGATTTGAAGATCATTCGTAGATCAAAGCTTAGGCAGTCATTCTCCAACTTAAGTTTTCTCCTCTGCTCCACTCTAACAAAAATAGCTGCTTTGCTATCACTTTCTGGCTCTTCTACTTGTTCATGCATTGTTTCAGACGGACTGTAACATGTTCTAGAACCATCAGAGGGATTCTGCCCTCTGCAATTGCATTAGAATCAACTTCTCCCACAATTGGTTGTCACTTGTAACATTTGTTATCAGTTGACCAAAATGCTCAGTGGAACACAGATTAGGTTGTCATGCCTCTGGTGTGTCTGAGGTTCAGAACTTTTTACTGGACACATTCTCTTGTCACTTGATGCTAAGAGGAACATGTCAATAGTAAAACTTATCTGGAAGTTGAATATGATGTTACTGATAGAGTTAGGTGTCACATTATATAGTAGGCAGTAGTGTTGCCTGATAGAACATTGTTTGACTTTGTGCCAAAAGCACATTGGGTTCACTATAACTGTCTAGCTCTTCACCTGTCAGTATGTCATTTGCTAGCATGCTAAAAATGTAGCAAGTGGCCAGGATTATTTTTAGTTGGAAAAGCTTCATTTACTTCTTATAGGCTAAATAGATCTTTAATGAATAACTTCTGTAATTTAACCTTGTTTTTAATAGATGAAAAGGGAATGAATATTCAGTGATTTGAATGATGGGTTCTCTGTAACAATGAAATATTTAAATGCTCTTACCAGGAGCATTAATGGACCATAACGTTTCTTTTGACAACAACAAGTATTTTGTATTAAGTGAGAGTGATCTTTTTTTTTTTTTTTAAAGATTTATTTATTTATTTATTTGAGAGAGAGACAGTGAGAGAGAGCATGAGCGAGGAGAAGGTCAGAGGGAGGAGCAGACTCCCCGTGGAGCTGGGAGCCTGATGCGGGACTCGATCCCGGGACTCCGGGATCATGACCTGAGCCGAAGGCAGTTGTCCAACCAACTGAGCCACTCAGGCGTCCCGAGAGTGATCTTTTTTAAGCTGAACATAAAATCACAAACACAGAGAGCTACATTTTGAACTTTTTAATTACTTTGAAGTGAGTTTTTACTCAGGTTGTTCACGGAGGTGTTTTCCTTAACTGGTGCATGCATGAAGATCTCTTCTAAATCAGCATTAGTTTTGTGGTTAACTTTGAAACAAAACCCCAAATTTTAGTCACTGGTATGAAATGTTTCTTGGAGCAGGAAACTGGAATTTGCTTTCCTCTAGCACTAACTCATTCATCATTTAGTGCCTCTGATATTAAGTGTCATATTTTCAATAATCTAAAATGATGCATGATTTACAAAATACTTCAATTTTATTGTTATAACACCAGGTACAGTAGGCTGAATATAGTAACATGAGCTCACCGGTAAAGAGTTTGATGAGATTAACTGAAACCAAAGTGAGATCTTCCTGTGGAGTTTTTCCTGACTTAGAGTAAGAACCCAAGTGATGGTTCATTCATTCATTTCAAGCTTTGAGTTTATGCTCCTGTGGTGAACTACTTTTCCTTCAATTCCTATCAAAAAAAGTATAACCAAAATAAAATGTTTTTGAATAATTCCTTATAGTAAATCAAGAATAGCCCTTCTATTTTCCATAAATGTAGCGCTTTTAGTAGATCATTATGTAGCAAAAACCCTGATCTATGGCTTCACCAGAAGGGTGATTTTGTTGTTTATTTCTTTGTGTTTTTATGTTCTCAAGGGATAATTCTTTGTCATTTTTTTGGACATACCAAAGTTGTGGTATTTTCCTGTATTATAGATTTCAGCCAGAAGATCAGAATTCTCTCGAGATAATTGGAACAGGTAGGGGTTTGTCCCAGGAATTATAGGCATAACTGTTGTTAGGGTTGGCTAGTGACAGTAAGGGAAGCCAACCTGCTGGTCTGTGTGACCAGTAGACCTAGAGAGGATTCTCAAGAGTTCATTTGGATGTTACTATGAAATTTTAAGACTCTCCAAAACATGACTCCTAATGTTTCTGTTACCTGAGGTGCCCAAAGTAGATGATTTGAAAGTCCTCACTATGTCTCATGTTGTCTGCTCATCTTTTTAAAATTGTTGTCAGGAAAGAATGCTGCTTTCTTTCCTGCTCCTTTCTGCCTCTTAATGCTTGCTCACCATCTGCCAACCAACCTGGAACCATTCAGTTAAAGGGGGCCTTGGTCTGGGAAATGGAGTTTCAGGTTCTCCTCCTTTGAAGCACACTGGAAAATAAAATACTGTCTTAGATGGGGCCTCTATAATAAAAATACTGTAGATTTGGTGACTCAAACGGCAAACATTGATTTCTCACAGTTTGGGAGGCTGGGAAGTCCAAGAATAAGGTGCTGGCAGAACCAGTGTTGGGTGAGTTAGCTTTTCCTGGTTTATAGATGGTTATCTCTGGGCTGTGTCCTTACATGACAGGGAGACAGGGAGATAGCTCTTATGTCTCTGACTCTTTTTACAAGGGCCCTACTCTCATAACCTAATATAATTCAGATTCTTTCCCAAAGACTATATCTTCAAATACTTTCATATTGCATATTAGAATTTCAACATATAAATTTCGGGTGGACACAAATGTTCAGTCCATAGCAAACAGGCACAGGAGAGATGTGAAGTTAAACATAAATCTGGTTTAGTTAATCCTTTGTCACCTCTGTAACCACTTATGCCCTTCTACCCATATGCTACCTTCAAAAATAACAGCCATCTGACCTCAAGTTTCCTCATGATACGAAGTAAATCTGCATTATATAGCCACATATGCATATGGCCATATACAACTCACTCTTTCATCAAAAGGGTAGACTCACAATTCCATGAATCACTGTATCTCTAGGTGATGTCCATTCTTTTTCAAACTTGGTTTGAATTTTCCTTTGATCTCTTATATCTTTATTCTGAACTGTAAGGTTAATCTCTACTATTGTACTTTATATTAGAGGAAGAGGAAGCCTGGAAAACAAACTGGTTGATATGAGCTTACTTTCTACATGCCTGATTTCTGCAAGTGAATAAGAAGCCATAACTGGTATTTATAATTTTCTTCTCTCACTATCCATTCCATTTGCCTTCAGGAAGCTCCTTAGCTGGCCATGGTTCTTTACCTGATGTGGAGATATAACACCTCCTTTTCAAAGGACTGGAGTACTTAGTGGCCCTGTTTATGTGGCTTACTCCATTCTTTTATTAACCATTTTCACTGGACCTATAAGTACTAAGATGCAACCCAAAGGATCCCTTGAATACTTATTGCCTTCAGTATATAGCAACAACTCCATTTATCCTTGATAATCAGGATAAATCACTCCAGCTGGTACAGCAAACACTTCTTTGTCTATTGACTTAGTGGTGTGAAGAGTTCAAAGTGACGGAGGATAGTTTAAACTTCAAGTTCAGAGGAATCATTGTCAGGTCCACTAGAGCCAATAATGGCAAATGGAAGGAAAAGATTTTGTGATTGGGTCTCTAAGGATAACTGAGAGGAACCAACCACTCCCATTCCCACTTTTTAGTTCCTTGATTCATGTCTTCTAGTTATAAGAAAAATAGCACAATATCAGTTGCTGGTTCAAAACATACACAAAATCTTGCAGAACAGCACTTAGCTGGTCAAGGTATTATTAGCTGGTACACCAACTGGGTTTTTAATAGAGTATTCCACTGTCGTATCAGGTAAAGAAACTTGAAGTGATGTTGTACACGATAAGATCAATAGATTCCATGGGGTTGAACTCTTCCCCATTCTTTGCTGGCAAACACATTGTTTGGTCCAAAGCAAAGTTTTGTGGGATTCAGGATAGAGAACCAGAAATTCCATTAACCTTTGGGTAGTGGTGCTTCAAAGAAGAGCAGATAGTAAAGGCATAACCATATCTTTTGCATTTATTCCTATGAAACATGTTGCTAACTCTTCCATGAAGAGGTAGAGTAGTTATCCTTGCTAGTTGATCCCCTTGCATATGGTGTCGTAAAGGAAATCAGCATCAGACTCAGCTTATAGCATGCTAGATATTTAGCAATAACGGTAACCAGAATAGTCTTGTTGAAGGTAAGACCAAGTCTTTAAACCCATGCATAGCCTCTATTCCTGATGCTGGATTATTTTGCTCATGAGCCCATCGACAAGCTAGAGTAGCTGGGGAAAGAGGGTGGCTAGTATCCACAGAAAGTGTTATCTTCTTCACTATCAGTAAAGAGAAGAAAAATTATTCAGAATATTCTTCACAGCTATTGCCTTTTTGTGAACACTTCCTTGAGATACAAATAATTTCACTCATACCCATTCCTGGAAGTTTACCACTTTTTATTCTGATCTTGCTATCAATCCATTATTTTTTTTCTTTCAAAGTGTAGAGCATTGGAAAAAGTGTTATCCATTTCCCATGATATAGATCTGTCATCTCAAGGAAAGTAAAAAAAATTGAATGCATTAATTTATATATAAAATTCATCCATTTTTAGAGACTATGATATATAATTTGATTAATTTTAGCAGATGTGTACATTGTAACCTCCCCAAAACCCAAAATACAGAATATTTTCTTCATTCAAAAACAACCTTGTACCTCTTTACAATCAATAACTCTACTTATTCCTTTTCCCAAACAAATACTGATTTGCTTTCCAAATTAGTTTTGACAACTTATGATTTAGTTTTGACTATTCTAGAATTTCATATCAATGAAATCATGTGGTATACAATATTTAGTGTCTGTTTCATTTCCTCTGTAGTATTTCTGAAATCCATGCATGTTGCTGCATGTATCAGTAGTTAGTTCTGTTTCACTGGTGAGTAATATTCCATTCTATGAATGTATCTTATCTTCTTTTCCCATCACCTTGATGTTTTCTTTTTTTAAGATTTTTATTTATTTATTTATTTGACAGACAGAGATCACAAGTAGGCAGAGAAGCAGGCGGGGGTGGGGGCAGAGCAGGTTCCCCAGTGAGCAGAGAACCTGACACGGGGCTTGATTCAGGACCCTGGGATCATGACCTGAGCCGAAGGCAGAGGCTTGAACACACTGAGCCACTCAGGCACCCCACCATGATGGATTTTTATAAGCATTTGTTATTCATTCTCATGGGTAAATACTTATGAATGGAATTAATGATTCAAATGTCAAGTGCATATTTCACCTTATAAGAAACCCTCAAAATATTTTCCAAATGGTTGTAGAATTTTCATTCCTACCAGCAATATATGAGTGTTACCATTGCTACATATTCTTGCCTGTACTATCTATTGTCTGACTTTTTAATTTTAGCAATTTCTATTGTGCATTGATTGGTTTTAAGTTGCATTTCCTAATAATTAGTGATTATTATATTATTTTTTAAGATTTTTATTTATTTTAGAGATAGAGTGTGAGAAAGGGTAGGGGCAGAGGGAGAGGGAGAATCAGACTCCATCCTGAGCATGGAGACTGACACAGGGCTGGATCATACAACTCTGAAAGCATGACCTGAGTTGAAATCAAGAATCAGATGTTTAACCAACTGAGCACCCAGGCACCCTGATTAGTGATTTTTCAGATGCTTATTGGCAATTTATGTATCTTGTTTTGTAAAGCATCAATTCAAATATTTTGTTCCTTTATAATTTTGTTACTTTTCTTATTATTGAATTGTAAGTTGCTTTTATATATTCTGGAAGCAAGTCCTTTGTCAGATTTGTGTATTTTGAATGTTTTCTCTTAGGCTATGGCTTACTTTTTTTATTTTTGTAAAGGTCTCCCCAAAGGCAGTAATCTTTAATCTTGATGAAGTACAAATACCAATTTTTTTTTTTTATGGTCTAGCTTTTGTGTACCACCTAAAAATAGTACGTAGAAATGGTAAAAATAGTACTCCAAGTTCACAAAGGCTTTCTCATGTTTTATCCAAGAGTTTTATAGTCTTAACTTTTATAGTTAAGGCCATGATCTATTTCAAGTTAATTTTTATATATGGTTTGAGGTAAGGGTTGAGGCTTATTTGTACATTGTAGTGTTCATCTCCAGTTTGGTTTAGGTATTTTTCATATTTCCCATGTCTCTGTTTAAAATATTCAGTCTTTCCTATGGTTATATGAACATGTGGGTCATACTTCAACATATAATTGTGGTAGCTGTTTTAATGTCCTTGTTTATAAATTCTGTCATCTTTATAACTTTGAGTGAGTTTTGATATTTTTCTCCTCGTTATGAGTCTTATTTTTCTGTTCTTTTTATTTTTGGAGAACAGATTTTATGAATTTTACTGTGTTGGAGGCTGGACATTTTTATATGACCATAAATGTTTTTGAGCTTTGTTCTAAGACACATTAAGTTATGTGGAAGCAAATTGGTTCTTTTAGGTCTTGAGTTTAATCTTTGGTAGGTGGGATAAGATCAGCTGATTTTGCCATACTGCTAAGGGAAAACCATTGTGGATATTCTGCCCAATGCCCTATTTTCCACTGTCGCTTGTGAGAGGATTATTCCTGACTCTCTGAAAACCTAGTGACTTTCCCCCTCAAATCCTTGTGGGTTGTTCTGTTTCCTCGCACATTAGTACTCACCAGGACTCAGCCAAGGACTTGAGGGAAGGGAGATCCTCTGAAGATACTGTCTATCTGGGTGCAACTGTCTCCACTCTGGCACCCTGACCAGCAAAATGTAGCCTTCTCCAAAGAGACCTGAGGAATTCGTCAAGGATTTGAGTACACTTGTTCTGAAATTATGGGAGATGAAATGCTGTTGTGGCTATCCGGTCAGTTTTAGGGAACCATTTCTTATGCAGGGGAGAAAGTTCTTGTCTGCTGACTAGAAGTCCTCTCTCTTGGGGATAGTCCTAGAAACTCCCTGTGACTCTGGTCCTCAGTCTCCTTTGCCTTTGCGGCATGCAGACATATTTTACTCAATAAACCCTTCTTCTTTAGTGATAATTTTATAGCTCTCTTTGTCTTAGTCACATTGCAATCTTGTTAAGTAGTCTTCTGACTTGGGGTTTCCAGAACTCTTTACATATATATACTGATAGTCACATGAGTCATCACCATAAATGAGTAATTCAGTAGTTATGTGTTGGTTTTTAACAGTTTTCCTTTCAGAGATTAATTCCATTGTAAATATTGTGACTACAATTATTGTGAATGAAGAATCTGGGAACATATTCCTGATTAAAAAAAAAAAAAAACTTTGCTAGGGCCTTCTATCTAATTTGTATGAACTCCTTTATGATCTAGATTTTTTGGGAGAAGGTATCATTTATTTGTTAACATTTTGTGATTTGCTGTTTCCTTTTTTGTTTCAGTTATATTTCATTATTTATAAAATTTAAATTCTTATACAGTGAAAGTTATTAATCTTTACATTTATATCATTCCTTCCCTCATTTCAATGCATATGAATGAGTTAATCTCTAATCCAGAGACCCAATAATCATTAAATACTATTTTCTGCTAGATTGGCAGACATTTTAGAGCACTCTCTCATCTAGCATATTTCCCTCTATAGTGAGGCCGGTTCCTTCCGTCCTGGCTGTCCCCACCCCACCATTTGGGTAATCTGTCACGTCATTGGGATAGATGCATGAGAGCCATGTTGGCATAATACGGTTCTTTTTTTTGTTGATGGTATATTATAACACAGGGGCCATGTAACTCAAGACAATCTAATTGGCATTATTTTCCTGGGATTTTAAATACGAGCTCTAAAATTAAAATTGGAAACAAGGGGAACTACTTGAATGGATATAATGTGTTCCTAGGATGCTGCAAAATGGACATCTTTCTGCACTGTATCTTTGAGCCTTTAGTGAAAAATGAATGGATGAAGTTAGTTCTTAGTGAGAAGCAAAGGAGAGAGGAGGAGAAAGCGAATTTTCTGGGGTTTTGATGTCTTCCCCTTTTCTATCTCATTTTTTTTTTTTCAAAGCCAACCTATATTTCTGTCCTTAGGCATTAATGAAATGTAGCTGTATCTTTATAATAAATTCTCTTTCTCATTTGCTTGCTTTATCTAGCTAAACTTACAGTGCTAATAACACAGGAGTTCCACTCATAAACTATTCAAACTTTTTTTTCAGTAATTATTTTGATATAAGCCGTCAGATGTATTATCCAACATCCACCATAAGAGTAGAAATTGTGCAAACTATATGCCATCTTCTAGGCAGCACGTGAAGGCAGTTTGCAGAGGAAGGACTAAGGTCAAGTCAGAGCCTGGTTATGAAGAAATCGATCAGATTCTATAATTTCTAAGAAAAAGAAGATTGTACTTGAGCTGAGTTAAAACAAACAAACAAAAAACACCCCCCAAAAATACCACCCAAAACTTCTGTGTAGGTAGTTTAAGTACCAGGACCTTATAGCTGGAGAAGGGACAGGAGCAAAATGTAAGGATAGTAAGATAAGACTGGAAGTATCATTTAGTAAAGTGAGGTAATCCACACAGAATCAGTCTAGGATGCATCTCAAGGATACAGCGTTTAGTTAACCACTTATTTTTTTCACTGAGCAGCTTTGAATGCATAAGACATTGGATATTTCACACAAACCAATAGATACCGCCCTTTCCTTAAGGAGCTCATATTCTTGAGGGGATTGAAAAGGAAGATTTTAAATAATTAATTTCTTAGTTATTTACTTCATTGTTATAATGATGAGTGCTATTCAGAGAATCATTAAGAGAAGGAATTTGACTAGGGCTGTATGATATGAAATGATTTTTTTGAGGAACTAAAATAAAGTGTTTTTGTATATATTTTCTAAGCCAGATGCTAAAGTGCCAGACTTGTTCCAATGGGCCTGTGGATTAAAAAAAAAAAAAAATCGCTTTATAATTTCTTGTAACAAAAAAGTGGCAGAAATGTAAAAGTGTATGAGTATAAATTTCTGAATTCTTTTTTTGAGACTTTGACATTAATTTTCTTCTTGAAATAAGTGTTAGTCTTGTGACATAAAATGCAGAGAATAATACACTTTATCTAGTTTTGTCAGAAACAAGTAGTGAATGCAAAGACTTATCCTGCCTTAGAAATCTACCATTCTAAATGGAAAGGCTTGGACTATCAAATAAATACAATGCTGGTTATATATGTTTCCTTACATTGTTTTAGTAATACTTGTTTCTTTCTGCTGTACAACTGACATTGCTCAGACTTCTCTCCAAAACATCAGGCACTGGAAAGAGAAAGAAAACAGGAAAACTAATCAGATTTTAAGCATGAATTATGAACCATCTTGTAGAGGAGAGGTTGGCCATTTTTGTCTGTTTCCCTATCCTTAGAAATCCATTCTTTTATTCACCAATCTGTCATATTGAATCATATCTAGTCATATCTAATGCCAACAGAACAGAACTATTTTTCCCAAGGCCATGGATCTTTGGAGTTTGTGCTTAGGCTTCAAGGAATCAGTGAAAACTTAGAAGTTGTATACATAATTGCAAGTGTATTTTGGAGTGAGGATTGGACAAGAAAAAAGAGTCCCTAATATTTACCAGTTTTAAGAGAAAGCAGTGAGTCAAAATTGTTAGGCAGCCATTCCCAAAAAACCTTGTTCGTCTCTGAAAACTATCCCACATTGATCTCATTCTGGAAGCGGTTCTGAAAGATGTAATGTGCTTAAACATAAACTGATGCTTGTGCTTCTTACTGGTTTGAGAAATGAATATTTTCTCTTGCAGATCAGACAGAGAGTTCCTAAAGATATAGTTTTTATGTATTTTGTAACTTTCTTAGCTTCTAGCACGGGGATTTAATCTTAAAGAGTAATTAAAATTTATTTGAAAACAAATCCTTGCTCCTCAAAATTAAAAAAAATAGAATTTTTAGTGAAAATTTATCTACCATCATGTATTTCTACATTTCTATAATTTACAATTGCATTCAATTATTTTTATAAAAATATTTTTATTTGTGAGGCACCTGGGTGGCTCAGTGGGTTAAAGTCTCTGCTTTCAGCTCAGGTCATGATCCCAGGGTCCTGGGATCGAGCCCCGCATGGGGCTCTCTGCTCAGCAGGGAGCCTGCTTCCACCTCTCTATCTGTCTGCCTCTCTGCCTACTTGTGATCTCTGCCTGTCAAATAAATAAATAAAATCCTTTAAATTAAAAAAATATTTTTATTTGTAAAAATATTAATAAAAATGTTTAATGAAAAATACACATATAGTTAGTTGACTTTGTTATTACCTAATATCATTGGGTTATTTTGAAAAGAGACCTCATAAATGTCAATCTTTTCCTATTATGCCTAACTTAAAAAATGGTATAGTTAGTAAATTAAATAATATTGTTTACTCAGTATATGGTAAGCAGAATAGTAGCATTCCAGTGGTACACACCAGCTAATCCTTAATAGTCTGTGAATAAATTATGTTGAAATAATTTCACAGTAAGGGAGAATGAGATCACAGATTGAATTAAATTTAATAATCAAGTAACTTTAGGATAAGGAAATTATTTGGGGTACATGGGTGGCTCAATTGGTTAAGTGACTGACTCTTGATTTCAGCTTAGGTTATGATCTCAGGGTCCTAAGATCAAGAGGAGTTTAGGTTCACCACTCAGTAGGTGGACCGCTTTTCTCTCTCTACCTCTTCCTCCCCCCAACACACGTGCATGCACACACACACACACACACACCCTCTCTCTCTCTCTCTCAAATAAAAAAATAAATCTTAGAAAATAAAAAAAATCATAAAGAAAATATTAGATATTTTCAAGGTGGGTATGGTGTAATCACAAAGGTCCTTAAATGTGGAAGAAGAAGGCAGAAGGATCAGAGTCAGAATGATTTGATATGAGAAACTCAGTAGTCTATCATTGGCTATGAAGATGGAGAGGGACCATGAGCCAAGGAATGCAGGTTGCCCCTAAAAGTTGGCAAAGGCATGAAAATGGATTCTTCCCTGGAGCCCCCAGATAGAATGGAGTCCTACTGACACCTTGATTTTAGCCCAGTGAGACCCCTTTTGAATTTCTGACCTCCAGAACTATGAGATAATAAATTTGTATGATAAAAATGGTAAAATTAGTGATAATTTTCTACAGAAAGAACAGGAAACTGAATACATACTATCTGGTAAGAATAATAACATTAGGTTATGTTACTGTCTATATACCATGCAGAGAATAATTACTTAAATACTTAATATACTTTTTTTATTAGGCTTTTACAGCAGAGGGCAAAAGTAAGTTTTGTATCAAGCTCTGACTCCAGAGCCTATGGTCTTAAACACTATGCTATACAATCTTCTTTTTATAAATCATTGAATGAATGATAGAGATATGTAATGCCAACTTGCATATATACGGAGCACATAATGAAGTGTTCAGAAAATGCCTGTGAATAATTCATATTATAATTAATAAAGTGAATTTTCTATTAGAATCCAATTCTTAATGTTCTAAAGAGAAGTACTTTCATCAGTAGAATATTCGGGAGGCTGGAATTATTCTACCTTCCTGGACAGAGGAGTCAGTGGTTGAGCTTGGCTATTTCTATCTTAGCTGTTCATGACATCAGTCATTGAGAGATACTCAAACCTTTGAGAGCTCATTTCTTATAATTTTTAGAATAAGAAGATATATGAATGTCCTAAGTTACACCTTGGTGAATCATCTTAATCTGGGTCTTTCCCTCAAGATGTTCCAAACAGACATTTTTAACAGTATGAGAAAGTGAAAGCATATCGAACATAGGCCAAGTTATAGATTCCCTACAGGTAGGCATCATATAAAACAAGCAATCCATTTTTTTCTTCAACTTTCCAAACTTGTTTTTATCCATTTGCTTGAAATGTTTCTCTCTTGCTCTATAAGTACGTTATGTGTAGTGCCTGATTCTCCCTATGGTATCTGCTTTCCATTAACTTCCTATTGATTTTCGGTTATGTGTACACAGCACTGAACGAACATAAACTGCAGACACCAGACTTAAAGAAGTTCTGCACTGAAACTGTTTTATCTTGGTGACAGAGCACTACAACATGAATATTGTCTGTGCCCTCTTTTTAAAAAAAAATGTATTTGAAGGCAATTGTGACAGGTAGGGTCAAGTCTAACCAAGTGATGATGTCTATAAATTATAATGGGAAGAAATTTGGCATGTGGGATGAAGGATGTTCATGTAAAAAGGACAAATCAGAATAGATAAAGATGAACTGTTGAAAATATAGCATTACGGAAGGTGAGGTATGGTATAAATCATGATGAAAAGAAAGGTACACAAAGATAGGAAAAGTGAGGAGGAGTGGTAAGGAAGAAATACATAGCAAGTCGAGATGATACCTAGAAGGGAACACAGTTTTGAGACAAGTGAAATTTTAACAGTTATTTTGACTTAAAATAATTAATAATGACTTTCACATTTTTAAAAAAATTTTAAAAAGATTTTGTTTATTAACTTGACAGACAGAGACCACAAGTAGGCAGAGAGGAAGGAGGAAGCAGGCTCCCTGCTGAGCAGAGAGCCTGATGTGGGGCTCGAGCCGAGGACCTTGGGATCATGTCCTGAGCTGAAGGCAGAGGCTTTAGCCCACTGAGCCACCCAGGCACCCCTGACTTTCACATTTTAAAAGCATTCATATTTTTTCATGTTTTGCCTGAGAATCTCAGACACAATCACAATACTTTGAAATCAGAAAGATGGAGCTCTATGTTGGGCAAAATACTTAACTTCTTGGGGTACCTGGGTGACTCAGTGGGTTAAAGCCTCTGCCTTCAGCTCAGGTCATGATCCCAGGGTCCTGGGATCGAGCCCCGCATTGGGCTCTCTGCTCAGCAGGGAGCCTGCTTCCTCCTCTCTCTCTGCCTACTTGTGATCTCTTTATCTCTGTCAAATAAATAGATGAGGTCTTTAAAAAAATATACTTAACTTCTTTATTAGTTTCAGTTATATCATTTGTAAAATGGTGATAAATATTAACTCAGGTTATTGAATGGCTTTTACCATATTAAAGAAAGTGGAATAGTGCCTATGAAACTTTTATATTCTTAAAACATAATAGAAACAAACAAAACTCCTATTGATATTGAAGCAGATTGAAATAAACAGTAAATGGAACAGAAAACACTAAACATAAGTACATGGGATTGAAATCATCAAGCAGAAAAGCAATTTTCTTTTAAAAATTTAAAAGAAATTTTAAAACCTTTAAAATTACTTTAAAGGTTTTAATAAAAGTCCACGATTCTGTTTAAATGTATATCTTAGTGGGCAGTAATAGAGCAGAAGAGATAAGCTAAGGAGGCTGATGGTGGAGATGGGATTTTTTCAAGCTGATCTGTTGTGGAAATGATCTGAAATTAAAAGATTGTATGAAATTCCTATATATTATAATCTCATGTTTCAAGGGTTTATGAATGTATCACTGCATTCAATTGAGGATTTTTTTCCTCTATCGAATCAATGACAAGTAATTTTCTAGAATTCTAAGATTGTATTCCACTTTTAGATAGTATTTTTATTATTTATTATGTGTGTATTTGTTTTTTAAATACTTTAATTATTTATTTGAGAGAGAGACAGAGCATAAGGGGGAAGGAGTCAGAGGGAAAGCAGACTCCCTGCTGAGCAGAGAGCCAGATGAGGGGCTCGATCCCAGGACTCTAAGATCATAACCTGAGAACCAAAGGCAGACGCTCAACTGACTGAACCACCCAGACACCCTTTAGATAGTATTTTTAGAAATGGAGCCTAGGGACTTATGGGTGGCTCAACTGGTTAAGCTACTGCCTTTGGCTCAGTTATGATCCGGAGTCCTGGGATCGAGTCCCATATCAGGCTTCCCGTGCTTTGCGGGGTAGCCGGCTTCTCCCTCTCCCTCATCCTCTCACCCTGCTTGTGCTCTCTCTCTGTCAAATAAATAAGTAAAATAAAAAAGAAATGGAACTTAAATTATAAGAAAATTTTTATCATATTTCTAAAAAATGTTTACATAAGAGACCTGTATTGTATAAAGAACATTTAAACAATATTCATCTACATGAACACAATGTCTCCTCTGAAGTGTTTTTCTTATTAAACAAGGGAATAAAAAATGTGCGTTTTTTTAGAAGAAAGATAAGCTGGCTGTTTTAGCTTTACGCCTTCTTCCTTGCATATCATTTGTACAAATAAGAATTTCTATTTATCTTTTTTTAATTATTTGAAACACTATTTTGGTTTTTTTGTAGCATATTTTGTTTGAAGAGTTCAAGATTCTAAAGCAAGAAGCTTAGTTACTGAATATTTTATATTGATCTTGTTTTTTTCCTTTCCATCAAAAGTACTTACAAATACTTCAAGTGTAGGAAATAATACTTTGATGTGTTTCTCCTTTGGACTGGTTGAGTTGGACCAGAGTGGGTTACTGAAACATAATTGACAGAATGACTTTTTCTTGCAGAATGACTTCTTGGACTGCTAACTAATTTGTAAAAACTTAATCAAATGTTCCTGGCCCTACTGCAAACTTATCTCAATTAAATATTCCTTATACAAATTATTAAAAAAGGAAAAATAGTGTCTGTTGAATGCCTATTTACACATTCTTACCTTTCTCAGAAATCCCTTCCTAGTTCAGACAAACATTGGATCTTGATAAGCTACTTTATTTTGGTATATAAAGCCTTCTTCTGGACCATGGCTCAGTCTTGTAAGTCACCATATTTTCCTGACTGGGGAGGAAGGAAGCTAGGTTTCAAAGTGTCATGGAAGAGAAGATGTGGATGTACCCCCCCACTGTGGCTGTCCGATTGTATGATTAGGGTTTAGATCTTTTAAAAGTATCTACCTCCACCAAGACTTCTTAATGTGGCCTCTCCTGCTAACTGATTCCCTTTCTCCAAAACTGTTACATAAAAGAAGAGCACGGAGAAACTTGGAATTTGATTTTGCATGCATTAAGAAAGGTGCATCATTCTTTTTGGCTTATTTCCTCATAATTCAGTCAAAATTTGTATATGATGGCATTGTTCTATTTGTTTATCTACTTTATATTTCTTTGGGAAACAAGATTAAGAAATCAGAACGTTCTACTGAGTTCTCTTTCCCAAATTTTTGAATTGTCCTAATTTAGAACCATAACATGGTTACTCTTTGAACACAGCAATTTGGTGTATTTTTAGCTTCTGTTTTCCAAGGTGAGAAAAACCAAAGAGGAAAATTCCCACTTATAGCCAATTCATTTATGAACTGGAACTTCAAGCCTGTATCACCTAACCAAAGCTTAAGAAATATTCTACATACTGACCAAAAATACTCCTGATCGAGATTTTGTTTCACAGTTGGGTATTCCTAGGGCAGTAGTTCCAGATTGGGAAAGCATGCAGATAAAGCAACTGAATTTACTCTTTTCAGACGAATCCTTGCCTTTTTAGTCACATAAACCTTGGTTCTCTCACTGTGTTCATAATGTCAGCCCTTTGTGTTAGAAATTTAAAGTGGGAGTGGGGGGGCGCCTGGGTGGCTCAGTGGGTTAAAGCCTCTGCTTTTGGCTCAGGTCATGATCTCAGGGTCCTGGGATCGAGCCCCACATCGGGTTCTCTGCTCAGCAGGGAGCCTGCGTCCCCCCCTCTCTCTGCCTGCCTCTCTGCCTACTTGTGATCTCTGTCAAATAAATAAATAAAATCTTTAAAAAAAATAAATAAAGCGGGAGTAGGGACATTATAATACATCCAACTTTTTCTTCAGAGCCTTCTATGTGGAAGCATGGTGACATGTGCAGCTAGCACTGAACAAAAGTTTTAATGGGAGGAGAACCTAGTACAGAAATAGGAACAGAGCAATAATACACATAACCACCAGTCCCTCAAGTTGTATTTATATTTGCTTTAGTCAACCCTTTCTGTGTTTTAGGAAGACCATTGATACTTTAAGGTGGAGGAGAGAAGAAAGTAGAGATGATACAGAAAGAGTTTTGAGAAAGTTTATTGCAGAGTCAATGTGCAATAAATATTTGGCACGTTAACAATGCAACCTTCATTATGAACTTCAAAAATTAGACTCTACATTTTTATGATAAAAAGAAGATGGCCCTGAGACTTGAGCTTGGAGAAAGATGTTCAGCAGGCTACTGACCCAGAGGACAGCTTTTGCCTTAGTGTGATCATCACCATTATCAGGTCTGCCCTGCGGCCTTTTAGGCAGGGATTCCCGATCCATCACACATCAAGAACAGACCAATCTCCAGCAGTGAACTCATTTTGACCAAACATACAGAAAATGTGTATAAAATTAGATTCATTAAGGCCACATTTTACAGAGTGTTCATTATTCATTATCCAGGACTGTGGAAAGCATAGAATGGCTACCTCTTAATTGCTTTCCCTTCCACCTAAGACTGCAGATATCAGTTGGAAATTGCTATACTCTTCAGGTAAGGACATTTCACCAGATGTTCTGCTTTCAACTTTCTACCTGTATTCCTCTGTGTAAATGTTTTCTCTCATCTAGTTTTACTCTTCCCATATTATGCTTCTTCCCATCTCTCCCTTTTTGGAGAATCTCTTTGTATTGGTGTTTTTATCAAATGTCTGATTGGACACTCTTATCAACTTTTCCCTTGGATGTGGCCTCTCGAGGGACTATTTTTTCTTTTCAAACACTTCAGTACAATCCCTGTGTCCATCTTGGGCTCTCTGGATACTATAACCAGAGACTTAGGAGTCTACCAACTGGAAAGGAGATTTAGTTATATAATGTGATGTTTAATGGCATCTGACAAAAAGAACCTGATACATCCATCTACACAATAGTGATGCACCTGTTATTCGAATTGGATAGGCCACATCTTTGGGCCATAACTCCCCTCCTAAATAATACCTAAATGAGCACTTCTATTATTTACCAGTGAGACACTTACTTTTCTAGGATTATAGTCCTAACAATCCGCACCTCAGATGGACCTCCCCCTCCCTTTTTGGTGTAATAATACCTTCAATTAAGTGACTGTCAGAGCTGGTCAATTTTGGCGTTATTCTCTTTTTGGTTAGCTTTCATCACTGTGCTTAAATCAGTTGTGTGTTGGCTTATAGTTATTCTCAGGTGGCAGGTTTTTCCTCTTCTAACATCTTGATGGGGTACATCATTATTATTCCTATATATCACCCATATTATATTATACACTGATAACTGAATATGGGTTCCATGTATAGAAAACACCACCTACATCCATTTGCTAAACAAATGATTGAGATTCTACTCTATGCCAAGCACTAAAAGAGTTTGTTAATATATTAATTTATTCCTTTAAAGGATGCAGCATTTATTGAGCATGTACTACTGTATATTAGGAATTATGTTAAAAGCTTAGTATTTTTACAGTGAACAAGTTGGACATAGTATTTATTCTCAATGTGTTTATAGAACAGTTGGAGATCAAGTGAATAAAATCACAATACTGGTGATAAGAGAGGACACAGAGCAAGTAATAGGGTCTTATGGGAGCAATGATGCGTAAATATAGTAGTTTTTACACTGTAAAATTTAGTGATGATGTAATTTGAACAAAATGTACAAAGTGACCCAAATTAATGAAGTAGGAAATTAAAATATTAGCTAATAGTAAAAGAATTAAATAGTTTAAATCTACAAATGACATTTGCTGAGCTGGAAATTTTGTAACATCTTTTTGAATGCGAGGAGAAAAATAAGCTTAATTTAGGTTTTGTTCACTAAGAAAAGGGATACCAAATCTAACAACAATCTGAGACACAGAAAATCAGTGAAGAATAAGGTTACAAATTACCTTCTAACACTGATAAGTAAAAGTGAAAACGAGGAAATCAACAGAAGTTTGGCAGAAAGACAAATATAAAAATTGTAAACTTTAAGAGAAAACTGAAGCCTAAATCTTCATGATACTAAGTGTTAAAGAGGAAAAGTTAATGTTATAAAACCACACAAAAGCCTGAAAGCTTAGAATGTTCAGATCTCTAAAGAAATAAGGACACCATCATACAGACTTTATGTGGCATTTTATTTCACAATAGCAGGTACTGAACATTATTTTTTTCCCAAAGAGAGTCTACCATATAACAACTAGTAAAACAGCAAGAACAACAGGTAAAATTGGATAAAAGACTCCATCTTCTAGCAGTCCAGGACTTCACCCTGTAATTTGTCTTGAAGTTTTTTTACTTAGCCTGTTTCTGAGCATCTCATATAACAATTGGTTTGTAGATTATCTTATCATTGAGTCGTTTGACTGTTTCTGAATCATAGGCTTAGAAGGCTTATAGAGAGTCTATTTTCCTGACTCCAGGCCCAACAGCATTCTAACTTAAAAACATCACTCTTGGTTCTTTTGTGAAAGAGAGACCACAGTCTTCCCTTTATAGGCTCTATGGAAAGCATCTAATTGGTAGGCTATTTTAAGATACATTTTCAAAGATTATGCTTTTTTCAAGGCTTTTCTCAATATAGTACTGGTGCAGGATGCCAACAGCCCATGCTAGTATCATGTCATTTTAGCCCTTTAACGAATAGACCCCGGGAGGAGGAACAGGAGTTTATCCCTTGGAAATGATAAATAGATTTCCTTTCTTAGTTTTATCTAGAGTGTAAACTTATATCTCCAGATCATGTCATTACATTTATATTCTACAAAGCACCCTCTTTGGCTTTAGACAATGTTTAGAAAAAAAATAATGAGGAAAGATATTTAAAATAGTAGTAGAATTAAAGTTGAATGAGAGACTTCGGGGTGAGTTGAAGGGTTTTGAGTAAGTAGTTGCTCAAATAAGAAGGAAGGATAGGAGACATCTTGGAGAGGGAGACTAGTGTCTTTAGTCAGAGAACATTCTGGACCAGGTGAACCGAGAATGTCAATTTAGACTGGTACAGGACTTTGAACATAGCTGTGATTACCCAATTTGTAAATTGACATAGCTTTGCTTTTCCCACTGTCCTTAGAAAGTTGACATTATATTGTAAAATACTTATCGGAATCTATCTGCTACTCTTGCTTACCTAGAACCCATTACCTTTTTCTCTTTTACATTGCTTTTACTTCTCTCTCCCTTTGGGAAACTAGCCTGCTCTCACTTTTAAGGCTTGTATTTTGAAAGGGATGACCAGTAACTGTGATCTGGAGATGGCAGTGACCCAGGCATAGACAACTATTCAATTTCTGTGCCTACAGAACATGGTTGGGGTAGGGTAGGGAATGAGGGTTTCACATATCAGAATTATTCAACTATTAAAGGGGAGGAGCTATTTCCACCGTGATTGCTAAAGGTAGAAAATAGGCTGAAGCTGCTAGCTGCCTTCTTGCTATTCCCTAAGATAGTTTTGACTGCACAAAGGCGATACAGAGAAAAGCAGACCTGAGATAGGAAGAGAGACCAAGTCCTTATTGATATAATTTGAGCCACTGGATCTGGTATCTTCTGAATGTTCAGACTCTTGACCCTATAGATTACCACCCTTTATCTTCACAAGACACCATAACTTGCATGATTATGTTTCTCATAACTAGAACAGTAGTAGGTAATAAAATGTGTTTTGTTTCCACACTCATAAAGCACCTTGGGTGCTTCTATATTTCAAATGCTGAGAACTCTACACAGAATCCCCTTCTATCTGTATTGCTTCACCATCTGAAGAGAAGACAGTGAAGGCAGCATAAGTGGTCAGCCAGCCAGGTACCCTCTACAGAGAGCTGCCACGGGTCATTTCTTTTATGCTGATGGTATAATAATAAATATTTACCTCCCTTGTTAGCAAACAAGGTAGATTTATCTTCAACTAGAATTTTTTTTTTCCCTGTAATAAATAGCAATAAAATCTGATATTTTAAAAGAGAACACCATTAGGGGCACCTGGTGGCTCAGTGGGTTAAGCCTCTGCCTTCAGCTCAGGTCATGATCTCAAAGTCCTGGGATAGAGCCCCACATCCGACTCTCTGCCCAGCAGGGACCCTGCTTCCCCCTCGCTCTCTGCCTAGTTGTGATCTCTCTTTCTCTCTCTGTCAAATAAATAAATAAAATCTTTAAAAAAAGAGAGAGAGAGGGGCGCCTGGGTGGCTCAGGGTCCTGGGATCGAGCCCCGCATCGGGCTCCCTGCTCCGCAGGAAGCCTGCTTCCCTCTCTCTCCCTCTCTCTCTCTGCCTGCCTTTCTGCCTACTTGTGATCTCTGTCTGTCAAATAAATAAATAAAATCTTTAAAAAAAAAAAAGAGAGAGAGAGAGATCACCATCAGCACCCTTCATTAGAGCACAGGAGGCTGCAAGGAGATATAAAGAACACAACACTTCTATTCTCCAGTGTGCTCAGCTGGATTCTACTGTTGAAATTGTTGCCTTATAACTGGACTTTTCCTATCCAGCAAGGTTAGCGTTACAGGAGATCACGGGCACTAATCGTTCATACTTGCTAACTTTCAAGGACATGGATGAGGGAATGAACAGCTCCCACTGAAAAGGTCTAAAATATCTGTTGCTGAGTTTTTTCCTTGGAGAAGAGTGTTAGATACTCTTGGAATATTATAATTGTATTCTGGTGGCTCAAAGAAAAATAGATTTGTACCATTACATATTAATTATATTAGAAGATACATTTCATTTGTAGTACTAGGATAGAAAAAAGAGCCTTATTTTCCTTATTAATTTTTACATTGTCGAATCATTTTTTTTCTTCTCAAGACTGATGGCCATTTCTGCACTGACAGATAAAATGACAAGTTAAGAAGGCTCTGAGTCATGTGATGGTAGAGAAAGTGTTGGTTTTTTAACTTAGCAGCTGATTTTATCTTATTATTTTTAGAATACACACACAAATATGTCATGTAAATTAAAAGTTGCACAAATTAGAAGTGGAGAACTTGATGAATTCTCACAGAGTGAATATGCCAGTGTAACGAACACCCAAATGTAGCACCCCCGAGCCCTGTATTCACTCACTGTTTACCCACTTCTCTATCATCATGACTTCTAACACTGTAAATTAGTGTTTGGTAGAGATTTAGAAAGACAAAATGTCCTACTGAAATGTGAGTAGAGTTCCACTGATGGTTTAAACCTAAAACTGTGTGAATATTTTTTTACAACAGTACATATTTTCCTCCAACCCACATAGGAACTAGTGATACCTACTCCACATTTCCTCTGGGGCATATCCAATACCAAGTTTTACGTCTTGCAGTTGCAAGAGGCTTTGTCATAAAGAGCTATATAACATTGACTAAGGTTGCCACAGGGGCTCTCTGCATTAAGTAAGCACCTGTAATGTCACTGGGGGGAAGGGCTAAGAAAGAGACATCCTTGTCCTTTTTTCTTCCCTCATAACTATCATGGTTTATTCTTTAAACAAAAGAAAAAGAAAAAGAAATAAAAGTGCCGTTTGAAGAGTTTCAGTTTTCATCTTTAGCTTCATTCCTACAATCTACTTAATCTCTCCTGGTTTCACTTTAAGGAGTACAAATCTCTTGGCTCACTCTACTTTCCTTTGATGCACCGCAATTGGACACAAACTAACAGGTTGAAAAATAGTCCATGAGTGCTGGCCAGTGTGTGCCCTGTAAGGATGGGCTAAGCGACATGAAAAGGTGACTTCCTTTGGGGAAGAGTAATGGTCATCCCAACATCCTACTGACTGTCTTGAGTTTCAAAGTGTGATATTCTGTATCCAGCTAAACTGATCTCTTGATCATTTGCTCATAAGAATACTGAATGTTTAGTAGAACTAGTACAAATGCAAGTTTACTCTCCACAAACTAAAAGGTGTTATCACACTGGGATATTGGAGCAAGTTGACTTTTAGAAGCACAGAAACATGATTTGGTTTAAAACTAGACACTGGATTACACAGTTACTCATAGCATTAAGCAAATTCAGAATTAAGACGATGTGCCTGAAATGATATTTTATTCTTTTCATTGAACAATAATCTCAGTAACACTGACAGTGAGAATCTATGGATTTAGCAATTTGCAGAGCAGTTATTTTAATTAGATGTAAAAGAGATATTATACTGTAAAAAAACCCTCAAAACATTTTTATGTAGTAGTGCTATGGTTTATTATGTAGAACTCATTTAAAGATACACATGCAACACATTATATTATTTTTTTATAATCCTGTATATTATACATATTTCTTCCTGCAATGAGTAATTGTTGAGAAATAATGAGAACTGTTGAGAGGGTGATTTTAAGACTTTAACAAAGACAGTCTCCAACCTTAGAAGCCTGTAGTCTTCTTGAAGGTGAGGACTCTGAGTCTGTGCTTTGGTTCAGTGTCTGTTGTCTAAAATAACATGTGGAAAACAATAATGGGAATGAATAGAGTGTGTTTGAAGATGGAGTGGACAGGTCAGTCCATCTGAATGCTCTGTGCGTGTATGTGTTTGTGAGCCAAGTGTAAAAAAATTGCAGTCACAAAACTTGGCACATTATAGTCTTTCATACTTTATGTGACATACATATACATATGTGACAGACATAATTACACTCAATAAATGTTGACTGAATGAATGAAAAAGAGCCTTCATACTTAATGGAAGATTTGAATCTTCATTCTGTAGTTCCCAGGGAGTTGGTATGTTTCCCTCTTTGTGACCAGAAATGTTAGAGTTCTTTTGACAGACCAAGCAAAGTTACTAGTAAGAGGGATGGGAACTGACACAACTTTTCAGGTTTAAAGAGAAAATCCTTCCCAACACTGTACATATTTAAATTTATGTGATGTTTGCCCCCAGGCTTTGGAGGGAGTTAGTCAAATAAATGATAAAGAAACTTCAAAACATCTTGTACTTGGATATAAATTTGGTGGTTTGGTATCCTATGAACTATAACCAATCCATCTTTCTCAGACCTAATAGCACCTTTTTTTTCCTGCGACATTAAAAGCCTTTAAATTATACCAGCAAGAGTTGGGACAATATCAAGTGCTGCTGGGATAATAAAAACAAAATGCCATATATATGTACATATATATATATATACACACACTAACATATATATATACAGTAACATGTGCATACACTAACACATATATATGCTAACATGTTAATGTAATACACACATATACATACTTAATTAGGTTTTTAAAAATTCCATGCGATGAAATTTAGAAGACTTAAAAAAAATATTAGCTCATTAGAGTCTCTGATAGAAATTCAAGTTTTTTAAGTATTTCCTTAAAGTTAGATTCATGACTTTTAAAATATAAACTGATTTGTTTTATATTGTTTGGTTTGTTTTATTAAGATTTCATTTTTAGTAATGAGCTTTAACAAAATAATCCACTTGGTTGTGCTCATACAAAGCTGATGTCAGCCTATTATTCACCAGATATACATGAGGTATCTTGATCTCTGGTCCCGTATCCATCAACACTGTTATTAAACATGAGATGGGCAGTGTGAGTCAATTATTTTCTGACCATTATCATCTACATAACTGAGTTACCTCCTAGATACAGTCTTTGTAAATAGTGTTGGGTTCTGAAAACTAGAGTGACAAATAGCATATGGGGAAACATTCACCAGTATTATGCAAGTATATAACAGACACTAGTATTAAGTGGACTTGGAAGATTCTGAGATCAGCATGACATTTTGCTCACAAGTTCCCAACATAATACAGAACTAAAAATGGGTAAGGAAAAGACAGCTTTCAGAGTGTTTTCAGCCGTTTGGGGGGGAACAAATGAAAGAATCTGGTTATCATTGCATTTGGCATCTTTGGATTATTTTAATGGATTGTGTCCCAGATGGGTATTAGCATATTGGTAGGGCATGGTCAAAATTTTTTTAAAAACAACTGCCACTGGATTGGCTTGAATGGTTTCCTTAAAATGGCAGATTAGTTTTAGTAATGGTGTTTTTAATACAGCTTCACAGCAAAGCAGATTTGTGTAATTTGGCCACCTGCTATAAACATCAATTTTAATCAATCACGTATATCTTTGCCAATATAGTTTATCAGTGGTAAAATGTTTGAAGATTTTGAAATAAATTTCATGATAAAATTAAGCAGCCATCTGGAATTATAATACAGGTTTTTCCCAAGTGATTTGCAAGGCATAAATTTGAAATGTTGTATACAGAGAATATACAGAGATGTAAGTATACATCTACTTTGTCCCTGTTTACAATGCAATCTGTGAGGACATTTTATTGGGAATCATACAGAAAATCTACCTACTAACAAGGACCTATATACAGCCACGGGCAGGAAGATTCTTGGGTTCTGCTGGTCTAGCTCATGTGCTTTGATAATGAATCCATCTGCTCTACCAAGGTCTCAGTGCTTATGATCCAATCTCTACAGCTTTTCAGTCAGTGTAAAATTATTGCAAAACACAAAATCTGCTTTCTGGTATTTATTTCAAGTGATGTTGGTTTAATAATGTGGCCCCAATCCAAATATAATTTATAGGAAAAATACTGTATTTGTCTTGCGTAGGCAAATTAGATTTGCACCCTCAACTCCCTTTCTCTATAGTAGAAACTTCTGAAATTTTTCACAAAATATACATTTGAAGAATTTGCATAAAGATTATATTACAATCTGGATCTGTGAAACCAAAGATATTGAATATTTAAATTAGTAGTAATGTCTGCATGTAACCCCTCAATCCACTTATTTCAGAGACTTTTATTTTTTAGATTTTCTTATTCTTAGGCTTATTTTAGGTTTAGTGATTTATTTATCACAAGTGGAGGGGACGGTGAGGGTTGGTTTTCAGATCCTCTGTTTATCCCTCTTTTTATATTCCTTTTATTACTCATTTTAACATGCAACCTGTGGGGGTTTCTCCCTGAAATAACTAGTATTCCTCCAGCTATGAACATATTTTATTAGCTTTATAGCTTTAACTGCCTTTTGTTCAAAATCATAGGCCTTGAAAAAGATGAGATAGAAAATTAAAAATGTAAAATCTGAACAAAAGTATTTTTAAAAAAGACTTGGGGTTTCCCATGAAAGACTCATGATTAGCACTGAAAAAAATGAACTATTTTAAAGTCATTAGAAATGACGTGTTTTACTTTTAATTTCTGTGACATTATAGTCAACATATGGGATATAGAATCCCTACTTTATAGAGATTAAGATTGAACATGTAAATAAACCAAACCTCATATAACCACTCTTGTGCATTCTCTTTTCCATTATTTTTAATATTTGAAGTATCTTCTTAAGTTATCACCTCAAAAATAGAAGGAGGTGAAAAATTTTTAAATCATTTATCCATTTAATGAAACATAATGGGCCGCTTACTTCACCTACATCAGCTGGTGTGGAAATCCTGTGAACTAACTGAGGCTGACTCTGCATGGATAGCTATTGTTAGTATACCACAGACCTCTTCTGTAAACAAATATCCATGACCCAACTTGCATGGCATAATACTTATGAATAAATACTCTTTTGAGAACAGGAGAAAGCTTCTAATTCTTCTTGAATGGAAGATAATAATTTCACAGAGGAAGTAACATTTATACTAGGCCTTGTGGGATATATAAGAGTTTACCAGGCGGGCACCTGGGTGGCTCAGTGGGTTAAGCCGCTGCCTTCGGCTCAGGTCATGATCTCAGGGTCCTGGGATCGAGTCCCGCATTGGGCTCTCTGCTCAGCAGGGAGCCTTCTTCCTCCTCTCTCTCTCTCTGCCTGCCTCTCTGCCTACTTGTGACCTCTCTCTGTCAAATAAATAAATAAAATCTTAAAAAAAAAAAAAAGAGTTTACCAGGCAACGAAGAACATTCCAACAGAAAAAAAAAATAGTATGAAATAATAGAGTGAGTTGAGAGAAGACTGGGAAGTTGAAGCCCATGGAATTGAATAATTTGGAACAAGACAGTGAAGAAGTAGAATAAGATCAAATTAAGGATATTTTTGTCATGGTAAGGAATTATTCTATAGGCATGGAGAGCTAGCTAATATCTTAAAAGCAGAGGACTGACATAAATTGATAGATTTTTGTAAATAGATTATAAAATGATGGTGTGGAGGTTGTAGTAAACAGGAACAGACTGGTAGAAGAGCCAATTATACAGAAATGGTAGTGATATGAGATTTATTTATTTATTTATTTTTAAGCTGGAAACAAAACCGTGTGTTTTTCTAGGAAGAAAGTTGCTATTTCTCTCCCATACTAACACTGGTTTTACTGCTAGATTATAAGATGTATGAAGATTAAAGATTACTGTGCACTCCTAATTTTTAAAAGTTTATCATTCTATGATGAACTTTATATATCTTAAAATTTTTTTTGCAAGTTTTTGGAATGTTTTCATACATCCAAATTGTTATTTTACATGTTGCTAGAGAGGTCCATCAGGTCGATGAATTAACTCCGTTATAACATAAAAACCTATTTTTTAAAGTAAATATGTGTTTCTGTTATCAGTGTTTTGTCCATGGCCAAGGGCAAAACCAATTGGTTTGTGTTTTGTCTCTTTTACTTGACTGTTCGTCAAAAGCAGACATAATGTAAATTATTAGAAAAATATCCTACAAGCAGCTGGCTGTAGAAAAAGGAAAAATATGTGAATAAGGAACATATCAAAAGATAATTTACTTCTTCTATAACTGAAACTTGAAAAGACAAGATGTCATGGGGTTTGGAACATAGGGACTCCTGTTATAATTAGTATTATTGCTATATACAATGTATTTTATTTTTTTTAAGATTTTATTTATTTATTTGACAGAAATCACAAGTAGGCAGAGAGGCAGGTGAGGGGGGGGAAGCAGGCTCCCTGTGGAGCAGAGAGCCAAATGTGGGGCTCAATCCCAGGATCCTGGGATCATGACCCAAGCCGAAGGCAGAGAGGCTCAACCCACTGAGCCACCCAGGTACCCCGTCTTTATTTTTTAGTCTTCTTTTATTTACACTGTTCAAAATCCCGACTATAATGGGTTATGAAATAGAATTCATATGTGTATGATTGTTTGTCCATGTCAAGTATTATTTGATGGTTTTGACTTGATTTGACAGGTCAAATCAATCAAGACAATGAAACAAGCCTCTACACTCTATCCAGTCTAATTATACTGTCAACACATAGATGTTTCATAATAGTAAGGCATATTAATTGTTTGCTGCAAGAAGTTTAGGATCCTTAGCTGCAACTTCTAGCATGTAAAATGTTGTTCACTTTAGCAAATATGTAAAGGACTAGCTGGATTAAATTTTTAGCAAAGCAATTTATTTCCTTACTTAATGTGAGACCAGTACTAATGATTCTTGTAACAATTGTCATAAAGATGATTCATATTTTTCTATGTGGCTTTATAAATGCACCATCTAGTGTAAGATAGAAGATTCTAGTTTAATTGCTAACATTTATCTTTTTGGGTCTCATTTTCCCCCTGGAGTAACATTTCTAGAAATGATAAAAAATAAATCATTACTTAAAAGATTGGGCTTTAAAATGGAATTCAAAGTTATTAGATAAAAGTGTTCATGGATGGTCGTGGTGGTGCGTGTATTATCCTAGTTTACATTATTTTGTCTTGAGGCCATAGATACAATTAAAGTGTTAATTGTTGTAATTGTCACTTGGAGGGTCAAAATTCAGGTAAAAATTTAAGAGCAGTAGACATTTGTTGTAAGATTATCCTGTTGGATACCTTAATTGGGTAAGTCTTTCTATGTCTTTTTTCCTCTCTTGCCCTCTGCCTGTCATCTGTCATTTTCTCTATCCTTCTTTTCCACTCATACATATTCACTGAGAGCTTTCTGAGTATAAACTGTATTAATGTAATGACAAATATATTGCCATGTAAACAAATGTAAGTATTTCGTAGATTAAAAGTACTGTTAAGATTAGTTTTGGGGCGCCTGGGTGGCTCAGTGGGTTAAGCCGCTGCCTTCTGCTCAGGTCATGATCTCAGGGTCCTGGGATCGAGTCCCACATTGGGCTCTCTGCTCAGCAGGGAGCCTGTTTCCTCCTCTTTCTCTCTGCCTGCCTCTCTGCCTACTTGTGATCTCTCTCTGTCAAATAAATAAATAAAATCTTAAAAAAAAAAAAAAGATTAGTTTTGAACAGGGGCTCCTGGGTAGCTCAGTGGGTTAAAGCCTCTGCCTTTGGTTCAGGTCATGATCCCAGGGTCCTGGAATTGAGCCCCGCATTGGGCTTTCTGCTTAGCGGGGAGCCTGCTTCTCCCCACTCTCTCTGCCTGCCTCTGCCTCTCTGTCAAATAAATAAATAAAATCTTAAAATAAGACTAGTTTTGAACAATATTTGAGGAAGGGAAGAGCCATACATTTGGAGGGGTAGTATCATAAGTGGGCAGTGATTAAATCAGGGCAAAATTGGCTATTTAGGATCAAGTCCAAAATAGACCTGCTCTGTAGGTCTAGCCGGCAAGACGTCAAGTTCCAGCTAGCAGAGGGAGGAGGATCAATTAGACCATGACTCAGGTAAGGAAATTACAAACAGATCACACTTTTATGTGGCCTTTTAGCATATCCTTATGAGAGAAAGTGCACGGTGCAGAAAAAGAACATGGTTGGTCAAAAGAAGGAAGGCATAGTGTCTTGGGTCTTTAAAGAAAACAAATTCATTATAAGAAACAAAATCCTTTCATCTTCATCAGTGAACATTAGCTGGATCATGGTGGAGTTGACTGGACAGGGTGGGCACTTGTCAACAGCATGAATTTAAGTGGACTGACTAGGGGTTCCTGGGTGGTGGTCAGTTAAGTGTCCTACTTTTGGTTTCTGTTCAGGTCATGATCTCAGTATTGTGAGATGAAGCCATGTGTGGGGCTCTATGTTCAGGGTGAAGTCTGTTTGAGATTCTCTCTTTCCCTTTGCCCCTCTGCTTGTGCTCTCTCTCTCTCTCTCTCAAATAAAGAAGTAAATTAAAAAAAAAAAAATCAGTTGATTGGTTGTGATGGACTTTGAAGTCAGACTACCTGGATTCAAACTGCAGCTTTACTGCTTATAAATTATGTGACTTTGGGCAAATTATTCCACTTCTTTGTGTTCGAGTATTCTTATCTTTAACATGAAGAAAATAATGGTACATACCTCATAGAATTATAATAAGGATCAATTGAAATAATATTTGTAAAGTGCTTAGAATAATGCCTGGCTGATAGTAAATGGTTGTTAAATATATTTTAAAATTAAAGACTATATGTTCATAACAGAAATGGTAAGTACAACCATTATAAACAAAAGCAAATGCTCTGTTATTGGGGTTTGGGTTAGAAGTGTGGTTTGCGGTAGGTAGGGGAAGGAGTGGATCTAGAATTTATTTCCTCTAGTTTTATGAGGCCATTCCAGTTCTTGCCCAAGCACGCCAAATTAGCCTGGATATATTGTAAGCTCAGGCATGTAAGTGTTAAAAGCATCTAAGATTTCAAATTCTTATTTGGAGGGACAAGAATTGTTGTGACCCCCGATCCACTCTCGAATTAGCAAAATTTGGACAGAACTTCTCATTCCAGGAGACTTACTAATCTTCAGGCATAGAAACTATGGCACTTCTGATAAAAATATCATACCACATAGTCCACATGGGTCCATAGATTAGACAAACAGGCCAAACACAACAGCTAAAAGGATTTTAAAGCCGTTTCAGTGGCTGATACACGTTTGACTCATTAATGAATAGTTGACCCTTGTGATTTGTATGGCTTTTGTGGGTAGCACCTGGAAGTCACTTTTTGACATTTGAAAGTCTCATTCTATCTTTGAGTCCATAATATATCTATTTGGAGAGTCCTAAAAATGTGAATATATTTTGCTGAATTCAGTTAGAGAATGATGCAGATTAAGAAATGATTAATTGTCTTGTTGGAAGGTTAGTTCATACATTCTGTTATTCTAGGGGGAGAATTCTATTGGATGACAAAAATGTGAATTTTTCTCTATGTCATTTTGTTCAGTCTATGGAGAGCAAAGGATTATTTTTTACAGTATGTTTTCAAATAATTTGTCCAAACTGATTTTGTATTCCAGAGTCACATATTGCTCTTGGGTTTTTCTCCCCACATTTCCCCCTAGTGGATTATTTATACTTTCAACAAAATGATGAATGGTTCTTTGTATATTTTAAATGTGTTTATTTCCTCTGGAGAATCTGAGTGAAACAAGTATAGTCTTGCAGAAGAAACCTAATATGGTTACCTATTCCTTTGAAATTTGTTTTATCTTTGATCCTATGAATTCTTTACAAATTGGATGCTGTATATTAAAAAGCTATAATATTTCATATTTTTAATAGCAAAGACAAGATTGTAGAAACAAGTTATAATAGAAAAAGGATTTTAGTTTCTTTTAGAGATGAGTATTTCATAACATAAAATAAATCCATTAGGGATTTAAAAACATATTTTCTTTACATGTTACTATGAAACTTTTAAAGGCAAAATTATTTTTCTCCTTCCTAGAGATCTTTTCTCTTTCTGATTTCCTTCTCTAGCCCTCATCACATTTTTGTACTTTGGCACATAAGCATTTGACTACAATTTTGACTTCAGAGATATATCCATTTGTTTTCATACTGAGGACGTGCACACACACACACACACACACACACACACACATATGGCTGATTCTGGAGAAGAAAGAATAAGACTAAGTGAAGATATGGAACAACTTAAGGCACAGAATTCTCCAGAGGATTGCTTCTTTTTTTTTTTTTCTTTCCTATGTAATCAAAGTGTTATAAAAATTATATTTGTGTTTTTGGAATTTCCCAAATTGAAATGGAATTAAATATCATTTGGAGATTCTTAAAAGTATATTTGTGAACACACATATATTTGCAGTAGGTAGCATGAGTAGAAAAATGTAGAAGCTTAGTTGTTAATAATCTTATTGGAAATTTTTTTAAGAAGGACTTCAATAAGCTACAGATTTTTGATTTTTTTAAACGTTAAGCTCTAATCAAGACATTGTGGTGCTTATATGGAAATGTACACTTGTTCACAACATTGCCCTCCAAGGATATATAATCTAGTTGAAGAGAAAAACAGCTGATACCATGAAGATATAAGCTAGTTTTGTGAATGGCACAGAAGACCAGAGGCATTTTTGACTCTTGGATTTTGGGCAGATGTGGATATGCATTGTTCTCTGTAAAAAGAAGTCTTACATTCCTTTAGTTTTTCCTCAGCTTTAAAATCATGATTGCTCTCATTGTTTGGGGAGCTGTTGGAATAATCAGGGATGACCTTCTAGAGGAAGTAAATATGGGACCTAAATACCTAAATGTAGTGTAAGATGCCCATGGGTAGGGACATATACAGAAGAAAAGGGAGCATTCATTCTATGAAAGGTCAAGAGTATGAATGGATGATATAAGGCAGGAGAGTGTAAAATAAATTTGTTCAGAAATGATGAGTAGACAGCCAAGTTGCATTAGAGCTGAATTAATTGGGCCAAATTATAGAAGGCTTTGGCTTCCAATAAGACATATTGGTAGAATGGGAACTTTAAATATTTTTGAAAGTAGAAATTGTGGTGTATAAAACAGATTGGAAAGTGAAAAGAGATGAAGTTGTTTTTTTTTTTTAACATAGCATATATAAGTGCATAAAAGATTTAATGTGAGGAAGAAAAAGAAGAAACAAGGATAAGAAAAAATGATAAGAAAAAAAAAAAACCTGCAAGGACTTTTCAACTAGATGTGCATGGATATAGAAGCTATAAATACATTCCTTCATCCCAACAAAATGACAGAGTGCTTGTCTTATGAGCCAGGCTTTGTTTTAGGAACTTGAAATACATCAGTGGAAAGAACAAGGTTACTGCTTCTGAGGTGTTTCCATTATAAGGAATGATAGGAAATCCTTAGTGAATGGAGCAGTTATGGTGGCACAAAATATTAGCTGTGAAAGGGAAAACTTATAAAATAGTGGAGCAATTTCAAAATTTTGTGCTAAAACAATTTGTTCATTGTTTTCAGCAAGAAATTTGTTCATTGGAGTTTGAAAGGGATGTATTATTTGCCATTAATAATTCCATTTGAACTAAAGAATAAAGTAACACAAGCATATTCATATTAAACACTTCAGAATCTCAAGATGAGTCCCAAAGGTAGACCAGGTAGAAAAGGGCAGGTAGAAGAAACTGTAAGAAAAATAAATCAAAGAGGTGTAAAGTAGAGAACACTATGGAAATTGCAAACTAAATGGCAGAATGTTGGCAGAATTGTCAACAGTCATGACACAATCCTAGAGTGTGGCAAAAGCTAGCTCATGAAAGGCCTTTCACACTAGCACATGTTAGAGAGCATCCTGAAGCAGAGTCCTTCCAACCCTGTGATATTCAGAGAAATAATGCTAACATTAAAATCTCCAAACATGATATGTCAAGCAATAACACAAATCTATGAAGTATTGTGAAATAGGAATGTGTAGTCTAATGTAGAGCCAGTGGTGTAGAATGGTGTAGAACGAATCCAGATTCTCCGGGTTAAAGGAGAGTCAGACCATAAACAGATAAAGGACATTTAATGAGCTTCCAAAAGGCAGTCTTCACCTAGTCAGAATATAAAAGAGAATCACAGAAAGAATAACACTAATTTATTAATTTATCCAATAAATATTAACTGTCCATAACATATCACTGTGGGAGATGAGAGTTCTGCTTTTGAGGAGTTTATAAGATACCACAAACATTATAATCTTTGAGTCTGAAGAGCTAAAGTAATAGAATCTACTGAGTGATGTTGTGGCTAGTTCTTGCCCCCCGGGTATCTTGAGTGAATTATGTTGCTGATCTTCAAAGATTAGGAAGGTTAATGGACAATTGCATTTCTTAATGTGCTTGTAAGTGCTTCTTTTGTGAACTGAATGTTAGCCTATTTATAAGACATGCCACAAAGTGGTCTAGTGGGAACTCTTTAAGCTGGTGCTACAAACTTGGGGCTGTGAAAAATAAGTCAGTACTTAAGTATATAATGAAAGTAAGAGAGAAAAGAATGCATGAGCAGAACAAAAAAGGTAGTATTAGAAACCATGACAGACAGTGTTGGTTGGTGGTCTCCATGCTCTGCATGCACTGGTTTTGTTCATGCTCTGTCCAGGGAGGTTGCGCATCAGGAGAATTTGGCTTCCTCCCCAGCTCTAGGGGTGAAGCTTGATTAGTCCAAGCCAATTATGGTAATTCCATACCCCTGCCAAGTGATTCATTCTGGCAGGGGCATGTGACAGAATTTTGGCAAGTAAGTTGCAAAAGGAAATCAGTTGGACAGCTTCTGGGACAGTTTTAGCCCTTCTTATTTAAGGATGTAAGGAAGAGAATATGTCCCATCTTTACTCTGTCTTTTTGGATATTGTTGTGAGAGGATGTAATGTTTGAAGCTACTGCAGACATCTTGTTATCCTAAAAGGACAAGCCCAAGGACATATGTCTACATTCTAATGATGGCAGTATGAGACAGATAGAAAGAACCCAAGGTCTTTGTGGTATAATGGATTCTTGAATTAACCAACTAACCATTGCCCTGCCACAGCTGTGAACTCACATATAGCATAAAAAATGTCTTTATTAATAAGTCAGTTGTTTTAGTGGCTTTTTTTTTTTTTTCCTTGCAGCCAAAAGCATTGCTGAGGTGGAAAAACTTCCTCTACCCTTTTAGGATCAGAGTTTGAAGGGCCTGTAAATTAAAATGACAAAAACCCCAGATTAACAGGAGGAAAGGCATATGTTTCTTGACATTAATGTCTTCTGTATATGCAGCCCCACAGAAAAATAGTGAAAACATAAAAAGGCAGTTAGATTTGGACCACCTATACCATTTTAACAAGGAGTAATAAACTGCAGAGAAGTGATTAGACAAAGGTAAAGGGATTTGGGGCTACCAGGGGCAGTAAATTGTGGGAAGTTGACCAGGAAATGTATAGTAGATAAGGATTGTTTGAGTATGGTTTCATATGCAGATAAGAGTTGTTTTCCTCTTCCTGGAAAGGGGAGCATAACTATAAATAGGAATTTTTGACACATTTACAAAAGGAAATTTGTGCTCCGCCTTTAGGCAGAAAGGGGGAGGGCAGAATGTTCTTCCCAAACCTACTGCTTCTCAATTACCTTTAGTTCAAAATAATCCTTATGCCAAGTAACATATTTTGGAATGGTACATTCTGATCCCTTTCAATGTTCTACCTAATATGGCAATTATTTCATGTTACGACTGAATGTTATATCTCCCCAAATTTCATATGTTGAACCCCTACCCTTCAAGGTGATGTATTACAGATTGGGGACTTGGGAGGTAATTAGAATTAGAAGAGGCCATGAAGGTATAGCCCTTAAAAGTGAGATTAGTACCCTTAAAACAGTCAAAAGAGAGTTCACTTCCCTGTCTGCTTTCCTTGCGAGGATACAGCAATACGTCTGTAACCCAGAAGAAGGGCTCTTACCAGAATGCAGCCATTTTGGCACCCTATTCCTGGACTTCCAGTGTCCAGAATTGTAAGAAATAGATTTCTGTTGTTTATAAGCTTATGGTATTTTGTTATAGCAGCCTGAACTAAGACATCCTGTCTTGTGTTCTCAGAGGTTGAACTTGAGCCTCTTGTTTAGGCTTGTGGGTACACTTTATACTTCTTTAGGAGCAAAGCAAATTGGATGGGGGGGGGATTAGTTTTCAGGTTAGACATATTTATAATTAAAACCAATTTTAATTATCAGACTGAAGCTGGAGGTGATATATGAGAAATTTAAAAAATTGAAAAATTTCAGGCAGTTTTTAAGTTAAGTCTTTTAACAATTTACTATTCAGGCATTTTTCTTATTTTTATGACTACTAAGAGTGAAAACAGATCAAAAAGCAGGTGATCAAGAACTAGCGATGGATAGGGAAGACAGCTATTTTTCAGATATAAAATAAATGCAGTCTGTAGGGAAGTTAAAGGAACTGGATGATTCCCCCAACTGACCCTTAAAACAGACATATACATAAGACAAAGTTTAACCCTTAATGAATACAGCCTGGGTGTAAGGAAATTCAGATTTGAATCATATGATCAATAAGATGTCTCTTTTTACATCACTATTGATACATTTGTGTAGGAGTTTGAATGACATTTAAGAACCTCTTGGTCATATGAAATTGAATTTCAGTGAAACTCGGCCTTATTTTGTGAAGTATCTGACTTAGCATTTTTTCTTTAGGAAGATATCACTTTAATTAGTGTATTTGAAGATTGGTTGAGAGTTTTATCCTTTCAAAGTAGTGATTTTCTTCACAGACTTCAATTCTATGTCATATATTACTGACCTTTAAAATGTCTCTGAATTACTGCTGTTTTCCCTTCTTAAATTAGGAGAACTTTATTCCCGATTGAGAAGCAAGAACTGAAAATGTCACTTCTCCCTTTAAGGTATGAGGTGTGGAGGAAATCTTTTAGAAATGTTCAGTTTTCTAGTTCCACCAAGTGCAACTTATACTTGTATAGAATGTTAGGTCAAGCTTTTGTATTTATTGGCATTTTTCATATTTAAGCATAGGGACTTGATGTCCATGTGAAAACAAGAGGTAGAACTCTCTCTCTCTCTCACACACACACACACATCTCCACCTATTTTAGGGAATTCAGTACCCTTGGAGAGTAATTACTGGCAATATTGGCAAGAGATGTCAGAGTTCAAATATCCGGTCTGTTCATTTTTTCCTTTACTGGCTCTGTGATACTGGCTTAAGAAGGATCCTTCTAGAAGGAAGATTATGAACTCCTGTGGATTAACAGAAGTCATGGCTCCTATAATATGTATCATGGCTCTAGATTAAGAGAAAATTATTCACTCACTTATAAAATGTAAGTATAGGATTTGATGTCCTGAAATTCATCAAATGTTTACTGTGTGATTGGCCTAACAAGTGATCATAGCACTTTAAAAATTGTTCTAACAGCTTCCTAGATTATGTGGAGAAAAACCTCACTTCCTCAACAATTTATTTGATACCATCACAGGAAAGAGGCTTGTACTAGGTTCTTGATGGCTGCAGTATTAAGAATAATACAGACTAGTAGAAAGAAATAGATGTGTACATGTAGCCACATCTAAGTGTATCAAGGAAATTGCAGGCGATACAGTTGAAGTAAAATTAGATGAAGGGACAAAGATTAGATACCATTTGATGAAAAGAAAATCATCCACCCATTCATGCACCAAGTATCTATCATGCCAGGGACCATGCTTTGTGGAGAGTGAAGATATAAACAGACATATGGAGATTATTTTTGTATGACAAGAGATTAATTAAAACATCTCACTAACATTTAATTATGAACTAGTTTAAGTATTGTGGTTGAAATGTACTGCTGGGTCCAGGTTGGATTATATATAGGGTAGAGAATTTAACTCTTATATTGTTTAATGAGCTGGGAACCACAAGATGTGTTTCAAGATTTAGCCATGTAACCCTTTGGTGCTTTATTTTCTTCAACTTCTTCAAAACCAGGAGAAGTTATATTTATCTTGTCTCACAGAGCATATGAACATAAGTGAAGCAGCCTTGAAAAATTGAAAACATTATAGAGACTGAAGTTGTATTCTGTTATAGAATAATGGTTAAAAGTTCTAACTAAGGCCAAGAACATTTTTTGCTGAACAAGATTGTCATAAAAAATTAATTATGCAGTGTTGATAGATGTAATTTTTTGTTGTTGCAAGTATTTCACAAAGACATTTTACAGTTTCTGGATGATTTTTGAGAACAGAGTCAGTAGAATACTAGATATAGAAATAGATTATAGTGGTTTCAGGAGAAAAAATCAGTAGGGAAGAGATACAAAGTAGGGCTAAAAGTGAAAGTCCTTATTCAATTCCCTTTATAGAGGCATAAGGCAGTGAAGATATCCCTCTTTTAAGTTCTGTTCTGTTTCCTCAGGGAGAAATCCTTCCTTCTCAACTCTCTTCCGCAGTTCCCTCCTGCTTTTTTGACCAGCAATGTCCTGTCTCCATTGGATGATTATGACGTCTCTGTGAGCTAAATTGTGAAAGACCTGTGTCTGGATTCCTTGTAGGTTTAGGTTTTGCTTCTTCTTCCTTTTTCTTAAACAGAGTACTCTACACTGATATCTATTCCATTATGTTTTTTTTTTTCATAGTTTCCTGATTTATATTATTCCCACATTGTTCTTCTAAAGATAAATTTTTTAAAGATTAAATTCTATAGATCTTGTGCTTCCTTTAACCTAAGTCCATGGCCCACTCTAACCAGATTTGATATTGCATATTTTTTACACCTTCTGGGTAGTCATCACAAGTACCTACTAACAAAAGCATAACAAATCAATAGAAGAGGTAACTTATGGTTTTCTGTCATTCTCAAACCACTCGAAATTACGATCTATTTCAGGGAGGGAAAAAAAACTCACATAGTTATCTGTTATATTCTTTTGTGTCAGATAAGCAAGCTCTGACATCCTAGGTTTTTAAGGAACATATGATATAGAATTGGTAGTTTTTTTTTAAAAAAGATTTTATTTATTTATTTGACAGAGAGATCACAAGTAGTCAGAGAAGCAGGCAGAGAGAGGGGGGGAAGCAATCTCCCCACTGAGCAGAGAGCCCGATGTGGGGCTCGATCCCAGGATCCCAAGATCATGACCTGAGCCAAAGGCAGTGGCTTAACCCACGGAGCCACTCAGGTGGCCCAGAATTGATAGTTTTTTTTTTTTTTTTAAATAGAATTGCCAACTGTGATTTTTATTTCATACCTACACATCATTCTCAGCAGGTCAAAAATGATTGAATTATGAACATCTAATTTGGTTCTTTAACATATTCGTATCAACAGTAACATCTCCTGAAAAGCAATACCCCATTTCCACATATATGAGGGCAATTTGGCACTGACATCTATCATTCCATTCATCACTGAGGGAGATTTGACTCAATTAATTTGTTTTCTGATTAACCCTTTTCTCCTCTACTGTTCCATTTCTGTTCTTTTTCCAAGTCAAGATCTTGGACAGTATAAAGATACTCCCTAAGAAAAAAGATTGTTATGAAAATCAGTTACATAAACTTAACATCAGTGCTGTGTAGTTCCCAACTATAAAGCATCATTGGGCATAAGGAAAGCTTTTTGTCCCCCTCTCTAGAACAGCACTTGAAATTTATGAGCATTTCCTCAGGCACTTAGTGACAGAATTTTACGCCCAGTGCTCTTTGTAAGGTGGACACTTGGGCTGGAGTCTCAGGGTGGCTAGTGGAAGGGAACACAGGTGTGGACACACACACACAGAGGGCATGTTTGGGCCTTTTAAATTCTGTATCAGCTGGCTGAATTTCTATGGAACTGTGAAGAATTTTTTTTCTAAATCTTCTTTTGTGGGGTGTGGTGTGTCACCAAATAGAGTGGGTGATTTTCTCTTTTGTACTTGCAACAATCTCCTTCGTACTTGATACTGTCCCTGCACTTCGCGTGCTTGCTTCCCAGCGGTTTCACTCCTGGGATAACCCCATCTCTTTTCTGTGTTCATGACCATTTTCTCTTTTCAGGGATAATTGGAAGAAAGTAGAACAGGATAGGTCTGTGTTATTTTGTGCTCTTTGTAATCTCTCTCTCTCTCTCTTTTTTTTTTTTTTTTGGTCTTTTTTTCTGCACTACTTAAAAAAACAAAACAAAACAAAAATCCTTTGTCCATACTTTTCCTTCTCTCCTGAATACCTTTTTTGTTGTTGTTGTTTTCTTTCCTCTCCTTTGTCTGTCTTGTTTTAGTTAACAGTAAAAGCCTTCTAATTTTTCTAAAACTATTTTTCAAAGGAGCCTTATTATGTTTGTATAAAATTTCTCCTCATTCCCCATTGTCTCATCTTCTGTAAGACTTTAATGTAATCTCTGCCCAAATGACTAGAACAAATATCACTATTATTTCTGCACACATTGCATAGCATTAAAAAGACTGTCCTTGTATTTCCCATCTGAAAACACTTATCGGTATTGTAATTTACCTTTAAGTGCCTAAAAAGTGTGCATAGAGCCTTATCTTAGAAGTATTGCTCATTTATCCTAATTCTTTATTTGAGTAGGGAATCCTTGTGATTTCTTTCAGGGCATGGAGACATTAAAAGACTAATTATTTAGGTGTCAGCTGGAAAAAAGTGAAGTATCAATGTTGACATTTGGATTTCTGGAGAAGGGACTTATTTTTATGAAAAGATGATGGTGCTAAGTAAGATTTTATATGTGTTGATTCATTTTACAAATAAAAATCTAGAGGAAAGTCCTAAATGAAGGTTTTAGTGAAAGTGATCAGAGGAAGTGATCAGAGGTAAGGCAGCAAAAAAAAAAAAAAAAAAAAAAAAAAAAAAAAATGCAGGGAGAGGGAAGAAAGAACGAAAACTGAAGTTAGCACTATAAATTCTACACTGGAAATTGGAAATGGGATAAAGTAAATGAAGAGGAAATAACTTAATTTCAACTCTAAGCTCCTCATTTAAAAGTACATATGATTTGATTACATATTTCCTAATCTTGATAAAATGACACCAATGTACATTTTGCCCCAACATTACCAATATTCTCATTATCATCTTCATAAGCATTATTATCATTATCATTGAGCACCCACTTCATACAAAGCAAGATATTCTGTGTTTATGCTATGACCAGCTTTGTTCACAAGGATGCTATGATCCAGGAGTAGAAACAGTAGATATACAATGCAATGAAGGAATGCTAAGCAAAGTCATTAGACTGTCTGGAAAAGTGCTAAGAATTTGTCCTGATTTTTATTTTCTCTTTACACTATTATATATAATTATTCTATCTTTCATAATTTGATTGACATTGGATGTTAAAATATCTGGTTCATATGAAGAAAAGTTGTAATTCCAAACACGATTTGTTCTCTTTACCAAACTAATCTAGTATGAATTATATCTGATGCTCTAGAGAATATAGTGATTCTCAAAATTATTGATGCCTATTTGCATTGATGAATGTAATTAATGCTTATTACTGGAACAAGTAATCTTATAAATCTCAAACTTCCTTTTTTAAAAGTAGGCTCCATGCTCAGTGTAGGGCTTGAACCCTAAGATTGAAAGTTGCATGTTCAGCCCTCTGAGCCAGTCAAGCACCCTGCAAATCTCAGACTTTCAACATGAGGTCTGATGGGGATTTGGGTATAGGTCTTTCCTGGAGTGCACCTTTAAGCAATACTTAGGGATGTAGGTTCCTTTAATTATGTAGCTCTGCCATCTTGGAGCTTATCACTTCCTGCCTCAAAAGAATGAGAAAGAATGAACTATCAAATGACATTTTTAAAGAATATGTCACTTCTGTCAGTGTTTTAGTTCTGAATTTAATAGAGTGGCTTCAACTGTATAGTAAAGGTAGCCTAAGAAGTGTGCTCTTCTTATGGGACCTCCAAAAGAGAGAATGGGCTTGGTAAGTCCATGGCATTGCCTCTGTCACACTGCAGAATATCTAATAAAATGACAATAGGCATTTGGAAACTAGGAACTTAGGAGAGAAGACAGAATGATAAATAGTTTTGGAAGACAGTGACAATGATATAGGGTTGATTAGTTTGATGTTAGATAATGAAAGCCATTATCCAAAGAAAGATCAACATAGCAAATGATTAAAAAGGGATATAAAGCGTACCTGGCTGCCTCAGTTGGTAGAGCATGCAACTTGAGATCAGGGTCATAAGTTTGAGCCCCACATTGGGTGAGGATCCTAATTAAAAAAAAGAAAAAAGGATTTAAAGAATGCTTTTAAAAATGAAAGACAAAGACAAATATGAAAGTCTGCAGCATAGACTTCTAATTGCCTCTTAATTGTCCATTTGTTTCTCTTTTGTAACAAAACTGATTTACTGCCCAGGTAAATGACTATTTTCTACATTTCCTTATAATTAGGTATGACCATGTGACTAGTTTCTTTCCATTGATATATAAGTGGAAATGTTCTGTGAGATTTCTGCAAGGTCTCCTTTAAAAAAGGAATTATGCTCTTCATCTTTTTTCTTTTTTGAATTCTGAGCTGACCTTTGGGATGGGAAGCACATGCGGGGATACTGAAAGAAGTCTTTGAAAGCTCTGCCTTCTTTCAGAATCCTCTTACAGGAGAGAAAATTATACTATTATTTTATTCAAGCCACTATTAATTTTTGTTTTCTGTCTCATGCAGCTGGTCCAAATCCTAAATAGTACATCAAGGAATATCAACATTTAAAACAACAACAACAAAAATGGCACAATGAAACTTTTCAAAATTTAGATATGATACTTCATATTTCCGATTTTTCCAGATAAGCATCAAAATTCCATGATAGCAAAAGCACACGCACACACACACACACACAAAACATAGAAGATGTAACCTCTGTTTTTGTCATTCTCATTCTACTCAAAATTATAATCTATTTTATCAAGAAAATTTAAAAAAAAATCAAGAGCTTCCAGTTATCTTTCTTTCTGTAAGAGCAACAACCTCTCTGACTTTCTAGGTATTTAAGGAACTGATATCTTCAGAAAAGCATCACCTAAGACTTTTTCTAAGTTCTATTTTGAGATTTTTATGTCTATATGAAATATAGAGATTCTATAAAAGGTGAAATAAAAAGAGTATGTGATCATAAAAAAACTTAATTGGTTTTGGTAAACCTTTTCTTCCTATAGGCTAGAACATTTTCAAAATTTAGAGCAATGGAATCAATAGGTGGTAAATAACATAGTCTTATAAAGGATAAATCATGTTGAAATTGGTAGTTCATGTAGAATTACAAACTTTGAGAATAGCTAGAAAACAGTAGATTGAATATGTACTTCCTGGAATTTAATAAACCATTAGAAGTACCTGAAGAAATATTTGAGAAATTCATTTGATTTGTCACTGTCATTTTGGCTGAGAAATGAGTGGCATTGGATAAACTGAAAACTCTCTTATGGGTAATAAATGCACGGTAGGATTAGTGACATTGCACTGAATTTTGGCAGAGCTATCTAGAAACAAGTCAGTGCTAGGATTCTCTCTCTTCTTTATCTCTCTCAGCACATTTTATTAGTCTTCCAAAATGATAGTATCATGTCATATTCTAACCAGTTAATAAATCTATATTGTATCCTGGACTGTTGTGCTAATCAAGAATTTTGGTTAATTATTATTAACTCATGAGTTGATCATAAGTTGGTTGTTTTGCTTTATTTCAATGTATTTGGTTTCCATGAAGCTGCATTTTATAAATGTGCTGGTTGCAAGTTTCCTTTACAAACTCCTGATCTGTTTTTTTTTTTTTTTTATTTTTAAAAACTTTTAAAGAGGACACAACTTAGTTTAAGAACTTCCTTTTTGCCCTTTTTACTTGAATGGTTCCTTCCACCTACCCCACATTTATCCTTTACTACTTCTTTCTTTGGTTCTGATACTACTAAGATATGAGATTTTAAAGTGTTCATTAGTCTAAATGAGTAATAACATATTAGGATTGCAAAGTACAAAAATGTGGTTTTTCTAGATTCAAGATCTAGATCTTCACACTAGATCTGGTTTAAAATTGTTCATATTATTGAGTAATCTTGGGCAGTTTATCTAACAGCTTTAAGCATTTTTTATTTAAAAAAATTAATATATAAATACATCTGTTACAAGCATGCTGTGGAACTGAAATGATAGGACACTTATAAAAATAGTTAATGGAAAGAGGTAAAGGTACAAACTTCCAGTTTTAAAATAAATAAGGCATGGGGATAAAAAGTACAGCATAGGCAACGTAAGCAATAATATTGCAATAACTATGGTGACATAGATGGTAACTATATTTATTGTAGTGAGCATTTTGTAATGTATATAATTATCAAATTACTATGTTTACGCCTGAAACTAATATTAAAATTGTATGTCAGCTATACTTCTATTAAAATTTTTAAGATGTAAAAATAAGACAAAAATGGCCAATGGGTAATCTTATAGAGTCTCTATGGTTTTTTCTTCTGTCCTTATTTCTGTCCTTCCAGCTTCCCTCTTCCCCTTCATTTCTCTAAAATAACATACTTGAAGGGCATCTTGGCTCTTTCCACAGTTTGGCTATTGTGGGCATTGTTGTTATGAACATCAGGGTGCATATGGTCCTTCTTTTCACTACATCCGGATCATAGGGTAGTTCTATTTTTAATTTTTTGAGGAACCTTCATACTCTTTTCCAAAGTGGCTGCACCAACTTGCATTCCTACCAACAGTGTAAGAGTGTTCCCCTTTCTCCACAACTTCTCCAACATTTGTCATTTCTTACCTTGTCAATTTTTGCTATTCTAACTGGCATCAGATGTTATCTCAATGTGCTTTTTTTTTTTTTTAAATTTATTTATTTATTTATTTATTTATTTGACAGAGAGTGAGATCACAAGTAGCCAGAGAGGCAGGCAGAGAGTGAGAGAGGAGGAAGCAGGCTCTCTGCCGAGCAGAGAGCCCGATGTGGGGCTCAATCCCAGAACCCTGGGATCATGACCTGAGCCGAAGGCAGAGGCTTTAACCCACTGAGCCACCCAGGTGCCCCCTCAATGTGCTTTTGATACGAGTTTCTCTGATGGCTAATAATGATGAACACTTTTTTATGTGTCTGTTAGCCATTTGTATGTCTTCTTTGGAGAAGTGTCTGTTCATGTCTTCTGCCCATTTTTTGACTTGATTATTTGTTTTTTGGGTATTGATTTTGAGAAATTCTTTATAGATCTTGGATATCAGCCCTTTGTCTGTAGTATCATTTGTAAATATATTCTCCCCTTCTTTGGGTTGCCTCTTTGTTTTGCTGTCAGTTTCCTTTGCTGTGTAGAAGTTTTTTTTATAATAGCCAAACCGTGGAAAGAGCCAAGATACCCTTCACCAGACAAATGGATAAAGAATATGTGGTCTATATGGAATATTACTCAGCTATTGGAAAGGATGAATATCCAACTTTTGCACCAACATGCATGGGACTGGAGGAGATTATGCTGAGTGAAATAAGTCAAACAGAGCAAGTCAATTATGTGGTTTCACTTATTTGTGGAACATAAGGAATAGCATGAAGGACATTAGGAGAAGGAAGGGAAAATGAAGGGGGAGAAATTGAAGTGGGAGGTGAACCATGAGAGACTATGGACTCCAGGAAACAAACAGAGGGTTTTAGAAGGGAAGGGGGTGGGGAGATGGGGAAGCCAGGTGATGGGTATTAAGGAGGGCATGGATTTCATGGAGCACTGGGTGTTATATGCAAACAATGAATCATGGAACACTATATCAAAAACTGATGTTGCACTGTATGGTGACTAACATAACATAATAAAAAAAATAACGTATTCATACTTTAACAGACAACAGTATCCTATTCTAAGCTTTAACTTAAAGTACACTTCTTAACTCACACTTTGCCAAATTTTTATTCAAATCACTGGAGACTCAGATGATTTCTGTACGAAAACAAAGGAGCAAACAAAGTATTTCTGACTATGGGTATTTTTATACTGGCATGTTCAGTGTGAACTTAGGGGAAATGTTAGCGTTTGCTCTTTCTGTATCATCTCAGGAATATTTTCTCATTCCACTCTTGATTTCACTCGCCTACACATCCTGATTAACGTCATAGTGGTGGCAAGCATGTAGATGCCTAAAAATGTATAAATAGTAAGTAAGAGGCTGTTTCAAGGCAAGCTTTTGAAGTGGCTCTTTTTTGGGAGTTAACTTTATCTCTCTCTTGACAAAGTTCAAGACTTCCGTGATAGGTCATAGTCATGAAACATCCCACTAGTGAAAAAATAACATCATGGACAATGATTGCTCCTAATGCAATCCTCCTCCCTGATACTGTAGAAACTCCTAGTCCTTCCCCATAATGTCTCTTCCTCTCCCTCACTTTCCTTTATACTGAGTGGACAACCTTTATTTGAAATGTTAAGCACTGACTCAGTGTCCCTCTCACCATCCTCTGTTTGCTTCCTTCCTTTCTGAAGAAAGCACATTCTAACACTAAACTATTATGCAACTGAAGGATATAATTTTTTAATTTTTTTTTTTTAAGTAAACTCTACACCCAACATGGGGCTTAAACTCACAACTCCAAAATCAAGGGTCATATGCTCTACCAACTGAGCTAGCCAGGCATCCCCTGATGCATACAATCTTAAAGCTGATTAATTAGTTCATATTTTCTTAAGAATGAAACTGTTACAGGTTGACCTCTTATGTAGAAGTAAAAAAATACTCAAAAGAGGGCAACTTAGGTTATAGAAACTGTGTGCCTAGTGAGAAGTTTCTACTAGGCAGATAGGTTGCAGATATAATTTTGAATATCTGTATTATGAGTCAGTAGAGCAAATACAAAGACACATCCACACTCTGTATGGAATTAAGGGGACAAGCGATTCGTTTTCCTAAATCTGTGAATAGAACCTATAACGCATCAGAAATAGCAAATTTATAAACACAAAATTGACAGAAATATATAAAACTTTTCCAGTGGTTCACTTCTGAATATATTATAAGATATGACAGAACACAGTAAATTTCATGTCATTTTATTCACTAAAGGAAGTGCTATGTTTATAAATCCTAGAATATCATCAAACTGTGTTTTGAACTTCATCTCTTCTTGAACTAGAATTTTAAAAGATTATGTATTTTCTTGAAGAAAATGTTCATCCACTTGCTAATAATGATGCTGAAGGAATGGAAATGTAATTTCTAGAAATTACTTACTGCTTTTTAAAGTTTTATAGTTCATGAACAGGGATACTGAAAATTGAAGTTTGATTTAATATTTAGTGGAAAGAAGAGAGTTTATTATTTATATCTCTGGTAATGTTATTTGAGGTTTCTGTTACCAAACTTCATGAAATATATTTTGTAAAAATGATTCCTAAATCAGGTTTAGAGTGGGGGAAAAAAAGATTCACTGGAAGAAATTAGATCTCTAACACTATAGCTGACCTAAACAAGTTGGAAAGTGTTCTCAAAGAGTTTTGTTTCATTTTCCCATCAATAAAGAGAGTGATAATAACTCTTAATAATTAATTGCACAGGAGTCTTGCAATAATTAATGTTTTAAAGTACTTTGAAGATGAAAACAATTTTATAGGCTTCAGTATTAAAGGTAAATTTTTATGGTAAGTATTATCCAACCAAAGACATGCATTTGGTCTCCTCAATTTATTTTTTAGTGCTTCATTTGGATCCTTATGTTAATTAGGAACTTAAAAAATAACACTTAAGAAAAGGATGTGAAATCTTGTTTTGGATCTTGATGTTAGACTGTGAAATCATATGTAACTTGCTTTTATGAATTTTGTTTTTCTCATATTCATAAGCCTGTCGTATCTCAGCAAGTGAGCAAGTATTATTCCCAGTTCCCTATTACAAAAACATATCTGTCATGTCAGAATTTCTAAGATTTATCTTTTTCTAAAGCCCTTCACTTAATGTAAAGACAAGGAAACTATATGATGGCAATTCTGCATATGAAAAAACATTATTAATTCATTTAAAAATATTTATTGAACATATGCTATAGCCTATGAAAGCTATGTCACCAGGTACGTTGGGAAATATAGAATGTTTCATTCTCATGGCATTTTAATCTACTGAAAGAATTCAAGTAATTAAATTTAAGGTGGAAAGTGATAGGTTAAAATTCAGTATTATAATGGCTGTGAAAAGGGAAGACATCATATATGGCTTCAGGAAACACAAAATTTCTGTAAAGGTAATATCTTAGAAATGCCTTTATATTTAATAAGAGGAGTAATAACAGTGGTTCTTATCAAAGAACCTGGCACCTCCTCTCCCCCTCCACCCCATTCCCCTGGGATATTTAGCAATATTTGGAGACACTTTTGGTTGTCACAGCAGGGAAAATGCTACTGGTATGTAATAGAATGCTGCTAAATATCCTACAATGCACAGGACAGCCCTCTGTGACAAAGAATTATATGACCTTAGTGTCAATAGGGCCAAACTTGAGAAATTCTGCTCATGATAGAGAACTACAAAGCTACCAGATGGAAAAAGTTTAGGATATGTATTGGGAATAGAGAAATAGAGCTAGATAGTATTGAAAATGAAAATGAATAATTTTAATTAATTTATTCTTTCACTTACTCATTCAGTAAATATTTTTATCTCAGGCAACGTGGACAAAGAGATGCAAAGCAGAATTCCTGCTCTGCAGTTTACGGCATAGCTGGAGAGAGTCAGGTAAACCAGCCAATGCATGGTCAGTGAATCTTTGCCTGGTGATTTCTATGAACACCAATTCTAAGTGTGTTTTTTGAAAGAGTTCCATTAAGAATGAAGTTCTGAAAAGACTGTGTACTACATCCTTCTGCATACCTTGGGACTACATAAAAGGGGTATATATCTCTCTCTCTGTCTCAGTCTCTCTCTATATATCTGATTGGCTTTATCTCAACCAGCAGTTATTTTGTTATTGCACCTTTTCTCTCTTTTTCTATAACAACTATTAGCAACCTATGACGTGCTGGCGCACTTTCACCGGTTGGCTTCCAGATTCACTCTCCATTCCTCTATACTCTTTGATGCCCAGGGTGCTGACCTTTGTGGATTTCATTCTTGAGAGCCCCTGTGTTTGGCTCAACTGGGACATTTGCAACCACAGGAGAGGAGAGTGAGAGGAAAGAGTGGTTAGGATGTGTCTTCCTCGACTTCCTCTTCCAAGAAACCAGATCACCACAGATTTTCTACATCCTTAACTCCTATCAAATGGCCTTTCTCATAGAGCCACCCTGTCTGGGTTCTTGTAACTGTTCCCTCTCTTTACCCCTTCAGACTTAGGGCTGGCAATGCTCCATACCTTGTAGAAGCCTTATGATTCTTTACGAGCCTGTCTACTTATTAAAAAGTCCTTTTTTAAGTCCTCTTCAAATTACCCATCTAGGACCTCATTGTTATGTCTGGAACACGTAACTTAGAAAATGTTCATGTGGTAGCTGCGTAGCAGCTGCCTAAGTTCTGCATAGCAAGGAGTCCAGCAACATTTAAATTTTGTATCATGACCCATGAGAAGCTATTGAAGAATTTACCTCTTTATTTGTTGGCTTACTTTTAATGTGGCACAGCTCAGGGGCTTGGCTGTTCCACAGAACCATTTTGATATTGTCTATGTAATTCTACTTTTGCTATATTTGGTTTTAGAAAAAATTTAAGGTTTTGAAAAGTGATGTGAGCTCCAAAAAGCTTGGCTTTATTCTAGTGGATGTATTGCAAAGGAGAGAAGGAGTTACTGAGGCGAGGAGAGCAACAGAGATACACAGTCAATACCGAGTAATTAATATTTTATTCCTCTAGTTTCCCTTTCCTTTTTTAATTCTCAGGAAATAAAGATAGTACTTTAAAAAGTCAAGATAAGGACTCAGTGTTAACATGGATAGGGAAGGCAAGAATGAACAAGTGAGCATGTTAGCATAGTTTGCTTATTGGATAGGTAGTGCAGAATGCTGATGTAGGATAAGTAGGGAAAGGTGGTAATGAAAATTTAAAACATGATGCAAAGAAACAAACTCCTCTGAATGCCATATCTATAAGCTACCAATTGTATCTGTCTCATATGAATATTGAGGTTAGAATTTTATTGAGATGAGTTTAGGACACTGGGTCCTCACAATAATGCTTTAGGTAAGTAGAGAATCAATTAATGATGAAAGAGATTCCTAGTGTGAATTAACTGGAGAAAAAGTGATTCTTTTTGCAAGAAACTGCAACTTCAAAGGCAGACCCTGAATAGACTGTATCAGGGACTCTGTTTCCCTCTTTTGATCTTCAAAGTGTCTCTACAGGGATGTCTGGGTGGCTCACTCAGTTAAGTGTCTGCCTTCAGCTCAGGTCATGAACCCAGTGTCCTGGGATCAAGTCCTGCAACGGGCTCCTTGCTAAGTGAGGAGCCTACTTCTACCCTCTACCTGCTGCTCCTCCTACCTGTGCTCTCTGACAAATAAATAAATAGAATCTTAAAAAATTTTTTTTTGAAGTATCTCTACATCAAGAAGAACCTATGGTAGTTTGCAAGGATTACATGGAGAGGGACTACAAAGAGACTTAGGAAAATATCATTGTGTTAGGGTCCCACTAGGATGAGAAGTAAGTCTTTACTCTCTAGGGGTGGAGGGGAGATGTATTTAGCTGAACCAAAGGTACTCCTTGTATTTTCTTTTTTGTTCAGATAAGTTAATTTACACTTCCTGGACAATATACTTGCAAATCACTGTCATCAATTCTAGAGATACACACATGAATAAGAATATGGTCTCTGCCTTCAAGCAGCTGTTAATAATCTTTCCAACTGTGTCTCAACTATGCTATGGGGAACCAAAGAACAGTTTATTTGCCCAACTTGATAAAAGGAAGAATCCTCCTTGATTAGCATGGTGGTAGTAGCAGTAAACTGTAAGAAAACCAAAGACCAGTATGATTCTCAGAACAAAGTGAGTATGGTTGGTGTAATACAGTGATTTTTGCTCATCAAGGGATACTCTCTGAGGATCAACCTTGGAGCATCTCTCTTTTTTCTTTTTTTCCCGTTAGAGAGGAAGGTATTTCCTTTTAGTTAATGCTATGTCCTGAGGGATTATAGTTATGGTTATATAACAGAGTTACTACCAGGCCAGTGTCAAAATATTTTAGTTACAGAATTTTAAAGATTATTAACATTTTTAGTCTGAATGATATATTTGTGATTAAAATGTCTGTTTGTCACATACTTTTTTCTTGAAAGTTGAAAGCAACAACATTTTTATTGTGTATCATATCTGATATACTCAAATAAATATAATTGACCATTGAACAATGCTGTGTTAGGGACTCACTCAAGAATCCACATATAACTTGATTCCCTGAAGTCTTTACTAATAGCTTAGTGTTGACTAGAAGCCTTACCAATAACATAATTATTATATACTGTATTCTTACAATAAGGTAAGCTAGAGAAAAGCAAATGTTACTAAAAAATCATAAGAGAAAATACATTTATTGTGTAAAGTTTTGCAGGCGAGGTAAACACACCACCAGGCAAGGTAGGCATAAGGCAAAATTTATTAAAGGCACTGTCCGGTGAAGTTTTGGGGCTCAGGAGAAGGGGAGCCAGGAAAGTTGCACCGGGAGGAGGTCGGCAGCCTTGGGCGAGGTTCCGGGACTCCAGAGAGGAGTCAGGGAAGTTGCACTGGGAGGGAGTCCGCGGGGGTTTTTAATTGGGCCAAGGCGGGGCATGGGCTCACATCCATATATGGTAAGATATTTGGTGATCCGAGGGTATGGGGTGGGGTCTCCTGATACTCCTGTTTCCTGCATAGGTATTGGGTTACCTATGGAGACGTGACCTGAGCATACATCCTTTTGGCAGGAGAGTCAAGGGTTATGGAAAGGGGGAGAGGGGGCTGGCAGATGGCGGCCTGGGCGGTTATTTCTATTGTTCCTCCTGTATTCCTGAAGCTGTCAACCCAGCATATAGTACTGTATTTGTAGCAAAAATTTTGTAGTAAGCAGACCTGTGCAGTTCACACCTGTATTGTTCGACAGTCAACTGAATTTGAGGAATTGGAATTATAATTTATTTTTGAAGATAGGCATTTGATCAAGTTCTCCAAGTTCTTTTTCAGTTACTGTCTCAACCCTTCTTCCCCTCTATTCACCAGCACCACCAAACACCATCTCCCTTTCCCAGTGATGTACATATCCCCTCATATGTTAACAGCTTCATTGGAGTATAATTTACATACCACAAAATTCACCATTTAAACTGTATAATTTGGACACCTGGGTGGCTCAGTTGGTTAAACATCTGCCTTTGGCTCAGGTCATGTCTCAGGGTCCTGGGATTGAGTCCCTCATCAGGTTCTCTGCTCAGCAGGGAGTTTGCTTCTCCCTCCTTCTCCCTCTGTGTACTCCTCCTCTCTTTCTCAAATAAATAAATAAAATCATTTAAAAAATAAATAAAGTATATAATTCAATGAAGCTTGGTAAATTTATGTCATTATGCAACCATCACTACAATCTGGTTTTATAACATTTCACTTAAAAAAAAATTCTCTTGTATCCCTTTGTAGTTACCTCCTGCTCCTACCCCAGCCCCAATCACTGATCTTGTTCTCTGTATAATTTTGCCTATTCTAGAAATTTATTTAAATTTTAACTTAAAAATACACTGTGTACTCTTTTGTTTCTATTTTCTTCATACAGTGTTTTTGAAGTTCATCCATATTGCTTCATGTATTAATATTTTTTTCCTTTAAATGCTGAGTAATGAATATACTATATTTTCCTTATCCATTGACCAGTTGATAGCTATTTGGATTGGGGTTTTTTTGCCCATTATGAATTATTCTAAATAAGTGTTTACAAATAATGCTTATTTATACACAAGTATTTTTGTAAATGTATATTTTCTTTTTTCTTGGGTAGACACCCAGGACTGGAATTTCTGGGTTATACAGTAAGTATGTGTTCAACTTTTTGAGAAACTACCAAACTACCATTTTTTCAAAGTATTATACCATTGTATGTCTCTACCAGCAATGTATCTCCATATGCTTACCAATTCTTGATATTGTCAGTTGTTCTAAATACTCTAGTGGATGTGCAGTGGTATCAAATTTTATTTTATCCATTGTATTTAATTGGGGGGGACAGAGGGAGAGGAAGAGAGAATCTTAAGCAGGCTCCCTATCTAGAGCAAGCCTGATGTCGGTCTTGGTCTCAAAATCCTGAGATTATGACCTGAGCCCAAATTAAGAGTCAGTTGCTTAACCAACTGGGCTACCCAGGTGCCCCTCACATTGTATTTTATTTTATTTATTTATTTAAAAATATTTTATTTATTTAGTTGAGAGAGAGAGAGGGCACGAGTTGGGGTGAGGGGCAGCTCGAGATAGAGAGGGAGAAGCAGACTCTCCATTGAGCAGGAGGCCTGAGGAGTTGGGGCTCAGTCCCAAGACCGTGAGATCATGATCTGAGCCAAAGTTTGATACTTAACTGACTGAGCCACCCAGGTGCCCCTGCATTGTATTTTAATATGTATTTTCCTAATGGCTACATATATTGAACTTTTTTCATGTGCTTATTGGATGTTTGCATATCTTTTTTATGAGTATCCATATACATCTTTTGCTCATCTTTAAAATAATTTGTTGTTAACTTCTAGAAAGATGGTAGAGTAGGAGGATCCTAAGGTCACCTTATCCCATGGACATGCCTACATACAACAGCTACATCAGTGCATGGAGCTCAAAAAACAATGAGAAGACTGGCAGAGGAGACTTGCCACCATTAATATAGGAGAGGAGGACACATATAAAAAGATAGGAGGGATGGAGATGTGATCAGGAACCAAACTGCAGGAAAAACTAACCACAAATGGGAGGGCCCCATAGGCATGGAGAATGGAGAGGAGCAGACATATGGGGGACCTGCACTGGGAAGATGAGTTCCCATAAAATTTGGCTTTGAAACCCATACAGTTTAAGATGAAAAAATATTAATATATGTGAAATAGCAAATATTAAAAATTAATATAGATAAATATAAAGTATATATAATATATAAAAAAATTTTATAACTGGCTTAACACCAGGTACTTAAAAAATCAGTGGCATTAGCTCTGAGAGAGCCAGAGGGTGATAGGAAATGGAGTCCTTGCCCTAAAGAGACAGTGTAATAAAAACAAACAAAACAAAACAAACAAAAAAGCCACCACCAAGACACAGCACAGAGGCCACAGTTTGAAAAGCATCTGGGGTATACTTGAAGCAAACTTATTTGCTAATCTTAGAATGTATGGTGGAGGAGCTGGAATCTTTAGGAGATTCTCCGAGAATGAAAGAGCTAACAGGGGCCTTTTTCTCTCCCCTACTTACCCCACTCCCAGCCCAGATAGTTGAACTTGAAGGAAATATTACAAACACCCTCCATCTAACTTGATAATTCTGGGTAGGAGACCCCCCAAAGCCTTTCATCTTGCAAGCATTCCTGGTGGAGACTGTGCTACTCCAAAGTGACTCTTGCCCTGGGGAGAGGGGAAGATAACCGCATTCATTGGTACACTCACAGTTACAGCAGCTGAACATTATAACTCCCAGTGCAGAGAGTCCCCAGTCAATCAGTGTGTCTGCAGCCCTGGCAGGCATCTGGCATGACTCTTGGCCCCACCCACCAACAAAAGCCTCTCAGGGGACTACAGAGAGTGAGTGCTTTGTGGTCCAGTATGACCATAGCCCGGGCAAATGGGCTGAAGGGAGGCATTTGATCTGATTGTTGACACCATCCAACTAAAATCCCTTGGTGGCCCCAAACTGGTCCCTTAACAGCACAGGGACCAAACCCTGAAAAAAGGCAAAGTGGGCCAATTGCTGTTCCATGGACTGAAGGCAAACAAGGCTCAGCCATAACAGTAGGGCACACACAACTGACATAAGAGATACCCCTTAAGCACTTGGTTCTGGTGAACAGGGGACATTACACCAAAGGACACCACAGGAACTCTTCTTCAAAAAGCTACTATTTTCAAGATCAGAAGATTTAACTGTTTTCCTAATACACAGGAACAATCACAGAGGGTTAGACAAAATGAGGACATAGAAATATGTCTCAAATGAAAGAATTTGAAGTGGCAGTCATAAAGACATTCACTGTGCCTGAGAAAAGAGTGGAGCATCCCAGTGAGACCTTCAACAAAGAGACAGAAAATATAAAAAAGAACGCATTGAGATGAAGAACTCAATAACTGAAATTAAAAATGCATTAAAAAGAATCAGTAGTAGACTGGAGGAGGCAGAAGAACTGGTCAGCAAGCTAGAAGACGAGTATTGGAAAGCAACCAAGCTGAAAGACAAAAACAAACAAACAATTAAAAACCAGAAAAGAATAATAAAAAATGAGAATAGGTTAAGGGAACTCAGCAACATCAACAAGAGTAATAAAATTTGCATTATAGGGATTCCAGAAGGAGAAGAGAAAGAAAAAGGGACAGAAAATTTAATTTGAAGAAATTTTAGCTGAAAACTTCCCTAATCTGGGGACAGAAACAGACATCCAGATCCAGGAGGCAGAGAGAGTCTCCAACAAAATCATCCTAAGGTGGTCTATGCTTTGGCTGCCTTTGGCTCAGGTTATGATCTAGGGTCCTGGAATTGAGCCCCACATTGGGCTCCCTGCTCAGCGGGGAGTCTGCTTCTCCCTCTGCCCCTTCCCCTTGTTTGTACTCTCTCCCTCTCTCTCTCAAATAAATAAAATCTTTTTAAAAATTTTTTAAAAAAGATTTTATTTATTCATTTGACAGACAGAGAGGGAGCATAAGCAGGGGGAGCAGCAGACAGAGGTAGAGGGAGAAGCAGGCTTCCTGCTGAGCATGTTCCCTGTAGAGGGAACATGATGTGGGTCTCGATCGCAGGACCCTGGGGTCGTGACCTGAGCCAAAGGCAGATGTTCAACTGACTGAGCTGCACAGGCACCCCTCAAATAAATAAAATCTTTAAAAAAAAAAAAAAGAAATGTAGGAGGAGAAATGACAATTGACACGACAAAAATATAAAGGATTAAAGAGATTATGAAAAACTGTATGCCAACAAATTGGACAAACTAAAAGAAAGATAAATTCTTAGAAACATATAACTTGCCAAAACCGAAGTAAGAAGAAATAGGAAATTTGAACAGACTGATTACTAGCAGTTACATTGAATCATTAATGAGAAAAACTCCCAATAAATAAAAGTCCAGGACTAGGGGACTTCGCAAGTGAAATTCTACTGAGGAAGAGTTAATACCTATTCTTCTCAATTAAAAAAAAATAGAAGAGGAAGGAGACCTTCCAAATTCTTTTTTTTTATGAGATTTTTAATTTATTTATTTGACAGACAGAGATCACAAGTAGGCAGAGAGGCAGGCAGAGAGAGGAAGGGAAGGAGGCTCTCTGCTGAGCAGAGAGCCGGATGCGGGGCTCAATCCTAGGACATTGGGATCACAACTCGAGCTGAAGGCAGAGGCTTTAACCCACTGAGCCACCCAGGCACCCTGAGCTTCCAAATTCTTTAGACAAGACCAGCATTATCCTGATACCAGAACCAGATAAAAAACAGTACAGAAAATAGTAAGTACAGGTCAACATCTCTGATGAACACAGATGCAAATATCCCCAACAAAATATTGGCAAACAGAATCCAACAATACATAAAAAAAAAATCATTCATCTCGATCAAGTGGGATTTATAAATCCCACTTGATGCAAGGTAATTCAATATTTGCAAATCAATTAGTGTATTACATCACATTAACAAGAGACATGATAAAAATGATATAATCATCTCAGTTGATGCAGAAAAAGCATTTGACAAAGTACAACATCCATTCATGGTAACAACTCTCAGCAAGGTAGGTTTAGAGGGAACATACCTCAATATGATAAAGGCCATATATGTGAAACTCAACTAACATCATACTCAGTGGTGAAAAACCAAAAATTTTCAAAATCAAGAAAAAGATAAGGATATTCACTCTCACCATTTTATTCAGTATTATATGGGATGCCCTCACCACAGCAGTCAGACCAGAAAAAGAAATAAAAGGCATCCAAATTGGTAAAGAAGAAGTAAAACTTTTACTATTTGATAGTATAAATAGAAAACTCTAAATATTCCACCAAAAAACTACTAGAACTATAATTCAATTCAGTAGAGTTGCAGGATACAAAATTAATATTAATAAATCTGTTGTATTTATATACACCAATAATGAAATAGCAGAAAGAGAAACTAAGAAAGCAGTCCTATTTAAAATTGCATCTAGAAGAAGAAAATGTTTAGGAATAAACTTAACCAAGGAGGTGAATGACCTTTAGTCCCCAAACTGTAAAATACTCGTGAAAGAAATTTAAGATGACCCCCAAAATGGAAAGAAATTCTGTACTAATGGACCAAAAGTGCCAACATTGTTAAAATGTTTGTATTAACCAAAGCAATCTACAGATTTAATGCAATTCCCATCAAAATACCAACATTTTTCACAAAACTAGAACAAAGAATCCTAAAATTTGTAAAGCACAAAAGACTTTGAGTACCCAAAGCAAACTTTAAAAAGAGGAACAAAGTTGAAGGTATTGCAGTTTCAGATGTCGAGATATACTACAAAGTTGCAGTAATGAAAACGGCATGGTACTGGAGCAAAAATACACACAGACACATCAAAAGAACAGAATAGAATCCAGAAATAAACCCACCTGTTTACGGTCAGTCTATGGAAAAAGAGGCAAGAATACACAATGAGAAAGACTGTCTCTTCAACAAAGGGTGTTGGGAAAACGGGGTACCTCTATGCCAAATAATAAAACTGGACATCTTTCTTATACCATACACAAAAATAAACTCAAAGTGGATCAAAGTGGATTAAAGAGACTCCTAGAAGAAAGCATAGGCAGCCTGTGGCTTGTCTTTTTCTTTTCTTAAGGGTGCCTTTAAAGCCCTGTTATGTTAATATGTGTATCTATAAGCAATATATGGAGGGATAATTTGGCCTTTTTGGTTTTGTTAAGTTAGAACCTGAATCTACATCCATTTTAGCATCTCAATTATTTCACTCCGCATTACCTTACAGAAACTCTTCTCCTGGTCCTAATTCATTATTTTTAATGACTGTATGCCATTCTTTGGTATGCATTCCTTTATTGATGAGTTTTCAATTTATTTTTTTCTCCACAATAGGTTTATTTTTTTCCTCCACAATAGCCAGTGAAGCCACAACCATATTCATATCTGTATATGTATATTCTGAGAAGTTGTGCCTTTCTTTCTATAACTTGGAGCTCAGGAGTTCGAAATTTGTCTCAAAGACAGTAGATAATTTTTATTTTGATAGATATTGCTGAATTGATTTCTGAAAAGGATATGATAAATTCACTTTTCTACTAGGTGGTTGAGCATCCTTTATCCCTTATTCACATGAGTCAGGAAGATGTCCATTTAAAAATGTTTGCCAGTCAGGAAAGTAAAATGTGCCTGGACATTTGAATTTCTATGATGACTATGAAATTTGGGCATTTTTAAAAAAGGATTTTATTTATTTATTTGACAGAGAGAGCTCACAGTAGACAGAGAGGCAGGTGGGGGGTGGGGGTGGGGAGCAGGCTCCCTGCTGAGCAGAGAGCCCAATGCGGGACTTGATCCCAGGACCCCAAGATCATGACCCAAGCTGAAGGCATCGGCTTAACCCACTGAGCCACCCAGGCGCCCAAATTTGGGCATTATTCATGTCTGCTGCTTTTCTGGATTTGTTCACCTTTTAACTTCTATTTAAACCTTCATGCATATTTCCATTGGTTGTTTGCCTTATTCTTTTCAGAATAAGTGTGTTTGGATATTACACATATTATTTTTTTACCATTTTAATTACAAATATCTCTTCCAGTCATATTGTCTGACTATTGGTTTTGCTTTTGTTGTTCCTGGCTGTAAGAATTTTTAAATTTTATAGCTCTTGGTCTTGCTTAAGAAAATCTTCATCTCTACACTCATGTAGTTCCTTAAAATACTTGTATTCTCTCATAATACATTTTTAAAATCTTTTTCTAATATTTTGAGGTGGGTAGTAAGTTCCTTTATTTGTGCATTTCTCCTTTAATAATAAAGTAGTGCCATGGAAGTAGTGACATCCCACGAGGAGATGCTTAGAGCATAGACCTTGGTTTCTGAAAACCACTGACTTCTGGAAGGAACAAAAGGCCCTTGGAGAAATGTCTGATTATAGATTGTGACCAGGAAAATACAATCAAGTCCTGATTATTGTATGGTATAATAAAGTGAGAAGTTGTTCAGAAACTAATGAGCTCATATCAAAAGACGGGAATCACATTGAAGTCTCTCCCACTGATCCAATTTGAAAAAAAAAAAAAAGAGAGAACAAATAGCAATGATCATAAATGCTTATAAAATATTTGAATAAAAAATTTCCACGAGTCAATAGATATATTCCAAAAAAGAAAGAAAAGACACAGAGAGAGAAACTAATGTAGGGGGAAAAGGTAGATTTAAAAAGCACCAATATGGTATCTGATTTAAGCAGAAAGATCAAGGGAAGCGAAAACCTGTGGTCCATAGATAGTTGGGGAGGATGACAGTTTCTCAGTGATAAAGTATCACTCCATAGGTTTCTTACTAATTATGAAGGGGAAAATGTACCTTTATTATAGAAAGATCTGGCTGTCACTATTCCATCCAAGTAGGCAGTCTTAGCATTTGCTAATTATAGGACCACTTGACAGTTTCGATTTCTTCTGCTATGCAATGTAAAGTATATAAATCATTACCAATACAGTAGTCTTGACGAAAATATTTCTACTGAATAAAGCACATACTTAACTTGTAGTTTACAATTATTGGAATTAGAGAAACAAGTTAAATGCATCATTTTGAAATAATCAGATAAATCCATAATTTGGGACATTCTCAAAGCCAACTGTCTGGACTTTGTAAGAAAGTCAAAGTCAAGAAAAAAGAAAAATTGCTCCCTAAAAGAGTAGGAAGACTCTCTGGATTAAAAGATTTCAGATCTTGCCATTTGCAACGACGTGGATGGAACTAAATGGTATTATGCTTAGCGGAAATAAGTCAATCAGAGAAAGACAATTATATGATCTCCCTGATATGAGGAAGTTGATATGCAATGTTGGGGGTTTGGAGGGTAGGAAAAGAGTAAATGAAACAAGACTGGATCTGGGAAGGGGGGAGAGAAACCATGAGAGATTCTTTTGTTTTTTTTTTAAAGATTTTATTTATTTATCAGAGGGGGGGGGAGAGAGCTAGCACAGGCAGACAGAATGGCAGGCAGAGGCAGAGGGAGAAGCAGGCTCCCCACTGAGCAAGGAGCCAGATGTGGGACTCGATCCCAGGAACGCCGAGATCATGACCTGAGCCGAAGGCAGCTGCTTAACCAACTGAGCCACCCAGGTGTCCCCCATGAGAATTCTTAATTTCATAAAAGAAACCGAAGGGTGCCAGGGGAAAGGGGGTAAGGAGAGGGTGGTGGGGTTATGAACACTGGGGAAGGTACATGCTATGGTGAGTGCTGTGAAGTGTGTAAACCTGGCGATTCACAGATCTGTACCCCTGGGGCTAATAATACATTATATATTAATAAGAAAAATCAAAAAATTATAAAAAAATTAAAAATAAAAGTGATTTCAGAGACATAAGAATCTTTCTTGCAATATATGAATTTTTAAATGGATATTGGAGTTTAAAAAAAACGATGAAATATTTTTTAAGTGTAATTGGGGAAATCTGGGTAACAACCTAATGAGATGACATTGAAATTATTAGTTTTTTCCATTGTGATAGTAGAAGCACGTTCTTATTAGGGTATGTGAGCTGAAATGTTTTAAACGTAGGTTTTACAAAATGTACAAAAAAGAGGGTTTTAAATGCTGCCAAAGTCTTCATATAGAATGAAAATCTTTTAAGTACTACTTACTATTCTTCATTATGCCACCTGGTGCTCAACAACAACAAAATACTGTTTTTGTTACCAACAAAATAACTAAACATATACATATAAGAGAGAATTATTTTAAAAAATTGGTTATCCTGATACTATTATATTATATGCTGCTATGGCACACACTACTTAAAATGCATGAGTCTTTCTAACACATATGTCTAGATAGAAGTCAGGCAAGTCAGCTGTTTTCTACCATTTAGATGTCATTATGTTGCAATCACTTAAATAAAGATTTATTTGCATAATCTACAAAAATAATTTATTCTAAAATGTTTCTTAAAGTGTGTGTGTATATATATACACACATACACACAGACACAGGATGTGTTTTATATAAGTATGTGTATTATGTAATATATATCATATTTTTATAAAAGAATATGGTCTGAAAATGTACTTGAATTTGCTATTTTGTACCTGATATGCATTGCAGGAATTTCAAGGATATAAAAATATATATATATTATCTTGAGTAACTTCTTCCACTTCTTACTCTATCTTTCCTTTGGCAAAAAGAAACATCTGATGGCAAGTGGCAAGTGTGGAATACCATTGCTCCATATTGCTGGTTGTTAAAAGTCACTCACCCATGTGGACTCTATCTTTGCAACACACTGAGTGTTTGAAGTATCCTGCGTCCAGCTGTCTGGGTAGGATTGTCTATTCCCATAGATTTAAATTATCCTTTGGAGGGGTGTCTCAAAACCTGCAGTTAGGTGTGAGCATCAGGAAGCCCATGGAGTTATATGTTTAAAATGAATCCTCCAATCTAGCATTGCGAACAGCAATGCTGGTATTTTGATATCCATCTCTTTGATAGCTTCTTCTATTTCTGAATTGTTTAGCTCTTGAAGAGAGAGAGAAAATTTAATTTAGTGCCCACACCACAATGTTCAACACTTAGTAGTGCATAGATATTGTGTATTTTAAGCATGTATGATCATAGCCAAAGGGAAGCCAGAATAGTGCTGTTTATTTGCATTTTAATTTGACTCCAGAATTGTTTATGTTAGGCCCTTTGGTCCAATGCTAATTTAAATCACTTTCAATAGACATTAATTTCTTCCCTTGGTGCTTTACAACCCTAAATAATAAAAGAGATCATAATTTACTTTCAAGTCCATATTTATTCTACAGGTATGATTTTTTAGCTTCATGAGGGCTTGGAAGACTGATAAATGGTAGCAATATGGTAGTTTTAGAAACATTTGTATGAGAACTTAGTTTTAAATTCTAGTTCTGCCTTAGAGCGATTCTGTGAGTAGGTTATGTTTACTTCATCTCTATATCTCAGTTTAGTTATATGTAAAATAAGAATTGTAGTAGTATATACCTCATAGAGTAGTTGGAAGGATTAAATGAACTAAGGCATGTGCAGTGCTGACTGTGTAAGTGCCCTATAATCCTAAAGAATTTTGCACCTATTGGGGTGCCTACGTGGCTCAGTTGGTTAAGTGTCTGCCTTTGGCTAAGGTCATGGTCCCAGTGTCCTGGGAATGAGCCCCACATCAGGCTCCTGGCTCAGCAGGGAGTCTGCTTCTCCCTCTCCCTCAGCCTCTCCCCTTGCTCATGCTCTCTCTCTCTCTCTATCTGTCTGTCTCTGTCTCAAATAAATAAATAAAATCCTTAAAAAATTGTTTAAAAATATGTAGCACCTGTTATGCACACATATTTGATAAGTAGCTAAAGAAGTGGTTGGGAAAGTTGGGAGTTCATTCTTGCTATAATTGCGGTGAATGATGGTCCATTTTCAAAGCTTATGATGAAACCTGAGGATAGACTTATTCTAAAATCAGGACAGGCAACAGTCATGATCTTTATCCTAGAGAACTGAAAACAAGTAGAACGACACTCTGTAAAAGATAAAGACATCAAAATAACAAGGACAGATTTCTGTGAAGAAGGAAAAAGAGAAGAGTTAAATGATCAGTTATGGGTGAGGGGAAAAGTTCAAAAGAAGAAATCTCCAAAAAAGGAACTAAAAAAAAAAAAGTGATTATTCTGAATTGATCCAACCACCAATATGCTAATTGAATAGCATCTGAAAGACTGCAAATTGAAGTATGTGTTTTTTCTGACCATTATTTACATAGACATTTCTCAACTTAATGGGAGCAACAATAGGCAACTGGAAAATGTCAATTAGCCAGCATGCCCAGCTGGATCTTCCTTGATGTTCATGATGAAAGCTTCGTCTATGGAGAGACTTTATATTTTATTCTAGATACCAGACTGATGACAGAGATAAGACATGCATATTCTTTGGAGTTTGTAGTTTCCTATATAATTATTATTATGATAATAATTATTATTATTCTTTGATTGGTACTTCTTAGATTTGGAGAGAAAAAGTTTGGTGAGAAAAACATTAATGTGCACATGTATTAAGATTCAGCTGCTAACTTTCATATTTAAAAAATGATTCTTTACATTTAAGCTATATTCCTTCAGGTGTGATCTGTTGTATCTATAGCATCATTAGTGGTATTTAAATGTCTCTAGGCCTGACAGTTCACTTGGACTAATGCAGAGCACAATGAGCAGTAGTTTCTAAGAAGTTAGTAATTTACACAGCAAATTTGCTTAATTTTAGTTTATAATAATCTAACATTTGGGAAAGATTAATTTATTTGGATATTATAATGACATTTCTTAGGAAAACATGCTTATTTTTGGAGACATAAGGATGCGATATACAGGAGTCTGATATATATAACCATGGATGGGGTTAACATTGAAAGTTTTAAGTACTTTTTTTTCAGAATTGGGATTTCTATTTTCTTTCTCTGTAGCAAGCTAACCTTGAGATATGTGTGAAAAGTAAAGGGTGGTTGGCAAAATATAATGTTATAATGTGAAGGGAAATCTGATGAAAGTATAATTGATTCAGAGATCTTTTTGTTGAACAAATGAAACTAAAGATTTTTTTCCCCCAATATCACAAACTAATTGCATTTCTTTCTGATTTCCTTGGAGACACACATAGAATAAAATGTAATAAATACTGCACTTGTGTGTTTACTTACCAGAATGTTCTCCTCAGAAAAAGTAATGATACCCTTTCATTGACATCATCCAAGTGATAATATACTTTTGTTTCTATCATTGGAGTAATAATAACCTTTCAACCACATCACCACACAGTGCTTCTTTCTTTTATTGTACATAATGCATAAAAATAAAAAAGCCTATATTATTTCTTAAGGAGAAAGATTGTTATTTAAATAAATTCACAGACATCTAAAAACTATAGTTCCTTTTTAACAAGTACTAAAATTTCTATAGATACTTGTAACTTTGTACAAGAATTTGTACAATACTCTTTCAATTATCACATTGTGCTTCAGATCTCTGCTATTACACATCTCAAAAATATGACTTAAAATGAGTTTTAGTTGTTTATATCAAAATTATAAGGAACTGGATTTTTTTTTTGACCAAATACTTTTTAAGCTGTTTCAAAGTCTGACTTGCATGAAATATTATTGATAAGTAAATTGTAGGTTACTAGAAGACAGATATCATGTCCAAGTTTTATGTTGATGGGTAAATTCAATGTAATTTGATAAGGGTTGACACTACACATAGTGAAAATTTTAAATTTTCTTTTAGGTTGTTTTAATCACTTAAATTAACTCATAGTTTTAAGGTAAAACAATATGTGTCTAATGGAGTCCTTTATGAGTTGATGCCTATCATAATAAATTGTATACAGTATAAAGTAAATTATAACTTTGATATCTTTACTTAGTATTTCTTAAGAATAAACAAATTCTTTCTGGTTTTGCTGAATTTTGCTTCACTTTATCATAAATTATAAAACTGTGATTTTTCATGGATGAAGGAAACTCATATAGCATTACTCTATATAATAAGAAAAGCAAACCACATATTCAATACTTCAAATAAAAAACTTTTTAATAGTCATAAACTAAACAGAATGCTTCCTCATGCAGGCAAGAAACTCAGAAAACAGGCTAAGGGAACTTTATAGCAATTAGTTTTAAAAATTTACATTATTAAATATATGTTTAATAAATAGGTGCCTGTTTCTGGTCTTAGTCTGTACCCTAAAATGCTGCATCTGAGCTGGATAACACTGGTTTGAAGGCACATTTACAAACGGAGGACAGCTATATTACCATCGTTTCTGGATTTCTGCTACTGCAAATACTCTCTGGGTTAAAGTCTAAATTGCCTGTTGGATTTCATTGGAAGAAAGGTAACCCAGCTAAAGCTTTTTCCAAAATTCATATTTATTTAGGAGAGCAAGAAAATAACCTCAAGACTGTTTTTAGTTGTTTTAGAGGTCAGCTTTTGGTTTTCTTTTGGAAGCAGAAGGATTGTTCACCACATTGGTGCTATTAGTGCTGGAATGACAGTGTTATTTATTTGGTGTGACTTAACATGCCAGGTCCCTTTTGGGGACTACTAAAAGTGATGTGTTATTTTCAGCAGTGATTAACATTTTTTTTTTTTTTTGGTAGTAGCTTTATTGACATAAAATTCACCTACTTACGGTGTAAAATGCAACGTCTTCTACATATTCAGAGTACGTAACCATTGCTGCAATTAATTTTAGAACATTTTCATCACCCCAGAAGGACATCCCCTTCTCCTTTACTTCCTACTTCCTCTCAGCTACCGTCCTACTGCCCCAGTTTTAGGCAACTACTAATTTACCTACTTTCTTTATGGATTTGCCTATTCTGGACATTTCAAAATCACAATAAGATAATCAATCAACCAATTTGTGATTGCTTTCTTTCTCTTAGCATAATGTTTTCAAGGTCATCCACATTGTAGTATGTATCAGTACTTCATTGCTTTTTTAAAAAATTATTTTCAAATTTTTTCCAAACAAAGTTCTCACATATTTATTAATGAACCAACCCACTGGTGCAAAAACATAGTAATATAGAAAAATCATTTCCCCAATAAAACATATCAATTGTTCAGGTAGTAGTGATATTTATAGAGTGATAGGATATAAGCACTTGACCTTCATGAAGCATTAGTATATATGTGTGCCATTTCATGTGTGAGCCCTTATAGACCCAGCTTGGTTCTTATCCAATGCCTCTTTCTGGAGTTGTGACTGATTTTACATCTTTTTCATCTAAATCTATTGAGGAATGGGGTGATTCTATTTTTGTTTCTTGGCCAGAAATCATTTGACCCTGAAAGTCTTTTGAGAAGACATGGCAAAGAACAGTCAATTTCACACACTATGTTGGCAGAGAAAAGGCTTAATGCCTTTTTATACCAAATAAGATTTTCTTATACAGGTTTACATATTATTGTTCATCAGTTGAAGGGCAGTTAAGTTGTTTCCATCCTTTGGCTATTATGAATAATGCTGCTATGAGCATTCCTGTACAGTTTTTAAGTGGGTATATATTTTTACTTAAGAGTGGAATTGCTAGATTATATGGTAACTATGAATAATCATTTGAGGATTTGCCAGACTGTTTTCCAAAGAGGTTGTGCCATTTTATATTCCTACCAGTGGTGTATGGATGTTCTGATTTCTATGCTACCTTGCCAACACTTATATTGTGTGTCTTTTTGGTTGTGGTCATCCTAGTGTGGGTAAAGGGTATCTTATTGTGACTTTGATGTGTATTGCCCTGATGATGTTGAACAACTTTTTGATGCTTTTTGGCCATTTGTATATTTTCTTGGAAAAGTATCTATTCAGGACCTTTGCTTGTTTAAGCAATTATTAGTATTTTTATTATTTTAAAAATTCTTTAGGGGCACCTGGGTGGCTCAGTGGGTAAAAGCCTCTGCCTTCGGCTCAGGTCATGGTCCCAGGGTCCTGGGATTGAGCCCCGCATCGGGCTCTCTGCTCAGCAGGGAGCTTGCTTTCCCCCTCTCTCTCTGTCTGCCTCTCTGCCTACTTGTGATCTCTGTCTGTCAAATAAATAAAAATTAAAAAAAATTCTTTATATATTATCAATTTTTCTTTCAGCAGTTTATTAAAATGAATACCTGGGGCGCCTGGGTGGCTCAGTGGGTTAGGGCTTCTGCCTTCCACTCAGGTCATGATCCCGCTTTCCTGGGATCAAGCCCAGCATAGGGCTCTCTGCTTGGCAGGGAGCCTGCTTCCCTTCCTCTCTCTCTGCCTGCCACTCTGCCTACTTGTAATCTCTGTCTGTCAAATGGATAAATAATTTAAAAAAAAATACCTTAAGTGGGTGTGTGTGTGTGTGTCTATTATTAGCGAAACATATATAACTTTTGGTCAACACGACATAGAGAAACTAATTTGATTTTTCTTTCAATTATTCTGGAGTCTGTATGACTACCAAACTTTGTGGATTTTAATATGTTACCCAGAGCACAGCTTATAAAATAAAGGATGTATTGATTGGAAATTAAATTCAGAAAAATAAATTATCTGTTGTGGGTCTTAGAAAGATATAATATGAGAGAAAAAGTAAATTTTCATAGAATTATATATTTTTCTAATGCTTTAAGTTTTTTAAGAGGAATAAAAAATTTTAGCATTTGAGCGGTCTTCTTTCAAATATTTTTCAGAATCCTTTCCTTGTATATATTATTACTTTTAGGCCATAAATTAAATTTAAAAGAACATAAGTATTTTTATATTTCAACAAAAACAATCGCCTCCACTCCCCACTTCCTTATCTTCAATTGAACAAGTAAGGGAAAGAGTAAAATTCATGGTTGACCCATTGATGTGGCTGATCTGGCCCATGTGGCCCAGATAGTATAAGCCTAACTTATATGGAAGGGCAATTAAGAACAACAGAAGCTTGGAGAGGAAACCAGCTGCCACAACTATGTCCAAGTATGAAGTATTCCTGCATGTGTACCTGAAGGAAATGGACAAGACAGCAGAGTGGTGATGATGGGACCCAGGTTCCCTGGCATTTGAAAGAAGGGTGAAAGGTACTAATGATCCTTTCCTTTGGGTGTCTTTCCTTGGGTGAGGGATGTAGTATGAAATTCATCTTAAGTAACTGGACAAAAAGAATGTGTAGCTCAACAGATGCCTGACTTCCCTTTTATGAAAGGAAGATTATGAAAGGTAGATTATGAAAGGTATAATTGAAAGTTATTTCAACTTGCAACCTCACCAGACTGTATGAATTTCTTTTAGGACCTTGTATATTTTGATCAGATAACAAGATTTTACCATGGAAACAAAAATGAAATAGATGAAAAAACTGAACAGACTGAACTTGGTCATAAATCTGAAAATTTGGATATACACAGGGAATCAGCATTTAAAGTATAATCCCAGGGGTGCATGGGTGGCTCAGTCAATAGAGCCTCTGAGTCTTGATTTTTGCTTAGGTCATGGTCTTAGGGTTGTGGGATAGAGACCCATGTGGGTGGGGCACTGCATGCAAGAGAGTGTGCTTAGGATTTTTTCTCTCTCTCTTTGTGTCTCCCTCTGCCCCTCTCCCCATCCCACTCATATGCACGTACTCTCTTGTTCTCTAAACAAAAAATAAATTAATTAGTTAAGTATAATCTCTATTTGAAGTGGTCTTTGAAATAGAGCAGGGTATGAGTGTATGGTATAATTTGAAGATAAAATAAATTCACGTGTAACTCTTGTTCAGTGACAGATGAAATTCTAAATACTGACAAGTGCGACAAACAAGAACATGCTGACTGTAAGTCATGATCCAAGAGCTGGACATAGGGATAACACTGGTGCCTCATTTGAGTAATAGCTTTTTACACCAGGTGCCAGCAGCAGTGTCTTCTGAGCTGCTCTTTCTCCTGCCCACCCTTCTTTACTTTAGCCAATAGACATGCAAGTGGAATTTTGCTGTTTAACAACCAAGCTCTATGACAAGATGAGTCACAATCTAGTGATGTGAAGGTGGAGAAGACCATGTATTAGGCCAGGAGAGATGCAAACTGTTCATACAGAGGAAAAAAAGCAAAAAGGAAGTAAGAAGGAAAGAAGGATTAAGAGAAATAAAATCTAGGGGCACATGGGTGTCTCAGTGGGTTAGGGCCTCTGCCTTCCGCTCGGGTCATGATCCCAGAGGCCTGGGATCGAGTCCCGCATCGGGCTCTCTGCTTGGCGGTGAGCCTGCTTCCTCCTTTTTCTCCCTGCCTGCCTCTCTGCCTACTTGTGATCTCTGTCTGTCAAATAAATACATAGATAAATTAAAAAAAAAAAAAAAGAGAAATAAAACCTTAAGGGCAAGAACTTTATATTTACAAATATGCTTTCCTTTAGCTGTGGCTTTTGCAAGTGTGTGCCTGTATTTTGTGGTCTTCGTAAATCATGGCTATTTAACCACAAGTTTAAAGTTATTAAATTACCAACAGCCAATCCCCTAAAACTTATGTGCATGAAAAGATGTAAAAATAAAATAAAACAAAGAAATTTCCTGTTTAAAATTTAATGCTGATGTGATTAAAAACATATATCAACAGCTTAAAGGCTATCAGACTTCATAATCAAGGAGTAGGCTTGTTATAATACAAACAAGCTTCATTGTCATTTCTGGGTGCAGATTTAATTTATTCTTATTTTTTTAAAAGCCGAAAATGGTAGGAGGTGATTCATTTATTTGGATGGAAAACTACATCTGGGTCAGAGTTAATAGCCTTCTAAAAGTAAAGTATTATTTGAGAAGGCTTGTGGGTATGCCTGGAGCTTTTTATTTTTATATCATTTGCTAATAAGCTAGTTATCTGGAAGCTATTAAATTAGAATATTTGATTTTACTGAGATTAAAAAGAAATATTGGACTCATAATAATTGGTACAGAAAGCTTCTGTTACATTCTGCGACTTTTTAAAATCCAATGTCATGGTTTGTTTCTTCTGTTACAGGGTTTTTTTGTATTGTTTTGTTTTGTTTTACGTTAGGAAATATTTCTCTATTTGTATGTAAAATAAAATAAGTATGACAATTGAATAAGATACTATTCTTAGCTGATGTTTTACAAGGCTTCAAACTTTAGAACTATGCCTGATTTAAAGAATTTCATGGTTAATATTTGTGCTGTATAAATTCACCAGTTTTTACTAGCAGGTAGTAAATTCCCAAAGTCTATCTTTGAAGGATAATTTGTTATACTCAAAGCATTTTTTCTTCTGACTCTAATGGGAACATAGGTATAGTGTAGGAAAATGTGAGACTATTTGCAAACTACTCCCAAACAAACTAAAATTGAGAAAAAAAAATTAGAAATGAGAGAAATGTCATAGCCAACACTTGTATTTGGCAAGTGTTATAAGGTTTTTAGATTGTAATTTTTAATATTTGGTTTTTCCTTTGTTTTCCTTTTTAAAATTTTCTTTCCCTTCTCAATTCTTTGTTTCTTTTCTTTTTTTATTCTATCAAAATTACTTTTTGCTAAAAATAAGATATTTCCACTCTGGAAAGAATTTTGGAATGTCAGTGATCTTCCATATAGTTTTGCAGGCTCAAGATGTGTGTGTGTTTGTGTGTGTGTATTAGATAAGTTTTTATTCTAAGAAAATATGAAATATAAATTTAAATTTATTATCTTTCTCTTTGCTTAACACTTTATATAAATTCTACATAGTTTGGAAATAAAGCTGCTGTAAATAGTTCAGAATCTCTGTGGTCATATTCTTTCCTTAAAATTTTATACTAGAAATCTCTTTATTGACTTATTTTAACTTGAAATATAGTCACACGTAGACCTCCCTATAATACTTTTTTTTTTTTTAAGATTTTTATTTATTTGAGAGAGAGAGAGAGCAGGGAGGAGGGGAAGAGGGAGAGGGAAAGGCAGTCTCCCCGCTGAGCAGGGAAACCGATGCAGGACTCTATCCCAGGACCCTGGGATCATGACCTGAGCCAAAGGCAGAGGCTTAACCAACTGAGCCACCCAGGTGCCCCCTATAATACCTTTCTCAAGATTCTAGCTATGGGACTGCAAATAAAGATATCATATTTAATTTCTCCAAGTGGTTATTAAACATAGTCTTCAAAGATCACCTTCACCGGGAGTAATTGATTTATGAATGAGATTTTAAAAATTTCACTGATGAGATTATTGCTTAGAGATCTTGGAAATCATTTTTCCACTGCAATGATATTAAAAGAATGGGACTTGGTCCAAAAATGATCCTGAAACTGGTTTATCTATCTCATAATGAAGCTGAGGTATAGAAATCTGGACCTTAACTTCAATGTATTATTTGCAAGAAAAAAAATGGGTTGAACACTTTTGATTCTCTGCTTTACCAGGGTTCTACTCTGCCTCTGTTATCTGATTCTGACTCCTAGCCACACAACTCCATGCGGACAGAACCAGGCATTGCTCAGATCAGGCTCACCACAATTTCATGCTAATTTTAACCGAGTTTATAGCTCTTCCTTTTAAATGTGTCTCTTACTGGGTCGCTAGCTAAATATTCCCAAGAGTAGCTGCCAAGGAGGTTTTATCTTTCCCCTTATTTTTCTGATTCCATATTCCCCCTTTCCTCAGGCTTCATCCTATTCCTCACAAATGATTATTCTTCCTACTTAATCTGAAAACATTTAGAGATTCAGGGCACTTTTTCAGCTTGTCAGTTTGTGATTTGCTTCAGTTTTAGAGAAAGAGATGATTCTATTATAAAACCAACTTGGCTCTTTGTCCTTGACCTAGCTCTTTCTGTTTCAGAATGGGTATTATTCTTATAGATATTCTTTTCTAGTCTAGAATCTTACACCCTGCTTAACATACGCATTTATTCTCGCCTCCCTCTCTTGCTACTGTCTTCTTTCCTTCTTTCCCTTTATTGCAAAACATCTTCAATGTTGCTTTCATCTCTATGTGACCTTAAATTCATTTAATTGTTTTCTCTTCTTCCCATTCTATTGTCAGCTCTAACTGGCATATATTCATTCTCAATCTACTTAATTCTTTATTACATTTCACCCCTGAAAATTGCTCTTTCTCAATTTCTTTTTTTTTAAAGATTTGTTTTTTTTAAAGATTTATTTATTTATTTGACAGGCAGAGATCACAAGTAGGCAGAGAGGCAGGCAGACAGAGAGAGGAGGAAGCAGGCTCCCTGTCAAGCAGAGAGTCCAATGCGGGGCTCGATCCTAGGACCCTGGGATCATGACCTGAGCCAAAGCAGTGGCCCACTGAGCCACTCAGGTGCCCCTCTTTCTCAATTTCTAGGAAAGCTCTGCAATACTCAAATTCTTCTTCTCTTCCTATCTTTTAAATGCTGTCTTTTTCAAATATTCTTATTCACTCCTCTTCTCTTGGTATTAAATACTTACTACATGTCAGGGATCTCATATCCTCCAGGAATGCAACTCTCCCTTCTGTGTAAAATAATCTTAAAGTAACAATTGTTTCCTCTTTTCAAAGGGTTTTTGCTTAGATAATTATATTTAATCTCCAGTACAAATCTGTGCGGTAGATCTTACACTCATTTTACAGACTATAAGATTTATATTTTTCAGCTTTAAACTACCTGGCCACATTCCAAAACTTAACTAGCTATATATGGCACTTAGGCATTCAATACAAAGCAGTAACATATTCAGGATTAAAATTATAATCTTTTTCCTGTCCAGTGTCCTCCCTCCCCAACATCTCTGTTGGAATTAAAAATATAACTACTAGCCAAGTCATTTAGTTCAAAATCTGGAGTTATGTTCCCTTTCAAATAGTTGGGGCTTCCAATGGGATTAATCTGGATCATCATCTCTTCATCCCAACTATGATTCATTTCTACCCACAGGACTCCTGACATTATCTGTGGGTTTTCTGCACCAAACGGTTCTCCCATTCTCTGTGGACTCAACTGAGTGTCTTACAATCTAATTCAATTAAAACACTAAGTACCTGGAGTTAATGCAGATCTCACAGATTAAGGGCCCAGTCCCACAAGATTGTCCCTCCACTACAAATGACAATCATATGTAAAGGGTTCTCAGATTACTCACATTTTTGTTCAACATGACTACAGATCAAAGGTTCTTACAAGTCCCTCCTCAGGTTGTTATAATGGCTCACAGAACTCAGGAAAACACTTTACTAATTATTACCAGTTTATTATGAAGGATGTATGTATATATGTATGTGTGCGTGTGCACACACACACACACACACACACACACAACCCTGGCAGGAAAAACAGCAGAGAACACAGCTGCTGGTTGTTAGGTAAGAAGATGTTTACTCTTCCTCCTCCACTGTTGCTCCCATACTCCAACACCAAAGAAGAAGGTGCTATCAAGGAGGAAGTGATATTCCAGTATATAATACTCTATATTCCTGGGATATAAAGGATATTTTAAAGAATACAAATGAATGGCCAGATAAAGAGGCACACAGAATAGGGTCCCCAAGGAGTTTGGGATGCCCCACCCTCCTGGCATGTGTATACATTCACCAATGTGGAAGTGCTCTAAACCCTTCCATTTAGAGTTTTTATGAGGACTCCATTGCATAGGTATTATTGATTAAATCATTGGCCATTGGTGCTTGAATCATTTTCCAGTCCTTCATCCTTTTGAAGAGGGAGGTCAGGGAGTGGGGCTGAAGGTAGTTTCCAGCCCTCTAATCATATTGTTGGTTACTCTGGCAACCAGCCACCATTCTGAAGCTATTTAGGGGCCCACTAAGAGTCATCAAGAGTCTTTCTTCACATGAACACAGATATCATTGAAAGGGGCTTATTATAAATCACAGGATACCCCTCTCACACTAGCATTCAGGAAATTCCAAGGATTTTAGGAGCTCTGTTCCAGGAACCAGGGATGCAGAATAAAGATGTATTTCTCATTGCCCCACATGATCACAGTGGCCTTTTCTGTTACCTATCAACTCATCCTTTAAAAGCTCATTCAAACATTTATTCCTTCATGCTATCCTAACATTCCCAGGAATGGCTCATAACTCTCTTCTGTGGCACTTGTTTGCCCCTGTCCTGATATTGCTGAACAATGTGGCTGTCAGAGCTCAAGATCTTGGGTCAGCCAGGCCTGCTCCAATCCTCATGGTGCTACCTACAAGCCAGATGACTTTGTTGCAAGTCACTTAACTTTCTGAAGCTTCATTGTTCCATAGTGGTGGACAATGTCAATAATTATAATGTCTCATTTGTGTGATGTTTAAAATTATTAAATGAGATATTGCACATAGCTGGGACACCATAATTGCTCCAAAAGTTACTGGCTAACTCATCTGCTATAGCACAATATTATGAAAATATGCCCAATGTGAGATTTGAAAATCTAGTTACCAGTTTTGTACCCTTTGGTTTTATAGTACTATGACCTGGTCATGATAGCTAAACTCATAGTACTTTTATTACCTGTGCTACAAAGTGGGATGGGTTATGATGTAAATAAATATTTGTGGGATGATAAATTTTTCTGTAAGGATATTCATAAGCTAAGATTATTGGTAAAATGTAAACAATGACTAAAATGAACACTTGAACAGAGGAATCAGGTTTTATATATCTTCACATTTTGTTCATTAGATGAACAAACATCAGTTACATAAACAAACATGAATAATAGAGCAACTTATACATAAAAAGCCTTGATTGTTGATCAAATTAACTTTGACATCAGTTCTCCATTTCTCAAATACAGATACTTTCCAAATTCTGTTGATTAAGAAAAAACCTCTTATCTTTATTATTTTCCCCTGTAACCCAAAGCCACTGTCCTCATCAGGCCCTGGTCTCCTTTGAGAATAAACTGTTAAGTACCGCCTACTTGGTTGCCTTGCCTCCAGCCTTTAACTCTATTCATCCATTCATTACCAGGATGTAGAAAAATCCTCCTTAAACACTCATTTGGCCATATCATTCCCTTGTTCAAGAACCTTCAATGGCTTGTTTTTTTCCTAGCAGAACAAAGCTAAACTTCTCCCCTGAATTTTAAAATCCTCCATCTGTTTCTGCTCTTCCTAGGCAATATTATTTTCCATTATTCCTTAACAAGCTTCCACTGCCCTACTGAGACAGGTATATTTTTTGTCTCTAGTAAACTAGGCCCTGAAGATAAAAATTTGCATAAAATATTCAGTAGCATGTTCCGTATTTTTCTCTTACTTCTATGCTCCTATGCATGCCATTTAAGTCTCCTGGAATGCCTTCTTCTCTCCCATCACTTACATAAATCTACCCAAACTCTATGAGCCAACAAATGTTTTTACTTCTCTATTAATCTTCCCCCCCTTTTTAAAATAGCATTATGTAGTCTTTTAAAATAGTCTGAACTAGATGATTTAGTCACATGGTATATGAAGCCTCTGTTCCTCAGTGACTACCCATTTCTCTGCTCCCAGAGACATTTTATGTATAAATAATATTATATATGGACACCCCTCATCTCTTTTCCACCCCTCTTTTGAGTACAAATAACAAAGGGAATGTTAAAGCTGTCCCTAAAAGGGGTCATATTCTAACAGAAACGTGAATGAAGCAATTGAGCATGTTGGATGAAGATCTGGAGAAGGAATATCCCAGGTAAAACAAACCACAATTGTGAAGTCCTTCATGTGACAGCAAGCTTGCTGTGCTCTTGGAGAAGCAGGGTGGCCAGTGTGGTCTGCTGAGGAGACTGCAGATGAGGTCATGGGAGTGGGGCTGCCAGGGAGGTATATGGCTAAAAAAGGAGAGTGACCTAAGCCATGGTAAAGAGTTTAGCAGTTATTCTCAACTTATTGAAAATCTTTTGTAGGATTTCGAGCAGACCATGCTATGAACTATTCACATTTTAAAATGACGGTTATGGATAGTCTGTTGAGATTTGACAACAGACAAGTACAGAAGAAGCAGGGAAGCTATTTATTGGTTTCAGCTGAAAGGAAGCTGTAAAAATACTTTCTTAAATGGGTTTTGATATTGCAAATCAACTGAAATTCCAGAAGACATTAATGACATTACTATGTATTGAAACCTAAAAGACACAGGCAAAGTGGAACTTGGGGATTAATTCATAATAATAAAAGCATCTATTTAAAGTGTTGAAAGTGAACTGAACATTTAGCTAAGCAAGAGTCAGATTAAGAAAGTAGGATAACATAATTTAGGTGGGAAGGACGGAGAAAGAAATAAGTAGGAATTAAATATAAACAAAAGAAGACTAAAAACTGGTTCCCAGAAAGGACAAGTGAGAAGGAGAAAATTGGAAAGCTTGAAGAAGACACATTAACTCCTGTTACAGGTAACTTTTGTGAGGCTTGCCCACCTTACAATTCCACCTTTTCTAGGATTGGCCTCCACCATACAGTGATCAATTCTTGGTGGCCTTGTCCGTGGCTTGTGCTGCCTTTCATTGAGCAAGGACTAGAAAACTCCCCTGGGCCATTTATGTTTTTTTCTCCCCTCCTGGAAATTTAGCATTTAAAATTATGAGAGGTATGGGGCACTTGGCTCAGTCTGTGGAACATAACTCTTGATCTTGGGATAATGAATTTGAGACCCATATTGGGCATAGAGTTTACTTTAAAAAACTTAAACATAAAATCTTAAAAAAAATACAGTTTTGAGAGAGACTGAGCATTATGCTTTCCCCATTTTTATTTTCATAATAGCCTTTTTCTTTTACAAAAAAAAAGACATATACCTCATTCAGTGATGAACTGCGCCAATGTGTAAAAACCATCAAAGTGCCAAGCAAAGTACTTCAGAAATATTAATGCTGGTTTTGAGAAAGTAAATACCTAATAATTGGATAACAAATGCTCTTGCAAATCAGGGAATTACTTTTTCATTGAACTAAACAAAATTTAAGGAAAATCTAATAGAATTTCCATTCATAAATCATTAAAAATAATTTTTAAAGATATATCAGTAAGTCATTTTTGTCATATAACCAATAATGAGTTCAAAGAAATAGATAACTTCACTGTACCAAAACTCCTTCTTAGACCAGTTAGGAATGTATGTGAATAAGCTTTCTCAGCACTTATATCTATGCAAATGAAAATAGGGATAATATGAAAGTTGAGCCCTATCTCATTTGACTAATAATAACACTCATCACTGAATTTATTAAATAATAAAATAAATAATAATAATAACATAATAACTAATAAAATGGAAAAAAATACAGAAAACCTTTAGTCTCATCCCTTTCACTAAGAAATGTAATTTTAATTAAAGTTTACATTTTATGATTGGTAATTGCCCAAACTTATAAATTTGTTGTTTAAATCAATTGAGAACAACTAGTAATTATATGGTTATGATTAAAAAAAAATCGTTTAACACTTAGAAACCCAGAGTCATGGGGGGCCTGGGTGGCTTAGTGGGTTAAAGCCTCTACCTTCAGCTCAGGTCATGATCTCAGGGTCCTGGGATCGAGCTCCCGCATCGGGCTCTCCACTCAGCAGAGAGCCTGCTTCCTCCTCCTTCTCTTTCTCTCTTCTTGACTCTCTGCCTACTTGTGATCTCTGTCAAATAAATAAATAAAATCTTTAAAAGAATAAAATATTAAAAAAAACCCCCAAAGTCAAAGAAAATTAAACATTAAACTTATAAGCATAGTTTTCTTGTAAAAAATATTAAAAGCTAATAGAAGATGCTTTAGCATAAAAATATATATCACCTTGGTATAAAATTTTATGGGATTAAGTGAAATAACAAAAGGGGAAAAAAAGGAATAATGTAAAATGTTTTACTTAGCTTTTAAAAAAAATGGTTTGTGGCAGGTGTCATATCATGATGGTATTTAGATTTCCTGGATACCTTTTAAAGTGATAGAATGATTTCATTTTTCAAGTTCCATATTTACAGTATATACCTACAATTATTTTTTTGTAATTACTTGATTTACAATGTAAAATCTTAATTTTCAATTTAAAAACTCTTTACAAATATCACATCATGATGTTGTACACCTGAAACTAATGTTACATATCAAGTGTATCTTATAAAAACGTTTTTATGGAGATATGTAAGCCAAAGTTTGATGACCTCTCTTTTAGAGAGAAGACCTAACCCTGGAACCTATGCTACATAGGTCTGGGGAAAGCCTCTTCCTTTCACAAAGTAAGTTACATCTACAATGAAAAGAGCCTTAACAGGTGCCAGATTTTTATACTGTCCAGGTTAAGCACCTATAAACATTGAGCTTGGACCCTCAATAGGCTACTTGCTTTCTGTATATTGGACAGGTCAATATTTATTGATTCCTCAGTTTCTTTGCTGAAAGGTGAGAAAAAATACAATGCCTATCTCAAAAGCTGTTGTTTTATTTTTTTAAGATTTTTTTTTTTTTTAATTTTTAAGTAATCCCACCCATCCAGCGTGGGTCTGAACTCACAACCCTGAACTAACAACATGTTACTTAGCTTGAAGGAATCCAGTGCCTGACATGCAGGAAGAATCTGAAATATCAGGGGTTAATATAATGAAAAAATGGGCTCTGATTAAGGTTAGAGAAGGGAATGTTAGAATATTTTAAATAAGTAATTGAAAAAGTAATTGTGAAAAACTGAATTAGATTTGTCTTTAAGAAAATATACTTTGCTAACTTCTACCTGTAGAAAGTAGGAAGCCTGAACAGATCAACAATTATAGAACAAACTCCTACTTGAAAAGATACTGGGATTTGATTAATTTGATAAACAAGTTCTTTTAACTTGTATAAGATGTTTATGTTTTTAAAAACTGGCTCCCAAAACAGGACAAGGTAGGAGTGGGGGTTCAGTTGATGGAGCGTTTAACTCTTGATCTTGGGGTTGTGAGTTCAGACCCATGCTGGATGGGTGGGATTACTTAAAAATTAAAAAAAAAAAAATCTTAAAAAAATAAAACAGGACATAGTGGAAATTGCTATATTGATACCAGCATGATACTGATAGCAAAACCCATCACACAAAGAACTCATTTACACATGCACACAAACACAACAAATCCTACTTATAAAATATGATTTAAAAATCAAAGTTTACTTTAGGAATACAACCGTACTGACATGATAGAGAAACTGGTATTCTCATGGGACTAAGAAAAACAGAAAGCCAAATACTTATATTGAGAACTTCTGATGTGAGAAATAGCAACATTTAGGATATTCCTGGATAGGAAAGCTCAATTTTCCTTAAGTTAATCCTAAAATGGAGTGTAATTCAAATACAATTTCAGTGTAATCATGATTTCAAATTTTATCTGAATTAAATTTATCAATATATGCAAAGAAATGAGCATATTTGGACCCTCTTGGTGGAAGTGCTATGTGCCACAGTATTTTGAGGAGGGTAATATGGCATTACATATATGTAGGTGAATAACGTGCACAGTCTTTGATCTAGCAGTGAGGTAGATGTTAACTGATTGGTAGGGATCTTAGTAAGGGAAGAAAGCAAATGAAAACTATGTTTAATGTCATCTTATTTTGCTAAAAATCCATATTTATATATTTAGATGTATTTGGATATACAGAGGAAAATATCTCAAAAGATACACATCCGAATGTTAACTCAGACATTGAGAACGCATTATTGCCTATTGCATACAGTTCTATAACATTAATTCTGTTTTTTGTTCTTTTTTTAACAACAAGAACACAATTTTTGATAATTGAAATAAGTCAGGTCTTGGGGAAAATCAGAGATAGGTTGACAGTGGCTATTGGATAAACATGTTACTTAGCTTGGAATTACAGTCAGAGAGATATAGATCAATGGAGATAAGTCAAAGTCAGAAAAATTAGCTTCTCACAGCCTCTTTCCATGTAGTAATTAGAGACAGATCTGTGTTAGAAACTGATTCACTCTCACTTCATGTAAACCCTACTATACTTTCTGCAGTCAAATATTTAGACCTAAGTATAAGACTTCATATTGGTCTCTTTTAATGTTACCTGGTCAATTAAAACTATTCTCCTTGCCTTAATCCAGATGGTTTGGGAACTTTGGGTAAATCAAATCAACATATTTTTCTTTCTAGTTTTACGACAAAATTTATATTTATCTATATTATTGCTGAAATGGTTTCACTATGTAGAACTAAGAACAGAATATACTTGGAGTTTTAGTGTTAAAAGTCTTGTTTCTTTGGGTAATTACTTGACCATATGGTAATTGTTTTTCAATTTTTTGAGGAACCCCCATAACTATTTCTCACAATGGCTATACCAATTAACATTCCCACCAACAGTATCTGAGTGTTCCTTTTTTTCCATATCCTTGCCAATACTTGTTATTTCTTGTCTTTCTTGATACTAGCCATTCTGACTGGTATGAGGTGACATCTCATTATGTTTTTGATTTGCTTTTCCCTGATCATTAGTGGTACTGATCATTTTTTTTTTAAGATTTTATTTATTTATTTG